>NC_085929.1:39517478-40933103 GCF_028885655.2 Pongo abelii
AGGCAGGAGAACAGCTTGAACTCGGGAGGCGGAGGTTGCAGTGAGCCAAGCTTGCACCACTGCACTCCAGCCTGGGTAACAGAGTGAGACTCCATCTCAAAAAAAATAAAAATAAAAATAAAATAATAATAATAATAATAATAATAATAATAGAACATTCATATAAAAATTCAGATTTCTGACTTTTCTTGAAAATCAATAACTCGACAACACCAGGCCCTTATTCCCACATGGTAAAAACTGGCTGCAGGGCCTGCAGCTGCTGCCTCAGAGGAGGCATCGGTTCTCACGCCCAACACAGTTCCCGGTGCTCCCTGTCATCTCTCTGCAGCCGAAGCCAAGTGGCAGATATCATCTATCACAGAGCCTATGCTGCTGTTTTCCTTATAGCAGGGAAATATTTCTCTATGCCTGTGCTTTTTCCTACCACCTGCCCCTTCACTCACTGACTGATTTGTCCCCTCTGAGCAGCTGCACAGACAACCCCTAATTTCCCTAAGCCTATTCTGAAGATGGCAATTAGCTCAGTGCAAATCTTCAGGAAACCCGCACTCCTGTCCCTTCTGCAAACCCAGGGCAGGAAGTCAAGAAAATGGAAATGAAGCACCATCCCTTCTCCTGCCACCACAGATGGCCTCTCTCCTGTCGAAGACGCACGTCCCAGGCAGGCCTCCACAGGCCCCAGGGCTTCCTAGACGTTCTGTAATGAGGCTGGCATCTGCCCAGAGCCCTGCCTCCCCCAGGGCAAGGCTGTAACTCAGGCAGAAATCTACTCCACCCCAGGAGTAGCTATTGCTCAAGAAGACCCGTGCATCCGAAGGACTCTTTGGAAAAAAGGTCACTTGGAGGGCCTGGGCCAGAAAACCAGGTTGTGGAGGATAAAACACGACTCACAAGTGAAACGCTGAAACTCCTCAGAGTTTGCCCAAGGCAAGGGCATGAGAAATGATAGAGAAGACATCAGAGAGGAAACAAAAGGCTTCAGGGCCGAGCCTCCTTTTTAAAGGCTTGCAGCCTGACCCTTTCATGGTCTAAGCCCCATTATTTTTCCCAAATGGGTAGCCCAGCTGTGTCTAAACACCTGCACGTGAGGGGAGCTCATTCCCTTACCAGGCAGCCCACTCAGTCTCTGGATGACTTTGCCAATTAGATGAATTTTCTGTATATTGAGCAGAAATATGTCTCCCTCTTTGTTTTCCCCCATTGGTTCCAGTTCTACCAGGTGGGAGCCTCATGAAACAAGTCCTCTAGCTTGGGGGGTTTCTAAACTTGGCTTTACATCACTTAAAAAATTCATCTCGGCCAGGCGTGGTGGCTCACGCCTGTAATCCCAGCACTTTGGGAAGCCAAGGTGGTTGGATCACCTGAGGTCAGGAGTTCAAGACCAGCCTGACCAATAGGAACCCCATCTCTACTAAAAATACAAAAATTAGCTAGGCGTGGTGATGTGTGCCTGTAGTCCCAGCTACTGGGGAGGCTGAGACAGGAGAATTGTTTGAACCTGGGAGGCGGACGTTGCAGTGAGGCGACATCACTCTATTGCACTCCAGCCTGGGTGACAGAGTGAGACTCCATCTCAAAAAATAAAAATAAAAATAAAAATAAAAATAAATAAAAAAATTCATCTCCTGAGCTCCAGTCTAGATATTCTGATTCCATCATTGCAGGGGGACGTCTCAGTGTGGCCTGTCCGGTATCCATTCTGCTTTCTTCTGGTAACAGCAGCTCTATTTGCATTCGCATTGATGGAAGCAAGCCTTCTTTTTGTGCAGTCCTGGTGGGACTGTCCCAAAGTGGCCGCAGAGCAAGGAGTGGAACAAGCCGGGCTTGTTCTTCCCCAGGAATTTGATTTTTGAACAGAGAGAAACAAGGATGAAAGCAGGCAGGAGCTGATTTATCCGGA
The DNA here is from genome assembly GCF_028885655.2 of Pongo abelii. NCBI lineage: Eukaryota > Metazoa > Chordata > Mammalia > Primates > Hominidae > Pongo > Pongo abelii. The sequence goes on from NC_085929.1 coordinate 39,519,382, forward strand.
GACTGTTCCTGCCACCTAGATCTGTAGAGGGGCCCGGGGATCCAGGGACCCAATGGCCCCATCTTGCTGACACTCAAGCTGATGTATCCTGAGACTGTTCCTGCCACCTAGATCTGTGGAGGGGCCCAGGGATCCAGGGACCCAACAGCCCCATCTTTCTGACACTCAGGTCTCCCTATTTTCCTTTGCTTCTGCAAGCTTCCCCATGCATTTTCAATAAATCTGTTTTGTTTGTTTGTTTTGTTTTGTTTTGTTTTGAGACGGAGTCTTGCTCTGTCGCCCAGGCTGGATTGCAGTGGCGCGATCTCGGCTCACTGCAAACTCCACCTCCTGGGTTCAAGTGATTCTTTTCCCGAGTAGCTGGGACTACAGCGTCCCGCCACCACGCCCTGCTAATTTTTGTATTTTTAGTAGAGATGGGGTTTCACCATATTGGCCAGGGTGGTCTCGAACTCCTGACTTTGTGATTCACCCGCCTTGGCCTCCCAAAGTGTTGGGATTACAGGCGTGAGCCACCATGCCCGGCCCAAAGTCTATTTCTTTTTCATGCAAAGAACTATATCCAACACAGAGGGTGTAGATGGCGCCTGGGAATCTGAATGTCATTGTGATGGGAAGTCTTTTGGGGGCCATGCTCCTAGTCCAACCTCACTGTTCCACACAGGAGAAACAGAGGCCAGAGAAGAAGGTGATCCCTGAGCACCAGCCTCAAGACCCCACAGCATCTGCAGAGTTCTTTAGAAAGGCAGCCAAGAAGAGAGAAATTTAGGAAGAAATAACACCCATCAGATTTCTCCCCATACTCTCTTCTGCTCAAAGCCATTTCCCCCAGATTTTCTAGCTCCTGTTTCCGAGGGTGAAGCTCTCCCCTAAGACTCCACTAGGGCGGGGGTAACAACTCTTCACTGTTCCCCCCTCCTCCCCGAAAGAGCTGGGTAGGAAGCAGCAGGGGCACCGGGCCGCTGGATTGGACGGCTTGTAGACCTCACGGAGAGGGGTCAGCACTTGAAAAATTCCTCAAGTCAAAGGGCTCGGGGCTTGGGTGCCGCACAAGGCCCTCACTGTGTGCACATTGTCTCCCTGATAAAAGGGGCCGGGCCTGGGAAAACGGAGCCGTCTCCAGGCGACGGGGTAGGCTGCTGAGGAATGCCCAGGACCCCTCCCTCCCCCACACACCAGGGCCAGGACGGCGAGGGGGTAGGGAGGGGCAGGGGGTGCGGCGTGGGTGCCCAGAGGGAGAGGAATGAAGTCCAGAGCCCCTCCAGGTGGTGTTGGGTGGTGTGTTTGAGTCATGGAATGAAGCAAGCAGAAAGTGACAAAACTCCCTTCCTATCTCCACCCCCAGCCCCTCCAGCCATCCCAGAAACCCCTTCATTTCCCCACACAAACAGGCAGGGCCTGCCCTTGTTCAAGGAGAGCCTTAGGGGTAGGGGAAGCTGTGGAGAGAGGCACAAGGATTTTGTTCTTCAGAGCCAAGTGTCTTCAACAGAGAGTTGTGTGTCTCCACTCTAAGCCTCTCAACCAACTTTAGGAGGAGGGGACTGACTTGGAGTCAGCACCTCATCCTCACAGCGGAGAGACTGCCAGCCCGCCAGGATCTCGACATCCTCCTCTAGGGCTTCTGGAAGACAGCCCTCCAGGACATCCAGCTGAGCTGAGAGGCAGGCCAAGTGGCTTCCTTCCCCCTGGCTTCCACAACGATTATATTCACCAGCAATTAGTAATTGCAATTAATTGTTAATAACAGTTACCATTTCAGGGCCTCTCAGGACAGCCTAAGCCGTGTACCAGCTCCACCCATGTCATTATCTCTAATCTTTCCAGTTACCCTTCCAGGAAGATATTCCATGACCCTGCCTTCCTGCTGAGGAATGTGAGGTTCGGAGGTTGGATTTGCCCAAGGTCACATAACTGAGAAGGAAAACAGGGACCAGAGCCCACAGTACCCAGGCCGTCTGGCTCTGGACTGTCCCCTCAGCTTTGCTCCCTCCCTCCCTGCTGGTGGCGGACAGTCCTCCTCACAGGCAAGGAAAGCTGCTCTCTGAGAATGGGGTCAATAGGGGGATCTGGTTTGGCTCTTCCCAGCCAGAAAACAAGGAAGCTCTAAGGCCAACCTCTCACTGGCCCCATGGTAGCAGAGCCAGCAGCGTCTCTTGTTGCTGCCCTCCATAAGCAGAGAGGCCAGATAAAATCCAGGACATCCAAATTTTCCATCCAATCCAAATTTCCAAAGAACAATACATCATTTTGTAATATAAGTCTCTCCCAAATATGGCATGGGATATACTTAGACTCATTCATTGTCTATCTAAGTATTAACTGGGTGTCTTGTATTTTTATTTGCTAAATCTGACAACCCTACCCCAAGCCACTGCTGGTTGTGCCAGCTCTGAATTCACCCCCCATCCTTCCTCCAGGTGGCACAGGTGGACGCAGCATGTCCTGATCACCACAGGGCTGATCAAGCCCAATGCAGTCCTTACAAGGACAGGCCAAGATGCCCTGCAGTCCTCATGCCTTTGGTCAAAGCAGCCTGAAGCTGCTTTTTTTTTTTTTTTTTTTCTGAGATGGAGTCTCCCTCTGCCACCAGGCTGGAGTGTTGTGGCACTATCTCGGCTCACTGCAACCTCCAACTCCCTGGTTCAAGTGATTCTCCTGCCTCAGCCTCCCGAGTAGCTGGGATTACAGGCATGTGCCACCACGCTCAGTTAATTTTGTATTATAACTGATAGAGCTGGGGTTTCACCATGCTGGCCAGGATGGTCTCAATCTCCTGACCTTGTGATCTGCCTCCCAAAGTGCTGAGATTACAGGCGTAAGCCACCGCATCTGGCCTTTTTTTTCCCCCTGAAGAAAACACTGGCCTCTGAGTTACCAGCTGCACCAGAAGGAGGAGGGGAAGCCTTGGAAATAACACGCAAGTATCAGGTACTCTCCCTGAATTCCAGGGCAACTGAATATTTTCTAAGACTCTCTTCCAGGGCATCCTCAATCCTGAACTTACCCTTAATAATGGTAACAGACTTTGGCAAGAGTATCCATTCATTCCTTAAGTCATCCATCTATCCCAGCCTCCTGTCCATCTATCCTAGCCAGGCACTGTGCTAGGCTCTGAGGGTCAGTGGTTGCATAGGAAAGGCATAAACTCTGACCTTGAGTCAGAGTTGGTCCAATATGGATAGGACCAAACAAAGTCACTCATATCTACATTGAAAAACTAAGCACCTACACTGAAAAACAGCTGTGGAGGAGAGGAACTCGGCACTCTCACTGGACACTCATAACATCCCTGTGAAGTTAGTGGTATAGGGAAGGTGGTGGCATTGTGATCCCACTTTACAGACAAAGAAACTGAGGTGCCGAAAGGTACAGTATCTTGGCCAAGACCACAGAGCTAGTGAGTGGCAGAGCTGGGACTTCAAGCCCATGCTACCACCTGTCAGCCTAGAGTTCTCTTGAGTATTATCTTCTTTCCCATTTAACGCTCAGGAATCATGTCTGACATGTATTAGGAAATCACATCTTTAATATCTAAACATACGGGAAAGAACAGAAAAGATCTTGCCTGAGATCTCTTGGTGCTTTAAAAAGAGGAAAATATTCTATGCACATCCAAGGACAATTTCTGTAGAAGGTCCAATTTGCAAACCTGAACTTGTAAGTACGTGTATGGCTAAAGGAATTCCCTTTTCCCTGGGCACCCTTAATGCTCTGGCTGCCCGGAGGGCTCCAGCAGGGCAGGGCCGCCTGGCTCGAGGTGGGGCGTCTTCCTCTGAGGGTGAGGTCACCGGAATCCTGTGCTTGGCTGTGCACTGTAACATGAAGTGCTGCCACCCGTTGCCTCACACTGCTCTCAGACGCTCGGTGTGTGCCGGGGTGTGAGGCCCCAGGGTCCTGCTCCCCAAGGTCAACGCCCTCAGGAGCAGTAGAGGAGGGGCTGAGCTTCAGCTGGGAGAGATCGGGGAGTGGCATAAGAACTGCGGTGCCCAGGCTAGCCCTTTGGATGGGCCTGAGCCAGATCCCAGATGTCACTAGCATTTGCTTTGATTTTGGACTCAGAGCCTCAGTCTTCCTTACGTATACAATGAGAATAGTACTGGTGCCCCATACAGTTATTGGGAGGGCTAAATTAGAGAATCTATGAAAGCCATTGAACCCCTGGTCAGGGGAAGTGCACAGATGCTTGCCAAAAGACGATGATGCAGACACGACCCCATCCTCAAAGATCTCTGTCATTCATGTGCTTGTTCGGTCATTTGACCAACACTCTTCAGCATCTATCTTGTGCCACACACTGAAGCAGTAGCAGTGGTCAGCAGGAGGGTGGCACCATCAGAAATTCCTTTTACAACATGAGCCCAGTTCAAGTCCCAGCCCAGCCCGCCTTCTGTCTCCTTGAGCAGGTGCATGGTTTCTCTACACTCTGCCCCCCTCACCTTTAAATGAGCTGACAGTCAACTCCTGCTCATCGGCAAATGCTTAACAACCAGTTCTCTGGATGGGGGAACAAAAAGCACTGCTTTCTAGCATTTGCCAATCTCCACAGTGTAAATACTCCCACAACAGCCAATGTGATTTTCAGCTGGATTGAGTCAAGGTGAGAGGGAAAAAGAGAATTTTAAGAATGCCACCGGCCGGGCGTGGTGGCTCACGCCTGTAATCCCAGCATGTTGGGAGGCCGAGGCGGGCAGATCACAAGGTCAGGAGATCGAGACCATCCTGGCTAACACGGTGAAACCCCGTCTCTACTAAAAGATACAAAAATTAGCCGAGCATGTTGGTGGGCGCCTGTAGTCCCAGCTACTCGGGAGGCTGAGGCAGGAGAATGGCGTGAACCCGGGAGACGGAGCTTGCAGTGAGCTGAGATTGCACCACTGCACTCCAGCCTGGGTGACAGAGCGAGACTCCATCTCAAAAAAAAAAAAAAAAAAAAAAGAATGCCACCAATGTCATTCCTCAGCTTGACTGTCACACCCTCAACCTTGTCATTGCCAATAATGCACCACCTCCCAAATTCCTCATTCAGTCAACAGGCATTTCCTACGTACCTATTATCTGCCCTGTTCTAGGCATGGGCAAATATAGACACTACGTAGAAGTGGGTGGGCAGGTAGTGGTGGAGGGCACACAGGTGATGATCATACAGCGTAATAACTCTTGGAAAATCTAGAAATGCACAAGGTGCTTACCAATGGGTGTCATTAATCCTTGTTTGGTAGGAAGGTGTAGTCTGATATTCTCTCCACCAGATGGGTGGTAGCTGAGGAGGGTTTCAGAGGGTTTCAAACCAAGAACACCCTTTTCATTTCTTACCCAACAAATAAAAGAAAAAAGAAACCATTGGGAAGGGTGGGCAATAAAAGCGAAGATTAACAATAGATCATTGTGGAAATGGAATGGCAGATTTTCTGAGAAAAAGGCTACCAGCAGAGTAAGAGGACAGGAGAGCCAGGGCTCCAGAGGCCACCCAGGGAGGACCGCAGTGAGCTGGGCAGGAACAGCTTCTATTCACCGCTCCCCCAACAGCCCTCCTCCCCATTCTATCCAGGCTCCAGAGACCCTTGTAGGATAAACTGAGGGCAGGGAGGTACACCAACTCCACCTGTCTTTTTTATTTTTTGGGTCATGTTAAAGGTTTTGATTTTGAAAATCAAACCTGGGATTCTGGTCCATTCTATAGGAATAGTAAAAAAAAAAAAAAAAAAAAAGGTCCCTACACCCCCCTTTTTAAAAACAATTTCAAATAGCAGCCTTACAGTGACTCTGGCATCCCGGTAAGTAAAGAGCCAAGATTTTATACAGAAGTGAATAAAAATAGGAACTCCTCCACCGTGTGTTGTGTTCCTGATCCCTAAGGTGAGGTGAGCTTCAGACTCCATTACACACAGTACAAGTTATCCTGCTTGGACTAAGGTAGGGCAATGACATATGCTAACTGAACAGTTACGTGTGTTGAGCTCCAGGGACATTAGGAAGAGTAAGAGACAGGCCTTGTTCTTGCAGAAGAGATGATCATAATATAGATACAGTGTGGTATGTGCGCCTACAGCACAATGAATCATGTTTTAAGTTACACGAGGGAGGTCGATATTAACACTGCAGGGTGGGGTGTGTCAGAGAAGACTTCTCAGAAGAGGGGACACCTGAGCAGGATTTCAAACATGAATGGAAACTGGCCAGGTGTACAAGATAGGGAAGAGTATTCCAGGTAAAGAGAACAGAATGTACTAAGGCGAAAAGGTGTGCTTGAGAACTACAAGCTGCTTACTCTTCCTGCAGAATAAACAGGACAGGGCCAGTCACGGTGGCTCACGCCTATAATCCCAGCACTCTGGGAGGCCAAGGCAGGCAGATCACTTGAGGTCAGGAGTTCGAGATCAACCTGGCCAACATGATGAAACCCTGTCTCTACTAAAAATACAAAAATTAGCTGGGCGTGGTGGCGCGTGCCTGTAATCCCAGACCCCCAGGAGGCTGGGGCATGAGAATTGCTTGAACCCCGGAGGCGGAGGTTGCAGTGAGCCGAGATTGCGCCATTGCACTCCAGCCTAGGCAACACAATGAGACTCTGTCTCTAAAAAACAAAAACAAAACAAAACAAAAACAAACAATAACAGCACAGGAAGCAGAGCTGGAGGCAGAACTAGAGGGAGGGCAGGGCAGGCATGCTTATGACTTTGAGGGCAACGATTCCCCCACCACAGGATTATATTAATAAAATGAGATGCATGGGGAGGGGGCAGGCAGGAGCAAAGTGAAACTGGTCAGATGTGTGTTTCAGAAAGATGGCCCTTGGGTAGTCCCATGGAAGGTAACCAGGAGGTGAACTCAAGATGGGAGGTTTCAGACCAGTGAAGCTGCTGGAAAATTCTAGGCAAGATAAGCAGTGGAGTGGCAGTGGGGCTGAAGAGAACTGAGTTTGATATCAATTAATTATAATTCTCCTTTCCCTTGTGGTTCTCAAAACCTACAGATCAGGCCGGGCATGGTGGCTCACACCTGTAATCTCAGCACTTTGGGAAGCCAAAGTGGGAGGATCGCTTCAGCCCAGGAGTTCAAGACAAGCCTACGCAACACGGTGAAACCCCATCTCATTTAAAAACAAACAAACAAACATGGGAGGATCGCTTCAGCCCAGGAGTTCAAGACAAGCCTAGGCAACACAGTGAAACCCCATCTCATTTAAAAACAAACAAACAAACAAACAAACAAACAAACTGCTGATTGTCCCCCACCATCCCAGAGGAGAGCATCACCTTTAGTTCAGACCTACCCGAAGCCAGGCCTTACATCCTTGCCTAGCCAGGCTGGTCTCCTCAGGCACCTCCAACAGGAGAGAGTATCTTTAAATGCCTGGCCATGAGTTCTCCCAGCAAAGACGGCTTTGGGACCCTCTATTTCTCCTGAAGATGAAAGGTCTTTCTCCAGGTCACTGGCCAGGTTTTGGATCGTCCTCAGGAGACCCAGGCTGGCTCAGAGTCTACAAGCTGGACACATCAGGCAGGGGAGAGTGGTATCCTGCAATTCCCCCACCTGTCTACAACAAAACCTGATTCTACTGGAAGGCCCTGGACCAGGAATGGGAAGACAGAGAAATGTCTGTCTTCCTGAGAAGGGCTGAGAAGGGTAGAAAAGGGGCAGCATCATAGTCCCTGTTGGGGTAGGGGTGGGTTCACTGTCTGTCCAGGCTGCAGCTCCTCTCCCCTTCATTATCATCTGAAAGGGGAAAGAAGGGGGCCCTGTGAGCTGGCTTCTTCCCTTTAACCACTTCCTCCCCTGGGAGACAGCTCACACAGTGCAGGAGGGGCTGGGGAGGGGGCTGGCCCAGAGGCACAAGACTCTGCAGAACTGCCCAGGCATTGTGGGGCTGCCCCGCCACCTGCTGGCCGCTCCTGGTGGCAGGGGACAAGCATTTTTCCGGGATTCTTCAGGACAGGACCGAGACTCTAAGGCAGTCAGCATCAATTTGGAGAAAGCCGGGAAGGTATTGAGATTCAGAGAGGTTAGGAAGTTCGTGAAGAATCTAGGATGGAGTTCTGTAGGAGAAGCTGATACGTTGGCAGTAGGAAGTCTCTGTCACAAACATCTAATAATCGCAGGGCCAACTGCCAGATGAGTTAATGAGTCTTAGTTTCTTACTTCTCCCCTTTTTCACCCACTGAGGGGCAAGAACACCATAAACAAAGACTGTCAAGTCCTAATTAAAGTGTGGGCATAGGACGAATGATTGAAATATATCGGGAAAAACTCCTCTGGCCAAAGCTGTGTCCCCACCCTTGCACACAGCCTAAAATTCACACACTGGTCCTTCCTGTGGAATAGAGAGACTGAACATCAAATTCAAAATTTAAACGTTATGTCTGAGGCCACTCATTGCATTTCAACCTCATTCACTGTTCCCCTACCCTACTGTATACCACATGGACACTGGAGGGACAGAGATTAATAAGACCCAACTTTATCACCCAGGACCTACAGGGAAGAGTGACCAATAGACCAATGGGTTAAATAAATAGCACAATGGGATAAATCCTAATCCAGAGTGCCCTGTATATTTGGCATGAAGAAATTAAACAGGCATGCCTACAAGGGGCTACTGTTAAGATGATTAATGTTGCACAGGAAGGATCACAATAGTCAGCAATAATAATACACACTTATGCAGTACTTACTGTCTACCAGGCACATCCCATGCACTGGTATACTAACTCAGATCTTAACCCTACTTACATAAAATTAACTCTATGACATAGGTACTATCATTATTCCCATTTAGGTGCAGTAATTCACAAAGGTCATTAGTCACTTCAGGGTAGAGATGGAATTTGAACCCAGATAGCCTAGCTCTGATATCTGTATTCTTAACATCACACCATACTGCCATTTATTAAGCTCAACCTCCACGCAAAAACGTAACTTCCGTGACAAACAGCTAAGCCAAGGATAACACAGCCAGCAGAGAACACTCAAAATCAAGGTCAAATGTTGGGGTGAAAAGAGAGAGAAAACTTCAAGGGCCATGCAGGCATTTTGACTACCAGGCAGATGGGCATTGTTCAGGGCAGAGGGCCTAAAAGAAACACCCCGGCAGACATCAAGCCCTAAGCTCAGAGCCTAATAGTGATGCTTTACATAAACACATAAGCAGAGACAAAGTTTCATGATAAATACCCTTAAGCAAGCAGCAACACCTAAGATGATTCACACTGGATCGGAAGACAGGTGATTCACATGACCACTCTGGTTAAGAAGAGGCAATTTCTGAGCAGGAAGCAGTAAAGTGGAGACTGATGTCTGAATCTGCTGAACATACTTTAATGTTGACTTTATATAGAATATGCATTAAAAACTATAAATAGCACCGGGTGCGGTGGCTCACGCCTGTAATCCCAGCATTTTGGGAGGCCGAGGTGGGCGGATCATGAGGTCAGGAGATCGAGACCCTCCTGGCTAACATGGTGAAACCCCATCTCTACTAAAAATGCAAAAAAAATTACCCGGGCATGGTGGCGCCTGCCTGTAGTCCCAGCTACTCGGGAGGCTGAGGCAGGAGAATCACTTGAACCTGGGAGGTGGAGGTTGCAGTAAGCTGAGATCGTGCCACTGCACTCCAGCCTGGGCAAGAGAGCGAGACTCCATCTCAAAACAAAACAAAACAAAACAAAAAAAACTATAAATAGCAAAGCATAGATTTAATCATTCCCAAACTAAGTTAATGTCTCAAGGAGTGAATGTGCATATATACATGCACATTGGACTAATGGCACATCTGGCACATTTAATGAATGGGATGCATTCATTTATTCAGTTAATACATAGTTACTTGGTGCCTACTGATACGGTTTGACTGTGTACCCACCCAAATCTTATCTTAAACTGTAGTTCCCATAATCTCTATGTGTTGTGGGAGGGACTCAGTGGGAAGTAATTGAATCATGGGGGCAGTTACCCCCATGCTGCTGCTCTTGTGGTAGCGAGTTCTCACAAGAGCTGATGGTTTTATAAGGTGCTTCCCCCTTCACTTGGCACTCATTCATCTCTCTCCTGCTGCCTGTGAAAAGGTGGCTTCTGCCGTGATTGTAAGTTTCCTGAGGCCTCCCCAGCCATGTGGAACTGTGAGTCAATTAAACCCATTTTCCTTTATAAATTACCCAGTCTCAGGTAGTTATTTATAGCAGTGTGAGAATGGACTAATACAGTAAATTGGTACCCCAGAGAGTGGTATGCTTCCGTAAAGATACCCAAAAATGTGTAAGTGACTTTGTAACTGGATGACAGGCAGAAGTTGGAACAGTTTGGAGGGCTCAGAAGAAGACAGTAAAATATGGGAAAGTTTGGAACTTCCTAGAGGCTTGGAAGGCTCAGAAGACAAGAAGACATGGGAAAGTTTGAAACTTCCTAGAGAGTTGTTGAATGGTTTTGATAGTGATATGGATAATGAAGTCCAGGTTGAGGTGGTCTCAGATGGAGATCAAAAACTTTTTGGGAACTGGAGTAAAGGTCATTCTTGCTATGCAAAGAGACTGGCGGTATTTTGCCCCTGCCCTAGAGATCTGTGGAACTTTGAACCTGAGAGAGATGATTTAGGGTATCTGGCAGAAGAAATTTCTAAGCAGCAAAGCATTCAAGAGGAAGCAGAGCATAAAAGTTTGAAAAATTTGCAGCCTGACAATGTGATAGAAAAGAAAAATCCATTTGCTGGGGAGAAATTCAAGCCTACTGCAAAAATTTGCATAAGTAACAAGGAGCTGAATGTTTATTACCAAGACAATGGGGAAAATGTCTCTAGGGCATGTCAGAGACCTTGGGGGCAGCCCCTCCAATCACATGCCAGGAGGGCTAGGAGGGAAGAATGGTTTCATGGGCTGGGTCCAGGGCCCTCCCTCCTGTGTGCAGTATCAGGACTTGGTGCCTGTGTCCCAGCCACTTCAGCTGCGGCTAAAAGAGACCAAGGTACAGCTGAGGCTGTTGCTTCAGAGGGTGCAAGCCCCAAGCCTTGGCAGCTTCCACGTGGTGCTGGCCCTGCAGATGCACAGAAGTATTCCGGTTTGGGAACCTCTGCCTAGATTTCAGAGGATGTATGGAAACACTTGGGTGTCCAGGCAGAAGTTTGCTGCAGGGGTGGGGCCCTCATGGAGAACTTCTGCTAGGGCAGTGGGGATGGGAAATGTGGGGTTGGAGCCCCCACACAGAGTCCCTACTGTGGCACTGCCTAGTGGAGCTGTGAGAAGAGGGCCACTGTCTTCCAGACCCCAGAACGGTAGATCCACTGACAGTTCACACTGTGAGCCTGGAAAAGACACACAACACCAGCCTGTGAAAGCAGCTGGGAGGGGAAGCTGTGCCCTGCAAAACTATAGGGATGGAGCTATCCAAGGTCATGGGAGCCCACCTCTTGCATCAGCATTACCTGGATGTGAGACATGGAGTCAAAGGAGATTATTTCAGAGCTTTAGGATTTAATTACTGCCTCATTGCATCAGAGTTACCTGGACGTAAGACATGGAGTCAAAGGAGATTATTTCAGAGCTTTAACTACTGCCTCACTAGATTTCAGATTTGCATGGGGCCTGTAGCTCCATTGATTTGGCCAATTTCTCCTATTTGGAATGCGTGTATTTACCCAATGCCTATACCACCATTGGATCTAGGAAGTAACTAACTTGCTTATGATTTTACAGGCTTCTAAGAGGAAGGGATTTGCCTTGTCTCAGGTGAGACTTTGAACTTGGACTTTTGGGTTAATGCTGGAATAAGACTTTGGGGAACTGTTGGGAAGCCATGATTGTGTTTTGAAATGTGAGATTTGGGAGGGGCCAGGGGTGGAATGATATGGTTTGGCTGTGTACCCACCCAAATTTCATCTTGATTTGTAGTTCCCATAATCCTCATGTGTCATGGGAAGGACCCAGAGGGAGGTAATTTGAATCCTGGGGGTGGTTACCCCCACGTTGGTGTTCTCATGGTAGTGAGTTCTCACAAGAGCTGATGGTTTTATAAGGGGCTTCGCTTGGCACTCATTCATTCTCTCTCCTGCCACCCTATGAAGAGGTGCCTTCCGCCATGATTGTAAGTTTCCTGAAGCCTCCCCAGCCACGTGGAACTGTGAGTCAATTAAACCTCTCTCCTTTATAAATTACCCAGTCTCGGGCAGTTCTTCAGGAAGTGTGAGAACAGACTGATACACCTATTATGTGGCCGCCTTTGGAAACATGCACATGCAACCCTGTTCTCCATCCCCAAAAGCCATGTATGAGTCCACCGTCAGACTTTTCTGGTTCCCATCCATGTATTCCTCTGCTCTGGATGCAACGCTTCCATCTCCATAGTTGGGCTCACTCCCTGAACTGCAATTTCTATGTCTCCAGCTAGACTGAAAACATTTAAATAAACCTCTGAGTACCAAACAGGTGGGATAGAGACTTATTCTCCAAACGCAGCTCCACATAAGCAGGAGTCTGTTCCCTACTATATCCGTGCAACTCAGCTATGCCTGGCACCAAATCAGTGCTCAGTAAACTACCTGGTGAATGACTGCTACAGTGATCTTGACACAGGTGTCAGGTCTCTGCCACTGAGGAACTTACCAGGTAGGGGGCACTGCCTGAGAAGAGGCTGGCAGTGGTCATTTCTGCCCACCTTTGGTGTTCAGAAGACAGGCTCTGGAGCCAGACTGTCAGTACCTGTAAGAGCTGAGATGCACACTCAGGCACTCTGATCCCAAGGGTTTGGGATAAGGACTGTGGACTTGTATTGCTTTCTTTTATCCTCATAATAAGCTCATTTTATGGAAGGAGGGTGGCTGAGGCTGACAGGTTAATCTGGCAAGTACCGCCAGACATATTTCAGATATTAAAAGTTTTCCATTTTTAGGAAGGTAATATGGTGAATATACAATATTTTATATAACACTTCCAGCAGGCTCTGAACTATACTCCATATCAAACACATTCAGATGCTTGCAGCAAATCATATGAACAAACACACTTAGTATAATTATAGCCTCACTTTCCTGCAGATTAGGCTTTGCTACCAAAGAATCACAAAACATTTTCTAGTTTCCAGAGTGTGTTGGATTTGGGATTTGCAGGTGAGGGACTGTGGACCTGTAAATATAAAGCCCTTAGAAGAGAATGTGGCACTAAGTAGGTATTGTGGGCCTAGCATGCAGCAGCCACTTGGTACATGTTAGTTTCCTTCTCTCCAGCCAGGCTCTGATAGCACCTGAGCCTCTCATGGCTCTCCCCTTCTATTTCCCCAGGAGATGAGATAATCCCCATTCCTCTCTTGCCCCAGAAGGTGGTAGCACTTGCAAATTCCTGCTTACCAGTCTGTATGGGCATCATCGATCACCAACAGGATCCTGGGTCTTTGAACAATGGGCGTGGAGGGACCTGGAGGCTCCATCAGTCCTGAGGTGGCCTGAGGGGCCTGCTTCATGGCACTGGAGAGGGAGCTAAAAAGGCTGGATCCTGGAGAGGAGAAGGAGGCAGCCAGGGGCTGGGGGTGCCTCCTCTCCATGGCTGGGGAAGCAGGTGAGCTGGTGGAGCTATCTGGGCGTTGCAGGTCCGTCATATAGCCATTAGGCAGGTTGGCCACGAAGCTGCTGTCAGAGAGACGTCGCCGGAGGAAATTCATGGCTGTGGATGGATGGAGATGACTGGTTCCTACCCGGACGTGTGTAGGTGAGGCCCAGAAGACAGGCTGCTGCCAGGTACAGGGAGTGGTAGGACTTCAGCCAGAAGAGCCGGGGGATTTTGCGCAACCAGCAGTCAGCTTTAGCTGCCTTTATTTACCTGCTGGAAATAAGCCAACAAATACATAAGTGGAAACAACCTCCACCCGCTTAAGAGCAAACAGATACAGCGCTTTCCTGCCCCACTGCAGGTGGCAATGTAAATCAGGACATCCTTCTGGAAAGGAATTTGGCAACATGTATTAAGAGGATAGCTTTTTAACCTACAATTTCCATTTTCTGGAATTATATCGCAAAGAAAGATTCTAAGTTACAGAAAAAGCTTCATGCACAAATATGTTAATCACAGGTTATTTACACTAGCAAAATACGGGGAAGTATCTCAACATTCAACCACAGCTTAATGAATAAATCAACTACAGCACAGTTACTCAATGAACCTTTTGTGGCTATTTTTAAAGGTGTCCTGAAGAAGGGATTTTGGTAACAGAAACAATTTCATGTTCTAATGATAAATTTAAAAGATAATGATTCAAAATTATAGGAACCAAACGACTACAAATGTACAAGTTGAAAGAACAAAACTTCGGAAATAAAAGAAATCAAAGTGTTAACAGTGATTATATTTTGGTAATGCAAGTACATGCCTTTTTTTCTTTTTCTTTCTACTTACTTATATTTTTCTAATTTTCTAGAATGCTTATTACTATGGACCGGCATGTCCCCCACCAAACCAAATTTATATGTTGAAGATAATGCTGAATGTGATGCTTTGGAAATGAGCCCTTTGGGAGGTAATTATGGTTAGTGGGGTCATTAGGGTGTGGCCCACGCGATAGAAGTACAGCCCTTATAAGAAAGGATGCCAGAGAGCTTGCTTTCCCTGCACTGTGTGAAAGCAAAGGTAAAAGGCAGCCATCTGCAAACCAGGAGAAAGCCCTCACCAGAACTAGGCAGAGCTGACACCCTGACCTTGGACTTCCCAGCCCCCAGAACTGTGAGAAATAAGTATCTGTTGTTTAACCCACGCAGCCTATGGTATTTTGTTACGTCAGCACAGGCAGATAATATATACATCTATTGCTTTTCTAAACAGAGTAACATAAGTTAAAAAAACCCACACTGTTCATTTGAGATCAAAACATCCCATTGAGAACAATGACTATTTAAACTACGGAATTAGATTTTATATTTTTTGTTAAAGATTATTATATACAATTTTTTTTTTGAAACAGGGTCTCACTTCATCACCCAGGCTGGAGTGCAGTGGCACGATCTTGGCTCACTGCAACCTCTCTCTACCTCCCAGATTCAAGTGATTCTCCTGCCTCAGCCTCCCAAGTAGCTGGGATTACATGCACCCACCACCACGCCCAGCTAATTATTGTATTTTTAGTAGAGATGAGGTTTCACCATGTTGGCCATGCTGGTCTCAAACTCCTGGCCTCAAGTGATCTGCCTGCTTTGGCCTCCCAAAGTGCTGGGATCACAGGCGTGAGCCACTGTGCCCAGCCAGTATTTTTATTGCAGTGAAATTTACTTAAGATTGAAATGCACAGTTCTTAGGTATACACTTCTTTGAGTTTTGATAAATGTATATACTGGTATAATATTTATTATATTTCTACACCTCAGAAAGTTCTTTTGTACCCCTTCTGGTCCCTCCACATCTCCTAATAGGCAAATACTCTTCTGATGCATGTCACCATTTATTGATTTTACCTGTTCTTGAACTTCATATAAATGTAATCAAATGTATTATGCTTTTTAAATAACTGCTTCCCTCAATGGTTTTGAGATGCAATACGTTGTATAGCACTCATTCTATTTTTAAAATCACTGAATATCATTCTACTGGATGGATAAACCACAAATTGCTACTCCATTCTCCTGTTGATGAAAATTTGAGGTCAGGCATGGTGGCTCACACCTCTAATCCCAGAACTTTGGGAAGCTGAGGTGGGCAGATCACTTGAAGCCAGGAGTTTGAGACCAGCCTGGCCAACAAGGCAAAACTCTCTCTCTACTAAAAATAAAAATAATCTTTTTTAAAAAGCTGGGTGTGGTGGTGTGTGCCTGTACGCCCAGCTACTGGGGAGGCTGAGGCATGAGAATTGCTTGAACCCAGCAGGTGGAGGTTGCAGTGAGCCAAGATCAAGCCACTGCACTCCAGTCTGGGTGACGGGGTAAGACTTTATCTCAAAAAAAAAAAAAAAAAAAGAGAAAAGAAAAATAAAATTTGAAATGTTTGCAGTTTTCAGAAATAATGCATAAATTGCTGCAAGAAATTTTTATTCAAGTCTTTTTGTGGAGATAGATAGATGATGAATGAATGGATGGATAGATTGAGAAGTAGATCTTTTCTTTGGGAAAATACCTAGGAGTTAATTTGTTGGGTCATGGGGTAAGTGTATGTCTAACTTAATAAGAAACTGACAAAAAGTTTCCCATAGTGGTTGTTTGATTTTGCACACTACATTTGAGAGTTCCCGTTCCTCCACATCCTCTCTCACATTTGGTTGTCATCTTTTTCATCTTACCCATTCTAGTGGGTGTAGCATAGTGTCTTCCTGTGTTTTAAATTTATTTTGTCTGATATTTAATGAGATTGAACAAGTTTCATGGGTTTACTGGCCAGTGACATATCTACTTTTGGGGAGTATCTATTCAAATCTTTGGCCCATTTCTAAAAGGTGGGTTGTTTATCTTTTTATTTTTGATTTGTAGGAGTTCTTTATACATTCTAGATACAAGTCCTTTCTCAGATACGTACATTGTAAACATTTTCTACCATTCTGTGGCTGGCTGCTTCGTTTCCTTCATGAGCAGAAGTATGGCAGAATAAAACAACTCTTAAAAAAGTGAATTGTTTATTTGAGATAAAAGCATCCCAATAAGAAAAAAAAATTATACTATAGGATGAGACCACACTTCTGTATTTTGGGTACTGGGAATACTTCACATATCCTTTCATATATATGTATCTAAACACACACACACACACACACATATACTTATATATGTACATAATATAAATATAATACATATATAAAGTCTATTATACATATCTGCAGATGTTTTGATAAACAAAAACTTTTATTTTTATGAAACCTAATTTATCAAATTTTTCATTTATGATTAGTGTTTCTGTGTCTGTTCTTAAAAATCTCTGCCAGGCTGGACGTGGTAGCTCACGCCTGTAATCCCAGCACTTTGGGAGGTCAAGGTGGGCAGATCACCTGAGGTCTGGAGTTCGAGACGAGCCTGACCAACATGGAGAAACCCTGTCTCTACTAAAAATACAAAATTAGCTGGGCATGGTGGTGTATGCCTGTAATCCCAGCTACTCGGGAGGCTGAGGCAGGAGAATCACTCGAACCCGGGAGGCAGAGGTTGCAGTGAGCCAGGATCGCACCATTGCACTTCAGCCTGGGCAACAGGAGTGAAACTCTGTCTCAAAAAAAAAAAAAAAAAAAAAATCTCTGCCAACCCCAAGATCACAATCATACCGTCCTATAGTATCTTGTAGAAGCTTTTTAGTTCTAGCTTTTCTATTGAGGTCGGAGATCCATCTAAACTTGATTTTTGAGTGGTATGAAGTAGGGTATGAGGTTCATTTTCACCCCCGTTCATTTGTCCAGGTTGCCAGCACCGTTTATGAAAGTATTTTTCTCCTACTGAATTGCTTTGGTGGCCTTGTTGGCACCAATTGGCTGTACACATGTGGGCCTAATTCTGGACTATGTTTAATATGCTCCATTGATCTCCCTGTCTATTCTTACATTTATTGATTGCTATGGCTTTCCGGAAAGTTTTAAAATCAGGTGAAGTGAGTCCTCCAACTTAAATGTTCTGTCTCAAGATTGTCTTAGATATCCTAGGTACTATTTTCATATGCATTTTAAAATGAACTTTTATGAAAAAGTCTGTTGGAATATTGTTCCAGATTGCATAGACTGAGTAGAATTGTCACCGAACAATATCGAGTTCTCTATGAACACAGTAGACCCCTCTACTGAGAAATTTTTTTGTGATTTTCAATATAGAGATCTTGCATACATTTTGCTAAATTTATTCCTATTTTGTTTGGGGTTTTTTGCATGTTTTCGAAATGACACTGTCTTCTAAATTTCACTTTCCATTTATTTGCTGCTAGTATAATATTATTTTCAATATACTGACATGCTCAATTCAAGTATTGTTGCTACCAGTTGTTTATAGATTCCTTAACACTTTCTATTTAAATAATGTCATCTACAAATATAGAGATCTTTACTTCTTTCTTTCCAATCTGAATGCCTTTTACTAATTTCCCTTATCTGACTGTCCTAGCTAGGACCTCCAATATTGAACAGAAATCATGAAAACACACACCTTACCTTGTTCCGAATCTTAGGGGGGAAACACTCAATATCTCACCATTAATGTGGTGTTAACTGGAGGTTTTTGGTAAATCCACTTTATTAGATTCAGGCAGTTCTCTTCTATTATTATTTGGTTGAGAGTTCTTATCATTTGGGAGTTGAATTTGCCAAGTGATTTACTAAATCTATTGAGAGGATTATATGTTTTTCAAACCATTTATTTGCTTAACAATGTGGTAAATTACATTGATTGATTTTTAAATGTTAAACCAAACTTGCATTCCTGGGATAAACCCTACTTGATCATAGTGTATTACCCTTTTTATATATTGGTGGATTCAATCTGATAATATTTGGCTATTTTTGTGTCTATGTTCATGACAAAAAAACATTGGTCTGTGGTTTTATTTTTTGGCAATGTTTTTGCTAGGTTTTGGTATCAGGGTAATGTTAACCTCACAAAATAGGTTGGGAAGCATTCCCTCCTTTTCTATTTTCTGAAAGAGTCTGTGTAATATTGTGGCTTTTTTTCTTAAATTATTGGCAGAATTCAACAGTGAAACCATCTGGGGTTGGTTTTCCTTTGTAGGAAAGTTTTTAATAATGAATTCAATCTCTTTTATAAAGCTATTCATATTTTGTTTTTCTTTTTATCTCAATTTTGACAATATGTGATTTCGAGCATTTTGTCCATTTCATCTTGGTTGTGAAACTCACTGGCATAAAGTTGTTCATAATATATTCTTTCTGTAGGATCTTATGATTCCTCCTGATATTGGTAATTTGCTTTTCTCTCTTTTTGACTGATCCATGTTGCTAAGAATTTATAAATTGTATTACTCTTGCAGGGCACCAACTTTCAGCCTTTTCAATTTCTCCATTGTTTTCTATTTCACTTATTTCTGTTTTTTATTACTTCCTTTCTTCTCCTTACTTTTGGTTTAAGTTTAATTTGCTGTTCTGTTTTCTAGAGTCTTGAGCTGGAAACACAGATCATTAATTGTAAACTGTTTTTTTCCCCAATATAAGTATTTAAAGCAATGTGCTTCCCTCCCAGAAATTGACGTTGTATTTTCATTATCATTCATTTTAAATTATTCTCTTTATCCCTTGTAATTTTTTGACCCATGTATTACTAAAACATGCATTTAATTTTCAAATTTCAGTGCTTTTTAATTATTGTCTTGTTAATGCTTTTAATATAATTCATTTGTGATTCTTGAACACAGTCTATAAGGTTTTAAACCTTTGCCATTCATTAAGATTAATTTTATGGTTCAATACAGTCTATCTTGATGAATGTTTCAGATGCACTTGGAAAGAACGCATATTTTGCGGTTGTTGGGTGTAATGCTCTACAAATATTACTTAGATTGCTTTCAAGTCCAATTCCCCAGGTAGCTGACACTCCCATGGTGACTTGCAAGCAGGAAGTTTATTAGGCAGTGCTTCCATCTATGCTCAACAACTGTGGGCAGGAACGAAAAGCAGATTTGGGCTGAGAGACAGATAGAACCACCACAGGTTCAACAGAGGCGCCAGTTCATCTTAGTGGGCGCATGGACCTGGGGCATCTCTTTAGATGTCCTCATTTTACAGCCACTCTGTGAGCTTATACTCTGCCCCCTGATTTGTCAAACCAGCAAAGCTGCAGCTCTCCACTTTAGTTCCAGTTGCTCCATGCCAGGTGGTGTGGGAAGAGCCACCTAAATGTATATTTCACTAAGTGGGTGTGGTTTTCCTTCCTTCAAGGGTCAAATCCTGTCCACCTCCTGTCTATTTTTTGTTTTTCTCCAGCAACCTCAAATCGTTTTAAATATTTTTTCCAAAGTTTATCATTATCATCTGTGAGAGGTTTAGTCCAACTTAGGCTATGGAGTCATTACTGGAACTAAGCCTCTTCCATTTGTCAAATACCAGATGGAAAAATTAAAATGTTAGGGTTGAAGGGATCTTAGAGTTTATTTAACAATTCCTTCTTCAGGAACTCTGGTCAACCTTCCATTGATATGAATTCCCTCACTTTGAAAAAAATCACCTCTTATAATCTTTTGACCTAATCCAATGTTAATCAAAGGCTTCTCAGGTAACTTCTGCCCACTACAGGCCCCAGTGGAACTTACAGGCTGGCAAAGGGAGGGCAATCATGAACATGCAAACAAACATTTATGGTTTAGGGTAAGTGCAAGTAAGGAATACACAGAGTGTGGTCATCGAAATTCACTTGGGGCAGGATTCTGCAGAGAGGATGGTTAGAGGAGGCCTCTCTGAGAAAGTTACTTTTAAAAATTTCATTTTTAATTGACAAGCAATAATTATTTCTGTGATGTTTTGCTATGTTTACATTGTGGAATGATTAAGTCAAGCTAATTAACAAATCTATCATCTCACATACTTATTTTCTGTGGAAAAAAATTTAAAATCTACTATTTTAGCAATTTTGAAATATACAATGCATTATTTACAGTGCATTATAGTGACTATAAAGTCACTATTCTGTGCAAAAGATCACAAGAGCTTATCTCTCATAACTGAAACTTTGTACTCTCTGACCGACATGTCCGCCTTCCCCATTCAGCCCCCTCTCCAGCCTCAGGCAACCACATTCTACTCTCAACTTTTATGAGTTCAACGGTTTTAGATGCCACTTATAAGTGAGATCATGTGGTATTTGTCTTTCTGTCCCTGGCTTATCTCACTTAGCATAATGTTCTTCAAGTTCATCCATGTTGTAGCAAATAGCAGAATTATCCCCTCAATTTTTTTTGGTTTGAGATAGGGTCTCACTCTGTTGCCCAGGCTGGAGTGCAGTGGTGTGATCATAGCTCACTGCAGCCTCAACCTCCCAGGCTTAAGTGACTCTCCCACCTCGGCCTCCAGAGTAGCTGGGACTACAGATGTGTACTAAGATGCCCAGCTAGTTAAAAAAAAAAAAAAAAAATTGGGGGGGGGGGTCTCACTATGTTGCCTAAGCTGGTCTCGAGCTCCTGGCCTCAAGCAATTCTCCTGCTTCGAATCCCAAAGTGCTGCGATTACAGGCATAAGCCAGTGGGCCCTAGCTTCCCCCTTCTTTTAAGGCTGAATGGTATTCCATCGTGTGTATATATACTACATTTACTTTTTTATCCATTCATCTGATGATGGGCACCTAGGTTAGTTCTATATCTTAGCTACTGGGTAGAATGCTGCAATGAACCTGGGAGTGCAGATAGCTCTGATAAATTGATTTCAATATATTTGGATACATACCCAGAAGTGAGACTGCTGGATCATATGGTAGTTCTATTTTTAGTTTTCTGAGGAACCTCCATGCCGTTTTCCATAATGGCCGTATTAATTTACATTCCCGCCGGACAGGGTGGCTCACGCCTGTAATCCCAGCACTTTAGGAGGCCGAGGTGGTCGCATCACTTGAGGTCCAGAGTTCGAGACCAACCTGACCAACATGGCGAAACCCCGTCTCTACTAAAAATATAAAATTAGCCAGGCGTGGTGGCAGGTGCCTGTAGTACCAGCTACTCGGGAGGCTGAGGCAGGAGAATCGCTTGAACCCGTGAGGCGGGAGTTGCGGTGAGCTGAAATCGCGCCACTGCACTCAAGCCTGGGCAACAAGAGCAAAACTCCGTCCAAAAAAGCCCGCTTCGCAGTCGAAGAACAGAGTCGTAGGAGCAGTGGAGGCTTTTACGGCTCCGGCGTGCCGGAAAGCGCGCGAGTGGAAGGTGCGAGAGTGCCGCCGCCGGGGAGTTTTGTTCCGTTTCCGGGATCCTGGGGTCTGGAGGTGAAGTATGTTATGCATAAAAGTGGATAATTTACATGATAAATGAAAATGGCCAATTCTTTAAGAGGATAAGTATTAAATCTTTATAAAAATCTGCTGTATCTTGATGAAACCTCGTCTCTACTGAAAGTACAAAAAAATTAGCCGGGCATGGTGGCGGGCGCCTGCAGTCCCAGCTACTGGGGCGGCTGAGGCAGGAGAATGGCGTGAACCCGGGAGGCGGAGCTTGCAGTGAGCCGAGATCACACCACTGCACTCCAGCCTGGGCGACAGAGTGAGACTCCGTCTCAAAGAAAAAAAAAAAAAAAATCTACTGTATCTTGGACGACACTATCCAAAAGGAGCAGGCTATTTTAAAAGGCGTTTGAAGAACATTTTCCTTAAAAACAAAGACGTGAAGAATCCAGAGAAGATCAAAGAACTTACTGCACAGGGCGAATTTGTAATGAAAGAGCTAGAAGCCTTATACTTCTTTAGGAAATACAAAGCTATGAAACAACGCTGTTATTCAGATACCAACAAAAACTAATTGATCATTACTACTTTAATTTAGCTGACAACCAGTGCCAGCTGTTTATGTATACCAGCTATTGTAAAATAATTCTAACTTCAAATGGGAAGATACACATGTTGTGTAAAAAAATCCCTGAGCTGCCCTACTGAACTAAATAGGTTTCAACTTCTGTTCATACTGAGAGATTTATCAGCAACTTTATGCTCAGTTTTTATACAAAGATAGCAATTTAGCTATACTACCGATTATAAATTAATGAGCACCGAATTTTGAATGAAAATGTAATACACTTAATCCCGTAACTTAATAGGACTTAGCCAATTATTTTTTAGCTTATTTTTCCATTTTACTGACAAGAGAATGCCATATACTGAACATTTAATAGGCAAAATAATTTCTTACACACTTGTTTCTCTTAACTTTTGAAAGGAATCCCTTATTTTTTCCCCCAGTTTGGTACATTAACAGCACATATTCAAGGTTCACTACAAAACAAGCAGTTCCTGGTAATGATTTAAATGTAGTTATATAAATAATAATATGTATGGAGCAGTAATGCCATACTGAACTTGAATACTGCTGAACTTGAAATAGCCTGCTGGTGACAGGCATTACATACATAACTATTCAATTATTTCCATTATTAATGTTGCTGCTGCTATCTTTGGGCCTGAAACCAAGTCACCTGTTGTGTATCAATTAGCTTCTTTGATAAAAGGAAATAAATAATGTCATTCTATTATTTTATCATAAAGACAAAAAATTTACATTCCCACTCATGGTGCACAAGCTTTCCCTTTTCTTTACACTCGCTCCAACACTTGTATCTGACATCTTTCTGTTAATAGCCATTCTATCAGGTGTGAGGTGAGATCTCATTATGGTTTTAATTTGCATTTCCCTGATGATTAGTAATAATGAGCATTTTTTTCATATATCTGTTAGCCACTTGTATGTCTTCTTTTGAGAAATGTCTATTTGGTTTCCTTGCCCATTTTTTGATTGGATTATTTGTTTTCTTGCTATAGAGTTGTTTGAATTCCTTATATATTTTGGATATTAGCCCCTTATCAGATGTATGGTTTGCAAATAATTTCTCCCAGTCTCTGGGTTGCATCTTTATTCATTGCTTCTTTGCTGCGCAGAAGCTTTTTAGTTTGGTGCAATTCCATTTATTTTTGCTTTTGCTGCCTGTGCTTTTGGAGACACTTGGACAATGTCCAAGAAATAATTGCCCAGACCAATGTCATGGAATTTTCCCCCTTTGTTTTCTTTTAGTAGTTTTATAGTTTCAGGTCTTATATTTAAGTCTTTAATCCATTTTGAGGTTTTTTTTTGTATGATGTGAGATAAGAGTCTGACTTCACTCCTCTGCCTATGGATATCCAATTTTCCCAACATCACTTATGAAGAGACTGTCTTGTCTCCATTGTGTGTTCATGTCACCTTTGTCAAATTTCAATTGATTGTAAGTGTGTGGGTTTATTTCTGGGATCTCTTTGCTGTTCTGTCGGTCATTGTGTCCTTGTCAGTACCATGTTGTTTTGATTACTATAGCTTTGTAATAGATTTCAAGTGCTTCTAACTTTCTTCTTTTGTCTCAAAATTGCTTTGAGTATTCAGATTCTTTTGTGGTTCTATACAAATTTTAGGATTATTTTATTTTCATGAAAAATAACATTGGAATTTTGATAGGGATTGCATTGAATCTGCAGATCATTTTGGTTAGTACAGACATATAATTCTTCCAATCTATGAACACGGGATACCTTTCCATTTATTTGTGTCACTTACAATTTCTTTCACCAATGTTTTATAGTTTCCAGTATGAAGGTCTTTCACCTCCTTGGTTAAATTTACTTCTAAGCATTTCATTTTTTAGTGCTATTGTGAATGAAATTGATTTCTTAAGTTCCTTAGCAGTTAGTTTGTTGTTAGTGTAAAAAAATGCTACTGATTTTTGCGTGTTGATTTCGTACCCCGCAACTTCACTGAATTCGTTTATCGGTTCTAACAGGTTTTTTTTTTTTTGTAGAATCTTTAGGATTTTCTATATTTAAGATCATGTCATCAGCAAACAGAGACAATTTCACTTCTTTCAGGAGTGATCTTTAGGCTGAAACATAAAGGATGGGGAGAGAGAAATGTATAAGCAAAGGCACTAAGGTAGGAAAAAGCAAGGCACATTTGAAGAACAGGATGGCCAGCTCCATCAGGAAGTTAGAACAAGATTCTTATAAGAGAATGTTTAGAAAAGCAGAGAGGGGTCGGATCATGAAAGGCCATGTTGAAATCAATTTTGATTTGAAGCCAATTGTGAAAGTAAGCCATTGGACGGTTAGAGACGAGGGATATCTGGTCTACCTGGCCACTGTGTAGAAATAGACCTAGAGGATGTGTCTATGAAAGGAGCGAGACAGGTTAGAAGGCCGTTGTAGTCATTTTGGTCCACAGATGTGAAAGTGGGGAGCTGGATTATGTAATTTTCAAGGTCTTTTCCTCTTGAATCATTAGGACAGGACACAGGATATCGCTCCAATGCCAAACTTAATCTGATGGCAAGACAAGGTGCGGATGAGAGGGATTCTGGTGAAAGCCTAGGAAAAGACAGGAAGGCAGGAAGACAGGCTGGGATAGAACCCCCTGGGTACCCAGCCCCATGCTGCCCTAGTACTAACCACTAGAGGGCAGGAGTGACCAGACCAGACAGAAAAAGAGACTTTATAAGGCAACTTTGCAAGCTTACTTCTTGGAGGCTGTGGCATGAAGGAAAACTTCATTGGGAAAGGTTAAATAAAGGATGAAAGACTTTCCATACTTGACGGTGAAGCCAGAGCCAGAAGTAAGGTGAAAATCATAAGGATACGTTTTGCATCAAAGCAGGAGGAATGAGAGCCGCCCCATAGCGGCAACAGCTACTTTGAGAAGAGATGAGCCACTGATCAGCCTGGACAGGAGAGTGGACATGTCTGCTTGGGTGCCTCATTAACACCCCAAACTTCTTTCCTTGCTCACCCTCAGATGAGTTTATGCACCTGGGTTCCCCACTTCCGGAACCCTGTGACCCATCCACTCACTGAGGCCAGAACCTAAGTTTCACACTTTGCTCTTCCTTAACCCTGGTGAGTTTCAGCCACTCAGTCTCCAAGTCCTGTCAACTCTGTCTCCACTAACATCTTCAGCATCATCCCCTCCTCTCCATCATTCCTACCATAGGCTTGGTTCACGTGCTGCTAAAGCTCTCTCCCCTTGCCTATTACAACAGCCTCCTAATCAGCTCCCTCCCTCTAAGCTCAGTCATTCAGTCAACTTTCCACAGAGCAGAGAGAAGAGAGCTTTCCAAACTACAACCCTAACCAGAGGAAGCCCCCTCGTGGCTTTCCACATATCCCTAGGATAAAGGACACACTGTAACCCAGAAATACCTTAATCATTGCCATCTTCTTCAAGGTTTTCCTTGCTGCTTTGGCCATGCAGGATGAAACTCTTCTAATGAGCCATGCTCTTCCAAAAGTCCATATCCTTTGTATATACTTTTCCCTCTGCCCGGAATACTGCATCTTATTCCCCTTTTCCTTCACTGCCTGGATATCTAGAGAGGCCATGAAACCTGTAACTGGGAGCACAGGTTTCAAAGGCAGACAGACTCTGGTTCCAATCCCAGCTCTGCCACTTACTCATGTAATATCTATGAGAGTTGGGGTGGCTTATTCAACCTCTGTGCCTCAGTTTCCTCATCTGTAAAACAGGAATAAAAAATAATGGCTACTTTACAAATTGATGTGAACACTGAATGAGATGACAGATGTGACACAGTGCAAGGCCTGACATGTCAGGCACTACATGTACTAACTCCTGCTGTTATTTATTTATTACAATTGATTTTCTTGTTGTTTGTTTTTGGTTTTGCTTTTGTTTTTGAGACTGAGTCTAGGCTGGAGTGCAGTGGCGCGATCTTGTCTCACTGCATCCTCCCGCCTCAGTCCCCCAAGTAGCTGGGACTACAGGCACGTGCCACCACCCCCAGCTAATGTTTGTATTTTTTGTAGAGGAGGGGTTTCACCATGTTTCCCAGGCTGGTCTTCAACTCCTGAGTTCAAGTGCTTGGATTGTAGGCATGAGCCACCACGCCCAGCCCCATTGCTTATTCTTAGCAATCCACATGAAGCTACTGGGAAGATCAAATGAAAGAATGCACAGACGTGCTTTTGAAATAATGAATGACTATACAAATAATAGTAATGAAACATCGTTTTTAGTAGTGGTATCTTTACAATATCATCAGGATGCAGAATTGTTATTCCTGACTTCAACCATTCCTGAGAGTCATTAATGCTTAGAGACTCTGAACACAGAGGCCCTACAGTCACATAGAGGCCCCAAAGCATTTAAGCAAACACCTTCAGATTTAATTCCTCCAGAGGAGAAGTATTCAGTTGAATAGTTAACCATGGAAACGTGTTTGTTCACATAGACCCAATCCTAGAAAAATGGAGAAAGTGGTGAGGTTTATTTCTGGATCCTGTACCTCTTTCGAAACCCATCTTCCTCACTTCTTCTTCTTCTCAATACCTCACCCCTAAGATCAGATCTCTTGGCAGGACCTTGTCATTGGAACCTCTAATTCAGAGAAGCCTCAGGACATAGGAGATGGGGTATTTAAGAATAAGAGAGGGTGTCTGAAGAGGACAGGCCAGATGCCCAGCCCAGAGTACCAGCACCTCAATACAATCACGCTATTAAAATGATCCTTCCAATGGTATAAGGTATAAGGCCTGAAAGCAATCTTTTTGCTCAGTCTTTAAGATTCAATGAGGTGACTCTAATGATGATACTTTGGGCACCATGACAAGCAAAAGGGGAGAAATTTCTTTTGCAAGATTGGGTCATACAAAAGGTCAACCTATACCACTTTGAAAACAAATCCTATATAAAAGGGACTCTTCAAGTGCAAGCCCCCTCCCAAACCCAGGCTAAGGACCACAATGGCCTCAGCACTCTGGTGCTGGACACAGGTAGACAGAGGCAGTAAGCTTGAAGGTTAAGTTCATGGATCCTGGGACCAGATTGCTTGGGTTCCAATCCCAATTTTGCTATCTACCACCTACAAAGCCTCGAGAAAATTACTTAGCCTCTCTGTGCCTCAGTTTTCTTATCTGCAAAATGGGTATAATAGTACCTACCTCATAGAGTTCCTGCAACTTAATATATGCCAAGTATCTAGAACAGTGCTTGGCACATGGTAAACAATCTGTGTCAGCTGCTATTATTATTCCAATTTCTTTTTAGACAATGTGTTTCCCATTGCCAGAAAGTCTGACAGTGTGGTTAGTTTAGAAGGCAACATGGCAGGTGCAGTATTTATATGAGAATGAGCTTTGGCATGGATCTGACTTTGAGCCCCACCTCTGCCTCTTGCAGCTCAGTGACATCTGAGTCACAGGTTCTTCATCTGCAAAGTGGGGATACCAATACCCTGCCCTTCCTACTTCACAGGTCTTTGAGCAGACCAAAATAAAGTGCACTAAAGTGCTTTTCCAAATGTTTATTTTTTAAGTTAACATAGAATAAAATAGACTTTGGGGGTGTATAGTTCTATGAATTTTAGCACATTCATGGAACCACCACTACCAAGATATGGAACAGTTCCATCACCCCCCATACAATTGCTTTTTAATCTTGATGACGTAGTGTTTCACAGCCTAACACCTGGCTCTCCTACAATGGTACATTAGATAAGAAATATTCAAGGCCTGGCACATTTCTTAGATAACAAAGAAAGAAGATGAATTCCAGTGATTGAACTTCCTGTGCATTAGTTGCCTTTGCACTGGCTGTTCCTTCATCTGGAACTCTCTTTCTACAGACACATGCATGGCCCACCCACCTCTCCCTCAGGTCCTGCTGAAATGTCACATTCTCGGTGAGGCCTCCCCTCTGACTGCCACTGTCTGGTACTTTGGATCCTACTTGTTCTTTTTTTCCATAGCATGCACCATCTTCTATAAACTATATACTGTAACTTTTTTTTTTTTTGCTTATTCTTCATTTTCTGTTCCCTTTCATAGAATGTAAGCTCCCCAGGGAGAGAGACCATTGTCTGACTTGTCCACTGATGTACTCTAAGCACCTAGAACAGTGCCTAGCACATAGTAGAGGTTCAATATATATTTGTTAAGTAAACCTGTTTAAAACAACAAGGATGAAGTTAAACTATCTTCACTTGTTGTTTGGGAAGATTACATCTGTGATTATACAAAAGAAAGCAGCCGTCACAGTGCCTGACACATAAACCTAAGTTGAACGAAAACTGGAATAATGCAAAGGACTGACTGATTCCCCCTGTCCCCCATGTAAACACAACATGGCTTATAAATTCTCCACTCGATGAGGGCTAAAACAATTTTTTTCCTTCCCTATTAGGAATCAGTATTTAGGTAGTTAATCCTGAAATGCTAAAATCCCCTCTGCACAAGCAGAAAATTTAAAAATTCATGGAGACAACATAACCTGGGCTTTATCAATGTATTAATGAGCATAGGCAGTGAAGTCTAGGGACAGGCTGAGAACCCCGTAGACTGTGTCACTCCAGCTGCAAAGCTAAAAGATGCTTAACTTCCTGAAAAGCAGGTCTAACATGCACCTGCTGAGGAAGCAGCTCCATCCTGCTCCTTTCTCACACACAGACCTGCTGGCCCTTTTGACCCCAAAGCTCTTTTCCAGCCACATCAACATGAAAACATGCACTGTCTTTGATGAGTTCAAATCCACCCACACAGGCTTTGATCTCCTGTGGGTAGCATCATTGTTCTCATGAGTGGGACACCGTGGGTCCCCAGACAAGAATTTGGGCTTTGGGAACAGGATTTGTAGGTGAGTGAGCACCAACAACTCCCTCCTCTGGTTGGAGAACACCCCAGGGTGTCAGGAAATTTTGTGAGAGAGGGTCTCCTCGAAGTCAAGAGAGGAGACGAGATTCTTCCATTTATTTGCAACCACTCCCACAAACTGAAATATATTCAAATAGAGAAATGCCAAAACAAGGTCCCAAAAAAATTTCATGTAAATGAACACTTACCTTTAGCAAATTAAAGCATTTAACCTCCTAAGATTATAAGGTAACAATAACAGAATTTTCCAAAAAATATTCACAGGATTTATTTACAAACAGAATTTACAGAGCCCTACAGGCAGCACTAGCCAGTACTGAGGCCCAAGCTTTGAATTATCTAATAATCATGCTGGATTGCCTCTAGCTTATTAGGACCCTCATCTGAAGGTCATGTCAAAAATCTAAGTGGCCAGGCATGGTGGCTCATGCCTGTAATCCCACCACTTTGAGAGGCCAAGGCAGGAGGATTGCTTGAGTCCAGGAGTTTGAGACCAGTTTGGGAAACACAGGGAGACCCTGCCTGATATGGTTTGGCTCTGTGTCCCCACCCAAATCTTACTTGAATTGTAAAAATCCCCACGTGTCATGGGAGGGACCCAGTGGGAGGTAACTGAATCATGGGGGCAGGTCTTTCCCATGCTGTTCTTGTGATAGTGAATAAGTCTCATGAGATATGATGGTTTTATAAAAGGGGAGTTCCCTTGCACACATTTTCTTGCCTGCCGCTATGAAAGACATGCCTTTGCTCTTCCTTGACCTTCTACCATGATTGTGAGGCCTCCCCAGTCATGTGGAACTGGAAGTTCATGAAACCCCTTTCCTTTACAAATTACACAGTTTCAAGTATATCTTTATTGGCAGCATGAGAATGGACTAATACACAGTCTCCACAAAAAAATCAAAAAATTTGCCACGGGTGGTGACATATGCCTGTGGTCTCAGCAACTCAGGAGGCTGAAGTGGGAGGATCACTTGAGCCTGGGAGGTTGAGGCTGCAATGAGTCATGATTGTGTCTCTGCACAATCTGCACGATTCTAAACACTCTGGGTCACAGTGAGACACTGTCTCAAACAAACAAACAAACAAAATCCAAATGGAAGCCCTTGATAAACTGAGGTCTGGAGCTCAAGTGTCACTTGGGCCCCTCTGTGATTGTTGCTCCAGATGAACCCTTCAAAATAAATTTCAATGATTTTTAGCAATACTCACCTACTCTAAAATCAATCATATATGTATTCTAGTCTATTTCACAATATTATTTCTGGATTTTTTGGTTCCAAACTGAAGCTGGAGAGGTGTCCACCTTGGTGATCATCTAGAACGCTGGCCTCTCTGGGCTAGATCCTCTCCTGAGTGTGGACACATACCATACGTTCCCTGAGCAAGGAACGCGCTCTCTCAATGACAGCTCTTCCCACAGGCAGCAATGTCTGCCAGGCACAGCCTCCTTCTCTTTTGTGGCATGACTAGATCTTGTTATTTCTCAGAACTCAACTCCTGTATCAATCATTCAGAATGGCTTTCCTGACCACCCACCAGCACCCTCCAGACTGGGTATGGTGGAGTGGAATTCCAGTGTTCTTAGAGGCTACTCTTGAGCTTCTTTCCATCACAGACCTATGGATTTTTTAATATAAGTATCAAACTCTAATATGCGCCCCATATCATCTGGGGAACTTTCTAACCAATACAAATTCCCAGGCTTCCTCTCCAGAGGCTCTGATTCCACAAGCTGGAAAAGTAGTAGCCTGGAATCTGCATGTGATCATGCTCTCTAAATGACCCAAATGATTCACTGCAGCTGGTCTTGATCTCCAAAATGGGACGCTTGTCCCCTAGGGATTTCCAAGATGATACATTGGAGTACAGGGAAAAATGGTTAGCGCTTTCATTCCAATCTTTGATCTCAACCTTAAATTTCTTTTTGGCATGTACATTTTATGGACACAATATATTAGTAAAGTATTGTCAATCTTAAAAAAAAAAAAGACTCTAGAGAAATGTCTCTCTAGCTATGTTGGATTTGTCCTGGAATACAATAAAGATTACAATCCGGAATGCATGAAATGACAAGCCGCTAGTGCACTCGATGAGGGAAGGATAAAGGGGAGCTTTTATAGCAATGAGAGATTTACATAAGCTGCTTAGAAAGACAGTTCATTGGTTCCAGAGGCTGTTGTTAGTTCGTTGGGGGAGATGCCGTTACTGGGCAAGTGTTCTTCTGAGAATATCTTATCTGAATTACTGCAGTCCTAAAGAATGTTGAGTGGTTTATCAAAGCAGGAGATGCGTGAAGGACATGAAAGTGATTTTAGAAAGTCCTTGAAAACAGTTATCATCTCAGACATGTAAGTATGAGTCTCCTTTCTGGCCCCATTTTGTCTGAGTCTGACAAAAATGATTTTGGCGGGTGCGGTGGCTCACGCCTGTAATCCCAACACTTTGGGAGGCCGAGGCGGGTGGATCACTAGGTCAGGAGTTTGAGACTAGCCTGGCCAGCATGGTGAAACCTGGTCTCTACTGCCAGGCACGGTGGCTCACGCCTGTAATCCCAGCACTTTGGGAGGCCAAGACGGTTGGTCAGGAGGTCAGGAGTTTGAGACCAGCCTGGCCAATATGGTAAAACCCCGTCTCTACTAAAAATACAAAAATTAGCCAGGCGTGGTGGTGCATGCCTGTAGTCCCAGCTACTTGGGAGACTGAGGCAGAAGAATTGCTTGAACCCGGGAGGTGGAGGTCGCAGTGAGCTGAGATCGCACCACTGCACTCCAGCCTGGGTGACAGTGCCAGACTCTGTCTAAAAATAAATAAATAAATAAAATAACCTGGTTTCTACTAAAAATACAAAAATTAGCTGGGCATGGTGGCAGGTCCCTGTAATCCCAGCTACTTGGGAGGCTGAGGCAGGAGAATTGCTTGAACCTGGGAGGCCGAGGCTGCAGTAAGCTGAGATCGCACCACTGGGTGACAACCTGGAAGACAGAGCAAGACTCCGTCTGAAAAAAAAAAAAAAAAAAGAAGATTTCATCCTGGTATCTGCAACTTTCTCAGTATTCATGATTTATAAATAAATAAATATGCTTATGTTGGGGAGGGCAATTTACAGTTTGAATTATTAGCCACAATTCTTCATCAGCCCCCCAAGGTCTACAGTTTGCCAAGTGAGTTTTCAGTTCTCCCAGTAGAAGCTGAGTGACTCTCCTGCCCACTGACTTTGGGTAGTCATGTCACTGCACCAGGCCCCATCATGTGACCAGTTCTGATTAATCAGGGGAGCCTTGATAGTGACCAGTTTTGAACCATGAGCTAAAGAGATGTCCCATGTTTCTACTTGCCCTCTTGCACCTCTGTCACTGCCATGAGAAGAGCATGTCCTGGCTGTCCCACGAATCCAAGGAGTGAGTGAGAGGAGACCTGGACTCAAGCTGCACCTTAGAGCTAACTAGATGGCTGCATCTTAGAGCCCAGCCAAGAACAGTCAACTCCCAGCCAACCTGAAGGCACATCAGCAAAACAAATGCCTTTCATTCATGCCATCGGGGGTCTGTGTTGTTTATTAGAGTAACTCCTGATAGTGAACATTGGTTCAGATCTCAGGCTTGCTGACGGTATATCTGTATTTCAGCTTTGAACCCATAGCCCCTTGTAGGCCCTTAGTTAATAACAGAATAAATGGAGGTTTTCTCCATTTTCTGGGAAAATTCTGATTGATACTCTCTGCGGCCCTGTCTGAAAGGGTTGATGATCAACTCACTTTTCCAAAACCAACCACCAGGGCTAAGGCTCCTGGAGTGCTCCAGATCACCTTTTTTGCCAGTCAGACTCAGAGCTTGATGTCCAATGGTACCCTGGGCTGTTGCATTATCTTCAGGTCAAAATACTACACCCTGTTACCTGAAAAATACAATATCTGAGTGAACCAAGGGCTGACCTTAGCCTGAGTTCCTCTTTTTCCTTTGACCACTTGGGCTGTCTATGAAGCCAGTTCCCAGTAATCCGGTGAGTCCCAGTGTCTAGGCTCTGCTTTGAATCTCACTCCTTGACTGGGGTCCTGTTGCCCCTGGGAGGACCAACTCCCCAACTCCTAGTTCCCAGAGCTATGGCTGCCATGCCCATCGACCCGGTTGGGAACCCATACCCTAGCCATTTCCAGAATCGGGGCTGAAAATGCTCCCTCAATCCCTGACAAAGAAAACCCAGAAAGCATTGGTATCCTGATGTTGTTGAGAAAACCTGGCGACTGTATACTGCACAAACTCCATCTTTTCTGTTTTTATCCCATTAGAAAAGGGCACTTCACTGGAGGCTCGTTCTTGGGAACTCCATCTTTCTTTCCTTCTTCCCTCTTTCTTCCCTTCTTTATTTTCTTTCCTTCTTCCCTCCTGCCTCCATTCTTTATTTTCCTCCTGCTTGGTTCTGTATCTTCCATTTCTCCATTAAATCAGAGCCGCTTTTTCAGGAACTAAATTTGAATCTGAAACAGACTTGAGAGTTGATGTGATTTCTTACTCAATATAGAACTTCCCTCTATAGTGTTTCCAATGTCAAATTCATTGCTGTCATTTACTGAGGACCTATAAAGTGCCAAACACTCTAATATATATCTATCTATATACTCATATATATATGACATATATATTCTAATTCAGATATTAACTAGAATCTGTCATGTAGGTATTATCATTTCCTTTAAACAAATAAAATGAAAACTTCAGGCCGGGCACGGTGACTCACGCCTGTAATCCCAGCACTTTGGCAGTCAGAAGCACGCAGATCACCTGAGGTCAAGAGTTTGAGACCAGCCTGACCAACATGGTGAAACCCCATCTCTGCTAAAAATACAAAAATTAGCCAGGTGTGGTGGCATGCGCCTGTAATTCCAGCTACTCCAGAGGCTGAGGCATGAGAATTTCTTGAACCCAGGAGGTAGAGGTTGCAGTGAGCCGAGATTGCGCCACTGCACTCCAGCCTGGGTGACAGAGTGAGACTCTGAAAAAAGAAAGAAAAGGAAGGAAGGAAGGAGAAAGAAAGAAAGAGAAAGAAAGAAAGAGAAAGAAAGAAAGAAAAAGAAAGAGAGAGAAAGAGAGAGAGAAAGAAAACTTCAGAGGGGTTAAGTTCCTCATCCAAGATCAAATAGTAGGTCAGTGGCAAAAGCAGAGCTCACTTCACACATTGTCATGCCTAAAATTCTCAACTAGAGTCTTCAGAGGATCCAGTTCAACAACTTCATTTCATGAGTGAAGAGACAAAGAGCTGAGCAAAGGGAGGTGAGTTTTATTGAACGTTGGTTCATTTCATCCTCATAACAACCTTATGAGATGTACAAATACAAACGCTTATCAACACTCTTTCCATCTAACAGATGTGAAGGCTGAGGCACAGGGAGATGAACTGCCTTCCCCAAGGCTGTGTGTTTGGTCCAATGATGGAGCTGGGATTCAAACCCAGGCAGTCTAGGTCCTGGGTCCAGTTTTAATTACAGAATGTTGCCTTCCCGGGACACATACCAGATCAGAAGCAGACAAGGACAGAGCAGAGAGGAATCCCAGCCCATGTTTCCACAGTCTGCCCTTTCCCCACCAGCATGCTGGCTCCAGTCTCATCATCAGTGAGAAGCACAAGTGGAAATCCAATTCCACATAAGTGGAGGGAGCAGAGAGTGGGACGGCCTCAGGAATTCCCTGGACTTATCATAGCTCCTTCCTTCTCAGCGCCTAGCTCCGAAGCCATCTGTGGGGAATGCTACTGCGCACCAGCTTCAGAGAAGGCCGTGCTGCTGGCCTTTCATGTGACTTAGGGGAAGGCTGAGGATGCAGCTGCCTGCACAGCCAGCAAAGCATTTGAATTGCTGCTGCCCAGCAAAAGGCAGATCATCTTTCTAGGGCAACCACAGCCCAGATTTATAGCCTGTAATTTCCAGTCTCCAGGCTGGATGATCCATGATGCTTGCTGGGCAGAGGAAGGGAGTAAGCAGCAAGGAGGGGCTGGCACAGCCCACTAGGAAGTATAATAAGAATCATGATGGTGGTGGTGGTGGTGGTGGGGTTGCTACCATTAACTGAGCCTCTTTTAAGAATCACGCACTGCGGCCGGGCGCGGTGGCTCACGCCTGTAATCCCAGCACTTTGGGAGGCCGAGGCGGGTGGATCACGAGGTCAGGAGATGGAGACCATCCTGGCTAACACAGTGAAACCCCGTCTCTACTAAAAATACAAAAAACTAGCTGGGCGTGGTGGCGGGCGCCTGTAGTCCCAGCTACTTGGGAGGCTGAGGCAGGAGAATGGCGTGAACCTGGGAGGCGGAGCTTGCAGTGAGCCGAGATCCCACCACTGCACTCCAGCCTGGGCGACAGAGCGAGACTCTGTCTCAAAAAAAAAAAAAAAAAAAAAAAAATCAGGCACTGCTCAGACAGTCCCTAGATGATCCCCAACTCTCATGACAATCCTGGCCAGGAAGTCAGGAAGTGCTATCACCTCATTTTACTGATGAGGACCCTGACGTCCAAAGATGACTTTTTTTTTTTTTTTTTAAGAGACAGGGTCTCACTTTGTTGCCCCGGCTGGAGTGTAATGGTACAATCATAGCTCACTCTAACCTCAAACTCCTTGGCTTAAGCAATCCTCCTGCCTTAGCCTACTAAGTAGTCAGGACTACAAGTACAGGCCACCACCTCCAACTTTTTTAATGTTTATTTTTATTTTTGTAGAGACAAGGTCTTGCTATGTTGCCTAGGCTGGTCTGGAACTCCTGGGCTCAAGAAATCCTCCCAGCTCAACCTCCCAAAGCGCTGGGATTACAGGTGTGAGCCACCATGCCCAACCCTAAAGATGATAAATAACTTACTTATGGTCACTCAACTTGTATACAATAATTACAGCTCTGTCAGGCACTGCTCTGACCCCTGAACTCATGCCATCCTCCCTCCAGCCTTAGGAGGTAGGTGTGCTGGTATTACTCTCCCTTACAGATGTGGACATTGAAGCCCAAAGTGACACAACTAGTAAGTGTCAGAGCTGTAATTCAAACCCAGGCTCTCTGGCTCTGGTGGTCACAGTCCTAACCACTAAGCAGCACTTTCCCTCCACGGTATTAGGATTCCAACCCAGCTCTGACTGAGTCCAGGCCCTACAGATTTTCCATTACATCATCGAGCCTTGGGTCCCCAGGAGCCTGGAATCTGTCTTCTTGGGCTTCAAACTCAGCTCAGTTATACAGAGGCACTTATAGCTCCATTCCCCATGCCCTGACCCTCACACAGCAGGTTCACGTCTCTGTTCTCTCTCTTGGCACGCCCTTCCCTACGTTTTCCTACTTTCTTCAGTTGGCTGTTTTTGACTCATCCTCACTCAGCTCATCACCTCCTCTAGGAAGGCTTCCCTGAAGTGAGGTGGTCTGTGTTCCTGAAGTTCTCTGTGCAAACCCATCACTATGGGTTTGGGGGAAGGTACCAAGTCTGGCTTTGGACTCACTGAGTTGGAGGCAGCAGCAGGCAGGGCCAGGCACCCCGTCAACGAGAGATGCCTGTGCTGCCAGGATCTGGGAACCAGACCTGATTCCACAAGCCGCTCCTTTCTGCTGGAGAAGAAAACGCATGGCGCCAAGTAAGTGCCCTCCTTCCTAGAGACAAAGGGGACCTTCTGGATGCCTTGCTTAGGCCTGTGATGTGCGTGAAGTGCAAAGGAAGGCACTGAAATGAGGGGAAAACACCAGTCATCTGAAACACCTGGAGGAAGCTATTGACAGGGGAGGGAGAGCCAGATACATAGAGACAGAGAAGAGAGAGAGGCTGAGACAGACACAGAGAGACAGATATAGAGAGACTGAGACAGAGACACAGAGAGATAAGGCAGAGAGACACAAAGAGACCCACAGAGAAACAGAAAAAATATATACAGACTGAGACATAGAGACAGAGAGAGATAGAGACAGAGAGAGACAGATAAAAATAGACACAGAGAGACAGAGAAACTATACAGAGACTGATAGAGACAGAGAGAGAGATACAGACAGAGACAGAGAGAGATCAACACAAAGAGACCCACAGAGAAACAGATACACAGAGACTGAGATAGAGACAGAGACACAGAGAGAGAGGTAGAGACAGATAGACAGAAACAGACCCCCAGAGAGAGAGAAACAGATACAGAGAGACAGAGAGATAGACACGGAGATAGAGAGACAGAGATACATAGAGATAGACATAGAGAGATAGAGACAGAGAGAGATGGAGACAGACAAAGATATATAGAGATACAGAGACAGAGAGACAGATATACATAGACAGACACACAGAGATAGAGACAAACAGAGACATAGAGAAACAGAGATAGAGACAGAGAGACCCAGGCACAGAGAACAGGCCCTGCTGAGCACCAGCTGTGGACGTGGCAGCACTCAATCTTACCACCTTCAGTTGCCCATGGCCCCCTGCCTAAGGCAGGGCAGATGGCCAGCTGGGCGGTGCTTCTGGTGGCTGAGTGCTGCCCTACTGAGTAATTTGGCGAGTTCCCTCTGGAAAGTAGAGAAAGCAAAGTGAATAGGTGTCTGAAACTCATCACGTCCAAGACAGAACTCCTGGGTTCCTGCCACCCCCATTGCAAACTGCTCCTCTCCCACCCTCCTCATGTCAGGAAATGACCCCACTCAGTGTTCAAACTAGAAATGTAGGAGTCTTCTAGGATTCCTCCCTTCCTCTCACCTCCCAGACCCCGACCACCACCAACCCTTATCTTTAAAACAGCCCCAGAATCCATCTCCTTTCAACTCCCTGGTTATCACTGGGAGCCAAGCCACTGACATCTCTTTGGGTAATTCAAGCTTCCTTCATAGCCTGAGGGCCCTCTTCCCCTTCTCATTTTCCACATCTGAGCTGTCCTTTCTCTTCTCAAATAAGCCAACCCCATTCCCCCAGCAACCCTGTCCCCCATGCCCTTCTCAGGTCTGTAAACCAAAATTAAAATCCTAAGCCCCCAACCAACTGGTTGGATCCTTTCTTGGCCAAGAGGACCCCAGAGAAACCTGAAAAACTGAATTCCTGGCTGTGATGGGAAGGGAGGCCAGACATGCCCCCATTCTACATCCTCCCTTTCGGAGTTTAGGCACAATTGACCAACATTAATGTTGAAAAAGAGATCACTGGCCCGGCATGGAGGCACACGCCTGTCATCCCAGCACTTTGAGAGGCTTAAGGCAGATGGATCACCTGAGGTCAGGAGTTCGAGACCAGCCTGGCCAACATGGTGAAACCCCATCTCTACTAAAAATACAAAAATTAGCAGGGCGTGGTGGCAGGCGCCTGTAGTCCCAGCTACTCAGGAGGCTGAGGCAGGAGAACTGCTTGAACCTGAGAGGCAGTGGTTGCAGTGACCTGAGACCGTGCCACTATACTCTAGCCTGGGTGACAGAGCGAGGCTCCGTCTTTAAAAAAAAAAAAAAATAGCTGGGCACGGTGGCTCACACCTGTAATCCCAGCACTTAGGGAGGCTGAGGCAGGTGGATCACATGAGGTCAGGCGTTTGAGACCAGCCTGGCCAACATGGCGAAACTCTGTCTCTACTAAAAATACAAAAATTAGCTGGGCCTGGTGGTGGGCGCCTGTAATCTCAGCTACTTGGGAGGCTGAGGCAGGAGAATTGCTTGAACCTGGGAGACGAAGGTTGCAGTAAGCTGAGATCGCACCACTGCACTCCAGCCTGGGTGACAGAGCAAGACTCTATCTCAAAAAAACAAATTAAAAAGATCATTAGACTAACAAAATGTTAGTCTTTGTGACAATAAGCTACCAAATTATAAACAAGACCTGAGGCCACGCAAGGCAAACATTAAGTCATGCCCTACAAACCATAAAATCCTGTTAAATTTTTTTTTAATTCATCCCATATAAGGTAGCTTACTTTCCAACCTGACTCTGGTGTCTTTACTGAAGCATTCCTTTAAGCCTTTAGACAAAGCTGGACTCTTTCAACCAATTGCCAACTAAAGAATCTCTAAAACTCACCTATGATTTGTAAGCACCCCAACACCACCCGCCCCAGCTTCAAGATGTCCTGCTTTTTTGTGCCGAACCAATGTATACCTTCCATGTGTTGATTTATGATTTTACTTATAGTTCCTGTTTCCATGAAATATATGAAACCGAACTGTAGCCTGATGGCCTCAGGCACACGTTCTCAGGGCCCCTCAACTGCTCTCTAGGCCTAGGTCACCCATGTGTGCTCAGAATAAACTTTTTTTTTTTTTTTTTTTTTGAGATGGAGTTTCGCTCTTGTTGCTGAGGCTGGAGAGCAATGGTGCGACCTCAGCTCACTGCAACCTCTGTCTCCCAAGTAGCTGGGACTACAGGCGCCTGCCACCATGCGCAGCTAATTTTTTGTATTTTTAGTAGAGACGGGGTTTCACCATGTTGGCCGGCTTTCACCATGTTGGTCAGGCTGATCTTGAACTCCTGACTTCAGGTGATCCACCCACCTCAACCTCCCAAAGTGCTGGGATTACAGGCGTGAGCCACCAGGCCTAGCCCAGAATAAACTTCTTTAAAATATGTTGCAGAGCTTGGTTTTCTTGCTCACAGGCCTTTGCACCGGCCATTTCCTGCCTGGAATGTTCTTTCCTTGCTCCCTCGTCATTTTGGTCCCACCCCAATGTCACCTCATCAATGTTCTATTGTAACCCCCAGCACCTCTCACCCTTAGCTACGCACTTCTTCCATTATCCCATGGTATTTTCTGTTTAGCGAGAAGGGCTTTATTTCCTGTCAGACTCCCCCATGGAATGGCCTGGGACCCTTCTCACTCAGCCCCCTAGTCTCGGTGCCTCACCCAGGGCCTGCACACAGAACTCAAAAGGGGCCAATGTCTTGGGGGATTCTGGGTGTCCAGGAGGTCATGGGCTCTGGGCTGGTAGAAACAGCTTCTGGGAGAGAGATTCCTGTGGAATAACAGCACTGCACACTGTGGCACTCCTGCTCCAGCCTCTGCAACTCTGATTGGCCAACGGGGAGACTAGGCGCAGACGAGGGAATGGACTTGTCCAGGGTCACTCAGCCAAGCAGACGCAAGGCCAAAGCCACAACACAGGTCTCCAAGGTACAATGATCACAATTAAAAACCATCACAATTAGCCAGGCACGGTGTTTCACGCCTGTAATCCCAGCACTTTGGGAGGCTGAGGCGGGTGGATCACCTGAGGTTGGGAGTTCAACATCAGCCTGGCCAACACAATGAAACCCCCATCTCTACTAAAAATACAAAAATTAGCCCGGTGTGATGGTGCACACTTGTAATCCCAGCTACTTGGGAGGCTGAGGCAAGAGAATCACTTGAACCCAGGAGGCAGAGTTGCAGTGAGTTGAGATTGTGCCACTGCTCTCCAACCTAGGTGACAGAGCAAGACTCTGTGTTAAAAAAAAAAAAATCACAATTAAAAGACAAGATTCTCAGGATATCAGTGTGTACTACTTTCTTTCTTTGTTTTCTTTTTTTTTTTTTTTGAGACAGAGTCTTTCTCTCTTGCCCAGGCTGGAGTGCAGTGGCACGATCTTGACTCACTGCAACCTCTGCCTCCTGGGTTCAAGCAATTCTCCTACCTCAGCCTCCTGAGTAGCTGGGATTACAGGTGCCCACCGCCACACCCCCAGCTAATTTTTATATTTTAGTAGAGACGGGGTTTCACCACGTTGGCCAGGTTAGTCTTAAACTCCTGACCTCGTGATCCGCCCACCTCGGCCTCCCAAAGTGCTGGGATTACAGGCGTGAGCCACCATGCCCAGCCAGTATGTACTACTTTCTAGCCACTCACTTCACCCTCTCTCCAGATGGGGAGCATTTTTCTCCTAAATAACTAAATAATAAGAACAACCATCATGTGGCTGTTTACTCAAGCACTGAGCTAATTACAAGCACCATATCATCATTCCTCACACAACCCCGTAAAGCAAAAACTATTTTTAACCCCATTTTACACATAAGGAAACCGAAGCTCGGGGGCTTCAGCAACTTGCAGAACATCATGCACCAGGTAAGAGGCAAATCTTGCCTCTGGATCCATCTAGTCTATCTCGGGATGCAGCCCTTCAACCACTATGATATCCTGGTCTGCTGCCCGGCCCTCGTGTCTCCTCTCCTGGTGCCAAGATCAATAGGGTTCTCTTTGATACCTGATGCCTTCTGGGCAGGACTCTGTGGCAGCCACTGCAGTGCCCTTCACCTTAGAAAGCCGAATCTGGTCACTGGCTCAGAAAATTCCATAAACAGCAGGCTCAGTGGCAAGTCTGGGGACACGTTCCCCATTTGTAGGCTAGCAACAGGCAGCTTTACTGCTGAAGGAAAGGAGTCACTAAAGGAAGCTGGGCGGTCACCAGCACTGGCTTGCTATGTGACAGTAACAATAATAATGATGATGATAATAGTAATAATAATAACAGCAGCTATTCATATAACGTTTCCTAAGTGCTAGGTACTATTTTAAGCTTTGTTCATATATTAAACCAATTAATCCTAACAGTTGTAGGTGGAAAGAAAAATTAAAAATCTTGGGACCGCCCCCCGCAAACTTCTTATGCAAAAGGGACAATTAAGCCCAAAAGCTGAGTCATTGCAACACCCTCTTCCAAATGAATAGCTGTTACTAACATTATGCATCGGCCAGGTCCCTGTGGAAAGGTGGAAGGCCTCAGGCATCTGCAAAGGATTGCCCCCAAAGATCATTCATAAGTGACCTTGGCTGGCCTCCCATAAACAAGGACGTGCCAAATGTAACTTTAGGTCCACGATCTAAATCAAGGTCTTTATTTTTATTTGAGACACGGTCTTGCCCTGTCACCCAGGCTGGAGTACAGTGGCACGATCACAGCTGACTGCAGACTCATACTCCTGGAGTCAAGTGATCCTCCCACATCAGCATCCTGAGTAGCTAGAACCATAGGCACGTACCACAAGGCCCAGATAATTTTTTTATTTTTTATTGTAGAGACAGGGGTCTGGATATGTTGCCTAAGCTGGTCTCGAACTCCTGGCCTCAAGTGATCCTCCTGCCTTCTGTCTCCCAAAGTGTTGGGATTACAGGCATGAGCCACAGCACCAGCCTAAGTCTAGCTCTGATTCTACGTTATGATAAGCTAATAACGTTGACTATAAGCTTATCTTCCCAGGTCCAGGACAAAGTCAAGACTCATTCTCCAACCACCCAGAGACATCCATAACTGACTCTTCCCTTACTCCTTTTTTCTCTTCATCATTCACCTTATCTTATGTAAAATGGAGATTTACCGGGCACTAAGGAAAGTCTCACAGGAGAATAAGCATTTGCCTTACCACCTACCTGCCCTTCTTCCTACGTGCCTTCCTCCTGTTTAAGAAAATGTATAAAGACTAAATTTCCTGAAAACCTCCTCGGAAAAGCAGCCTCAGATTTGTCTGTGGCTTATGTTTTTCCCAGACGTGCCCTGAAGCTGCCTTCATAAACCTCGATGATTGAGACTTATGCTTCAGTCACTCATTTCAGTTGTCATAGGGGACCAGAATACGCTATCCCAAAATATACCACTTTGGCATAAGGATTATTTTGAGCTGAAGGCAGTTGAGAAGAAGCAGATATAAGAAAAGCTCTCTGCCCTCCCTGTGTTTTCCTAAAAGCAGGACAGAAATTTGCAAAGCTGATCCCCTAAACCTCCAGCAGAAAGGACAGAAATTAATCACTGATAACTTTAAACCCTCATCAGCCCAAGGCACCAGAGGCATCTAGATAACGAACTTTACTGGCTTCTATCAGCTTCCCATATATTTACTTTCCACAATTTGCTGCCCTGGAAATTCAAAATCCTTTTCCTTTGTCTTGTCCCCTGTCTAAAAAAAATTGTTTTAAATGCTGTAAAGCCCAAGTTCTTTTTTTTTTTTTTTTGAGACAGAGTTGTGCTCTTGTTGCCCAGGCTGGAGGGCAATGCCGTGATCTCGGCTCACCACAACCTTCGCCTCCGAGGTTCAACTGATTCTCCTGACTCAGCCTGCTGAGTAGCTAGGATTACAAGTATGCACCACCACACCAGGCTAATTTTGTATTTTTAGTAGATACAGGGTTTCTCCATGTTGGTCAGGCTGGTCTTGAACTCCTGACCTCAGGTGATCCACCCGCCTCAGCCTCCCAAAGTGCTGGGATTATAGGCGTGAGCCACCATGCCCGGCCAAGCTCAAGTTCCAATCACCCCTTTGAGTTACTGAACTCCCAGTGCTTCCACGTGTATGCACAGCTGCACTTAATAAATTAAGTATATGCACCTCATAAACTTCTGTTTGTTTTTCTCTTGTTAATCTTTCATTAGTTTATTTACAGGGCCCTAGCCAATGCACCTAAGACAAATAGTAGAAAAAGTGGGTTTTTTTCTCCCACGTATGGCAATCCTTTGTTATTATCTCTGCTTCACATATGGAGAAAACTAAGGCTCAGAAAGGTGGCATCACTTGCCCACTTGCTGCCCAGATTTTTTGGGCCCAGATGTTTTGGCTCCAAAGTCTGAGCTCCTTTCTCCCCATACAACCTACCACTGGGCTTCTTTCCTCATTTGAAATTGAGGGGCTCAGTCCTGAAGAACTCAGGCACCTATCTTGATTCTCACTTTCAAGAGCAAGAACCAGACCCAGAAAAGTATCTTATTTCTCTGCTTTCCTTTATCCTGATTTCTAATAGTGTTTGTCAAACTATATTAATCACAGTCTGTTGCATTCTTGTACATGCCAGGCACTTGGCTAGGCAGTTCCCCTGTACTCTCTCTAGTGTTTCCAGCAATCCAGTGAAGAAGCTTCTGTTATCCTGATTTTATGCTGAAGCATCCGAGGCTCAGAAAGGTTCAGTAACTTGCCCAAGGTAACCCAGTGAGGAAGCCGCTGGTGGGACTCCAGAGTCTAGAACTAACAGGCTCTTAACTACCAGTCCTGCCTGCTTGCCTGTGTCTTCTCCTCACATTCCCACAGCGTCTGAGCTCCTCCAGAGGGAAAGGAAGGTGTTACCTGCACCTCCAGCTCTAGCAAGAGGCTGAGAAAATGCTAGATGGATTAATACTGAATTAACAAATCAGTAGATGAAAGGCAGGAAAGAAAAGGAGAAGAAAGAGAAAAAGAAAGAAAGGTAAAAATTAGGATGGAAGAAAGTAAAGAAGAAAAATGCAGTGAATGAATAAAATAATAAGAATGCATGAAGTTAAAAAGAAAAGGAATAAAAACAAAAGATCCAGAAAATGAAATAAGAAAAAAGAACTAGATTAAAAGAGTAC
This sequence comes from Pongo abelii, assembly GCF_028885655.2. Classification (NCBI taxonomy): domain Eukaryota; kingdom Metazoa; phylum Chordata; class Mammalia; order Primates; family Hominidae; genus Pongo; species Pongo abelii. The sequence goes on from NC_085929.1 coordinate 39,563,889, forward strand.
CCAGGCAATCCGGTGCCCTGCTGGCCCCCTTTCTCATCAGGGGCTGCTGCCTCCCAGGCTCCCCACCAAAAGCTGCTTCCTGAGCCCTGGGAAGTGGCTGGGCTTTTGCCAAGCAGCAGTAATGCCCCCTTAGGCCAGGCACCAGGATCCCTAAGGTTGATGGCACGCCATAGGCAGAGGGAAGCAGAGCCTTCACATCCTGGCATCAGATTCCACCAAAAGATCCCTAGCTGCTGTCACTTGCAGGCGAGGAAGGGATTTTTCACAGCCAGGATGGGGATTACTGCTGCGGCGCTGCCTCCTCCAGCTCTGCAGAAAACCGTCATTCCTGCTGCACTGGCTGGTTGAGCTGCTGAAGAAAAGCCGACTTGCCTTCCAGCCCACCCACGCTCTCTTAACCTCCACTGTGAGCTCCGATTGAGCAGTTCTCACATCCTTTCCCTCAGGGTCCAGACCTGCTTAGGGACACAACCCTTCTCAGAATGGCAGAAAAGTAAGCTCTGGGGGCCTTCAAGAAAACCTCTAGGGCCACAAAACTGGGCATGACATCAGGACCCAAGACTGCCCCATCCCCAACGTGCTGCTGCACCCTACTTTATTAAAGAGGCAGCCAGAAGTGGAAGGAGAAATCCAACGTTCCTGGAGCCCCTGCCACCCAACCCAAGGCAGCCAGTCATCCTATTTTACAGAAGAGTCAAGTTGGAAATCTTGAGTAAGAGTCAGATTAGAACTGAGCAGCTCTCGCACCCCTAAACTGTGCCATGATTAGCTGAGGTAGTGCTCTACGAAACCCTGGCCAAAGGATCCCTGGGCTGCAGGTGGAAGCCCCGGGGCTGTTCTGGGGCTTCTGCCTCTCTGCTTGAAGTCCCCGGCACTCTGTTCTGTAAAACCTGCAACAGCAGAGCAGAGAGTTCTGGGCAGGAATTCCTGCTTCAAGGCCTCCAGGGCTCATCTCCCAGGGCCCCTTCTCCATAAAGCCTTTCAGATGCCTCCATCTGACTCATCCTCAACATTCTGAATGTGAGCTATTTAGCAAGGACTCTGTGCGCCAGGCTCCTGGCAATCCTGGGAGATGGGTGTCACCAATCCTATCGTAGAGATAATGACATCAACACTTAACAGGGTGAGAAAGCATGTCTAAGGTCACCCAGGCAGTACGGTGTGGAGCCAGAATTCAAATTTAGGTCTACTTAACCCTAAAGCCTATGCTCAAAGCGGCTATGCCATGATGCCTCCAGGAGGTGTTTTAGCCTCTATATTTTTATATTTATAACATTCTCTTACTTCCTTAAGCTCTTCCTTCAAATGTCACCTTTTTTTTTTTTTTTTTTTGAGGCGGAGTCTCGCTCTGTCGCCCAGGCTGGAGTGCAGTGGCACGATCTTGGCTCACTGCAACCTCCGCCTCCTGGGTTCAAGCGATTCTCCTGCCTCAGCCTCCTGAGTAGCTGTGATTACAGGTGCCTGCCACCACACCCGGCTAATTTTTTGTATTTTTAGTAGAAACGGAGTTTCATCATGTTGGCCAGGCTGGTCTCGAACTCCTGACCTCATGTGACCTCATGTGATCCACCCGCCTCAACCTCCCAAAATGCTGGGATTACAGGCGTGAGCCACCGCGCCTGGCCTCAAATGTCACCTTTTTAAAGATGGTAGCCCTCCCCTCAACACCCCTCTCTCCTTCCCTGTATTTTCTCTGTCATACCCATTATCTAACATATTATATATTTACTTTTGTAGTGTATTACTTCTGTGCCCTTTCAACTTGTATGTGACCTAAACAAAGACAGGGATTTTTGCTTATTTTTTTCACTGTCATACATCCATCACCTACCAGAAAGGGTTAGCTCATAGTAGATGGTCAAAAGATATTTGTGAATCAAAAAACCTGAGTGGCTCCATCTCTTGTATTATCACTGGTTTCTTAGATGTCTCTAGATTATACACTTTTTTTTCTTTTTTTTTTTTTTGAGATGGAGTCTCTCGCTCTGTCGCCTAGGCTGGAGTGCAGTGGCGCGATCTCGTCTCACTGCAAGCTCCGCCTCCCGGGTTCACGCCATTCTCCTGCCTCAGCCTCCTGAGTAGCTCGGACCACAGGCACCCGCCGCCATGCCTGGCTAATTTTTTTTGTATTTTTTGTATTTTTAATAGAGATTTTTTGTATTTTTTGTATTTTTAATAGAGATTTTTTGTATTTTAATAGAGATCCGTGTTAGCCAGAATGGTCTCAATCTCCTGACCTCGTGATCCCCCACCTCAGCCTGATTATACACTTTTTAAGGACAGGGATCCTACCAAATTCACCTCCATCCAGCCCCATAAGAGAGAAAATGAGTTTATTCTGAGAGTGTGGACGAATGAAAGGGATGCTTTGACCCTCCCTTAATCTCTCTCAATCCCTAGCTCAGACATGCATCATGTCTTTCATGGACCACAGCAAAACTATGCATCCACTGCTCTCCATGCATCCAATTAGTTCTCCTTCAAATCCACTTCCATATCACTGACTGTCACATTTTTTTCAAACATAAGTTTAACCACATCATTCCCTACTGAAACACTACAGTTGCTCCTCGATATATGTCTGATATGGTTAGGCTTTGTGTCCCCACCCAAATCTCATCTTGAATTGTAACCCCCGTATACTCCATAATCCCCATGTGTCAAGGGAGAAACCAGGTGGATGTAATTGAATCATGGGGGTGGTTTCCCCCACGCTGTTCTCATGATAATGAGTGAGTCTGACAAGGTCTGATGGTTTTATAAGCGTCTGTCATTTCCCCTGCTTGCACTTATCCTTCCTGCTGCCTTGTGAAGAAGGTGCCTTGCTTGCCCTTCCACCGTGATTGTAAATTTCCTGAGGCCTCCCCAGCCATACTGAACTGAGTCAATTAAATCTCTTTCCTTTATAAATTACCCAGTTTTGGGTATGTCTTTTTTTTTTTTTTTTTTTTTTGAGATAGAGTCTTGCACTGTCGCCAGGCTGGAGTGCAATGGCACGATCTCGGCTCACTGCAACCTCCGACTCCCTGGTTCAAGCGATTCTCCTGCCTCAGCCTTCCGAGTAGCTGGGAGTACAGGCATGCGCCAGCTAATTTTTTTTGTATTTTTAGTAGAGATGGGTTTTCACCATGTTGGCCAGGATGGTCTCGATCTCCTGACCTCATGATCTGCCTGCCTCGGCCTCCCAAAGAGCTGGGATTACAGGTGTGAGTCACTGGGCCCAGCCTGGGTACTCCTTTATTAGCAGCATGAGAGTGGACTAATACAATGTCCAAGCTCCCATGCAGCACTAGGAACTCTTTTTTTTTTTTTTTTTTTTTTTTTGAGACGGAGTCTTGCTCTGTTACCAGGCTGGAGTGCAGTGGCACGATCTTGGCTCACTGCAAGCTCCACCTCCCGGGTTCACGCCATTCTGCTGCCTCAGCCTCCCGAGTAGCTGGGACTACAGGTGCCCGCCACCACACCCAGCTAATTTTTTTTGTATTTTCAGTAGAGATGGGGTTTCACCGTGTTAGCCAGGATGAGTCTCAATCTCCTCACCTTGTGATCCACCCGTCTCGGCCTCCCAAAGTGCTGGGATTACAGGTGTTAGCCACCATGCCCGGCCTGCACTAGGAACTCTTTCTAACCTGTGCCAGCTTCATCTCCCACTAGGGCATCCTTGCATAGTAGCTCACTGACACTTATCTTCTTACCCGCCATGCATGTCACGCCTCTGCACATGCTGTGTCTGCTTCCTGGAATGCCATCCGTTTTTATTCACTTCAAAATCCCACCCCACCTGATTGGATTAATGAGCTCCATGCATCTTTCAAAACCCAGCTCAGATATTAGCTTGCTCAGGAAGCCTCCCAGGTACTCCTTCTCTCCCTCTGCCAAAGGAAAGTTCAAACCTCTCTCTCCCAGATCATGCTGTACTCCTGCATTACCTGGAAGACTTCTGTGCAGCAAACTCAACCACTCAGCTGCTAAGGACTGAATGTGTGTGTCCCCCAAATTCATATGTTAAAACTGCAGTCCCTAATGTGGTGGTATTTAGAGATGAGGCCTTTGGAAGGTGATTAGGTCACAAGGATAGAGCCCTCATGATGGGGTTAATGCATATACAAGAAAAGACACAGAGCTTGTTTCCTCTCTCATCTGCAAACCAGGAAAAAGGGTCCTCAAGCAGAACCTGACCAGTCTGGTACCCTGATCTCAGACTTCCCAGCCTCCCAAACTGTCTGTTATTTAAGTTACCCAGTCTGTGGTAGTTTATTATAACAGCCCAAACTGACTAAGATCCAACACAGTTGAGAACTTGGAAATAAAAGTGTGGGGGTCAGGGGCAGGAAAGGCCTCCAGACCCACCTGTCTACAGCACCTCTCTCTAAACCTTACAAAAAGAAGCAAAGCCCTTTAGTCAGATGATTCTTCCTTAGTAGACAATACATGTATATTTCATCATTTGTTTTCCCAGACTTTAGCCAAATGGACATGGTAAATCAGAAAGAATCTTGCTGGAGGAAAGTACGCTGGCTGCTTGAAGCAAGAGAAGGTGGAGGGAAAGACAGATTTTGAAGAACTCTAAAAACATAGTAATCCAGGGCCCTTTCTCGTAAGAGCAAACAGTCTTACGAGAAACGTAGAACAACCACCCTAAAGGGCGGTTGACACTGGGTCCCACCTGCTCCTGTCCCCAGCATGCTGCTGCACCCTACTTTATTAAAGAGGCAGCCAGGAGTCGAAGGAGAAATCCAACGATCCTGGAGCCCCCGCCACCCAACCCAAGGTACCCAGTCATCCTACGTAACAGAAGAGTCAGGTTAGGAATCTTGAGTAGGAGTCAGGTTAGAACTGAGCAGCTCTCCCACCCCTAAACTGTGCCGTGATTAGCTAAAATAGTGCTCCATGAAGTTCTGGCCAAAGGATCCCTGAGCTGCAGGTGGAAGCCCTGGGGCTGTTCTGGAGCTTCTGCCTCCCTGCTCCCATGATATTCTCACACTTCCTACTGCTCTTTCAAGTCTCACAGGCCGTATACCCTTTTGTTATTAACCAGACAAGAAGGAAGAAAAATAGAAAGTTTCAACCCAAGGACTAACATCAAAAAGAAAAATCTTTAGAACATAAAAGTGTATTATTGAAATAGTCCTTACCGGGACTAACTCTAAGAATAACACATAAGCCAGTGACTGGTCTATAGTAAGTACCTTATGTATGTTGTTGCTGCTGCTACTACTTCTCCTCCTCCTCATACTCTAAAGATGCCCCTACAAGGTTAGTGCAGCATACTGTTTAAAAGCACAAGCAAAAGCCGGGCGCAGTGGCTCACGCCTGTAATCCCAGCAGTTTGGGAGGCCGAGGTGGGCGGATCACCTGAGGTCAGGAGTTCCAGACCAGCCTGGCCAACATGGCGAAACCCCGTCTCTACTAAAAATACAAAAATTAGCTGGGTGTGGTCGCAGGCACCTGTAATCCCAGCTACTGAGGATGCTGAGGCAGGAGAATGGCTTGAACCCGGGAGATGGAGATTGGAGTGAGCTGAGATCACGCCATTTTACTCCAGCTTGGGCAACAAGAGTGAAGCTCCATCTCAAAAAATAATAATATAATAAATAAAAGCACAAGCCATGAAGTCAAAACTACCTGGGTTAATATCCCAGCAATTCTGTTTCTTAGCTCTGTGACATTGGGCCAGTCATTCATCCTTCTATGTCTTTGTTTGCTCATCGTAAAACAGGGATAATAATTCTAACTCATCCGTAAGCTTGTGGTGAGAATTAAGTGAATTAAGCCACACAAAGTGCATTGAACGGGGTCAGGCGCGGTGGCTCATGCCTGTAATCCCAGCACTTTGGGAGGCCGAGGCAGGCTGATCGTGAGGTCAAGAGATCGAGACCATCCTGGCCAACATGGTGAAACACCGTCTCTACTAAAAATAGAAAAATTAGCTGGGCGTGGTGGTGCCCACCTGTAGTCCCAGCTTCTCGGGTGGCTGAGGCAGGAGAATCGCTTGAACCTGGGGGGCAGAGGTTGCAGTGAGCCGAGATTGCACCACTGCACTCCATCCTGACGACAGAGGAAGACTCTGTCTCAAAAAAAAAAAACTGCATTGAACTATGCTTTGCACACAGTGAGGGTGCAACAACCTAGCAGTTAGGCCACAGGAAGATGCGGCTGCAGCATGCTCAGAAAGTGGGCAGCATGATGTACAAAAAGAAGATGTGGAGTCTGTGAGCTTCAAGGCAGGCCCAAAGCGGTACTAGGTACAGTGTGTTCTTCCACCAACCTTCTGCCAACACACAACCTCCAGCCAGCTGCTTCACCGTAGTGGTGGCTTTCCTCAAACATGCCTAGTCACGTGAGACTTTGAAGGCACAACAGACATGCTGTACACCTGGCTCTTGGACCACCTGGTGTATTTCACCATGGCAGGCCCCCTGTTAATAACTGAGGAGCTGATAAACTGCTTCAATCACTTTAGACTCACAGACTCATTGAGCACAGGAGGGCAACTGACTCCCATCTCATCCCTAAACAGACACGTGCTCTTTGATCAAACATCATCACCCTCACCCAGCATAAGCTTATTCTAGCCTCTAGCCATTCTCTAACCTTATTCCAGACCTTCGCTTCTGCTTGTGCCTCTGCCTGGTTGTCATTTCTCCAACTTTCTCCAAGTCGGAATTCCTACTAAACGCTGAAATCCCATTTCAAACATCACCTTTTCTGTGAACTCTCCCGAGCTCCCCCTAGGGTTTCTCATAGTGGTTTCAACCAATCATCTACACAGAATTATTTCTGGTGCTTGCTAACCACAGATCTCCTACTTGAGGGATCAGGGCCTAGCCACCTGCATTTTTAACAACCTTCCCAGATGATTCTTTTTTTTTTTTTGAGATGGAGTTTCACTCTTGTTGCCCAGGCTGGAGTGCAATGGCATGATCTCGGCTCACCACAACCTCTGCCTCCCGAGTTCAAGCGACTCTCCTGCCTCGGCCTCCCAAGTAGCTGGGATCACAGGCGTGTGCCACCACACCTGGCTAATGTTTGTAGTTTTAGTAGAGACAAGGTTTCTCCATGTTGGTCAGGCTGGTTTCGAACTCCCAACCTCAGGTGATGCGCCCGCCTTGGCCTCCCAAAGTGCTGGGATTACAGGCATGAGCCACCGCACCCGGCCCCAGATGATTCTTAAATACATTACAGTTTCAGAGCAGCTGTCCAGACAGCTAGCCTTGCAAACCTGACACTTAGTAATTTGGCCCTCACCTCTGCTCCCCTGATACTTTGCACATGACCTCTGACAGCACACCTGGCTGTGTTCCAGGTGAACTGCTTAGAGTAAATCTCCTCTCTCCAGACTGGGAGCCACTTGAGGATAGAAACCTTGCCTGATTTATATTTAAATTCTCAACATCTCCAGGTATGTTACTACTCTCGCCTTCTCTTTTCCCTCATATTCCACATCTCATTCATCAGCCAGGTCAGGTGGCTCTACTTTCTTTCTTTTTTTTTTTTTTTTTGAGATGGAGTCTCGCTCTGTCGCCCAGGCTGGAGTGCAGTGGCATGATCTCGGCTCACTGCACTGCAAGCTCTGCCTCCCCGGTTCATGCCATTCTCCTGCCTCAGCCTCTCCTGGGACTCCTGGGACTGGCGCCCACCACCACGCCCGGCTAATTTTTTTGTGTTTTCAGTAGAGACGGGGTTTCACCGTGTTAGCCAGGATGGTCTTGATCTCCTGACCTCGTGATATGCCCACCTCAGCCTCCCAAAGTGCTGGGCCTACTTTCAAAAAAAAAATTTTTTTAACCACTTCTCACTTCTTTCACCCCAAGGACCTTAGTCCAGCCCATCATCATCTCTCCCCCATGAACTACCACAATGACCCACTCACTGATCCTATAGCTCCCACCTTTCCCCCACTACGGCCCTCTTAACACACAGCATTCAGAATGATGCTTTAAAAACATATCAAATATTTGCAAGTCACATATCCAAGAAAGTACTGGTATATAAAGAATGCTAAAAGCTCAAAAAAAAAGAATGCTAAAAGCTCAAAAAAAAAATTAAAAAAAACAAAAAACATGTAATAGACCTGAACAGACACTTCGCCAAAGAGAATATAGGAATGGTAAATATACACTTGAAAAGATATTCAACGTAATTAGCAAATTAGGGAAATGCAAATTAAACCACTGAGATACCACTAAACTATAAAGATGGCTAAAATAAAAAATACCAACCATGCCAACTACTGATTCCAATGCAGAGCAACTAGAACTTTCATACGTTGTTGATGGAAATGCAAAATGACATGGCCACTCTAGAAATTAGTTTGGAAGTTTCTTATAAAGTTAAATGTAAACTTAGCACATGTCCTAGGAATCCAACTCTTGGGTATTTACCTTAGAGAAGCAAAAACTCACATCCACACAAAAACCTAAATACAAATGTTTATAGCAGCTTTATTCATAATCCTTAAAAACTAGAAACAACCTGGCTGTGTGCGGTGGCTCACACCTGTAATCCCAGCACTTCGGGAGGCCGAGGTGGGCGGATCACAACGTCAGGAGTTCGAGACCAGCCTGGCCAACATGCTTAAACCTCATCTCTACCCAAAATACAAAAAATTAGCTGGGCGTGGTGGAATCCCAGCACTTTGGGAGGCCGAGGCGGGTGGATCACGAGGTCAGGAGCTCGAGACCAGCCTGGCCAACATGGTAAAACCCTGTCTCTACTAAAAATACAAAAAATTAGCTAGGCGTGGTGGCAGGTGCCTGTAATCCCAGCTACTCGGGAGGCTGAGGCAAGAGACTAGCTTGAACCTGGGAGGCGGAGGTTGCAGTGAGACGAGACCACGCCACTGCACTCCAGCCTGGGCAACAGAGCAAGTCTCTGTTTAAAAAAAAAAAAAAAAAAAAAAATCCAAACTCCTTTCCACAGCCCAGGAGTTCCCACCAGGCCTGGCTTTGGGAAGCTCTCTAAAGACATCTTCTCCAACTCTCCCTTCCCCTACCTCTTACCTATCCTGAGGTCCATCTGCTGTTCTCTCTGCCAGGTACTCTTTTCTACAGATATTTCCAAAACTCACTCCCAAACATCACAGCACTACTGAAATATTTACTCCTTATACAGGTCTTCTTTAACTGACTTTTCTATAATAGTATCTATAATAGTATTTCCCTCATACTGTTTCGTTTTTCTTCATGGCACTCATTACTAAGTGGCATCAGATAATATATTTGTTTTGTGGTTATTTTCTACCTTTCCTCTGAGAATATAAGATGCATGAGGGTAACCTTATCTGTACTAGTCACCAATACATCCCCAGCACTTAGAATCTGCCTATCACAGGATTAAAACTCTGTAATATTTGTTGAATGAATGAATGAGCACACCCAAGAGACGAACACTCAATAATGAAATTCCCAATGCTTTCAACGTGGAGCCATACTTTGACTCAAAAATTTCTTTGTATCACCCCTCAAATCACCTGCCTACGTGGCCCCTGAGTAAAGCAGACCTAGCCCCAAACATTTAATTCAGCTGTTGGTGCTTTCAAAAAATGTGTTAAGTTCGACATCTCCCTTCTAAGTGCAGCTTTCTGGTGCTTGGTTAGAAAACTGGCAGGAGGTGCTGGGCGCGGTGGCTCACTCCTGTAATTCCAGCACTTTGGGAGGCCGAGGCGGGAGGATCACAAGGTCAGGAGATCGAGACCACGGTGAAACCCCGTCTCTACTAAAAATACAAAAAACTAGCCAGGCGTGGTGGCGGGCACCTGTAGTCCCAGCTACTCGGGAGGCTGAGGCAGGAGAATGGCTCGAACCCAGGAGGCGGAGCTTGCAGTGAGCTGAGATCACGCCACTGCACTCCAGCGTGGGTGACAGAGCGAGACTCCGTCTCAAAAAAAAAAAAAAAGAAAAGAAAAGAAAACTGGCAGGAGGTGCCAGGCTGTAAGCACAGCATTCTTAGAGTAATGCCATGTGGGGTTTCCTAAGGGCTTGCAGAAAGCTATCTAGAACTGCCACTTATGTGAACAAAGAAGTTTGGGGTAAGATTGAAGAAAGAAAGAAAAAATAATAAAAAACATCTCTCTGTAACACCTTTCCAAGGAGAATGAATACACAAGCACTTACAGAACACCTGCTCTACAGGTTCCAGGCACTCTGAAGGTTCTCACTTAATCCTCTTATCCTTCAAGGTTAGACCTATTAGTCCCATTTTCACATGCAAAAAAAAAAAAAAAAAAAAAGAAAAAAGAACCAACACAGAGAGGTTAGGTAACATGCCCAATGTCACAGAGTGACAGGTAATGTCTGGCATTTTGAACTCAGGTCTGTGTTGCCTTCACCTCCATTCTTTTTCCACTTTGGACTTTAGAAGCAATATTCAGGGGCATGAGAATGAATACTGTCCGGAGGAGGCAGGCAGAAACATGCCAACCTCAAGTAGAAAACACCGACCAACACCTGGACACTAGTGGCCAGTTTCTTCTCTAAAATGTTTCAAAGACCAGTATGGACCAGTATGCTGAAGCAACATGCTGATTACCTTCCAGCAAATACTATTGAACACCTACCATACAGCAACATTTCCTGGGGTGGAGGTTTCCACATATATTATCTCATTTAATTTTCATTATTGTTAAAAAAAAAAAAAACTATTAACATGTGATATAGTTTGGATGTTTGCCTTCTCCAAATAGCATGAAGGTATGGCAACACTGCATCTTATTCATTCTTTAGGTTCTAAACCCATAGTATGGTATGAAAATCATGTGTAGCTAAAAATACCCTCAAAAATATTTTTGAAATGTGATCCCCAGTATTGAAGGTGGAGCCTGGTGGGAGGTGTTTTGGTGATGGGGGTGGATCCCTCATGAATGGCTTGGTGTCCTCTCCTTGGTGATGAGTGAGTTCTTGCCCTATTAGTTCACACAAGAGCTGGTTGTTAATAGGAGCCTGGCTCGTCCTCCTCTCTCTGTTGCTCTCTCTCTCACCATGTGACATGCCTGTTACCCCTTCACCTTCTGCCATGAGTTAAAGCTTCCTGAGGCCTCACCAGAAGCTAAGCAGATGCTGGTGCCATGCTTGTACAGCCTGCAGAACCTTGAGCCAAATAAACCTCTTTTCTTTATAAATTACCCAGTCTCAGGTATTCCTAATGGCAATGCAAAATGGACTGAAACAACACGTATGAAGGTATTAGAGGCTGTTTATCCAAACTGAATGACAGAAATCTTGCAAGCAAATACATACTCCTAAGAATTCCCTCTCCTTCACCCCATGCCCTAGAGATTTGACAGTTATCTTAACAACAGAGCAGCATGAAGATGCAGACAACTTCTTTTTTGACCTTCTTTTTCTACTTCTTTTGCTGTAGGCCAGAGTTTTGCACACTGGATAGCACAGGGAATTACTATTCAGGGTTTCATACACAAAAATCATGTATAATGCAACTTTCTGGCCATTAAAATATTTTTAGGGTATTTTTGGCTACACATGATTTTCACCCCATACAATGGGTTTAGAGCCTAAAAAATGAGTAAGATGCCGTGTTGCTGTACCCTTAGCTTCCTCTAATTTACTCCCACTTGACAGATAATCAAGAAATGTTAGATCTAGAAAGGAAGTTACAGATTGCCAAGTTCCACTCCTTGCCAGGGCTTCAGTGATGACAGGGCCTTGGAAGGTGGGCTCCCCCTGCTGGACAGCTCCACTACCAGCACGTTCTTCCTCTATCTGCTACCTGCTCTTCTCCAAATTCCACTGCTGCAGCTAGCTTTGCCCTCCAGCCCTGCAGAATAATTATAACTCCTCTTTCCTATGATAATAATTTGAATTTCTGAAGCCTGTTATTTGGGTGAGACTTTCTTAATGCTACAGTGATCATGAAAAGGGTCAAGTATCTGCACTGTGCTTTTTAATAACCACCGGATGGTTTTTATTCTGGGTGCTCATCCAAGCTATTGATACCCGCCTCCCCATTAGGCAGCTCCACCAATTAATTAAATTCAATATTTTGGGAGCTGCACTCTGGAAGCATGCCTGTTAGTCGGGAAGACAAAGAACAAAAACCACACGTCATGTGGCAAGTACTCTTACAGTGGCACAGATTCGGTGCCAGCCACACGCAGGAGGAAAGGGTCAGGGTCTCGGCCCATCCATTGGGAAGGACTGCTAACCTGTGAGCTAGAAGACCCCAGGAAACACAGCCTGAGCCTGCTCAAGGAAAGTGACCAGGTCTCATACTCAGCTTGCCTGTTGCCCTCTGTGTCTCAGACACCAGCCACAAAGCCAAGCAGAGGAGGTGTTCCATAAGCCTACTCCAATCTTTTGGCACTGGAAAGGGGCCTGGAGGTGAGAATAACTAAATGCAACTCACTCACCCCATGTGTCTCAAATGAATGAGTGTTGTTTGTTTTTTTTTTTCTTAAAAAAAAAAGTTATAAAAATACAACTCCAAACACCTAAGACAGGGAGTCTTTGTGTCCATTTCTTCCCATCAACTCATCAAGTGACATGAAACAAATCCCCTAACTTCTGTGCACCTCCATTTTCTCAGCTACAAATTGAGGGGCTTGGCCAGGCACAGTGGCTCATGCCTGTAACCCCAGCAGTTTGGGAGGCTGAGGCAGGTGGATCACTTGAGGTCAGGAGTTCGAGACCAGCCTGGCCAACATAGTGAAACCTCATCTCTACTAAAAATACAAAAAATTAGCCGGGCGTGGTGGTGCACATCTGTAGTCCCAGCTACTCGGGAGGCTGAGACATGAGAATCTCTGAGCCTGGGAAGTGGAGGTTGCAGTGAGCCGAGATCATGCCACCGCACTCTAGCCTGGGTGACAGAGCGAGACTCTGTTTCAAAAAAAACAAAACAAAGCAAAACAAATTGAGGAGCTTGATCCAAAGAACTGTAAGGTCCCTTTCAGAACCAGGGTCCTCCAATCTTTTGTGGTCCCAGACAGTGAGCGGATAAGCTACAGTGACCTGGCTGAGCTAGTTTATCTCAAAACCAGCACATGACTTCTAGTACAGAGAACAGCATGCAAGGAAACAAAGGCAGACAAAAGATTCCTGCTCCAGCCCCACCATTATCGTGCCATGGATCCCTCCCTCAGTACATCTGCCTGCACAGCTCTAACTACCAGCCCTGCCACTGAGCAAGTGGATCATCTTGGACAAGTCACTCAACCTCCTTTAGCGTTGATTTTCACATCTGTAGAGTGGGGTTAATTTTACCTACTCCCAGCACAGCTTGGATGGTGAAATAAATTAAAACCTGTATAAAGCACCCCGTACCTAGAGGACATACGCTGTGTATCCCTTTATTTAAACATTCTTTACCCACTGAGCCCACTTCATCAACATAGTCAAGTTCCAAAGGCTTATAGCAATCTGAAGCCCAGGTGGCCAGACCTAGAAGGGCTGCAAAAATCAGCAAGTCCAACTCCTTTCTACCTCTGCGATTTACAAGGGAGGGAACTGAGGCTCAGAAAGGTTCGGTGACTTGCTCAGGGACCTACATCAGCAAAGCCTGGCCTAGAACACAGGGTGGCAAACACCAAGGACCACACAAGACACAAAGATAACCCTTTGTAGGCCCCATTCTCCAAAATTGAGAACCCATCACTTATAACCCAATTCTGAAAAATTAAAAATAGAAAAATTTTCTATTTCTGTATATTTTTGGAGGACCACAAGAGATAGCCAGCATCGCAGTGTGTCTATGAAAGGCAAGGATTTCTTGAATTACTTATGAAATGAAGGTCAGTGTTTCTTGCTAGCAGTTTTCCCCAGCTGCTCTGCTCCCCTCTCCCTTCCCCACATCTACTCATTTCAATTTACATCTTGAGGCACACCTGCCTACATTGGGACCCTTTCTGGACAAGGTGAGAAGTTTTAGGCAGAGGCAATAATCCATGTCCCATTAAACCCAAACAAACAAACAAAAAATCACAATTATGCTATCCATAATACAAAAAGAATTCCTCTCCTCACCCCTAAGAGTCCCAGCCTGGGACACCTAGAAAAGTGCCCAAATACATTAAGGCACACCAACAACTCAAGGGTCAGGGACCCAAAGGTCCCCCCAAATGACATGATCAAAATCCATGAGACCATTCAAGGGTCTCTGGAGAAACCTCAGCCCAGATTCTACAAGGGCCACTGGACTGAGCTGGAGTGCTCTAGAGAGAGCTCAGACAATATAAGGAGGAACCAGATTAGAAGTGGTTTCAGAGATACAGGGATAACCTGACCAGCTCCCCTCCTGCCCAGATTCCCAAAAGAAAGCGTGTATCTTCAGGGAGTATCTGACAGAAAGCTACACCAAGAACATGCTTCCTTGTAGCTCCTGGTGAGCACACTCCCTAGACAGTGTCTGCTAAAACTTGGATTATAAAGGCCCTAATTCAAGCCTCACATCGTGCACTTTGGCAAACAGACCCAGAGAGGGAGACCATCCTGCCCAAGCTCATATCACAAGCCAGTGGCAGCCACTAGCTTGAGCTTGCACCTGACCTTCAGTCTAGAGCTAGTCCTCCCCACACCCCACAGCTCCTTCCCACCAGGCCCACTCCCTCTTCCAAAACCTTGGGCTCACCTCCTGGTTCTAAGGATTCTGCCAGGTTGAACAATGCTCAGAAGCAGGTGGCAGTTTAGCAATTCATTCAGAGGGACCTGGGGCTGTGCCCGTCCCCGGTGGCAAGGAGAGACTGCAGTAAGAGACGGCAGTGTGGAACTTTGAAAGGGTTCTCTTCTCTAAAGAACCCTCCTCCTCCTCTTCTTTCTCCTCCTCCTCCTCCTTCTCCTCCTCCGTAGTACTACGGACACATGTGCTCTGCTTGGGAGGAGGAAAGGAGGAGAGTATGGATGTGTAAGGAGAGTGTGGATGTTTATTGGAAGGAGAAGGGCAACAATCTGCAGGGCCCTGCTGTATACTCACACCTAGCAGAAGAGGAATGAAAAAAGAGATAGAGAGAGAGAGCTCTAACTGCTTCCACAAAATTATTAACCCTTGTGCTCCAGCTCTGCTCTTCAAACAGCTGAAGCAAGAGAAACAATACACTTAACCAATGGAGCACCAGCCAAAGACATTACATCATCGGTCAGCACCGTCATTGGCTAATAATTCCTAGAAGGCAAAATTCTGCTTCTAGGTGCTTAACCCTTTCATGCTCATCAGAGCAAAGAGGATTTGGTCTAAACCAATGCTTCCTGAACTTGCTTTTATCAGAATCATCCAGGATGCTTTCTAAACATACAGATCATCATTTTTCATTTCAAGCCATCTAAATAAGAACCTACAAAGGGATCATGGATAACTGTATTTTAAATAGTGTACAGAGTGTGGCAACCACTGATCAACTCAGAAAGTCTTCCTCTCCAAACAAGATAACATTTTTCTGAGCATTTTTCATGTGTCCAACACTTTGCTACATCATCTCATTTATTTCCTGCACTGAACAATGGCTCCATATCCCAAGTATAAAAAGTCAGGTTAAGAGAGGCTGAGTCGGCCGGGCGCAGTGGCTCACGCCTGTAATCCCAGCACTTTGGGAGGCTGAGGTGGGTGTATCACCTGAGATCAGGAGTTCAAGACCAGCCTGATCAACATGGTGAAACCCTGTCTCCACTAAAAATACAAAAATTAGCCGGGCATGGTGGCAGGTGCCTATAATTCCAGCTACTCCAGAGGCTGAGGCAGGAGAATCACTTGAACCCAGGAGGCGGAGGTTGCAGTGAGCCAAGATCTCGCCACTGCACTCCAGCCTGGGCGCGACAGAGCAAGACTCCGTTTCAAAAAAAAGGGAGGATAAGTCAGTTGAGCAAGAGATGGAGCCTTGCTTTGAAAGACAGGCTGTTGGGACCCAACCTTGCTACCCTTTTGAAGCTCCTGCTTGAAGTCAAACCAAGCCATTTATTTACTTATTGCCTCTAGAGTTACAGAAAACATAGACTCTCTTGATGAGTTGGAAAATGCCAGGAACCTGGGAGGAACGGGGAAATGAAGACAATGGTGGATTATTCTCTTTCTTGGGCTCATTCCTTCTGCTTCTGTTGCAAATTCAGCTTAAACATCACTGTCTCTTGGAAGCCTTCCCCAACCACCCGCCAAACCCCAAACCAGGGATAGATGTCCCTGCTCTGTGCTCTTAAGGTCTCCTGGAGTCGTGGGCTGCAGTTACTTGCTTACTGGATAAACTCCATGAGATTAGAGCCATGTCTACTTTCTCCACTAACATATACCTGGACGGTGCCTGCCACATGTGAATACTCAATCATGACCAAAAGAAGGCAGAGAAAGTGTTTGCCGAAGTTCTAAATGTCATCACACTGAGATGGGAAAGACAAAGGATTGGAAGTCTGGAGACTCACAGAACAAACTGATTTTGGGCAAGTTCTTTTGGACAGGGGAGAGGGGGTTGGTGTCCTTATCTGAAAATGAGGACAATCGCATCTCCTATGAATAGTTATAAAGATCAAATTAAAGAATGATCCAAAGCTCTGATTTTCTCCTCCTCTCTCTCTCATGCTCGAACTCATCCATTTTATTGGCTGACATCTAAGTGCTGACAACTGCCATATTTATATCTCCAGCCCAGACTCCCCTCCTCGACTCCAGACTCACAGCCAATGCCTGTCTCTATGTGGATGTTTTACGGGCATCTCCAAGAGAGTATTTGAATTGTATCCTCTAAGCACAACCTGCTCCTCGCCTAGTCTCTGTTATGTGAATAGTGCTCCCATCCACCCAACTTTTGTTTTTTTTTTTAAATTAGGTGAAATTTACATAACTAAAAGCTAGCCATTTTAAACTAACAATGCGTGGCATTTACTATCCTCATGATGATGTACAAACTGTCACCTCTATCTAGTTCCAAAACATTTTCATCACCTCAAAAGGAAACCACTTAGCCATTAAGCAGTCAAGCCCCAGTCCCACTTCCCCCTCAGATCAGCACAAACACCGATCTGTTTTCTGTCTCTATGGATTTACCTATTCTGGATGCTTCACATAAAGGGAATCATACAATATGTAACCTTTTGTGTCTGGCTTTTAAAACACGTTTTCACATAGTATTTTTAAGGTTCATCCACATTGCAGCACGTATTAGTACTTCACTCCTTGTTATGGCTGAGTAACGTTCTATTGTATGTTATACTACATTTTGTTTATTCAGTCACTTACTGATGGAGCTGCCAGACTTTCAGTAGCCAACCAATCTTAAACCATAAGGCTGGCCACCATCCTTCATCCCCACCGTTTTCCCATATTCCCTGCATTTAAAGTATCACCAACTCCTGTCCATTTTGCTTCCTAAATAGAGCTCAAATCCTTTTACTTTTCTCCAACACTATTGCTGTCCTCTAGCCCAGACACCAATATATCTCTCACTGAGCTTCCAACTGTGACAAGATCTCATTCTTTCTTCTCTCTATTCCACTTCTCACCTGGAAGCTGAGATGGACTCCTTTTAAAACATAAACCAGATCATCCATTCATTTAAGCAATATTTACTAAGCACCTTTCTTCAAGGAGTTTTCCTCCCAGAGGCATAACAGACAACACACAAAAATACACTATTACATCAGGCTTAAAATCCTTCAATGATTCGTTTGTTGCACTTTAGATAAAAATCTAAGCTCAGTATGGCCTCCAAGACTCCATTGCCTTCAAACTCATCTTGGGCCACTCCATAAAATTTGCCCACTATGCGCTCCAACCACAATAGCCTCCATTCCTCCACCTCGTGGTCTTTGAATAAGCTGTTCTCTCTGCCTCTTGATCTTGGCATTGCTGGATCTTTCTCATTCCCCAGATCTCAGTGTAAATATCACTACTTTGGGAGACCTTCCCTGACTACGCTGTTAAGCACATCCACCCTTCATTCATTTCACTCATTTAAGAAATATGTGCTAAACCCTGTGGTAGGCTCTTGGGATGAAGCAACGTATGATCCCCTGGAGTCTGCAGTCTAAAGGGGAGGACCAACAATAGGAAAGTAAAATAAAATAGATAAATGACTGTTACGAAGGGAGAATAAAAGGGAGGGAGTACAGAAGGCCTTTCCGAGAAGGTTATATTGAAACTGAAGGCAAGGAGTCAATTGGACAAAGAGCCTGTTATTCTCTACCACATCCTGGCTATGCAATGCAATGTTCCATCCCTCAACACTTGCTTTTGATGAATCCAAGTATTTAATGTCTATCTCCTCTAATGGACTGAGCTTTCTCCCCATCACCTAGGACAGCACCTACTCCTCAAGAGACACTCAATACACATGGATTGATTAATTAGTGGATGAATGAATGATTAATCAATCAATCCACCAATGAAAGCGCTTTGCAAAGTGTAACAAATCAGAGTTGTGAGTGATTGTTATCATTATTATAATTATTATTTTGTGGCAAAAGAACATCAACTCGGTTGGGTTTTGGAAGAGACTGGGTTTACTATAAAATGAGAATAAAAGTACCTAAGTTGGAGTATTATTGGACAACTAGGAGAGAATGTATATACATAATAGACACTCAAAAAAGGGAAGCAGTAGTCTTTGTGGCTACTATTATTAAAAGCGCCTCACAAAAGCTGACTCAACTCAAATTCCAAAACTCATTTTCAGGTGCAGTCACAAAATTTAAAGGTGAGAGAAAGGAATACTTTAAAAATATCTACTATGCACCAGGCACAGTACAAAGCACACTTCATTTGTGAGGTAGTGTAGCGGATACCGTGGGTAAACTCTCAACCCTCCTCCAAGACCAAGACACTCATGACTTCCCCATGTCCAGCTGCCAGAGTGGTGGTTACTCCAGCTCCCAGCTGAGTCCCTAGTCAGGAACTGTCCTGCTGAAGGGACATCCTAGCTCCCTCCCTAGGACCAGCCTGCACCCACTGGCTGATCAACATTAAGCTTCAAAGGCCTCGTCTCTTTGTCTCATGGGAGGGATTGAGACCTCTCTTACACTGCACCACAGATCAACATCTCTGTCTGCCCAATCCTGCTGCCCTTATCTGCACAAAAATCTCAGAAGCGCCAGTTCTTTCTCCAGGGAACCTGAACTGTGACAGGTGAGTATGATGATTTCCTTTTAAATCAGAAAAAGAAGGTTCATGAAGGTTGCTAATGTCCCCAAAGCCTATGGCAAAAGTGACTTTCTGGTCTGATTTCCCAGCGAGCCCTTGTTCTTTCTACTACACCAATCTACACACAGCCTTGCCTCCAATGGCTGAGACCGGATCTCTGTGAAACAGAAAGGGGAGCCCAGGCAGAGGGGAAGGGCACCCAGAGGGCCTGAAGATGAGAAAAGAAGAGCAGAGGCACCCTTCAGAGTCCTGATGACAAG
The DNA here is from genome assembly GCF_028885655.2 of Pongo abelii. NCBI lineage: Eukaryota > Metazoa > Chordata > Mammalia > Primates > Hominidae > Pongo > Pongo abelii. The sequence continues at coordinate 39,583,220 of NC_085929.1, forward strand.
ACTGAGGTCACAGGCTCCAGAAACAGTATCAAAATGATGTGCAGGCTTCAGAAGCAAGCATTACACGGACAGCATCTCTTTGCCTGAATCCATGTCCAGAATCCAGGGAGCAGGGCTCCCGGGCAGAGGGGGCTCCCTTAAGCGGGGAAGAGCATTTGCAGCCAAGGTCCAGAAAGTAACTACAGCTTACCAGCTTTCTGATGCTCCGGCCTCCATCCATTGTCCCCAGAGCTGCCAGAGGGACCTGATCACTGATCAGAATTCTTCCGCGGCTCTCCTTCATTCCAGGATAAAATTCTAAATATTCTAAGGCTGCACTTTAAGGTCTGTGCATGTTTTAGCTCCCTGCCATGTCGATAGCTCATTTCCTACCTACAACAAGACCCGTCCTACTCCATTATCTGCTGTAGAATTATCTGATGTTCTAGGTCAGGACACCGGATCTTTTCAGTTTCTTTACCTTTACACAAGAAAACCCACCTGGAATTCCTGCTTCCCATCAACTCCCACCCCTAACACACTTTTCAGCGTGGCAAAACCTCCGACTTCCAGTCAATGGTCACCTCCTCTCTGAAGCCTTCCTGGCTTCCTCACCGTCCTCTTCTCCATCTCGAGTCTTCCGCACTACCCTGCACTGCAATTGCTCCTCCTACTGTCCCTCTTAGCCCCAGAGCTCCCCAAGGCCATTCTTCATGCTGCTAGGGCTTGGCACAGTGCCTGGCACTCAGAAAGAGCCAAGTAAGTGCTGGATGGATACACGAGGTGCTGTATCCAGAGCTATTCTCTGCTTCTAGCTTGGCCAGGGAACCACTCTGAGATTTCATCCTGCCCCCAGGATGACTGGAAATCGGAAATGGCATGACAAACCTGACCCCCCCAAACCCAAGGCAACAGGTCATGAGGGGTCTGGGGACCTAAGGCAGGTCCTAGGAGCCGGCGCAGAGCAGAGGTCCGGCCGCTGCGGTTCCTGGTTTCCCGCAAGCTCTTCCCCGGGCCAGGCGCTGGGTGGAGGCAGTCTTAGGATCCACAGTCTTGCGCGCCCCCGGCTCTCGGGCCCAGCAGACGGCCCCCGCACGCCGATCTGTCTGTCCCAGGGACCGGCCCAGGGCCCCGGCAGCGGCAGCCTGGGGAGACACCGTGGCGCGCGGCTCCTTGCCTCCCTCCCTGCCCCTCCGTGCGCCCGCATCCCGCGGACACAGAGCCGGAGCTCCAGGGGACGCAGCCCGACGCGAGAACGCACCAGCAGCCCCCGCTCGAGGTGGGGTCTCCCGGCTGTCAGAAACCCCACAAAGTCTACTTTGCGGCGGCGCACCGCTTACCGTGCAAGCCGCCAGGAACTCGGCGCCCGGTGGTGCCTCGGCACGGCGCCCGCCAGTCGATCCGCTCCAGGTCCGGGGAGCTCAGCCTCTGCCCCTCAACGCGCGCGAGCGCCCCCGCCCGGCGGCCCGGCCTCCCCGCTCCGCGGAGCCCCATTGGCTCGGGCAACGAGGCCTCCGGACGGCCCCGCCCACCCGCGCCCACTCCCTCGCCCACGCCTCTTCCCTTTTCCCTGCTGGGTTCACCTCTCCAGGCAGGAAAAGTTGCTTCTAGACTCTGAGCTCTCACCGGACTCAGGAGCCCAGTTAGCTAATAATTCTGGGTTCCAGGAGTGTCTAGACGCCCCTCGGGGAGTGCGAAGAGTGCAGTGTCCTTGGAATCCACCTTTGGGAAAGTCAGCTGACCTCCCGGACTTCAGGGGCACCTCAGAGAAACCAGGGCCCCTTGTCAGGAAATGTCCCAGGCTGTGGGCTAGGCCCTAGGGCCGGGATGCAACAGGGAACAAGACAAAGTCTATCGTTCTCGTGGACTTTGCATGGGTTGGGGGTGGGGGTAGGTTATATACAACAAATGAAAAAAACAAGAGAATGTCCGCTGGGTGCCTGTGGCTCACGCCTGTAATCCCAGCACTTTGGGAGGCCGAGGCGGGTAGATCACGAGGTCGGGAGTTCAAGACCAGCCTGGCCAAGATGATAAAACCCCGTCTCTACTAAAAATACAAAAATTAGCTGGGCATGGTGGCCCACGCCTGTAGTCCTAGCTACTCGGGAGGCTGAGGCAGAATTGCTTGGACCCGGGACATGGAGGTTACAGTGAGCCGAGATAGAGCCACTGCACTCCAGCCTGGGCAACAGAGCTAGACGCCGTCTCCAAAAAAAAAGAAAAAGAAAGGGGTCTAGGACTGCTATACCTAGGGTGGTCTCTGGGCCACTTGTGATATTGGATACTTGGAGGACAAAAACGATTCCAGGGCTGAAGCAAGAGCATTGCTGACACAGGGGTCGGCAGATGCGTGATTCTGAAGCTGGAACTGACCCCCAGGGTGGTTGAGTGAGATGAGCAAGGGGAGAGTGGGTTATGGCCAGAGAGGTAGACTAGTGTGGAATCACCATCACCCAGAACCGTGTAGGCCACCGTGAGGGTCAGGGCTTCGTCATGTCAATCTGGAGGGAACAATTCAGGCAAGAGATTATGGTGATGAAGACCAGGGTGGTGACAGCAAGATGGGGAAAAGGTGGACCCACTGAAATGTGTGTCAAAAGTAGCACAGGAAGGCTTGATGATGGATTAGGCTGGATTTAGAGGATGCTATGGTTTGAATATGTCCTCCAAAGTTCATATGTTGGAAACTTAATCCCCAATGCAACAGTGTTGAGAGGTGGGACCTTTAAGAGGTGATTCCATTAATGCCAGGAGTGGCCCTCTCCCCACCCCTCTGCTGCTCTCTTGTTCTGCCTTGTGCCATGGGATGACTCAGCATGAAGGCCCTTACCAGATGCAGCCCCTCAATCTTGGACTTCCCAGCCTCCAGAGCCATGAGCTAAATAAATTGTTGTTCCTTATAAATTACCCAGTCTGTGATAGTCTGTTATAGTGGCACAAAATAGACTATGATGGGTTGACATAAAGGGATGAAAGAAGAAAATCTCCTAGGTGTTTAGCTTGAGCCACTGTGGAGTAATGGTACTCTTTCCAAGATCGGGAAGGTTCTTACCCAGCATCTTCCACTTACTGCATGAGCATTAGTACATGATCTCAGTAACTAAGAGGGAGTGACTCTAACCTCAGTAACTAAGAGGGCATAAGACTAGCTGAAGGATCACAAACTTTAATACTGATGTGGCCAGGTAGTCATGTACTAAGTGAGGTTGGCAGGGTGTAATAGAAAGGAGGGATGGGGCTTGTGACAGACTGAGGTATGCACATCTGCCTAAGGTGACAGTCACTGCTCAGCTCCAACTGATTTTTGCCATATGTGAATGGAGACCCACCCAGAGTTGCCAGATGTTCTGTTTTTTGTTTGTTTGTTTTTTATCGAGACTGAGTCTTGCTCTGTCACCCAGGCTAGAGTGCAGTGGTGCGATCTCGGCTCACCGCAACCTCCACCTCCCTGGTTCAAGCAATTCTCCTGTCTCAGTCTCCCAAGCAGCTGGGATTACAGGCACCCACCACCACGCCTGGCTAATTTGTGTATTTTTAGTAAAGACAGGGTTTCACCATGTTGGCCAGACTGGTCTCGAACTTCTAACCTCGTGATCCGCCCACCTTGGCCTCCCAGAGTGCTGGGATTATAGGCATGAGCCACAGTGCCAGACCCTGATTTTTATTAAGAGGCCAGAAATTCAGATTATGTTAAATCTCTAGTTTTTTTAAATGCTGGAATTAACTAAAACTTTTTTTTTTCCGGAGACGGAATCTCACTCTGTCGCCCAGGCTGGATTGCAGTGGATTGTCGAGATTGCAGTGGTGCAGTCTCGGCTCACTGGAAGCTCTGCCTCCCAGGTTCACGCCGTTCTTCTTCCTCAGCCTCCCAGGTAGCTGGGACTACAGGCGCCCGCCACCACGTCCAGCTAGTTTTTTGTATTTTTAGTAGAGACGGGGTTTCACCGGGTTAGCCAGGATGGTCTCGATCTCCTGACCTCATGATCTGCCCGCCTCGGCCTCCCAAAGTGCTGGGATTGCATGCGTGAGCCACCGCACCCAGCCAATTAACTAAAACTTTTTTAAAGACTGTATTGGCCAAGACTGTTGGACAAGATCAAACCCATGTATGGGCTGAATTTATCCCCTTAGGGACTATTTCCACCTCTGGATTAGACAGTACCTCCAGCCCTTTAAAGAAACCCTCATAGTGTCTGTCCAGATTGGATGAGAACAATAATGGGAAATAAGAGGATCAAGAAAATCCCAAATGAAAAACCCAGCATAGTCTTTAATGGCATTTGGCCCGCCCCTACCTCCATCTACCTGGCATATATCTTCTAAGCCTCAGTTTCCCTCAGGCTAGAGCACAGCTCCTCCGAGACTCCTCCCAACTGTAACCTTTGGAGCTGTAACATCATCATAATTTTTCTTAACTACTGGTTTTCAAATATGCACAGGAATATTGCTTGGGGAAACTTGGAAGGTGTGTATTCACGTCTGGGTCTGTAAATCTAAAAGTCCTCAGTACTGTCAGTCTGAAGCAAGGAAGGAAAGAGGAAACAGAATGGGATAGAGGTTTAGATGAAAGCCAGATAAATTATTGCATGGAAAATTATTTTTTATTGCACTCTGAATAAGAAAAAATGGCAATTAGATGCAGGAGTGCTTAATGGTTTCTACTGAAAATTCAATGTATTGTAGCCACTTCTCAATATATATCACCAAGGGTTTTGCAGTAATGAGGTTCTCCCATCATGCATTGGAGGTCAGCTGCATTCTAGCGTCATTTATTCTTATGTACTGAGCTCATGTAATGAAAAAGGCCTGAAAACAGAAAATCACTTTCTGTAGAGTCAGTCCCTTTTACTCCTATCTCCTCTACCTTAGACATCATTTAAAGCTGGAGAAATGACTTATGATTTTATAAATTGCTGGGTTTTGTGTAGGAGGGTCAACATGGATTAGGAACCAGGAGACCTGACACTAAGTCCTTGAATAACTTCTCTGAACCTTCTTCATCAGTAGAATGAGAGCTGACAAAAGGTGGCTTCCTAGAAGACTTGTTTATTTCTATTTGTACTCCACGTTTCTTTAGGGGGATTTTTTTTTTGTATGGTGACCTGGCAATTCCCAGAGACAGATTCTTGCACAATTTGCCACTCCCCAACTACCCCAAAAATCCTTGAAGAAAGGATGTTGTCTAAGTTGAGCCTATTGGATACTCACTCCTGGGACTTTCCCTCTCCCAAAAGTGACAAAGATGAAGAGAGAAATTGGACATAAGACTGCTTGCTTACAGTGACAGTGGTGGCAGCAGTTTCCTGGACTCTTGGTCATGAATCTTGTCGCCCAACCTCGTGAATTTCCTAGATTTCTGTTTCTCTTTTCTTTTTTTTTTTTTCTTTCTTTCTTTTTTTTTTTTTTTTTTTTGAGACGGAGTCTTGCTTTGTCACCCAGGTTGGAGTGCAGTGGTGCAACCTTGGCTCACTGCAAGCTCCGCCTCCCGGGTTCCTGCCATTCTCCTGCCTCAGCCTCCCAAGCAGCTGGGATTACGGGTGCCTGCCACCACGCCTGGCTAATTTTTTGTATTTATAGTAGAGACGGGGTTTCACCGTGTTAGCCAGGATGGTCTTGGTCTCCTGACCTTGTGATCTGCCCGCCTCAGCCTCCCAAAGTGCTGGGATTACAGGTGTGAGCCACCGTGCCTGGCCGATTTCTGTTTCTCAAGTCTGGTCCTGCCATCCCTGTCCCCTACCCAATTTTATTTTGTGAGTCTCCCATCTCTGTTAAACTGTCTTCTTGTGTTAGCTACTCCAATTATTTCTCTTGCTTTTAACCAAAAATCCTCATGGATCTAGAAAGAAAAGAAACATATTGCATCATATCATCCTTTCCCCAGGGCAACAATTCAGCGCAGGAATTTGCATACAGATGGATGCACACACGGTGATAGGTATACATGTTCCCTCACTACTCAGTAAGAAATCCAACCCCATGGGTTGGTGGTGGTAGTGTTTAAAAGGTTATTTGTTTTTGAAAAGAACCCAAGTCTGCTATTCTTAACGGATTTTTTTTTAAGTGAGCAGGCTCTTATAATAACAAAACCACTCTAGAAATAGCCCTCTCGTATGTAAATTTTGTAGTTTTTCAAAGTACTTTCATATAAATTCCCTCATTTCATATGCACTCCTGTGAAGTAGGCAGAATAGATAGTATTCACAGTTTATAGATTATTATAATCATAGCTACCATTTACTGAACACATGTTATGTACCAGGCACTGCTAAATGCTTTATATACCCATATGCCGATCTTGTTAAGGAGGTATTATTATCCTCATTTTATAGATGAAGAAATGGAGGGTGGCCCAAGGTCATATAGATAATACATAGTTGAGGTGAGAACGCGAACTCAGTTCTGTCTGACAACAAAGGTCATGTGTGATTTTAGCACACACAGCTTCGTGTCACGTAACATAGCTGGTGAGTGACAGAGCTATACCTGGGACCTAGGTCCTAATTCAGGACAGTTTCCACTTCATTCAACTAAGGCTTAACCATACTGACCGAAAAGAGTGGAGTCTTTTTGGTTGTCCATACATAGCAAGATTTTTAAGGTGATAGAAAAAGCTTGTTAATATTTTCCCCTACATACCTAACATGGTGCCTAAACTCCATATCATTAAAGATGAATTGCTAGGTGTGAAAACTGGTGGGAGTGTGGGTACAAATTCAAACCTGTCCCTGAGGGGTAAAATGCTAAGCTTTATCAGCTGGAAGAGTAAAGTACTCTTGAGTCTATCCAAAGAGGGTCAATGACAGAGTGAAAGTAGGAGAACTGTTTGGTTTCACCTGTTTCCTATTTGAATTAAAAAAAAAAAAAAATCTTTTGGGAAGATGGAGAAGTTAAGGATAGAATAAAAGAAATTTTGAAAGTATTAGTTTATTCCTCAACATGAGGCAATTTGTTTTATCTCTGAAACCTGGTCAAATGAAGAGAGTGTTTAGAATTTCCTAACATCTATGGTTCTTTCCTGGGATTCCTGAGTAAAGGCTTAGACGTGACATGTCCTGATCTGGTGCTGAGGTTCATTCTAAGCTGAAGACTTTGGGAGATTTTTGTGCTAGCTTGTTTGCAGCACAGAGCATTTTTGCTGACGTTGCAAAGGATTGTCATGGCAACCAGAGAAATAAGTTTCCAAGTCCTTGGAGTCCCCCTTAAAGGGAGGCAGATGTCAGTGGGTGTTCATTTGTAATTAAGGGTGCTTGAAGGTTTTAGCTGATCATGTCACTTTCAAAGGTGCTGTTCTAATACATCTGCCTCCACGACTCACCAGGGAGCAGCTGCGGCAAGGCAGAGAGAAGACTAAGTCCAGTGGGAACAGCCATGAAAACACCTTGGCAGCAGTTTTCACTGCTGGCTGCATGTCAGAATCACCTCTAGAACTTACAATGCACCAGTGACCTGGCCTCCGATGCCCTGGCCCCTGATGCCCCAACCAAATCAGTTGACAGGGAGCGGGGCCAGGGTTTCAGAAGTTATATGTATTTTTCAGCCTCCCAGATGACACTAGTGTATAGTCAAGGTTGAGAGGGCCTGAGCTGATGTTAACGTCTCAGGTCCACTTCCTGGACTTTGTCTAGCGTCTTCATTTCAACTTCTTATCTGTTAGCCTCTTCATTTTTCCAAACTTTGGGTGGCTTGTGAGGCCAGGAGTTTGAAACCAGCCTGGCCAACATGGTGAAACCCTGTCTCTACTAAACATACAAAAATTAGCCAGGCGTGGTGGTGTGTGCCTGTAATCCCAGCTACTTGGGAGGCTGAGGCAGGAGAATTGCTTGAATGCAGGAGACGGAGTTTGCAGTGAGCCGAGATCACACCATTGCACTCCAGCCTTGGCAACAGGGCAAGACTCCATCTTTAAAAAAAAAAAAGGAAAAAAAAGTAAAATGGGCTTTGAAACCATATACACCTTGGTTTGGGTCTCAACTCTGAACTTCCTAGGTGTGAGACACTCTTTATGCCTCATCTACTTCATAATAATAGCTGCTTCTCAGGGTTGAGAAGGTAGGGCTGGAGGGACCATGGAACAATGGGTATGAACCACTCAAGTGCCTTCTGATGTTAGGGGCTAACTACACCCTAGTGAAGACCAATTTAGGACATTTCCTCAGCAAACATTTTCTAATCACCATCATGTATCCAGCTTGAAATGTATCTATTTTGTCCTTTATAACTCTAAGCCAATCCTAAAAACTACATTATATTGAGTATGTACTATTTGTCAAGCCTTTTCAATAGTATTTGCATATTTTTATTTTACTTAGGTTTCACAAAACCCTCTAAAGTTAGTACTATTGTTGCTTAGAGAAGGGAACTGGTTTGTTCAAGTTTTTAGCACTTCTTTGTTGGTTAAACTGATTACTTAATCCATGCATTGTGTGTCACTCTTCTGAGATAGTGTATTTATATTCTTACAAGGGCCTTCTGGAGACTGAATGCTTTTTCTCCGAAGGAGGGCCATTAATAAGGGAACTCTCAGGTATGGTTGCAGGCTGACAGGGGTTGTGCTTTGTCACAGGACTCTGGACACCTTTCAAATTCTTCCATTTACACATCAGCTTATCCCTTCTGTGCATGATCTATTTTCTAGACCCATCTGTCCCCGTGCATGTGGTGTTATTTAATCAAGAAAATATTTTATCTCATTTCCTCTTTGGTGTGGAAGGAATAATTCGGCAGCAGTAACCCTCAAGCGACAATGTGCATCAAGAGAAAGGAGATGAGGTTGTCTCAACATTTAAAATGCTCATATGCCACAAATCAGCTGCTTTACCTCTAGGGACTGTCCCTAATGACAGGTAACCTCACATGCTGATGGAGGAGGGCACAATATGACGATACCCATTGTAGCATTGTCTGAAATCATCCAACAGTTCATCAATAAGGAATGGGTAAGTATACAATGGCAGGGCCATATACGTGGAATATTACAAAGCACTAAAAAGAATGTGGCAGATCCATATGTGTTATAATGGCTAAACATTATTGCTAAATGAATAAGGCAAATTGAAGAAAAATGGATATAGCATGTATGTACACACACATACATATACATACACATCTACTCTAAGATCGCAAAAAGGGCCAGGCGCGGTGGCTCACGCCTGTAATCCCCGCACTTTGGGAGGCCAAGGTGGGTGGACCACCTGAGGTCTGGAGTTCGAGACCAGCCTGGCCAACATGGAGAAACCCCATCTCTACTAAAAATAAAAAATTAGCCAAGTGTGGTGACGTATGCCTGTAATCCCAGCTACTCGGGAGGCTGAGGCAGGAGAATCACCTGAACCTGGGAGGCGGAGGTTGCCATGAGCCAAGATTCCGCCATTGCACTCCAACCTGGGCAACAAGAGTGAAAACTCCATCTCAAAAAAATAAAATAAAATAAAACACAAAAACTGCTAACAATTATCTCTAAGGGCAGCAAGGAGAGAACCTCATTATATGTGTATTTTTGTGGGTGGATTCCAAAGAGGGCTTTAGCCTTTTCCATTATGTTTAAATTTTTATGATGTTATAATTATTATGGATATACAGTAATTAAAATTTAATTAAAAATCCAAACTCTTGCAATTTCTTTTTTTATTTGAACAATGCAGTACAATATTTTTAAATGGGAAGTTTTTAGAATGGAAACTTGAAAAAGGGTTCTGTATTCAGTGCCATAAAAAAGAAAGCACATGAGACTGGGAGTCAGGGCGTTCGACTGTGTGACCTCAGGCAAGTCACTTCCCTCCTCTGGGTCTCTGTTCCTCCTCTGTAGAATGAGGGGTTTGGGCCTAGTCAATGGTTTTCTAATTACTTTCCAGTGCCCCAGGATTTGCCAGAGGTGGCTCAGGTGCCATTGCAGAGTGTATGTGCATGTGTTTGGGGCAGGGGGCGGTTAGGCGTGGAGAGACAGAGATACAGAAATAAAGACAAATACAAAGAGGGTTAAAAGGAGAGAGAGAAGGAAGGAGAAAAGAATTGAAGGAGGAGAAAGAGAGGGAGAGAGAAAAAGAGAGAGAGGGAAAAGATTTTCTTTTGTAAAAGAACCACTTTATTCAGATATGATTGACATGCAAAAGAGAGAGATTTCTAAGATCCATTCAGCTCAGCTATTCTAAGCAGAGGCAAGTAGCAACAGAAGCTAGACGACTGGATTTAAATTGTACCATGTGTGTTGCGGGGAGGCAGTGGAGAAGCACCTGGCTGGAATATCTCTAACTTGCCATCTGCAAGAACAGATTCAGCCTGAACTCCAGCCATCCGGCCACACACCGGTACCTCCATGCTGGACTCCAGAGACACACTGATGCTTCCAGTCCTTTGTGTCGAGCAGAACAGGCATGAGAGGAGGACCAGTTGACTGGCCTTTCTTCAGGCTCTGTGAGACTGGATGCTGAGTTCCAGCAGCATTCCTGGTCACCTTCTGCTTGGACTGGCTCTGCTACACTGGGAGAGGGGCTCCCTCTCCTGGTTTTCAAGCCCCTGGAAGGAGAGCAGAGCTTAACTTCCAGAAGCAGATCATTGCTTTCTTCAAAACCGTCTCCATCTGGACCTCAGAGGGGTAAACATACCATACTCAGTGAAAGAAGGCATTTGAAAGCACTGCTTGGTCTGTAAAATGCTATATCACATAGTGGCTGAAAAATAGTCATTGAAAGAATACATTCTTATGGCTTTTCCTTTCAAAGAAGAAACGAGATAATGGCAAACATTTACCCTGGCATTACTAGAGATTTGGGTTCAAATACCGGCTTTACCACTTAAATAGTGCGTGTGATCTTAAGCAATAATGATAATGATAATAATAATTAATAATAATACACTTGTGCACCAGCCTCTGTGCTAAGTGTTTAACTTTCATTTTCTTATTGCATTCTTTCAGTGACACTTTAAGATAGGTATTAATACCTCCATTTTAAAGATGGAGACGTACGGGCTCAGAGAAACTAAGAAACTTACTAAAGTCACACACTCTAAGAGTGCCAGGGTCAGGAGTTGAACCCAGATCCACATCCACATTCTTTGGAAAGCATTGCTTTTAACCATTCTAAAGACTTTTCTAAGGCCAGGCGCAGTGGCTCACGCCTGTAATCCCAGCAGTTTGGGAGGCCAAGGCGGATGGATCACGAGGTCAAGAGTTCGAGACCAGCCTGGCCAAATAGTGAAACCCTGTCTCTACTAAAAGTACAAAAAATTAGCCGGGTGTGGTGGTGGGCGCCTGTAGTCCCAGCTACTTGGGAGGCTGAGGCAGGAAAATGGCAAAGATCCAGGAGGTGGAGATTGCAGTGAGCCGAGATGGCGCCACTGCACTCCAGCCTGGGCAACAGAGCAAGACTCTCTCAAAAAAATAAATAAATAAAAATAAATGACAGATAGAGTTAGGAATTCTGCAATGCACTCCTCTGGCTGTGGCCACTGCTCCCAGAGTGACTATCTCTGCTCATTCATTCATTGCTCCTCTGGGAATTGGTAGTCTCCATCACTGTGTTGCCAGGCAACCAAAACAGCACCTGCCTCAGGAGGTGAACAAACCAATCAAAACACTTGAAGGAAAAGCTTTACCTGGTTGGCCTCCAAGATGGAAAAGGGGCTCTCTGGGTGGACTCAGGGCTGTGGCTGCTAGGATCAGCATCAGAGCTGGAGGGAACCCAGGAAACTAGAAACCTCTCATTTTTGTTGGTTAAGTGGAGGCCTGTTTGTGTGAGTGTGAAGTCCACAAGGTTACGAAGAAACTCTGTGGCACAGCCAGGAGGACAAGTTGGATCTCCCAGTCCTAGTCTAGTGTTTCATCCCTTATACCTCATCGCCATCATTTCAAGTCATGTGTGTGGTGCCGTCTGTGTATTAGACTCTCTGCTTGCAGTGTGAGGGATGCAGAAGCCATTTAGATGCCATTCCTCATTCGGCCATCTAACAATGCTTTATTTCACTTCCATAATGGAGGCAATGAAGCATAGTGATTAAAGATTCAGGCACTCACAGCCAGACAGAGCACAGGGTTCAGCTCAGCCAGTTACTACTTATGAGAGAATGGAGATTACTTAACCTGTCTGTGTCATGTTTTCTCAAATAAAATGATGTTAAGTATGAGAATTAAAGCACAAAGGAAAGTTTGGTGAATGTTGGCCATCATTGGAGATAACACTTGGGGCTCTTGAACTTAGACTCTGAAACTGGGCTGCCTGGGCTCAAGTCTCAGCTCTGCCTCATACTTACCACATGATCACTGTCAAGTTACTTACAATTTCCAGATTTTTGTTTCCTTATCTGTAAAATGAGTGTAATAATAGAAGCTATTAGGTTCATTATGAGCTAAAATAATTTCGTATACATAAAGTGCTTAGAATACTTTCTGGTACACCATAAGTACTCTATAAATTTTAGCTAATATGATCCATCAACAAATATTTCTTGAATACATTGCATGTACTAGGCACTGCCCTAGGGGCTCTAGATATTAAAAAAAAAAAATCAAAAAAATAGGTAATTGTCTCTCTGCCTTCATGCAACTATGATTGTTATTACATTCTTTTTTTTTTTTTTTTTTTTTTGAGACAGAGTTTTGCTCTTGTTGCCCAGGCTGGAGTGCAATGGCACAATCTTGGCTCACTGCAACCTCTGCCTTGCAGGTTCAAACTATTCACCTGCCTCAGCCTCCCGAGTAGATGGGATTACAGGCATGCGCCATCACGCCCTGCTAATTTTGTATTTTTAGTAGACGGGGTTTCTCCATGTTGGTCAGACTGGTCTCAAACGCCCGACCTCAGGTGATCCACCCGCCTCGGCCTCCGAAAGTGCTGGGATTACAAGCATGAGCCACCGCGCCTGGCCTGTTATTACATTCTTAATAGTGTCTGTTTATTTCTTAATTCCTGCAAGGACCTGCAATTCCTGCAAGCATCTTAAATGCCCAGTATGTGTTTGTTTCACATTTGTATTAACCTGTGCTTGGCGCTGGGCCAGGGGTCTAGCACACGTTTAGTAAATATTTGTTTAATGAATGCTGGGCACTGTGCTGTGTATAGAACAATGGTTTGCAACCAGAGATAACTTCGATCCCTCTGGGGATACCAGGCAATGTCTAGGGATATCTTTGGTTCTCACAGCTTGTGGGGTGGGTTAGAGAAGGTGGTGGTAGTGGAGCTACTGGCATCTAGTGGGTAGAGGCAAGTGATGCTGCTAAAATCCTACAGCAACCAGCACAGCCCCCATAACAAAGAATTATCCAGCCCCAGTATCAATAGCATCAAACTGAAAAGCGCTGGTAATAGAACAGAGATAAACAAAGCCCTGTAATGACTCCTTCCCTCCAAAAGCTCTTGTTCTGTGCAACCGTGAGAGCATAGCACACTAAGTGCTGTGCAGGGGGTGGGACTGTGAGAACATAGAGAAGAGGCACCTGAACAGCTGAGGCTTCTGGCGGAGGTGGTGTCTGAGGGGAATCTTCGAGAACATGTGTGAGTGTTCCAGGCACATTTTATGTGTTCTGGGAGAAGTTACAGGACTTGGGGAAATGTGCAGGAAGGGTGAACAGCATGAGCAAAGGCTCGAAAGTATAAAGTAGTTTGAGTTTCTTAAAGTGCAAGAACAGAACAAGAGTGGGAGCAGAGGCTTGGCAGGCAATCGTGGAGAGCTGGGCGTGATGTGATCAGCCAGAATTTCCAAAGTCTGTTTTCTAAACACTAGTTCTTCAACACATGCCAAAAAAAAAAAATTAAAAAATTAAAAAAGCCAACATCAAATAAGAATGAGAAAGTAGTGAATGCTACCTCCTACCCTTTTGGAGATTTGCAAGACATGTTGGTATCATGCAGCCTCTGACAAATCCTGCATTAAAGAAACTTGATTGATTTCATTTAATTTAACCCAGAGTCTTCCAAAGGTTTTTGACCATGAAAACTTCTTTCCCAGACACTTATGTACCTGGATTCTACAGACCCCTCTTTGGGAAGAGGAGCCACAGGCTATGAAGATATTTATGGTTTCTCTTTAAGAAATACAGTGGCTGGATTTGAGTTTTGGGATGGTCTCTCTGGCTCCTATGTAAAAGTGGATTCAGTAGGTAGGAGATGTTTATACATGTTGTTAAAGTGTGTGTCATGATGCTGTGATGTATTGATTCCTGGGCTGTCTCCTCCACTAGACTCTGAAATTTTTGTTGTAGGGGGCCCATTTATTGATCACTGTATCCCAGTGCCTAGATAAGCCTGACAGATAATAGGCACATGCTCCTATTTTTAAATGAATAAATGCATATTGTTTTCAGGCATTGTACTACACATTGAGGCTGAACAAGACACATGGAGCCCCTGTTCTCTCACAGTTAACAGACCAGCAAGCATGTAGAAGATACTTTATATTAATACATGTTTATGGACTGGTGGAATGACTAGCATAATAAATAAGACAGAAAGTGGCAAGGATCAGAAATTGGGAAGGGCCTATGAATCTGTATTGTAAACTAGTTACTTGATTATTTCTGATGTCCAGGGGGCCACGTATGGGAACTGCTGTGCTGCCAATCAGAGATGAGGTCTCTTTAATTGGCCTACCGAGATCAAGGCCCCAGCCTTCCTACACTGGCTGTTCCTGACTCTTCCCACTTGGGACTGTCAAGCCTCTGGATTTTCTGTTCTGGAGCTACTACCCTGCCGTTTCTGATCTTGTTTTGATCCTCTAAATGCAGCTTGGAGCACTACAGGTCCTTTATAGCCCAAACCCTGATGGGAACCATCACTTTACTGGATGCCAAGTGGGTTGCTTGCTTCTGGTTTCCACCTCCCTGCCCTCCCCATGCAGAACGTACGCCTCCCTCATGGTACATCATCACATCCCTGGGTCCACAAGACTGTCTCTCGAGATCTGCTCGAAAATGCCTATGAGGCAAAACACACTTCTGTTTTAATGTAGGCTGTGTACACAGTTAAGCTCTGTTTTATTTTTGATGTGCAAATTAAAAAGAAGAAGAGGAGGAGGAGGAGAAGGAGGAGGTGGGGAAGGAGGAGGAGATGTCTGTGTGGTATTTTAAGAGAGGCTGGAGCACTTTTCTTCATTTTGTCCTGGATAGGATTTTCCAGGGAAATGAAAAAGAATAAAAAGGCCCTGATTGACTTGTTCATGGCAAGGGGAATCATTTTCTTAGTTGGCTGATCAGGAGACAATAGGTAGTTGTGATTGACTTAACTGGTGGTTTCAAATTCCTGCTGATAGATAAACTTCACCACAATCATCTGGGAAGCTTATAAAAAAGTGATGCTCAGGCCTCATCTGAGATTTATTGAATCAGGGCTCCAAAGGTAAAGTACCAGAATGTATATTTCTAAAAATATTCCGTGAAGATACTGATACATAGCCTGGATTGGTGGGTGGTGGGCTAGTGTGGGTCAGTGATGGAGCACTTCTCAGTTTGGCACAATCTCATTCTCTCATTAAGCCAGTTCTGACTCTGTCTCTTAAGTCTAAATCCAAACTCAGCATCACCCACCCCAGGCCACAGGGCATAGCCTGAAGACCTTTTCTCATCCATTCTCCGGTCCAGCTCATGCCAATGAAGGTTGTTCATAGTCCTGGCTGTCAAACACTGGTCTATGAAACCCCAGGGCTGGCCTTCATTCCAGCTGCACCACCTGTTAATAATGCTCAGCACAGACATTTCTAGGCAAGGGAGAAAACCAGTTATTCCTGAGGCCGTCTCAAGGGATATACATTTCCTATCATTACAGTTCATAATTTCCCTGATGATGGGAACATCATGTCAACTCTCATCCAATTTAAACAGGTCGTCTGTTGACCGATTTTTTTCCCCCATAGGGGATGGGGTAGTGGTTAAATGCCTTCTATTTCTGTTCAGGAAAAGACAGAGGATTTTGTTTTATGTACTTTAAACTTCATTCCTAAAGTTTAAATAAACTTTGCAGACATTTTCTCATTTGCCTTCATCAACAACTCTTTAGTACAATAAATGGTCTTGCAGGTCCCAATCCACCTCTGTAGAGTGGGGCTGAAGTTTGAAGGATTTGTGTGCACACACGTAACCCTGATTATTGAACCCTGACCAGCCTCTGAATATTAAAAATCATATTTTAAAAGTCCAATCTACCAATCAAAAGGAATTTTAAAGGAGTTTTAAGCTATGCCGTGTTCTCTTGAAGACCAATACATGGAATCCATTTTATAACCTAGAACAATTTTCTAAACTCCTCCTTAATCTTTCCCTCCATTCTCTCCTACCTCTTAGATGCTCTAGAGCCCACGCCTCATAAAGTCTCCTCCACTCTCTGTAACACCCAGCCCTGCAACTTTTATTTTTATTTCCTCTTGGCATTCCTTTTGGATCTCTGAGCCTGTCTTCCCATTCACATTCTTCATATTCTTTTGAATTTATATCACAAAACCCTACAAATTGGGATAGCAAGCCAAACATCACTGATTGCTAACCAAGTAAAAAGAAAATTGCGTTAATACGAATGAGGTAGAGGATTTGGTAGCCGAGAACATATACATGCTAATAAACCTTACCTCCTTCACATGTGTGTTTGGGGTTATCATCTGTACTCCAGACCACAGCCCTGCAGACAGCGACTGAAAGTAATACCATTCCTATAATCCTCTCATGGCAGCATGAGGGCATCCACATCTCCTACCTTTCCTAACTAGATGCTTCCTTCCTGGCTCTCACTCTCTCCTTTTCCCCTTAAACTCATCCGGGCTTATTATCTGCTCATTCTGGTGATTCATATTATGTTTCTATGCTCTGGACTGATGTCAACAGGAAAGCAGCGTGACTGGCTGAATCAGCTGAGATCTAGCTCAGTACTTGTAAATGTCAGGAGGAGAACATGTGGCTTGGCTTTGTGTCTCCCTCCTCACTCTTCTTCTTTATGGCCAGGATCAACTATTCCTTCACCGGGACCGCTTCCCACCTCTGTCCTCCATAGAATTCCACTCATTCATACATTCTTGTGAGTTGCAATAAAGTACCTTTGATATGATTTTCCTCCATAATCATGACCACAATGTGAGTCATGATCTGAGCAAGGAATGGTCTGAAGAAAAATAAATATATAAAAGTCATTGTTCCGGCTGGGCGTGGTGGGCTCACGCCTGTAATCCTAGCACTTTGGGAGGCCGAGGTGGGCAGATCACTTGAGGTCAGGAGTTCCAGACCACCCTGGCCAACATGGTGAAACCCCATCTCAACTAAAAATACAAAAATTAGCCAGGTGTGGTGCCGCGTGCCTGTAGTCCCAGCTACTCAGAAGGCTGAGGCCGGAGAATTGCTTGAACCAGGGAGATGGAGGATGCAGTGAGCCGAGATCACACCACTGCACTCCAGCCTGGGCGACAGAGTGAGACTCCATCTCAGAAACAAACAAACTAACAAACAAACAAAAAAGAAAAAAATCATAGTTCCATAATAAGCAGATCTACAGAGGAGAAAGCGTCCTTTGTCTGTAGTCTTATATCTGGGAAGTAAGTGAAGGGGGTCCTTGCCCCAGGGGCCTGGATTACTTTAGTCCAGCATGTTTTCTATATATTTGACATTTACTGAGTTTTTATTCTGTACCAGATATGGTTCTAAGTGCTTTACACATGTTAACATTTAAAATCATCATAACATAGGCATGTGATAGTTATTCATATTATCTACATTTTGCTGATGAGGAATTCCAAGCTTAGAGAGCTTATGTAACTTGGCCAAAGTTACTCAGGCAATGAGTGTTGGAACCAAGATTTAAATGCATACCAGTGTTATAGCCTGCACCATTAACCACTATGCAACACCTGCTTCTCTCTTTTAATCCAAGTAGCTAATTGGATTCTTTACCAAGAGATAGTGATAGCCACCATTTTGGTGAAATAGCTGTGTTTCTGTAGCTAGGTAAAGGCTTGGTAGGGAGGGAGATATGGTAGCTATTATGTGATAGAGTTGGAATCAAGTCCAGATCTTCTTACTCCAAATACCATGGTCTTCAAACTTTAGAATAGTTGAAGAATTTCATTAGTAGTGACAAAGAAAATCCTATGTCTATCTGTAGGAGGATTTACTTAATTTGTTTTATCAAAAAATGTATTTGATCTTCCTTAGGTGAATCAGTCACCTGGGCCTCATTTCCTCTGCTTCTGTTTCCTACAATTCTACACCATGTGGTGAGAAATTGTCTCATTATTCCTCAATGCTCCAGTGAGGAATCCTAAGTAAAACAGCCCTCATTGTATAGATAAGGGAACCAAGGCTTGGAGAATGTTAGTAACTTTCCATAATTACATAGCTAGTAGGTGGTAGAACCTGAATAATAGCTGAAAGGATCTTGGAGGAGAAAGATTTATGACAATTCTTATTTACTCAATGAAGACTTCTTTGAAAAGCTTTGCACTGACTATTATAGTAAATATGGTCTTGAGTAATTAAATCTATAATTCTATTTTCCTTCACAGTATCACATTCCTTCCCCTTCAAAGATGCTTCTCATAGCTGTTATAATTGAATAGGATTAGAGAAACATAACAAATGGAAAATTTTCCTTTCATGAGCTCTGGGGACTATCCACCTAAATGTGTCTTCCAGATAAGATGATGTCATGCAGATTAGACATATCCTTAGAGAATGATAACACGTTTACTGCGAGTGAGTCACCTTCCTTTGGGATGTCAGAATCAGGCAATATCAAATCTAATAAATATCAATAGGCTGGAAAGAATTCTAATGTATTCAACAAGGTCAAAGAAATTCAGTGTCTAAGGCAAGGGCAGTAGTAACTTGAATCTATTTCTCCTCTACCTGACCTTGAAACTCATTTTCAACCCATGATTTCAAAAATATTAGGAAACAGGAAATAATAAGTTATACTGTTATGAAATAAGTCTCCCTAACTGATTGGATAAGACATTTCTCTGGCACTTAAATCAGAGTACGTGACTTCTTCATTAATTCCTGTTTGAGAAAGTGCCACAGTAAACCACACCCATGTCACTGAAGATACACACAATTCTGCTTGATGGTGACAGTATACTTGTGATGGGATTTATTATAAGTAGATTAGTTCTAGGAACTTAGTTCTTGGCTTCAGCTATGTGGCCTTGCGGATGCAATTTTCATTCTCTGTTCCAAGGACTTGTGTTTTGTAATTTCTAGGATTCTTCTGAAGATATTTTTGAGTACCTAATTGGATGTGTGTGTATCTGTTTTGAAGCACCAGATTTTCATGAATACTGAAAGGAAAACTTTGGATTTATTCTGTCAATGGGATTTTTCCTGCTGTCCGTGGTGCTGAATTGTATTATTCAAGTCCTTCAGATTTCAAGTGTGAATATTTCAGCTGGAAGAGGGAAAGGTAAAACAGAAAGAGTTAGACTTCATAAAAGCCTACAGATCTGTCAAATAGTGTTTATCCATATGTCTATAAACAAAATAAACACAAATAAGCTTAAGATAAGCCATATAACTGTAGAAATTGTAACTTTTTTGAGAGAGAGACTCTTTCTTCTTTAGCATTGTATCTTAAGAGCTGGGATGTTACTTGACCCAGAGTTCATTCTCAATGGATTTTTTTTTTTAGTGAATAGTGAATAAATTCAGTCACAGTGCTCAAAGAATTGGATACATATTTAATGCTCAAGTGGGAGGTCTCTGGAATCAGACTGCCAGGGTTCCTATTGGGGTTGTACTACTCACTGGCTGTGTGACCCTGAGCAAGTCATGTCACTTCTACCCAGTAAGACTATCTCAAAGGGTTGCTACGAGGATCAAAAGAGTTAATACATAAGAAATGCTCAAAACTGAACCTGCAACAGTGTAAGTGCTATGTATTATTGTTATTATTATTATTACTTCTCGTTTGCATTCCTTTTCAAAAGGAGATTTAGGAATAGTACATACGAGTTACATAATAATGATTAAAGTTATTGAGTGCTTATTATGTACCAGGCACACTAATTTACTAATTACTTACTATAGTACATGATCTAGGTACTATTATTATTCCCATCATAAAGTGAGGAACCTCATAGAGTGCCTAAGTAACTACCCCAGAGTCATATAGTAATTTTGGCACTCAGATTTAAACTTAGGCTGTCTAGAAATCTGGGCTTTTATTTAGGCTTTATAAGACTAGTAAATCTAAATAAGACACCATTTTACTGCTTCTCAATATTTGGATTCCCTAATGTTAGTAATGTAGAGAGCAGATTGGATATGAAAGGGGCATTTTCTATAAGTGATCAAGCCTTTCTTTAATACTGAGCTATAAGAGTCTCACAATAAAAGGGATGAATTTCCAACATTTTAATCTTTTTTCCTTGAGGGGAAAAAAAGAGAAGGGATATTTGTCCATGCCTTTTCCAATCAGTACAATTAGCATGTAGATCCTAAACATATATTATGCATATTTTACCTGATCATCTTAACACAGGGATTAGAACATTTTATGCTTTTTGGTTTACTGTCTTCACCTCTAATTCAGTTATTAAAATAATTTTGATGGTGCAGTTTAAGGTTCATTTCATTGTTAGTCTAAATTTTAATACTGAACATTCTTCACTTTACATTTCATTTATACACTGAGTATAATAATCTGTAGTTCATGCCCATCTAGGATGAAAGTGTTTACCCACCATTGTTTCGTTTCCTTTTTTTTTTTCAAAACTAGTCTCCTTTTGAGTGAAATCTGAACTGCATGTACTATTTGCAATTTGCAGTAGAAGACTGGCGTAAAAAAGAAATAATGAAAGCTACATTAGTATCGTCCCAGAAAATAACTGGTAATGGTGTAATCAATTTTCTCAGGTGATTTCTCTTTCCCTAGTTTTGACTGCTTTGCCTCCATCCATCAGAATGGAAAAAAAAAAATGCTGAGTGCTTTTGCTGATTGCTGTTGGTCATGGACTACATTACCTAGAGTCCTGCAGCTTTACAGATAATTTGGTTTACACCTCTAAGTCTGCCAAGTTGTCATCATTTAGCCGTATTCATATGAGGCTCTTTCCTCATTAGTCAGTGATAGGCATAGCTATAATACATCTTTAGTGAGAAATGTACCAGGAAGCTCAGGCAGTAGGAGCCAAAATTTATTGAGCACTTACTATGTGCCAGGACCCAGGTTAAATTATTTGCTACATTATCTAATTTAATCCATGTAATAATCCATTACAACATGTACTGTTGTTATACCCATTGTACAGGAGGAAAATATCGAGGCACAGGAAAATAAATTAATATGTCCATGGTCATACCAGTTAGTTATGAAAATTACTACCAGGATATGAAGCCAGGCAGTCTGACTCCACAACCAATGCTATCTGTCACTATATTGTATTGCCCTCTATGTACTTATGTTTTTTGAATCCTTACAAATCAATTTAATAACATTGAATTAGCCTTTATTTTGTGCCAGGGACTGTGCAAGACACCAGAGATGCTAAGATTATTAAGATGTAGTCTCTGCCCCTAAACTACTCATGACTTAGTGTGAAATTTGTTGTAACAAAGGCAGAGAGGGTCACAGAAAAGTAAGTGACTGCCTCAAAGGAGAGGGTTAGAGGTGAGATCAGGGCAAGCTCCACAGATGAGGTGTCTCTTGATCTAAGTTTTAAAATGTGACAGAAAACTTCCATGCAAAGGCATGGAAGTGTGAAACTGCGTAACACCTTAAACAGGTGAGAGACAGCACAGCACGCTAACTACAATCGTGGATCCTGGAGCTGGATGGCTTGGGCTTGAACCTGGCTCTACTTGGTGTCAGTGTTGAGTTCCTTAGCTTCTTGTGCCTCAGTTTTTCATTATGCCATGAGGATGGTAATACTAGTAACTCCCTAGTAGTGTAGTGTGATGGTTAAATGATTAAGGTACATAAAGTGCTTAGAGGCAGCAGTGTCTAGCATAAGTCTCCATGATATCTAGTTATCATTCTTTTTTTTTTTTTTAGACAAAGTCTCACTCTGTCGCCCAGGCTGGAGGGCAGTGGCGTGATCTCGGCTCACTGCAAGCTCCGCCTCCTGGGTTCACGCCATTCTCCTGCCTCAGCCTCCCGAGTAGCTGGGACTATAGGCACCCGCCACCACGCCTGGCTAATTTTTTGTATTTTCAGTAGAGATGGGGTTTCACTGTGTTAGCCAGGATGGTCTCGATCTCCTGACCTCGTGATCCGCCCGTCTTGGCCTCCCAAAGTGCTGGGATTGCAGGCGTGAGCCACCATGCCTGGCCATCTAGTTATCATTCTTATTACCTACAACTTTTATTATTTTTGATGCCTATTAACTCCTCACTGCTATGTTACTGATAAGATAGACTAGACTGGATCACACTGTATTATTTGTCTTCAAGTGTCTCTAAGCTTTTCAGAGGTACCAACCCAGTTCGTTTAAGAAAACTCTAGTTTCCTTACAAAGTTGGTTGGCAATAAATGACTTGTCCATTCTGCTTAGAAGAACTTAGCAAGTAGTGCTGCTTGGAACTTTCCCCCTAAGACATAATTTCACTCTGAGTCCCCAAGAAAAGAAGAAGGAAGGAAAAGATGAAGAGGAATGACCTGTTGAGGGCAAAACCCATGAAAATTGACCATGGCTCTTTTCTCCAACAATGGCATCATTGGCCTGACAGAGCACAGGAGAGCTATCAGGGGGACAGTCCTCTTGCATGTACTCAGGAACTTGTCCTCACTGCCTCCCAGTGCTGGGTTTCTTAGAGCCAGAGGTGGCAGGCCTGTGGAGGGAAGGCTTCTGTTGATCCTCCCCTCTTCCTCTCAAGTGTGCCTTTGTAGATTTAAGAATTAAAAAGTGCAGTAAAATTTGTTTTATAATTATAGCCCCAGGAAACATGAGTTTTAGTCTTAGCTTCGACATTCACTGAGTAATAATTATTGCAAGCACTTATGTAGTGTCTACTATGTGCCAGATGTTTTCGAATCATGTTACTTGCATCACCTCATTTAATTCTCACGAAGAGCTCAGTAAGTTGGTATGTATATGTATTTGTCAAGCTTAGCTAGGTTATGCTGTGATAACAAACAACCACCAAATCTCAGTAGTTTGTTTCTCACTCATGCTCTTTGTTCGTTGTAGGTTCATGGGAATTCCGTTCCACTCTGTCTTCACCCCAGGTTACAGGCTAAGAAAATGACCTTCACACAGAATGTCTCAGATTTTATGTCAGAGAACAGGAACGGGCAACTCTCACATTGGCTCTTAAAAGCTTCCACAAGGGGATGACACAGACACTTCAGCTTGCATTTCATATCCAGACCTGACTTCGCGTGGGCATGGAACACATGGCTTATGTGCCTAGAAGTGGAAAAATCAGAATACTGGTGAACAGCTCTAATGACTAATATAATATATAATTATTAGCAGCATTTTGCAGATGAGGACACTGAAGAACAGAGAGATTAAGTAACTTACCCAAAGTTACATAATTTATAAGTGGCAAAGCTGGGATTTGAATTCAGGCAGTTAGCTCCAGAGGATACTCTTAACTGCTGTCCATAAGCATTTTCCGAGGCACTGAACCTGTCCAATGTTCAGTTTACCCATCTGTAAAATGGGAAAAGAAACTTTTCTTCTATACCTTACAGGGATGCACTCAGAAGTCATCCATCCATCCATCCATCCATCCATCCATCCATCCATCCATCCATCAGTTCATCTGTCTGTCTTCCATCCATCCACCCATCCATCCACTCTTATAGTAATTGGCACATAGTTCTGGACTGAACTGTTTTGCCTCAGAATTCATATGTTGGATCCCTATTCCCCAGTGTGAGGTATGTGGACATAGGGCCTTTTGAAGGTAATCACTCTCTCTTTGCCATGTGACAGCATAATGAGAAAGTGGCCATCTACTAGTCAGGAAGAGAACCTTAACCAGGAACTGAATTAGCTGGCACCTTGATCTTGGACTTCCCAGCCTCCAGAACTGTGAGAAATAAATGTCTGTTGTTTAAATCACCCAGTCTATGCAGCAATCTATAGCTGCCTGAACAGATTAATACAGATACAAAGAAAGTAACTGGAGAAGATTCTTTGGATTAGGATGTCAGGGAAGAACCATCTCCAGAAATAACCTGTGAGCTAAGTTTTGCATATGAAGACCTAGGGAGGAGAAAGAATGATAAGTAAAAGACTGAGGCAGGAATGAGCATGGCATCTTTGAGGAATAGAGGGAGTCAGAGTAGCTGGACTACAGTGGTGAGGAAGAAAACAGTAGGCAATACGGGTGCAGGGGGAAGCAGGGGCCAAGTCATAAAAGAAAGATAAAATATACCAGGGATTTTTTTCAAACTTTTTGAGAGATTAACCCTTTTTGAGAATCTGCTGAAAACTATGGACATGCTCATCAGAAAAGACCACATTCATATGACATTTTGCATAAAATACCAGAGGTTTTGTAGCCTTCTACCCTCATGTCTATCCAGAACCTAGACTGGGAACATCTGACAAATATAAAGACACTTTGAATAGCACGTAGGGAAAGGGAAGGGAGAAAGAGATTTTCATTGTCTGCAAGCTTTCTCTGTGCTGGGAACTCTGCCAGTTATGATAGATTAATTATTTAACATTTTTCATGGTCCCATTTTATAAATGATAAGATTCAGGGAGACTCAGGGAGGCTAAGCAATATTCTTTAGGCTAAATGGGTAATAGACAAAGAATTCAAATTGAGGTCAGCTTCACTCCATAGATATTATTGTTGTTATTGTTGTTGTTGTTATTATTATTATTAGGTGTAGGGTCTAGTTTTACCCTGCCAAGGGTATTTTAATTATTTGGTGGAGGCTCTACATTTTCAACAAGCCAAGAGTATCCATTTCCTTTTCACTGGCTGTAGTTGAATAGCAGAGCAGCTCAGATTCTAAGTTTCCATTTCTCTACTGCCACACTGATTATAATGTTGGCTTTTATTACTCCCAGCAGAGCAGTGAAATACAATCCCTACACCACTACCAATTAAGGCAGCTTCAATTCTATCTACATGTTCTTCCTCTGTGCAGATGCCAGCAGATCTGTTCCAAGACCCTTCCGGTTGTTTAGTATTCTGCTCAGAGGAGTCATTTGCTGATCATCTTCTTTCTTAATTAGGGATCTAATGTATTGCAGCTGATCCTTGAACAAGAGAAAGATGGAGACCTGGCTGGAAAGGAGGTGTGACCATTCATTTCAAGGTAATCAGCTTTGAAGCTGCTTGACATCCGCTATTGATTTTCTTGTGCCTGGAAAATCTCCTGAGAAAGTTTCCTGATCTCGGAAGTCTGAGCAATCTATGCATTTACTTATTCACTCAGTGTGCAAGGCCAGGAAATGGCCTGCAATGAAATGAGCAAAGAAATACCTTCTCTGAAAAACCAAATGCATGGGAATGATTTCAAGGCTCCTTCCGGACCACAATGAAGGAGAGATAGTTAGCAACAGACAAGTTCCCTCCCCTCCATAAAGCCTTATACAGAAACTAATACTTAATGGCCGGGGCAGGTGGATCACGAGGTCGGGAGATTGAGACCATCCTGGCTAACACAGTGAAACCCTGTCTCTACTAAAAATACAAAAAATTAGCCGGGTGTGGTGGCGGGCGCCTGTAGTCCCAGCTACTTGGGAGGTTGAGGCAGGAGAATGGTGTGAACCTGGGAGGTGGAGCTTGCAGTGAGCCGAGATCATGCCACTTCACTCCAGCCTGGGTGACACAGTGAAGACTCCGTCTCAAAAAAAAAAAAATAAATAAAAATAAAAAAATAAACTACCATTTACAGTAGACACTCTAAATATATCATTTCTAATATCAAAACACGGTTGGTTTTATTGCCCCTTCTTATGAACGAGGAAATTAAGGTTTAGAGATGTGAATTACTTTGCCCAGTGTCACACAGCAAGTAAATACCTGAGGTGGGGAGGAAAACCCATGTCAACGTGAGTCTCAAGTCTCTGTTCTTTCACTATGCTAGGCTGCCTTAATTTTCTAGGTATGCATTTGCCTTCCTTGACTTTTCACTTGTTGTAATTTTGGGCCAGTTAAGTCAGCATCATTCAGAGATAGGGACTCCCTACTGATGGAATTTGTCTTCCTTAGGTGTCATATCCAAGTAATTACAGAGTGCAATGGAGCTAGATTACAATACTACACATTGTCAGTAGGTGTCACTATCTTATCTAATGTGATTATTTGTTCAAAAGTATTCACTGAGCACTTGCTATACAAAAGTCTGTAAGGATACAGTCATGAACTGACAGAGTCTCTGTTTCACTCAGCTTACCTTTCAGTAAGGGAAAGTCTGAACCATGAAAAAATATATAATATTATATCAGATACTGATCAGTAGAATAAATAAATGCTGAGATTTAAGGCTAAATTAATCAGCTTTGTGAGTTCGAAGTGTGTTGAATGAGGGAGGACTGTCTCTAGTGACATGAAAACAGCTGCCACACAATGTAAGAGGTCATCTCTCGAGAAAGATCCCTGCCACTGACTCAGTTCAATCAAGCAATGAAAATGATCAGTACTCCCACTTCCACAGTGAAACAGATTGGGAAAAGAAAACCTCCTGGCAATAGAGTTTACAGGGTTTACTGCCTGAGTGCTCTACTTTAAACCCTTAGCTGTCACCTATAGAATAAGTCCCAATCTTAGCACAATCTACCAGGCCCCTCATGATTTAATTTGCCTCTTCAGCCTGATCTCCAGCCATATCTTCCTTACACTTTACACCCCAGTAAACCAGAACTGCTTTTTGTCTCCCACATGAGTTTGCTACTTCACTCCTATAGCCCATTGTTGAAAATCACCATTCCATTGGAAAGTCATGTTTATTTTTCTTATTTGTTTAATCTCTACTTCTCTTTTAAGATCAAATTCAGTTATCACCTCCTCATAGAAGTCCTGCTTGGTATCCCCAAGCTGAGTTAGGTACACTCTCTGATACTTCTTCAGTATCTTTGAATATTCCATCCCTTGACTTCTGTAATGTTTTATGATTGGCTGTTTCTGTGTTTAGTTTTCTGCTTGAAGGAAGGAACTAGGTCTTATTGATCTCTATACCCACATTGCTGTCTGATAGAAATATAATGCAAGGCCAGGCACAGTGGCTCATGCCTTTAATCCCAACACTTTGGGAGACCAAGGTGGGAGGATGGCTTGAGCCCTTGTCTCTCAAAAAAAAAAAAAAAAAAAAAAGCCATGTGTGGTGGCTCACACCTATAGTCCCAGCTACTTGGGAGCTGAGGTGGGAGGATTGCTTGAACCCCAAGAGATTGAGGCTGCAGTGAGCCGTGATAGCAACACTGCACTTCAGTCTGGGTGACAGAGTAAGACCTGGTCTCAAAAAAAAAAAACAAAACAGACACACAGAAACATAACGTAAGCCACATATGTAATTTTAAATTTTCTAGCAACCACAATAAAAAGTAAAAAGAAACACATGATGAAATTAATATTCATAATGTACTTTATTTAACCCAATATATACAAATATTACCATTTCAACATCTAATCAACGTGGAAAATTATCAATTAGATAGTTCACATTCTTTTTATTATAACAACATCCTCAAAATCTAGTGAGTATTTTACAGACAGCACATCTGAATTTATAAGCTAATTTTCATCAAAAATATTTTATCTATATTTAGATTTTATAAAATATATTCTCAAAAATAGTAGAATTGGCCAGGCACAGTGGCTCACACCTGTAATCCCAGCACTTTGGGAGGCCAAGGTGGGGGTGGATCACCTGAGGTCAGGAGTTCGAGACCAGCCTTGCCAACATGGCAAAACCCTGTCTCTACTAAAAATACAAAAATTAACCGGGTGTGGTGGCGGGCACCTGTAGTCCCAGCTACTCAGGAGGCTGAGGCAGGAGAATTGCTTGAACCCGGGAGGTAAAGATTGCAGTGAGCCGAGATTGCACCACTGCACTCCAGCTTGGGTGACAGAGCGAGACTCCGTCTCAAAGAAAAATAAAAAGATAAACAGTAGAATCACATGCTCAAGCTATTTGAAACAAAAGTTTTCTAAAAACAGAATGAAATACCAAAGCATCATTTTCATTTAATTTTTAAATCTACATTGACAAAACTGGCTTATCATTTTAGAACAATCAATTTGACTTTGAATATGCTTTGAAGCCAAAGCATATTCATTTCAAAATCATGTCTGTCCACAGTAAATTCACTAACTCTTACGTCAACTCAGTATCAACATTGGGTTCAAAAGGGTATTGCAAAAATTGGAAAGCAGCTCTAAATTTACTAATATCAATAAAATGTTCTTCAAATTTGTCTTGTCATTTTTGCAGCCAACGTACATAATACTGTCAATTACAATCTTCTGCATATTAATTCACATTAGAAAAATGTGTAATATAATTATTGTTGATTTGTATAATGAAAATTATAATTTCAGCAAATTCTCATACTGGTCTTGCTGGGTCACAAATAAACCTTTTCTTTCCATGAAACTTCAAATTTAGCTTGTTTATATGAGTGTGATATTGTCTAGGAATGTAAATCACAATGTCATTTTTTGTCTTTGATTTGGTGAATTTGGCTTCAAGCAAGTGGAGTTAATAATACAGTAAATTTTTGTATAACTGTTCCACCACACAACTGATGAACACTAACAAACATCACAAGATCTTTAAGTTAATTGTCTTCTATTTTGTTCAATAGATCCATAACTGGCAGTAATTCACAAATTTTACATGTATATACTGAAGAATTTTAACACCTGTGCACATGAGGCCTTTCACAGAATATGCTTCAGAAAAATATGCTTCAGAAAAATATGCTTCAGAGTACAAATATTTTCATAGTACTTAGTGAAATGAAGCAATAAAGATAGTATCAGTCTGTTGTTTTAAATTCCAATAAATCTGGATTTTTTAAAAAAAATCTAAAATGGTTTGAACACCATCCACCATGACACAAAATTTTTTTTGCCCACATCTAAGTAAAATTCTTCTTTGGCAGATATAAGACTTTAAAATAACTTTGCTACGAGTTCCGTATTTTAGGTCATGGGTTGATAACAGATTTTTGTCTTCTAAATTTGCAAGCATTTTGAGACAACCTATCCCCAAAGTATTAATTGGGTAGTGTCTCTATTATTTTCAACTCATTTTAAGCTAAAATGAAGTCCTTTCAATTTTTTTAAATTTGAATAAATTTATCTTTGATATTGTTAGAAAAGTCTTCAATTGTATGGACAATTGTTTGGTGGCATAATTGAAGGTCTTTTACTTTTTTTTTTTTTTTTTTTTTTTTTGAGACAGAGTCTCTCTCTGTCACCAGGCTAGAGTGTAGTGGCATGATCTTGGCTCATTGCAACCTCTGCCTCCCGGGTTCAGGCTATTATCCTGCCTCAGCCTTCCTGGTAGCTGGGATTACAGGCGCACGCCCCCACATCCAGCTAATTTTTGCATTTTTAGTAGAGACAAGGTCTCACCATATTGGCCAGGATGGTCTCAATCTCCTGATCTTGTGATCAGCCTGCCTTGCCTTCCCAAAGTGTTGGGATTACAGATGTGAGCCACCGTACCCAGCCCCACTTTTTGTAAAATATCATTTTTAGTCTTTTCCTTACTACAAGCTTCAATGCTGTTAAAAATCATTTAAATTTTTTGACTGATTAATTCTGATGCCAGGTGGCTAGTTCAGTTAATCATTTTTTAATTGTTCACGAGGAACTTATCAAATTCACTAAGTATTTGCTATAAATGTCTCGGTATTGTCTATTACATTTTTCTTTCTGTTTTGTTTCTTTCTTTTTTTCTTTTCAAAACAGAGGGTCTCTTAGATTTGTTCTGCTGCAGTAAATTGCAATTATCATTCATTGTAAAGTTTACAATATGCTTTCTTCCACTCTCTTATTTTTTCCATTCTAATCATAGTATTAGTTTCTGCACCTCCATTATTTTAAGCAGAAAAATTTGTCCATATTTATTTTTATACTAAAAAATAATTTAATTGTATTATAATTAAAATAATAACAAGTTCTTCAATTTAATTACCAATTAAGATTCACATAGTTACCACAGTAATTGGAGTTGTTAATATAAAATATTCAAAGATACATGTTACAATATTGCATTGCTGTGTAGGAAAAAAACATTTAAACTGAATCAATCCATCCACACTGACTGGATCAGTGATGTACTTACACATAATAGTGGAAGCAACATGTGTATCCAAAAAATGCATTAGTATACAGCACTGCTATGTGAGGCCATGCAAAGGCTAAAGTGAGGTAGAGTTCAATCAAAACAACAGTGTTGAGTTTAATAGAAAAGTATTTTATGTTGTTTCCATTTTAAAATTTAAATCTAAATTAATAATACAAATTTTAGGCCGGGCATGGTGGCTCAGATCTGTAATCCCAGCACTTTGGGAGGCCGAGGCAGGTGGATCACCTGCGGTCAGGAGTTTGAGATCAGTCTGGTCAACAGGGCGAAACCCCATCTCTACTAAAAATACAAAAATTAGCTGGGCTTGGTGGCACATGCCTGTAATCCCAGCTACTCGGCAGGCTGAGGCAGGAGAATCACTTGAATCAGGAGGTGGAAATTGCAGTGAGTTGAGATGGTGCCACTCTGCTCCAGCCTGGGCAACAGAGTGAAACTCTATTTCAATAAAATAAAATAAAATAAAAATTTAATTTCTCAGTAACACTAGTCATAGATCAACTGTGTTTAGTAGCCACATGTAGCCAGAGTAGCTACTATATTGGACAGCACAGGCCTAACACACACACACACACACACACACACACACACACATCATTGATATATACCCCAACTTTACATCTGAAACCCAGAAATTAAGACCTAAATATAGTTGCATCATACTCAACCATTCTCTAATCTAGGATCAATGACACAGAGATGATATCCAATTTTTAATAGACTAGTGGGGATACTAGAGGTTGGAGGGGTCTAGACAAACTTCTATAGTTGACGGCAGCATGGCATCATGGAAAAAGCACTGTACCTGGGGCCAAATGACTGGAGTTGTAGTCCCCATGCCACACCTCATTAGCTGTGTGTGTTAGATTTCCCTTCTTCAAAAAAGACAGCTTATAATACTCCACATATTTGCTGTGAGGATCAAATAAAAATATTTCTATTCATAGGTTTTAAAACACAGTCCAAATGTTAGTGTTTTTATCTTGTCTGTGCCAGTAGGAAATCTGTCTTGGGCTGAATGCCACACCATTCAGAAAGTATCCATGTCATAGGAAGCAGGATGGCTTTGCTATGCTGTCAGGGAGGCCCGTGTTACTGGCAGAGCATGTGTAGGCTCAGTCAGTACCAGAGAGATGTCCCACTATTAGCCAATCAGTTGCACACAAAATCCAGACACTAGTACTTAATCACACTTTCGTTTGTTTGTTTTTTAGGAGTGGAACTTAATAGTTAAGAGTACAGGCTTAAGAGCCTAGGGTTTTGAATCCCCGACTTTTACAGAATTTAAGGTTTAGAATTTAGTACTTGTAAGAATTTGAGCACATTAACTTGCCATCTCTCATTTTTCTCATCTGAAAAATGGGGATAATAGTGGGTCCTATTTCACAAGGTTAATTACAGTGTGAGATAATCCTTAGAAAGTATTTAAAAGAGTGCCTTGTGCGTGTTCAGTTCTCAATAAATGGTTAGCAATTGTTATCATCCATGCTGAGTCCCCCATGGATGAGCTTCTGGGAATTTCCCTCTTTTCGTGATTCCTTTCCATCTACTTCCTCATGAGTTCCTCTGGGTTCCAACAGTATCCTGGTTTCAAACTAGGTCATTACAACTCCATATCCGATTAATCACTGGAGGAGACAGTAAGTCTTTCATTTTCTTCAGAACAGAGTATCTGTTAAGACAACTCTTCTTGCTGACTTTGACCACCAAATCTACCTCACAGCTGAATTCAGATTGTTACCATGCTAGATTGTTTCTGCTTCTTCTTCTTCTTATTTATTTGTTTGTTTGTTTGTTTGTTTGTTTGAGACGGAGTCCCGCTCTGTCGCCCAGGCTGGAGTGCAGTGGCGTGATCTTGGCTCACTGCAAGCTCCGCCTCCCGGGTTCATGTCATTCTCCTGCCTCAGCCTCCCAAGTAGCTGGGACTACAGGCACCCGCTGCCATGTCCGGCTAATTTTTTTGTATTTTTTAGTAGAGACAGGTTTCACCGTGGTCTCGATTTCCTGACCTTGTGATTTGCCCGCCTTGGCCTCCCAAAGTGCTGGGATTACAGGCGTGAGCCACCGCGCCCGGCCTTTTTTTTTTTGAAACAAGGTCTCTCTTTGTCACTCAGGCTGGAGTGCAGTGGCATGATCATAGCACACTGCAACCTTGAACTCCTGGGCTCAAGGGATCCTGCCACCTCAGCCACCTGAGCAGCTGGGACTACAGGCACGTGCACCACATTCAGCTAATTTTTAAATTTTTTATAGAGATGGGGTCTCACTATGTTGCCCAGGCTGGTCTTGAACTCCTGGGCTCAAGTGATCTCCCTGCCTTGGTCTCCCAAATGCTGGGATTACAGGTATGAGCCACCATGCCTGACCTTTTTCTGCTTCTTTATGTAGCCTTACAGAAGAACTTCCTCTTAAGAAGGGGACTGAGAGTCAAATGAAATCTCATTCATTTATCCATTACTGAGAACTTACTTTGTGTCTGATACTGTTTATGTGCTTAGGAGTCAACAGAAAATGAAATGATAAAAAAAAAAAATTCTTGCCGTCAGAGTTCAAGACCAGCCTGGCCAAGATGGTGGTGAAACCCCATCTCTACTAAAAATACAAAAATTGGCCAGGTGTGGTGGCGGGCACCTGTAATCCCAGCTACTCAGGAGGCTGAGGCAGGGAACTGCTTGAACCCGGGAGGTGGAGGTTGCAGATAGCCGAGATCGCGCCACTGCAGTCCAGCCTGGGTGACAGAGTAAGACTCCGTCTCAATAAATAAATAAATAAATAATAAAATAAAAGATAAATTCCTGCCTTCATGGAGCTTCCATCTTAATGGGGTGAGTTGGACAATAAATACTCATAAATAAGCACATTATTCACTATGTTAGAAAATTATAAGCACTGAAAAAAAAATGAGCAGACTGAGGGGGATGGGAAGTGGGAGATGTGGGGTTGGGTAGTAATTTAAACAGAATTCTCCA
Source organism: Pongo abelii (assembly GCF_028885655.2). Classification (NCBI taxonomy): domain Eukaryota; kingdom Metazoa; phylum Chordata; class Mammalia; order Primates; family Hominidae; genus Pongo; species Pongo abelii. Next base: position 39,616,356 of record NC_085929.1, read on the forward strand.
GGATGGTCTTCCTGAGAATAGAGCAGTGGGCACATGCTTGGAGGAGGTCACAAGATAATCACAGGGTTATTTTGGAGGAAGAGGGTGCCTGGCAGAGAGAGTAGCATTGGAAAACTTCTAAGTTGGGAACGTGTCTGAACTTTCAAGGCACAACAAGGAAGCTGATGTGTCTGGAGTGGAGTGATAGCAATGGGGCCATAGCATGTAGGGCTTTGTAGGACATTGTAAAGACCATGAGTTTTAATTCCAACAAAATGATTTGGGGACACAGGATGTAACCATGAGGTTAGAGTTCCTATTGCATAGTTATTTCAAGTCTGATTTAGGCAGTGACAGTAAAAATAGACCACAAAATTAGATTGCCTGAGCTGTCAGAGGCCTTTAAGGAAATTGAGTTCTCTTGCTTATCAATCCTTGAATTCTTTCCAAAGCATTGGTACCATATAGTCAATTTGCCTCTTCTTCGACACCTGGTGATAGAGAGCTCTCTTCTTCCCAAGGCAGCCCTCTTTCCAGTCCTGTATGGTAGAAGTCTCCCTTTTATAGAGCTGACATCTGTCGGCCTGTCATTGCCATCCATCATCTTTATTTCTAACCCTTGGAGGCCTTTCAGGATAAGCATAATCTCTCTTCCTCATGACAGCCCTTCAAATATTCGAAGATGATTGCCATATCCCTAGAGTTTTCTCTTCCCCAAGCCGATCACCTCCAGTTCCTGCTATCATTTCTCACACGACATTTATGTCCGGCATCAGATCTCTCTCCTCTTACTCTGCTGCAGGTGTATATATTTGATGCCTAGAAGGGAACCCAGGTGTGTCCAGCTGGGGGAGACCAGATCAGAGACATCCCATCCTTGGGCCGGGGCAGTGGTTCATGCCTGTAATCCTAGCACTTTGGGAGGCCGAGATGGGTGGATTGCTTGAGGTCAGGAGTTCAAGACAAGCCTGACCAACATGGTGAAACCTCGTCTCTACTAAAAATACAAAAATTAGCCAGTGTAGTGGCAGGCGCCTGTAATCCCAGCTACTCGGGAGGCTGAGGCAGGAGAATGGCTTGAAGCCAGGAGGCGGAGGTTGCAGTGAGCCGAGATCACGCCGCTGCACTACAGCCTGGGTGACAAAGCAAGACTCCGTCTCAAACAAACACAAACAAACAGACATCCTATCCTTGGTCTGGGCCAGGTTCTAGATGATAGCATGGTAAAGCGAAAAGACTTTGAAGTCAGATAGAGATGGATGGAAATCCCAGCTCTGCCCCTTCAGGGCAGTGTGAAAGGTGGTTTAGTCTCTCTGAACCTTTACTTCTACATCTGTAAAGTGAAAATGGTAATACCGACCCTGGAGATTCACTGTGAGAGTTTGGTGATTTGATGTGTTTACAGTTGCCTGGCACCTCATAGAGGTTCAAAGTTAATTTCTTTATGTCCTCTGTTCCTTTAATATTATTTTCCTTCCACTATCCACTATAGAGTTTCATTTTCAGAATCTAATCTCACAAAATCCAGCTTCCTGAGTCCCTAGCAGAAATAGTCTTTATGTTCTTCTTCTTCGTTTTTTTTTTATTGTGTTTTGTTTTGTTTTTTGAGACGGAGTCTCACTCTGTCACCCAGGCTGGAGTGCAGTGGCGTGATCTCGGCCCATTGCAACCTCTGTCTCCTGGCTTCAAGCCATTCTCCTGCCTCAGCCTCTTGAGTAGGTGGGATTACAAGCACCCACCATCATGCCTAGCTAATTTTTGTATTTTTAGTAGAGACGGGGTTTTACCATGTTGGACAGGCTGGTCTCAAACTCCTGACGTCGTGATCCACCTGCCTCAGCCTCCCAAAGTGTTGGGATTACAGGCATGACCCACCATGCCTGGCCTATGCTCTTCTTCTAAATCCTTAATAAGACTATGTAAAATCTCCAGGGTTTTTTTTTTTTTTTCTATTTTCTTCAACAAATTAAGAAATTACAGGAGAGAAGTTTCATTGGCTCCAGGTCCAGCTCCTTAGAGGCTGTGGAGGTGGTTTGGAGTCATGGGCAAGTCCTATGGGGAAGAGGGGTTCAAGTGATCTGCCTATGTCCTGGCTGCCTAACCTTATAACAAATAGAGTATGGACTTCTTTTCTTTTCTTTTTAAAATTTAAATTTAATTTAATTTTAAGTTCCAGGATACATGTGCAGGATTTGCAGGTTTGTTACATAGGTAAACATGTGCCATGGTGGTTTGCTGCACCCATCAACCCATTACCTAGGTATTAAGCCCCGCATGCATTAGCTGTTTATCCTGATGCTCTCCCTCCCCCTAACCCACCACACCCCACCCCACAAGAGGCCCCAGTATGTGTTGTTCCCCTCCCTGTGTCCTTGTGTTTTCATTGTTCAGCTCCAACTTATAAGTGAGAACACATGGTGTTTGGTTTTCTGTTCCTGTATTAGTTCACTGAGAATAATGGCTTCCAGCTCCATCCATGTCCCTGCAAAGGACATGATCTTGCTCCTTTTTATGGCTGCATAGAGTCTCATGGTGTATAGGTACCACATTTTCTTTATCCAGTCTATCACTGATGGGCATTTGGGTTGATTTCACGTCTTTGCTATTGTGAATAGTGCTGCAGTGAACATACGCATGCATGTATCTTTATAATAGAATGATTTATATTCTTTTGGGTATATACTCAGTAATGGAATTGCTGGGTCAAATGGTATTTCTGGTTCTAGATCTTTGAGGAATCGCTACACTGTCTTCCACAATGGTTGAACTAATTTGCATTCAAATAAAGTGTGAACTTGTTTTCACCCAGGAGAGTGAGCTCCTTTCTTTGCAAAATGGGACGAAGATGTAACTTTCTGACTATTTCAGAACATCATGGGCACAGCTCCGCAATGAGTCTGACTTTCATTGCTCATCTAAAGCTGATGATATGGGAGACATTTTCCCTGAATGGTTGTAACTATAGAGGTGAAAAAGAAAGGCTTCTCCATTGCCCTCTGAAGTTTCTCTGAAAATGAACTGACAATAAGCAGATTAATAGGAGACAAAGGCATGAAATTTATTTAACATGCATGGGGAAAACCACAGGAGAGTGATTACCCAAAACCCAGTAATGCTTATATATCCTTCTTCATGGGTGAGGCAGAGGTGGGAGAATGTAGGTAATTTTGAGGGGTAGTAAATAATTTCAGTAAAAGTAAATGGACCCAGGAGATAGAAATTATCTTGTAAAGGATTCTCTTTGGAATCTGAATGAGCCTGAGAGGGAGACAATATCTTGTAACAAAGTCCATCCAGGTGTGGTTACATTCCTCAGTCTTCTTTCCTGCCATAGATAATCAAATTTCAGGGATGAGATGGAAGGCAATTGTGTTCTCTTTGGTGGGTCTAGTCTTAAGACAGATAAGGGAATATCAGAGTACAATTCTATTCTGCACTGGGTGTGGGGGCGGTGGGGTGGAGGGGCTGATGGGAGTGGTCAGAAAGTCCTTGATTCTTTTTTTTTTCCTTTCTTTCTTTTTTTTTTTTTTTTTTTGAGACAGAGTTTTGCTCTTGTCTCCCAGGCTGGAGTGCAATGGTGCAATCTCGGCTCACCACAACCTCCTGCCTCCCAGGTTCAAACCATTCCCCTACCTCAGCCTCCTGTTGGTCAGGCTCGTCTCAAAGTCCCGACCTCAGGTGATCTGCCTGCCTCGGTCTCCCAAAGTGCTGTGATTATAGGTGTGAGCCACCTTGCCCGGCTATTCTAAGGCAATTTCTAAGGCCTTCCTATTTTAGTTCAAAGTGCTCAGCTTGCATTGAGCATACTTTTGGGAAATCATTTTCTGAGCCCAAAGCACCATTCTTCCAGGGTTATCATTTTCTGAGCCCCAACATAACCATTTCGATATGGGAGCTAAGGAGCTGAGAAAAAGGCATATCTGGAACATGACGAGACGAGGGCTGGTTATTTTGCCAAATCGAGCCCTCTTCTCCACTGTCCTCGTTACAGGCTCCCCATCTCTTGCATGGACCATTGCACTAAGTGATCTTCTTACCAGGGCCCTGCCTCCCTTTCAACTCCAATTCCCTCTGTGACTCCTCTCAGCAGCTCCCCTGGCAATCAGGCTCCTACACGATCCACACTCTAGTCTCAGCTAAACTTCCCAGCCTCACATCCAGCCCACCCTCAGCTACAGCCTTTCAAAATACTTTGCCATCCTCTGACAATACCATTCGAGCCCAAATCTCCAGTCCTTTGCATTTGCTGTCAACTCCACTTGACGTAATGCCTTTCTCTACTTTTTCTTTCTTTCTTTCTTTTGATTAATGAACTCTTCTCATCTGTTCTTTCACATCCTACTCAAATACCACCTCATCTACAAGATTCCTTCAGGAAGAGTTTATGACTCTCTCCCCTGTGTTCTTTTTTGTTTCTTTCGTTTTGTTTTTGAGACAGAGTTTCATTCTTGTCACCCAGGCTGGAGCGCAATGGCGCGATCTCGGCTCACTGCAACCTCCACCTCCTGAGTTCAAGTGATTCTCCTGCCTCAGCCTCCCAAGTAGCTAGAATTACAGGCATGCACCACCACATCCGGCTAATTTTGTGTTTTTTAGTAGAGATAGGGTTTCTCCATGTTGGTCAGACTGGTCTTGAACTCCCGACCTCCAGTGATCCTCCCACCTCAGCCTCCCAAAGTGCTGGGATTACAGGCGTGAGCCACCGCGCCCAGCCTCTCCTGTGTTCTTATAGCACTTTGCGTTGCATTGCACTTTGCACTGTATTATTCTTGGCTTATCATATTACAATGTTCTGTTTATGCATCTATCTCCTTCACGGAGTCTGTATTCCTTTCCTAGGGCTGCTGTAATAAAGTACCACAAAGTGGCTTGAATCGACAGATATTTATTCTCTCACAGTTCTGGAGGCTAGAAGTGCTAAAATCAAAGTGTCCGCAGGGCCACGCTCCCTCTGAAGGCTCTGGGGAAGGATCCTTCCTGCTTCTTCCAGCTTCTGATGATTGTCGGCAATCCTTATTGTTCCTTAGCTTGCAGCTGTGTCACTTCAACCTCTGCTTCTGTTGTCATATGGCTTTCTTTCCTGTGTCACTGTGTCCTGTCCAAATCTCCCTCTCATTTCTCTTATAAAGACACTAGTCACTGGATCAGGGTCCACCCTACTCCAATATGATTTCATTTTAACTTGATTATATACGCAGAGACCCTATTTCCAAATGAGGTCATATTTACAGGTAGCGGGAGGGTTAAGACTTCAAAAGTATCTTTTTGGAGGAGAACATAATTCAACCCACAGCACTAGGCTTTACATGTTTGTGCATTTGCCACTGCCTATAAAAGGTGCATAAAAATGCTCATTAAATGATGAAGGAATAAATGAAAGAAGAAAGACAGAATAAGTTATCCCAATATACACATATTCGCTATCTGCCCCATCTACGCTAGGTCCTGTGCTAGGTACGGAGGTCACAGAGAATAAGATGTGGCTTCAACCATTGTTTCCCCCCCATGATGTGCCTGAGCTTCCCAATAGTGTGTCCTCTGCAGTCCTCAGCTCACCCTGAGCCCCTTAGCTTTAAATAGACCTACCCATGTGTTTGATACCAGAGTGTTCATGACTAATTCAGGACCTTTCTAGCAGTGAGTTTTGGAGCATGGGAGTCCAGCTGGAATCCCCATTCCCCTAGGATTGTTGGGTCCTGCTCCCACTTGACAGCTGTGGGAATTTTACTTCCTGCGTCTAGGCATAGAATTAACCTACGGGCTCTTTTGAAACAAGTCCCACTTACTCCACTCTGTTTTCCTCTGAGTTTTATTTCCCCATTTGTAGAAAGGAGATAATACCCAGGCCAGGTACGGTGGCTCACGCTTGTAATCCCAGCACTTTGGGAGGCAGAGGCAGGTGGATCACGTGAGGTCAGGAGTTTGAGACCAGTCTGGCCAACATGGTAAAACCCCGTCTCTATTAACAATACAAAAATTAGCTGGGCATGGTGGTGCATGCCTGTAATCCCAGCTACTCTTGGAGGCTGAGGCAGGAGAATCACTTGAATCTGAAGGCAGAGGTTGCAATGAGCCGAGGTCATTCCGGTGCACTCCAGCCTGGGCGACAAGACCCAAACTCCATCTCAAAAAAAAAAAAAGGATATAATACCCAATTTCTCAAGGTAGTTGATATCGGAAACATGGAAATAATTGATGAAGCTAATTATTAGTTATTTAGCATTCAACATTTATTTTGTTTTTTTTTTTTCTGGAGACGGAGTCTCGCTCTGTCGCCCAGGCTGCAGTGCAGTGGCGCAATCTCTGCTCACTGCAAGCTCCGCCTCCTGGGTTCACGCCATTCTCCTGCCTCCGCCTCCCGAGCAGGTGGGACTACAGGTGCCCGCCATCGCGCCCGGCTAATTTTTTTGTATTTTTAGTAGAGACGGGGTTTCACTATGTTAGCCAGGATGGTCTCGATCTCCTGACCTCGTGATCCGCCCGCCTCGGCCTCCCAAAGTGCTGGGATTACAGGCGTGAGCCACCGCGCCCGGCCCTGTTTATTTTTTGAAACGAAGGCGCACTCTGTCGCCCAGGCTGGAGAGCAGTGGTCTGATCTCGGCTCACTGCAACCTTTGCCTCCCAGGTTCAAGCAATTCTCCTGCCTCAGCCTCCCAAGTAGCTGGGACCACAGGCATGCACCACCACACCCAGCTAATTTTTGTATTTTTAGTAGAGATGGGGTTTTGCCATGTTGGCCAGGGTGGTCTCCAACTCCTGACCTCAAGTGATCCACCCGCCTTGGCCTCCCAAAGTGCTGGGATTACAGGCATGAGCCACCGCACCAGGCCCAACATTTATTTTTGGCATACATTCTTCTTATCCCCGGATTCTCACCCCTTTGCAAGGGGACCTTGCAGCTCTTCTCATCAAAAGGTGGAGGTTATCTCTTCATTCCTAAAATATAACCTTGGCCACGTGATTTGTATTGATCGGTGATACAGTAGTAAATATGATACAAGCGGAAGTGGAAAAGCACTTGGATATTTGTTGCTTGTACTTGTGGTCCTTGGAAATCTTTAAAAAAAATTCCTTGGGGATTTTGCAAAATATTGGACTGCACTTTCCAATTGAGTATTCCCCAGGGTTCAGACTGCTCTTGGAGTCCAGTAATCTCGGATGCCCTGAGCCTTATCAATAGTGTTACATTCACTTATTAATGGGTTTCTTTCTTCAGACTATGTGCATTACTGAGCAAATACAAGACTGGCCATGGCTTCTGGGAACACTCAGTCTCAGACTAGGAGTACTTTGTATAGCTGGTCTGAAAGACAACCTAAAACAGTGCTGAATATGTGCAATTATTATATGTATCAAAGGAAGTGCCATGGATACCTGGCTAGTGTATCAGTTATTTTTTGCTACATAACAACAATCCCACCACTTAGTAGTTTAAAACAATAATAATCTATTAGCTCATGTTTCTGTGGGTTGGCATTTTGACTTGAGATCTCTTGGGCAGTCCTTCTGCTGGTCCAATTGGCTCATTCACACAGCTGACAGGTCAGCTGAGAACTTGTTGTTTTAGGAGGGTCTCACTCATATGCCTGACAGTTGGTGCTGGCTATTAGCTGGGGTGATGGAGATGACGGCCGTATATCTCCTGTAGATGAGCCTAGGCTTATTCCCATAGCAGTTGTCATAGAGTTTGCAAGAGCCCCCATAGCAATAGGGGTTTTGAAGTACATTGATGATACTACTGGGAAATCCTAGAATAGTTTTGCTTTGAGCATGGCTGGATCCAGGGGTCCCAATGATGTAATCAAGGCTTTATCTCACTCTCTTTTTGCTCTGCTTCTCTCGGTATGTTGGGTTTTATCTAGGCTCCTTTTTTTTTTTTTTTTTTTTTTTTTTTTAACAATAGAAACATGCCCTCCATCAGTTACTCATGTGTGATATTTTGTCAGTTCATCGAGACTTAGAGGACGGGCTAAGCCAGGGCATCTCCAAGGAACTCTTCTGGGGCTTCTGGACTTATTCTTTTTGGAGCCTTCTGGAGGATCTGGAGCATTTATTTATTTATTTATTTTATTTATTTATTATTATTATTTTTTTTGAGCCAGAGTCTCGCTCTGTCACCCAGATTGGAGTGCAATGGCGCGATCTCTGCTCACTGCAAGCTCTGTCTCCTGGGTTCACGCCATTCTCTTGCCTCAGCCTCCCGAGTAGCTGGGACTACAGGCACCTGCCACCACACCTGGCTAATTTTTTAATATTTTTAGTAGAGACGGGGTTTCACCGTGTTAGCCAGGATGGTCTCGATCTCCTGACCTCGTGATCCGCCCGCCTCAGCCTCCCAAAGTGCTGGGATTACAGGCGTGAGCCACCGCGCTGGCCGATCTGGAGCATTTTTAAAGTATCTGGGTCTATTGACTCGATGACTGGATATGTTCAAATCTGAGTTCTTTACTGCAGAGGATTGTCTGTAGTTTTAATCTGGGCAAGACTGGGGAACCCCCAAATAACTCCCCAGAGGCTTCTTGTGCTGGAATTGGAGGATTTTCCACACACACACAAAAGGAAAGAGGGAGTGTTAAGTACCACCCTTGGGTGTCTTGGGGTTTTTACGCTCCTCACCTGGGGCCCCTTGCTTTGCCTCCTGAGACACCAGATGGATGAGATAGCCCACGGAGGAAACACAGCACTGGAGGAAAGAGATGGCCAAGGATAAGCCTTGGGCACGTCTACATTCAGGGGATTAGCAAAGAAAGAAACAATAGCAAAAGAAAATGAGAAAGGTCAGGAAGTCTGGAGGAGAACCAGCAGAAAGCAACTCCATTTATTCTCCTTCCCCCAGAATGGCAGAATTATCAGACATCCGTCTATATCTTCCCCTTCTGTCCTCTGGAGTCCTCTTCACCAGACAGTTAATTTCTTTAAAATGTTAAGTACTTCACCAATTGCTATAAACAGCCGTAAGGTGCACATCCAACACCCACCATGCAGATTAAGCTATTAATATGGAGAAAAGGAGCAGCAGAAGAGACAATCAAGTTTAATTTGATTTTTCTCCAAGTAAAGCATAAGTCAGTACAGAGTGCTGTATCTTAATAGCCTCTGAAGACACCTCTTTCCAAGATAATTAGCTCCCTTTCTCTGGATATTAGCATTATCAGCTCCAGTGCCTCCTATTAAGAGAGCTTTGTTATCCCAATTATTTCTAATGTGGCTATAGCTAATTAAAGAATTAACAGTTGAGGTCAAATAAGAGGAAAGTGGTTGTACTTTTTCTGATTGTCAGTTTCTTCATCTAAAATAACGGGTATAATATCACAGCTCTCTCAGGGTTGTTGACGAAATTAAATGGTATGTTTGTCCAGTCCTTTGAATGGTCCTGGCATACATCGAGAACTTAATTATATGGTAGCCATTACTATATAACTGGATACACGAAACCCTTGGAATGTCCATTTTTCTATCTCAGACACTTAGCATTTGCCTTCATAAAACTTTTATTGAAATGAAGCCATACAAATAAGCTAGTAAAATATATAAGCCAGGCACAGTGGCTTACACCTGCAATCCCAACAATTTGGGAGGCCAAGGCAGGAGGATCTCTTGAGCTCAGAAGTTCGACACCAGCCTGAGAATATGGTGAGACCTTGTTTTTACCAAAAGTCAAAAAAAATTAGCTGGGCATGGTGGCGCATGACTGTAGTCCCAGCTACTTTGGAGGCTGAGGTGGGAGGATCACTTGAGGCTTGAGGCTGCAGTGAGCTATGATCACACACCACCACACATCAGTCTGGGTAACAGAGCAAGACCCAGTCTCAAAAATTAAATAAATAAACTTAAAAAATAAAAATAGGCCAGGCGCAGTGGTTCAAGCCTGTAATCCCAGCGCTTTGGGAGGCCGAGGAGGGTGGATCACGAGGTCGGGAGATGGAGACCATCCTGGCTAACACGGTGAAACCCCAACTCTACTAAAAATACAAAAAAAAATTAGCCAGGCATGGTGGCGGGTGCCTGTAGTCCCAGCTACTCGGGAGGCTGAGGCAGGAGAATGGCATGAACCTAGGAGGCGGAGCTTACAGTGAGCCTAGATCGTGCCACTGCACTCCAGCCTGGGCGACAGAGCAAGACTCCATCTCAAAAAAAATAAATAAATAAAAATAAAAAATATAGTATGTTTTTGGCACAAATCTTACTTTGAGCTGGAGGCATTTGTGATTCAATAGATGCAGAAAGAAGCCTTCCTAGAGCTGGCCTTCTCTAACTAAAAGTGGGAAGTTCTGAGGAATGAGGACTGTTATAAACCCCACTCCCCCCTGCACCTTCTCCAGGGAAGCTTCATGGCCGTGAAGAGGACAGAAAGTGAGAACCAAGATGGAACTGAATAAACAAGCTTCGCACAGTTAGCTTCCCCATATGCTTACCTTCCACAGATGCCAACCTTGGAGGCCTAAGAGGCCTAGAACATTATCCTTTGTCTGATCATTTCTCTACAAATTTATTATTCTTTGTTAAGATGCTACATAAGCCCAAATTCTAACCACCCCTTTGAGTTACCCATCATCAGGTTTCTCCCATGTGTTAATCAACTCTGTTTCTCTCCTCTTAATCTATTTTGTGTCAGTCTAATTTGCAGGGTCCCAGCCAGAGAACCTAGGAGGATAGAGGAAAAAGGTTTTTTATCCTTCCGAATATGTGTGAAATGGTACAGAGCAAAATAAGGCATGGAAAATAGCTATGGAGTATGGAAGAGGAGGATGCTAAGTTAATTAGTTAATTAATTTTTTTGAGATGGAGTTTCGCTCTTGTTGCCCAGGCTGGAGTGCAATGGTGTGATCTCGGCTCGCCACAACCTCTGCCTCCTGGGTTTAAGCGATTCTCCTGCCTCAGCCTCCCAAGTAGCTGGGATTACAGACATGCGCCACCATGCCCAGCTAATGGTGTATTTTTAGTAGAGACAGGGTTTCTCCATGTGGGCAGGCTGGTCTCGAATTCCTGACCTCAGGTGATCGCCTGCCTTGGCCTCCCAAAGTGCTGGGATTACAGGCTTAAGCCACCGTGCCCGGCGAGGATGCTAATTTAAAATAAGAAGGTGGGCAAGGCGTGTTCCCAGTGAACATTTCTTTCCTCTTACTTATGGCTGAGGGCATCCTGATGGTTATATTATGTTTCCTAATAAGGTTTGATTGTGGGCTTGGACAGCTTGAAGTTGGCATTGAATATAGTTGAGTAACCAGAGGGTGACAATAAATATGTAAGCATAGGAAAATGCACAGATTGCTGAAGAGGCACATAGGTGTACCAGGCAGGGAACAGGATTGGCCAGATCATGAAATGCCTTCAGTGCTGTGATTCCGTGCTTCCTATGACGCTCTGGCCCGAGTCAGGAAGAGACACAAAATCCTCCACTGCATTTCCATAACAGCTCTTTCAAGACTGGACTCTTAATAAAACTTTACAGAGACTATTGGATCACAGAGAAATAAACACAGGGGAACAATAAATCTAGAATCTGTACTGTCTAAAATGGTAGCCACTAGACTCATGAGGCTATTTAAATCTAAGTTTGGCCAGGCGCGGTGACTCATGCCTGTTATCCCAGTGCTTTGGGAGGCTGAGGCGGGTGGATCACCTGAAGTCAGGAGTTCGAGACCAGCCTGGCCAACATGGCAAAACCCTGTCTCTACTAAAAGAAAACAAAACAAAACAAAAATTAGCCAGGCATGGGGGTGTATGCCTGTAACCCTAGTTACTCGGGAGGCTGAGGCAAGAGAATCGCTTGAACCCAGGAGGCGGAGGTTGCAGTGAGCTGAGAGATTGCACCACTGCACTCCAGCCTAGGTGATAGAACGAGACTCCATCTCAAAAAAAAAAAAAAAAAAAGGTAAAAAATTAAATAAATAAATAAATCTAAGTTTATCAAAATACCATAAAAAAATCACTTCCTCAGTTGTACTGGTCACATGTGACCCAAGAGTGTAATAGCCACATGCGGCCCAAGAGTGTAATAGCCACACAAGGCTAGTTACTAGTGTAGAGATAGAACATTTCCAACTTGCAGGAAGTTTTATTGGACTGTACTGGTCTAGGTAATATTTTTAGAGTGGTGCTACTCAAGTTTAATGTGTACATGTATTACCTGGTGATCTTGTAAAAAAGGCAGAGTTTGATTCATTAGGTGCAGAATGATTCATTAGGTGCAGATTCATTCATTCTGCATTTCTAATTAGCTCCCTGGCGATCCAATGCTGCTGGTTCACTACCACCATTTAGTAGCAAGAGCTCAGAGATTGCATCTTGTTCTCCAGTGCTTCTAGAAAATACCTAGTGCCCAGGGAGCTTCTGCATTAACTTCTATGTTTTTTTTTTTTTTTTTTTTTGAGATGGACTTTTGCTCTTGTTGCCCAGGCTGGAGTGCAATGGTGCGATCTCGGCTCACTGCCACCTGGGAGGCAGACTCCCAGGTTCAAGCGATTCTCCTGCCTCAGCCTCCCGAGTAGCTGGGATTACAGGCACTTGCTACCACACCCGGCTAATTTTTTATTTTTAGTAGAGACGGGGTTTCTCCATGTTAGTCAGGCTGGTCTCGAACTCCTGACCTCAGGTGATCCGCCTGCCTCAGCCTCCCAAAGTGCTGGGATTACAGGCGTGAGCCACCATGCTTGGTCTGCATTAACTTCTTTCACATCCATTCATGGTCTTATTTTGCCATTGGAGGTAGAAGACCTGCAGTGTATTATCCTCACCGTTCCTTACTAGATGATCATAATTTATGGCAGGTGCATGGACTAAAGACCTAAATGCTTATATTAAATTTCTGGCTTTAGCGTTTATCAGCTGTGTGAACTTGAGCAAGTCACTTAACCTCTCTGTGTCTCAGTTTTCATAATCGAAACAGGGAAAATAATAATATCTTAGAATGCTTTCTGAAATTTTGTAAGTAATCTATAATGTTAGCTATTATATTTATTAATCAAATAGGTTTGTTTGCAAGCCTCCTTTTCTCATGTATCTCCTCTGTGCTAGGAACTAGGAAAAATAGATATGATCAAGACACAGTTCCTGACCTTGAAGGGCTCTCAGACAGGATTCCCAGATGTCTGGCATTGGCGTGGGTCTTTGGGAATGAGATTCTAACTATTGTGTTTAATAAATGAAGTAGATATCTCACGATGTTAGATGGCACGCATTTCTATGAAAATAAATGCTTCTCTTTTACCTTGCTGCTTGGTGCTTCAGTTGACGTTATAGGGCAACCCTGCTTGTAGCCCAACCAGGCAGATAAGGTACCTACATGTGCAATAGGAAGATATGTCACCAGGCTGAGTCCGTGCACGATGTCACATTCAAGGAAAGACAGCAAGCAGCCAACATTATTCAAAGCAAATTTATGATTCTGTGGGTTCCTTTCAAAGCATGTCCCAAAGGATGCAATTTACAACTGAAAGCAGTGCTTTTAAAATCTTTTTGTTTTATTCCTTTCAATTTCCTTTCTCATTCTTTTTCCTACCAAATGTTTACCTGAAATGAAGTCTGTGATTCTTTCCTGCCTCTTTCTCTCCATTTCCCATTCATATGGTAGCAAAGCCCTGCCTCTCTCATATGCCCATCCCCTTGCCCATAAGCTGTTTCCCTTTCCTTCCTCTTCCTCCAGTCCTGATGTACACAGACCCCAATCCCTTTCTCTTTTTTTTTTTCTTTTTTTTTGAGATGGAATCTCACTCTGTCACCAGGCTGGAGTGCAGTAATGCAGTCTCAACTCACTGCAACCTCCGCCTCCTGGGTTCAAGCGATTCTCCTGCCTCAGCCTCCCGAGTAGCTGGGACTACAGGTGCGCACCACCACGCCCAGCTAATTTTTTTTGTATTTTTAGTAGAGACGAGGTTTCACCATGTTGGCCAGGATGGTCTCGATCTCTTGACCTTGTGACCTGCCCACCTTGGCCTCCCAAAGTGCTGGGATTACAGGTATGAGCCACCGCACCTGGGCCCCCCTTCCTTCCTTCCTTCCTTTTTTTCTTTCTTTCTGAAGGAGTTTCACTCTTGTTGCCCAGGCTGGAGTGCAGTGGCACGATCTCGGCTCACCCCAACATCCGCCTCCCAGGTTCAAGTGATTCTTCTGCCTCAGCCTCTTGAGTAGCTGGGATCACAGGCAGCTGCCACCTTGCCCAGCTACTTTTTTGTATTTTTAGTAGAGATGGGGTTTCGCCATGTTGAGCAGGCTAGTCTTGAACTCCTGACCTCAGGTGATCCGTCCGCCTCGGCTTTCCAAAGTGCTGGGATTACCGGCGTAAGCCACTGCACCTCGCACCCCCATTCCCTTTCTACAAGCCTGCACTCCCAGCTCTTTCCACACCTTGCAATATCTTGGGAGAGGAAATCTGGCTCCATTTCTCACTGTGTCTGGGTGGAAATCTGCCCATTTCCTGGATAACAAGGGAGAGTCAGAAACAGACCCCAAAAGAAAAAACTTCTTCCTTCATAGAAAGGATCTTGGAGGCTGTGGTATGCAGAATTTTTGGACGTCCCCTAGGATCTCCCCTGCCCCCTGCCCCCCAGTGTAGATGCCCTACGTCATCCTCGGCTCTGTGAACATGATGGATATTATTCCTGTGATTAGGTTATGTGAGATGACACATTCACTTTAAAAAGGGCGATCATTCGGCCAGGTGCAGCGGCTCACGCCTGTAATCCCAGCACTTTGGGAGGCCAAGACAGGTGGATCATGAGGTCAGGAGATCGAGACCATCCTGGCTAACAAGGTGAAACCCCGTCTCTACTAAAAATACAAAAAATTAGCCAAGCGTGGTGGTGGGCGCCTGTAGTCCCAGCTACTCGGGAGGCTGAGGCAGGAGAATGGCGTGAACCCGGTAGGCGGAGCTTGCAGTGAGCCGAGATCATGCCACTGCACTCCAGCCTGGGCAACAGAGCGAGACTCTTGTCTCAAAAGAAAAAAAAAAAAAGGGAGATCATTCAAGGTACACTTGACCTAATCAAATGAGCTCTTTGAAAGCAGAAGTGTTTCTCAGGTTGGTCACTGAGGAAGGAGTCAGAGATGTGCTCTTGCTGGGCTGGAAGAGGTAACAACCATGTTTCGAGCTGTCTATGGGGACCATGTGGCAAGGAATGTGGGTGTCCTATAGGAGGTAAGAGAAGCCCCTGATAAGGAAAGAGGGACCTCAGTCCTACAACCTCAAGGAGCTGATTTTGGCCAACAACTTTAATGACTTTGGAAGTTGATATGGTTTTGCTCTGTCCCCACCCAAATCTCATCATGAATTGTAGCTCCCATAATTCCCACGTGTTGTGAGAGGAGATAATTGAATCATGGGGGTGGTTTCCCTTATACTGTTCTCGTGGTAGTGAATATGTCTCACGAGGTTTGATGGTTTTATAAGGGGAAACCCTTTCCACTTGGCTCTCACTTCTCTCTTGTCTGCCACCATGTAAGAAGTGCCTTTCACCTTCTGCCATGATTGTGAGACCTTCCCAGCCACATGGAACCGTGAGTCCATTAAACCTCTTTTTCTTTCTAAATGACCCAGTCTCAGGTATGTCTTTATCAGCAGCGTGAAAACAGACTAAAACAGAAATGGATTTTTTTCCCCAGAGTATCCAAAAAGAAACACAGGCTGGCTGACACCTTGATTTCAGCCTTGTGAGGCCCTGCAAACAGAACCCAGCAATGCCGTTGCTGGACCTCTGACCTATATACAACTATGAGCTAATAAGTGGGAGTTGCTTTGGACCTCTAAGTTTGCCATTATTTGTTACCTAGCAATAGAAAATCAACAGAGCGAGAGTAAAGACAGATAGGATAAGAAAGCTCGTACATGAATGATTTCTGTTTCTGTTGGAGATGAAAGTATTACTAGTCACACAGAGCAAGGGCTAGGGGCTAAATGAGCTGCACTGATGGTAAATGCTGATAGAGGCCTGTGGAGGGGACCTTGTGGCCCAGGGCAGCAAGAAATGCTCCATTGGAGAGATGGGGTACATGCGAGTGACAATGGGAAGAGTTGGTACCTGGAGAGAACTGGAAAAGCCTTCAGGTAAGGGGAGTGATTTAAGCACAACTGTGTGAGCAGAAATATGCAAGAGGTGCTATAGGAAGAGTAGGGAGGCTGCCACTGATCCCATCTATCTTCCCTGTCTGACTTGGCTGAGGCCATTCCAGACAATTCTCTGAATACGTTATGCATTTTCACATCTCCAGGCATTTGCAGATACCTCTTCTTCTGCCTATAACAACCTTTCTGCCTTCCTCCCTTGTCTTTCAAGACCCAGCCCAAGGCTCCTCCCCTACAGTTCCTAGTCTCAGAAAGGTGAATCTTGAGCCCATTTTCATGGCTCATAAATAGAAGCTGGCACTTCAATAGACTTTTTCTCTCTCTTTCTTTCTTTCTTTTCTTTCTCTCTCTCTCTTTCTTTCTTTTTTGATGAAGTCTTGCTCTGTCACCCAGGCTGGAGTGCAGTGGTTCCATCTCCGCTCACCACAAATTCCACCTCCTGGGTTCAAGAGATTCTCCTGCCTCAGCCTCCCAAGTAGCTGGGATTACAGGCGTGTGCCACCACGCCCAGCTAATTTTTTTGCATTTTTAGTAGAGACGGGGTTTCACCATGTTGGCCAGGCTGGTATCGAACTCCTGACCTCATGACCCACCCGCCTCAGCCTCCCAAAGTGCTGGGATTATAGGCATGAGCCACCACGCCCGGCCTAGACTTGTTCTTTCTACTATCCCACATTTAGTAAAGAAAGGAAAGAAACTCTTTTCCAGGTCAATAATCAACCTCAAATGTATCCTTTTGCTCTAATTCTCATTTCCAAATGGCAGGCTTTCTTACAGTGGGGCCCACCCCCCCAGGCTGGCCAGGCTGACAGCCCAATTCTGTAGGAGCCCTTGGCTGTGAATTTCTACAGTAGCTGGAACTGTGAGGAGCTTCCCCAGGCTCCACGAGAGAACTGGAGGGCCCCAGGCTCTTCCCACGGCATCCTTGATCATGTTCTTGTTTCCTCCTCCAGAAACGTGGGGCTAAAATAAGCCCAGAAGCTGAGGAAGGGCTGACTCAGACCCTCAGAGTGGAGCAATCACTGCACGGCTGCTCCTTGTAAGAAACATCCCGTTGCGCCTGAGTTGTTTATTGCCAGGAGCTGTAAGTGAAAAATGAGCTCTCCTAAGCCAGGCTGGGAGCAGGCTCCTCTTCCTGGAGATGGCACGATGCTTCACAGCTTGGAAACATTCTGTGCCAGTATAAAAGGGGTGGCATACATCCCTCGGAGCAGGAAAGCTTGGTGACAAAGGGGAAGGAGCCTGGGCTGGAAGCCAAGTGGCACTAGGGTTAGTCTCAACTTCATTGCTTACCAGGTACTCAACTTCATTGCTTACCAGGTACGTCAAATGAATGATACCCTTACCCGCTGAGAGTCTACCTTTTCTCAGTTGCAAGATTAAAATGTAAGCCCAGATGATGTCTGAGTTTCTTTCTGGCCCCGGCTTTCTTTTAGTTTGTCCAAGCAGCTCCACAAACTCACTCTCAGGTGAATGTGGGCTATTAACGGTGGAGAAAGGAATTCTGACGTGGCCTATGGCAGCCGTTGCTTCATTGAATCGGGTTCAATCAGCACGCACTGATCGGGCACCTCTGCTGTCCAGGCATCTGGGAAATGGCTGGGGATACAGAGGTGAAAAAGACAGGGTTTCTTCAGGAACTCACTTTCCAGCAGGTGAGAATATGAGTAGAAAAGGTGGACAAAACAAAAAGCTGACCAACAACACAAACTCCTTTGCTAAGCCCTGAATGAATGATCTGGACAAGTAGCTCAGAATGAGGAACAGTTCACAAGAGTCCAGGTGGGAGTGGGCTTCAGCAAGAAATTCAATTCTGTTACCATTAGTTTGGTACAAAAGTAATTGCAGTTTTTGCCATTCCTTTTTTTTTTTCTTTTCTTTTTTCGAGACGGAATCTTGCTCTGTCGCCCAGGCTGGAGTGCAATGGCTCGATCTCGGCTCACTGCAACCTCCGCCTTCCGGGTTGAAGCGATTCTCCTGCCTCAGCCTCTGGAGTAGCTGGGATTACAGGCATGTGCCACCATGCCCAGCTAATTTTTGTATTATTAGTAGAAACGGGGTTTCGCCATGTTGCCCAGGCTGGTCTTGAACTCCTGAACTCAGGTGATCCACCCACCTCGGCCTCCCAAAGTGCTGGGATTACAGGCGTGAGCCACTGCGCCCAGCCACGCCATTACTTTTAAATAGCAAAAACCGCAATTACTTTTGCACCAACCGAATAAATTTTTCCCATCTCAGTGAAGTTTTATTGAGAAAGAGGTCAGTAAGAAATGATTAGAGAGGTCAAAATTTACTTTCTTCTGATGATCTAACATTTCAATGTCCATGTAGTTTTTCCCAGACAGCAAGAATAATTCAGGGTTGGTTTTCATCCCAAAGTTTCCCCATACTTAAGAGAAAAACCATTCACATGCAGTGATGGGGGCCACTTAACTGAAAATATTTCTAATGCAAAAGAGTAAGAGACTAAATCATTACCGAAGAGTTCAGGTCCTATTTCAATGATACTCTCTCTCTCAGATTCACCAGAGTCAGCACTTCCAAAATGTCTTTCAAACATTTAAAAAACATTTATTAATGACATTTGCATTTTAAGCCATAATTAAAACAAATGTTAAGATTTAATGACATATTTTAATATTTCCAAATATCACACTGCGTGCAATGGCTCATGCCTGTAATCCCAGCCCTTTGGGAGGCCGAGGCAGGCAGATTGCTTGAGCTCAGGAGTTTGGAAGCAGCCTGGGCAACATGGCAAAACCCCATCTCTACAAAAATTATCTGGGAGTGGTGGCATGCACCTGTAATCCCAGCTACTTGCGGGGCTGAGGTAGGAGACTTGCTGGAGCCCAGGAGGTCGAGGCTGCAGAGATCCATGTTCACACCACTGCACTCCAGCCTGGGTTACAGAGTGAGACTTTGTCTCAATAAAAAAAAAAAAAAAAAAAAAAAAAAAAAAATTCATTTAAAAGGCTACATTTAGTCAGGCGCAGTGGCTCACACTTGTAATCCCAACACTTTTGGAGACCGAAACCGGAGAATCACTTGAGGCTGGTAGTTTGAGACCAGCCTGGGAAACAAAGCAATACCCTGTCTCTACAAAAAAAAGTTTTAAAAATGAGCTGGGCACAGTGGCACATACCAGTTGACCTAGCTACTAGGGAGGCTGAGGAGCAAGGATCACTTGAGCCCAGGAGGTTGAGGCTGCAGTGAGTTATGATTGTGTCACTGTACCCCAGAAGGAGACTCTGTCTCTAAAATAAATAAATATTTTTAAAGGCTTTATTTAATTTTATGATTTTCTCATTGGGTTTTTTTTTTTTTGCCATCAACTTTTTAGTTTGAAGCTTGAAAAATGAATTAAAATAAGCAAAATTTGAGACATCATGCATACAGAAAATGAATACAACAAATGGAAGACTGAATAAAATGTACTACATTATATATTTATAAAACAAATGCTATATAACCACCAATCAGGTTCTATAGATTCCCTCTATTTTCATCTAAATTACATGTATGCCGTTGTAACCGTAACTGTAATGCAGCACATAAGGCACCTAGGATGCTTCCTGATATACACTCAGTACTCAGTATGTACTCATCCAAATTGTGAGTCACTGATTCATTCAACAAACATATATTATATGCCAGCTTTGTGTCAAGCACTGGAGAAAGAGAAATGGCTAGACATAGTGCCCCATCCCAGCACCACAAGGGAGACAGACACGTGCAACTGAAAGTGATTACAGCTCAAGTTAGTGGAGAGCTCTCCCCAGTGACCCCAGGGCATAGAAGAAGGAGCGGCTTTTCTGCAGAAGGAAAAGGAGTTTGCTGATGAGCACGGTGGGAAGAGAGCTGTTGTTCCACCACAAGTAATGACATGAACAGAGGCACAGAGACCTGGGTGAGCAGGCTCATCCCTGTTCACGGTGGGGCAGGAAGGATGGGGGTTGGGGGATGGATCAGGCAAAGCTGAAGTTTTTCTTTGGGAACAGGGGAACTAGTAGAATCCTGTAAGTACATCAAATCTATAGAGAAGATTTTTCTCACAATGGGGTAGAAATTTTGAGCTTATGTGGAAATGTCATTTACCGCCACATAGTAATAATAACAATTGCTAATATTATTATTAACAATTATACTACTGTTGCTGAGCCTCCAGAGCATTGCATATGTATTATGTCATTTATCACCACAAAAAGCCCCTGAGTTGTCTACTATTATTACTGAGAGGCAGTAGAATTTAATTATTATGAATGCATGCTCTGAAGCTAGATTATTTGTATTAAGGTCCTGGCTCCACATTTAGGCAAGTAGCTTAATCTCCCCATGACCCAGTTTTCTTATCTTTATAATGAGGTAATAAAAGTATCAAGCTGATGAGGCTGTGGAAAGGATTTAATAAAATTCTACCTGTGAAATGTTTAAAATAATGTCTGTCCAATACATTTTGTTTAATGAAGGTTGCCTTTTATTGACCCATTTCACAGAGGAGAAAACTGAGGCTTGGGGAGAGGAGGTCACATTTCAAACGTCATCTGGCCAGTAAGTTGAAGGTTCTGGATTCAAACCCAGGAAATCTCAACACAGAGCCCCATCTCTCTACCATCTAACAAGCCAGGTTTGGTTGCTAAAGTTGGGACTTTCTCTGGCAAACTTTTGACATGCTTAACTCTGTTTCAAGGACTTACTTTTTTAAATTAAAAAAAAAAAGTTAACAGACAGGATCTGGTTCTGTTGTCCAGGCAGGAGTGCAGTGGCTATTTATAGGAATGATCATGGCACACTGCAGCCTGGAACTCCTGAGCTCAAGTGATCTTCCCGTCTCAGCCTCCTGACTAGCTGGGACTGCAGGCATGCACCACCATGCCTGATTCAAGGACTTTCTTAAGTCATCCCCTGCCAAAAGGTCCAGCCAGAAGGGGATGAGGAAATGTACCTTTATTTGCTTATTGCTACCTGAAGGAACCATTAATTAATTAATGGATTTTATCAAACATTTATTCACTTACAGATATAGTTTCAATGTTTGCCACCTCCAAATCTCATGTTGAAATGTGATCTCCAATGCTAGAGGTGGGGCCTAGTGGGAGTGGGAGGTGTTTGAATCATGTGGGCAGATCTCTCAAGAATGGCTTGGCGTCCTCTCTGCAATGATGAGTTCACTGGAGATCTGATTGTTTAAAGGAGGCTAACATCTCCTCCTCTCCTTCTTGCTCCCGCTCTTGCCATGTGACACCACCTGCTCCACCTGCATCTTCTGCCATAATTGTAAGATTCCTGAGGCCCTCACCAGAAGCAGATGCCAGCAGCTTGCTTCTTGTACAGTCTGTAGAACCGTGAGCCAAATAAACCTCTGTTCTCTGTAAATTACCCAGTCTCAGGGAATCCTTTATGGCAACGCAAAGTGAACTAACACACTTACTCATCCCCTAAGTGTTCGGCATCGAATTTTGTCATTTCACATAAATTATCTCAGATACTGTCCACCACCAAAACTGTCTGACTATTCCCATTTTCTAAGTGGGGACATTGATGCTCAGAGGAGTTAAATAACATGTTCAAGGCCAGACAATTGCTATTGACTTTGCAATGTCTACCCCATACCATCTGCAGGGTTGGGACCTGATTAATGTGAGCTAGTCACAGAAATCACATCTCCATTTCCAGTGGGAGAATTCAGGCCTAAGCCAATTAGTGCAGAGCATCCTGCCAGCTGTAGGGATTAGTTCAGAAATGAGCGTACATTTGAATAAAAAAGGTACAAGTGGAAATTTTCTGGGGCTTCTGCAGATATTGTCCTCTCTCTCTGGAGAAAGCATCAGCAGGAGCCAGTTTGATCCTCTGACATTGCTGTGTGTGGATTTGAGGTCTGGGGATGCTGCAGCCACCTCACAATAAGCTTGGGCATGACACTGGTGCAGGGATGGGAATGGCCAGGAGCATCACAGAGACCACTGGATAAAGCCAATCCTGAAGCTGCCTGCTATGTGGGCCAACAGATGTCCTTATTGTTCCAACAGTCTGAGTAAGAATTTCTGCACAGTTCGCACAGCACAAAACTTGGTTCCAAGTCCAAGTCCAAACTGGGGCTACGCCCCAATCCATGCCTTCCTACCATGCATGGCTGCAGACATGGTTCTTCTACTCAAGTTGTTTACCATCTGGCAGGAGGTTTTTGGCATTCTGCTCTAGTGGCAGATTTGGTCATCAGTCACAATGCCAAGCTGATGGTGGTTTGAGTCATTGTTTTTCTGTTGGCCTATTTCTTTCATAATAAATATGTATTGCTTAGATAATAAGAACAACAAAGGGGAAAATTCCATGTGAGGCAGAGGTAAACAAAAAAGCTTTGCTTTTAGGAGGCTTATATAAAGATCAAGCTGTATGATATGTGTTGAGCATGCTTTAAAGAATGCTAAACTGGGTGGGGCTCAAGACAGATAAAAGACATTAAGCCTTTTATCATACCACTAGGCACTAGTGACTTTTGAGACCTGACAATTAATTAGGAGGAGCTGGTTGTAGTTATTATCAAACCTCTCTAATTTCCCCAAGTGAATGGGTGAGGGCTGGGTTGAGGAGAGATGGGGGAGAGGTGGTAAGAATCCTCTGGAGCCCATTTCTGGAACTTTGATTTCTCAGGATCGCCACTTCCTTGGTGGATTTCCTTTCTGCTCTCCTGCAAGTGTCCCTTGTGAGTCTCTGACTCCGTAGGACTGGCCCCAGCTAACCCTTTGTTGCTAAGGATGTATCATCTTGCTGGGCTTTACCAAGGGTGTTAATAAAACAGCTTCTATGATTATAGCCACACAAAGGTAGGCAAGGAAAAGACCCTAATTTGGAAAGCAGAAACCCACTCTGCAGCTGGAGCCCAACTCCTGACCTTCCCACCTCCAAAGGCATAGGATAAGATTCCCTTCCCCTCGCTGATTGGATTAATTTCAGCCTCATTGCCAATTCCCCCCATCCAGACTCATTTACCTACTGCTGTTTTTAACCTCAAAAAACGTCATGGCGACAAAGATCAGAGGAAAGATCACAGTGTCTGGAGTCAGAGAGACATTTGCATTTGCATCCCACCTCTGCCTCTTGCTAGAACTCTGATTTTGAGCAGGTTGCTTGAGGTCAGCTCCCTCATCTGTAGGGGGTTGCGATGAAATAAATGATGTAATAGAAACCTTATAAATGCATGAAATTACTGAGGAATTTATGTGCTTTTGGAGGAATTATGGGGCAGGGAAGCAAGAGAGATGCCTTTATTTTCTCCCAGGGATGACAGTGGAAAGCAAGGAAGAGTGTTACAGCTGAGGGAACAGACAGTGGAAGGCCTGGGGACAAATAAAGTCCAATATAGCTGGAGCGTAGAATATGGGAAATAAATGAAGGCTCGAGATCTGAGGGTTCAAAACCATATAAGGACTTAACACATTATCCTAAGAGAAGGGAGGAGCCATTGAAGGTTTTTAAGCAAGGGAACAGCTTGACATGTGTTTTTAAAACTTTACTGTGCCTATATAGAGAATAGTTTGCAGGGGGTCAAGGCTGGAGCTGGCAGCCCAGTTAGGAGGCTGATGAACTAGTCCAGAGGATGGGTGGCAGCCTGAACCAGAGAGACAAAAGTGGGATCGAGAAAAATGGATGGCTATGCCACTTGCTATGGCTTCAAGGAAGTTACTTAACCTTCACTGAGTTAAGTCTCAGGTTTTTTCCCCATTGTTTATGGAGGACAGCAATGGTATCTGCATCCTAGAGTTTTTAGGGGATTAAACGAGAGAATGCATATAGAGTGCAGAGCACAGCATCTGCCACATCGTATGTGCTGGCAAGATGGAAGCGACTATTACCATTGTTAGTAGTGGAAGTCATGTTGGCAAATATCACAGGGTGCATTCGGGGCATGCTGCTTAAATGAGTGAAATAAGTGAATAGACAGTGAGTGCCAGAAAATGCCCTTTTCAAGACTGAAATCTTGTTTAAAAGGTATAAATAGTCCTGGTGAGGAAGGACAGAGAGAGATAGGGAGGGTTGTTGTCTAAAGAGGTCAATGTGCTCTCTTGGTGAGCTCTTCTGAGAGTTAGGACACAAAGAGAATGTGTCCAAATGGTGAACAGGTGGGGCAAGCAGGCTGGAATCCTTTTGAAGAGGGTCAGGAAACAAAAGCCTGCAAGCAGCACAGATGTGTGAAAAAGCTATTTTTAGTCTGGTACAAGAAGCCCACAGGAGAAGTACCACCCCTAACCCTAGTCCTCTTTGTCTCTGTCTTCTCTGCCGGGAAAATCAATCATCATGTCAGGAGGGCAGGTGTTAAAATTGGTCAGAGGAAATAAAAATCCAAGAGAGATGAAGATATAGTGAGAGAATGTCATGCTCTATTAAATGCATTCAAGTCTCATTGCTCAGAGAAATGACATGTTAGGGTTCAATTCAAAATATAAATGTTTTGTTGTTTTTGCAGGTTTTAAAGGAATATATGCTCATTTTAAGACTCAAACTATCAATAGAAACTATTTTAAGCACCAACTATATGGCAGGAAGTAAGTCTAGAGCTTTATGTATATTTACGTCATTTAATTATCTTTTTTTTTTTTTTTTTGAGATGGAGTTTCACTCTTGTTGCCCAGGCTGGAGTGCAATGGCATGATCTCAGCTCACCACAACCTCTGCCTCCCAGGTTCAAGCAATTCTCCTGCCTCAGCCTCCTGAGTAGCTGGGATTACAGGCATGAGCCACCACACCTGGCTAATTTTGTATTTTTAGTAGAGACGGGGTTTCTCCATGTTGGTCAGGCTGGTCTCGAACTCCTAACCTCAGGTGATCCACCCACCTTGACCTCCCAAAGTGCTGGGATTACAGGCATGAGCCACTGCACCCAGCTGTCATTTAATTATCACCCAAACTTATTGTGTGTATATTATCACTTACCCATTCTACAACTAATGAGCCCAAGACCAAGAGAGCTTAAGTGACTTGCCCAGAGTCGCACAGCTTGTTCTATGAACTGCTCATTTGGACAAGTTACTTAATCTCCCTATGCCTCAGTTGGTTCAACTGTTACAGAGGATAAGGACCCAACTGGTTTGGCTGACTTGAGTTTCAAATCCTCTCTCCTGTAGACTGAAGTGTGCTTAGACATTAGAACCACACTCTCATTCAAAATCTTCTTTTACAACTTACTAACTTTATGTCTTTGGGCAAGCCATATAGCCGTGTGCCTCAGCTCCTCTTCTGAAAACTAAGGACTTTTTTTGTTTTGTTTTGTTTTGAGACGGAGTCTCACTCTATTGCCCTGGCTGGAGTGCAGTGGTGCAATCTTGGCTTACTGCAAGCTCCGCCTCCCGGGTTCACGCCATTCTCCTGCCTCAGCCTCCCAAGTAGCTGGAATTACAGACACACAGCACCACGCCCAGCTAATTTTTCTATTTTTTTTTTTTTTTAGTAGAGATGGGGTTTCACTATGTTGGTCAGGCTGGTCTTGAACTCCTGACCTCGTGATCCGCCCGCCTCGGCCTCCCAAAGTGCTGGGATTACAGGCGTGAGCCACCACGTCCGGCTGAAAACTGGGGATCTTAATAGTGACAATGGGCTGTTGCAAGGATTAAATTAGCTAATACAGGCTGAATACTTATAATAGTACCTGCTCTCTCATAGCTAATAGCTGATATTAATATAATTGGTAGCAGTAGTATTTCTATCCTGTCTTGTTAGGACAACATAACTCATCCCAGCAAGGTTCATTAGAAGAAAAAGAACGGACTTTCCAGGGCAGGCAGATCTCTTCTGAGAATTCAAGGAGCTCACACCTGTGAAACACTCAGAATAGTGCCTGGAAAAGTCGTGCTTATGCCCATGTTTAGTTATTATTATCTATAAATTCCACAACACAAGCTCTTAACTTCTATTTGCTACTTCTTCACACTGCATTATCATGCCTAAAAAAATCTCATCATCCAGAGACAGATATTGTTAACAGTTTCTTGTGTATCTTCCCTTACTTTTGAAGCAACTGCATAAATGTGTTTCTATGCCAGGTTCACATTTAACTGAGTTAAACATAGTGGGTGTGAACTCTGGCATTGGCAGATAGTGGCTCTGTGGCCTTAGGGAGGTAATTTCACTTGCCTGAATCATAGTTTATTTATCTGCAAAATGAGGATAATAATCATAGTTTCCTTATCTGCAAAATGAGGATAATAATCTCATAGAGTGGTAGTGAGGACAAAACATACCATTTTAAGGCACTTAGAACAGAATCTTGTCACATAGGCTTGAAAAAGACTTAGTAATTTAAACTGGATGTTCTACACAATGGCCAGAATAATCTTCATAAATCAGATTGTGTTACTTTTCTGCTTAAACTCCGAAATTTTCTTATTGTATTTGGAATTAAATTCATATGCCTTACCTTGGTCTATGTGAAGGGTCTTGGTGTCCTGAAAAATGTTATTTTCATTTTCTACCTAGTTCAGAACTGAGGGAGATATAGATGGATGTTTGGTGTGTGTCGTTTACATCTGTGGGATAGTAGATATTACGAACTAAATTGTGCCCCTCACCCACCCAAATTAACATGTTGAAGTGCTGACCCCCCATTATGACCATATTTGGAGGTAGGGCCTTTAAAGAGCCCGAGAATATTCCAGTTGCAGTCCTAGCATACGGAGACACGAAAAGTGGGGGATATGAATTTTCCTACTAAGAATCTACAAGGCCAGGCTGGACGCAGTGGATAACGCCTGTAATCCCAGCACTTTGGGAGGACAAGGAGGGTGGATCACGAGGTCAGGAGTTCAAGACCAGCCTGGCCAAGATGGTGAAACCCGTTCTCCATTGCTCCTGCCTGGGCAGGAGCCCAGGGAGTGAGACTCCCTCTCAAAGAAAAAAAAAAAAAAGAATCTAGAAAGCCATGAAGGAGAGGCCCTAATTCAATATGACTGGTATCCCTCTAAAGAAGAGAAGAGGCCGGGCGTGGTGGCTCATGCCTGTAATCCCAGCACTTTGGGAGGTCAAGGTGGGCAGATCATGAGGTCAGGAGATTGAGACCATCCTGGCCAAGATGGTGAAACCTCGTCTCTACTAAAAATACAAAAAAATTAGCTGGGCATGGTGGCACACACCTGTAGTCCCAGCTACTCGGGACACTGAGGCAGAAAAATTGCTTGAACTGGGAGGGGGAGGTTGCAGTGAGCCGAGATCGCACCACTGCACTCCAGCCTGGCAACAGAGCAAGACTCCCTCTCAAAAAAAAAAGAGATACCAGAGACGCACATATAGAGAAAAGGCCGTGTGAGAACACAGCATGAAAGTGACCATCTGTAAGCCATAAAGAGAGGCCTCAGGAGAACCCAAACCTACTGACACCTCCATCGTGGACTTCCAGTCTCTAGAACCATGAGCGAACAAATTTCTGTTGTTTAAGTCATGCAGTCTGTGGTATTTTGTTACAGCATCCCTAGAAAACTAATACACTAGGTGTCCTAGGACAGCACCCAAAAAACAATCTTATATTCCAGATCACAGACAAAGGTGGACATTGATGATGGTGGACCTAGGGACTTAAACAATGGCAGGACACCTTCCTTCTCTCCATATTTCAGATCCATCCACCTTCTTCTCCCGCAGGAGCTCTTACTATAGCAGGTCAATGGCGACTGGCACTCCTAACCCTCCATCCTTAACAGGCCATTTTGCAAAAGGAGAGGAGATTTGCTGTTTTCCAGCCACCTAAGATCAAACCTTAAGTACTCTTTTGCCTTTCCCTGATTAGTTTTTTTTGTTGTTGTTGTTGAGATGGAGTTTTTGCTCAGTCGCCCAGGCTGGAGTGCAGTGGCGCGATCTCGGCTCACTGCAAGCTCCGCCTCCCGGGTTCACGCCATTCTCCCTGCCTCAGCCTCCAGAGTAGCTGGGACTGCAGGCGCCCACCACCACGCCCGGCTAATTTTTTGTATTTTTTTTTAGTAGAGACGGGATTTCACCGTGTTAGCTAGTATGGTCTCGATCTCCTGACCTCGTGATCTGCCCGCCTCGGCCTCCCAAAGTGCTGGGATTACAGGCGTGAGCCACCGCGCCCGGCTCCCTGATTAGTTTCAATGATTATTTCTGGGCCAATCACTGGCGAGACAGCCTCATGCTCTAGGTGGAAACAAAAGGGAACATGATTTTTAGCGCGCTGTGAGGTTTTCATAAAGTGGGGGTGGAGCTGGTTGTTGAGGGGAGGTGGGGATTCCTATGTAAGTCAGAGCTTAGGAAAATAGAGCATACTCCATGTTTTACAAGTAACACGGGATTTAAAACAGAGCATTAGATGCTTCTAAAACTACAGTAAGGGGCAGAGGGAAATAAATCAGGAAAGGTCACAACTAATCTTTGTATGCTGCTGGTTTTCAAGGAAACAGGAAGGTGGAGGACCCCAGGAAACTGCTGGCAATGACAGGTATCTTCAGTACTGTGGTGAGTGAGTCACAGGAAAATGCCTAAAGGCCTCTCAGAGTCTCACGTCTACTGAAGTTCATATATCTTCTTTCTGTTTCCAAAGGAGCAGTGATTCTCTGTCTATCAATCATCTATCTTCCTAGTCACCTTCCTACTTACCTATCTAATTCTAGTCTTCCAAAACTTATGTAAATTCCTCACACTGGCAGACTCTAGTTTTCAGAGATTCTGGGATATGTGGCTCACAGTCACAGGTTTCTGGCCCCTTTGAAACATGGAAGAGCATAGAAGGGAGGATGGCATTGAGTTGCTAACACAGTCTGGTGCAGATCCTCAGAGTAAAGGATGTTGGACAAACAACACCCATGCTACCTTGAGTCATAGATATTGTGAGTACTCACAGATACTTACATAATGTGAGAACATGTAAAGTTCTCACATTATCAACTTTTTATATTTTTAACATGTAAGGGTCCTAGGGGAGCTTAATCTGTTTGAACAGCTTAGAGGGTCTTAGAGACATTGAGGAGATTGGGGAAGGTCAGGATACAGGAAAATATTTTCATTTCCAAATAGAGAAAGAAAATCGAAGTCATAAGCTATAAGTTGGTGAGCTTAGTGGAAATTCTAGGAGAGTTTCTAGACGGGAACATCAAGAAGATGGTACATGAGGACTTCGAAAATAAAACAGTGCTCACAAAAAGGCATCAGACGTTTACAAAGAACAAATTGTACCAAAATCACCTTATTTATTTGTTTGTTTATTTATGAATGACTGAGGGGATTACTGGACCCATGGAGCATGTGGATTTTCATGAGGCATTTACCAAAATCTCGTTATATCTCTGTGAACAAATGGCAAAATGCTGGTGGCACTACTGCTAAGTGCAATCATAACTGAAGGGCTGTGTCCTGAGAATGTTGACTAATGGACCCATGTCAGCCTGGAAAAATGGTCTCAGTTAAGGAGTCCTGGCATTGATTTTGTCCAGTTCAACCTTTTTATCATTGTTTCTTTTGAGAGCAGTGATGGCTCTCTAATCAAATCTGAGGATGCACCAAGGCAGAGAGAAAGGATAAATGGATTGTACAATAAAATTAGAATTCACCAAACTATCAGTAGCCTGGCATGAAGGGCAGAAGGAACAAGTTGAATTGTACTAGAAATAAATTTAGAACATTGCTTCTAGACCTCCGAACAGTATAATGAGGGGAAGAAGGGGTTGACTTAAGAGCAGACTCTGAAAAAGGACTAAGGTCTTGTTTTTATTGTAAACCACCTTAGACTGTTGGGTCATATTGAACCGTCAAAATAATGAGATGACACTTTGGGTTGCATTTATAGTATTGCTTTGAATAGAATAATACCAGGCATATAGTATATGCTCAACAGATATGATGTAAAATAGTGTATGAATTAATATATTTTCTGGAATATTATGTTTGATGCAGGGCAGGTTCTTGGCTTCACTCAGGAAAGGATTCGAGAGAGAGCCAGTGATGGAAGAAAGCAGATGAGGTGGCAGCAGTATTATAGCTCTTTGTGACTGCTCCTTGCAGAGCAGGGCTAGCCCATAGGCAGTGCATCAAGGGTAGCAGCATATGGGTGGTTTGCAGTCATATTTATACCCACTTTTAATGACATGCTAATTAAGGGGTGGGTTATTCAGAAATAGCTAGAAAATGGGCAGTGACTTCAGGGTGTTGCCATGGCGCTGATGGGAGCGTCTTAAGCTGCTGGGCAGTGAGAACAACTGGAGGTGCTTCCAGCGCCTCTTCCCAGTTTCTGCCAGTCTTCAGTCTGGTCCAGAGATGAGTCCTGCCTGCTTCCTACCTCATTCCCCACTTAGAGATCAGAACTTCTCCTTAATCTTCAGAGGGTTGCAGAAAGGTGGAGGTCCATCTTCTGTAACTGCTTCCTGCTGATTTATGGGCATAGGGCCTGCCTGGCATTGGAGAAGTAAAAATTTCTGGATACCTGATCTAAGAGACCCAAAGCAAAGGCAGGATGCTTTTATGCTTTGGGTCAGAAGACAGGATAGCGTGGAAGCCTTGTGCCAGCATTGTCCTCACACTGATCTGTTGTAACCTGGAAGACACAAACTTTACTAAGAGGTTAAACAAGCAAGGGCCTAAAATTAGTAGTAACAAGACAACTATCAAAGTTCCTAGGAGAGATAAAAACCATGTGAAACTTGGGAGGGCATTCTTGTAGATCAACCAGATATAATTGGGGTTAGTTAGTGCCCTGTTATATGTATGTAACCAGGTATCTTGCTCATAGCTCTTTTGAATGTTAACCTCAACATTTCTAGGGTTGTTCATTTATGTGCAGCAGGTTTTATTAATACCTACATAGATTCCACCTCGTTCACCTAGTAAATAATCCAATGCTAGTCTGTTTTCAAGAAGTATATTCTCCAAAGAGTCCAAGGGCTCTTGAATTTCCTTCAATACCTGCCCTGTGTTGGTGGCTAATGATTCTAAGGTTTGAGTGAAGTTCTTTAGGGTTGACTTGTGGTAGGCAAAGCCACCCCAAGGGGCTGCTAGTCCTATTGCTGCCCCGATTTCTGCCAGAATTAATCCCATTGCTCATTTATTTCTGGGATTCTTGGGTCTTATGGAGTTATAGATAGTGACTCCTGGAGGGGAAAGGGTGACCAATGTACATTCACCCTGTTCCAAGTTTTTGTTATACAAGGGAAAGCAACTTCTAAAATAACTGGTGGCTCCCCAAGGAGTCAGGAGTGGTTATGGGGTATGACATTTTCTCACTTGTGGCCACAAAGAAAATGAGCCCAGGTGGGGTGCAAATAGAGGCGCTATGGGGTGTGATATCTATATTTTGCTGCTAAGTTGGGTCTATAGAGATATTCTTTCCCTGCTCCAGTGGAGGTGGTCGAACAACTCCTGTTTTCCAGAAGTGGGCTGTACTCCCACCTTCTCAGATTAGGCAGTTGTTTTTCCTCCTGTATATTCTGATCTGGGAGGAGGCACCATCTATTCTTTCCTTGTTCACATCTAGAGTAGGATCAAAGCATTACAGGGAAACTTCTGCCTTTGTGTCATTAACACCACAGTGAGTGTGAAAGGTAGACTCATTAGTACACTGGAGATACAGATATCCACCTTCCCAGGTCCAGGTAATAGTGGTGGTGGTGGCAAGGGGAGCAGGTGGAATCCATTAAGTTGGGGAAAGTTCCACCCAACATGTAGTGGTCTAGGTATTTTGGGATTGCTATGGTTAGTTAGGAGGTCTGGGGAGATGGCTGTGAGATTTTCCAGATGAGCCAGAAAATGGGACTGTCTATCCTGGGGGTGTTGATGACAAATCCAGCATCCATGAAGATGATTTCCTGATGCTATAATTTTTGAAATATTTACTATAGAGTTTTGTTCCTACCTGCACTGGATTAGGTTAATTGGGAGAGCAAACAGGATTAACAGTGGCAGAACGCTGTCCAGTTGGGCTTTGGAGTAACCTTTACACCTAGTGTATTAGGCTGTTCTCACTTTGCTATAAAGAAATACCTGAGACTAGGTAATTTATAAAGAAAAGAGGTTTTTGGCTCACAGTTCTGCAGGCTGTACAGAAAGCATGATCTCGGTATCTGCTCAACTTCTGGGGAGACTTCAGAAAACTTACAACCAAGTTGAAAGCAAAGTGAGAGCAGTCACATCACAACGGCAAAAGCAGGAGCAAGAGTGCAAAGAGGAAGGTGCCACACACTTTTAAATGACCAGATCTCACGTCAACTCACCATGTCAAAGACTGTCCCAAAAGGGTGGTACTAAATCATTTATGAGAAACCACCCCCATGATCCAATCGTCTCCCACCAGGCCCCATCTCCAACACTGGGAATTATAATTCAACATGAGATTTGGGTGGGGACACACATCCAAACTATATCTCAGCAAGGAAAAAAGACATGTTTCCCAGGAGGAGGCAGTTGGAGAAAGCATTAGAAAAGAAGTATTATGGCTGGGCACAGTGGCTCATGCCTATAATTCTAGCACTTTGGGAGGCCAGGGTGGAAGGATCGCTTGAGCCCAGGAGTTCAAGACCAGCCTGGGCAACATAATGGAACCCCATCTCTACAACATAAAAATAAAAATAAAAATAAAAATAAAAATAAAAAATTAGCTGGGCATGGTGGGATGCACCTGCAGTCCCAGCTACACAGGAGGTTAAGGTGGGAAGATTGCTTGGGCCTGGGAGGTCAAGGCTGCAGTGAGCCAT
Organism: Pongo abelii; assembly: GCF_028885655.2. Taxonomy (NCBI): domain Eukaryota; kingdom Metazoa; phylum Chordata; class Mammalia; order Primates; family Hominidae; genus Pongo; species Pongo abelii. Next base: position 39,649,071 of record NC_085929.1, read on the forward strand.
GATCGTGCCACTGCACTCCAGCCTGAGTGACAGAGAGGGACCCTGCCTCAGAAAGAAAAAAGAAAAAAGAAAAGAAGTTTTACAGTCAGGAAGAAGAGAAACAAAAAAGGACAATTCCCACCCACAGTATCTCATTACCACTTCTGGCTGAGTGTTGATTCTTTTAAATAGGTAGCGGTGGTCCTCCAAAGGTTCACAGGTGTAGGCTGTGGTATCCTCCTTTTGCACATGTGACTCATAATAAACAGGTCTAATCTTGGTACCCAACCAGTTATTTCCTGGAGTTTAACAGTAGTGCAGGTACACAGTACCACCTGATAGTGGCCCTTCTATTTTGGTTGTAATTGATCCTCAGAGGATCCTTCTTTATAAGGTTTCAGTAAGACTGTCTCCTAGTTGAATGGGAGAGTTTATTTTTTTCCTCTGTGGGAGGAGGCAATACTACATTTCCATATTCTTGAAGGGCCTTTTGAACCTGGTCTAAGTTGATAATGTGAGTGAACAATCTATGTGTCTCTTCATCAAACAGGAGGTCTAAAGTTAACAAGGGCCTTCCATTAAGTCATTTCAAATGGACTAAGTTTTAAGGTTTCCTTTGGAGCAAAAGGGCTATGGGTAGGAGAGAAACTGGGCCTCTGAGGTCTCTTGAGAGTTTTGCTAATGTCCTTTTAAAAATATGGCTGGCTTTTTCTACCTTCCCAGAGTATTGAGGCCTCCAGGAGGAGTGAAGATGATAGGTAATGTCTAAGCTAAGGAAAACTGCTGGGTCACCTTAGTTGTGAAGGAAGGTCCGTTATGACTTTGCAAATATTTTAGTAACCCAAATCTTGGGATGATCTCTTTAAGTAAGAATCTGGACATTTCTAATGCTTTTATATATATATATATTTATTTTTTGGTCTTTCTAGGGAAAGCTTTTATCCACCCAGTGAAAGTGCATATGAATACTAGCAAATATGTTAGTTCCCTATAAAGTGGCATCTGGGTGAAATCTATTTGCCTGTTTTCCCCAAGGTATGTTTCTCAGTGTTCTATAGGTTTGAGTACGGTGGGGGCATGGGGTGGCTTCCTGGCCTGTTATGGGCACAAAGTCCCCAGGCCCTGATGACTTTTTTTTTCCCCACGGTCTAGAACAGTTTCTTTCCCAAGATTTGAGAAGCCAATTTGAATAGATTCCTGTCCCAAATGTGAAGAGTCATGGAAATATTTAATTATTTTCAATTGCTTAGCTCCAGGGAGAAAGACTTTGTTGCTTTCCAGCAACCACCCTGAGGGGTCTTTTTGTAAGCCTTTCTGTTCTGCCCATTTAATTTTTTCAAGAGTATTGTAGGGTGCCACTGACACGTGTGGAGTGCCTGGTATTAATGCAGTGACCTGTAATGCTGGTATTTTTTCAGTTGTGGCCTTGGCTGCCCTGTCTGCCAGAGCATTTTCTCTGATAATCGAGGTGTCTCCTCTTGATGTCCCTTGCAGTAGATAACTGCTGTCTCCTTTGGGAGCTGAACAGCAGCTAAAAGTTCCAAGATCTCAGAGAGATGTTATATGGGGGATACCTTGGCTGTTAATAGTCTCCTTTTATTTTCATATGGCCACATGAGCATGGTGCACCAGGAACTCTTATTTGAAATTAGTAAATATATTGACTCTCACAGTAAAAAAAAAGTATATATTTTATATACTTAAGAGTAAATATATATACATACACACACTCTCTTAAATCTATATATATGTATATATACACTAGTAAGTCTTTTCCCAATTGGAGGACCCTAATTAGAGTAATTAATTCTGCTTTTTGAGTGGAAATCTGGAAAGGTAAGTCTTTGGCTACCATGACTTCTTGCTGGATAACCACATCATAAACTGCCCTTTCTTTCTCTTTCTTTCTTTCTTTCTTTCTTTCTTTCTTTCTTTCTTTCTTTCTTTCTTTCTTTCTTTCTTTCTTTCTTTCTTTCTTTCTTTCTTTCTTCTTTCTTTTTCTTTCTTCTTTCTTTTTCTTTCTTCTTTCTTCTCTTTCTTTCCTTCCTTCCTTCCTTCTTTCTTTTTTTTTTTTTTTTGAGATGAAGTCTCATTCTGTCACCCAGGCTGGGGTGCAGTGGCACGATCTCGGTTCACTGCAGCCTCCGCCTCCTGGGTTCAAGTGATTCAGAGTAGCTGCCTCAGCCTCCAGAGTAGCTGAGATTACAGGCTCCTGCCACCACGTGCAGCTAATTTTTGTATTTTTAGTAGAGACAGGGTTTCACCATGTTGGCCAGGCTGGTCTCGAACTCCTGACCTCAGGTGATCTGCCTGCCTCAGCCTCCCAAAGTGCTGGGCTTACAGGCTTGAGCCACCACGCCCAACCACAACCTGCCTTTCTTACTCCCTCATGAATAAAGCTACTCCTGCCGTAAAGTGCTCAATACCAGGGTTATGCAGGGGCTCATCTTTGAGGTCAGACCTGCTAGAATAGGTCTGATCTGTGGTTTCCACATAGGAATGAATGAGCTGGGGATATGCTTTTTGGGATGTGAAGTCTGGCAATAGAGTAGCAGGGTTTAAAACCTGACATAGTTTAAGGTAACATCTGTGGTGTCAAGCAGAAGGGCCTGATATTTAAGCAACTGACTACCTGTTAGCCATTGATGTCCTTTTGCCTCTAGGACCCCCTGTATTTGGTTGGGGGAAGGGTAATGACATCTAATGATTGTTCCAAAGTAAATTTACTGCCTTTTGTTTTTTTCCCCAACAGAGCAGTGGTGGGCACAGCTCAAAAGCATCCTGGCCACCCAGCTGCCAACTGGCCTAGCTGTTTAGAAAAGTAAGCCACTGGTTTAGGATTATTCTTGAGCCTTTGAGCTAGGACACCCAAAGATGTCCTTTGTTTTTTAGTCACATAGAGAGTGAAAGGTTTGGGATGTGTTCCCAGTGTTTCTTTTAGGGTTAAGAATGCCTGTTGTGAGGTTCTGTCCCAATTCAAAGGCTTGTGATCATGCTCTTTTAGAGCTTTATAGAGTGGTTTTGATATGATCCCAAACCTGGGAATCCAAATCTGGCAGAATCTGGCCATTCCCAAAAAGACACTTAACTGTTTCTTAGTCTGAGTGGGCTGGAGTGCCAGGATGGTCTATTTCTATTCCTGGACTAAGGTCTTTGTCCCAGGAGTAAACACACATCACATCTCAGATACTTCACTCTTTGGGCAGAAATTTGGGCCTTGTGGGGAGATACCCAGTACCTGTCTGTATTAGTCTGTTCTCACACTGCTAATAAAGACATACCTGAGACTGGGTAATTTATAAAGAAAAGAGGTTTAATTAACTCACGGTTCCACATGGCTGGGGAGGCCTCACTTATGGCAGAAGGCAAATGAGAAGCAAAGTCATGTCTTACACGGCAGCAGGCAAGAGAGCTTGTGTAGGGGAACTCCCCTTTATAAAACCATCAGATCTCATAAGACTTATTCATTATCATGAAAACAGCATGGGAAAGACCCGCCCCCAAGATTCAATTACTTCCCACCAGGTCCTTTTCATGACACGTGGGAATTATGGGAGCTACAATTCAAGATGAGATTTGGGTGGGGACACAGCAAAACCATATCACCTTGTTTTCCCAGAAAATTAAGGATCTGGATTGTGTTTCTGTCAGAGGATTTTAATCTTTTCCCTGAGTTATTTCTCTAATCTTGTCGTAATTAACTGGCTTGACCACACACTTTTTCATGCCTTCTGTTAAACAAGTTAGCATGTGATTTCTGCATTCAAGATCTCAGGAACTGATCAGGAACTGCCTCACCCCCCCCACACAATAAATGGTATGGCCTTGGTTACGAGTAGCCACTTCATCTGCATGTTTGTGGGCAGTATCTAGAGTCTTTTTTTCTTTCCTTTTCTTTTTTTTTTGAGACTGAGTTTCACTCTTGTCGCCCAGGCTGGAGTGCAATGGCGCTATCTTGGCTCACTGCAAACTCTGCCTCCTGGGTTCAAGCGATTCTCCTGCTTCAGCCTCCTGAATAGCTGGGATTACAGGTGCCTACCACCATGCCCAGATAATTATTGTGTTTTTAGTAGAGACGGGGTTTCTTCGTGTTGGTCAGGCTGATCTTTAACTCCTGACCTCAGGTGATCCATCCGCCTTGGCCTCCAAAATTGCTGGGATTACAGGCCTGAGCCACCGCGCCCAGCCTCTTTTGTTTTTTCCTATGGCAAAACAAGTGGATAATAATATTTGCATGTCATGCCACCTTAAATCAAAGGACATGGCCAATTTAACAAATTCCTGTACAAACTTCCCTGGATCCTCTGAAAACTGGCCACATTTTCTTGCATAAAGCCAAATTGGACATGGAAAAGGTACACATATTCTGATTTTTCCACCATCTCTGTCAACTACCTCCTGATACGGACACAGGTTTGATTTGAGGGGCTGATACCGGACCCTACTGCTGGTGGTACTGGTTGAGCTTACTTCCTTGGGCAGCAGGGGACACAGGCTGGGATCTGTTGGATAAGGAGGAGAAGTTCTTGATGACCTTGGAGTGGAATCCTGTGAGAGAGAACTGGTGAGAACCTTCTTAGAACTGAAGGACTGAGGAAGCCCCAAGGTGGGCTTGCAGGCGTTCTAGCTGGAGCAGCTAGGAAGGGGTAATCTAGGATATCTGGGGTAGCTTCTTGGTGCCAGAGGTGTTATGAGCCAGACACATTTTATAGCTATCTCTTAGGTCAGGATCTTGGTAGAGGGCCATAAAAGCCTGCACATAAGGAACTTTCCCCCATTTTCCTTTCTTTTTACAGAATAAATCTAATTGTAAAATAGCATTATAACATAAAGAGCCATCTCTAGGCCACATTTGTTGGTTCCCCAATTTGTATTAGACCCTTTGTTGCCATTGGAAATGAGGTTTTTTTTTCTTCTTTAAATCATCTGATTTGAATTTACTCCACTTGCCTAAAAGACAACCCAGTGGCAAGTCCTATGGGATGCTCACTGCTGTCCCCATGTCTAGTAAGGATTTCTACAGGAGTTTTTTATTTATTCTAAGTCTAGCAAAAGCTTAGTCACGTTTTCCTTTCAAATTTTCACGTTTTGCAAATAAGGTGTAAGTATAGGTAGCAAAGCATTACAAAAGCCAGTTATGAGCTATGAACGGGTAGTAGAATGACGAGAGTGAATTCTACAGAGAGCAATGAAAGCATCTTAGTTTGGGCAGGGAGGGGCTAAACAGAAAGTAAACACAGAAGGGAGGAAGGGAAGAGGTGAACAGCATTTCTCAAGGGGAGACTTTGGAAGCCCTGATTCACCAGAGAACCCACTTGGCAATGGAGACACCTGTCTGCAGGAGCCAAAATGGTGCCAGCAAGGCTTGTGGAACTGGGTGAAGGCCTGCTTAGGGACCCTCAACTTGGGTGGGCTTGGCTGCTAGAAGGGAACAAGTGTGGAGACCAGCAACCTGCCAGCTGAAGTGGCAGGTCCCACATGAGGTGGTGCTATGGCCACTTGCCTGTCCTCTTGACTCCACTGCCTGCCAGGATAAATGACAGCTACAGCCAGGCATGATGGCTCACATCTGTAACCCCAACACTTTGGGAGGCCGTAAGGGGGCAGATCACTTGAGGTCAGGAGCTCTAGACTAGCCTGGCCAACATGGTGGAACTCTGTCTCTACTAAAACTACAAAAATTAGCAGGGCTTGGTGGTGAGTGCCTGTAATACCAGCTACTCAAGAGGCTGAGGCAGGAAAATCACTTGAGGCAGGAGAATCCAGGAGGCAGAGGTTGCAGGTTGTAGTGAGCCAAGATCGCACCACTGCACTCCAGACTAGGCACCAGAACAAGACTCCATCTCAAAAGAAAAGAAAGAAAGACAGAAAGAGAGAAAGAGACAAAGAGACAAAGAAAGGAAAGAAGGAAGGAAGGAAGGAAGGTAGGAAGAAGGAAGGAAAATGATGGCTCTGAAAAGAGCCTTTGGTTGATGTTACACCTCTCTGCAGTGTTAGCAGTTCTTTGGTATTACAGTCTTAGTGCTACTGCTCTTGCAGGTTTGATCACCAATTTCCTCACCATCTCTCGCTATCTCACTGATCGTTGCCTCTTGCTCTCTCTCTCACTGCTTGCTGTCTCTTGCCATCTCTCACTGTCTCACCAACCATTATCTCTCGCCATTGCCTCATCAATCACTGACCACCATCTTCTGGTCACTCCTGGCTGACTCATCACCGATGCAGGGCAAATTCTTGGCTTTGCTCAGGAAAGAACTCAAGAGCAAGGCTGGGCGTGGTGGCTCACACTTGTAATCCCAGCCCTTTGGGAAGCCCAGGCAGGAAGATTGCTTGAGCCCAGAAGTTCAAGACCAGCCTGGGCAACATAGCAAGACCCTGTCCCTACTTAAAAAAAGAATTCAAGATCAAGCTGGTGATGAAAGAAAGCAGCTTTATTGAAGTGGCAGCAGTGTCACATCTGTGTGACTGCTCCTTGTGGAGCAAAGCTAGCGCATAGGCCGTGAGCTGAGTAACAACATATGGGTGGTTTGCGGTCATATTTATATCTACTTCTAATGACATGCTAATTAAGAGACAGTTCTATTCAGAAATAGCTAGAAAATGGGTGATAACTCTCTAGGTATTGCTGTGGCAAAGGGTAGTAACTTCAGACATCTCCAGGCGTCAGTAAACTGTGGTAGTGTCTTACGGGGATGGGCAGCGAGAGCAACTGGAGGTGCTTTCAGCACCCCTTTCTGGTTTTTGCCAGTCTTCAGTCTGGTCCTGAGATGAGTCCTGCCTGCCTCCTACCTCATGTGGAGTTACTCAGGCATTCATTCAACAAATATTTTTTGAGAGCTATAGTCGGAATTTTGTTAGGTGCTAGGCACACATATGTGAAAAAAATAGACAAGATCTCTACCATGAAGGAATGGGAACATTTATTGAGCATCCTATATGTATCATGCACTGTATTGAGGCTGTGAAGACGAGTACAGATTCTGCTTTCAATTTTTCTTTTTTTTTTGAGACAGAGTTTCACTCTTGCCCAGACTGGAGTGCAATGGCATGATCTCAGCTCACTGCAACCTCTGCCTCCCGTGTTCAAGCAATTCTCGTGCTTCAGCCTCCTGAGTAGCTGGGACTACAGGCACGTCACCATGTCCAGCTAATTTTTGTATTTTTAGTAGAGATGGAGTTTCACCATGTTGGCCAAGATGATCTCAATCTCCTGACCTCGTGATCCACTCACCTTGGCCTCCCAAAGTCCTGGGATTACAGGCGTGAGTCACTGAGCCAGGCCTATTTCTTTTTTAAATACATTTTTGTTTTATTTTATTTAGTCACCCAGGCTGGAGTGCAGTGGTGCAATCTTGACTTGCAGTAACTTCCGCTTCCTGGGTTCAAGTGATTCTCGTGCCTCAGCCTCCCGAGCAGCTAGGACCACAGGCGCCTGCCACCACACTCGGCAAATTTTTGTATTTTTAGTACAGACGGGATTTCACTGTGTTGGTGAGGCTGGTCTCGAATTCCTGACTTTAGGCGATCCACCCGACTCAGCCTCTGAAAGTGTTGGGATTCCAGCGCCCGGCTGGAATTTGGATTATTTCTATAACCTTGAGATAAGAAATCCTAGGGCTGGGCTTTGCTTAATGAGCACAGAATATATGAAGAGCTGTTATATAAAATGAAGAATGGTCATGTGCTATGTGGCTGCAAAGGATGGCTTTAGGACACGGCTGGAAGTTTCAGGGAACATACTTAGGGTTAGATGAGGAAAATCTTTCTAACAGAGCAGTTTATCAGTGGAAGGATATATTTCTGAAGGAGGAGTTTCCATGTGATTGAAGACATTCAAACCAAAGCTGGAGAGGCCCCTTCTAACATGTGATGAAGAGTCACTCCCTGATTTGTGTTTTGGACTAAGTGGCCACTGAGGTCACATTTAGCCCTGAAATTCTTTGATTTTATAAACCTTTATATGTTGCATTTAAAAATTTTTTGTCATGCATTGCTATTTTGCTTTGTGTATGTAAATCAATGCTTGCTGAATTCAATTGAGAACTTCCCCAGAGCCTGAGAAAAGGACTAGGTGGTGTATTGAAGAGATCATGGATTTGGAATCTGTTCTAATACCAAAAAGCTGTGTTCCTTGTGGGCAGGCTGTTCACCTTCTCTGCAACTCAACTTTCACATCTATAAAATGTATGTAGTAAAATTTAATTTATTCTGTTGCATTGCTACAGGGCAAGATATAATGTGTGGTAAAGCACTTTGAACAGAGTGACATACAAAATTGATGCACATTTAATGGAGGTTATATTTGCTTCGCTTCATTCTCATATACTGCTACCCCACTGGCACCTGACGCTGTGGAATGCACCTGACGCTGTGGAATGCACAGATAAATTCTGTCCCCAAAGATATTGGAAGATGAAGGCCAAATGCTGGTTGCAATACTGTGGCCCAAGCCAGAGAATCCGTGATGGCTGATTCTTTCCCCAAAGGCAGGGGGATTTTGCTCTGTATTCTGTTATTTCATAGCTCTCTCTTCTCCTTCTTTGCACTATTCCTTCCTGGGATCTTCAGTGTTCTTCACTTTAGGTCCTGAAGCTGCTCGTGTCTGGATCAGTGGTTTCTGAGCACCCTCTAGAGACAACAGAGGGATTTGTTCCATTTGAGAGAATAGATTTTTCTCATCATGTAGTTGCTGGATCAAATGGAATGCATAGGAGCAAGTGAGGAGGACCCAGCTTTCTTCAGCCCAGCCCTCCCTAGCACTGCTCCAGTGGGGCTGCCTTCTCCTATATATCCAATCCCCAGGTGTCCCGGAGACAAAGAGCAACCCAGGATTAAGAAAAAGATTCCCTTCTCTTCCTAAGCACAAGTGGTCAGGTGAGAGTGTGTCTCAATGGGAACACAACTGAATCTCTAGTGAATTCTGAACAAGCCAATGACTCAAGTCCAGAGTTAAACGCACTAAATATGATGCATAAATGACCTCTTCTGACCATCCAGGCGGCATGTCTTGCTAAATCCTCAGGAAAAAGAAAAGAAAAACTTACTCAAGCACCATAAACCACATAAAGCAATATGAACTCTTATTTTTCTTTAAATATTTCATCTCTAGTTCTTTCTCATATTGAACTCTTTTAAAGTTCCACGTCATTCCTGTCCCTAAACAAACTTAAAGAACAATGTTCTTGTTTCTAGGATAGTGGAGAAGACAGTGAGGGGTAAGAGATCAAGGGACTGGGATGGGTAATAATAAGGAGGGTATGATAAAACCCACTTCAGGATTATCACGCCTTGAACACGTAGCAAAAATGACCGGCTAACTGAGAAATCAGACCACATATCCCTTTCTGAAAGAAAATGATGAAATAAATTTCCTAGAGTCATAGAGTGAGATATTGGGAGATAGAATTTCAGGCATCTATCTTGAAATTTGTTGAGTTTCTTGGCACTGTAAGTTAATGTTGTTCATCAAAACTGGAACATTTTGTCCATTCTCTCTTCATGTGCTTTCTACCCCTTTTCTCTCTCTTCTCTTTCTAGGATTCCCCTCATACATATATTAGTATGCTTGCTGATGTTCCACAGATGTTTGAGGTTCTATTCAGAGAAAAACCATTTTTTAATTATTTTCTTTATTCTTTCCTTTTAAAAATAATAGCTAGCTTTGATGAGGCTGCAGAGAAATAGGAATGCTTTTACACTGTTGGTGGGAATGTAAATTAGTTCAACATTGTGGAAGACAGTGTGGAGATTTGCCAAAGAAATCCCTTTGACACAGCAATCCCATTGCTGGATATATACCCAAAGGAATAGAAATCATTTTATTATAAAGATACATGTGTGGGTATGTTCATTGTAGCACTATTCACAATAACAAAGACATAGAATCAACCCAAATGCTCATCAGTGATAGACTGGATAAAGAAAATGTGGTAGGCTGGGTGCAGTGGCTCACGCCTGTAATCCCAGCACTTTGGGAGGCCGAGGCGGGCAGATCACCTGAGGTCAGGAGTTCGAAACCAGACTGGCCAACATGGTGAAACCACGTCTCTACTAAAAATACAAAAATTAGCCAGGCATGGTGGCAGGCACCTGTAATCCCAGCTACTCGAGAGGCTGAGGCAGGAGAATCTCTTGAACCTGGAAGTGGAGGTTGCAGTGAACTGAGATTATGCCATTGCACTCCAGCCTGGGGGACAAGAGCAAGACTTCGTCTCAAAAACAAAAGAAAAGAAAAGAAAAGAAAATGTGGTACATATACATCATGGAATACCATGCAGCCATAAAAAGGAATGAGATCATGTGCTTTGCAGGGACATGGATGGAGGTGGAAGCCATTATCCTCAGCAAACTAGTGCAGGAACAGAAAACCAAACACCACATGTTCTCACTTACAAGTAGGAGTTGAACAATGAGAACACATGGATACAGAGAGGGGAACAACAATGGGGAGAGTCGGGGGAGAGAGAACATCAGGAAAAATAGCTAATGCATGCTGGGCTTAATAACTAGCTGGTGGGTTGATAGGTGCGGCAAATCACCATGGCACAAGTTAACCTACGTAGCAAACCTGCATATCCTGCACATGTACCCCAGAAATTAAAATAAAAATTTTAAAAATTGCTTGCTTTTCACTGATATTTTCTATTTGGTGAGTCATAACCTCAAAAGACTACATATTCTATTATTCCATTTATGTAACCTAAGTAAATGATCAAATTTAGTGATGGAAAGCAGATCAAAGATTGACAGTAATTAGGGATGGAGAGGTGAGACTACAAAGGGGTAGCATGAGGGAGTTTCTTTGGGATGAAGAATCAGGTTTTTACCTTAATTGTGGTTGTGGTTACATGCATGTATACTCTGATGCATTTTCATAGAATACTCAAAAAAAGAAACAAAAGAAAAATACAAAAGGATATGAAAACTGGCGAAATTGCAATAAGGTTTTATACCTTATTATTATACCAAGGTCAATCCCACGGTTTTGATCACTGTATTAGAGTAATGTAAAGCATGTTGTGCACATGTACCCTAAAACTTAAAGTATAATAAAAAAAAATGCACGTATAAAAATAAAAGTTGTCGGTATTAGTCCATTCTCACACTGCTATGAAGAAATGCCCAAGACTGGGTAATTTATAAAGGAAAGAGGTTTAATTGACTCACAGGTCTTCATGGCTGGGGAGGCCTCAGGAAACTTACAATCATGGTGAAAGGCAAAGGAGAAGCAGGCACCTTCTTGACAGGGCAGCAGGATGGATTGAGTGTAAGCAGAGGAAGTGCCAGACACTTAAAACCGTCATATCTCATGAGACTCGCTATCACGAGAACAGCATGGAGCAAATGGCCCCCGTGATCCCATTACCTCCACCTGGTCCAACCTTTGACACGTGGGGATTATGGGAATTACAATTCAAGATAAGATTTTGGGTGGGGACACACACAGCCAAACCGTATCATCATCATGGGAAGGTGAGTGAAAAGCACACGTGAGCTCTGTTAGTTTTGCAACTTTCATTCTAAAACTATTTTAGGCCAAGGCACAGTGGCTCATGCCTGTAATCCCAGCACTTTGGGAGGCCTAGGTGTGTGGATCACTTGAGGCCAGGAGTTTGAGACCAGCCTGGCCAACATGGTGAAACCCCGTCTCCACTAAAAATACAAAAATTAGCGGGCATGGTGGCGCATTCCTGTAGTCCCAGCTACTCGGGAGGCTGAGGCTCAAGAATCACTTCAATCCAGGAGGAGGAGGTTGCAGTGAGCCGAGATTACACCACTGCACTCCAGCCTGGGTGACAGGGCAAGACACTGTCTAATAATAATAATAATAATAATAATAATAATAATAATGTCTTTTAAAAATTCAAAGTCCACTTGCTAAGAGGCCATGGAATGGGCATACTCCAGGCTATCTGTGCAAATGGGTTTCAGAAAAACAAATGCCAACTGGCCCAATTGCCTTCTAGTTAATAATGAGGCAACTAGCCCCAGGTCAGTAGAGATCAGAAAAGTAAATACTCAGCGAAATCAAAGTGTTGAACTATTCACCTCAACATCTTGACCCTCAGCAAGTGAGACAAGAACAAGACAGGTGAGAAGGCAACCATCGAGGCTGGGTGTGGTGGCTCACGCTTGTAATCCCAGCACTTTGGGAGGCCAAGGTGGGCAGATTACGAGGTCAGGAGATCGAGACCACCGTGAAACCCCGTCTCTACTGAAAATACAAAAAATTAGCTGGGTGTGGTGGTGGGCGCCTGTAGTCCCAGCTACTCGGAGAGGCTGAGGCAGGAGAATGGCGTGAACCCGGGAGGCAGAGCTTGCAGTGAGCAGAGCTCGCGCCAATGCACTCCAGCCTGGGCGACAGAGCAAGACTCCATCTCAAAAAAAAAAACAAAAAAAAACTTCATCTGTAAGTCATGATGCTTCAGGAAAGTGAAAGAGATCTTCCTATGGGATTTGCAAGTGGGTGTACTGTTTAAGGACTAGAATAATTAAATACATCTCATATTAGAACTGCTTTCCCTTCTTTTAACCTGCTATTATAGCCCAAGGTAAGGATCCGTGTAAAAACCTACAAAGTTTCTACTTTTGTCCCCATCCCTCTCTGTCTCTGAGTCTGTTCTCTCTCTCTCTCTCAGTGTGCCACTGCGATTCTGTGTTTGACTGTTTTTCCTTTTTTAATGGCCCTTTTCTGCCTGCCTTTATCCCTATTCCCAGATATTCTCTCATGTCTCATTGCCTATTCTCTCCCTAGCCTCCTGTATTAGTCTGTTCTCACGCTGCTAATAGAGACATACCCGAGATTGAGTCATTTATAAAGGAAAGGGGTTTAATGGACTCACAGTTCCACATGGCTGGGGAGGCCTCGCAATCATGGTCGAAGGCAAAGGAGAAGCAAAGACACCTCTTAAATGGTGGCAGGCAAGAGAGCATGTGCAAGGGAACTGTCCTTCATAAAACCATCAGATCTGTGAGACGTATTCACTATCATGAGAAAAGTATGGGAAAGACCCACCCTCAAGATTCAATTACCTCCCACTGGGTCCCTCCCATGACACATGGGAATTATGGGAGCTACAATTCAAGATGAGATTTGGGTGGGGACACAGCCAAACCATATCACCTCTGTATTAGTCCATTTTCATGCTGCTTATAAAGACATACCTGAGACTAGGCAATTTACAAAAGAAAGAGGCTTAATTGGACTCACGGTTCCATATAACTGGGGAGGCTTCACAATCATGGCAGAAGGCAAGGAGGAGAAAGTCACATCTTACATGGATGTGCAGAAAAACTCCCGTTTTTAAAACCATCAGATCTCATGAGACTCAGTCACTATCACGAGAACGGCCCAGGAAAGACCCACCCCTATAATTCAATCACCTTCCAGCAGGTTCTTCCCATGTCACATGGGAATTGTTGGAGTTACAACTCAAGATGAGATTTGGGTGGAGACACAGCCAAACCATATCAACCTTCATAACTATTTATTTGCTTATTTATTTATTTATTTATTTATTTATTTATTTATTTTTGAGACAGGGTCTCACTCTGTCACCCAGGCTGGATTGCAGTGGCATGATCACAGCTTATTGCAGCCTCGACCTTTCTGGCTCAAGGGATCCTCCCCGCTCAGCCTCCCACGTGGCTGGGGCTACAGGCATGCACCACCATGCCTGGCTAATTTTTGTGTTTTTTGTAGAGACAGTGTTTCACCGTGTTGCCAGGCTGGTCTTGAACTCCTGGGCTTGAGGAATTCTCCCACCTAGGCTTCCCAAAGTGCTGGCATTACAGGCATGAGCCACTGCTTCTGGCCTCCATAACTATTTAAATATAATGTTGAATTAAAAGTCATTGTTAGTTTTTTGTACTTAAAAATTTAATTTGGAAGCTCAAGTTTTTATGAAGCAAAGGAGTTTTTACTTTTGATTTCTCAGCCTAATAGCCCCTCATGTATGATAGAACACACAGCACTTACATTCAAATTCATTACAGAGAGTCTGGTTGTCTAAGATTTTTTCTGGCCTTTCAGCAACCACAGATTCTTTGGTCCTTCCTTGATGTGTCCACCCTCCTCAAGTAGCAAATCATTTGCTTCTTTTATTCCTCCTCTGATTCTCACCACATCACTTCCAGACTGCCCTGGGAAAACGAAATTCTTCATCTACTATCGTGCATGAAACATGCACTTTTAAGACGATAATTTATTGTTTCCCATCTTATACTTTCCTTTTTAGGCTCTGGTTATTGTGTCCTGGGACATTTAGGGCAAAGTAGGAAGCAGAAGTTTCTTTAAAGAGCTTGTGAAGTTCCACAGCCATGAAATGAATGACTAAATGTGCCCACTGAGTTGTCAGCTTCTCGTTGGTTGTTTCTTATTTTTCCTGGAATGTCCTGTTGCCCCAAGTTTACCACAATGTACAGGAGAAATAAGTGAAATGACAAAATGCCCCTGTCCTAATATAGAAAGGTCAGCCTTTACTGTGAAGCTCATTGGAAAACTTCCTCCTCCTTCCAAGCCCATCATCTCCACAGAGGTCCTGTACAATGCCCAGAGGGATTTAAAGGAGGCCATGGGAGTCTTTGCTTGCAAGGTGCCTGGGAATTACTGCTTCAGCTTTGATGTTGAGCTGCATCATTGCAAGGTGAATGTTTGGCTAATGAGGAAGCAAATTTTGGCTAATGAGGAAGACATTTCTAAGCAGCAAAGCATTCAAGAGGTGACTTGGGTGCTATTGAAGGCATTCCATTTCATAAGGGAGGCAGAGCATAAGAGTTCAGAAAATTTGCACCCTGACAATGTGATAAAAAATAAAAACCGATTTTCTGAGGAGAAATTCAAGCTGGCTGCAGACATTTGCATGTGTAATGAGGAGCTGAATGTTAATCCTCAAGACAATGGGGAAAATATCTCCTGGGCATGTCAGAGGTCTTCACAGCAGCCCATCAAATCACTGGCCTGGAGGCCTAGGAGAAAATGGTTTTGTGGGACAGGCGCAGGGTCCCTGTGCTGTATGCAGCCTAGGGACTTGGTGCCCTGTGTCCCAGTTGCTTCAGCTGTGGCTTCAGAGGGTGCAAGCCCCAAGCCTTGGCAGCTTCCACGTGGTGTTGAGCCTGTGGGTACAAAGAAGTCAAGAATTGAGGTTTGGGAACCTCCAATCAGATTTCAGAAGATATACGGAAACTCCTGGATGCCCAGGCAGAAGTTTGCTGTAAGGGCGGGGTCGTCATGGAGAACCTCTGCTAGGGTAGTGCAAAAGGGAAATGTGGGGTGGGAGCCCCCACACAGAGTCCCCAGTGGGGTTCCATCTAGTAGAGCTGTGAGAAGAGGGCCACCATCCTCCAGACTCCAGAAGGGTAGATCCACTGACAGCTTGCAGCATGTGCCTGAAAAATCCACAGACACTCAATGCCAGCCTGTGAAAGCAGCCGGGACGGAGTCTGTACCCTACAAAACCATAGTGGCAGGGCTGACAAGACCATGGGAACCTACCTCTTGCATTATCACAACCTGGATATGAGACATGGAGTCAGATCATTTTGGAGCTTTAAGGTTTGACTGCCCCACTGGATTTCGGACTTACGTGGGGCCTGTACCCCTTTGTTTTGGCCAATTTTTTCCATTTGGAACTGCTGTATTTACCCAATGCCTGTACCTCTATTGTATGTAGGAAGTAACTAACTTGCTTTTGATTTTACAGGCTGATAGGCATAAGGGACTTGACTTGTCTCGGATAAGACTTTGGACTGAGGACTTTTTTTTTTTTTTTTTTTTTTTTGAGACGGAGTCTCACTCTGTCATCCAGGCTGGAGGGCAGTGAGGCAATCTCGGCTCACTGCAACCTGCACCTGCTAGGTTCAAGTGATCATCCTGCCTCAGCCTCCCAAGTAGCTGAGATTACAGGCATGTGCCACCACGCCTGGCTATTATTTGTGTTTTTAGTAGAGACAGGGTTTCACCATGTTGGCCAGGCTGGTCTCAAACTCCCGACCTCAGGTGATCTGCCCATCTCAGCCTCCCAAACTGCTGGGATTGCAGGCATGAGCCACCACACCTGGCCAGGACTGTGGACTTTTGAGTTAATGCTGAAATGAGTTGAGACTTTGGGGGATGGTTTGGAAGGCATGAATTGGTTTTGAAATGTGAGGACATGAAGTTTGGGAGGGGCCAGGGGTGGAATGATATGATTTGGCTGTGTCCCCACCCAAATCTCATCTTGAATTCCCATGTGTCATGGGAGGGACACAGTGGGAGGTAATTGAATCATGAAGGCAGGTCTTTCCCATGCTGTTCCCGTGATAGTGAATAAGTCTCACAAGATCTGATGGTTTCAAAAAATGGGAGTCTCCCTGCACAAGTTCTCCCTTTGCCTGATGCCATCCATGTAAGACATGACGTGCTCCTCCTTGCTTTCCACCATGATTGTGAGGCTTCCCCAGCCACATGGAACTGTAAGTCCCATTAAACCCTTTTCCTTTATAAATTACCCAGTCTTGGGTATCTCTTTATCAGCAGTGTGAAAACAGACTAATACAGGTGGTATCTCAATGTGCTTTTAACTTGCATTTCCCTGATAATCAGTGATGTTGAGAATTTTTCCATGTGCTTGTTGGCCATTTGTATATGAATTGTCTATTCATGTCCTTTGCCCACTTTTTGATGGGAGCATTTGTTTTTTTCTTGCTGATTTGTCTACTCCCTACTCTTTTTCCTCTCCTTCTGTTGCTTCCTTTACACATTTGTCAGTTCAGTTAATGGGGTCCTTCATTTATCTCAGACTGTTTATTTTCCCTCATTCTTTTTTTCCTTCTTAGGATCACAAAACTTTTATCATTTTCCTTTAAGTTTGCTGATTCTTTCTTCTGACAATGCAAATCTACTCTTATACCCCTCTAGTAAATTTTCTATTTTAGTTATTTGCTGTACTTTTTAACTCCAAAACTTTCATTTTCTTTTTTATTTTATAATTTATATCTCTTTATGTGCTATTCTCTGTCTGGTAAACTAGCTAGCCTATGGTTTAGCTTGCTATTCTCATGGAAATACCAGCCTCTTCTTAATTGCTTACCACCAAAATCTACATTGCCTTTAAGGGAACCCTTAGGCTTGACTTTCCCCATGCTCTTTTCCAAAGCAAGTTAGCTCCTTTGGGGAAAGAAATGACTTTTGTTTGTGGTCATTGCCTTTCTCTCCCCACTTGCAAATAATCTCTGGGCCATTTCTTCAGAGCTAGTGGGTGCAGAGGTGGTCTGATTCTTTTGGAGTGACACTCTTGCTTTATGATCAGGAAACTGGGCTGGAGGGCTGCCTCTGGTCTCCTTGGCTTGCTTCTCCAGTAATGGAAACTCTGCCCTATGAATGAGTTGGGTGGGAGAGGTTAGGGCCCCATTATGCTCAGCCTGCTGTGTCTGGGATAGAGCTTCCTATGAGTAAGGGCTTGGTGGAAGAACTCTGGGCTGCCCTCTCCTGGAATTCAGCCTCTGGACCATGGATCTGGGAGGGGATTGGGGGTGGTGGGAAATGCTGGCAGCCTCCCCCTTCTGGGAAGATGCTGTGGTCCTCAACCTGGAGCTGGGGTAAGAAAGACCAGTCTAAGTGGCTCTACCCACCCAGAGCAGAGCTCCATCATACAGAACAGTGGGTGCAGTGGGGAAAAAAAGGGGATTAATTGTAGCTCAAGTGCTACAGTCTCTTGTTCTTACTGAGATTTAGTAGATGTGATGGTTAATATTGAGTGTCAACTTGATTGAAGGATACAAAGTATTGTTCCTGGGTGTATCGGTGAGGGTGTTGCCAAAGGGGATAAACATTTGAATCAGTGGACTGGGAGAGGCAGACCTACCCTCAATCTGGGTGGGTATCCTCTAATCAGCTGCCAGTGTGGCTAGAATACAGCAGGAAGAAGTTGAAGGGATTTGAATTGCTGAATCTTCTGGCTTTCATCTCTCTCCCGTGCTGGATGCTTCCTGCCCTCGAACATCAGACTCCAAGTTCTTCAGCTTTTGGACTCTTGGACTTACACCAGTGGTTTGCCAGGGGCTCTCAGGCCTTCAGCCACAGACTGAAGGCTGTACTCTTGGCTTCCCTACTTTTGAGGTTTTGGGACTCAGACTGGCTTCCTTGCTCCTCAGCTTGCAGACGGCCTATTGTGGGACTTCACCTTGTGATTTTATGAGTCAATATTCCTTAATAAACTCCCTTTCATATATACATCTACCCTATTAGTCCTGTCCCTCTAGAGATACAGAAGATTTTCTTGAAAAAAAAAATTTCTTTACTTACTACATGCCCTTAGGACAATTTAAAGATACTTTACGTTAAAAAGAAAAGATTTTTAACAATTATGGTTGCTGGTGAAGGAGTCATTAAAGCTCTTCATGCCGCCATCCTGGAGATCATCTTTGTCCACAAATACTCACAAGAAGAACATAATATCTACTTAGATCTATGGAAAAAATTATTTACACTCTGAAAGGGGTCAAGTTATTCTCAGAATCTCTCTCTCTCTCACACACACACCACTTTGAAATTCACATAATCTATCTTCCTTATATGACAAAAAAGAATAGCTCTAGAAACTGGCCTTGAAGATGCATATGAAGGGTTTGACAAACTTCAATGTTCCTTGTAGAACCTGTAGAAGTTACATATCACTGAGAAGTGTTAGTGTTTGAAGAAAAATACGGAAAATATGAAGATGAAGTATATGACCTACATTTTATCTGCTGCACTCAGATTCATTGCAGCCCTCATAAAGCACTCAAAATTTATGGCAAAATAATTTTTTTGTTTTTAAATATTTCTTGCCTTTTTATAGTTACAGTTATATATGTATAAAATACACATAATTTATATCTATATTATACTTATATGTATGGATATAATTTTCTCATCCAAAGGACAATTTTTAGAGTAAAAGGGACAGTAGTTATAATGCTCCCAATACAATATGAAATTGTATTGGCATGATGTACATGAACTGAGGTTGTTCCAAGCCATTTAAGACAAGCACCCACTCTACATACAATATGAAGTGAATTGTGAAGGCACCAGGTGCGCTTTTGGGATATGTAAGATTAGTTTCTTGAACATATTTCTAACAGCTGTTTCAAGTTTTGTCTGCTAAATCTAACACCTGGGCCTCTTTAAAGACTATTTCTACTGACTACTTTTATTCCCTGCAAAAGGGTCACGCTTTCCTGTTTCTTTGCATATTCTACATTTTTTATATTTGAATATCATTACTAGTAGATTGTAACAATTTTGGATTCAGATGTCACCAATTTATTCCATACTCTGCTGCCACTGATGTCTCTTATAGCTCAAAATTACTGCTTATTTAAAAACAAAACAAAACAAGACTTTTTTTATATCCTAAGCCTGGCTTTCTGGGATTGTCACAGGGTCAGGATAGGTTAGTGGTCAGCCAATGATTGATCAGAGCTTGTGCTTAAACAAAGATCAGGCAATGTTCAGCTCTGTCTGCCTTTACTTTCTGTGTTTGCAGCCTTTCTAGTTAGCCAGGGACAATTGGCTTTGTGCTGCTCCTTCTGGTCTTTTCCCGAGCTTGAAAGAAGCCTGTGCATGTGAACAGCCTTCCAGACCACAATGGATAAATATGATCTTATCAAAGCCCTTGTTGGCTCTCGCATTCCCCCAAACCCCTTGTTAAATTTCTCATGGGTCTATTGCTTGCTCCAGCTAGTATGAAGAGCTCAGACTAGCTGTGACGTTGGCCTTCCCTGATCATTTGCTACTTAAAACACTGTTGTTTTTGGCAATGCCCTTGGGCATATTTCCCTCTTACTGCTGAAAATAAAGTCAGTAACCTCTGCTGCCAGTCCTCTCTGCCTGCCACACACTGATAGAACTTCTACACTCCAGAGCTGGGAGTTAAATAAGAGTAACCCCAAAGGAAGAAACCACAGGCTGTCCTTCCTGAGATTCAGTGGACAGTTTTGAATAAATACTCAGTTTTTGGTATGCATTGGTCATTTTCCAAAGTTTTTAATGTTTGTTTTTGGCTATTTTGCCCAGTTTTGTTGTTGACTTTTGAGAGGATTGCCAAGCTCATCACTCAACGATTTTCAAAGGCTCACCCTCAATTAATTCAATTTTGATTAACTTGGGTTTACCTTGGCAAGCACAGAGCCTGGCTGGCACATGTGAGGATGTCAGTAGAAGGATTATTATAGCAAAGCAGAAAGCTATCAGAACATATGGAGAGCAAGGGAGAGAGAGAGACACTCGAGGAAAATGTTTGGGCTCTAAATTAGGAGGAAAATCTGTAGTGTCCTACATTTAACCCTGATTTGATCAACTAAGCCACTTCCTCTATCTGGCATCATTTTTTCAGCCTATAAAATTATGGATTTCGATGACAGGAAATGAGACATATTCCTTCTCTCATGTCTCTGGAATAGCCAGAGATGGGTTCACAAGGTGATATGGATGAAATGACCAAGAGAAAGGGGAGAGCCAAAGCAAAGTTGATTGGCATAAGAGGCCCAGGCTTGACTATGATAATTGGAGGTGGCTGGCTATCAAAGGTTGGTGAACATAAGTGTTTCAGTTTGAATGTCAATGGGTCAACTTTCCTTAATATATTTGGAGATTTAGGTATTCTGGTTAAAAAAATAACCCCAACTTCAGCCTCATGAGACCAAAAAATCAAATATTGAAAGAAATCAATGTATTAAACCATCCATCACAATGTTTCAAAAATCAAGCAGGTATATCAGTAATAGGACAGGCAAGAAGATGGTCACCAAAAGAGCTTCAATGCCCAGAGAGAGAGGAAAAGCTCTTTCCATGAGCATTGCAGGTAAGTTTTCTTATTAATATCTATCATAATAAAATTAACCCATTGCATGAGTACAGAGCACTTTCTAAAGCACTTTCTTTTCCCTGCATGTGATTTTTTTTTCCATTGGAACAATTCTAGAAGACAATTACCCATAATTCTGGCCAAAAAGAAAGACACCTGCTCAACCTTGCCAATTGGATATTGCAAATAGAAGAGATTAGAAAAAGTAGAAGCCAAATCTAGCGACCAAGACTCTTGCCTTCCATATAGAAATAATATCAAATCATTCAAATTAAATCAGGATCATTAGTACATAAACAAGAGTATGAATAACAAAATCCATTATACTGACTTTCAATTAAATCTTAAAATTTAAAATGAAGATGCTCATAGTCATAGTAAACCAATAACATACTACATTGCTCTATATGTTAAAATTTTCTTAATGTCTTAACTCTTCTTGGTATCTGTTTCTGTTTCCGCCTTTCTTTATCTTGATTTAATTCCCAGATGTATTTTGTCTGACTATCCACATGTTTACTCTTTATTTTCTTTGATTCTGTTTTCTATTTACTATCTCTCTTGTCCTATGTCTGTTTCAATATACTGTTCATTATCTTTCAACTTTTCTTTTATAACTTCACTTCAGTTTTAAAAGAGTATCACTTGAGTTGAAATTAGGGCCTGATTTCATGCCCAAAAAAGTGATTGACGGCTTGTTTCAATTTGAAGGTGTATTCTAAAAGTTATGGTTACTGACTAATACCACTTAGAACACTCTACTTTCAAGGTGTAATTGATCACGTTGAAGTTAGTTGTGTTTCCCAAGACAAAATTCTATAGTTTTTAATCATAAGATTAATAATTCTATAGTTGTTGCATAGAATCAATTCTATAGTTGTTGCATATATTAACAACTACAGAATCATTGATTCTATAGTTGTTGCATATATTGAGTTATATGTATATATATACACACATATATAGTTGTTGCATATATGTTGAGGTTGATTATTGGAGGCAAATAACAGATTCAGTGCTGTCAAAAATCTAATAGTGCTGCAAAGGGTTTAGTATAAGAAGTGCATTCATAGAAGTGAGAATGATGCAACCATGTTGTTATTGGCTTGACATCTCAGAGTGAAATGAAAGCCACTTAACTAAATAAAAATGCCAAAGGTGGTGGAAAAGAGTAGCTGGCTAATTCAGTGTTTGGTATTAACTCATTCACCATCCAAGAAGTATTCATCATACATCTTCTATGTTCCAAGCACGTAGAGATAGAGCAGTAGCAATAAGGCATAGAATAGGAAATGGGCAAAGCAAATGCTCAATCATCATAAGGACATGATTACTCAAACTGATTATTTAAATATAATTGCCAAACAGATGGCAGGAGGCTGCAAGTCCCCAAGAAACAACCTCTAGAGTTGGCATGTGTTTGAGAAAGCAGCATAGTTTTCAAGCAGAATGTATTCAAGCAGAATGGCTTTCTTGGATTTTGTTGTGCCCAACAAAATAAAACTTTTCCAAGTTTGGAATAGAAAGGAGAGGCTTCTTGGAAGTAGCAATGCTTAATTTGGGCCCTGACAGGGGAGGAGAAAGTAGTTGAGAGGCGAAGAAGGGCAGGAAGGAGGCAGATGTCCATGTACTATGAAATACTAAAACATATGATTCTATTTTATGTTTCTTTTGGAATCTAGGAGCCCAAGGTATACCAACATGAAGAGGATCACCTGGGTTACCTGGAGATATTGAGACATGCCCACCCCTACCAACATGTGCCTGCTGTGTAAAGCTCAATGGGCCATTACCAGGACCATCCCAGTCCACTGTCTTCCAGGAAGCTCTGTACAACCATCAGAACCATTCTGACCTGGCCACTGGAATGTGTTCTTCATTCTCCTGCACCCCCCTCGTGTATACCACTTTGGTTCTGACATTGCACTGTTTCAGAATGCTGTCAAGGTGGGTCTCATGAGGAATCGCATCCAGGTCAGGGACAAACAAGCAGAGGCCAAGGACAGCCATGAGCAAGTTTCAGGAAGTTCCATCACACATCTGAGAAAGGGGATATGATGTGGCCACAGTCTAAGCTGGACAAAGCGGAGTCTGAAAAAGGAACTTATCTAACTGTATTCTATGGGTATTTGCTCGGTGGAAATTCAGAAGGCTGGAACTAACAGCATGGGCCTTTTCCTCAAGTACCTCTGCACTTAAGAAAAGATGCTTTCTACTACTCCCAGCCCAAGTATTTCCTCTGGTATCATTCAATGGTGAATAGCTCACCAAATTGGCAATGGCTAAGTTTGAACAAAATGAATATATTAGCAATGACTGAAACTAATAAAGACCAACAACTCATCAATTTGTTGACAGTTTCTTATTTGTCATTCTCAAAATTCAACAACCTGGGTGGCAAAAGTATGGGGGAAATCAAACAAAAACCTCAGAATAAAACAGGGAGAGATAGGAAGCTACCCAGCCAGTTTACTGTTGAATACACCATGAAAACTCCCTTTCAACTCCTTTATTAAGCACTTTTTCCCACGTCTCTAAGGGACAAAAATCTTGCTCAAATTCCTAAACCTGCTTTAAGAATTAAGTATATGGATATAAAAGTAAATATCCTTGGGACAAATACAAGTTACTTAAAGGACCTAATGAAAATGCTTCCCACTAGAGGATTTCCTTAAAGCACAATTGCATGGGTGGTGGTACCTGGAGACAGAAGGTCAAAGACAGAAGTGAGAGAATTTCTAAGGCTTCATAGATTTTAGACTCTTAATTTACTTCAGACTGTTAGCTACTTACCAATACCCATTCTCCCTTTCTTCTACCTAATTTCTATTCTAGCTAATTTGTTCAAGTTGGCTCAGTGAGCCCAGTTAAGATACCTAATATGATTGGTCTCTATTACAATCAGGGTGGCCATTAAAAGCACCATCCTTTCCAATGACATGTAAGTTAGTAGTGCTTTCAGGGTTCATATTTAAAAGGGGAAAGACTCAGTTGGCTTATGTCTTCAGGCTTTGGCCTCTGCCCTTTACTGTCTCCATTTCTTCCTTTGCAGAATGTGGTTCTGGTGGCTGCAACAATCATCTTGCAGGCAACAAACCAAAGCCACATATTCCATGGTGGAGCAGGAGAAGAGAAGTGCCCCCAATCCTTGCAGACTTCCCTGAGCATCTTGTCAACTTTATACTACTTAGGACTAGACTTTGGGGAAAAAAATCTTAGCAGGTTTTTTTTTTTTTATTGAACTATAAATTAAATATATTAAGATGCAAAAATCTAAAGAGTGCATGGAATTTTTACTTATGCATACAAGCATGGACCACCATCCAAGTCAATGTATAAAACATTTCTATCACCCCAGAAATGTCCCCTGTGTCCTTCCAGTCTACAGCCATGTCTGTAATGTTCAACCCATTAGTCTGACCTTCAGCATTATCGGTTATCTTTGCCTACTCTTGAGCTTTATATCAATAATATCATGAAATATAAAATCTTTTGTGTCCAGTATTTTTTCACTCTTCATAATGTCAGTGAAATTCACCCACACTGTTGTGTGTGACAGTAGTGTAGTATTTCATTATATGGAGATGTATACCATTTAATTGTATGACTATACCACCATTTGTTTATCCACTCTTCTGTTGATGGACATTTGAATGACTTCCAGGGATGGGCTATTATAAATAAATCAGTTATATACATTATTGATTATGCCTTTTGTAACACAAACTCTCATTTCTTTCAGGTACATACATCTGAGTGAAATTTGAGGATCTTTGAGTAGATGTATGTTTAAAAATTAGTAAAATGGACACAGATTTTTCAAAGTAATAGAACCAATTTATACCACCAACAAGAACATATGAGTGATCTAGTTGGGCCTCGTCCTCACAAAGACTTTATATTATTGAGTTTTAAATTTTAACCATTTTGGTGAGTTTATAGAGTATAATTTGGTTTTAGTTTATTTTCTCCAGATAAGCAATAATGTTAAGATGTTTTAAACATTGTAATTGAAATAATTTTGGACTCACATAGGAGTTGCAAAACAATTTAGAGATTTTCCATGTAACCTCACCTAGGTCTCGTGATTATAGCTTTTTACATATATGTGATCCAATTATCAAAACCAGAAAACTGATATTGAAAGAATACTAATTCAACTTAGTATTGACTGTCTATGTAAACAGACCTTATTTGGTTTTCGGCAGTTTTTGCATACACTTTTTTTGGGTAAATAGTTCTATGAAATTTCTTCACATTTATAAATTCATATAACTTCCACTACAATTAGGATAATTTAATTACTGTTTAATTACCCCAGAGAAACATCATCATCTCACCCTATAAAGTAACAAAGCAAATCTATTCCATCAACCACTGATCTGTTCCCCATCTGCTATGGTTTAAATGTCCCTACCAAAATTCATGTTGAAATTTACTTGCCATTGTAACAGTATTAAGAAGTAATCCTTTAAGAGGTAAATGAGGGCTCTGTCCTCATGCATAAATTAATTCTGTTATCATGGGAGTGGGTTAGTTACTATGGAAGTGGGCTCCTCTTCAAGGGATGAGTTTGGGCCCGTTTCCTCTTTCTGACACCCACATGCCATGTGATGTCTTCTGCTGTGGAATGACCCTCTACAGATGTCAGTGCCATGTTCTTGGACTTTCCAGACTTCAGAGCCTGGAGCCAAATAAACTTCTGTTCTCTATAAATTACCCAGTCTGTGTAACCTGTTATAGCAACAGAAAATAGACTAAGATGCCATCACTATAGTTTTTAACTTTGAGACTGTATTATAAATGGAATACTACAATATGTGATCTATTACTATTGGATTTTTCACTCAACACCATGAACTTGAGATCCATCCAAGTTGTGTTCATCAATATTTTTTCTTTTTTGTTGCTCAATAGTAGGCCATTGCATGAATATGCCACAGTTTGTTTATCCATTCCCTCACTGAAGACCATTTGTGTTGTTTCAAGTTTGGGGCTGTAACAAATAA
Source organism: Pongo abelii (assembly GCF_028885655.2). Lineage (NCBI taxonomy): Eukaryota > Metazoa > Chordata > Mammalia > Primates > Hominidae > Pongo > Pongo abelii. The sequence continues at coordinate 39,674,887 of NC_085929.1, forward strand.
AACTCCTGTGAATATTCATGCACAAGTTTTGTTTGAACATAAATTTTTCTTTTGCTAGGATTCCCAGGAGCAAGACGGTTGAGTCGTATAAAATGTATATATACAGTATAAAATTCATATATAAATTTTGCCAAGCTATTTTTCAAAATTGGCTGTCTTATTTTACTTCTCATCAGCAATATTTGAGAGTTCCAGTTGCTCTCCATCCTTGATATCAGTTATGTTAGTTTATTATTTTAGCTATTCTGGTAGGTGTGTAATATCTCATTGTGGCTTTAGTTTGCATTTCTCTACTGGCTAAAAATATTAAATTTTTTTTGTGTTAATTTACTATTTGTGTATCCTCTTTGGTGCAGTGTCTGTCCAGGTTTTGCCCATTTTCTAATGAGATTGTTTGGTATCTTACTAAATTTGGAGAGTGATTTAAAAAATATATTTACAATGTAAGTGCTTTTTCAGATATTTGATTCAGAAATATTTTTTTCCCGGTTTATGGCTTCATTTTTGTTTCTTTTTTTCTTTTTTTTTTTGAAATGGAGTCTTGCTCTGTCGCCCAGGATGGAGTGCAGTGGTGCGATCTCGGCTCACTGCAACCTCCGCCTCCTGGTTCACTCCATTCTCCTGCCTCAGCCTCCCGAGTAGCTGGGACTACAGGCGCCTGCCACCATGCCCAGCTAATTTTTTTTTAATATGTTTTAGTAGAGACGGGGTTTCACTGTGTTAGCCAGGATGGTCTCGATCTCCTGACCTCGTGATCCGCCCGCCTCGGCCTCTCAAAGTGCTGAGATTACAGGCGTGAGCCACGGCACCTGGCCTGTTTTCTTAACATTGTCTTTCATGGAGCAAAAGTTTTAGATTTAATAAGGCCCACCATATTGGTCTTTTTTCTTTCATGAATTATGCTTTGGTGTTTTGTGCAAGAACTCTTGCCTAAACCTAGGTCATAAAGATTTTCTCCTAAATATTTTTCTAAAAGTTTTGTAGTTTTACATTTAGATCTGTGTTTGTTTCCTATTGCTGCCATAACAAATTGCCACAAACTTAGCTGATGAAAACAGTATCAATTTATTTTTTCAGTTCTGTAGGTCAAAAGTCCTGATAAGTTCAATTAGTTACTTTAGTCTTTCATAAAGCCAAAATCAAGGTGTCAGCTGGCTGGGCTCTTATTGGGAGTTTCCAGAAGATTGCACTTCTGGAGTAATTCAGGTTTTTGGCAAAATTGAGCTCCTTATGCTTGTTGGACTGAGGTCTCTATTTCTTGGCTTGCTGACAGTCAGAGGCCAATCTTAGCTTCCAGAGGCTTCTTTCCAGTCTTTGCATTTCAGAGCCAGCAATGCATCATTGAATCTTTCTTATGCTTAGGATCTGTCTGAATTTCTATTCTGCTCTGGCTTCCTTCTACGTAATTACTTTTTACCACTTGTCTGTCACCTAAGTTGGAAAAAGTTCTCTGCTTTAAGGTCTCATGTTAAAACTAACCCAAAATTCCCATAGACAGGTTTTTTAAAATAAAAGTAGAAATTGACCCTTCTGGTCTTAAAGCTTAAAACTTACATTTGTTTTATCTGAGTTTCTTCCTCAGGAAAGAACCCCCAAGCCTCTCAAAAAGTATCAAAGAACTGAAACTCACCAGATCACCACATCCGGACAATGAGACCCCAGGCCCCTTGTTCATCGTGATTGCTTCCTTATCACCCCTTAGTTCCTGTTTTCTCACAGATACTTACATTTCTTCCCTGCTAAATAAACCCATCATTTTAGTCAGTAGGAGAGATGAATTTGAGACTGATCTCCCATCTCCTCAGCTGCAGCCCCCGATTAAAAGCTTCTTCCCTGGCAATCTCCATTGTCTCAGTGGTTGGCTCTCTGTGGGCAAGCAGCAGGACCTATACTGAATCCCTGGCAGTTCAGTAACAATGTGATCAGATTGGGCCCATCCTGAAAATTCAGGATAATCTCCCCAGTATTAGGTCCATACATTTAATCCCTTCTACAAAGTTAAAATTACATATTCCCAAATTGCAGAGATTAAGACATGGTCATCATTAGGAGGCCATTCTGTTTACCTCAAGATCTATCATTCATTTTTAGTTTCTGTATAAAGTTTGAGACTTAGGTTAAGGTTCAATTTCTGCCTATGGAGATCCAATTATTCCAATATCATTTGTGTAAAAGACCATTATTTCTCTACTAAATTGTGTTTGCATGTTGGCAAAAATAAATTTGCTTTTGTACTTGTATGGGCTTATGTGTGGACCCTCTGTTCTATTCTATTGATGTGTGAGCATATCTCTTTGTCATACCATCCTGTCTTGATTACTATAGCTATATAGTAAGTTTATAAATCCTGTAGTGCGATTCATCAACTTTATTTTTTTAGTCAAAATTGTTTTCCCTAGTCTAGTTCTTTTTCTTTTCAATATAAATTTCCGAATCAGCTTATCTGTATCTCAGAAAAAATCTGCTGGGGGTTTTGAGAGGCAGTGCATTAAACTTGTAGATATTTCAGGACAATTGACATCTTTACTATGCTTATGCTTAGTCTTCCCAAACATTAGGCACAATATGCTTCTCCACTTATTTTGGTCCTCTTTGATTTCTTTGAAGAGGAGCATTATGTCGTTTTTAGCATACATTTCTTCTACAGGTTTTATTAGACGTTTATGTAAGAATTCAATTTTTAGAGCTATAATTTATAGTATTGTGTTTTTTAAATTTATATTTCCAGTTGTTCACTGCTAGTATATAAAAATATGATTCACTTGTGTGTGTGTGTGTTGACCTTGTATCCTGTGACCTTGCCTAACTCACTGAGTGCTAACAGTTTCCTTTGTAAATCCCTCGAAATTTTAATATAGACAATTATGCCATCTGCAAATAGGAACAATTTTATTTCGTTTATTCTCAGTTGGATGTCTTGCATTTCTTTTAATTTCTTTATTCCATTGGCTTCTAGTGCTATGTCAAATAGCAGTGAGAGAAGACATCCTTACCTTTTTCCTGCTCTTAACAAAATGGAATTCAGTCTTTCACTGTTAATGGTATGATACTAGCTATCGTCTTTTTGTTGTTGTTGATACTCTATCAGATTGAGGAAGTTCAAGCTATTCTTAGTTTGACGAGAGGTTTTATTGTGAGCAGGAGCTGAATTTTTTTGAATGTCTTTGTCCATTCATTGAGACAACTGTGACACTTTTCTTCTTTAATCTGCTAATATGATTGATTTTTGCACACTGAAACAGCCTTGCATTCTTGCAATAAAATCTGCCTGGTTGTGGTATATTATTCTGTTTATATATTGTTGAATTTCTTTTGCTAATATTGTATTATGGCTATTTGCATCTAGTTCATGAGGAATATTGGTTTGTAGTTTTCTTCCTTTGCATTATCTTTTTCTGATTTTAGTATTGGGCAATGTTGGCCTCAAAAAAAAAAAAAGCTGTGAAGTGTTCCCTTATCTATTTTCTGGAAGTGATTGTATAGAATTGTGTTTATTTTTTCTTCAAATGTTTGACAAAAGTTGCCAGTGAAATCATCTTGGCCTGGAGAATTCTCTTTTTGGAAGATTTCTAACTTCAATTTATTTAATGACCCTGTAGGCATTTACGCATTCCTAGCTCTGCCAGCTCATGTCTCTCCAGGCCTCATAATTTCCCTTCCAATGCCAATCCTTGCCTGAAGAGCAAGCTTTCCTCTAGAAACATACCAGCCCACTATTGTCTACATCAACTGAGAATTCTCCACCAGCTACAGTGACATTCTGATTGAGCCCAGTGGCATGCTGGCTGGTGCTGGCTGGTGCTGACCAAAACTGCACCTCTTCTCTGGCACAGGCAGTGTTTCAAAGAATGTTTCCACTCCTTGCCTCATGACATGTGGGAAAAGAGTGCCTACTGGCCCGAGCATTGTGCTGGCCATAAGATTCCCACTGTTCCCAAAATGCTAGCTCACATTGGATCACACCAGCTGAGAGGTCTTTTCAGTTCTAATCATAAGCTGACTTCTCACCTATTTTTACTGAGTATAACATTTTTTGGATTTTTTATTTTTATTATATTTAAATTTTTTAACGGTTAAATTTTAAATTTTTGTGGCTACATAATAGGTGTATATATTTATGGGGTACATGAGATATTTTGGTATACATGTGCAATGCATGATATTCGCGGCATAGAAAATTTAATAATTTCTTGGTTATCAAAGGGTCTGGTTTCTTTTTATTTTGCAGTACTTTGAATTTGTCACTTTATTTTCACCATATAAATATGGCTTTCATATTACACATATGTTAGCTCTTTAGATTATGTCCCGCATATAGTTTGTGCTCTATTTTGTTGTTTTTTATTTTGTTATTATTTTTTATCTATGCTTCAATTTAGTTGTTTTCCATTTTCCTGATGGTAAGTCCACTAGTTTGTCTTCTGCTGTGTTTACTGTGCTATATTCCAAGAGTCTTTTATTTTCCAGTGCTAGATTATCAGCTTGGTTTTTACTTTGATTATAATTCTCTGTTCAAATATTTCAATTTCATCAACTTTGTCCAGCAGTTTTCCTATTTTATTTTCCGTATTAATCACAATTAATTGGAATTCCTTGTCTGCTACCTTAAACTCTGGATCATCTCTTGGTCTATCTTCATTGACTTTTAAATTTTTTCATTTATTTTTTATTTTATGTTTTATTTAAAATTTTTTAGGCATGAAGTTTCATTATGTTGCCCAGGCTGCACTTAAACTCCTGGGCTCAAGCGATCCTCCCACCTCAGGCTCCTGAATAGCTGAAATTACAGACACATGCCACAGCATCAAGCTTTCACTGACTTTTTATTTCTTGATTATCAATATCTTTTTCCTGTTTCTTTGAGTATCTGTTCATCTTTTTACTGTATGTTCAATATTGTAGGTGATAGGCTATGAGTGATATGGATTATATTTCTGAAGAGTTTATATTTGTTTGAACAGTAGTTAAATTATCAATGAATTATATCCATCATTTCAAACCTTTCTTAAGCTTTGTTGTAGGTGAGTTGAAATTTCCCGTCTTCATGAAATATCTTTTCTACCTGCAGCATAGTACTTACTCATGGTGGGGTGTGGAGGGTGTCTTTCTGTAACTTAAATTAAGGTCTCTCCATTTTCTCAGACACATTTACTTAACACTGTGATTCCTGAAATTTCTCTTTAGTTTGCATTATCTTACCAACAATTCTCTGTAGCCCACTATATCCTTGAGCTTTATTTGCATAGTTTATAAGTGAATTAGGAACTTCAGGTGAATATTTGCAGATATTTGGGTTTCTCTCTCTGTGACTTCCTACTGTTTGATACTTGCCCTTCAAATCCCAGGGGACTGGCGGTCCCAAATTTTAATCTCTGTTTCAAAAAACCAATGAAACCATCATTCTCTAAGTTTGGTTGTATTACACCAGGATGTTGTTTAGGAAATGCTCATAAGCAGAAATCTGGGACCAATGTGGGGTTCGCTTCTTATCCTTTTCTGCCAAGGTCATATTCCTCTATTGGTTGCTATCCAGTGCCTACAAAAAGTCACTTAATGTATTTTGTTTATCTGTTATAATTGTTTATGACAGAAGGTTAAATCCAATGCTAGCTAATTTCTAATGGCCAGACTTTGGACTTCTTGTTATATGAAAAAAAAAAAAAGTAAACTCCCCTTTTATTAAGCTACTGAAGTCAGGTTTATGTTTTTGTTTTTGTTTTGTTGTTGTTATTGTTTTTGAGACAGAGTCTCACTCTGTTGCCCAGGTTGGAGTAGAGTGGCATGATCTCAGCTCACTGAAACTTTTACCTTCCAGGTTCAGGCGATTCTCCTGCCTCAGCCTCCCGAGTACCTGAGATTTGAGGAAATTCCATGCTTAATTCTGTGGGCTTTCGGTGCCAAATCATAACAAAGATAGCACCACTTAGCATATTTACTTAAAGAGTCAAAAGGCTTGAGTATCCTCGAGAAAACCTCTACGTCAGCGGAAGTTCAAGTTTCAGCAAACAATATTAACATCAAATACCAGGTAGCTATAGGTCACCTTTCTCCCTGTTTGTGCCCCATTAAGAAGGAAGATAGGGGGAATGCATGGATATGACCAAACTCACACTTATTTCTTGGGATTGTGAGTTTGCTGCCCTCTAACAGTGCTGGGAACATAATCCTTCATGAGGAGCAGAAACATCTTGCAGTTTATGTCCATTTTTATCCATTGATCTCCTGCTGTCGATGTCTGACTTTTCGCTTTGTCTGTTGTATCAGTGGGAGCTGATGTCAACTCTTCAGAATGTCAAGGTTCTGCAATTCTCATAGATTCCCAGGAGCTCGAAGTCCCCACATCTTCCAGGGATGAGCGGCACTCCAGATGAGAAAATAAAACATTAGGATGTTATTGGTTATTTCTTTTCTTGCTTTTCTTTTATTGAACTATCCATAAACCAGTGACAATATCCAGGTGTCTCTGACAAACAGTAATAATCAACACAAGATTTTTTTTTATGTTTATGTTTATTTTTATTTTTGAGACAGAGTCTCGCTCTGTCACCCAGGCTGGAGTGCGATCTCAGCTCACTGCAAACCCCGCCTCCCGGGTTCAAGTGATTCTCCTGACTCAGCCTCCCGTGTAGCTGGGATTACAGGCACACACCACCACACCTGGCTAATTTTTGTATTTTTACTAGAGATGGGGTTTCACATGTTGGTCAGGCTTGTCTCAAACTCCTGACCTCTGGTGATCCACCCTCCATGGCCTCCCAAATTGCTGGTATTACAAGTGTTAGCCACTGCGCTCTGCCAAGACAAGAATAATAATAAAAAAAATTACCACGAACTCTCATCCCAAGCACAGGTAAGCATGTAGGTCCTTAAAACATATGCTGAGGAACAGAAAACCAAATACTGCATTCTCATTTACAGGTGGGAGCTAAACATTGGGTACTCATGGACAAAAAGATGGCAACTATAGACAATGGGGACAACTAGAGGCAGGAGGAAGGAAGGGTGGAAAAACTAACTATGGATACTATGCTCGCTACCTGAGTGACGGGACCAATCGTATCCCAAACATCAGCATCGTGCAATATACCCGTGTAACAAATCTGCACGTGTACCACTGAATCTAAAATAAAAGTTTAAATTATAAAAAGAATAGATGCTTCGATTTTACCCCAGAACTTCGGGGATAGATCCTGAAGAAGCAACAATTTGATGTTTATATGATTAAGGAAAAACCTTGATGATAGTTGAGATAGCATTAAAATTGGTGTGCTCTTTAAAGTGGCATAGTTGCTCTGTGCTCACCCATTGTTAACACTGGAGCACTGGTGAGTTTGCTGCAAGTCCAGGGATTTGCTGCAGTTTGGTGTCACCAAAAACAACCTAGGATACAGTATTAGGAGATCTCCCATCGGTTCTGAGAAACTGCTCTGCCATTTGAACCTCACGGGAAGCCACTCACCGGTTTGATTCCTCATCTGTGATTTTTAAATCTAGCTGTGCTTCAAAATCATCTAGGGACCTCTACTAATATGCAGGTTTAGATCCAAACCCCCAAAATTCTGATTTAGAAGGTCACAGCATTATTAGCGAGGACACTGGGTTATTCACAGGCTCTACAGCTGATTGTATCACATAGCCCAGCTGGGAAAACATCACTCTAACATTCCTTTTATCCCTGATATGATACAATCCCTGGACTTCCCTGGGTCAATGTTTCCTTCGAGTCCTTAACTGCAGTTTGTGATAATAAAATCATATGATCAAACATATGAGATGAATTTGAAAATCTAAGCAACTATTTATTCCATCATTGCTTCAGAAAAACACCAAGAGTACCAAATCTATGCTGGACACTGTATGGTAGCACTTCAGGAACAAAATCAAGTAAAATACCTGCTGTGGCCTGTTTAAGGAAACAAAACAGGTACATAGAGGAGAGATTATTATTCAGTGTGGTAAATGCTGTGGCCAGAGTAAACACTAGATTTTGCTATTCTGATGGCATAGAGGAAAGGACTTCCTGGGAAAATGATGCTTATGATGATTCTTGAAGGGTAAATGAATGTTAGTAAGGAGGGTTAAAGTGGAAAGAAATTAATAAACTGTGAAATGCATGAATTTCAAATATCCCCTTTCTGTTTACCTCGGTGTTTAAGACTCCCAGGCCATCCAGGATAGCTAGGGCCACCTGGGACTCCAGGAGACATTGAGAAGTCCTTCCCCACTCAAGTCTGCCTTTGCAGTGAAGCTGAGGGATCCCATCCCAGGCCCCTCCAAGCCCATTGTCTTCAAGGAAGTGTTGAGTAGTCATCAGGGCCACTTCAATCTTACCAAGGGGATGTTCACCTGCATGTACCACCTCAATCTTACCACAGGAATGTTCACCTGGCATGTACTACTTCAATCTTACCACGGGGATGATGTTCCCCTGGCATGTACCACTTCAGTCTTACCGTGAGGATGTTCACCTGGCACGTACCACTTTGGCTTCAATGTTGAGCCGTTCCAACATGCCGTAAAATTAGGGCTCATGAAGAACAGTACCCAAGTCCTCGAGAAGGAAGCCAACGCTGAGGACAATTACAGGCATGTGTTTGGAACTGTCGTCTTGCAGCCGATGATGGGAGATAGGGTCTGGCTAAAATCCAAGCTAGAAGCAAAAGAGAACGAGAAAGGGTTGATTCAAAGTGTGTTCTGTGGTTATTTGTTCTATGCAACTATACTGGCTAAGAGTAACCACACACTTCAATTCCTCAAGTGGGTCTAAATTTCAGAGCGAAACTTCCCCTTCTTCAGTATATTTTTCCCTAAGATCATTACATGCATAACATTAAGAGTAACCCAGTTTATCAATGTGAATGTAACTCCAAAAGCAGTAAAGATTAATAATCCATTAATTGGTCAACAACTTCTTATTGAAAGTCTATCACATTTCCAGTATTCTTCCATATCCTAGGAATTTCCAGGAGAGGATGTCAGAAAATCAGATCTAATTGGAAGCCTCTTGCCACTTGAAACTGGGGGGACCAGGAAAGTTCTCATTCCTTTTTGTGATTATGTCTGAACATTTTTCTCCATACTAAAAAAGTCTTAATTATAGCCCCCTCCATGACTTCAATTTTACAACTTACAATACAGCTAGGAAAGCACATATCCCAGAGAGATGAAGAAAATTTGTTCAAAGTCACATGAAGTTGTGAATACATACTATTAAATGCATATTTTGCATTCAATGTATAGTGCATATTTTGGCCACTGTTAGAGCAAGGGGCAAGGGTATGGTTTGGAGGAGCAGTTTCTATGGCTTAATACCCATAAGACCCTATTAGTTGCCTACTAAGTGTCCATTCACCCATTGTATGTTTCAATTTCTTCCTAACAGGTAAGGTTCCTGTTGCATTTTACAGATGAATAATTTGAGATTCAAAGAAGTAATCCTACTTATTCCCAACCAGATTGCTAGTTAAAAGCCTGAGACAGAATTCTAATCCCAGGTTTCCCAGGAATCCGAGTTCTTAACCATAGTGTTTTTGATTAGTTAATTGTCATTTACTCATTTCTCCAAGCTCTGCCCTTGGCTTTTGCTTTTCATTTCCAGCTAAGTCTTGGAGTACGGCAACCTACAAGAAGCAGTCTTACTCTGGCTGGCATTTACTCTGTTTGTTCATTCTCTCCCCTAGAGCAGTAGCCTCAGGAGATAATGTCAGAAAAAACAAATTGTTGGCACCAGGATCTGCATACCCCAATTAACAAAATGATGCTTTCTACCCACCCTCCTGCAAATATTTGAAGCAGGAGACTGCCCCTCCCACAACCTGGGTCAGCCTCCTACCAGCCATTCTCAAGACAAAAGCCTTTTTCCTTTTAGTGGGTGAACCTTCTCCAGGAGTTCTTTCTGGCATGCCTAGCTGTGGGGTCTAAGTCTTGGATCACTGATCACCCTATCAAGGCCTTAAGTACGTAGTACAATATTGCCTCTTCAGATATTTACCCCTGGTACAACCAGCTGCTAGCAACAAGATTAATATTTAACCACAAGGTAGATTCACCGATTCTTACTCGCTCTGGATCTCAGCGTGGATAGGATTATAGACTATAATTCCTAGGCCATTTTTTAGATTTTCCTTCCAGCATGTCTGTTCTCAGAGTAGCTGTATGTATAAGACCAAAATAAAGAGGCCATCCTAACTCCTACCCTGACTTCTATTTGAAGATGTATTCCTTGGGCTGAACCACAGGTTACGAGTTATCACAAATCATTTTCAGTACAGGAAGTCAAATGCAGATCAAAAAGTCTTGAATTGGAGGCAATTTCCAATGAGAAACATGTGCAGGAAGAAACTAACATTAAGTGCTACATATTCAAAATGGTCTAATAAACATAAAGCATGAAATGCTAATTAATGTTCGTTACTTTTTAACATGCATGCCATCTCTTTTAATCCTCCTAACAACCTTATAAGGAAAATATCTACAATATATATTATATTTCATACAAAGCAAACTATTTACACAACATTCCAAGTTTTTTCCCATTACCCTTATTTTGTTCTTTCTGCCTGGAATTCTTATGTTCCTGATCTTTGATGAACTCATCCATTTCCTAAGGTCTAGTTCAAATGCCTCCTTTAATATCTACGTCAAATATACAAGTGTATAAGAAGAAGACTGTTTTACAAGAAGATATCAGAATTTAATTCTGAGATGGAGTAGTGGAGCAGCATTGAACATAGTAAAGCAGAAGAACTATATTTCAATGGTAAATAATCCCTGGATCTTTTCCTGTAAACCAGCACTTGGCCTACAGTGCAAGGCCAAATAGCACATTGATGATTGTCAAAGATAAGAATAAAATTGCTTGACCCACCACTGGACTATAAATGCCTAGGAAGCAACCCAGAGCATGTAAGCAATGACTCCATTTCCAGAATATTTTTGAAAGCAGGAGTGTCAAACAGTTATCATTTGCTTTTGTATAAGATATGACAAAGATTTTAAAAATCTGTCCTGTTACAAAGTCATATGTAATTGATGATAGATATTGTCTTGGTAAAATAAGGATTGAATTAGATCTTATGTTTAATGAGGCAGTAAAACATTTCATCATCTTCCCATGTGGGCCCTAAAATTCTGCTTGGAGACAGTGCTTCTTGTTATGGGAAAGTCTTGCTAAGAATTTGTGCTTGATGTGGGTTGCAACTAGAGTCAAGTCCACAAAGAAGGGAGCCAAATTAACATGCATATACCAGACATGACTTTCAGGCTATAAACCATATATTTTCTTGTTTTAGTCAGCTAAGTTTTACCTTTAAGCTTCAAAACTTAATGAACAAAAGTGAATAATTGAACCCAGTAATGGATAACCCAGAGTTATAAAAATGTCCTGAGAGGCTGGGTGCAGTGGCTCACGACTGTAATCCCAGCACTTTGGGAGGCTGAGGTGGGCGGATCATGAGGTCAGGAGATTGAGACCATACTGGCTAACATGGTGAAACCCTGCCTCTACTAAAAACACAAAAAATTAGCTGGGTGTGGTGGCACATGCCTGTAGTCCCAGCTACGAGGGAGGCTGAGGCAGGAGAATTGCTTGAACCTGGGAGGCGGAGGTTGCAGTGAGCCAAGATCTTGCCAATGAACTCCAGCCTGGGTGACAGAACAAGACTCTGTCTCAAAAAAAGAAAAAAAAAAAAAGTCCTGAGGTTTTGCATAGCACTGAGACACCAGGGAAATCCTTTTAACCTTTAGATACCTAGATATCTATCTATTCAAGTTACTGCTAAGGAACTTGCTATGGTCCAAACATTTGTGTCCCCCTTAAATATATGTGTTGAAACCTAAGCTCCAACGCGATGGTATTAGGAGGTGGGGTCTTCTGGGGTGATTAGATCATGAGGGCAGCCCTCATAAATGAGATTATTGCCCTGGGCTGGTGACACATGCCAGCACTCTGGGAGGCCGAGGTGGGCAGATCACTTGAGGTCAGGAGTTCTAGACCAGCCTGGCCAACATGATGAATCCCCATCTCTACTAAAAATACAAAAATTAGTCGGGCATGGTGGTGCACATCTGTAATCCCAGCTACTCAGGAGGCTGAGGCAGGAGAATTGCTTGAACCTAGGAGATGGAGGTTACAGTGAGCCGAGATCACGCCACTGCCCTCTGGCCTGGATGACAAAGCAAGACTCTGTCTCAAAAATAAATAAATAAATATAAAAATAAATAAAGGAGACCTCATAGAGCTAGCTTGATATGGTTTGGCTTGTGTCCCTACCCAAATCTCATCTGGAATTGTAACCCCCACGTGTCGGAGGAGAGACTGGTGGGAGGTGATTGGATTAGTGGATTGGTTTCCCCAATGCTGTTCTCATGACAATGAGGGAGATATCATAAGATCTGATGGTTTAAAAGTTGTAGTTTTCCCTGCACTCTCTCTCTCCTGCCCCCTTGGGAAGAAGGTACTTGCTTCCCCTTTGCCTTCTGCCGTGAGTGTGAGTTTCCTGAGGCCTCCCCAGCCATGCAGAACAGTGAGTCAATTAAATCTCTTTCCTTTAAAAATTACCCCGTCTTGGTATCTTTATAGCAGTATGAGAATGGACTAATACAGAGAATTGGTACCAGCAGTGGTACTGCTATAAAGTGGGTACTGCTATAAAGGTAACCTGAAAATGTGGAAGCAACTTTGGAACTGGGTAACAGACAGATGTTGGAACAGTTAGGAGGGCTCAGAAGAAGACAGGAAGATGTGGGAAAGTTTGGAACTTCCTAGAGACTTGTTGGATGGTCTTGACCAAAATGCTGATAGTGATATGGACAATAAAGTCCAGGCTGAGGTGGTCTCAGATGGAGATAAGGAAGTTTTTGGGAACTGGAGCAAAGGTCACTCTTGCTATGCTTTAGTAAAGAAACTGGCAGGATTTTGCCCCTGCTCTAGAGATCTGTGGAACTTTAAACTTGAGTGAGATAATTTAGGGTGTCTGGCAGAAGAAACTTCTAAGCAGCAAAGCATTCAAGATGTGACCTGGCTTTTTCTGAAGGCATTCAGTCATATGTGTTCACAAAGAGATGGTTTGAAATTGGGACTTACGTTTAAAAGGGAAGTAGAGCATAAAGGTTTGGAAAATTTGCAGCCTGCCCATGTGGTGGAAAACAAAAACCCATTTTCTGTGGAGAAATTCAAGCCTGCTGCAGAAATTTGCATAAATAATGAGGACCTGAATGTTAATAGCCAAGACAATGAGGAAAATGTCTCCAGGGCATGTCAGAGACCTTCACAGCAGCCCCTCCCATCACAGGCCTAGAGGCCTAGGAGGGAAAAGTGGTTTTGTGGGCTGCACCCAGGGCCCCACAGCTCTGTGTAGCCTTGGGACTTGGTGCCCTGCATCCCAGCCACTCCAGCTCCAGCTGTGGCTAAAAGGGCCAAAGTACAGCTCATGCAATTGATTCAGAGGGTGCAAGCCCCAAGCCTTGGCAGTTTCCACATGGTGATAGGCCTGAGAGTGCACAGAAGACAAGAGATGCAGTTTGGGAATATCCACCTAGATTTCAGAGGATGTAAGGAAATGCCTGGATATCCAGGCAGAAGCTGGCTGCAAGGGTAGAGCCCTCATGTAGAACATTTGCTAGGCAGTGAGGAAGGGAAATGTGGGGTTGGAGTCCCCACACAGAGTCCCCACTGGGGCACTGCCTAGTGAGAAGAGGACCATTGTCCTCCAGACACCAGAAAGGTAGATCCACTGACAGAGGCACCATACACCTGGAAAAACCACAGGCACTCAATGCCAGCCTGTGAAAGCATCCACAGGGGCTGTACCCTGCAGAGCCACAGGGGCATAGGTGCCCAAGATCATGGAAACCCACCTCTTGCATCAGCCTGCCCTGGATGTGAGACATAGAGTCAAAGGAGATTGTTTTGAAGCTCTAAGATTTAATGAATGCCTTGCTGGGTTTCAGACTTGCATGGGGCCTGTGGCCCCTTTGTTTTGGCCAATTTCTCCAATTTGGAATGGGAGTATTTACCCAATGCCTGTACCCCCATTGTATCTTGGAAGCAACTAACTTGCTTTTTATTTTACAGGCTCATAGGGACTTGCTTTGTCTCAGACGAGACTTTGGACTTGGACTTTTGAGTTAATGCTGGAATAAGTTAAGACTTTGAGGGACTGTTGGGAAGGCATGATTGGTTTTGAAATGGTGGTTTCTCCCATGCTGTTCTCGTGACAGTGAGGAAGTTCTCATGAGATATTATGGTTAAAAAGTGAAAGTTTCCCCTGCTCTCTCTCTCTCTCTACTGCTGCCTTGTGAAGAAGGTACTTGCTTCCCCTTCCCCTTCCTTCATGATTGTAAGTTTCCTGAGGCTTCCCCAAATTTCTCTGCAATAGAATTTTTTCTGGATATTGTCTATGATGCGAATTCTCCACCCCATCCTAGGAACTCTAATTACTCTAGTATATTTCACCTCCTAAGAATAATGTGCTAAGTATCATGTGATAAGATTATAGTGCTCTATTCGAGAACTTCATGAAGCATACACAAGTATCAATAGTCAAATTGATCAAGCGGAAGAGAGGATATCAGAGATTGAAGATCATCATAATGAAATAAAGTGAGAAGACAAGATTAGAGAAAAAAGAGTAAAAAGAAATGAACAAAGCCTCCAAGAAATATGGGGCTATGTGAAAAGACCAAATCTACATTTGATTGGTGTGCCTGAAAGTGACAGGGAGAATGGAACCAACTTGGAAAACACACATCAGGGTATTATCCAGGAGAATTTCCCCAACCTAGCAATACAGGCCAACATTCAAATTCAGGAAATACAGAAAACACCACAAAGATATTCCTCGAGAAGAGCAACCCCAAGACACATAATCATCAGATTCACCAAGGTTGGAATGAAGGAAAAAATGTTAAAGGCACCCAGAAAGAAAGGTCGGGTTGCCCACAAAGAGAAGCCCATTAGATTAACAGCAGATCTCTCTGCAGAAACCCTACAAGCCAGAAGAGAGTGAGGGCCAATATTCAACATTCTTAAAGAAAAGAATTTTCAACCCAGAATTTCATGTAGAAGGAAACTAAGCTTCATAAGCAAAGGAGAAATAAAATACAGACAAGCAAATGCTGAGAGATTTTGTCACCACCAGGCCTGCCTTACAAGAGCTCCTGAAGGAAGCACTAAACATGGAAAGCAATAACCGGTACCAGCCACTGCAAAAACAGACCAAATTGTAAAGATCATCGACACTATGAAGAAACTGCATCAACTAGCAGGCAAAATATCACAATGACAGGATCAAATTCACACATAACAATATTAACCTTAAATGTAAATGGACTAAATGCCCCAATTAAAAGACACAGATGGCCAAATTAAATAAAGAGTGAAGCCTCATCAGTGTGCTGTATCCAGGAGACCCATCTCACGTGCAAAGACAAATATAAGCTAAAATAAAGGGAAGGAGGAAGATTTACCAAGCAAATAGAAAGAAAAAAAAAAAAAGCAGGGGTTGCAATCCTAGTCTCTGATAAAACAGACTTTAAACCAACAAATATCAAAAGAGACACAGAAGGCCATTACATAATGGTAAAGGGATCAATGCAACAAGAAGAGCTAACTACCCTAAATATATATGCACTCAATGCAAGAGCACCCAGATTCATAAAGCAAGTTCTTAGAGACCTACAAAGAGACTTAGACTCCCACACAATAATAATGGGAGATTTTAACACCCACTGTCAATATTAGACAGATCAATGAGACAGAAAATTAACAAGAATATTCAGGACATGAACTCAGCTCTTGACCAAGTGGACCTAATAGACATCTAGACAACTCTCCACCCAAAATCAACAGAATATATATTCTTCTCAGCACCACATCGCACTTATTCTAAAATTGACCACATAATTGGTAGTCAAATACTCCTCAGCACATGCGAAAGAACGGAAATCATAACAAACAGGCTCTCCGACCACAGTGCAATCAAATTAGAACTCAGGATTAAGAAACTCACTCAAAACCGCACAACTACATGAAAACTGAACAATACGCTCTTGAATAACTACTGGGTAAACAATGAAATAAAGGCAGAAATAAAGATGTTATTTGAAACCAATGAGAACAAAGACACAACGTACCAGAATCTCTGACACATTTAAAGCAGTGTGTAGAGGGAAATTTATAGCACTAAATGCCCACATGAGAGAGCAGGAAAGATCTAAAATCGACACCCTAACATCACAGTTAAAAGAACTAGAGAAGCAAGAGCAAACAAATTCAAAAGCTAGCAGAGGACAAGAAATAATTAAGATCAGAGCAGAACCGAAGGAGATAGAGGCATGAAAAACCCTTCAAAAAATCAACGAATCCAGCAGCTGTTTTTTTGAAAAGATCAACAACAAAATAGATTGACCACCAGCCAGACTAATAAAGAAGGAAAGAGAGAAGAATCAAATAGACACAATAAAAATGAAAAAGGGAATATCACCACTGATCCCACAGAAATACAAACTACCATCAGAGAATACCATAAACACCTCTACGCCAGTAAACTACAAAATCTAGGAGAAATGGATAAATTCCTGGACACATACACCCTCCCAGGACTAAACCAGGAAGAAATTGAATCCCTGAATAGACCAATAGCAAGTTCTGAAATTGGGGCCGTAATGAATAGCCTACCAACCAAAAAAAGTCCGGATTCACAGCCGAATTCTACCAGAGGTACAAAGAGGAGCTGGTACCATTCCTTCTAAAACTATTCCAAACAATAGAAAAAGAGGGAATCTTCCCTAACTCATTTTATGAGGCCAACATCATCCTGATACCAAAACCTGGCAGAGACACAACAAAAAAGAAAATTTCAGGCCAATATCCCTGAGGAACATCAATGTGAAAAACCTCAATAAAATACTGGCAAACCGAATCCAGCAGCACATCAAAAAGCTAATCCACCATGATCAAGTTGGCTTCATCCCTGGGATGCAAAGCTGGTTCAACATCCACAAATCAATAAATATAATTTATACATAAACAGAACCAATGGCAAAAACCACATGATTATCTCAATAGATGCAGAAAAGCCTTTGACAAAATCCAACAGCCTTTTATGCTAAAAACTCTCAATAAGCTAGGTATTGATGAAACGTATCTCAAAATAAAAAGAGCTATTTATGACAAATCCACAGCCAATATCAGACTGAATGGGCAAAAATTGGAAGCATTCCCTTTGAAAACTGGCACAAGACAAGGATGCCCTCTCTCACCACTCCTATTCAATATAGTATTGGAAGTTCTGGCCAGGGCAAAAGGGAAGGGAAGGGAAAGGGAGGGAAGGGAGAGATAAAGAAATAAAGGGTATTCAAATAGGAAAAGAGGAACTCAAATTGTCTCTGTTTGCAGATGACATGATTATATATTTAGAAAACCCCGTCATCTCAGCCCAAAATCTCCTTAAGCTGATAAGCAACTTCAGCAAAGTCTCAGGATACAAAATCAATGTGCAAAAATCACAAGCATTCCTATACACCAATAGCAGACAAGCAGAGAGCCAAATCATGAGTGAACTCCCATTCACAATTGCTACAAAGAGAATAAATTCCTAGGAACAGAACTTAAAAGGGATGTGAAGGACCTCTTCAAGGAGAACTACAAACCACTGCTCAACAAAATAAAAGAGGATACAAACAAACGGAAGAACATTCCATGCTCATGGATAGGAAGAATCAATATCGTGAAAATGGCCATACTGCCCAAAGTAATATATAGATTCAATGCTAACCCCATCAAGTTACCATTGACTTTTTTCACAGAATTGGAAAAAAGTACTTTAAATTTCAAATAAACCAAAAAAGAGCCCTCATTGCCAAGACAATCCTAAGCAAAAAGAACAAAGCTGGAGGCATCACGCTATCTGACTTCAAACTATACTATAGGGCTACAGTAACCAAAACAGCATGGTACTGGTACCAAAACAGATATATAGACCAATGGAACAGAACAGAGGCCTCAGAAATAACACCACACATCTACAACCATCTGATCTTTGACCAACCTGACAAAAACAAGCAATGGGAAAGGATTCCCTATTTAATAAATGATGCTGGGAAAACTGACTAGTCATATGCATAAAACTGAAACTGGACCCCTTCCTTACACCTTATACAAAAATTAACTCAAGATGGATGAAAGATTTAAATGTAAGACCTAAAACCATAAAAACCCTAGAAGAAAACCTAGGCAATACCATTCAGCACATAGGCATGGGCAAAGACTTCATGACCAAAAGACCAAAAGCAATGGCAACAAAAGCCAAAATTGAACAAATGGGACCTAATGAAACTAAAGAGCTTCTGCACAGCAAAAGAAACTATCATCAGAGTGAACAGGCAACCTACAGAATGGGAGAAAATTTTTGCACTCTATCCATTTGACAAAGGGATAATATCCAGAATCTGCAAAGAACTTAAACAAATTTACAAGAAAAAAAAAACAACCCCATCAAAAAGTGGGCAAAGGATATGAATAGAGACTTTTCAAAAGAAGGCATTTATGCAGCCAACAAACTTATGAAAAAGTGCTCATCATCACTGGTCATTAGAGAAATGCAAATCAAAATCATAATGAGATACCATCTCACTCCAGTTAGAATGGCAATCATTAAAAAGTCAGGAAACAACAGATGCTGGAGAGGATGTGGCGAAATAGGAATACTTTTACACTGTTGATGGGAACATAAATTAGTTCAACCACTGTGGATGACAGTGTGGTGATTCCTCAAGGATCTAGAATTAGAAATAACATTTGATCCAGCAATCTCATTACTGGATATGTACCCAAAGGATTATAAATCATTCTACTATAAAGACACATGCACATGTATGTTTATTGTGGTACTGTTCACAATAACGAAGATTTGGAACTAATCCTAATGTCCATTAGTGATAGACTGGATAAAGAAAATGTGGCACACATACACCATGGAATACTATGCAGCCATAAAAAAGGATGAGTTCATGTCCTTTGCAGGAACATGGATGAAGCTGGAAACTGGCATTCTCAGCAAACTAACACAAGGACAGAAAACCAATCACCGCATGTTCCACTCATAAGTGGGAGTTGAACAATGAGAACACATGGACACAGGGAGAGGAACATCACACACTGGGCCTGTCGGGGCTGGGGGACTAGGGGAGGGATAGCATTAGGAGAAATACCTAATGTAGATGATGGGTTGATGGGTGCAGCAAACCCCCATGGCATGTGTATACGTATGTAACAAACATGCACGTTCTGCACATGTACCCCCGAACTTAAAATATAATAATAAAAAATTATAATTTATGAAGAAAGATTATAGTGCCTTATTAAATAAAACAATAGATATGGATATTTAATATATTAGAGAGAACATTTATTCTTTTAACTATTCATTTAACAAACATGCATGGCATGTCAGTTCAATGTCAAAATCTACCCTCTAAATCTAGATGCAGACTTTGTATCTCCTGCCTCAAGTAACACAAAAAGAGAGAAAATACAGAATTAATTCAAGGTTCAAAATTCCTACGACAAGGACTATGATCAGTGTTACACATAATGCTGTGATTCCCATATCTTAGAGGATAAAGAAAAAAAATCTCAGTCTCAAGTAGATAAAGAAGAAATATTTGAGTTGAGTCTTAACAGATGACGAGAGGTTGCTTGGAATAGGTGGATATGGGATGGTGTAGGAAACCACTTAGTGTGAAGAGGATCAACTCAGAATCACCCCGTCTCACTTGATATGGTTTGACTCTGCATCCCCACCCAAATCTCATCTCAAATTGTAATTCCCATGTGTGAAAGGAGGGGCCTGATGGGAGGTGATTGGATCGTAGGGGTGGTATTCCTTCATGCTGTTCTCGTGATAGTGAGTGAGTTCTCACAAGATCTGGTTGCTTGATCAAGTGTGTGGCTCTTCCAGCTTCACTCTCTCTGTCTCCTGCTGCTACCTTGTGAAGAAGGTACCTTGCTTCTCCTTCACTTTCCGCCATGATTGGGAGTTTCCTGAGGCCTCCCAACCATGTGGAACGGTGAGTCATTTAAACCTCTTTTGTTTGTAAATTACCCAGTCTTAGGTAGTATCTTTATAGCAGTGTAAAAACAGACTAATACACCACTTTTATTTATTTCATGATTTAGGAAGGCCTGCATCACTAGGATCACCAGGGCCAAAAGAGTTTCCGAAAGATATTGAGCAGTGTCCGTACACACAAAAGTCTTCCTTTGTCATGAAGCTGATATCTCCCAGGCCCCTTCCAGCCCCTTGCCTTAAAGGAAATCCTGCACAACCATTAAGGCCACTTTGATCTGAACACTGGAGTCTTTATGCCGTTCCTGGAATCCACCAGTTTTGTTTTGACATTGAAACACACAAGCATCCTGTGAAGGTGATACACATGAAGAAAGGCACTCAAGTTATGCAGAAGGAGGCTGAGGCTTAGAATGGGCATGTACAGGTTTCAGGGACTGCTGTCTTAGAGCTGATGAGTGGGGACAGGGTTTGGATGGAGTCCAAAGTGAACCCACAACATGAAAAATGAATTCTTCAAACTATATTTTTTGGGGTTTTGCTTTATGAAAGTTAACAAGCGGAGAAGCAGTAATTTTTTCCTTTCTTCAAAAAGTCTGACTTGAAGAACAGAATATTCTCTTCCTCCTCAATATACCTAAGGGGATAATAGAGTTGAATAATTCCTAGTATACCAATGTGAATTTAGTGCTAATGCTGAAACCATAAATATTATACCAATTTATATTTGAACGCTCAACTATAAACTATTGGCATCATCTCATGTTTTCAGAATTATGATAAAATGTATATGTATCCATGTCTTACTCCATTTTCTATTGCTATACCTGAGACTGGGTAATTTATAAAGAAAAGAAATTTATTTCTTACAGTTTTGAAAGCTGAGAATTCCAAGAGCATGACACTGGCATCTGGTGAGGACCTTCTTGCTGCATCATAACAGGGTGGAGGGCATCACATGGCAAGAGGGCAAGAGCATGCATGTCAGCCCAGGCCTTAATGTTTCTTCTTATAAAGCCACCAGTCCCATCATGGGGGCCCCACCCTGAAGAATCTTATCTAATCCTAATTTCCTCTCCATTATCCCACCTCCAATCAACACATGAATTTTGAATAAAGTTTCCAACACATGAAATTTGGAAGGCATATTCAAACCATAGCAATCCACACATGCAGCTATCGGGGCAAAAGCTGTGAAGGAGCTATTCTAAATCAGAACCACCCACATGTACAGAGGAAGACAGCTGTCATTTAGAATGAGGTTGGAGCACTAGAAAAGCCCTTTGCCCCCTACACACTTATACCTGGATCTTTCTTTTCTTGAGCAAAATCTTTCCCAAATTAATTAAGGACGAGGTTAATGACACAAATAGCCCTGGGAAATATAAAGTTTTTGCTTTTATTACATAAAAATTTACATGGCTTCATGATGCTTTCTGTGACGCCAGTTTCATGACAGAAGGGCAGAGAAGTACAAGATGCATAGGTACTGTGTGAGGAAATATTTCTGTTGTTTTGCCTTTATGAAGTTACATTGTGGCATCCTGGTAGCTCCTTAAATCAATGTAGTGTTTTACTCTTCTGTATATCCCAACAATTTGTTCTCCCTATTATTTAAGTACTTTGGGGGTTGTCCATTTATTTGCTGGGTTTCTATTTGGATTCAGTTAGACTAGCAACTGCCAGCAGACTCCTTATTATGGAAATCGTGGGCAGGTTCAAAGGGTTTTTCAAATACAATTTCCTCCTTACTGATTTACTACTTTAATCCCCTGCTATGGTTTGAATGATGGTGTCTGTTCCAAAATTTGTGTTGAAAGCTAATGGCTACTGTGATAGTCTTAAGAGGTGGGGCCTTTAAGAAGTGATTAGGTCATGAGGGCTCTTCCTTTGTGAATGGGAGTAAGGCCCTCTTAAAAGGGAAGTCACGCAATATTGTGCCTTTCTTGCCCTTCTGCCTTCTGCCATGTGAGGACACAGCAGTCCTCCCCTCTGGAAGATGCAGCAACAAGGTACCATCTTGGTAGTGGAGAGACTGGGCCCTCACCAGCCAGCACCTTGATCTTGGACTCCCAACCTACAGACCTGTGAGAAATACATTTCTGATCTTTACAAATTACCCAGTATCAGTTATTTTGTAATAGCAGCAGAAATGGACTAAGATACTCCCCTTCACGCTTGAGTGATATAAATTTGAATGGTATAAATTTGATAAAGTTGATAAAATAAACAAATGTAAATGATATACAAAGAGCACATGAAAAGTTGCTCAACATCATTAGCTATAGGAAAATGCAAATCAAAACCACAATTAGATACCACTTAGGCCCACAAGAATGGTTATGATTTTAAAAAGATAACAGGTGCTGATTAGATCATAGAGAAATTAATACCCTCGAACCTGCTAGTGGGAATGTAAAACCGTGCAGGCACTGTGAAAAACTGGCAGTTCCTCAGAAAGTTAACCATAGTGTAATCATATAACCCAGCCATTCCACTCCTAGGCATAGAGCCAAGAGAATTGGAAACATATGTTCACACAAAAATGTGTCACAATTATTCATAGCAGCATTATTCATAACAGCCAAAAGGTGGAAACAACCTAAATATCCGTTAACTGATGAGTGAATAAATAAAATGTGATAAATCCTCGCAACAGAATGTTATTTGGCAATTAAAAGGAATGTAGTATGAGTACATGCTGCAACCTGGATAACTCTTGAAAACATTGTTCTAAATGAAAGAAGCCTATTACAAAAGGGCACATAGTGTGTGATTTCATTCATATGAAATACCAAGAATAGGCAAATTGAGAGACAAAAAGTAGTTTAGTGATTTCTGGGGGCTAGGATTGGGAGTGGGCATGAGAAGTGACAGCCAGTGGGTACGGAATCCTTTTGTGGATGTGATTCTAAAATTAGACCGTGGTGACATTTCACTACTCTATAATATAAAAACCATTGAGCTGCACACTTGAAAGTGGGTAAATTATAAGGTTTGTTAATTATATCTCACTAAAGTTGCTTAAAGGCCCATGAGTCTATTCTGATGTAAATACATAAACAGGAAAGAAGGGGAAGTTTTTCTTTATAGTAGAATGTAAAACTACACAAAGAATAATGGAGTTATAAATTTAAAATAGAATCTAAAATCAGTGGATAAAATTTTTATGAAGAAGAGGTCCAATCCAGCAGTTTAATTAACATACTCTTTAAAGATACATGATTTTATGGAGTATCTGCTGTATACATGATAATATTCTCTTTTTATGTATTTTCATTATTATACCATATCTCAGATCAACTGATGAGCATAATATCTCCATTTTAAAGATTTTTTATTGAGGCTAACTAAACTTACCTAACTAGTTTGAAGTTACACTGGTAGGAAGTGGCAAAACAGTATTTGAACTGAGACATTCCTCACGTGAGCACATTGTTAGGCTATTAAGCTACACTACTTTTTTTTTTTTTTTTTTTTTTTTTTTGTTTGAAACGTAGTCTTGCTCTGTCACCAGGCTGGAGTGCAGTGGCGCGATTTTGGCTCACTGCAACCTCCGACTCCTGGGTTCACGCCATTCTCCTGCCTCAGCCTCCCGAGTAGCTGGGATTACAAGCGCCCATCACCACACCCGGCTAATTTTTTGTATTTTTAGTAGAGACGGGGTTTCACCGTGTTGGCCAGGGTGGTCTGGATCTCCCAACCTCGTGATCCACCCACATCAGCCTCTCAAAGTGCTGGGATTACAGGGATTACAGGCATGAGCCAGTGTGCCCGGCCTTTGTTTTTTTTTTTTTTTTTTTTTTTTTTACATGGAGTCTTGCTCTTTTACCCAGGCTGTAATGCAGTGGCACGATCTCAGCCACCTCTGCCTCCCGGTTCAAGCGATTCTCCTGCCTCAGCCTTCTGAGCAGCTGGGATTACAGGTGGATGCAACCACACCCGGCTAATTTTTGTATTTTTAGTAGGGATGGGGTTTCACCATTTGGCCAGGCTGGTCTCCAACTACTGACCTCAAGTAATCTCCCCACCTTGGCCTCCTAAAGCACTGGGATTACAGGCGTGAGCCACCGCACCTGACAGGGTATATTACTCTTGACTATTTTGCAGTTAATAACCAAATATTGAAACTAACAAATGATTAAAGTAAAATATAAGTAGTCTAATAGACTTGAAATGTTTAATATTTGAGTTTAGAATTTTTTATTATATATTAGGTTTCTACAGTCTCACAGCATAAGTGACCAGCTGCAAAATTTAGTACATAACACTCAAAACTTTTTGCTCTTTTACTCTTTCCTGTTTCTGTTTGTTTTCTCCCTTTCATATTGTGTGTGTGTGTGTGTCTGTGTGTCTGTATCTCTTTCAGTTTTGTGTTCATGATTGATTTTCAACAAGGATGCCAAGACAATTCAATAGGGAAATAATAGTCTTTTAAAAAATAGTGTCAGACCCTGAATAGCCAAAGCAATCTGGAGAAAGAACAAAGTTGGAGGCATCACACTCTGTGATTTTATTATATTACAAAGCTATGGTAATCAAAACAGTGTGGTACTGATGTAACAACAAATTGACCAATAAAACAGAAGATAGTCCAGAAATAAACCCATGCCTATGTTGTCTACTAATCTGATTACAGAATACACAGTGAGGGAACAACAGTTTCTTCAATAAACTGTGTTGTAAAAATTGGATATCCACATGCAGAAGAATGAAATTAGACTCTTATCTCACACCGTATACAAAAGTCAACTCAATGGATTAAAGAGTTAAGTGTAACACCTGAAACCATAAAATGCCTAGAAGAAAACATAGGAGAAAAGCTCCATGACATTGGTCTTAGCAATGATTTTTTGGATCTGATACCAAGGGCACAGGCAACAAAAGCAAAATTAAGCAGGTGGGATTACATCAAACTAAGAATCTTCTGCACAGTGTAGGAAACAGTTGACAAAATGAAAAGGCAGTCTACAAAATGGGAGAAAATATTTGCAAATCGTATATCTGCCAAGAGGTATCATGTGTACATATATAAATACATGATATATAAGGTATATAAGGAGCTCATCTCAATAGCAGAAAAGTTAAATAACCCAACGAAAAACTGGGCAAAGGAACTGAATAGACATTTTTTCAAAGACATATAAATGACCAATGGATATATGAAAAAATGATCAACATCACTGATAATCAGGGAAATGTAAATCAAAACCACAATGAGATAGGACTCACACTTGTTAAGATGGCTATTATCAACAAGACAAGAGATAACAAGTGGTAGCAGGGGTGTGAAGAAAAGGAAACCCTTATACACTGTTGCTGGGAATGTGTATTGTTACAACCTTTATGGAAAGCAACATGGAAATTCTTCAGAAAAGTTAAAAATAGAAATACCACATGATCCAGCAATCCTACTTCTGGGTACATATTCCAAAGTAATGAAATCAGTAGTGTCTCAAATAGATAGTTGTACCCCTATATTCATCACAGCATTATTCACAATAGCCAAGATTTGAAAACAACCTAAGTCTCTATTGATGGATAAAACACAAATGCACACACACACACACACACACACACACACACACACACACACACACACACACACACACACACACACACACAGTATTTAGCCATAAAAAAGAAGGAAATTTGTGATGGCATCGATTGCTCTGGAGCCCATTATGCTAAATGAAATAAGCCAGATACAGAAAGGTGAGTACTGGATGATATTTACTGTATGAAAGACAGATAATATGTGGACACTAAAAAGTCAAACTGACAGAAGCAGAGAGTAGAACGGTGGTTGTCAGAGGCTAGGGGGTAGAAGAAATGGAGAGATGTTGGTCAAAGGGTACAAACTTCCAGTTATAAAATGAATAAGTTCTGGGGATCGAATGCACAGAATGGTGACTATAGTTAATGATGCTGTATTGTTTACTCAAAATTTGATAAGAGAGCAGATTTTAAGTGTTCTCACCACCCCTACCCTCCACACAGTGGTAGCTATGGGTAGTGATGGGTGTGTTAATTAATTTGACTGTGGTAATCAGTATGCTATATATATATATATAATATCTTTATGCTATATACCTTGAAATATACAATTTTCATTGGTCAATTAAATATTTTAAAATAAAAAAATTGAAACTATGTTGAGAGACACATGTTGAGCAATGACACAAGGCCAAAGATTTTCAAATGCTTGATATCTTGTAGAGTAAATAACTGGATTACAATGAAACAAAGTATAAAATATCTAGAAAAGCTGAAAATATTTGGAAGCTAAATACTGCACTTCCAGATAAACAACAGTCAAAGAAGAAATCACAAGAGAATAAAAAATATTATAAATTTAATTATAATGTAATTACATCATATCATTACTATTGAGAAGCATTTAAAGTAGTTCTTTACAAAATTTTATACCTATAAATTTTTGTATTAATAAGAAAAAATGGCTTAAAATAAGTTATGAAAATCTTCACCATAGGAGTTAGAAAAAGATAAGAAAATTAAAATTACAATTAATAAAAAGGAAGCAAATGAGGAAGTCCACCAGAAATCAATGAAAGAAAACAATAAAAAATTAATCATGGGAATGAAAAGACAAGCTAAAGAATAGGAGACAATATTTGCAAAAACATATCTATACAAATAACTCTTAAAACTCAACAATAAGAAAATGAACAACCTAATTCTAAAAAGGGACAAAAGACCTGAACAGACATTTCACCAAAGAAGATATACAGATGGCAAATTAGCATGTTTAAAAATGCTCAATATTATTTGTTAAGGAAGTGTAAGTTAAAACAACGCCATGATATCACTATACACCTATTATTATGGCCAAAATCGAAAACATTAACCATATCGAATGCAGACAAGGATGTGAAGCAACAGGAACTATTAGTTATTGCTTCTGGTAATCCAAAATGGTACAGCCACTTTGACAGTTTGATAGTTTCTTATAAAATTAAACATAATTTAGTGTATGATCCAGCAATCACTCTCTCTGGTATTTATCTAAGTGAATTAAAAACTTATGGCCACACAAAAACCTTTATATGAACATTAATAGTAGCTGTATTCACAATTGTCCAAACTTGAAAGCAACCAAGATATTTTTCAGTAGGTGACTGGGTAAATAAACTGTAATATATCCAGACAATGGAATATTATTCAGTGACAAAGATATGAGCTATCAAGCCATAAAAAGACATGGAGAAAATTTAAGTGCATATTACTAAGTGAAAGAAGCCAATCTGAAAAAGCTACATACTGAATGATTCCAACTATATGGCATTCTGGAAAAGGTAAAATTGTGGAGACAGTAAAAAAGATCAGTGTTTGCCAAGGATTAAGGTGGTAAGAAGGATGAATTGGTGAAACATGAAGGATTTTTAGGGCAGTTAAACTATGTTGTATGATACTATAACAGTGAATCCAACTCATTATAAAGTCATAGAAACCCGTAGAGTATTTAACACCAAGAGTGATCCCTAATGTAAACTATGGGCTTTGGGTGATAATGATATGTTAATGTAGGTTTACTGATTGTAGCAAATGTACCACCATGGCATGAGATCTTGAGAGGGAAGAGGCTGTGCGTGTGTGGGGAAGGGGTGTATGAGAACTCTCCATAATTCCACTCAATTTTGCTGTGAATCTATAACTGTTCTAAATATAGTTTACTTACAAAAATTAATAAAACTGAAAGTCTGTTCTTTGAAGAAATTCATAAAATTGTTAAGTCCCTTTGAAGACTAATAAGAAAATAAGAGAGAAAACACAATTAGCAATGTTAAGAACAAAAGAAGCTCTATTACTAGTGATCCTACTGACATGAAAGAATATTAAGGGACTATTATAAAGAATTTATAACAATAAGTTTGACAAATTTGATCAACGAAAAATTACTAGAATTTCTACCTTATCAAACTAGCACAAGATAAAATAGAAAATCTGAATTACTCTGTAGCTATTCAAGAACTCAACTTTAAAAAGTTCTTTATAATCAAAACCTAAAAAAAAATTCTAGGCGTAGTTTCACTGTTGAAGTCTATCAACCAATTATGGGGGAAAAAAATCAATCTCACACAAATCCAAAAAATAAGGAAGAAACAACATTTTCCAATTCATTTTGTAATGCCAGAATAATACTGATACCAAAACTTGACCAAAACATAACAAGAAAGTAATATATCAACCAATACTTTTCAGGAATATAGATGCAAAAAATCACCAAATGTTAGCAAATCAAATCCAGTGATACATAAAAAAGGTGACAAATCATAACAAGATTTATCTCATGAATGCAGGTTTGTCTTAACATTTGGGAAGTAGCTACTGCATTAACAGAATAAGGACAATCAATTATTTTGATTAACGTAGCAAAAGTATATGACACAATTCAGTACCCATTCATAATGCACCTCCCAGCAAAATAGGAATAGAAAGCTTCCACTACAATCTGAAAAAAAGTCACATACAAAAATCTTTGAGCTAACATAATTCTTAATGTTGAAATACTAAACACTTTCTCCTAAAGATTTGAAATTAATTAAGTATGACCACTCTTATTACCTCTACTCAGCATTCTACTGGGAGTCCTAGCCAGTGGAATAAAGTAAAAAATAAATAAATTAAAGCACAAGTATCAAAGAGAATGTGACTGTTTACATTGAAAACTCTAAGAAATCAAAAAGCAAAGTAAAAATCTATTAGACTTAATATGTGAGTTTAGCAAGGTCACATGATATAATATCAAAACACATAAGTCAATTGTGTCTCTACATGTTGGCAGCATTGAGAAATAAAATTTTGAAAATTAATTCATAATATAGTGATGAAATATTTAGATATATAAATTTATGTATCTATATATTTTCTAAATGTTCAAAGCCTTCAGTTCAGCAACATGGTGGGTTCATGAATTATGTATCCTGTCTCCATTAGTGTCAGAAATAGATGCACACTTATATGGTCAATTGATTTTTGAAAGGCACCAATGTGATTCAAAGTACAGCCACTATGAGAAATAGTATAGAGGTGCCTCAAAAAAACTAAAATTAGAACTACCCTATAATCCAGCAGTCCCATGACTGGGTATAAATTCAAAGGAAATGAAATCGATTTGTTGAGGAAGTATTTGATCCTCCATGTTCATTGCAGCATTACTCACAGTAGTCAAGATACGGAATCAAACTATGTGCACATCAATGAATAAGCTCAATAAAGAAAATGTGGTATATGTACATAATAAACACTATCCAGCTTTTAAAAAGAAGGAAATCCTGTCATTTGTGACATGGGCAAACTTGGAGAACATTATGTGAAATGAAATAAGCCAGGAATAGAAAGACAAATACTGCATGATCTCACTTATATGTGGAATCTAAATAAGTTGAACTCATAGAAGCAGAGAGTAGAATTGTAGTTACCAGTGCTCAGGGATGGGAGTGAGGTGGGATGGGGTGGGGAAATGTTAGCAGAAGAATAGCAAATTTTAGTTACATAAGGGAAATAAGTTCAAGAGATCCATTGTACAACATGGTGACTATAATTAATAATGATGCATTGTAGTCTTAAGAATCACTAAGAGGAGGCCGGGCGCAATGGCTCACGCCTATAATCCCAGCACTTTGGGAGGTCAAGGCAGGCAGATCACGAGGTCAGGAGATCGAGACTATCCTGGCTAACACGGTGAAACCCTGTCTCTACTAAACAAAATACCAAAAAAAAATTAGCTGGGCGTGGTGGCGGGCGCCTGTAGTCCCAGCCACTCAGGAGGCTGAGGCAGAAGAATGGCGTGAACCCGGGAGGTGGAGCTTGCAGTGAGCCGAGATCGCACCACTGCACTCTCCTGGGCATCAGAGTGAGACTCCGTCTCTCAAAAAAAAAAAAAAAAAAGAATCAGTAAGAGGATAGATTTCAAGTGTTCTCCCACAAAAAAATAGTGTGTGCAGTAATGTCTGTATTAATTAGCTTGATTTAGCCATTCCACAATGTATATATATTTCAAAACATCATGTTGTATATAATAAATGTACTCAACTTATATGCATTAACTAAAATTTTTTTCTAAAGAAGAAAATGTTTTTGCTGATAATAATTAAATAATAAATAAATAAATACTCTTGTTCATAAGCCACCCATCCTGTGGTATTTTGTTATAGCAATCCAGACAGACTAAGACACAAAATTAAGGAGAAACTCTTACTGGACACTAATGGAGACAGGATGCATAATTCACGAACCCACCATGTTGCTGAGGCCCAATCTGCCCATTTTGAACCAGGTCAATACTATCCCAACCAAGGGATACAACCCAGGTTCATCATTAAGGGGAAATGGGATACACAAGACTAAACTCACCCTGGGCCTGCTGCAAATGCTACTTGACAATGGGCAGCCTCTTGTGGCATCCAATAGATGATGCATGACTCATATCATCCTCAAGCTGCTGGGCTGAGAGAACATTACAAAGAGTAGCTAAAGCAACAACTAAGGTGAGGGTCACTGCAGGGCACCTTCAACAGCTGAACAATGAAGTTGACTAAAGCCATCTGGACTCTAAATACAAGCAGCAGAAGGGAACCAGGCACTGAATCACTTGCTTGGATATAATGACAATTGGAGCGGGAGGAGTTGCCGGCCTCATTCTCACGGGAGTCCTATTGCCCACACTCATACTCTGAACTACCCTATATGATAGCTGGACCACTGCCAATTTGGATCTCACGTGAGGGGATCTGCCTGCTTTGAGTTTCTTGACTCCCAGGAAGGCACTTGCAGGAGGTTGTGGGACAAAGGCATCTCTCTATTGCCTGTCAGCAGTAACCTATAAAATAGGCGCAGTCATGGGCTATGTCAAGGTGGTCACCAACATTGTCCACCCAGTGGGCTTCGATGATCGCGGACACAAGGTGTGTGGGCACTCTCAGCCAGGGTTGGGTGCCCAGTAAAGTTATGATCCCTGGGCAGAGCCAGAAAGACTGGGCAATACAGGCCAGTCAGGCAACCCCCATATTGACGGTTTAAGAGCATCTGAGATCCCAAGAGGTCCACAAAGCTGGAAAGAGTGGGAATATTAACCTTTCTTCTTATTTCTACAGTAGCCTTTGGTGTGCCTCGCAGGATAACATCCTGGTAAGAATTAGCACAGCCATGCCAAGAGGAGGCAAATGCACACGATGCTGGCTTTGTCGTCCCAGAAGGAAATCTCCCATGCTCCCATTGTAATGGCTTGGCCAGTACACAATGACTTGGATTTTCCTCAAGACCAACAAACTCACTAAACTCCCTAGTCAAGGTGGTGATGGATGACTATAAATCATCTTCAATTATCTGATGGTGGAAAAATCTTGGACATTCTGCCTTTTTCTTTCTGAGTTTCTTGATTCACACACACACACACACACAAGCACACACACACTCACGATACTCACTCTTTTTATTGCGCTGCTTTCTAGTGGAAAGAAGGGATAACCACATGACCTCTACTTCCCTAACTAGAGAAGGGATCTCCAAGATAAACAGATCTTTGTAAAATTTGTGAGTGGTTCCAATAATGAAGACTGCCACATGATTCCCCAGATGGAGGTTGTAAGGATGGAGGGCAAGCCCCAGTGCTGCTGGAATGTGGGAAAGAGCATTGTGGAAATGGAGTGGTGAGATGGTCAGCTGGGAAGAGAGGGCACAGACTGTTCCATCAGTTTTCCACACATTCACAGAAGCAAGGAATATTCATCGCAATATGCCCCAGATCCAGAGTTAGGAGTCGAAGGTAAACAAGTATGAGGAGTTAACAGTATCACAGGGAGAGGGCACAGCAAGGACAGCCAGGCTTGCTGCATCTAAGCTTTTGACACCAGAATTCACAAGAAGTTGTCCAAAGGGACAAAGGGCAACTCTAGGGAATAGCTGGCTAGTTCATCTGTCTACACTACTGGGATTATCCATGCTAATACTTTTGTGAGATAATTAATATTTAAAACTGACTTGAATTAGCAGTAAACAATGAGAATAGATATGTAGCTTGGTTAGTATTTTTCAGCTCTGCAGTGATAGCAGTGTATAAACAAAACATCATTTTTTTTTTTAGCAGCAGCTCAATAGTGCTGGGGGGATTATGTAGAGAATTGGGAAAGTAAGATTTGCTCTTAATACCAGGTCTTCTTGGAGATTGGGAAGAGTACTGTTACTTCCCAGCCTTCTTAATTTCCATAGAGTACATAAAAAGAACAGAGTTTGAATATTTCCTTTTTCAGATTTTAATTCCTATGGCTTAGACTACAGCCAGACCATGTCCTGCTTCTCCAGCTGCAATACAGCTCCTTCTGCAGCTGCAATACCACTCCAGCTGCAATATGGCGGTTCCTGCTCATAGCCATCCTTGGCCACAGCATGTTTATTTCTCATATGGATGCCATTCCTCATAATACCCACATTTACACAGCTCTGAAACAGCTCAAATTCAAAACCAAAGTGGTACACACTACGGATGGTACAGGTGAATCCTTCACCAGAGAAATGGAAATGGAACTGAGTATTATAAAGGGCTTCCTTGAAGACAATGGGCTAGAAGGGCACTGGGAGGGGTCCGATCAGTTTCACCACAAATGCAGATCTTGGTGGGGATGAACGCTTTTCAATATCTCCTTCTACTGCTCTTGGCCTTTGTTCTCCATAGAAACCAGGGACTCCTAGACTCCAGAATAAGCAGAAGGTAGAAATAGATGACTTTGAAATCATGCATTTTACACTCAATGTATTTCTTCCTTCACTTCTACTTTCTCTTTTCCTAGTCAAGGCTCAACTTAAGCATCTTATATCCTGGGAAGTCTTTTTTTGCCTTTCCCATATTTGGTAAAGCTCTCTCCTCTGCACCCTGGTAATAGCAGCACCTTGTGCTAAGTTTTATCACAGCCCTTAGCACTATGAATTGTAATTTCTCTTTTTAAACACCTGTTTCCTTGGCTAGGCTGTGAGTCTGTGTTTTCTTCAATGTGGTATCTTAAGCACTCTCACAGTGTGT
This sequence comes from Pongo abelii, assembly GCF_028885655.2. Taxonomy (NCBI): domain Eukaryota; kingdom Metazoa; phylum Chordata; class Mammalia; order Primates; family Hominidae; genus Pongo; species Pongo abelii. Next base: position 39,707,995 of record NC_085929.1, read on the forward strand.
AGCATAGTTGACAGTTTATGTATGTTTGCTAAATGAATTATTGAATAAATTCATAAGATTTTTTTCAATATTATTTTACACAATTGCCCATAGGGTTTCATTACATAAAATATAGTTAAAGATGAATATTGGGATATGATGATGGAAACAGATATAGTTATGTAAAAAGTACATTCTGCTACAACTAAAAAAGAATTTAAACAGCAGTTCCTAAATTTACTTATTATTAGAACCATTGACAGAGACAGTAAAAACAAAATCACATCTTGGCTATTCTCTGGCTTTTCTGAATCAGAATCTCTGGAGCGGTGCGCCCAGAAACTGACATGTTTAATGAGGTCCCTGTTTAGCAAAGCCCATAGGTCAGTCTGATGCACAACCAGGTTCAAGAATCCCTGTGTTTGAAATAATGTCATTGGTTTTCAAAGGGGCTTCGTGGTGAGATCAGATATTTAGAACTAAAAGGAGACCTCAGATTCCTAGTCCATGGTTTCCCCCATAATACCACTCTGCCCCCAGAGTTACAGGCGCTGTTGAAATGTTGGCCAGTGGTGCTGGCAAGGTGAGCACAGACATGAGTGTAACTCTGTGAGTGCCACAACATAATCTACAGGGTTTTTAGAAGGATCATGTAGACATTGGTGAGTGGCCCTTTCAGTGTCCATGTTTCTTTGTCCAAAATACATTATAGGAACTAAAATATTTAAAATTATAAAAATTTAAAATTGAATAGAATCAACCATGCAAGCATATTTCTTATGATGTGTTCACTAGGCACACTAATCATAGATTTTCCCTACTAGTGTATCAACACCGACTGAATCCTTAAACCTTTTAGAACTGGGCTCTTATATGACTTCAAGCATAATCAGAAATATTTTTCTGAAGATTCTTATATGAAAACTGAATATTAAACATATCTATATTTCTTATTTTCCAACCCTGGATTGAGGGTCAAACTAAAAATCTTTTCATTTTCTCTTCTGATTTTAAGAAAACTACTTTAAAAACTAATCTTAGTATCTATTGTTTATGAAAGATAAGTGCAGTGACTACACAAAATTTTGTGGAAGAGTTTTACATATCATTAGGAGTAACATCAGTAAAAGGAATTATTATTTGCCCTTTTAGCGGTGAGGGAACTGAGACATCCAAGAGGTGTTTTGATGACTATCTCACTTGTGTGTTAACTCAACTCTCAAAGCTCCTTGATGCTTTATTGGAACCACTGCCTATTAAAAGAACTTTCTTCATAATCACCATCCCAGGTGTGAGGTGGCATCTCATTGTGGCTTTGATTTGCATTTCCCAGATGATTAGTGATGCTGAGCATTTTTTTCGCAAACCTTTTGGCCATTTTTGTGTCTTCATTTGAGAAATGTCTTTTCAGTTCTTTTCCCCTTAAAACAAAATCTGGTTGTTTACTTGCTATTGAATTGTATGAATTTCTTACATAGTTTGGATATAAACCTCTCATCAGATGTACAGTTAACAAATATTTTCTTCCATTCCGTGGGTTGTCTCCTTGCCCTGTTTTATTTCCTTTACTATGCATAAGCTTTTTAGTTTGATGAAACCCTATTTGTCTATTTTTGCTTTTGTTGCCTGTGCTTTTGGGGTCATATTCAAAAAATCTTTCCCCAGATTAATGTCAAGGGGCTTTTTCTCTGTTTTCTTCTAGTGGTTTTATGGTTTCGGGTCTTACCTTTAAGACCTTAAGTAATTCCAAACTGATTTTTGTGTGGGGGGTGAGATAAGAGTCCAGTTACATTCTTCATAAGTGGATAATCAGTTTTCCCAACACCATTTATTGAAGAAATTGTACTTTCCTCAATGTGTGTTCTTGGTATCTTTGTCGAAGATCAATTAACTAATAAATTAACATTTTGAAATTGCATTTTAATTTTTCCATTTGTCCTAGTTTTCATTTTATTTGTTTTTATTTTTCATGTATAACTTTATTCTGATTCTGTTTATGATGTGTGTGTGTATGTGTATGTGTGTGTGTAATACTCTGGATGCAGTGAGGAAAAAGAATAAAGAGGGAGAGCCTGAGAGAGAAGACAGTGGGTAGACAAAGGAATGAAAAAAGTATAGTTTAGTTAATTTCTGGATATTTTAACCTAAATCACTAAGTACAACCCATTTTATTACTTTTTAAAAATATTATAATCAGTGAAAAAGCAAGAGAGTTTGAGGAACGAATGGGCAGGAAACCAAAGAATATTGAGAAAAGCAAAAAGACAGTAAAGAAATCAAAGGAAGAAATGGTAAAATAGGAGGAACATCACAGCAAATCACATATGGGTAGAGTGATAAAGAAAGAAGCAGAGATGGATATAAGAAATCAGGAAGATAATCAGAATGCATTAATGTGCTGTACAATGCATTACACATCTGGTTAATATAATATAGATGTCGGCCGGGCACGGTGGCTCATGCCTGTAATCCCAGCACTTTGGGAGGTCAGGCATGAGGTGGGCAGATCACTTGAGGCCAGAAGTTTGAGACCAGCCTGGGCAACATAGTGAAACCCCATCTCTACTAAAAATATAAAAATCAGCTGGGTGTGATGGTGCATGCCTGTAATCCCAGCCACTCAGGAGGCTGCAGCATGAGAATTGCTTGAACCCAGAAGGCAGAGGTTACAGTGAGCTGAGATCTTGCCATTGCACTCCAGCCTGGGTGACACAGTGAGACTATCAAAAAAAATTTATATATATATATATATGTTTATATGTTTTATATATATTGTTTTTATATATTATATATAATGTTTTATATATTATATATGTTATATATGTTTTATATATTATATATTTTATATATTATATGTTTTATATGTTTATATATTATATATAATTTTACATATATAAAAAACAGATGTCACATTATTAAAATAATATATTGTTTAACAAAATATGATAAATTTTATACTGTCTGCTTTATTCATGTCATAAATTTTTATACTTATTTTTTATAATTCACAGTTATTTACATAAAAACTAAAAGAGAATTGGTCACAATTTGACTTCCCTCTCTTCTTCATCCTGTTTCAAAATCTATTGGTAAAGCTAAATGAAATCTGTTTCTTTGTCCAAAGTTATGGTGAAATTGTTTCCTGGGGTTGTTATGGGCATAAATTAATTGCAGAAGAAAGTGCTTTGAAAAGAGTTCTAAACCAAGATAAATGGCTTATTTTATTGCAATCGTCCTTAACATATAAACTTACCTGAGAATTGCACGGCATGAACTCTTAGTCATTCCTCAGATATCCAGACTTAAGGACAGAAGGTCATTTGCCAAGTTTTTTTTAGGTGTCATTTTCCTATCCCGTCAATTTGATTTTCAAGGTTTAGAGATGGAGAGTTTATTCAATTGATTAAATTCTGGATTTTAGTCTCTTCTGAGCCTAATGTCTGGGTTATATGAAATATTTTTAGTATAGATATTAAGAGAAGTTGACATTGAATGCTAAGAACTTCTGTCCATCCACTTCTTGCAGTCTCTACTAAGATTAAGGGTCAAAACTGGGCCTTGGAAGTAGACAAAGTTTGGTTTGTTGCTTCTTCTCTGGCCTCTTCTCAAGCCCCACCCTGCAGGCCACATTCTTGAGATGCCAGGGACACAGAATGATAGTGCTGGAAGGCCCATAAACTTCCATATTCCAACTGCATAATCTCACAGAAAGGGGAATAGAGAGCCAGAGTGAAGGAGTGACTTTTGCCAGACAAGTCAGCATTAAACCTAGGTTGATAGAAAGAGTGCTTCTCTTGACTCTCAGCCCAGAGTCTTAACCATCTGCTATTCCCCAAATCTCTAGACAACTCATTGCTCTGATATTTTAACTACCCTGTCAACACCCTAAAGTTGCCCAAGTTTTTTCAGCTTGCTAAGGGGATAATACATTAAAGGAATAAATTAACCAACTATTTATTTTTTAAAATCTTTGTTCAAGCATTTATCAGGAAGTGGTGTAGTATATGTGCCTGTATCAAGTTATCAGAACTGTCATATCTCAATCAAGATTTAAATTGGTTACTTTTAGTATAGAAAAATACCCTTCTTTCAAACCGATGCTCCTAAATATAATAACTATATATCTCCAAAAGGGGTAAGTTGGCAACTCCATAATTAGAGTAAGACGTTTGGGCATTCCTCACTCAGCAATTGGTAAATTAGTAAGCAGAGAAACGATCTGAACATTATGAACTACTCTGAACTAATTGGTATCTGTAGAAAACTCGACCCAATAATTGCAGAATACATATTAATTTTAAGATTTTATATTTATCAATATTGGCTATATTTTGGGTCTTAAAATAAGTTTTATTAAATTAAAAGATTGAAATTACCCAGAATACTTATCTGACATTAGCAGAATTAAATTAGACACAAGTAACAAAAGGGTAACTAAGAAAACCACAAATATTTGACATTAAATTATAGATTTAAAATAATGTATGGGTCGAAGAAGAAATCAAAAAAGAAACCAGAAAACTGTTTCAATTAAATGAAAATGCAAATATATCAAAATCTATATGATACAGCCAAGGCAATGCTTAAAGAAATATTTATGACACTCTACACTTCTATTAAAAGAGAAGTAGTGCCTAAAATTAATTTTTTTTTGAGACGGAGTCTCGCTCTGTTGCCCAGGCTGGAGTGCAGTGGCGCGATCTCAGCTCACTGCAAGCTCTGCCTCCTGGGTTCACACTATTCTCCTGCCTCAGCCTCCCGAGTAGCTGGGACTACAGGCACCCGCCACCACGCCCCGTTAATTTTGTTTTTGTATTTTTAGTAAAGACGGGGTTTCACCGTGTTAGCCAGGATGGTCTCGATCTCCTGACCTCGTGATCCGCCCGTCTCGGTCTCCCAAAGTGCTGGGATTACAGGTGTGAGCCACCACGCCCGGCCTAAAATTAATTTCTTAACATACCACCTTTATAAACCAGAAAAAGAAAAGCAGAGCAAACCCAAAGTAAATTAAAAAAAAAAAAAAAGCGTAAGGATAAAAACCGGTATCAACAAACTGAAAAAGAGAGAAACAATGAAGAAAGATAAGAAAGCCAAAAATTGTATCTTTGAAGAGCTCAATAAAATTGATAAATTCCTAGCTAAACTAGGCAATAAAAGAGAAAAGAGTACATATAACATATAGGAAAGAAAGCGGAGTTATCACTAAAGATGCTGCAGACTTCAAAAGCGTATGAAGCAAATATCATGAACAACTTTATGGCATTAAATTTAGTAAGTTAGATGAAATGGGGAAATGTATTTTTAAAAGCAATTAGCTAAAACAATGCAAGATGAAACAGAAATTCTAAAGAAACATATGTCTATTAAAATAAAATTTGTAATTAAAAATTATTTTTATTAAGAAAACATTATGCCCAGATTGCTTCACTGATAAATTATATCAAACAGCAAATGAATAAGGAAATTCACCTTAAATAAAATTTTTCACAAAATAGGGAAGAGGGAACAGTTACTTCATTCAACTTTGAGATCACCATAACAATAATAGTAAATACTAATAAGAATATTATAAATGAAAAGAAAGAGCAAAAGGATGAGGAAGAGAGAGGGAGAGAGGAAACGAAGAATAAGAAGGAGGAATAAAAAAAGTAGAAAGAAGAAGAGGAGGAAAAGAGGGAGGAGGGTGAGAAACGGTGAAAAAAGAAGAGAAAAGAGAATTACAGGCCACTATGCCTCATGGCTTTACACTCAAAAGTCCTTAACTAGCAAAATGAACTACTCATGACTAGCATAATGTAAAAAAATACATACATACAACATACTAGCATAACGTGTAAAACTGATAATTCCCCATGATGTGGTTTTCCCAGAAATTCCATGTTAGATTAACATTTGAAAATTAATCAATTAATTCAATATATTAACAGAAAAAAAAGCACTTTTGATTATTCAACAGATACAGAGAAAAACATTTGACAAAATGCAAATACACTTTCATGGAAACAAAACTCAGAAAAATAGTAAGAGAAGGAATCTATTAAAGAAGAGCTACAAAAATCCCACTGCCAACATAATTAATGGTGAAATATTAAATAATTTCCCACAAGAGTGGAAACAAAGCAAGGATACCTGCTCTTATAACTTGTATTCAACTTTGTATAAGAGGTTCCAGCAGTGCAGTAAGGCAAAGATACATAAAATAAAGAGCACAAATGTTTGAAAGGAAGGAAAACTGTCTTCATTTACAGAAAATGTGATTGTTTATATATAAAATTCAAATACATTATAAAAATAATTACTAGAGTTAAAAAGTGAATTTATTAAATTTGCAGAATATAAGGTTAACAAAACTCAATTGTCTTATCTTCTAGAAATAAAAAAATGGTAAACGAAATTAAAAATTAATTTCATTTATACTAGCACCAAAAACATAAATGTAAATTTATTTAGGATTAATTTAATAAAAGAAGTGTAATAGCCCTACTATATATACAGAGTACTGTTGAGAGAACTTAAAGAAGTTCTAAATAAATGAAGATATATACAATATTTCTAAAATGGGAGTCTCAGTTTTGTAAAGATGTCAATTCTCCTCAAATGAATCTATATATTCAATGCACTCCCAATCAAAATCTCAAAAGGCTTTTCAGAGACACTAATAATCTAATCCTAAAATTGTTATGTAAATATAAAAGGCCAAAATTGACTATAACTCTATAGCAATCAAATCAGTATGGAATTGGTATATAAACAGACATATGGATCAATGCCACATAATAGAGTCCAGAAACAGACCCACTAAAATGTGGTCAAATGATCTTCAACAAAAGGCTGTGCAACAAAAAGAGAAAATTTTTATATCTATATGAAACATTGACATTGACCCTCAGCTCAAACCACACATGCATACAAAAATTAGTTTGAAGTGGATCATAAACGTAAATGTAAAAGCAAAAATATATAACCTCCAGAGAGGTGCGGTGGGCGGGGGGAACAGGAGAAAGACATTGATTAGGAAAATAATTTTTAAAAATATAACAAGTATGAGGTATTAAGAGAAAAATACTAATGAATTGAATTGTATAAAGATTAAGAGTCTTTGCTCTTTGAAAGACATCTTTAAGGAAAGACACTTTTAAGACATCTGCAAGCTATGACATAAAATAAATATATATTTGAGACAGAAGCTCACTCTGCTACCTGGGCTGGAGTGCAGTATCATGATCATACCTCACTGCAGCCTTAAACTCCTCTTTTATTAAATTTTTATTTTCAGATATTTAGGTGGCATAAGTACCTATTTCTTACATGCATATATTGCATAGTGGTGAAGTCTGGGCTGTTAGTGATTCACCAGAATTTTTAGAATATTCACCAGAATAGTGAATATTATACCCAGCAGGTGATTTTTCAAACTTCACCTCCCTCCCACCCTCCAAACTTCTGTAGTATATATATACACCGTGACACACACACACACACACACACACGTATATAAAATACTATACTACATGGAATGTGAGATACATGTATATAGAACATTGTCTTTATCTAGTCCTCTGTAGATGGACACTAAGGTTAATGCCATGCCTTTACTATTGTGAGTAGTGCTGTGATAAACACACTAGTGCCTGTCTCTTTTTGATATAATGATTTGTTTCCCTTTGGGTATATCCCTTTGGGTAAATCCCAGTAGTGGGATTGCTGAATTGAATGATAGACTTTTAGTTCTTTGAAAAATTTCCATGTTGTTTTCCATAAAGGTCATACTAAGTTACATTCCCACCAACAGTGTATAAATATTCCCTTCTCTCCACATCTTTGCCAACATGTTGTTTTTTGACTTTCCGATAATAGCCATCCTGACTGGTGTGAGATGGTATCTCATTATCTCATTGTTGTATTAATTTGCATTTATCTGATGATCCTGATGTTGAGCATTTTTTGATATATTTGTCAGCCGCCTGTATGTCTTCTTTTTAAAAATATCTCTTTGTGTCCTTTGCTTACTTTTTAATAGCGTTGTTTGAGGTTTATTTTTTCTTATGGAGTTGTTTGAGCTCCTTGTAGTTTCTAGATATTAGTCCTGTGTTGGATGCATAGTTTGCAAATACTTTTTCTCATGCTGTAGGTTAACTGTTTACTTTGTTGATTGTTTATTTTGCTATGCAGAAGATTTTTAGTTTAATTAAGTCCCATTTATCTGCTTTTGTTTTTGCTCCATTTGCTTTTGAGAACTTAGTCATAAATTATTTGCCTAGGCCAATGTTCAGAAGAGCTTTTTCTAGGTTTTCTTCTAGAATTTTTATAGTTTCAGGTCTTACATTTAGGTTTTTAATGCATCTTGAGTTAATTTTTGTATATGGTGAGAGTTATGAGTCCAGTTTCTTTCTTCTCCATATGGCTATCCAATTTTCCCAGCACTATTTATTGAATAGGGTATCATTTCCTCAGCATATATTTTTTTGACTTTGTCAAAGAGCAATTGATTGTAGGTACGTGGCTTTACTTCTTGGTTCTCTATTCTGTTCTGTTAATCTATGTGTCTAGTTTCATACCAGTACCATGGTGTTTCAGTTACCATAGCCTTGTAGTACAATTTGAAGTCAGGTAATGTGATGCCTCCAGCTTTGTTCTTTTTGCTTAGGATCACTTTGGCTATTTGGGCTCTTTTTTGGTTCCATATGAATTCTGGGGTTTTGTTTCTAATTCTATTAAAGATGATGTTGGTAACTTGATAGAGATTACATTGAATCTATAGATTGTTTTGAGCAGTGTGGTCATTTTAACAATATTGATTCTTCTAATTCTCGAGCATGGAATGTTTTTCCATTTGTTTGTGTCTATGATTTCTTTAATCAGTGTTTTGTAGTTCTCCTCATAGAGATCTTTCACTTCCTTGGTTAAATATATTCTTAGGTATTTTCTTATAGCTATTGTAAATGGGATTGCCTTCTTGATTTGTTCCTCAGCTAGATTATTATTGGTGTATAGAAATGCTACTGTTAATGGCCTCCAGCTCCATTTATGTTGCTGCAAAGGACAGGATCTCATTCATTTTTATGGCTGCATAGTATTCAGTGGTGTATATGTACCATATTTTCTTTATCCAGTCTATCATTGATGGGTATCTAGGTTGATTCCATGTCTTTGCTATTGTCATTAGTGCTTCAATAAACATACATATGCTTGTGTTTTCATAATAGAATGATTTATATCCCTTTGCATATATTCCCAATAATGGGATTGCTGGGTCGAATAGTATTTCTGTCTTTAGGTCTTGCCATTATCCTTAGCAAACTAACACAGGAACAGAAAACCAAATACAGCATGTTCTCACTTATAAGTTGGCAGCTAAATGATGAGAACACATGGACACATGGAGGGGAACAACACACACTCGACAACATTTCCCTTTTGGAATGTGGAGAGTGTAAGGAGGGAGAGGATTAGGAAGAATAACTAAGGGGTACTAGGCTTAATACCTGGGTGATGAAATAATTTGTACAACAAACCCCCACGACACAAGTTTACCTATGTAACAAACCTTCACTTGTACCCTTGAACTTAAAATAAAAGTTAAAAAAAGGAAATGCTACTGATTTCTGTATCTGAATTTTGTATCCTGAAGCTTTCCTATTCATTTATCAAATCTGAGAATTTTTTGGTAGAGTTTTTAGAGTTTTCTAGATATAAGATCATATCACCAGCAAACAGGGATAATTTCACCTCTTTGTTTTCTATTTCTTTTTTGATAAAAGGATGCCTTTTATTTTTTTCTTTTTTCTGATTGCTCTGGTCAGGACTTCCAGTACTATGCTCAATAAAAGTGGTGAAAGTGGGCATCCTTGTCTTGTTCCATTTTTCCCCATTAAGAACAATGTTGGCTGTGGGTTTGTCATATACAGACTTTATTATATTGAAGTATATTCTTTCTATGTCTTGTTGAGGATTTTTATCATGAATAGATGCTGAAGTTTATTAAATGCTCTTTCTGCATCTATTGAGATGATCATATGGTTTTTGTCCTTAACTCTATTTATGTGATGTATCATGTTTATTGATTCGTGTATATTGAGCCATCCTTGCATGCCTGTTGTAAGCTCCAGCTGATCATGGTATACTACTTTTCAAGTGGACACTGAACATTCACCACAACAGACCATATGCTGGACCATGAAACAAGTGTCGACAAATTATAAAGGACTGAGATCACACAGAATACAACTAAATATTAAAAATGCATGCATTTAAAATAAAAAAATGTAGTTCAAGATAGTCAATTATTTGTATCCTGACACTCTCACTGCCATGTGGCCATACAACTGGACTGTCACGGTGTCATCCTATATAGCTCTTGCTTATTTGTACTCTGATTAGGACATTTGCCTGGGTGAGTAACATGGTCATAAACAGGTCCAAGAAACCAACTGCTTTATCTATGTAAAGGATGTTGCTCAGAATATTATGCTATTACACCATGGGGAATAATTGTATTTCTCCTTAGCAACTGATTTGCTTTTATTTTATTGTCCAGGTATCAATGTATTAATTGAAATAATAACTTCAAGTAATTAAACTTGCCAGGAATTCATTTTACAGTGACTGAGAACATTCATATTCAACTCTGTGTCTTACCCTCACAACAAACATGAAGGACTTTATGATGAGCATTTGCATATTCACTTTGACCCTGACTCTCCTATATGTTTTATATTTGCTCCCTTTCCCCCTTGATTTATAACATATTGTTTTACAGTATCTCACTGAGACCAGCCTGGCCAACATGGTGAAATCCCGTCTGTACTAAAAATACAACAAAAAATTAACCGGGCATGGTGGTGCATGCCTGTAATCCCAGCTACTCGGGAGGCTGAGGCAGGAGACTCTCTTAAACCCGGGAGGCAGAGGTTGCAGTGAGCCAAGAATGTACTATTGCACTCCAGCCTGGGCAACAAAAAATGCCAAATATGATTATTGTTATCATCAAAACTGACAAAAAAATACCATTTACCAAGCAGTCCTTTTCATTTATACTGGTAGAGGAGACTTTTGTTTGGAAAATACAACCTGGGTATATCTTACAACCTGGACGAAACTTGAAGGCATTATGCTAAGAAGGAAGGCAGGCACAAAATGCCACAGATGTTGTGATTCAACTTATATAAAATGTACAGAATAGTCAGATCCATAAAGACAGAAAGTAAATCAGTGGTTTTCAAGAGCCGAGCAAAGGAAGCATTGGAGAGGGAGTGCTAATGGGTTCAGGGATTCTTTGGGGGTTGATGAAAATATTCTGGAATTAGACAGTGGTGATGATTGTCACAACTTTGTGAATATCCTGAAAAACCACTGAATGGTATACATCAAAGAGGTGATTTTCTGGTATAAGAATTATCTCAATGTTTTCTAAAAGGTCATGGTTACTATGAAATGAAAGAAAAATAGAATAGGGCCGGGTGCAGTGGCTCATGCCTGTAATCCTAGCACTTTGGGAGGCTGAGGCAGGGGGATCACTTGAGGTCAGGAGTTCGCGACCAGCCTGACCAACATGGTGAAATCCCATCTCTGCTAAATATACAAAATTAGTCAGGCATAGCGGTGCTTGCCTGTATTCCCAGCTACTTGGGAGGCTGAGGCAGGAGAATCACTTGAACTTGGGAGGCAGAGATTACAGCAAGCTGAGATTGCGACATTGCACTCCAGCCTGGGCAACAAGAGCAAAACTCCATCTCAAAAAGAAAAAAAGAGAAAGAGAGAGAGAAAGAAAGAGAGAGAGAAAGAGAGAGAGGAAGGAAGGTAGGAAGGAAGAAAAGAAAGAAAAGAAGGAAGGAAGGAAGGGAGAAAGGGAAAAATAGAACAGGTAAGGGGTAATTGAAATGGATTGGGCAGAGAGCTTGTAATTTTAAATGGAGTGGTCAAAATTATTTTCACTGAGAAGAGGACACTCAAGCAAGAATTTGGAAAAGGTATGGGAGATGGTCCAGTCATCATCTGGGAGAGGTACTCCAGAAAAAGCAGAGGGATGGGAGGGAATTTGGGAAACAAGAAAAGCCCAGTGTGGCCTGAGTAAAGAAAGAGAGTGTAGGGAGCTGAAGGTCAGAGAAGTGATAAGGGCCAGATCCTGTTGGGTCTTGTAGGTCATCATCAGAACTTAAGCTTTTACCATGAATGAAATGGAGATCTGCTGAAGCGTTTTGAGCAAACAAGTAGCCTGATCCAAGTTACATTTAAAGAATCATTCTGGGCCGGGCTTGGTGGCTCACGCCTGTAATCCCAGCACTTTGGGAGGCCGAGGTGGGCAGATCACTAGGTCAGGAGATCGAGACCATCCTGGCTAACACAGTGAAACCCCGTCTCTACTAAAAATACAAAAATTAGCTGGGCGTGGTGGCACGCACTTGTAGTCCCAGTTACTCGGGAGGCTGAGGCAGGAGAATCACTTGAACCAGGGAGGCGGAGGTTGCAGTGAGCTGAGATTGCATCACGGCATGATAAAAAAAATAAAAAAGAGAACCATTCTGGCTGCTATGCTGAGAAACGTAACAACTGTTATTACATTAGAGCTTAGGTCTACTTTGACATGAAGCACTGGGACACTGGAACAGAGAAAGAGATACTCTCCCCACTCCAAACTTTAGAAACCAGCCCCTGACAGGCGAATATGATCCACCATTTCTATACTGTGAGCAGAGTCTGTGCCACGTTCAGCAAGAGTGGCAGGTCTCCTTGACCTCAGTGCTTCCTGGGGTGGACAGACTATGGCCATCTTATCTTTTTACACGAGAACTGTCCTTCCTCTCTCAGGCATTAAACCATAGGCCAGCTTGGCCATCTTAAAGGGAACTTGAAGCCATTCATTTCATTCATTTTATTTCAAGAAGACATTAAATTATGTTTTATGCCAGGCCAATAAAGGACGACACATAATTTCCTTGGGCTTACAATATTTCTGCCTTTGGAAAGGTGTCTGAGAACTAAATAACCTGAAGTTTACTGTCTAGTACAGTGCAGATTGACAGTAGCTGCTCAATAAACCATAGTGCCATTTTTCCTATCCCTTTCTCATTCGCCTTGACTTCCCCAAGGTCTTCATTTTCAGAGATGGCAACTGATACCTAGAAACCCCATGAAGTTCTACAGTGTTTACATCAATCCCTCAAATCTAGTTGAGCCCAAGAGCCAGAGACTTGCTGATTTCTCTGGGAAAATGGCTGTCTTAAAGAAGAACCAAAGGACACAGTGGAAAAGACAGCACCTAAAAGTTAGCATGGATGGAAGGGAAAAGCTCCTGGAAAGCAAGTCATTAGCAGGAATTAGCCAAGTTCTTGTCCACCCTTTGCTAGTAATGGTTCATTTTTGTAGGATAGTAATATAATAAGGCTTTAAAAAAAAATTTAAAAAACGTATCTCTGAAGTTTGACAGGCAAGATAGAAACTAGAAAAATAGAGTCTAAACTCTCTCTCTGTCTGTGTGTGTGTATGTGTGTGTGTGCAAGAGAGAATGAGAGAGAGAGAGAGACAGACAGACAGACAGAGAGACAGAGAGAGAGAGGCTGGTGATTCAAGGTCCTAGTGCAGATAAACAGATTCACCCTTTCTCCTCCCCAAACAAAACCAGGTTTTTATTTGTCACACTTGAAGCTCATCTGCTTTCCCACTCCCTCATTAAAATTCTGAGCTACTGCAAGACAGCCTCCTGCAGGATAATTAGAGCCTGATCTCCCAGGAGAATGCTGGGAACCAGGCTTGTGAATTAGCCTTTCCCCTTGGTGGGTGGACACTGCCACCCTGTGTTCAAATACTGGGAACCACTGAGCGGTGATCCTTTCCTCTGGCTCCTCAACTTCATATTGCTCAGTCGATTCCCAGGTGTGCCCACAATATCAATATGTGTTGGTGATGGCGTGAAGGCTTCCACAGCTGTCAGTGTTTTCAGCCGGGGGATGGAGAGGTTGTTTATAGCTAGGGGAGAGGGGCATGAGATGAAGCTAGGGAGGCAAGCAGAGGTGATAGAACGCATGCTAGGGAAAAACCCACAAGGAAGTGCCCTGGATTTCCCCAGCAACTCAAGCATTTGGTTTTCTGTGACTTTGCTACCTCTTCCCAGAATGCTTTTCCCACAGACTCTGCCTTGTGAAAGCCCACTCCTCTCAGAGATCTGGCTGAAGCATCACCTTATCTGTGAACCCCTGCCTGATCACCACTCCCCGGACCCTACCCTGATAGAATCAGGGATTTCATTCTGCCCCATCATCGCCTCTTCCATATACAACTTAAAGGTGGGTGTCCTTTAAGAAAAAAGGCTATTTTTCTCCCATGAACCCTGGAGGCCCTGGAGTGTGACTGAACTTGTCTTATTGTTCTGTAGGTCCCCAAGGCTTAGCAGATCTTTCATTAATATCTTTGGGAGAGCAAATGAATGAATGAATGAATGGATGGATGGATGGATGGATGGATGAACAAAATAAATAGTATGCATATAACATTTGGAAAAATCAGATTAAAGCCTTTAAGGCAGAAAAATCAATGTTATTAGGAGGGGGGAGAAATACCAGAACTGAGAGAAGAAATACCAGAATTGAGGGGCTGCAGAGGGCTGAAAACTGATAGGGAGTGTTATACTGAGTTGTAGAAAATAACTCATTTCACCACCAGAGAAAGAGCTATTTATGTAATACTAGAGTTAATATAATAATGGTTATTATTTCAGAAGCACAAAAGAGTCATAAAATGGCTTATTAAAAGGGTTGCAACTCAGATCACTAAAACCATCAGAGAGGATTCCAACTTTGCATTTCACTAAAATGTAAGACTTTTTGCTTGAAAATGTCTCATTTAACGGGCTTATCAGCTTCCCAATATCAATATCTTCAAGACTTCTGTAAACCTCCACTCTCCCTGATTCAACACCTAATTAATCAAAGTCAAGCACTGTTATCCCAGAAATGTCTCTTAAACACCTTAAGCCACCTCCAAACACTTTCACTTCTCCAAACGTTCGAGCAGAAATGTGCTATTTCCTCTGCTGGGAATATATTTGAATCCCCTTTTTAAAAAAGGCTAAATTAGAGGTCTCCGTTCCAGACTTAGCTTTGGGAAGAGCCTTTCCCATTTTCACACAGCAAAGGTGGCCGTTCCTCAACTGCGTTCCCCTTGCACTGTGTTCATGCCCTAATTCCAGCATTTTTTTCAAGCCTCTTTTGTAGGAATTACTATAGAAGGGTTCTGTTGAAAGTATCTTAACCTTCTCCCCACTGTCTGAAAGCAACATCAAGGAGGTATACAGCTTCAGTATCTTTGTAGTCTTCCGTTCTAGCACATGGATTAAATATAGCAAAAGAGTGCTCAGAACACATTTATGAAATAAATGAATAAAGAAATGAAAACAAATGAATGGACGAGCATGAAGGACACATTAGGCTGAAAAAAAATAGCTTTACCAGTCTGTGTAGCTCCTGATCACAGCAGTATATACTGGTCACACCTTGTCCCATTATTTCCACCCAAAATCATACTCATTCTTTAAGACCTGTCTCAAATGCTACCCTCTTCAAGCTTCTGTCTGTAATTAATCAACATGCAGCCCTTTGTTTCTGGGCAATGCTCACATGACACTCATCATTTACTAAATTTTATGAGAGATCATGCACTAAAAAAATAAAAAATACATAAAATAAATTGGGAGACTGCTCTGTGCCAGCCACAGGGAAGGTCTCTTTCCAAAGCTGAGTCTGTAAGGGAGACCCCTAATTCAGCTTTTAAAAAGTTCCAGATGCTGAGCACAAAGAGTTGAATAAAACGGAAAAGGTCTCTGTTCTTTTGAAGCTTATATTTCAGTGGATGGAGACAGATAATAAATAGCACATAAACAAATAAATAAAAAGAGAGTTTCAGTGTTTTAAGGACAATAAAACTGGGTAATGTAATAGTGTTTCCCTCAGCATTCTCATTTGTAGCCAGCAGAATTCAGTTTCACAAGAGGAGAATTTATTAAGCAGGATTCCTCCAAAAACTCAACAGAAAGACTAAAGAAACAGGCTCTTGTCAAGTTTCCAGCAAAAAAATTGGACATTTCATCTCTAGCATATGATACACGCAGAGAGTCATTGATTTAGTACTACTCAAGACAGGAGAAAACATTCATTGAAATCTGATTAAATTGTGTGACTTTGTTGTTGTTTTTTTTTTTTCTGCGACAGAGTCTCACTGTGATGCCCAGGCTGAAGTGCAATGGCTCGATCTCTGCTCGCTGCAGCCTCCACCTCCCAAGTCAAGCAATTCTCCTGCCCCAGCCTCCTGAGCAGCTGGGATTACGGGCACCCACTACCATGCCATGCTAATTCTTTTTTTTTTTTTTTTTTGAGAGGGAATCTCGCTCTGTTGCCCAGGCTGGAGTGCAGTGGCGTGATCTCTGCTCACTGCAAGCTCCGCCTCCCGGGTTCACGCCATTCTCCTGCCTCAGCCTCCAGAGTAGCTGGGACTACAGGCGCCCGCCACCACACCCGGCTAATTTTTTGTGTATTTTTAATAGAGACGGGGTTTCACCGCGTTAGCCAAGACAGTCTCAATCTCCTGACCTCGTGATCCACCCGCCTCAGCCTCCCAAAGTGCTGGGATTACAGGCGTGAGCCACTGTGCCTGGCCTAACTTTTGTATTTTTAATAGAGATGGGGTTTCACCATGTTGGCCAGGCTGGTCTTGAACTCCTGACCTTATGTGATCCACCTGCCTCAGCCTCCCAAAGTGTTGGGATTACAAGCGTGAGCCACCGTGACCGACCAAATTGCATGACTTTTTATTTCCATTTTGCCATGCAAGTTTTCCCTTCCCTCCTGCCTTACTTACCTACAGATTCAGATTTTTTAAAAGGAGTTTATGCTTTCTGTGACTTTTTGCATTAGGGCTGAAACTTTCAGTCACAAGTCCTTTAGGACAGATAACTTACTAAAGGTCTAGAACAAATGACCAGCCACCCAAGGACACATATGCAGGCTGGCAATGCCTGCAGCCAGAAAGAAACCATATGGAAAGCATAGGACAGTTCAATGGGTCTCTGCTTCTCCATAATAACTCTCTTTCAGAAAAGTTGGATTCTGTGTCTAGTGTGAAACTCTCATAAATAGTTTTTTGAACAATCATGTACTTGGTGGACTATAAGACAAAATGATTTTGTTTTTCTTCTATCAGTCTTCAAACAAATGCTGTTGGCCCTTCCTTTCCTGCTCCTCCATGGTATATTGGGCAGATCCCACAAGTGGTGTTAAAATGTCCAGCCCAGTTAGTCCAGTTTAAAATTTTATTTTTATATTCAATTCAAAGCATTTCCCCACTCCAGTGCAGAACTGCCTTGCATACTGGGAAGTAGGCCCTTTTGATTCTCCTTCATTATGGGAAATAGCCTTGTTGGTGATACTGGAAGCTAGTGCCCCAAAACGGAGCACAGTGAGCCTTAAGCATCCCACTTTGTAAAATGAAAGCATGGTTTTCCTCTTCAGGCTTATTACAATGAGGTAAAGCTAGTCCTATGGCCAACACTCATCCATGCCCTCTCCAGTCCAAAGAAAAGACTAGAAATTTGAAAAGATTGCCTAAACTAAATTACCATTCCCTTTTCCTCCTAATGCTTTGGAGTTCTCCAAGATCAAGATCTGAAAGCGAGGATTATGGGTAAGTGGCAAAAGCACTTTTACTTCGCAGCTACAGTTGACGCTTCTTCCCTAGCTATTTCAGTGCTTCCAGAGGTCCCTGAGGCTTCTCACTGCATGATTCTCTTATGTGGGAGAACTTTTTGACTTGACTTCCTCCAAATATCTATTCCCCTTCTGCCCCCAGGTAATACTTTCCAAAATACCTTATTGCTATGGTACTCCTCCCCTGCGGGCCAGATTCCTTGCAGGTAGGAGGGAGGAGCACTGGCAAGACAAGCTCGATACTGGCTGACTCTCAATTTCCACGTGGCCCATTGAAAACTCATGATCCTCACCCTCCACGGAGTGAGAGCGCTGGCGACCCCATTACAAGCTTCTTTTTCCACCCAGCCATTGCTCTATTTCTTTCTTTTTCCTTTGCTCACACAGACAGATTGAAGATTGGCAAATCCACTGCTCCAACAGGTACCCAGCAGGGCAAAGGGGATACCAGGCTACCGTCTTTTAGGCATGTGTGGTCTCTGCAAGTGGTCCTTGCAGAATACTCCCTAGTTTGACTTGGGTGGGGAGCGGGCCCCATTAAGAGGGGAGGGGAGAGGAAAAAATAAAGCTTTTCTCCCCTAAAGGCACAATTACTCCATATTTTCACAAATTCCATTGAGTTTAGGCAATCTTTTCAAACATCTAGTCTTTTCTTTAGACTGGAGAGGGTATGGATGAGTGTTGGCCATAGGACTAGCTTTACCTCATTGTAATAAGCCTGAAGAGGAAAGCCGTGCTTTCATTTTACAAAGTGGGATGCTTAAGGCTCAATGTGCTCCGTTTCAGGGTGCTAGCTTCCAGTATCACCAACAAGTCTATTTACCATCTTACTATACCTGTTTAGATGCAGGTGTTCTAGAAAAGAGAGGAATTAGGGTGAGGATTTTAGAAATGGAAGGCCTAGGAAATGAGATGTATGAAAATTGTATAGGCCACATAGAACAGGCTGGAAGATCTCCCTCTGTTTTCTCTTCCAAGAAACTAAGAATATGTCAGTCCCCTTCACCTTACATGGATGTTTTAGGTTTCAAGTAATCCAAGTCGTCTTCAAAGCTGCTTGGATTTCTTAGCAATCAACAAGATAAGTACAAGGTAACTATGTCACAAAGATCAAACATTGTCACTCATTGTAGTCACTGCATTCCAAACTTTCCCAGTGTAGTAGCCATTGGAGGTCTATGAGCATCCTTCTAGAAGAAAGAAGAGTCTCAAATGGACTCTTTACTTACCTTATAAACAAGTCACATTTTTTTAATTATACTTTAAGTTCTGGGATACATGTGCAGAATGTGCAGGTTTGTTACATAGGTATAAACGTGCCATGGTGGTTTGCTGCACCCATCAACCCGTCATCTACATTAGGTATCTCTCCTAATGCTATCCCTCCTCTAGCCCCCACCACCCGACAGGCCATGGTGTGTGATGTTCCCCTCCCTGTGTCCATGTGTTCTCCTTGTTAAACTCCCACTTATGAGTGAGAATATGTGGTGTTTGGTTTTCTGTTCTTGTGATAGTTTGCTGAGAATGATGGTTTCCAGCTTCATCCATGTCCCTGCAAACGACCTGAACTGATTCTTTTTTATGGCTGCATAGTGTTCCATGGTGCATATGTGCCACATTTTCTTTATCCAGTCTATCATTGATGGGCATTTGGGTTGGTTCAAAGTCTTTGCTATTGTGAATAGTGCTGCAATAAATATAC
Source organism: Pongo abelii (assembly GCF_028885655.2). Taxonomy (NCBI): domain Eukaryota; kingdom Metazoa; phylum Chordata; class Mammalia; order Primates; family Hominidae; genus Pongo; species Pongo abelii. The sequence goes on from NC_085929.1 coordinate 39,727,369, forward strand.
ATGTGCATGTGTCTTTATAGCAGAATGATTTATAATCCTTTGGGTATATACCCAGTAATGGGATTGCTGGGTCAAATAGCATTTCTGGTTCTAAATCCTTGAGGAATCACCACACTGTCTTCCACAATGGTTGACAAAACATCACAAAAGTACTGTGAACTAAACGAGTCACATTTTAACAACTATGTATTAAGCCCTTTACAGCTTTCAGTGCCTGACTTTCTTTCTATAGCTCTTTTCCACCACCTTCACCCTCCAGAACTAACAAATGCAAAGGTAGGAGGTAGCAGATGCGATCTATAGTAATTTTCCTCCAACATTAGAGCTCTTCACGGTGATAGTATATTATGAGACTCACACAGGGTGCCACATAAAATGTATGTTTGTTAGACACCTTTCAAATTAAATTCAATCATAGGAACACATGATGTGGTGGGTTCAATTTCCACACTCTGACCCCTGCTCGAAAAAATCCATTGACTTTCCTTTATTCAGTTTTGCTCATAAAAACAAACTCCTAGAGTACGTTTCAACTGTAATTCCATTGATAAATATTTGCTCTACGTACAATATCTGGATTCATAATCACAGCCTACAGTAGCAGTTCTCAATCGTTTCTTTTAAATAATAGAGACAGGGTCTCACTCTGTTTCTCAGGCTGGAGTGCCACGGTGAAATCACAGCTCACTGCAGCCTCGACTTCCTGGGCTCAAGTGATCCTCCCACCTCAGCTTCCTGAGTAGCTGGGACTACAGGCGTGCACCACCAGACCAGCTAATTGTATGTTTATTTTTTTGTAGAGATGGGGTCTGGCTGTTTTTCCCGGGCTAGTCTCAAACTCCTGGCCTCAAGGGATCCTCCCACTTCAGCTTCCCAAAGGAATGGTATTACAGGCATGAGCCACCACACCCGGTTGTGGTTCTCAATCTTAATCTTGGCTCTACATTAAAACTACTGGGGGATTTTTCAAAACTCTCAGTGCCCACCTCAATCCTCTACTAATTCACCCAGAAGTTCTTGAGGGTGGGACCCAGGCATCAGTTTTTTTTAAAGCTTTCCTGGTATGCAGCCAAGGTTGAGAAACACTATTGGAAAGTCATCCGGAGCCCTGTTCTCCAGATCCAGGAGGCTGTCGCTTTCCATTAGCTCCTTCTCAACCTTGGTCCTTGACCCAGGGGTCCCTACCAGCCGCCCTCCCAGCCTCCACAGGCCTTTGGGGCGTGTATCTTTGTCCTCTTTGCCCTCCAAAGAGTACGGCCTGGCAGATAGATGGAGTGGCACAAGGGTGACATCTAGTGGTTTAAAAAATGAAGTTAGTGTCTTAATGGTCCCATTCTCTGAAAAATGGCAAGAGAACGACATTGGCGGAACCTGGTCTGTGTGCCGCCTGGGATTGGCTCAGCCATGGTTTCCTGTCCTCTGCAACTGACGATGCTCTAGGAGGCCTACAGGGCTGAACCTCATTCTTGGAGGCCTCAGAGGGAGGTCCTCCTTGAACTCAGTCTTAGCCTTCATGCTGTTTTGCCTACCCTGCCACCAGGCCCACTGCTATGGGGGCTGTTCCCAGCCCTTATATCACCGGCAGACATGGCCTGATGGCACCTTGCCTCAAGCCTGACCCACCACACCATGCGTGTTTCCACCCCTGTTGCCATAGAGAAGCACTGGGCGCTGACACGCACACGGGCTCACCTGGCCTGGTTCCTTGGGCTGTAGGTGAATGGTGGACCTCTCTTCCCTCTCCAGCTCTCCCCTGTTCCCAGGCTGCCCCTATGCTCTGGGCCTCACACCACGGATGCCTCTGCGGCTCCCCAAAAATGTGGGAGAGTCATTGCCCAGGGGCCTTGCATTCATTGGCTCTGGCTGCCGTAACAAGGTACAGGCAGACCCCGTTTTCCCGCACTTTGCTTTATTGAGCTTTGAAGATAGTTGTGTTATTTACGAATCGAAGGTTTGTGGCAACCCTGTATTGAAAGTCTATCGGTGCTATTTTTCCAACAGCCTGTGCTCACTTCGTGTCTCTGTGTCACATTTTGGTAATTCTCAAGTATTTCAAACTTTTTCATTATTATTATATCTGTTACAGTGATCTGTGATTTGTGATTTGTAATTGTTTCGGGGCTCCATGAACCATGTAAGACAGAGAACTTAATCTATAAATGTTCTGACTGGTCATTCCCCCATCTCTCTCCTCCTCATTGGGCCTCCCTATTCTCTGAGACACAATAGTATTGAAATAAGGACAATTCATAACGCTACAAGTGTTACACTTAAAAGGCTCTAAGTGCTCAAGTGAAAGGAAGACACACACCTCTCACTTTAAATCAAAAGCTAGAAATGATTACACTTAGTGAGGAAGACATGTTGAAAGTGGAGACAGGCTGAAAGCTAGGCCTCTTGTCCCAAACAGCCTAGCTGTGAACACAAAGGAAAGGTTCTTCAAGGGAATTAAAAGTGCTGTGAGACACGGCGTGGTGGCTCAAACCTGTAATCCCAGCACTTTGGGAGGCCGAGGCAGGTGGATCACCTGAGGTCAGGAGTTCGAGATCAGCCTGGCTAACATGCTGAAATCCCGTCTCTACTAAAAATACAAACAATTAGCCGGGTGTGGTGGCACACGCCTGTAGTCCCAGCTACTCGGGAGGCTGAGGCACGAGAATCGCTTGAACCCCGGAGATGGCAGCTGCAGTGAGCCGAGATCGCGCCACTACACTCCAGCCTGGGCAACAGAATGAGACTCCGTCTCAAAGAAAAAAAAGTGCTGTGACTCCAGTGAATGCACACATGATAAGAAAGCCAAACAGCCTTATTGCTGATAGTGAGAAAGTTTGAGTGATCTGAATAAAGATCAAACCAGCTATAACATTCCCTTAAACCAAAGCCTAATCCAGGGCAAGACCCTAACTCTCTTCAATTCTGTGAAGGCTGAGAGAGGTGAGGAAGCTGCAGAAGGAATTTGAAGCTAGCAGAGATTGGTTCATGAGGATTAAAGAAAGAAGTTGTCTCCATAACACCAAAAGTGCAAGGTGAAGCAGCAAGTGCTGATAGAGAAGCTGAAGCAAGTTATCCAGAAGATCCAGCTAAGACCATTGATGAAGGTGGCTCCACTAAACAATAGATTTTCAAGGTAAAAAAAAAAAAGCCATCTAGGACTTTCTTAGCTAGAGAGAAGTCAATGCCTGGCTTCAAAGCTTCAAAGGACAGGCTGCCTCTCTTGTGAGGGGCTAATGTAGTCGGTGACTTTAAATAGAAGCCAATACTCATTTACCATTCCAAAAACTTTAGGGCCCCTAGAATTATGCCATATCTATTCTGTCTGTGCTTTATAAATGGAACAACAAGCCTAGATAACAGCATATCATTTACAGCATGGTTTACTGAATATTTTAAGCCCAGTGTTGAGAAATATTATTCAGAAAAAATATTTCTTTCAAAATGTTACTGCTCATTCACAATGCATCTGGTCATGCAACAGTTCTGAGGGAGATGTACAAGATTAATGTTGCTTTCGTGTCTTTTAACACAACATCCATTCTGCAGCTCATGAATCAAGAAGTACGTTTAACTTTCAAGTCTTCTTGATTAAGAAATACATTTCATAAGGCTATAGCTGCCATAGACAGTGATTCCTCTGATGAATCTGGGCGAAGTAAATTGAAAATCTTCGGGAAAGGATTCACCGTTCTAGATACTATTAAGAATATTTGTGGGCCAGGTGCGGTGGCTCACGCCTGTAATCCCAGCACTTTGGGAGGCCGAGACAGGCGGATCATGAGGTCAGGAGATTGAGACCATCCTGGCTAACACAATGAAACCCCGTCTCTACTAAAAATACAAAAAAATTAGCTGGGCGTGGTGGCGGGCACCTGTAATCCCAGCTACTTGGGAGGCTGAGGCAGGAGAATGGCGTGAATCCAGGAGGTGGAGTCTGCAGTGAGCCGAGATCTTGCCACTGCACTCCAGCCTGGGCGATAGAGCGAGACTCTGTCTGAAAAAAAAAAAAAAAAAAATATTTGTGATTCATGGGAGGAGGTCAAAATATCAACATTAATAGGAGTTTGGAAGAAGTTTATTCCAACCCTCAGGGATGACTTTGAGGGGTTCAAGATTTCAGTGGAAGAAGGAGTTGCTGATGTGGAAATACCAAGACAACTAGCATTAGAAGTAGCGTGTGAAGAGATGGAGTTGCTGCAGCCTCATAATAAAGCTTGAATGGATAAAGCGTTGCTTCTTATGCATCACCAAAGAAAGTGGTTTCTTGAGATAAAATCTACCGATGGTGAAGCTGCTGTGAACATTGTTAAAATGACAACGAGGTATTTAGAATATTACATAAACCTAAATGATGAAGCAGTGGCAGGGTTTCAAAAAATCAACTCCAATTTTGAAGGAAATTCTACTGTGGATAAAATGCTATCAAAGAGCATTTCATGCTGCAGAAAATCTTTCATAAAAGGAAGAGTCAATCAATGAGGCAAACTTCACTGTTGTCTTATTTTAACGAATTGCCACAGCCACCCCAGCTTCCAGCAACCACCAACCTGTCAGTCAGCAGCCATCAACATCAAGGCAAGATCATCCTCCAGCAAAAAGATAATGATTCACTGAAGGTTCAGATAATTGTTAACATTTTGGGGGCAATAAAAATTTAAAGTATATGTAAATTAAGGTCTATACTTTGTTTTTAAAATATAATGCAATTGCAAACTAAACAGACTGCAGTATAGTGTAAACATTACTTTTATATGTACTGGGAAACCAAAAACTTTGTGTGACTCACTTTATTCTGATATTTTCTTTTTTTTTTCTTTTTTTTTCTTTGAGACGGAGTCTCACTCTGTCTGTCCCTCAGGCTGGAGTGCAGTGGCGCCATCTCCGCTCACTGCAAGCTCCGCCTCCCGAATTCACGCCATTGTCCTGCTTCAGCCTCCCGAGGAACTGGGACTACAGCTGCCTACCACCACGCCTGGCTAATTTTTCATATTTTTAGTAGAGACAGCATTTCACTGTACTAGCCAGGGTGGTCTCAATTTCCTGACCTCATGATCCACCTTCTTTATTGCAATGGTCAGGAATGGAATCTCCAATGTCTTCAAGGTGTGCCTATGCCACAAACTGAGTAGCTTAAACAGTAGAAATTTATTTCTCACAGTTCTGGAGGCTACAAGTCCAAGATCAAGGTGTTTACATGGTTCATTTCTTCTGGGGTCTCTCTTCTTCACTTGTAGATGGCCATCTTCTCCCTGTGTCTTCATGTGGGTTCCCTTTGTGTATCTGCGTCCTCGTCTCTTCTTCTTATAAGGACACAAGTAATATTGGATTAGGGCCCAACCTAAAGGCCTAATCTTAACTTAATTGCCCTTTAAAGTCCTGTCTACTACTTCAACATACAAATTTGGGGGACTGGGAGGAGCAAAATATATAAATAATAGGCATGTTTGGCCAGTGTGAGAAAGGTGCTCAAATAGAAAAATTCCTCTCCTTTCTTCTTCCCATCGTGTATTTGGAGACACAGTCATTTGAGGCAGCCCTTCTGAGAACGACCTCAGAGACCAAGGAATCTCCTGGCCCTTTACAAAGCTGTGGCCAGTAGCCAGCACACTCTTCTATTTGCTCTCCCTCCTTCCTTGCCACACTCCCTCTTTGATCTCATACCTACTTTGCTGAGAGAATGGCTCCCTACTGAAGTGTGTGCATGCAGGATTTTCCTTCAGGTTCCATTTTCGAGGGAGCCCGGTCTTTCACATGAAATTATCTGTTTTCGCCAACCTAAGGCAGAATTAGAATTGTCTGGGGCATTGACTTTGCAGTGTGGCTTTATTCCTTTATGTTACAGCCTGGCCTCAGCTGTCAAAGCAGGGAGTAAAGACTTGAGGTGGCCCTGGACAGCAAACCCCAAGGTCCCATGAGCACCCTGGGTCCTCCTGGTGCCCTGGAAACCATTCTGCCCCCAAGGCCCTACTCTGGGCCTATAATGGGAGGGGGAACCTCAAAAATCTCTGATATACTTTCAAGGGCATTCTTCCATTTTCTTCATGACTAGAACCTGGCTTTCTTCTATCAATACTAAGCTCCATACCAAATGGTTAATTGACCACACCTTGATTTTCTCTCCAAAATGTGCTTCTTTCTTTATATCCCTTGTAAGTCGTATTCCTAGGTATACAGCACTAAATGCCACCGTGCCTGGCCTTACAGTTCCTACTTTCTTGTGATTCTTGGAGTCACCTTTCAAGTAAACTACTTGCACCAGAGGTCTTGTTTCATGTTGTAGTTTTAGGGGGAACCCAAACTAACAGCATCACTTTATGTTTATAGGTCATTTATTTATTTATAACAGGTTGCCCATTTATAAAAAATACAACTATTTTTGCCCATTTTCCTATAGGGATGTTTATCTTTCCCTTTTTAACTCGTAATAGTTATTGTATATACTGAATATTGACCTTAATTATTTATGTAGAGAGAGAATATTTTATCCCAGTTTGTGATTATCTTTCCATTTTTCAATGGTGTCCCTGATGAGTAGAAATTTCAAATGCAATGTAGGAGAAACTGTCAATAATCTCCTTTATGATTTGTGTGTGTGCTTTTTTTTCCCTTAAGACATCATTCTTGAAGTCATAGAAATATTCTTCGTCTGTTTAAGGCCGGGCGTGGTGGCCCACGCCTTTAATCCTAGCACTTTGGGAGGCCGAGACAAGTGGATCACCTGAGGTCAGGAGTTTGAGACCAGCCTGGCCAACATGTCGAAATCCCGTCTCTACTAAAAATACAAAGATTAGCCAGGTGTGGTGGCGCATTCCTGTAATCCCAGCTACTCAGGAGGCTGAGGCAGGAGAATCACTTGAATTTGGGAGGCAGAGGTTGCAGTGAGCTGAGATTGTGCCACTTCACTGCAGCCTGGTTCAAAGAGCGAAACTCCATCTCAAAAAAAAAAAATTATTCGTCTGTTTCTAAAATTGAGATTTCTAATTCAGCTGGAATTGGTATTTATTTGGTGGAAGGAAAGGATCCAATTTTATTTTTTTCCATATGGATAATCAGTTGTCTCGATGCCTTTTACAGAATACTCCTTCCTTCCTGCATTGTTCTTCAGTACTAGCTCTGTCACGTGCTAAATGTCCATATGTGCCTGGGTCTAGTTCTCTCTTTATTCTGCACCATTGTTCTGTTTGCCAGTTCCTGCACTAATAATACCACATGCTATGGTCTGAATGTGCCTCCCCCCAAATTCTTCTGCCAAATCAACAGTGTTGGGAGGTGGGACCTAATGAGAGCTATCCCACTCTCTTGAGTGGATTAAAAAGGGCTTGGGGGGCTGGGCATGGTGGCTCACGCCTGTCATCCCAGCACTTTGGGAGGCCGAGGCAGGTGGATCGCGAGGTCAGGAGATCAAGTCCATCCTGGCTAACACGGTGAAACCCCATCTCTACTAAAAATACAAAAAAATTAGCCGGGCGTGATGGCGAGCGCCTGTAGTCCCAGCTACTCGGGAGGCTGAGGCAGGAGAATGGCGTGAACCCAGGAGGCGGAGCTTGCAGTGAGCGGAGATCGCGCCACTGCACTCCAGCCTGGGAGATAGAGTGACACCCCATCTCAAAAAAAAAAAAAAAAAAAAAAAAAAGAGAGAAAGAAAGTAGGGACAGTAAGACAAGGATTGTAGAAAGCAAAACAAAAACAAACAAGAATTAATGATCATTTCACCATGGAGGGCAACAGAGTAAAGCCCCAGTGATACTCTCTGAGATACCATGTGGCACATGACCCCACACTGTCCCCAGAGGAGCTATCCCATCTGCTGGGTAAAGCCCTCAGGCAGAAAAGAAGAAAGATAGATGCAGGAGACTGCAGTGGGAAGCCAGCAGAGGGCTTGGACATGTGGGAGCTAGAGGCAAACTCAGGTAAGGCAAGGAAAATGGAGTATTTGCTGCAGGTGCTCAGTCTCGTTAATAGGAAAACCTAGATGAAAACAACAATAAGCATTTCACCCTTCTAAGACTGGCAAAAGTTAAAATGTCTGACAGTACTTACGGTTGGCAAGAATGTGGAACAATGGGGGCTCTTTCATGAAGGCTAATCAACAAGGACGAATAGAACTGGAGAAGCCTTTTCTATGCAAATGAAGCTCTCCCACATGTACACAATATTCATAGCATCATACAAAAGAATCTGGAAGCAACCTAAATATCTATCAACAGTAGAATGAATAAATAAATTATGATAGGTAGTTAACAATATCTAATAGCAAAAAAAAAAAAAAAAAATAACGAGCAGTAGTTCTCCAGGACTGATAGCATTGGCATCGTCTAGGAATTTATGAGAAATATTCATTCTCAGGTCCTTACTTAGTCCAGCTGCAGAAACTCTGGGGGTTGAGCTCAGCAATCTGTGTATTACCAAGCCCTCCAGGCAATTTTAGTGCACACTAAAGTTTGAGAACCACTGAAGTTGAGCTATGGCAGCACAGATTAGTCTCCCAAACATAATGTGGGGCAGAAAGTCGGGTGCATGATAATACATTCATATGACACCATTATAGAAAATGTTTAAATATTCACTATATTATTATATTGCCCATGAATGCATACATGTGAAGTAGTAAAATGAAACAGAAATGCATGGGAATGATAAATACCAAGTTCAGGCTGATGGTTGCCTCTGGGAGGGAAATGAATAGGATATATAGTTTGCAGGAGTATACAGGGGACTTCAACTATATTGATAATATGGTATTCTTTAAATAATTTATTGTATTATTCCTTATAATAGGAATAATGGTTTAAAAAACATATAACATGAAATTTACCATTTTAACCAGGATCTCACTGTGTTGCCCAGGCTGGTCTTGAACTCCTGGCCTCAAGTGATCCTCCCCTACTTAGCCTTTCAAAGTGCTGGTATTACAGGTGTGAGCCACTGCAACTGGCCTCATCATAACTTTTTTTTTTTTTTTTTAGACGGAGTTTCACTCTGTCGCCCAGGCTGGAGTGGAGTGGTACAATCTTGGCTCACTGCAGCCTCTGCCTCCCAAGTTCAATTGATTCTCCTGCCTCAGCCTCCCAAGCAGCTGGGATTACAGGTGCCTGCCACCACACCCAGCTAATTTGTGTATTTTTAGTAGAGATGGGATTTCATCATGTTGGCCAGGCTTGTCTCGAACTCCTAACCTCAGGAGATCCTCCCACCTCGGCCTCCCAAAGTGCTGGGATTACAGGCATGAACCACCGTGCTGGGCCCCATAACTTCTTAATTATCTTCTTGAATACTTCACTTTCCTGACATTTAAGTCACCATCACTCACCTGTATATTCCAACCATATTAAACGTCCTCTGCATATTTTTTGTCCTTTCTCTCTGCCATGCATATATACATACCATTGTTTTTGCTTGGAATGCCCTTATCTCATACCTTGCATGCACAAATACTATTCATCCTCCAAAACCCAGTTCATAGGTCAATTCTTTGAAGTCTTCCCTGATTTCAGTATTTGCAAGTGGTCTCTTCCCTTTTCCAAATCCCCATAACACTCTAGCTTCTCCTTTTTTGGGGTACTCACATCTGACTACCTTGTTGTCTGTACATGCCATGATCTCCTTGGGACAGAATTCATAACTAAGAGCTAAAATGTATTGAGTGCCTACTGTGTGCCAGGCACTGTACATATAGTATTACATTTATTTGCTCATATGATCCTTTTATCAACCTGATGAGGTAGGCAGTGTTAGCTCCATTTTACAGATAAGGACAGTGAGATTTAGGGACTCAGCCAAGTTTACACAATGTGGCAGAGAAGGCTACGGTCTGGCAAAATGTATTGTTTCATTGCCATAATATAGAGTGGTTGCATGGAAGTGGAACCTAACATGACGATTCCCCAGCCACCTGGCATCCAGGCAGGACCTGTGACTCGTTCTCAGCAATAGAATCCAAGTGAAAGTGATGTGTGTCCATTCCAAGTGAAGGTATTTGTGCCTTTCCCCACTTCTGCCTTTATCTGCTATCTGGATGCAGAGAACTCTAAGGAGCCCACTGTATTGAAAGGCTCTTGAGTCTCTCTGACTACACCAATCAACCAGGAATATCCACCTGGAAGCACCACCTACATGAGAAACAAATGTATTGAGGCACTGAAATTGGGGAGTTTATACAGCAGCTGGCATTATGTTAATTAATTCAAACAGCTAATAAGAGGTGGAACTAGGCTTCAGACTGAGGAAAGCTTATTTTAGAGGCTGTGATTGATATGAATCCATATCTATAAGATCAGAAGCCTGCACTTTTCACCAAGAAGCCAGTGTCTCTCATCATGTCAGTCAAAGGTCCTTTCTACAAGGATTACAAAGCTGCCTGTAAAAGATGTAGACATGGGACGTCACTCCAGATTTTCCAAATTAAAATCTTTGGTATTTGTGACAAAAATCTGCCTTGTTAGCAATCTTCCCAGGAGGACCTGGTGTATGCTAAATATCGAGAAACTTTTCTATGAATGATATTGTCTCCTTCCTAATATTCAGCACAGCGTTTTACAGAGAATTAGGGGATCAAATAGCATTGCATAAGTGAATGAACAAAAGTGTGAGCCAATAGGGCATTTCTGTGGAAAGGGACCCCAAACTTTTCATCTCTTCTGGATCCTAAATCTAGTGCTGATTCCTTAAATCCTATTGGACAGCATCCCTCAGGATTCCTTCTTGAGTCAGAAAGGCGTTCAACCATTGCCAGAAGTGACCCTCTACTATTCTTGATGCTGAAGGCTCACTTTGAAGCTGCCAGAACTCAGACGCCATGCCTGGTGGATTTATTGTCCAGCCTGCCCACGGAGCAGGTAATTAGTTTGAAATGGAGAGCAACAGTGAAGGTCAAACTCCCCCACTGTCACAAGGGACAGTTTGTTCCCAACAATCTCTCTCATAAAGGACCTGGAATCCTCCCCTCACACAGCCTTAGTCCTGAGAAGAGAGAGAGAGAAAAAAAAAGAAAAATACTTTCTCATAAAAGTCCACTCTAACCTTGATTTTTGTTGTAGCATTCTTCAAGGGCTGATAACTGCTGGGATCATACAACCGATGGTGAATTTGATTCAATCCTGAATTCCACTGCAGAGGGCTCCCGTGAGAACCGCTAACCTATCTTAATGGAAGAGGACAAAGAAAGGTCACCTTTGGATTTGTGAGGTCACGCACAGCTCAGGAGGAATGAAATTTACTGAGTTTGCTGCCAGCTCAAGCCATTTTCTCAAAATGACCATCTCTCTAGGGAGAGATATTATGCTCATACTGTTAGAAGCTCGGAGACTAGGTAATAAAACAATATATGTTTGCTATTTTGTCAACTCTGGTTTTTGCTTTAGCAGTTGTTTAAAACATGAAAAAAATCAAAGAAGAACAGAAAAATAAACAAGCAAAAAGACTAAAGAGAGAGGGAAATGGAGAGCCAGCGTACGAGGGGGAGAGAGCAGAGTAAATATAGAGACAGATGAAAGAACAGGGCGGAGTGAAAGGGGAAAAAAATAGATTCTACCTCCCTCCTTTTTCATTTGAAGAAAGCTTGGACGTCAGCTTTTCACTTTCCTGATCCATAAAAATTGTCAGTGACCCTGTTTCTTCTCTCCTCTGATCCTGGAACAGGTATTGAGGGATAATCTTAGAAAGTTTTAAATTGCCTGAGCATGGCGCTGAAGCTGCCCATTGACTACTGGGAGTCTGATGTGTTCAACAGAGGATGCAGCACAGAAAAGGAATCAGTCTCTGAATCTTGTACCTTTATCAGCCCATGCTGGCTGCCCTCCTCCTTCTTCTACCATCTCCCGGAAAAGCTTTCAGCTGAATCCTTCATACTCACTCTCTCGGATAAACAGCTGCATGTAATCCCTTGCTATGCAGGGGACAGAGATTCGGCCTCGCATGGTTAGAGCAAGGATTCTGGGCTCTGATTTCCCCATTCCTCTCTCTCTTTCTCACTCCCACAGGAATGAGGCCCTGAGAAGCTGGAAGGTCAGGGAAGATTCCTGTGGGACCCCTGGGTTTCCCCCTCAGCACACCCTCCCCAGACACACCTGACAGCAAAAGCAGACATCCTCCTATCATTAAGAAACTTATAAAATTATGAGGTCCATCTACCTTCAGCTTAATACCTTGCCGTTGTTAAAAAAAAAAAAAAAAAGAGAGAGAGGGAATAATACAAAGGAATTAAGCAAAAGGCTATTTCCAGACACGATTCTGATTACAAATTTAGTGCTGTGTACATCTCTAGAAAGGTCAATTACAAACATCGAGGGGAAATGCCTGTGCCGGTTTTTCCCGTATCTCCATTCTCTCTCCCCTGCCAATCTTGATATTCTTCTGCAAGGGGCCACCTGCTGAGTAAAGGTTGGGACATAGTTTTGAAGTCAAAAATTTTGCTGCTTCTTAGCATTAAAAAGATGCAAGTTATTTAAAAATGGGTATATATCTTCAAGGTCACTATTCTGGAATTTAAAAATCAAGCAAATGTTGAGTAATCAAAAGAAATTTGCATTTATTTCAATAACTGAGGAAAAACGACCAGAAAAGTGTAACCCAGCTATTAGATGGATATCTCCTTATTCCCAAAAGATGGACTTATATTGGCTTATACCTCTCCCCAATCCACGGCCTGTGGAAGTCCAAAGCTCTTTTCTTGTGTTTTTGAAAATTCTTGGAATCTTCCTTTTCCATTCCCCCCCTCTACTTCCTGGATACTGACTCATTGTGGACTGCCTCTTTTCTGGGCTTTGGGTTGACCCAGATATGAAACTTCCTGAAACCTCCACCCACCAAATAGGAACCAGCCCTGCCAATCATCTGTGAACACTACAGGCTTTACTAAAGATTTTAAAAGGGAAAAGAGGTTTATATGATAGTAATAAGAACACCATAGTCCTCACCCTTCTTAAAATATCTACGGGCGGGCTACATATCAACTAAACATTTTAATTGGCCCCTCAGCTTGTTCCACTTAATTCTGCTGGCTCTTTGCCATTTTTCTCCCTCCCTCTCTTTTCCTTCCTACCTTCTTTCTGGAGCATTAAAATGTAATTTCTCTCTATTTCCACTAAAGCCTTAGTTCTAGTCAGCATGTGGGATGGGTGACAAGGGAAGGACTCACCAAGGAATCATTTCAAACACAATACTTGAAATACATTTAAGAAAAAAGAAAAAGGGCAGAGAAGTTGGTGGTCACCACTGATGATGCAGGTAGACTGCGTAGGACCTTCCTGTGCCTCCAGGGTGCTGCATCTGAGTGCTCCAACAAGAGAGACAGCCAGGGTTAGGGGTGAGGGGTCTGGAAGGGAGGTTTACCAGCATGAGCCTGGGGTCTGCACTGCTAAGAAGGGCCTTGGGGGAGAGCATTTATCCTCCATTCTTCATGTTTTCATATTGCAGCATGTTGAATGGTGCCCCCCTCCAAAAAAAATATGTCTACATCCTAACTCCCAAAATATGCAAATGTGACCTTCTTTGGATAAAAGGTCTTTGCAATGTAATTAAGGACCTCAAGATGACATTATCCTAGATTATCCGGGTAAGCTCTCAGTCCAATAGCAAGTGATGTTGTAAGAGTCGGAAGAGGAGACTCGCACACAGGAGGAGAAGACCATGTGAAGACAGAGGCAGAAACTGGAATGAGGCAGCCACAAGCCCAGGAACCCTAGAGCCACCAGAAACTGGAAGAGGCAAGGAGTAGAGCCTTCAAGGGGAGCATAGTCTTGCCCACACTTTGATTTGGGACTTTTGGCCTCCAGACTGCAACAGAATAAATACCTGTTGGTTTTGGCACCTGGTTTTTTGGCAATTTGTTACCACAGCCCTAGGTACCTCATTCCTGGCCTTTTTCCCCAGAGGAAGCAACATGACTTAGACTACAGAGTTTCAGAAAATGGGGTCTGCCTACCTGCACACTTTTTCTCACCTGCTTGCTTACACGTTGTAAAGAGCCTGCCTCTATCAGGGGAGACGCATGGGTGTGAAGAAGTTGTGCCAGCAGCTGGATGAATAAACGTGCCTTATTCAGGGTTAGTTAGCAAGATCGCTTTCCAACAGGCTGACCCACTTTACTCCAGTATCATTCGTAATAACGGTGGTATTTTCATCTCTATCTACCTGATTCTTTGGCCTCTCAGGTGGAGAAGGTAGACTGTTATTTGTTCGCTTCCTAAAGCCTTGAAATAAGTCAAAGGGGCAAGGCAGAAGCTTGAGCAGAAAATGAGCCAAGAATTTGGTGGTAGGCAACATCCAGATTAAAAAAAAAAACATGATACCTCACGTGGTGCCACTTGGGCATTTCAGGGATTGGCCTGTGCATTTGCTATAGGCACCTTTTCTTCAAGATACTTTATTTCCATCTACTAGAAAATGGTTATAGTAGGCTGATTGGGGTAGAACCAGAGAGTTTACTTTCATCTGCCTGGAATCACCACAATTCAGGTGCAAGCAATGTCTAAGATGAGAATGACACCCTCCAGGGTTGTGTGGTGCCTAATCTGTCCTGTGGTCAGTAAGTGATGGTTCTTATACCATATTAGGGAAAAGGGTGATACCCATATGCCACACTTCTGCCTCCCTGGTTCAATAGAAGCAGCCCTCATGCAATTCAGCCCCTCAAAGGTCACCTACTGGATTAGGCTTGCATGTCCATGACTTGGTTTAGACTCAAGGAACCATACTTGCTACATACTTATCTAAAATGTCAAGTTCTGCCTGGACCAGCCTTTGACATTATCTTACTTTAGGTCTGGTACCAGACCCTTCCTCTTAGAGTTACAAAGCACCTGGCCCTGCAGCTCGTTTTTGCTATAGGACAGTCAGTCAATCCCAAACAATTCACAAATGCTCACCCAGCCCCGCCATTGGTCGGCATCCTTGTATGCTCACAGCCACCTCTATGCCTCCAGCTCTGCAACAGCCTAGGATAGTGAGGGGCACATAGAAAGTGCTCAGGACAGGCACAGTGGCTCACGCTTGTAATCCCAGAACTTTGGGAGGCCGAGACAGGTGGATCACGAGATCAGGAGATCGAGACCATCCTAGCTAATGCGGTGAAACCCCGTCTCTACTAAAAAATACAAAAAAACTAGCCAGGCGTGGTGGTGGGCACCTGTAGTCCCAGCTAGTCGGGAGGCTGAGGCAGGAGAATGGCATGAACCTGGGAGGCAGAGCTTGCAGTGAGCCAAGATCACGCCACTGCACTCCAGCCTGGGTGACAGAGCAAGACTCGGTCTCAAAAGAAAAAGAAAAAAGAAAAAAAAAGTGCTCAAAAACTGCTGGGTGAATGGATAGATGAATAAATGCTCTGTATGAGAAGACAGCTCAGCTTCCTCCCTGAGTCAAATTTGCCTACATGGTATTCGTTCATAGACTGCTTTCATGACTTTTTCCATACCCATATTCTGCCAGTGCTATTATCTCCTTTAAATTGACTCACTTTTTGCCTCAAGTGATTTGAGTAAAAAACCTAACCTAAGGAGAAGCTCTATATTCTAAGAGAAAACAGGTGTCTTTCTACTACAGTATAGTGTTCAGTCCACGTACCATGGAAAACCATGTCATCTATTACCTGTTGTGCACATATCACACTTTGAGTAGTGTGGGCCAAGGACTTGGGTCCACCGTGACCTCAACCGAGATCCAGCAAGCTCCCTGGTGCCAGCTGAATAATGCATCTCATCCCAACCTGCAAGCCTTGTCAAAGGCAGCACAGAGTGTCACACTTGTTAGCAACAGGACAAAAAGATGCTGGTGTCTAGAAGAACAAGGAGAGGTAGGCCACAGGCTCACAGGATGTCAGCCCCTGTCAGAATAAGACAGAGCCAGGCCTGTCAGCCAGAGGAAGTGAATCAGAACAATTATTCAAAGTCATTTGTTTGGAGGACAAGGGAGAAGAGATTGATTTTTCTTCTTTTGCAGGAAATGCTTAGGTGAGGGCAGATCCTGCTGGGTAGGCAAGCACCTGCCAGGTCGCTGGCTGGAAACCCAGGTAATTCTATACTCCACATTTTCTGAATGAAGGTCCCTCTGGCATGAGCTGTCAGGGCTGTCAAATGGTTCATTGAGAAAGCCTCTGCTCAGCATGCCAACAGAAGACACTGCTTTTCCACATCCACTCCGATGTCAGGGAAGAAGTGTCCCTGGGTGGTACAGCCTTGGGCGTGATAGAGACCAACTAGGAGAGGCAGGGTAGGACGGTCTGCTTGGCAAAGTGGTTGAGGCTGTTCTGGGCCTGGGAGCAGGAAGCCGCTGCCCTCTCGGCACTAGTTCTGGGTGCCTTGGGAGGACCTTAGTTCACAAAGGATACAAAAGAAAAATAAGGAGATCAATGATTGAGCATCTGCAATGTGCTAGGCACTGTGCTAGCTGCTTTAAGAATAAACATTGGATGTCCATCTTCTATAGATTTTCAGAGTTAAGTCTTTATTTTAAAATAATCAAATAATATAGCACTCATCCTACGCTTGCTGGAGGGCCAGGGCATTTTCCTGGCATTTCTCTTTATTTCCTTTTTCTTTCTTTATTTTCTTTCTTCTTTTAACTTTCATCTTAGGTTCAGGGGTACATGTCCAGGTTTGTTATATAGGTAAACTTGTGTCATGGGAGTTTGGTGTACAGATCATTTTATCACCCAGGTACTAAGCATAGTACCCAATAGTTATTTTTGTTCTGACCTTCACCCTCCACCCTCAACTAGGCCCCACTGTCTGTTGTTCCCCTCTATGTGTCTATGTGTTCTCATCATTTAGCTCTCACTTATACATGATAACATGTGGTATTCTGTTTTCTGTTCCTGAATTAGTTTGCTAAGGATAATGGCCTCCAGCTCCATCTATGTTCCTGCAAAAGACATGATCTTATTCTTTTTAATGGCTGCATAGTATTCTATGGTGTATATATACCACATTTTCTTTATCCAGTCTACCATTGATGGGCATCTAGGTTGATTTCATGTCTTTGCTATGGTAAATAGTGCTGCAATAAACATTTGCATGCATGAGTCTTTATGGTAGAACTTACATTCCTTTGGGTATATACCCAGTGATGGGATTGGTACGTTGAATAGTAGCTCTGTTTTTAGTTCTTTGAGGAATTGCCACACTGGCATTCTGAGAATTTCCAAAGACTGCTTTATGTTTCAAAAATCTTTTTGCTGCTTGTCACCTCTCCTATTGGGCTGCTTCTCTGAGCTTAAGTCCGTTCACCATGTTTGCCTTGAAATCATGTCTCCGCATTGCCACCAGCCTCTCAGGGCCACTTTGCACATTGCTATACCTATTTCTCCACCGTAGTAGAGCCGAAATTCTTCTCGAAGTCCCAATACACAGCAAACACAAGGTCTTCAGGTTGTATGTGTTTTGCCAAAGTGCAAACATAAAATGAGGACACTACACTGTGACTGGATGTCAGGCATCATTGCTTCTAGGACACAACCACCCTGTCCCTTCCCAGGAGGCCACTCCTGTCGCCAGGACCTAAAGCCACTGACCTCTAGCCATGAGTAGCTCAGCCTCACTTATCTACCCAGACAAGAATCCTCCTTTTAAAGTCCTACAATTACAATTCCAGCACCTTCTCATTCTCTGGGCCTGACAAGAGGAAGCAACAAAATAAAAAACTTAACAAAAACATCTCACTAGAGATGCACCCACCTATGATGAAGATAACCTTTTAAATTATTAAGTAGAGGTTTTAAATAAGTGTCCAAAGCATATGCATTTGAAACTCACCATTCATCTTTAACTCTGAGTGACTATATTATTTATTTATTTAACAGATCCTTACATAAACACCTTCTAAGTGACAGCTACCAAATATTAGCTCATTTAATTTTTATAGTTATCTTATAAGATAGCATCTATTTTTATGCCCATTTGACAGACAAGGACACTGAGGTGCAGAGAGCCTTGCCCAAAGTCATACAGACAGCTAGTGGCAGATTAAGGTTTACAGCAGGTCATTTGGCTCTGTAGTTAGTGCTCCTGACTACGAGACCATGCTGCTCTGCAATGGTTCCCTTCTGCACAGAGGGAGGGCCAATCCCAAGGACAAACCCAAGCTTAAATGGTGAGGCCTTAGAGAAGAAATGATGTGTCCACCCTTTCCATCATTAGGGGTTCAGAAGTACTATGACTCAGACATGGAACTCCCTCCCCCAGTTACATTATCTAAATTAGTCTTCAAAACAGCCCTACTAGTTTAACTCTCCATTGTTCACTCTACAAGTGGGGAAGCTGAGGTACGGGAAGCGGTGAAGCTTAGATTTGACCCCAAACCTGTCTTTTAAAAATATGCTCTTTCCAATACACAGAACCAAAGATCATTTTAAATTTTTATTTTAAGACACCTTTAAGGTGTCTTTTATTTAAGTGAGCACTTAAATAAATATATGTTGAATGAATGAATAGAAATATGTTGACATTATTAGCATTACTATGGTCATCATCATCATTATCTTTGGGAAAGAAGAATGCATTTAAAATAGATCCTTGCTGACTATGAGCAAATAGATGATGGATGAACAAGAAAACCTACAGGCAAGAATTACATTAAGTAAGTTGCATAGGAATGTGCCTAGCCCAAAGGTTTACATTTTTAATTAGAACTGTGACAAATTGTCCTTTTTTCCCCATACATAGCTCCAAGCACACTACTTATGCAGCTAAGCATTGTGGAAACTTTTTCTTTTAGATCCAGCTTTACTTCTTCTAAAATCTTCAGTTCTTAGAACTGCAGATAGAAGACTTGAAATAAAGCAAATTTTAAAATGATCTTTGGTAGCCAGGCGTGGTGGCTCACACCTGTAATCACAGCACTTTGGGAGGCTGAGGCAGGTGGATTATGAGGTCAAGAGATCAAGACTATCCTGGCCAACATGGTGAAACTCCACCTCTACTAAAAAAATACAAAAATTAGCTGGGCGTGGTGGCGTGCTCCTGCAGTCCCAGCTACTAGGGAGGCTGAGGCAGGAGAATTGCTTGAACCTGGGAGGTGAAGGTTGTAGTGAGCAGAGATCGCACCACTGTATTCCAGCCTGGTGACAGAGCAAAACTCTGTCTCAAAAAAAAAAAAAAAAAAAGAACTTTGAAAATGTTTGTCAGACATCTTAAAGGTATTATCTCTAATCATCACAACAATCCTGAAAGAATTGTATGTATGTCCCCATTTTACACATGAGGAAATTGTTAACTCACTTGCTTACCATTCACAGCCAGTTAGCAGAG
This sequence comes from Pongo abelii, assembly GCF_028885655.2. Lineage (NCBI taxonomy): Eukaryota > Metazoa > Chordata > Mammalia > Primates > Hominidae > Pongo > Pongo abelii. The sequence continues at coordinate 39,746,601 of NC_085929.1, forward strand.
GGGTCAGGATTCCAAACTAGATCCCTCTGCTTCCCAAGACCATGCATTTTCACTTTACCAGTCTGCCTCTCTGCCTAAAAGTTATTTGAACACAATAGAGCAGATTTTCACCAAAGTCTTACAGCTGTTTCTCTCAGCCTGCAAAACAGATTGCTCCCAGTTGCTAAGCCTAAAGACCTGTGCCAATTTGTCAAAACGCCCATGGCGTTTTAATGATTTAGAAAAGCACAGGCCGATGGCTTTTTCTACACACAGCAGATGCCTCTGTTCCAAGAACTATAACAGCATCAAAGTGAAGTGCGCCCACTGATTTGCAATTTTTCCTGCAAGTGACAAGTCCATGGATGTGGACCTGCTGGAGGTGGGGGGGGAACCAATGGCAAGGATGAGTTCTGTCATGCTCATCTTCCAGGAGAAAGGGAGCAAAATGTGACCAGATAAAACTACCTCAGGGTGGGAATCTGGCAGAGGATGGACTAAAGATTAGCTTAAGATAAGTATTTTCTTCCTTCTGGTATTTGGAAAGCCTTGACCCTTTAGCTTTCTTATTTTGGCTTTTGCCTTTCAGCTCCTGGCCTGATTATTTTGATAAAGTGTGTCCCTAAATGATGGTCTCACTGGAGTCTAGTTGACAGAAATGCAACGCAGTAAAGAGGAGAAGAAAGCTGTGCAGCATGGAAGCTGCAGACAAATGAGGCCTATTCTCAAGGCAGGGTGAAAAATGGGGGAGTAATGGCAGCCATTTTGCAAGGTGCTTGACTTATGGATTCATAAGTCTTTTAGAATCTGGAGTTAGTGCTTCAAAATGATGGAGAAAAATGAGAAAATGACTGCACACCAAATATAACCCATGTTTCTGGGGGCAGGGAGCAGGAGCCTCTGCTTACGCCTCATGTGGTATTTCTGTGCCCCATTCATCATTTGGCCTGGGGGATTCACGAACCCTGGAAAACTCTGCAAAGCTTCAAAGGTTGAATGTGCTTTGAATTCTAAATTATTTGAACTCATGCAAATTCTCATTTTTCCAAGGGCTGCTAAACCTCATCAGGAGCTTATTTCCTAAAGCGGGTACAGACATCTGAGCATGCATCGTACCAAGGAGAAATTTCGAGTAGACTCTGGGGAGAGAGAGAACAGAATGAGTGTGGAGGAGAGGTAACTTCCGGGTATAGGAAGTTGTCTAAGTCAGGTTGTTAGCAGCCTAGGTGGTGGTGGTGGTGTTAGTGATGATGATGATAATGATGATGACAACGATGATGATACAATAATAGCAGCTACCACTAGTAAAACATTTACTTTATGCCAAGCCTGTGCTAAGAACCTTTATATGTGACACGTGTCCTATGTCTACAGGTGTCATATGTTTCCTCCTTCCTCTTGTCCTGTCTCTGGCTTTCGCCCCATTCCTTCTTTACTTGACTTCCTTCCTCCTTGTTTTTAGTCTAGGATTGAAAAGTCTAGGCTGTGGGGGCCTCAGACCATGGAGAATGCATGATCAGGTTTCCTGGGATAGAGGTATGGTTGCGCAGATGAAAAAAGAGTTCCTAGACAAGGGATGGGGGAGAGGGAACACCTAGCTTCAATGTTGGTGAAAGTCCCTAAGAAAAGGGCCTCGTAGTTTGGCACCCTAAGAGATAATCTTCTTTGCTTTTTAGGGCTGCCATAACAAAGTACCACAAACTGGTAACCAACGGAAATTTATACATATCCTCATGATTCTGGAGGCTAAAAGTCCAAGATCAAGGTGTTCACAAGATGAGTTTCTTGTAAGATCTCTCTCCTTGACTTGTAGATGGTGTTTTCTCTCTGCATCTTCAATTGGTTCTTCCTGCCATTCAGATTGGCGTGCCTGTGTTATACTAATTATGAAATATTTTGAACACATCTTGCCCTATACTTCTGTATTACACTGTCTCCCATGAACAAAAATGTCCTACCAAATGCCTTCGCCCTAGGAAATGCATTGCATCATTCAAGATAGGCTGCAGTAACAGCCTTCACATCCAGCAAATTAATCTACAAAAGTCTTGCTCATGTTACATATCCAGCGTGTGTCAACAAAACAAGGAGTCTCTGCTCATCCAAATCACTCCAAATCATCTCACCATGTGCTTGCACAATGAAAATGCTTGCAGAATGAGACCGTGGCATATTAAACACTGACTGTCAATGCTCCTTCATTGACATATATCATGCCCACTTATATTTCATTGGCCAATGTGACTCACATTGGCATATGCCTGTCTTCAAAGGGAACAATCCTACCTGTCATGTGTCATGTGTCTAGAAGGAAGAAAGTAGAAATGTTTGGTGATGAGCATTAATGACTGCCCCACATACCTAGCACTTAGTGACAAGACAAAAGAACCTGAGAATCCTAAATGTTTTGAGATTATGTTTCTGACACAGTGGATTTATAATAAAAAAGCAAGTTTTGTTTGTTTGTTTGTTTGTTTTTTGTTGTCGTTGTTGTTGTTTTTGAGACAGAGTTTCACTCTTGTTGCCCAGGGTGGAGTGCAGTGGCGCTATCTCGGCTCACTGCAACCTCCACCTCCTGGGTTCAAGCGATTCTCCTGCCTCAGCCTCCTGAGTAGCTGGGATCACTGGTGTGAGCCACCACGCCCAGCTAATTTTGTATTTTAAGTAGAGGTGGGTTTTCTCCATGTTGGCCAGGCTGGTCTCGAACTGCCCACCTCAAGTGATCCACCTGCCTCGGCCTCCCAAACTGCTGGGATTACAGGTGTGAGCCACCACACCCTAAAAAAGCAAGTTCTAATAACATTAATTATATATTTTTTAAATCTGAGTTCCCCAGCTGGAATGTGTACATGCTACACATAAATTATTTCATCAGATAATTCCAAAAGCACTTTGAGATGAATATTTTGATTCCCATTTTACAGACAACAAAACTGAGCTATGAGAAATTAAATAACTTGCATGAGGACTCAAATAAATGGTACAGCTAAGATTTTGACCCCAGTCTACCTGACTCACTTCTAACTTGAAAACACATATTCTCATTTGTTTATTCATTCAACATTTCTTTATTGAGAATCAACTATCTGTCCAACACTGTTAGGAAGTTGCCTAGGAAGAGACAAGGTTTCTCCTGCATGCAGTTTAAATTTTAAGGGAAAGAGTAGGAAATCTGGAATAAAAACCAAGTAGACAAATACATAAACAAGAGAGTTTCAGATATCAATAAGTTCTATAATGAAAATAACATGGGGTTATACATTCAAGTGGCTATTTTGAGGAGGTAATATTTGCCCTCAGACCTGTATGTTAAGGAGCTGTCCATGTGAATGCTTGAGGGAAAAGTCATTTGGACAAAAGGAAGAGTTAGTTCCAAGGCCCCAAGTTTGGGACAAGCTTGGTGCATTTAACAAACAAACGGATCTCTCATGTAGTTGCAAATGTTGGCTGAGGCTGTAGTCACATGAAGGCTCCATTAGACTGAATGTCCAAGGTGGTTTAGGCATATGGTTGGCAAGTGATGGTAGCTGTTATCTAGGAGCTTAACCGAAGCTCCATCTAAACACCTTCTCCCTACATGTAGCCTCTCCGGGTGGCATGGACTTCTCATAGCAGGATGGCTTGGTTCCAAGAGGAGATGTCCAAGACCAAACATCCCAGGAGGCGAAAATCAGAAACTAGCTTGAAACTGGCACAGAATCTCTTGTACAATATTCTAGTGGTCAAAGCAATCACAAGACCTGCTCAGATTCAAAGGTGTTATACTGGGTAGAAAATGTCCTCTAAAATTTATATCTGCCCAGAATGTTGGGATATGCCTTTATTTTATAGATTCTTTGCAGGTATAATTAAGATGAGATCATACTGGATTAGAGTGGGGCCTAAATCCAATGACTGGTATTCTTATAAGAGGAGATATACAGACACAGAGGGATGCAGGGAAGAAAGCCATGTGATGATGGAGGCAGATGTGAATGATGCAACTTTAAGTCAAGGAACACCAAGGGTTGCCAGCAACCACCACAGCTGGAGAGAGGCATGGAACAGATCCCCCCTCACATCCCCCAGAAGGAACCAACTCTGCTGACACCTTGACTTTGAACTTCTGACCTCCAGAACTGTGAGAGCATAAATTTCCATAGTTTTGAGACTCCCAGTTTGCTTGACAGCCCTAGGAAATGAATACATGAGTGGAGAAACACCCCAGCTGAGTGTGCTAAGGTTGCATTACAGAAGAACAAAACAATGATGAGAGATAGTGGTGCCATCTTTGGAAAAGACAATCTGCTACAACTGTTTATATCCAAAAGCAATAATAGACTCAGTAGTTGTCAGCTTGGTTTCATTTTTCTTTGGAAATTCATATGTTCTGTTTCTGTTCATGACTGTGTGTATGTGTTCCTTGTGATAAGTCTCCCAAAATCTTCTTTGGGAAGTGCTGGAACATGAGCAAACCAACATTTTCCCCTGGGTTAGTATTACAGCTTACACCTCAACCTGCAAGTTTCATGATTTTTTCTGCCAGACTGAATTTCAAACACTTTCTCAGCAGGATGTAAACACTGAACTCAAGCTTTGACAATTTCTGAGCTCCTGCTGTGGCTGAGATCAAGGAATCATAATTAATCATGAAGGTGTTGGTGGATGCTGCTGCTCCTCTCCATGCTTCTTCCCACAAAGCATTAGGGCCAGTCTAGCCCAAACCTACCAGGAGACCACAGGAATTGAGTAGATGTAGCAGCTACCTGAGGGTCTGAAAAGTTGGAGTCTGTCCCAATCATGGGAAAGAGAGACTTAAGTAAGCGTCCTGGGCCTTCTGAACATGCCTGTATAGGATAGGAGATTTAAGTCATGAAGCCTAAAGACCATTGAATCACTGGCATCTCATTGTCAAGTAAGACAGTGGATGTGGACAAGCTTTGAAATGTAACAAATATAAGAGAGTAGAGATCATCATGGGTGGTTAGAACTGGACCATAATGGTGTTTTAGTCCAACTCTTACCAAATCCTTCCACTACATCCCTCTGGAGATTATGTAACTTGGCCTGAATTTCTTCACTGACAGGGAGCTCACTGCCATATGAACATATTAAGGATCCAGTCATCAATGGTGAGGAAACTTGCTATCCGTCCAGACAATTTATTAGCAAAATATCATGACTTTGCCATGCATGAGTGTAAGAATTAAAGATGCTTGGTATATTTAAACCCTGATAAGTTTAAACATGCATGGTAAGAAACACAAGTTGAGGAAGGAAATGTAAAATTAGTCCAAGATAATTGAACTCTGTGGTTTCCTGGTTCTCTCCTCTTAACCTAAAACCAAAACCAAAAAGACACGCAAATCCTGCTAAAGTTGACTTTACCAGGAAAAAAAAAGAATATTTAAGGAAATGAATGTTTATGAGGTCATGTAATAAGAATTACTCCCCCTGAAAAAAAACCCTGCAACTAATACATTAAAAGAACTATAAGTATATTTAAAATGAACAAAGTAATAAGAAATAGAAATACTGTAACTGGCAAAAGGGTCTGGCTGCTCACCACTTGTGGAAAAAAGTCAAAAATAATAATGAGTTCTGATAAAAGGGAGTGAGATTTCATTATCCATGCTGGCAGGGGAAGAGCAGAAAGCAATTCCACTCTTTAGGCAGGTGTGGGTTCCATCCTTGAAGTAGTCTTTTGTTGGAAAGAGATATCCAGAGGTGCCTGGCCCCATCAAGATCCGACTCCTGAAGCTTCTAAGGAAATATATGACCAGATGAGATAGGATGGTCCATGCTTAACAAGCACTTAGGTAAATGTGCATAAGGCACGGGAGTATAGTATGGTAAAGGAAAGGGAGTGGAGGCTCACAGCACATTCAGAGGCTGTATTTTAAGATGAAAGGTAACATATATGTAGTTTGTCTCAAAGTTATATCTTGAGACTGGGATGGGGAAGAGGAAAGGGGACAGAAGAAAAAGGTTTTAAATGCAGTTTGAGGCTCAGCTGCTAAGCTGCTGGTTTCAATAATAATAAATTGGAAACAACAACCAAAAAAGCTGTTCAGAGTTTTTAAAGGAGCAACAAATATAACTTCAATTAATTAAATCTCAGCAGTTAGGTTAAAGTCAAATTAGATGCAGCTAGAGAGAGAATGAGTAAACCAGGAAAAGTAGCCAGAATGCAACAAAAAGAGATAAAGAGAAAATATAAAATAGAAGTTAGAGACATAGAGGATAAAATGAGAGTGTCTGGAATATATCTTGAACCTGTAAGTGGCTAGCCAGAGAACCTCAAAAACTGACAGAATTGCAAAGAAAAAGTAATATATCTATAATCATAGGGCGTGATTTGACAACATCTGTCCTAGGAACTGATATATTTAGTATACCAAATATTAGTGGGAATTAGAACATTTAAACAATCTCATGAGCAAACTTGAGCTAATGGACAAAATAGAGAAATTTACCACCAAAGAAAATGCATTTGCTTTCTGGCTTATGTGAAATTATTGAAAAAATTGACCACAGAATAGCCCATAAGTAAAATCTCAGCAAGTACCAAATAATAAATATTTTACAGTGCCATAAAATTAGAAATCAATAACAAGAATATAAAGCCACACTCACTTGGTAACTGAAAATACACATCTTTATAATTCATAGTTTGAAGGAAAAATTACAATGGAATTAGCAAACATTTAGCATCATATAACAATGAAACCAGTACATACAGAACCCTTTATGATATTACTGAAGTAGTGGTTCCTGGAAAATGTATAGCCTTAAATTCATGTATTGAGAAATAAGGAACACTGAAAATAATTTAAGAAGTGGTTACATTTAAGAAGATCAAAGAGAAATAACAGATTAAATCCAAAAGGAATAGAATGGAAGCAATAATAAAAGTAAGAGTCAAAATTAATAAAATAGAAAAAAATAAGATCAACCAAATCAAAGTTATCTTCAAAAAACAAATAAATTAAAACTTTGGCAAGATTAATCACAAAAAGGAGAGCAAAGGCAAAAATTAACCTTATTAGGAATGTAAAAAAAAAAACCTCAACAGACCTGCATATTTTATAAACCGTAATAGAATACTATGCTAAACATTATTGTTTCTCTGTTCATGCTGGAATTTAAGGGGATGGGTACATACCTAGTGAAACTGCTGCATCAAAGGGTATATACACAGTCTACTTAAATACATATTGCCAACTTCTTTCCAAAGTAATTAGTGTAATTTACAGTCCCATCAGGAAGATAGTGCCCACTTACACACAGGCTGGTCAGCATTTAGTATCAACAGATTTTTGTTGTTGTTGTTTGAAACAAAGCAAGTGTGAAATGGTATATCACAATGGTTTTAATTGTACTTTCCTGGTTATTAAGCTGACAATACTTCCATATGTTTCCTCTGTGAATTATCTTTTCACATCTTTTGCACCCCTTACTATTTCTTTTTCTTTTTTTCTTTCTTTCTTTCTTTTTTTTTTTTTTTTTTTTTTGAGACAGAGTCTCACTCTGTCACCTAGGCTGGAGTGCAGTGGCGCGATCTCAGCTCACTGCAACCTCCACCTCCCGGGTTCAAGTGATTCTCCTGCCTCAGCCTCCCGAGTAGCTTGGACTACAGGCACATGACACCACACCTGGCTAGTTTTTGTATTTTTAGTAGAGACAGGGTTTCACTATGTTGGCCAGGTTGGTCTCGAACTCCTGACCTTGTGATCCGCCCACCTCGGCCTCCCAAAGTGCTGGGATTACAGACGTGAGCCACTGCGCCCGGCCTGCACCCCTTACTATTATATGCTTTGCGTTTTCTTTTAGATTTGAAGAACCTCATTATAAACTCTAGCACTAATCTTATGTCAGTTAAACGCATAGCAAATATCTCCTGACGTGGGAGAATATATATTTGCAAGTCTTCTTGTGAGCATATGTTTTCAGTTCTAGGGAGCCAGATGCTACGAGTGAAAAGCCTTGTCATCGTGGAGAAGTGCATTCAACTGTGTAAGAAACTGCCAAACCTTTATTCATAATGGTTGTATAAATTTTACATTACCACCAATAATGTATGAGAGTTCCAGTTGCTTCACATCCTCACCAGCGTTTTGTTTTGTCTGTCTTTTTTCCTTTGGTTATTCTAGTGGGCATAAGATATAATAGCATCCCTTGTGGTTTAATTTAAATTCCACTGAAGACTAATAACATTTGCATATTTCTAATTAATAAGCCTTTTTAAGTGACTTTTCAAGTCTTTGCTCATTTTTATTAGATATTTGCCTTCTTATTATTGATTTGAAAGAATTATATTTATATGCTTATATTCTGGTTATAGGCCTTTTGTCATTATTTTCCAAAACAATATTTGGTTGTTTCTGTACCACTTTCCTTGCTCCTTTGAATTGACTTGGCGCCTTGGCCAAAAATCAATTGACCACACACATGTGGGTGCATCTCCAGACTACCACATTCCGTTTATCTATTTGTCTCTCCTTGTGTCAATAACACTGTCTTGATAATGGTAAGTTTTGAAATCAGGTCGTGTAAGTCCTCCTAATTTTTCCTGGGTTTTCAATATTGCTTTGCTTTTTAAAAATTGTATATTTTCATTTACATTTTAGAATAAACTTGTTAGTGGGATTTTGATTGGCATTGCACTGAACTCGTGGATCAATTTGGGGAGACTGGACATTCTTATATACGGATCCCGTGGCCATCAACTTTAAGAACTCGTTCTCATCCATTACTAACTCAATCTAGGTTCAGATGCTACTCGTTTTCTGCTCAGTCTGTGTCTGAGCCGCTTATGCTCTTCATTTTGTCATCCAATTAACCTCAGCTTTGCATCAATACTATTTCTTGCTTTGGTGCCTATTACCTCTCCTCTAATCACCAATCCACAACTTACCTCCAAATTCAGGGCTTGTCTCATTCTTCCCAGGGGAGTGCTGCTCAGTCTGTCTACTTAGTATTATAATCTTTCTGGTTTGGTATCAAGGCACTCCCATTTCCAGCTTCCATGAGATGTCTCAGAGGGCATGCTGCCGGGTGTAGCTGCATGGTCAAGCTTCTTCATATCTCTCGCCTCATCACTTAAACTCACTATTTTGTACTCCTGCTTCAGCTCTAGGGAGCTACTGTTAGTTTCTTGAAGACATGTGCTCTCTCTCTCTCACATCTGGACCTGAGCACATCCTGTTACAGCTACTTGAAACAATGTGAACCCCAGGCACACACCATTAGCTTAGAAGCCTCCCCTGATTCTTCAAGGCTGGTTGAGTCCCTTCTCTGTGCTCTCATGACAACAGTTCGCAATTCCTCGTTGCAGCACCCAGCTCATGATGCTCTTGGAGGCAGAGACTGAGTCTTTCTCACTATTGAATTTCCAGCATTCATCACAGAGCCTGGCATATACAAAGCCCTCCATCATATGTATTAAGTGAATGGATAAATAAAAAAATGTTATATATATGTACATATATACGTATATATGTGTATATATGTATATATATGTGTGTGTATATATGTACATATATGTATCTATGTACATATATATGTATCTATATATATGTAGTGTGTGTGTATATGTGTGTGTGTATATATATATATTACAGTGAAATACTATTCAGCCTTAAAAAGGCAGGGAATCCTGTCATTTAACACAATATGGATAAACCTAGAGGACTCTAAAGGCAAATACCACATGTTCTCACTCACAAAATCTAAACAAGTTGAACTCCTACAAGTAGAGAGTAGGATGATGGTTACCAAGGGCTGGGGGACAGGAGAGGATGGGGAAAGCAGAGCTGTCCATCAAAGGATAGAAAGTTTCATTTAGACAAGAGGAATCAGCTTTAGTGATCTATTTCACAGAATGGTGACTATAATAAATAATAATGCATTACATAATTCAAAATTGCTAAAAGTAGATCTTAAATGTTTTCACCATAGAAAAATAAGTATGTGAGGTAGTGAATATGTTAACTAGCCTGATTTAATCATTTCACATTGTAAACATATATCAAAACATCACACTGTGCCCCATAAATATATTTAAAATATTATTTTTTCAATTAAAAATAAAATTTTAAAGATAATGAATAGTAAGTAGACTGTCAGTATGCTCATAGAATACTCTTAGCAGGTGCGAACCCTGAATCACTAATGACCTCAGGGCAGTTATGTACCTCTGGTGGAGAGAGGTGATTCATTCTGCTCCCAGAATTTGTTAAAAACATCCCTTAACCAAATTCAATTTATATGCACCTATCAATCTTCTAGTCTTAATGCACTTCCCCAAGTAGATTTCTTAAGCTGGAACAGAAATGTGTTGGCTGAGTGATACATTCTAAGTCTATTGCGAGATAGACTGAGAATTGCACACTGTAGGTGAGTATGTTGGCTCTGTACTTTTTAAAACTTTTTTACATAATTTTGGTTCACATGGACACAATCTCAGCACTCCCGCTGGGAACTAACAGAACTAAGCTTTTCTTTCCTTTTTTTTATACATATGTTATCCAAGGAGGACAATTTTTATTTATGTTTTTCTCACAGGGTCTTGAGGGTGCTCAATTAACATAGTTGAGTTGAGCAGTTAGTGAAAGTGAGAACTAAACTCTAGGGACACATATGAGTTTGCTAGGGCTGCTGTAACAAAGTACCACAACTGGTGGCATATCAACAGAAAAGTATTGTCTCATAGTTCTGGAGCCTAGAATTCTGAGATGTCACATAGGTTTGGTTCCATTTGAAGACTGTGAAGAACAGCCTGTCCCATGTTTCTACACCAGCTTCTGGTGGTTTGCTGGCAGTCTTTGAAATTTTTGCCTAGTACAAGCATCACCTCCATCTCTGCCTTCCTCTCCACATGGCATTTTCCCTGTGTGTGTCTCTATTTGTCTGAATTTCCCCTTTCTATAAGGACATCAGTCACATTGGATTGAGTGCTCACCTTTCTCCAGGATGACCTCATCTAAACTCATCTAATTCCATCTGCAATGACTCCATTTACAAATAGTCACATTCTGAGGTAGAAAGGGTTAGGACTTCAGCATATGAATTTGCATGGGGGGCAGTAGAGCTAATTCAACCCATAACAAGACAGAATTAACAATAACCATTGAAAACTTTAAATAAAGCTTTATATCAAAACATACTTTTAAGTAAAACTTTATTTAGATATAATTTATATATATTTTAAGTGTACAATTTGATGCGTTTTGACGCATGTACACATCTATTTAACTTCTACCACTATCAAGATATAAAACATTTTTTATCACCCCAGAAAGTTCCTTTGCTTCTCTTTTTAATTAATATTCCCCAACCCAGTCACCATTCTGACAACCACTTATTTGATTTCTGTCACCAATTATTAGTTTTGTCTATTCTAGGACATCAAATATTCCTTGGAATTATATACTTTGTAGTCTTTAGTGTCAGGCATTTTTTCTGTAAACGTAATGCCTGTGAGATTCATCCATTTTATGTGTATCAGTAATTTTTTCCTTTTCTTGCTGAGTAGTATTTCACTTCATGAATATACCAACATTTCTTTATCCATTCATTTGTTGTTGGACAGTTGGGTTGTTTCCGGTTTCAGGCTTTCCTGAATAGGCCTTCTATGAGCATTCACGTGCTAATATTTTTTTGTTGGCATATGTTCTTATTTCTTTTGGATAAATATTTAGACATGAAAGTGTTGAGTCATGCATAAAGAGTTTTCAGGTCACTTTTTTTTATTCTGAAAGTAGTAAAATCAGCCAAGCACTTCATTGGCGTTAGGGACTACCCATGGAGCCCATTCTCAATAAAAGTCCTGAAACCCACTCCAGGCAAAAGTGTAGGTATCATCATTCCAATAGTAAATAATGTGGTCATTTCACTTTGTGTGGTGGTTTATAGTTTTTTGTTTTGTTTTGTTTTGTTTTGAGATGGAGTCTCACTCTGTCGCCCAGGCTGGAGTGCAGTGGTGCGATCTCGGCTCGCTGCAAGCTCCGCCTCCTGGGTTCATGCCATTCTCCTGCCTCAGCCTCCCAAGTAGCTGGGACTACAGGCGCCCACCACCAAGCCCAGCTAATTTTTTTTGTATTTTTAGTAGAGACGGGGTTTCATCGTGTTAACCAGGATGGTCTCGATCTCCTGACCTCGTGATCCGCCCACCTCGGCCTCCCAAAGTGCTGGGATTACAGGCATGAACCACCGCGCCTGGCCTATAGTTTTTAAAGTCTGTTCATATTCATTGTCTAGTTCAATTATTGTCACAAATTCTAAAAAGCTAAGCAAAGATGACCATCCCCATTGTGCAGATGAGGAAACTGAGTCTCAAAGAGGCTAAGCAACTATTTAGAAGAGAGCTGAAACATGAATCCAAGCCTCTGACTCATCATTTTATGCTCCCTGAACTCCATTCTTTAGTCCCATTTTATCCAAAATTCAGCTTGTTTGGATCAAAGTGGAAGGGAGTCCCTGGAAGAAGCACTTTGCAGGACAACCTAAGCCCCTTTGAACGTGAGCACCAGATATGCTTTTCGGGTCTTCAAGGAAAAGGTATACACTAGTCTCTGTAGGCAGTTAGAAATCAACTATGCCATCTGTCATCATCTTGACCTGTCACAGCTAAGGATCTTCAACTGATTGCGTAAATCATCATGTCTAAAATCTGATCCATTCGTTAAATAATTACAAGAAAGGATGTTGAAGGGATGGAGCTGTTAGTGATCACCAGGATGCTTCTAATCATGGAGTGTATGTAAGGAGGGGGAGGGGAAGTGGATAACAACTCCAGCAACTTGAACAGTGGCAAAAACAACAGCCCCTGCCCTCAAAATGCCCCACCAAGTCTTCATACAAGGGGACTTTCAAAAGTTTGTGGAAAAATAAAATTAAAAGATAAAAATAAAAAATATAAATTTTATTTCTCAACATAAGCTCCATCAAGTTCAAGACACTTGTGTAAGCAATGATACCAGCCATTTAGTCCATCCCTAGAGAACTGAGGGTCCTGGGAATTTAACTTGTCAATGCCATCTTTTCTCATTATTAACTAAACTGAATGCCCTTTAAAGAGTTTTTAAGATTAGGAAACAAAAAGAAGTCAGAAGGAGCCAAATCAGGACAGCAAGGTGGTTGTCTAATGATTTCTCATTGAAACACTTGCAAAATTGCCCTTGTTTGATGAGAGGAATGAGCAAGAGCACTGCTGTGTTGGAGAAGGACTCTCTCGTGGAGCTTTCCTGGGTGTTTTTCTGCTAGAGTTTTGGCTTTTCAAAACACTCCCATAATAAGCAGATATGATCACACTTTTGTCCTCCAAAATTCAACAAGCAAAGTGCTTTGAGCATCCCAAAAAATTGTTGCCGAGATATTTGCTCTTGAATGATCTGCTTTTGCTTTTACTGGACCATTTCTACCTCTTGGTAGCCATTAGTTTGATTGTGCTTTGTCTTCAGGATTGTACTGGTGAAGCCATGTTTCATCTCCTTACAGTTTAAAAAAAGCCTCAGGATCTTGATCCTATTTAAAACGTCTTTTGAAAGCTCTGCTCTTGGCCGGGCATGGTGGCTCATGCCTATAATCCCAGCACTTTGGGAGGCTGAGGTGCACAGATCACCTGAGGTCTGGAGTTCGAGACCAGCCTGGTTAACACGATGAAACCTTGTTTCCATAAGAAAAATACAAAAAATAGCCAGGCATGGTGGTGCATGCCTGTAGTCCCAGCTACTTGGGAGGCTGAGGCAGAAGAATCGCTTGAACCCGGGAGGCAGAGGTTGCAGTGAGCTAAGATTGTAGGCAACAAAGCAAGACTCCACTCAAAATTTTTTTAAAAAAAGAAAGAAAGCTCTACTCTTGTCTGCAGCTGATCTTGTCTGTGCAACAGTTTTGATACCCATCAAGTGGAAAGTTTGCTCAATTGTAATTTTTCCAACAGAATTGTGTAAGCTGAACAAGTTGAGATGTCTATGGCATTGGCTATTGTTTCTGCTGTTATTCATTAGTCCTCTTCAATTAGGGCACCGACAAAATGCATTTTTTCCTTGCAAATTGATGTGGATATTCTGCCACTGCAGGCTTCATCTTCAACATAGTCTCATTTTGTAAAACAAATTATACACCTGTAAACTGCTAATTTCTTTGGGGCATTGTCCCCATAACATTTTTGAAATTATGAATGATTTCGCCATTCTTCCACCCAAGATTTACTATCAATTTGATCTTTGTTCTTACTTCCATTCTAGTGGAATTCATGTGCTTTGATAGGAGCTCTTTTCAAACTGATGTGTTATCTTTCTTTCTTTTCTTTTTTTTTTTTTTGTTTTTGAGACGGAGTTTCACTCTTGTTGTCCAGGCTGGAGTGTGGTGGCGCGATCTCGACTCACTGCCACCTCTGCCTCCTGGGTTCAAGTGATTCTCCTACCTCAGCCTCCCAAGTAGCTGGGATTACAGGCTCCTGCTACCAAGCCTGGCTAATTTTTTGTATTTTTAGAAGAGACAGGGTTTCATCATGTTGGCCAGGCTGGTCTCAACCTCCCAACCTCAGGTGATCCAGCCACCTCAGCCTCCCAAAGTGCTGGGATTACAGGCATGAGCCACCATACCCGGCCATCTTACCTTTCTTAGTGCCTCAAACTAGATCCTGTTCAGACATGTTATAATAAGTTAATATGAGTTTATTTTGATGCAAAAATTGAAACCCATGCATTTTATATAATACACATTTTTCATTAATTCATTAACTTTTTGAAGATCTCTTGTATTTCCTATTTTGCAGGCCTATGGCATCATAATTCAGCTAACTTCAGTGACTCTGTTAGCTATGTAGAAGATCAAATTCTCCCCAAGCAGCAGATCATAATAAGGGAGGTGGCAGAGCACCTAGGTTTTGAAATGGAACGGAACAGGGTTGGAATTCCAACTCTATCACTCATGAGCTATGTGATCTTGGTGAATTTATTTGACCTCCTAAAACTTTAGCTTACTTATATCTAAAATAGGATAACAATGTTATACAGTATTCGTTCCCTATTGCTGCTGTAACAAATGACCACAACTTGGTGGCTTAAAACAATACAAACTTACTACCTTTTAGTTTTGGAGGCCAGAAGTCCAAAATCAATCTTAGTTAAAGTCAGCAGGGTTGCATTTCCTTCTGGAGGCTCTAGGGATAATTCATTTTTTGCCTTTTCCAGCTTCTAGAGGCTGCCCACATTCCTTGGCTTTTGGCCTCTTTTATCTTCAAAGTCGGCAAGGCCCACCTAGTTTTTCTCACATTGCATCACTCTCACATACTATTTTTGTCCTCTCTCTTCCACTTATAAGAGCCCTTGTGATTACATTGGGTGTCGCTCAACAGCACTAATCATTAGGAAAATGTAAATCAAAACCACAATGATGTGTTTCCTCACACCCATTAGGGTGGTCACTATTTAAAACAATGAAAATAACAAGTATTGGCAAAGAGTGAAGGAATTAGAACCTTTGTGCACTGTTTGTGGGAATGTAAAGTGGTGCAGCCACTATGGAAAACAGAAGAGTGATTTCTTAAAATTTTTAAAATATAATTATCATATGATCTGGCAATTCTACTTCTCGGTATATATCCAAAAGAATTGAAAGCATGGTTTGTTTGTTTTGTTTTTTTGTTTTTGAGATAGGATCTCACTCTGTCGCCTAGACTGGAGTGCAGTGGTGCGATCTCGGCTCACCGCAACCTCCACCTCCCAGGCTCAAGCGATTCTCCTTCCTCAGACTCTCAAGTAGCTGGGATATACAGGTGCACACCACTACCGCCTGGTTAATTTTTCTATTGTTAGTAGAGATAGGCTTTTACCATGTTGGGCAGGCTAGTCTCAAACTCATGACCTCAAGTAATCCTCCCGCCTTGGCCTCCCAAAGTGCTGGGATTACAGGTGTGAGCCACTGTGTCCAGCCTGGGTCTTAAAGAGATATTTGTACACCCACGTTAATAGCAGTATTATTTACAATAGTTGAAAGGCAGAAGCAATCTAAATGTTTACTGATGAATGGATAAACAGAATGCAGTATACACTGTACATATAATGAAATAACCTTCTGTACTAAAAAGAAAGGAAATTCCGACACATGCTACAATATGGATGGGTGTCAAGAACATTTATACTAAGTGAAGTAAGCCAGTCACAAAAGGATAAATACCATATGATAGCATTTATAAGAAGTGTCTGTAGAAACAGGAAGAAGGATGGTTACCATGGACTAAAACAGGGAGTAGTTGTTCAATGGGTGTAGAGTTTCAGTTTTGCAAGATGAAAATATTCTGGAGAACTGTTGCACAACACGTGAATACACTTAGCACTACTAAACTGTATGTTTACAAATGGTTAAGATGGTAAATTTTTATGTGTATTTTATCACAATTAAAAAATTTTTTATGTTGTTGGTTCCCTACTTCCTCCAACTTCAGAAATCTTTTCCCAGCATTTTTCACAGGTGGTTACTTGATTTTTCTCGAAAGCATCCAATGATGACTAACTGCAGATGGACTAAATGCCATTGTTAGACAGTAACATTCAATTTTTTAAAAAAGTATTTCTATTTGGAGTTTAAATCCCCTGCTCTTTAGGTAATGAGATACAGATTTGTTGACTGAAGTACTATAGAATAAGTCGACTCCTTCTTCTACATGACAGACTTTCAAGGATTTGAAGAAATTTAGATCTTTCCTAAGCTAAATGCACAGGACATAGTTCCCAAACCATTTGAGTGTTGGTCTGGGCACCTACCCCTTGCAGACTATGAGATTTTTAACGTCTCAAACACGCTGAATCTCAATTTTACTAATTCATTCATTTAAACAATCTTTATTAAGCACTGTTATTTTAACCAAGCATTGTCTAAGGTACTAGGGAAATAACATGGAGAAAAAGAGACATAGTTGCCACCTGCATAAAGCATGGAATCCAATGGGAGTAATAATAATGAAACAAGTATAACACAAAACTGAGACAGGTGCCCTGCGGTGGAAATTACAGAATTAAACAGAGGCATGGAACAGAGTTATCTAATGTAGAAAGTAAAAAGTTCCTTTTCAACGTTTCCCTTCTTATTAAAGAATAAATCGTTAAGTGTTAGAAATGACAGTTTCTTTTTATTTATTTATTTATTTATTTATTTATTTATTTTTTTGAGACGGAGTCTTGCTCTGTCACCCAGGCTGGAGTGCAGTGGCGCAGTCTCGGCTCACTGCAAGCTCTGTGTCCTGGGTTCACGCCATTCTCCTGGCTCAGCCTCCCGAGTAGCTGGGACTACAGGTGCCTGCCACCACGCCCGGCTAATTTTTTGTATTTTTAGTAGAGACGGGGTTTCACCGTGTTAGCCAGGATGGTCTCGATCTCCTGACCTCCTGATCCACCCTCCTCAGCCTCCCAAAGTGCTGGGATTGCAGGCTTGAGCCACCGCGCCCGGCAGGAATAATAGTTTCTTTTAAAGACTAACTGCCTTCAAGCCTCCTTGCTTTGTGCTAATAACTCTTTGTTAAGCCTTATCCTATGTAGCTGTTAAATATGCTCACAGGCACGTTCCAGCTCGCAGCCTATTCCCCTTCCCTATTTGGCATAAGCAACTTCCTCTTTTCCTTTGTCTTTCCATTACTTTTACCTATTTAGAAAAGTTTTAAACTGTTAGCCAATCGGGTTTTAGTTTAAATTCTGAGGTCTGGCTCCAGCCAATGGAGACGGGACACAGTAGCAAGGACAAACTGCACAAGGAATAAAAATTGCTTCTCTCCGTTGTTTAGGTGTGCTCTCGCCATTGTTCCATCTGCGATGAGCACCCTTTCTGCAGAAAGTAAAAATGGCCTTGCTGAGAGAATTAAATTTATGTTTGAGTGCTATTTATTTGCAGCACTGGGGAACAAGCATTCTGTTTCTAAATAAACATTTTGCATATAACATCTAACTTTGGGAATTGGGGTGGGAATCTTTGAACACTTGCCCGGAGGAGCGACATCTAAAGTAAGTCCTTAAGGGTATAGAGCAGTAGCTAGGTGATGAGAATGTGAAACCAAGCTTCTGGAGTTATCAGGAAGATTTAACTGGATAAAATGATTTAGGTAAATGTTATCCTCATACTCCCATTTATCCCTATGGATTCAACTCATTCAGATTCTACTTTCATTTACTGAGCTTCTTACTGTGTGCCAGGCTCTGTGCTGGCTTCTCGTATCTAATCTCATTTCTGTATGATGACCTCAAGAAAACAACTTTTAAAGTGCCACCATCTTTTAAAAAGTGACAATAAGAACTTCCACACTTTGGACCAAATAATGCAAACTGAAATAGGAAAAAACACACAGAGGATGAAAATGTTTTGCTAAAACTGTATTGTGAAATGATAAGCCATTATTATTATCATTACTTTATCACATATCTATGCCTGGACATGATTATTAATGCCGCCTGCATTAATGTAGAGTTACATTAATGCTCTAGAGACTGAACTGGCACAATTGAATTTGTGGTGCTACAAATATTCTCCCTTTTGTTCTCATAAGAACTGTGTCCATTTGGGTCTCCTTCCAATCTACACTTACACAACTGATTTTTTAGAACCTACACACACACATTTTCATTTGACGCAAATTTACTTAGTTGATTTAGACACATCATTCTAGTCTGTTGGGATAATCTTTTTTAATATGTTTTTTAAAATTATACTCTAAGTTCTGGGATGCATGTGCCAAATGTGCATGTTTGTCACATAGGTATACACGTGCCATGATGGTTTGCTGCACCCATCCACCCGTCACCTACATTAAGTATTTCTCCTAATGCTATCCCTCCCGTAGCCCCCAACCCCCTGACAGGCTCCCATGTGTGATGTTCCCCTCCCTGTGTCTATGTGATCTCATTGTTCAACTCCCACTTATGAGTGAGAACATGCAGTGTTTGGTTTTCTGTTCTTGTGTTAGTTTGCTGGGATAATCTTGAGTCCTGTTTTTGTCATTCACCATTAGATCTTACCCAGTGGGCGTGCTAAGGTTCCCTTCTGTGAATACATCTGGGGTTCTGATAATAGATCATAGACCTACTTTAGTTCTTTTGCTTCTGCTGAGTCTGGGTTAAGGAATCTGGAGCCACCATCAGCTTTCACCCCTCTCAAGCTCCTGAGAAGATCTAAGCTGAAGCAAGATTCACTTATCTTCTCCCATCCCTTATTAGCAACAGGCTTTTTTTTTTTTTTTTTTTTTTTTGAGACTGAGTTTTGCTCTTGTTGCCCAGACTGGAGTGCAATGGTGTGATCTCGGCTCACCGCAACCTCTGCCTCCCAGGTTCAAGCGATTCTCCTGTCTCAGCCTCCCACGTAGCTGGGATTACAGGCACGCGCCACCACACCCAGCTAATTTTGTATTTTTAGTAGGGATGGGGTTTCTCCATGTTGGTCAGGCTGGTCTTGAACTCCTGACCTCAGGTGATCTGCCCTCCTCGGCCTCCCAAAGTGTTGGGATTACAGGCGTGAGCCACCGTGCCTGGCCAGTGGCAAGGCTTATAGTTAAGTCTTGTTCTCAGACTCTGTGATTTGGTGGCCCAGTTATGCCTTTAGGTCTCTCTTCTGCCTCTGACTAGGGAGCTAAGATGACATGCTGATCCACTCCTGGCATGGCACATCCCATTCCACGTCCTGATCTCCTCTTCCCCTACCTCATCATTTCCATCTGTGTGCCGAGAATATACACCCCACGTGAAATAGTCAGTGGTTTGCAGGTAGTTCGGCAGTGTCAGAAATAAAAGCAAGGAAATAATTTTGTTCATATATTTGAAATTAATTAGAATTAGTTATAATGTTTATAGAAATCTCAATGTTTCTTAAAATCATTACATTCTTGAAAGTTTTATGCATACCACAAAGCCATCCTATAACATTCTACATCATTTATATAAGTAGTGTGGTTGCTTTTCTTTATTAACTTTTCATTTTACTATATTGTGCTATATTATGATCCAAAATGTTCTTTAAAAAATGTACCATTGGCTTAAAGTAGTTATTTAAAGCATAAAAGTAATGAAAATAGTAATGATCTTGTAAGTATAAATTGTAGAAAAGTGTTCCTACAATATAGAGTAAAAAATATTCATCTGGCCAGGCGTGGTGGCTCATGCCTGTAATCCCAGCACTTTGGGAGGCCAAGGCAGATGGATCACGAGGTCAGGAGTTCAAGACCAGCCTGGCCGAGATGGTGAAACCCCATCTCTACTAAAAATACAAAAAAATTAGCTGGGCGTGGTGGTGGGCGCCTGTAATCCCAGCTACTTGGGAGACTGAGGCAGGAGAATCACTTGAACCTGGGAGGCGGAGGTTGCAGTGAGCCGAGATCGCGCCACTGCACTCCAGCCTGGGCGACAGAACAAGACTCCATCTCAAAAACAAAAACAAACAAACAAACAGAATTCATCCAAAAAAATGAAAAGTGTCAATAAAAAGATACTATGAAGTATCTGAAAATGTATTTTATTGAACTTGCAATTCATTGGCTTCTGCTACTCAGGGAACTGTCAATCTTGAAACCTTGCAAATACTGCAGTGGCCATAGAAATGCCCCACTTTAAAATAAAATAGCAACCTCTCTGGAAATCCAGTAAAGTTCTTTCCTCAAGTCCTTCCACCAAATAATGCTTTTTAGGGTGATATGAGAATTTTATGTTCAAGTGTAGAAGAGTCCAAAACTGCAGAGACATCATTCAAAACATGTACAAATCACACTATTGCTGAAAACCCCACCATACTAGTCAAAGCTTTTATGGAAATTTTGCCAAATTCCTTAATCAAGTAACACTTTGGGGTATTATGTACTGTCAGTGATTTTATAAAGTGGCCAGACACGGTGGCTCGCCCCTTTAATCCTAGCACTTTGGGAGGCTGAGGGGGGTGGATCACCTGAGGCCAGGAGTTCGAGACCAGTCTGGCCAACATGGCAAAACCCCGTCACCACCAAAAATACAAAAATTAGCCAGGCATGGTAGTGTGCACCTGTAATCCCAGCTTCTCAGGAGATTGGGGCCAGAGAATAGATTGAACCCAAGAGGTGGAGGTTGCAGTGAGCCGAGATCGCACCACTGCACTCCAGCTTGGGTGCCAGAGCGAGATTCCATCTAAAAAAGTAATAAATAACAATTTTTAAAAACTGAAGAGAAATTATTAAGCATAAATTTCCAGCACATATTTTGCTTTACATTTGGATTAAACCACTGATAGGCAAAGTATGAATCAATTTCTCAAATATGTGTAATGTATATATGACATAGAGTGTGGTCAACAACTTTTTATCACTGAAAGCCTGTGGCACAAGCAAAGCCTTTAAAAAAATTAAAGTGATTTTGTGAGCCACGAGAAGAACAGCACAAAATGTGCTGGGATCTATGCCAACAGTACACATAAATTTTCTCTAGCATTTTATTCACAGAGAATAATCAGTAGCCAACAATATGTCTCACAATCTTGATCTAAGGTTGAAAGACACTGTGAAAATTTTTACTATGAGAGAATGCAGCCAGTATATGTGTGTGTGTGTGTGTGTGTGTGTGTGTATGTGTGTGTTGTATCTTTTCAGTGTGATATGTTAAGAAAAGGTCAGTGAATATAAAACTCTACTTTCAAAATACTGGCACAGAGTGATTCATTAAAAAAAAAAACACCAAAATGTTCTTTTTTTAAAAAAGTTAGGCATAAAAAGGAAACATTTCTTTGTGATTTAATTACTTCAATTACTTAGAATGGATTGCTACATTTCAAAATTGTAGTCAGTATCTAGAATAAACTGAATCTATCATTTCAGAGCTAAAGGAGTATAATTTATAATATTCAGGACACAATATTAGAATGTCTTAAGAAGACCAAGCTGTGAAGAAATTTGTCAATCATTACAGCTGATAATTTTCTTCCTTTGTCAGTGAAAGAAACTAATGATATATTATTGATGATGTTTGAAAAATCACATCCACATGCTGCCACAGATCACGTAAAAATATTTTCCAGAGACACATTCAACCAAAGAATTGATTGATATTCATCTTTCAAGTTGAAAGATTAGCTGAAAGCTAAAACATTGCATGTGCTGTGTTTATGTCTAATGAAATATGCACAATAATCTTCAGTGATAAATCTATTCTTTCTGCATCAATGTTTCATTTGAATATCAATAATTATCTAAATGTTCTTATAAGTATGAATGGGAATCTTCCAATATTGATGGGATAAAGAACAAGGCAGTGTAATGATCGTGGAGCCTGCACATATATCTCAAGCTATTCATTATCAAGCTAGACATAGATAACCTGACTGGTGCCTTGCCTGCAACAGATGCCCGTGAGCTGGTCTGGAAATGCTAAGAAACTGAGAAACACTGTTCTAGAAATTCTGACTAGGTTTCTCTTTCTTCTGAAAGCTTCCGACCCTGGACCAGGGAATTTACCCTGAATCACAGATAAATTTGACTCTTGACAAATTTAACAATAGTACTCATTGTTGCCATTTCCTTTTGCCAAGATTGGAACCTCATAACTGAGGTTTGACCCATGACTCAATCTGATTTCTTCTTCTTTCAAGTCTTTATTTTTTAAGAGCAGTTTTAATTTCACAGTGAAATTGAGTACAGAGAGTTTCCATATGCCACCTTCCCCAACACGTCTAGACTTTTTTTTTTTTTTTTTTTTTTTTTTTTTTTGAGATGGAGTCTTGCTCTGTCACCCAGGCTGAAGTGCAGTGGCGCAATCTCGGCTCACTGCAACATCTGCCTCCCAGGTTCAAGCAATTTTCCTGCCTCAGCCTCCTGAGTACCTGGGACCACAGGTGCGTGCCACCATGCCTAGCTAGTTTTTTTGTGTATTTTTAGTAGAGACGGGGTTTCACCATCTTGGCCAGGCTGGTCTTGAACTCCTGACCTCCTGACCATGATCCACCCACCTCAACCTCCCAAAGTGCTGGGATTACAGGCGTGAGCCAACACTCCCTGCCACGTGTAGACTTTCTATCAGGACAGCCCACCACAGTGGTCCGTTGGTTACAATTGATGAACCAACATTAACGTGTCATAATCACCCAAAGTGCATAGTTTAGAGTTCACTCTTGGTGTGGTCCATTCTGTGGGTCTGGAAAAAAATGTATAATGACATGTATCCACCATTATAGTGTCATACAGAGTATTTCCACTGCTCTAAAATTTCTCTGTGTGGTCAACTTCCAACAGTCCCTCCCCAACCCCTGAAAACCCCTGATCTTTTTACTATCTCCACAGTTTTGCATTTTCCAGAATGCCATATAGTTGGAATCATACAGTGCATAGGCTTTTCAGACTGGCATCTTTTACTTAGTAAAATGTGCATTTAAGGTTCCTCCGTGCCTTTTCATGGCTTAATAGCTCATTTCTTTTCAGAGCTGAATAATATCCCATTGTCAGGATGTACCACAGTTTATGTATCCATTTACCTACTGAAGGATATCTTGGTTGCTTCCAAGTTTTGGCAATTTTGAATAAAACTGTTATAAACATCCACATGCAGGTTTTCGTGCGGACATAAGTTTTCAACTCCCTTGGGTAAATACCAAGGAGTGTAATTGCTGGATCATATGATAAGAGTGTGTTTAGTTTTATAAGAGGCTGTCAAACTGTCAAATCAAAGTAGCTGTACCATTTTGCATTCCAACAGCAATAAATGAGAGTTCCTATTGCACCTCATCCTTGCCAATGTTCCAGATTTTGGCCATTCTAATAGCTGTGTTGTGGCATATCATTGTTGTTTTAATTTGCATTTCTCTGATGACATATGATGTAGAGCATCTTTTTATATGTTTATTTACCATCTGCATATCTTTGGTGAGATGTCTGTTAAGGTCTTTGGCACATTTACTAAGCTGGTTGCTTTTTTTCTTATTGCTGAGTGTTAAGTGTTCTTTTTATACTTTGGTTAGCCATTTCTTATCAGATGTGTCTTTTGCAAATATATTCTCCCAGTCTGTGGCTTGTCTTCTCATTCTCTTGATATTGTCTTTCACAGAGCAGAAGTCTTCTATTTTAATGAAGTCTAGCCTATTAGTTATTTCTTCCACAGATCGTGCCCTTGGTGTCGTATCTAAGAGTCATTACTATACCCAAGATCATCTAGGTTTTCTCCTATGTTATCTTCTGGGAGCTCCATAGTCCTGGGTTTTACATTTAGGTCTATGATCCACTTTGAGTTAATTTTTGTGAAGGGTATAAGTCTATCTCTGGACATATTTTTTGCATGTGGATGTCCAGTTGTTTCAGTAACATTTATTGAAAAGACTATTTTTGCTCCATTGTATTGTATTTGCTCCTTTGTCAAAGATCAGCTGAATATATTTATGTGTGTTTATTTCTGGGCTTTCTATTCTGTTCCATTGATATAGTCATTCTTTCACCAACTCCACAGTGTCTTGATTACTATCACTTTATAATAAATCCTTCAAGTCAGATAGTGTCAGTCTTCCAACTTCATTTTTCTCTTTCAATATCATGTTGGCTATTCTGGGTCTTTTGCTCCACATATAAACTTTAGAATCAGTTTGCCAATATTCACATAATAAACTTGCTGGGATTTGAATTTGAACAGCATTGAATCTACAGATAAAGTTAGGAAGGTCTGATATCTTGATAACATTGTCTTCCTATTCATGTACATATCTCTCCATTTATTTAGTTCTTTGATGTCATTCATCATTATAGTTTCCCTTATATAGATCTTATGCATATTTTGTTAGATTTTTACCTAAGTATTTCATTTTAAAGGTGTTAATGTGAATAGTCTTGTGTTTTTAATTTAAAATCCCACTTGCTCATTGCTGATATGCAAGAAAGCAATTGATGTTTATACATTAACCTGGCATCCTGCAACCTTGCTCTAATTGCTTATTAGTTCCATGAATTTTTTGTCAGTTCTTTTGGATTTTCTACACAATCATGTCATCTGTGAACAAAAACAACTTTATTTCTTCCTTCTTGATATGTGTACTCTCCTTTTCTTGTCTTATTACATTCACTAGTAATGTCAGTATGATGCTGAAAAGTAGTACAGGAGACATCCTTCCTGATTTTAGTGAAAGAGCTTTAAATTTCTTACCACTACATGTGATATTAGCTGTAGGTTTTTTGTATTCTTTATGAAGTTGAGGAAATTCATCTCTATTCATACTTTACTGAGACTTTTAATCATGATTGACTTTTGGATTCTGTCAAATGCCTGTTATTCATCTACTTATATGATCATGTAATTTTTCTTCCCTGGCTTATTGATGTAATGGATTACATTAATTGATTTCAAATGTTGAATCAGCCTTGCACAGCTGGGATAAATCTTACTTGATGGTGTACAATTCTTTTTATGCATTGGTGAATTTGATTTGCCAATATTTTGTTCAGGATTTTTGCATTTATGTTCATGGGAGATATTGGTCTATGGTTTTCTTTTCTTGTAATGGCTTTTTCTGGTTTTGGTATTAAGGTCATGCTTGACTCACAGAATGATGTAGAAAGTATTCCCTCTGTTTCTATCCTCTGAAAGAGATTATAGGGAATTGGTACAATTTCTTCTTCAAATGTTTGGTAGTCAATCTTATCTCTTACTGTGCTCAATACCTGGGCCCTTGACACCCTACACTACTGGCCTTATTTGATATCCTAGAGCCAACTGCTTCCAACTTTGGCAGTAAGGTAGACTACTGTGTTCTTTTGGATGTGGAACACCCATGTGTCCATTCTGGAGCTCATTGTTAAGAAAGACGTGCCTCTTCTTTACTCCTGATGGCTCTTTCTCTGTGGAGGGAGCTCAACTAGTGAAACACACCTGTACTTAACTATTTTGGTTTATCTGATTTGTGATTTTTGGAGAAGAAATTGGGTATGCATCAGCCAGTGACTTCCTGCTCTGTTTTTTTCTTGGGATCATGCCAAACATGAAATAGGGTCTGTTGTCACATGGGCAATCTGGATATGATTCAACACTTCCTGTGACATGGTGGATATATATGCTTAATTCTAGTACTAAAGATTCTCCTGGGCTGAAGATGTGTTAAGCTTATCAATAGCAACTCTTGGTAATATAGGTGGCATTTTGGTTTTCCCTTTGCTTATTATTTTTATATCTCTCACCCTTTGGTAAATTAAGCTGGAAAAAGAGGTGCTATTATTTAGCTTCTTTCAAACCCCATTGCAAGCCTCTATTGCCAGATCAGTTTCTGCCACAGCTGTCCAACTTTGGTGATGGGAATTTGCACAGTCTTTCAGCTCAATCTTTCTCACCGTTTGGGGAACAATATGCCTGGCTCATAAAGAAGTGCAGACTATGGTAAGACTGATAATTAGACAATAACCTCTGTCTATGGTGATCTACCCAGTTGAGTGAACATTTAACAACTACCAGTCAGTCCATATATCTTCATCTGGTCCATAAGCTATTAGAGTCCATCTCACAGAGCTTGCTGAAGTCTAAATGCATCCCAATGTTCTACTTAGCTGGCAAAAGCAACAGAAAAGAAAGTGACACTAAGTTTGTCCTGACCTTTTGTTAGTAAAGGCTACTAAATGGATGGCAAAGCTAATCTTATAAATTTTTTATTACCTCTATATCTGGGATATACTGCATACTCAACAAATGTTTCATGAATGAGTTAATTAATCAAATAAACCTTTGCTAACTCCTAATAATTATTTTTAAGTTATAAATATTTATAAGCCATCTTTTTAATGATAATTCCTTCATTTCCCCCCCCCCCCATTTAAAACTCATTAATATATATCTAGAATCCCTCCTTTTTTCCTTGTTGGTAAAACAAATCAATATTTACCTTACTCTAGTCTTCCAGCCTAACTCTCCTTCTCCATCATTTCTTAATGAGTAGTAATGTTGACTTCATCAACATGCATGCATTTTATTAATACATTCTGTGCCCTGAGATGTAATTATTCTGGTCCCGGGAATTTGAATTCATTTAAAGCATATTAAACGTTCTCTTATTATTATCTTCTATCTTTAGGGAAGTGTCCTCTTAAAGATAGCTTTTCTACCATTTAGAGTTAGGAATTGTTCCCTTTGGCAGTGAAGCAAAGTAGGAACTGAGTCATTTATTTTTCTGCCTTTTAAGTTTTAACATTCTAACATTTGCCCAAAGACGTGAGCCTTCCTTTGTTTGTTGGTGGTGTTATTTACAACTTTGTCAGCCTCTGCTCTTCCAAGCAACATTCTTTTGGGTTCATATAATTCTTTGTTGGTTTTTCTTTTTGGCTATGAAACTCATTGTATTCTTTTTTTTTATTTTTTTATTTTTATTTATTATTATTATACTTTAGGTATATCTCCCAATGCTATCCCTCCCCACTCCCCCCACCCCACAACAGTCCCCAGAGTGTGATGTTCCCCTTCCTGTGTCCATGTGTTCTCATTGTTCACTTCCCACCTATGAGTGAGAATATGTGGTGTTTGGTTTTTTGTTCTTGCGATAGTTTACTGAGAATGATGATTTCCAGTTTCATCCATGTCCCTACAAAGAACATGAACTCATCATTTTTTATGGCTGCATAGTATTCCATGGTGTATATGTGCGTATTCTTTACAAATGCTTAAAGAACAGAGTTTAGGAGACATTCTTTGGGGTCACTGCCTTTTTCTGAGAGCCCACTGCTAGAGTTAGGGTTTGTGTAACGTCATCATGGTCTTTGACCAAAGTGTGGTAGACAAGGGATGGTTACATGGGGAATCAGACTCTTTCTCCCAGCAATTTGGAGCTGAGACTGAATTGGCAATTTTAGTCTGGGCTGGCCATTAGAATGGGGAGATTATGAGCTCAGAAGGTGTGAGGTGGAATGTAACTGGATTATACAAAAAGAATTATTGAAAGGAGAATGAACAGATGTGTCAAGTGAAGTGGAGACAGCGAACCAGGCTATAAGACCCTGAGAAAGCTACTTAGCCACTCTGTTTGCTCGTAGATATAATAGGGATAATGCTGTCTATCTTATAGGGTTGTTGTGACATTAAATTGATTAAAAACATAAAGTTCTTAGAACAATTATAATCATGATTATAATTATCATAAGGAACTAATAAGTGCAAGTCATTTTTATTACCCTTGTTTTTCCCCCAGGCACTAAACTAATTAAAGAGTAGCACTATGTGTCTCAGAGGATGAAAGAAGATGGAGGAACGCCTCTGAGACCGTAAGTATGTTGGGAGGAAACAGACTAGGTAAAGAGCAGAGATTACAGGGCTCATGCCTGTAATTCCAGCACTTTGGGAGGCCCAGGTGGGCGGATCACTTAAGGTCAGGAGTTTGAGACCAGTCTGGCCAACATGGTGAAACCCTGTCTCTACTAAAAATACAAACATTAGCTGAGTGTGGTGGTGGGCGCCTGTAATCTCAGCTACTCGGGAGGCCGAGGCAGGAGAATCGCTTGAACCTGGAAGGCAGAGGTTGCAGTGAGCCAAGATTGCGCCATTGCACTCCAGCCTGGGCGACAGAGCTCCTCCTTTGCAGGAAGAGCAGCACCTCGTGCAGCACTCTAGAGCAGTGTCTGAGGACGGGGCTGCACCTTGGAGGGGAAGGCTGCCTCCTGAGTCTGAAAAAGCAGGGCCTGGCTGGCATGCTTTGCCAAAGGTCCCTATGCCCAGGGGATGGTGGGTATGACCAACACTGATAGCTCCTTCCCAATTTTCATTCTTTCCTTCTTTGTTTTTTTTAGTAAAAGAATGCCAAATCTTTAGCTGGCCACCTATGTAAAAGACTACACTTCCCAGCCTCCTTTTAGCAAGGTTTGGTTATGTGACCAAGTTCTAGCCAATGAGATGTGTGGGAATAAGTGAAAGCTACCCAAAGTGGGAGCAAACAGACTGTTTCTTCAGAGCTTGCTACAGCAATGAAAGCAGCCACCACCACGTGCATTTGGCAGGGACTCAAAGGCAGGCTGAAGACTGGGAAAGCTTATCATGAAAAAAGGGAAGGCTTCAGGAGTGCTCTGATTGAAGGTTTTTGGCCTGGGGAAGCTGGA
Source organism: Pongo abelii (assembly GCF_028885655.2). Classification (NCBI taxonomy): domain Eukaryota; kingdom Metazoa; phylum Chordata; class Mammalia; order Primates; family Hominidae; genus Pongo; species Pongo abelii. Next base: position 39,775,600 of record NC_085929.1, read on the forward strand.
GGTGGGCTAACTAGAAATGGGACATGGTGTGTGACTGGATTGGGGAGCATGTTTGGATTTCCCTCGTTGGGCCTGTGTTGGAAGCAGGGGACAAAAACTAGGACAGCTGGCAGTCTTTGACCAAGCTCTGACAATACTAGGCCCATTGTTGAAGAGGTTGTGGTTTGGTTGGTTGCCACAGAGGTTGTGGGTCAGAGTTCCATTGTCAGATATGGTCTGGCCACTGTCCATTTTATATACAGTTTCTCCGAGCTAAGCAAATGTGCTACATATCACTGTGGGGACATCTCCTTTCAAAGGAGGGATAGCTAAGGCTATAGACTCCAGAGCCAGAATGACTCGGTTTAAATTCCAGATCTGCCACTTATAAGCTGTGTGACCTTGAACAAGTCACCCAACCTCACTATGGTTCAATTTCCAATTCTTAAATGGGACAATAATAGAACCTGCCTCACTGGGTTGCTAGAAGAAGTAATGAAATAATATGTAAAGCACTTAGGACAGTCTCTGGTCCATAGCACTTACTAGGTTTACTGATGGTATCATTCTTCTTCTCTTTCTCTACTTGGTCTATAGTTCAAGGTCCTTAAACTATCTTGGACCTTGAAGCAGAATTCTGATGCTGGAGGTGGTGACATAAAAGGAGCTCATATCTAATAATTGCACAGTAAGTGTCCCAGCCCTGCATGGTCTACCTGTAGATTTTTTTTTTTTTTTTTTTTTTTTGAGATGGAGTCTCACTCCGTCACCCAAGCTGGAGTGCAGCAGCGAGATCTCCGCTCACTGCAACCTCCGCCCCCCAGGTTCAAGCAATCCTCCTGCCTCAGCCTCCCTAGTAACTGGGATTACAGGCGTCTGCCACCACGCCAGGCTAATTTTTGTATTTTCAGTAGAGATGGGGTTTCACCATGTTGGTCAGGCTGGTCTCGAGCTCTTGACCTCAAGTGATCCGCCTGCCTCGGCCTCCCAAAGTGCTGGGATTACGGGCGTGAGCCACTGTGCCTGGCCCGGGAAGTAAACTTCTATCTTAGTTGAGTCACTGGTATTTTAACTTTCACATTCGGTAATATAGAATCCTTTCTCATATAGCAGGAAAGGGGTAGAGCTGCTAGATCTGAAATGCAGACTAAAACAGCAGGAAAAATGGAACAACGCGTGGACACTCTGGACTGCTGACCAAAGGCTGGAGAGGCTTCCTCTGCTCTCTGGTATCCTCTTGGATGAAGTTGGGTGAGGATGTCTCCAAAACAATCAAAATTTTGTGTCCCCCCAGCCTGGCAAAATGAGAGCGTCAAACCCAGATGTAAGTCGACTTTAATCAAAGAAAGCCATGCAATAGTCTCGTATATCTGAGTTTGTTGCTTGAGATTCACAACAAGCTACACAGGCTTAGCTGCCCTTGGGTTTTTTAATTGGTCCCAGAAACCTTTAAATGCATTCCTCTTTATTTGATTTTTTAAGTTAACTCAAAGTGAATTTGTTACTTGCACCCAAAAGGACCCTACCTAAAACATAGGTTCTATCTGTGCAGCCACATTCGTTTCTGAAACTATCTTCTTTTATCTCTGGCTAGGAATGTTTTAAATCATATTGTCAGACTCATTTTGAGGGTCCTGTTATCCAACTTGAGGTGTTTTGCTTTTTTGAAGAGTCAGTTCCCAGGATCAAGTTCATATTTCACTTCCCGTTTGACAGCCGCATTATCAAAGTTTAGCGCCTGGGGCTTCCTCCCTTCACCCCCTGCAGATTCCATGCTGACCTGTTTCTTTCATTTCCTCATCATTTCCAGACAACCAGTCAGTTGTCCCTTATTGATCTAAATCAAGTCCAGAATGGCAGTTCTTGCTGCTTCCTCTGCCAGCCGAGCAGGGAACTGTCAGCGAGACAAGCCAAGAATTTATCAGCTGTAATTCTTCCTGCAGAATTGGTCTACCTAGAGATGTATAGCTCCTTCAATCTTTCAAATGTGGTTTTGCACATCTGGAGGACAATAGAAGAGATTCTCAGGCATGGTATGAGTAACATCTATGGGGAATGTCTGTGTTATTTAAACCATTCACAGAGCCAGCGTTCTTTGAAATGGGTTGACTGTTAAATAAACTGAAGCCAAAAGGTGGAGAGAAGTTGAAAAGAACACAGAGAGAAATGGGCACCAGGAATGTGAAACTTAAACCTCCTGCTCTGCCACTAATTCACTGTAATCCTGGGCAAGCCATTTTAACCTTCTAGGCTTTACTTTTCTCATCTATAAAATGGGGATAATTAATCTCTTTTCTGGATAGCTCACAACATTGTCTGGTAAAGTGCTTGGGAACATAATGATGTATAATATTGCCATGACCTGAATTTGCGAACAATGCCAGACTTCCATTCCCATATTAATTATTGTTCCAGTCATGCATGTGGAAGGAGAAGAAAGAAAAGTAGCATCTGTTCAGCACCAAGTAGGTACCGGGCACTATGCTAAGGATGTTACACATGCATTTTCATTTCACCTTCACCCTAGCCTCATGTGGTCTGTATCAACTCATATATTTCTGTTCATTTTGTTCATATATTCATTTTGCAGACAAGACTCAAAGAGTTTACATGATTAGTTACCCACAGTCTCAGAGCTGGTAAATTTCAGAGACAAAATTCAAATTTCTGGGTTTACTCCAAAGCTGGTGATCACACACAGATCCTTAAAAATGGAGGTGAGGCCGGGTGTGCTGGCTCACACCTATAATCCCAGCACTTTGGGAGGCAAAGGCAGATGGATCACCTGAGGTTGGGAGTTCGAGACCAGCCTGACCAACACAGAGAAAACGAGTCTCTACTAAAAATACAAAATTAGCCGGGCGTGGTGGCGCATGCCTGTAATCTCAGCTACTTGGGAGGCTGAGGCAGGAAAATCGATTGAACCCAGGAGGCGGAGGTTGCGGTGAGATTGCGCCATTACACTCCAGCTTGGGCAACAAGAGCAAAACTCCGTCTCAAAAACAAACAAACAACAATAACAACAACAACAACAACAACAAACAGGTGAAGGCTGGGCACTGTGGCTCATGCCTGTAATCCCAGCACTTTGGGAGGTGGAGGTGGGTGGGACCAGACTAGGCAACATGGTGAAATCCCATCGCTACAAAAAATACAAAAACTAGGTGGCACACACCTGTAGTCCTAGCTACTTGGAAGGTAAAAAACAAAACAAAACAAACAAACAAAAAAGGCAGAGGGGAGGGAGGGAATGAGTAGCTGGAATTCCAAGTTAATCTTAAGCCATTTTCTCCTGGCTGTGAGGAGGAAGTGGACCTCCCTAGGAGATAACGCGTCTCCCCACAGGACACAGCCTTTAAACAGCCCTTAATGGGATAGGAGCAGGAAGGGCTTTAGAAATCATCTCAACCAACTCTCCCATGTTAGGGACGAGGAACAGGAAGCTCAGAGAGGGGAATAATTTGCTCAAGAATGAGCAGCTGTGGAGAGGTGGGTTTGGGAAGAGAATCTACATTCACTCATCCACCCATTCATTTAACAAATATCTATTTAGGACCTACTACATGTTAGGAACTGGAGCTACTCTGGTGAATAAAAACAGTTCCAGTTCTTACCCATATGTAGAAGTCACAGCCTTGAGGAGAGGTAGTCATCAAACAAATCACTGCACAAACAAATGTGAAATTGAGCAGTGACCAGTGTTAGGAAGAAGTACTTGGTGTTGTGAGAGCATAGGTTGGGGGGATTTACCTGGATGGGGGATCAAGAAATGTATATATATATATTTTTTTGAGACTACAGAGTCTTGCTCTGTCCCCCAGGCTGGAGTGCAGTGATATGATCTTGGCTCACTGCAACCTCCACCTCCTGGGTTCACCACGATTCTCACTGCCTCAGCCTCCCAAGTAGCTGGGATTACAGGCATTCACCACCATGCCTGGCTAATTTTTGTATTTTTTAGTAGAAATGGGGTTTCACCATGTTGGCCAGTCTGGTCTTGAACTCCTGACTTCAGGTGATCCACCCACCTCAGCCTCCCAAAGTGCTGGGATTACAGGTGTTAGCCACCGCGCTCAGCCAAGCAATGCATTCTTGAGGGAAAGATGCTAGAACTGAGTGCTGAAGAATGCCTGAGAGGTTGCTGGGTAAAGGAGCAAAGGCCATTTTAGGCAACTGGATAGAGTGTGGTGTTAGATGTGGAGAAATAGAAGTGTCAGAGGCATTTGAATCAGAGCAACTCCATCTTGAGTGAGGACTAGGAACATGAGGCTGGGACTTTCTGGACTGCATTTCCAGAAAGTTCGGTATTTCTAGCCTCTAGATGTTTACGGTTAAGGGAACAAATTAATACGTTTACTAAACAAACCCAGACTTGGGAGTGTCCTGATATCCCAACATCTTGAGAACAGGCATTCCTAATTTTGTTTTAAAGATAATAATATCAATTCTTGCAAAATATAGTAATTAATATAGTAATTAAGAAAACTTGCTTTTGCTTTGTATCGTGGACTCGCCCTGATTCCTTTACCTCTCTTGGGGTCTGGATCGGGACACCTTTCCTATAACAGAAGGAGAGAACAGAACCTGCAGCACCATGTAGGCCTTGATATAAACTTTACGTTTCTTCTTTTTTTTTTCCAAGGCATAGTCTTGCTCTGTCATCCAGGCTGGAGTACAGTGGTGCGATCTTGGCTCACTGCAACCTCTGCCTCCCAGGTTCAAGCAATTCTCCTGCCTCAGCCTCCCAAGTAGCTGGGATTACAGGCACCCGCCACCACACCTGGCTAATATTTTTGTATTTTTAGTAGATACGAGGTTTCACCATGTTGGCCAGGATGGTCTCGAACTCCTGACCTTATGATTTGCCTGCCTTGGCCTCCCAAAATACTGGGATTACAGGCGTGAGCCACTACACCCGGCCAACTTTATCTTTATTCTAAGAAATGCTGAAGGGTTTATCTGATTCCTGTTCCCATTCCTTACCTTTAACCACACTGACAAATGATGTTAAGGACAAGTGAGAGAGAAGGCAGATTCAATGACTATCCATGATAAATCCAAAGAGCAACATGTACACACACACACAAACACACACACACACGTGCACACACACACACACACACACATTTCGGAAAAAATTCCTTCACTTTTTTGCCACATCATAGTTTTCTAGCAACCTGGCTGGTCAACTGCCTTTCATTTCTCTGCAAGCCTGATTTGTATGTGCACAGTACGTGTGTGTGCATGGACACACACACACACTTTACATGCACATCTTCATCTTAGCAAACGATGTCTTGACATTTCTGATACGGAAACTACAGAGCTTATTCTGATTAATCTCATTAAATTCCAATTAGTTTACCCACTTGGGTCATTGAATCCACAATTACTTGCTGTCACGATGCTGAAAATAATGCCCATCCTGGCTTCTCCAAATGACGACAATTCAATGGTGAGGTCTCTCCTGGTGTGATGAAGTTCCACTCTCTGCTTCCAGAAGTTAGAGAAGACCCAGGAGTGCCATTCTTATGCCACTTTGGAAGGTCTGTGCTGCAACCTGCCTGCCTTGTTGAATGTTGCTCTTCTGTATCTACCATGTGTGTCTGGTATTTTGACATCTGGGGTCTTGCTGACCCTGGAGAGACTGGCCCTCCCAGGGCTGGCCAATTTGCTTTCCATATGCAAATTAACCAAGCCCATGCTTGTAACCACCCTCAACTCCCATTATCAAGCAGTTTCACTTTGGGCCATTATTCCCTTGCTATAAACATACCAGGGCCAGGTACCGAGCAGCTAGAGATCACCCTTATACCGAAGAGCCCACTGAAATTATTCACACTAGCCAATCCTAAGCCTGTGTACCCTACCTCACCTGCTCCTTCCCACTGAAACCCCCCAAAGGCTCTTGCCCACATTTTCTTCCCACCCGCTTTGCCTCCTGACCCACCCTGGTGCTTCCCCTGTGGCCCTGTAAGGTGTGGCATGCTCCCTCCTCTCCTCTGGGGAACGGTGCGTAACAAACTACCTTTTCAACGGCATCCCTGAATAATAAAACCAACATTTAAAAACACCGTCCTCACACTCTCTTCTTTCATTTGCTTCTGAGAAACCCCACTTGAAAGCTCTCTGGCCTCCCTGGCATGTGCTAGCTGGAAGGCATGGGCTTTGGGGTCTGGCTGACCTGAGCTGATAGCTCCACTGTGCCCCTTTCCAACTGCTGGACTGTGAGTCTCTTATGTCACCTTCTCAACCCATCTGGAGAAACGAGGATCACGGCGTCTATTTCATAGGGTTTGCCTGGGGATTAAATGAGATAATGCCGGCCATGCATCTAGCAGAGGACCTGGGACAGGGGTTTGCTTAACCCACATTAGTTGCCTTCAGTGAACTGAGAGCCTCCTTTGCTGTCTGCCTCTGCCTGCCAGTTTTATTGTTCAGTCACGCAGGAATCTTGAGAAAACCCGTGGAAGATTTATTGTAAGCTTTTCAACCTTTGCTTCCTTTATTTGTTAACCTCCATCCAACCAGAGCCTTTTATTTTCCCCTTCATAAGCCCCTTGCAGGCTCTGGCAGGTTCTCAAAGAACACTTTTGATGAACTGTTTGGACCCAACACTCATCCTGGCTGCTCTCTCTTGCTGATGGCTCATTGAAGAGTGCTCCAAAGAGCACAGAATTTGAAAAAGGCACATCCCCACCCCGGAAATGTCAGGGTTTTCAAAATGAAATGCCAATGAATTGCCCAAGGGAAGAACCATGCCTGGCATGACCCAAAGTAACAGCGGTTCAGTCTCCGGAACATTATGGAATTTCAGTCAACACTCATTCAGCATGCGTGTACCAGCACCCCTTCGTGCTCGCCCGTGTGCTGAAGGTGGGGACAGAGTGGTGAACAAGACATGGTCCTTTCTCTCAGGCAGTGCCCAGGTTAGCCTGAAGAGAGGAGGGTGGTGGAGGTTACTTATTGTGACAGCTAGAGGCTTCTCCACACAGTGCTGTAGCTGACATTCTCCTGGTTTCCCTTTGTTTATCTATTCTATCTTGATGGAAGTTTTGCCATGTTTAAACTTCCAGAGAGCAATGAGAATGGAGGCTTCTGGAAGTGCTCTGGGGCCCTGTCTCAGGCTCCCCTCTCTTCTTTACCTATGCTCACTCCTTAGACGATCTTATGCTGCTTCTACCAAAGGCATGTGGGCCATTTTTCTGTGTCCCAAATTCAAATTGTAATTCAAACGTGTCTCTCAGAAGGATAGCATGTGTGAAAATCTTGTTTCTTTTATAAAAGGTATGAAAAAGAAAAATAAATTGAACAAAAACCAAGACATAATACAAAACAAAAATCAAAAAAGAAAAAAAAAAAGACCAAAACCAGCACTAAAGCCTGTATTTGATTCCAGAAGTTGAGGAGGGTGAATTATACTGACTTTCCGTTAGTGTGGGGAGGTGTGAAGAAAATGAGACTCAGAATCAGAAGACAATGACTGCTCTGCTAATGAGTTTAGAAAATAATGCTCTTTTTGCCTGTTTTCTCATCTCTGAAATGATTGATTCTCTCTGCAGTAGAGAATCAAACTACAGCAACCAGTTGCAGTGCTGCCTGTGATGTTTGCTCTCAGCTCTTAAGATAAATGCCTCAGAGGAATCTCTGTTGCAGGAATGGTCATAAGAACCAAACTCTTGGCTCCCTTTTCCCACTCAGTGAAGCACTACGGCTGAACAAGAGAAAATCATGGATAAAGAAAGAGTTCTCTAGCAAACGATGCCATGTATTGATGGAGTGTTTGGAGTCGACAAAGTATCGTAAACACTCATGTTAGTGCCTTTGATCTCCACGAAAGCCTTAACAACGGGCAGGATTTCTTCCTTTTTTATAGTTGAGCAAACCAAGGGCAGAGATGTAAACTGGCTTCACCATCACCCGGCTGTTCAGTGGTGAGTAGATACAGTGGTTCTAGCACATCTGACTTCAAGAATGGAGCTGTCATGCCCAGGCCTACCACTTCCTAAAATAACTCCTGGAAATTGTCCCTTCTCCTTTGATTTCAGTCAAACCCTTTCTGGGAGTACACAGAACAGTTAGGAAAGTCCCATTCCTTTCTGCTGAAAGCCCCATAGCCAGTCATCACTGTGGTTGCTGGTGCTACGACTGGGCCTCCTGCAGCCAGGGGACACAGGCTAGAGAGGGTCCCGGGTACCGGTCAGTGGCCCCGGACCATTGCTCTTCCTGAGCACACCTACCGCTCTTGCCATCTTGCCTCCCCATGAACTGTTTCTTCTGCTGGAAGACCTTCAGTCAATGACCTTCCTGTCAACGTTGGACTCAGAGTCACCTCCTTAGGAACCGTTAACTGATGCCCAGCCTGGTCAGGCAGCCCCTCCACACTCCTGCAGCACTCTATTATGCCTGCCAGTCAGGATGATAACCAATGATCTCATTCTCTTTCAGGGGCAGTGGGCTCCCTCTGCAGACATCCCTTCTTTCCTTCTTTCCTTCCTTCCCTTCCCTTTCCTTCCTTCCCTTTCCTTCCTTCTTTCCTTCCTGACTTCCTTCCTTCCCTCCCTCCCTTTCTTTCTCTTTCTTTCTTTCTTCCCTCTCCTCCCCTCAACTCCTGTCCCCTCCCCTCCCCTCCCCTTCCCTTCTTTCTTTCTCAGAGTCTCACACTGTTGCCCAGGTTGGACTGCAGTGGACTGATCTCAGCTCACTGAAACCTCCATCTCGGGGGTTCAAGTGATTCTCCTGCCTCAGCCTCCCAAGTAGCTGGGATTACAGGCACGCACCACCACGCCCAGCTAGTTTTTTGTATTTTTAGTCGAGACAAGGTTTTACCAGGTTGGCCGGGCTGGTCTCGAAAACTCCTGACCTCGTGATTCGCCACCTTGGCCTCCCAAAGTGCCGGGATTATAGACATGAGCCACTGTGCCCGGCCGACATCCATTCTTTGACCATAAATTCCTATCAGAATTCCTCTCTGTGTCAGACTTGTAAGAGGACCTCCAAGACTCCCAAGCCCTGGTGTATCTCCCTATATAATCTCTCTGTGAAGATGAGCAGGACCTGGGAATATGATGGGATATCACGCCTGTGATTATGCTGTGTTACAGAAGACTCAGGTTCAGCAGGATGAAGGGAGAAGTGCTCTTGCTGGCTTTGAAGAGGTGAGCTGCTATGTGGCAGAGAGGACTCCTTTGCAGGGAGTGGTGTGTTCTCTCTAGGAGCTGAGAAAAGTCCTGGGTCAACAGCCATCTAGAGAGCGGAGCTCTCAGTCCTGCAACCCACAAGGAACTGAATTCTTCCAACAACCAATGAATTTGGAAAAGGAAGTCAAGGCCCAGGGGAGAACCACAGCATGGCTGACATCTGCATTCAGCAGCCTTGCAAGAGCCTGAGCACAGGTCTGCCATAACTGGTACCTGGACTCCTGATCCATGGGAACTATGAGATAATACATGCATGCTGTTTGAAGCTACTTCATCTGGTAATTTCTTACACAGCAGTGGAAAACGAATACACTCCCCATGGAGATTAAATGCACAATGAAGGATCTGTTACATTTGGATGCCATTTCATCTCCCATCAGGGAAGCAGAAGAGCACAGCGGTTAAGAACAAACTCTGGGGTCAAGCTACCTGGGTTCAAATCTCAGTTCTGCTACTTACTGTTATGACTTTGGGCAAATTACTTAACTTCTTTGTGCTTCGATCTGCCCCTCTGTAAAATGGGTCTAGTAAAAGTATCTACCTTAGGTTTCTACCTGAACTAACTTACCATTGAACTTACTAAATGTAAACACTTAGAACTATGACTGAAGCATAGCAAGGACTACGCAAGTGCTTGCTAACATAATTAGCAAATCAACGGAATTTGTGCTTACAAACACAGAAGATCAACTGCTTCATATTATAGACATGGAAACTGAGCTCCAGGGAGATGAAGTGTCTTGTTTAAGGCCAGAGGGACAAGGCTAGAGGGATAGGTCTAGATTCATAAACTAAATTTAACCATGAAGGTAAAGGCTCTGGGAGTCCATAGGATAAAAAGTCTCATCCTAACCCATTCATGAAGAAATCAGGCCTAAATCAAAAAAGGCAGTTTCAGGCTTCTCCATACGAGGCACACAACTTAAATTAGGTTTGTAGTGGCTCACGCCTGTAATCCCAGCATTCTGGGAGGCCAAAGCAGGTGGATCACTTGAGGTCAGGAGTTGGAGACCAGCCTGGCTAACATGGTGAAACCCCTGTCTCTACTAAAAATACAAAAATTAGCCGGCATGGTGGCGCACACCTGTAGTCTCAGCTACTCGGGAAGCTGAGGCAGAAGAATCACCTGAACCCGGAGGTGGAGGTTGCAGTGAGCCGAGATGGCACCACTACACTCCAGCCTGAGCGACAGAGTGAGACTCCATGTCAAAAAAAACAAAAAAAGATAAAAACAAAAAAACCTTAGTTTTGCCTTTTTCTTCTGGTGTGACAAAGTCTCTCTGCTTGATGAAATATTAGATGAACTCTTGTGAGCTCTCTTTCCAACTAGACCTTATCATTGGGCTCTGTTGTCTTCAGCCTGCTGAGTTCAATTTTAGCAAGAATCCTGCTAAGTCATTTTAGAGAAAATCTCTCCCCTTTGACATCTGATCGAATTCTTTTTTTTTTTTTTTGAGATGGAGTCTCGCTCTATTGCCCAGGCTGGAGTGCAATGGCACGATCTCGGCTGGGCTCACTGCAACCTCTGCTTCCCAGGTTCAAGTGATGCTCCTGCTTCAGCCTCCTGAGTAGCTGGGATTACAGGCATGTGCCACCATGCCCGACTAATTTTTTTATTTTTAGTAGAGATGGGGTGATTTCACCATGTTGGTCAGGCTGTTCTCAAACTCCTGACCTCAGGTGATCTGCCCATCTCAGCCTCCCAAAGTGCTGGGATTACAGTCGTGAACCACCGTATCTGGCCTGATCAAATTCTTTATACCCCACCTTTGGGGCATAAGTTCTTGGACTGCCTCCAGCAATAATCCTGGTAAGTCAGTTTAGCAAGAACCAACCAACCCTTGATGTGTCCTCTGAATAATTTTGCATCCACTGACCCCCTCATTCCACTGGTTGGCTATCCATCTCCAGCTATCCTTGCTGTATTCAGAGCTGAATCCAAGTGCTCTCTCATCTTGACACCTATTGTGGCAATAGTCCTGAATAAAGTCTCACTTACCGTTTTAACAGGTGTCAGAATAATTTTTTCCTTACTAGGTGTCATCTGTCTTAGAAGCCTTCCATGATCCCCGGCCTGGAGTGAGCACCCTTCTCCCAAGCTCCCATCACATCCTGGGCACCACTTCCCTTTAACAGCCTGTACGTCACTACTCACACACCCATCTGTCTCCCATGAGGGCAAGGATAGTATCTTATTCATTTTTGAATAATTATCAGCTGGCACAGCTGTTGGACCCCAGCAACTATTTTAAAAAATGAACCAATCACTTGTTTACAGGAGGGTTTCTGTAGTGTCTAGTGGTGAATGCCAGACACGCTGTTAAGGCTCCACAAATATCTGGAAATAAGGGGATTCTTAAAGGTGTAAGGAGACAGTGTTATGTGTGGTCCTCTGCATCACAAGGGGGTTCGTTAGAAAATGCAGAATCACAGGCAGCACCAACAGAGTCAGACTTTCCTGAGACCCTCACAAACGATTCATATACACATTCAAGTTTGAGAAGCACTGCTGTAGGCCAAGAAAAGATAAATTCCCCAAGGACTAGGCATATTCTGACTACTAAAGTCCTTTCTAAAGCAAAGATTCTTTAATCTTGTGTTTATCTGAATCCCTGGGAAACTATCAAGACAATTGAAAACATGAGAATATAAGATGGGATAAAAATCAGTAAGCAAGAACTCAATAAGGAAAAAAAAGAAAACATGAGCACTGGGGCCACGTGGGCCTAGGTTTGATTTTCAGGGCTTTTTTTTTTTTTTTTTTTTTGAGTTGGAGTTTCGCTCTTGTTGCCCAGGCTGGAGTGCAATGGTGCTAGCTCGGCTCACTGCAACCTCCGCCTCCTCAGTTCAAGAGATTCTCCTGCCTCAGCCTCCTGAGTAGCTGGGACTACAGGCACTCGCCACCATGCCGGGCTAAATTTTTTTGTATTTTTAGTAGAGATGGGGTTTCACCATGTTGGTCAGGATGGTCTTGAACTCCTGACCTCAGGTGGTCCACCTGCCTCGGCCTCCCGAAGTGCTGGGATTACAGGCATGAGCCACGGTGCCCAGCCAGGGCTCTTATTTAAAACCTCTCTGAGCTTCTGTTTCCTTATCTTTATAGAGAATACTACGTTGTGCTTCCCATTGCTGATTAAATAAGAAAACGTATATTGTCCAGCAAACGTTTGTTCTCCATGACTCTCCAGCAGGAGTATGAAAAGGCTAAGACGCTAAGGGTGGGGGAACAGCTGGTGTGGCTGTCTACATATGACGGGTTTGGGAACATCATATGAGGCCAGCCAACAGACTCCTGTCTGCTGATTTACTCCATGCTCCCTGTCCTTATACCTCACACTCATTTCACTCCCATTCAGGAAGCTGTTGAGAACAGTCTTGGAGTCAGACGAAAAAAAAAAAGAGTTTGATTTGTGGCTTCACCAATTACTCAATCTCACCAAGCCTCAGTTTCCTTGTCTAGTAAATAATATCTTCTCATGGCCAGTCACAGTGGTTCACGCCTGTAATCCTAGCATTTTGGGAGTCCGAAGCAGGTAGATCACTTGAGGCCAGGAGTTCGAGACCAGCCTGGCCAACGTGGCAAAACCCTTTATCTAGTAAAAACACAAAAATTAGCCGGGTGTGGTGGCGTTCGCCTGTAATCCCGGCTACTCAGGAGGCTGAGGCACAAGAACTGCCTGAATCCGGGGAGGCAGAGGTTGCAGTGAGCTGAGATTGTGCCACTGCACTCCAGCCTGGGCGACAGAGGGAGACCCTGTCTCAAAAGAAAACAAACAAAACCCCAAAAAATCCCTTCTCTCATGGGAGTCCTGTAAGCTACAGAAGCAACAAATTTAGCACACCAGTGCCCAAGTGCTCCATCAATGGTAGCTGTGATTGCTTAAAGACAGCTCTGAACAATATTAGAACGTTGAAGGCAGATCTGTTGTCAAAGAACAGGATTACATCAAAGTCTTCCATCAATTTCTTTCTGCTGAATTAGACATGGGTTATATTCAAATAACTCAGAGTTAATGAAATTGTGAAGCTCAGAATTGCCTTTTGCTTACTACGAGATGCACTAGACTGCAGAACACATCACTTACGTAGGTTTTCCTGGGATTCGGGAGCCTGAGAGTGATCAGCCGATTGTGACCCAGCACCCAGGGACCACCAAGAAAACAGAGGCATTTCTTAGAGACTTCTAAGTGGAGCTTTTTGCCTTGAGGCCAGGTTGCTAGGCCACTGCACATAAAGAGGCCTCTATGCTCTCCCATTGCGTTGGTATTGGAATCAGTAGGGTGACGCAGTTTTCTATTACTTATGTAGAAGATGTTTCTGATCTTCTCAAAATTAAATGTTCATCTTAACATTCATGGGGAAAGAAACCAAGTCACTCAGTTTTACCTAAGTATTATATAATCTTTGGGGAGGGTGAAGATTCAAAGCTGGAATATTAATGAGCTAGATTATGTGGGCCCATACATAATGGGAAAAGTCAAGAATTTTTTTTTTTTTTGAGATGGGGTCTCGCTCTGTTGTCCAGGCTGGAGTTCAGTGGCGCGATCTTGGCTCACTGCAACCTCTGCCTTCTGGGCTCAGGCGATTCTCCTCTCAGCCTCCCGAGTAGCTGGGATTATAGGCACCTGCCACTGTGCCTGGCTAATTTTTGTATTTTTAGTAGAGATGGGGTTTCACCATGTTGGCCAGGCTGGTCTGGAACACCTGGCCTCAAGTAATTCGCCTGCCTCAGCCTCCCAAAGTGCTGGGATTACAGGCATGAGCCACCATGCCTGGCTCCCAAAAGTCAAAAATTCTTACATCACCGTTTTGATGTTATCTTTTCTCCTTGTATATCTGAGAAACTAAAAAAACTATGAAGGTTCACATTTATATCCACACATAATAAACACGCATTCTAACACAAAAAGCATTTCAACTGAAACTGATGAATATATCTTAACAGCTATTGTGAAACTATTTTTATTTTTTGAGACGGAGTCTCGCTCTGTTGCCCAGGCTGGAGTGCAGTGGCGCAATCTCAGCTCACTGCAAGCTCCGTCCCCCAGGGTTCACGCCATTCTCTTACATCAGCCTCCCAAGTAGCTGGGACTACTGGCGCCTGCCACCACGCCCGGCTAATTTTTTGTATTTTTAGTAGAGATGGGGTTTCACCATGTTAGCCAGGATGGTCTCGGTCTCCTGACCTCGTGATCCGCCTGCCTCGGCCTCCCAAAGTGGTGGGATTACAGGCTCGAGCCATCGCGCCTGGTCTAGTTGTTATAAAACTTTTAAGCAGGTAGAAAATCATCACTTTCATTGTCTGGTAATAAGGCAACTAAGTTAGTGACATATTATAGTACACATTGCCTTAGGGACCCACCTATTGAATCATCTCAGAAATGTATACATGTGGATGGTAAACCTTCTGAATCTGGCTTTTTAGCACTACCTGCCATAAAATTTTGTCACATAATATGTATATAATATTAATAAACAAAAAATTACATATGCATACAGACATATGCATAGCCTTGTGTATGCATGCTTATTTTTTCATTCAAAACACTGAACTAACAAAACAACTTCTGAATTTAACCCTTGTATTTCGGTTATACAAGACAATGTTATGTTTTAAAAAAATACATGCTAAAGTATTTAAATGTAAAGGGACATGGTATCTACAATTCATTTTCAAATGTTTGAGGAAAAGAACTATGAAGAGTATGTGGCAGAATGTTAACAAATGGTTAATCTAAATGTAAGGGATACAGTTCTTTGTATTATCCTTGCTATTTTCCTGTAAGTTTTCAAACTTACAGTTTCAAAAATAAATGAAAATAAAACAAAACTAAAACCGTTTATGTGAAAGTCTTAAGGTGAATCCAGCCTTGGCATTATCTGTTTACTTTTCTGCTGTCTAGTGAATTGCACTTACATGAAAGTAGACTGTACCTGGTTCACTGTTGCATTCATAACGTCCACCAATGAGTACACGCTCAACACATTACTTGTGGAATTCAGAAAAAAATGATAAAAAGTGCAGTGAAATTACTGATGTCACTAGAGCCCTTATTTTCTTTCTTCAGCACCACTGCAGCATTACTGACCCAGGAATCTGTCAAAGCTTTGCTCTCAGTGAGCCCTGTCAATCATTTCATGACATTGTCCTGGCCTCATTGATCAGATGGCCTTGGTACCACACCTTGGGAAACGCTTTCCCAGAACTGCCTGGCATTTTTTCATTCCAGAAGACATTATCTCTTAAGACTATACGAATGTGCGCAGTGGCTCACGCCTGTCATCCCAGCACTTTGGGAGGCCGAGGCTGGCGGATCACGAGGTCAGGAGATCGAGACCATCCTGGCTAAAACGGTGAAACCCTGTCTCTACTAAAAATACAAAAAATTAGGTGGGCGTGGTGGTGGGCGCCTGTAGTTCCAGCTACTCGGGAGGCTGAGGCAGCAGAACGGCGTGAACCCGAGAGGCAGAGCTTGCAGTGAGCCGAGATCACGCCACTACATTCCAGCCTGGGTGACACAGCAAGACGCCGTCTCAAAAAAAAAAAAAAAAAAAAAAGACTATATGAATATGTTACAACAAACCAATGACCAAATCTATTAAATATTCACAATCAGAAACTCTGCATTGTTGTGGCACTCCCATTACCTCCTTTTGGATATCACCAGTTATTCCTTGAAATTAAAGGACACTTCTTAAAAGGAGTTTTGTTAAATGAATGAAAACAAGGATCATGGCATATCCGACATTAGATCCTATGGGTCTGAAACCTCTTAGAATGCATATGGCAGATAAGTGACATTTCATAAACTTGAATGGCACTAAGCTGAATAATAAACCCTTAGGGTTAAAAAAAATGAGGAAAACAAAGTATATGAAGTACACGAAGATACGACTGTATAAGCCTCGCAGCTAAGCTGATTTCAGTATTGTATGGGAAGGCAGTAGCACATTTTAGTGGAAAGACAGGGATTTTTGAAGCCAGCCAGATTTTGGTTCAAATTCTGGCATTCCATTAGCAGCCTGTGTGATCTTGGGCAAGTCACATTAATTTCTCTGGGAGCTAGTTTTATTAGCTAAATAATGGGGATAATAATAACTCCCTTATTTTATAACATAGCTGTGAGGATCCATCATTGCCAACTACCATAGAAGTCTTGGTTCAATAAAGGGTAGTTCTTATTATCTCTACCAAGAGTGTGCAGGAGCTGTGTCTGAGAGGGGATTTGAATCACATTTCTTTCACTAACACAGAGCTCCCTAAAGGCCTGGTGACCACAAATGAAGCCTTAACTCAAAGACAGTAGAGTCTTTGAAAGGAACAGAATTAAAGTAGGGTCTGTCCTTTCATGATGGGGCACAAAGAGGCTATTAGTCAACTCAGCAAATATGTGCTCTGTAAATCAGCTCAACACATTCAGAGAGATCACTCTGAAGCAGCATGCTAAGTCGGGGTACAAGGGAGAGCTTAAAACTTAGTGTCTCTACCTGAGCCATGTAATCTAAGAAACAACCCAGGAGAAGCATTCAGAGAATCAATTACTATCCCCTAGAGTGGAACCCAGCTGTCTGAATATGATTATAGATCACCCAGGTCTATTTCAAATGAATTTTCAGGAAGTACATGAGCATAGCAAGATTTGGCATATTTTAGGAGAGATTGCTGTCTGGATTGTGTGTGTTATTGGATGGATGTTGAAGGAAGAAGATTAGAAATCCAACAATCTTCCTACATAGGTTCAAATTCTCTTGTCTGTCACTGTTTCATATCTGTTTCCTTCTTACTGGGAAAGGAAGTAGTATTGCAGGTTATGTGCCTTTGGATTCAAAGAAGTAGGATTTGGTTTAAGTTCTAGGTCTGCCATATATTAACCATGTGAATTTGGGGGAGTTACTTAATTACACAGAATGCATTCAGGTTCCCCAAGTAGAAATGTTAATATTCACTTTGCAGTTTTGCTCCAAGGGTTCGGTGAACTCACGCCTGCCAAATGCTTCTGCACATAGTGATTACTGAAAACATCTCAGTTCCCCTGCACACTGACTGTTAAGGGGGCCAAATGAGGGAACCCTGTCCTTCCTCTCAACTGAAAGCCAAGATTAGTATTCGCTTATTTAAGCATGAAAACATCAGTGTGACGCATTTCAAGGCCTGTTTTACCCCCCTGGGAACTGATGCAAAGGAATCAACATCTTTTGCAATTACCTCTGCCCAAATGGCTACAGCTCCCCACACATAAGCTGGGACTGGCAGTGAACTGCTGCTCCCAGTGTAAGTTCTGGGAATGCAGGCTGCCGGCTCTGCGGACCTCAGCCTCCATTGGGTTGGCAGCCTCTCTGTTGAAGTTGGGCATGCGCCAATGTCCGAGCTCCAGCCTTAAGTGAGATTGGCTTACGGTGTAAGGCACCTGTCTTTGGGGAAATAGGATTTTCTCCTGTTGTTGTGCAGTATCAGTTTCTGGCCTTAATAAATTCACTGTACATGAAGGTACATCATCTTCTAGTTTATGCCTATTGTGTAAAAATAATTAGCACCTTTCATTCTCAGAAGTGACCCGATTTAGATGACAAATTATATGGTCACCAGCTACGCCCATAAAAATGCAAGTGAAAGCAAGGTGGCTGAGCATGAGTCAGGGGCCAAGCAAAATTTTAAAAATAAAAAGGCTTTAGAGAATTAAAAATTGGTTTTTAACATTGAGGAACCAGTGCTACCAGCAGGTATTCACTTGGCTCAAGTAGCCGGTAATGATTAATTCAAAAACTGTATCGGTATGTGTACATCTCCTAACAGTGGTCCTCTCTAGGGAAGGAGGAGAGATTAGTGAGTGCCTCTGTATCTGTGTATCTGTCTGTGTGTATCTGTGTGTACAAAGGGGAGAGAAAAAGTCAATGATGTGCTGCTGGTAAATATTTAACAACTAGCTCTTGGGGATGGGGACAGAGGAATCACTGAACATGGAAACCGGAAATATGCCCCAAAAGGCCTTGTGAGCATGTAGAAGCTGGCCTGGCACACCACTGAACAGATTGGACTTTGACATGTACTTTGAAAATTTTTGTTCTGCTTTATACATATATGTCACTTTTTATTTATAAATGCCTGTATATAGGCTATATACGTGTATGCTCTGTCTATATATATATTTACATACATACACAAGCCTAGCTAGATCTATGCAAAAATTAGTCCTAATGGTAATTTTCCTAATTCTTGTATAAATTTCAGTGTGACATCCACTTGAGCATGTAACATCCTGAGTGATCTCACAAACCCGACTGCTATAGGGTCGCACATGGCTACCAGGCCCAAGGATGGGATGTTCCCTTTACAATTGATTACCAGGATTTACCCTCCTAGTCCACATCTGGTAGAAGACAACATCTGGCTCCAGTGTTGAGAAAGATGCTGAATGGAAAACTTGAAGACGGTTTGAGTTAGAGACAGAGTGGGATCTAACTTCAGGAAAAAGGGGAAAAAAAAGGTTAAAGTTCAAATGATGAGAAAAATAGAATGGGGGAACAGAAAGTGTGAAGTTGCTGTTTATCCATTGCAATTTAGCTCTCTATGTCAAGGTGTGTCTCAGTAGCTTCTTGCAAGAGTGGGAGGGGAATGGGGAAGAAACAGTCTGTACTTTCATTTATTAAATGCAGCTTTCGCTGGTCACATTGCAACTCAATACAAACAGCCCAGCAGAGGGTAGGGCATTAACTCTTGTTCTCATCAATGTAAACACAACATTAATATTGAAGATTAAAGAAAATGGGTAAAAAGTCCAGTGTCTCCTCAATCTGTGTGAAGGTGAAGGTGGTTGCCTACCCTTGGACAGGTCCCAAAGGGAGACTGAGGTTGTCACCTCTTCCCATCCACAGTGAAGCAGGCAAGAACCAGAGGAACCCAATCACGTTCTTCCTGTAGGTCTCCAGATGGATACGTGAATCTTCAGAACTGGGCTTGCATGAATTATTAAAGTTCTTCTAAAGGCCTGAGAGGTTCGTACCTTGCGTGTGCACTGAAATAGTTCCTTCAAAGCCCTTTCCCATGCATCAGTCACTGCCAGTAGAAAATGTGACCGGTGTAAAACAGTCAGCCCTCGTAATTCCACAGTCCCCATCGTAGCCCCTGGATTCTGAAGAGTAGGGAGTTCAAAGTCACGGGAGCCTTGGTGATCATCCTGAAGGAAGCTGCTCATGTTTAAATATTGGCCGAAGATGCTTGACCTCCTTCCTGGGCCACTGCTGATAGAGGGTGGTTGGTAGAGGCAGCTGGTTTTCCTTTAGAGCCTCAAAGGATCAGATTTTCTATTTTGGATTGCCAGCCCCAAAAATAAAAAAACAAAAACCCCAAAGAAAAACAAATAACAAAACAGGAGTGACTTTGGGGATAAGGAAACCCATCAACCCCACCTCCAGGACCCTCTGGTTACAATGTCCTCATTGGGTTTTTCCAAGTGGTTGGTTCAGATCATCGGTTTGCCCTCCGTTTGAATGCCCAGCTACACTGCAGGGCAAAGGGGAAAGTTTCCACTTAATAAAGACAATTTCGCTTCTATTTCCTGGGACGAATAACCCCTAGCACCCTGACTTCCCTTTCTCCCCAGTTATGATGGGAAGCATAATTATTAAAAAGCAACCAGAACATCTTAAAGCCCTGCCTTGATCTTGTGGCTTTGCAGTAAGATGATAACCCTTTTACTCCCTGCCACCCCTTGATTTCCCATTCTTGAAGAGACTCATCTAGGTGGGCCGCATATCTAACCTCTGGGAATGCACGGTTGTGGGGCAGAGAGGGACTGGCTGGATTCTTGTCCAAGGTCTCTGTAGTGAGGGCAGCTTGGCTGGGCCAAAGAGATAAATAAAAACAAACCAAAAAAGCATGGCTCAATTTTGAATTTGAAGGCCGGGCCCCAAACGAGTGGCACTTCCCCTCCAGCATGTCTCCCCCTGGTGGTGGGCTTCTTGGTGCTAGCTGTTGTTCTCGGCTGTGAGATATTTCAGGGCAGCAAAGCCGTAGCGGCGGGACATGTCCTGCTGAAACTCTTCCTTGAGGGTTTTGAGACAGATGCGGTATTGCTTGTTGGAACGGAACTTGGTAATGTCGAAGCTGGGGGCATGAGGCATGTGGATCATGTAGGCGTTGGGCAGCACAATGAACTCATACTCCTGGAAGAAGACAAGAGCAGCGTGAGAACCTGCCAGAGCCCGGGGTCATGCATGATGAAGGCCCAAGCGAGTGACTGAATAGCTAGTGAATGAACGACTTGATAATGGCACCCACAAGCAGGTGGCACATGGACAGCACAACAGCTTTGGAGTGGGGCAATTCAGGGC
Organism: Pongo abelii; assembly: GCF_028885655.2. Lineage (NCBI taxonomy): Eukaryota > Metazoa > Chordata > Mammalia > Primates > Hominidae > Pongo > Pongo abelii. Next base: position 39,796,110 of record NC_085929.1, read on the forward strand.
TGTTTCCACGACCTTGGACCAGGAAGATGGCTTCTCTGAGCCTTCATGTTCTCATCTATAAGGTGAAAGTAATAATATCCTTGAATGATCACCATGACGGGGAAGCCAATACTGTATAAACAGTGCTGAGCCAAGCTCACAGCCTTGAAAAGGTTTCTTGATAAATAGATGTGAGCTCACACCCACATGCACACTCTAGGATGACACACGCCATGGGATATTCTCTTGCTCGATTAACTGACATCTGTTTATGATTCCTCATAGGACTTGACGCGATCTGACAGCCCCAACAGATGAGTGCAAAAGAGGGTACAAAACAAGAATGAGAGACCAGATGAAATAAAAACAAATGTTTCGCTGGACCTAAGCTCACCAAGAACAAACCTCTCCCTGATACATCCTTATCGCAGGTCACACTGTCACCCAGTATTCTCAACTTGGCAGAATACAGCTTAATACTCAGGCCAAAAATAAAAGGCCTCTGAACAGCCAAAACAGGTGACCCAGATTTAGGTCATATCGCTTAGAGGAGAACTCAGCACACTTTTACTCAGATCTATTTACTCTCATTTTGGACATATTGTCTGATAAGCTTTTGTTATCTAGTTTCCCAGCTCAGAGCAGATAAGAATAAACTCAGGGAAAACTGGGATGGGGAAAGGTGGCTGTTATAGGTAGAACAATACAACAGCAGCAAGAAAAGACAGTTGCTGGTGAGGAATGAGTGAGAAAAACCATCAAAAAAAAAAAAAATGTAAGATCTCCCAGAGCTGAACTGTCTTGGACATTTAATGGAGGGACAAAGAGCCCCACCAACCGTACTAGCCCCATGGGTGTGGGTGTTAATACCTGGCTGGTGTGCACTCATTATTTCCTTAAGGTAATGGAAAAGGTTAAGAGTATGTTTGGGACATGCTATTCGCAAAAAAAAAAATATGCAACGTATTTTCAAGAATTCTGTCAAAACTATCCAAAACAAACAATGTCCAGGTCTCATGGCTAGAAAAATTAACTTTCTTTGAACTAGTTCATCTCACGGCACTGCTGGACACATGAACATACATTCCTTTTAAGCAGAAGTTGAGGCTGACTGAACACTGTTGTCTGTGAGTAGCACTCTGCTCATTCAAAGTATTATAAAAAATATGGATACTGACAGCCCTGCTTTCTGTTGTTAAATATGGACATGAAGGTTATACTTCTATCTATATCAGTGGTTCTCAACCCTAATGCTTCTCAATCACCTGGGGACTGCTCTCAAACATATTGGAACTATTGGAAGGAAAGTTCTCCTGGTGATTCTTATGAATGGCCAGCGCTCAGTATCCAACCTTAGCTTTTTCTGAATTGGAGGTGCTCTTGTTGAAAAATATTTGCACTGTGCACCAGGAGGAGAGGTCTTGGAGAAGAGCATACAAAAAAAAAAAAAAAAAAAAAGAAAGAAAGAAGAAAAAGGCTGGGGCTGGAGAGACCAAGGAATCCTTCTTCCAATTTAACCAGAGCAGTTTTGCTTTTGTTTGTTTAACACAGGGGCTGAAAAACTGGAGCATGTCTGGTCCATTTCATGTTTTTGTAAATAAAGTTTTATTGAAACAGCCACACCCATTTGTTTAAAGACTAAGACTGAACTACAATGGCAGAGTTAAGTAGTTGAAAAGGAGACCTGTAGGTCCCATAAAGCTCAAAACACTTACTATCTGGTCCTTTACAGAAAAAGTATGCTGATCCTTGGTTTCACCTACTAGAATTCTGTAGAAGATTCATACTTTGAAGTAGGAGCTCAATACGTATCAGTTGGATGAATGAAGGAGTTCGTGATTAAACACAGTCTCAAAGTCAGCACTCTTTTAGTAATGATGGATGCATCTATAAATCTTTTAGTAAAGGGTGGAATAATTAGCTGCATCTTAGCGGCATGCTTTGTCGTGTATATGGAACTCTAAGGATGCTTCGTGTCTGTTACGTGACTCAAAGCCCAAGTGATGAATGGTCACATTTGCTTGTCTTCATCATCAGGTTGGGTGAGGATGAGGAGGTGAAATGGTTTGTCACAGGAAACTCACGTTTACCTGGGTCCTGGCCAAGAACCCACCTCTCACCCAAGGGTTGAGGAAGGAGCAATGGTTTGGGATCAAGAGCCCAAGGATCAGTACTACCACTGGTCCTCAAGCATATCTTGTTCCCTCTTAGCTCTCTGCTTTCTTGTCTCCAAGGATCCCTTAAGCTCTAGAATCTAGGCCTCTCCCCCGTCGACCGCACCAGGTGGATGCTCCGTGCTTCTCACCTGCACATCCAGCTCCATGATATGAGCCACTTTGTTCCAGCCAAAGCCTACAAACCTCCGGTCGTACTCCGGGCAGTCACGTCTCACGACAACATACGGCTCAAAATCGGCCTCCCACTCGACCCGGTAAGGCGTGGTGGCGGTCCGCCACTTGGCGAAGTTTGTGGGTGCGTGGCCTTTCGTCCAGACGTGGTACCTGAGACACACGGAGAAAAGCCATTGGGTGGAGGGAAGGAAGCCAAGCTCTCCAAATGCAGCCGATGTGGAGGAAGAAGGGGTGTACACTGATGTAGTCCCTGGGGGAGTTGAATTGTCTCCCTCCCAAAAGCTATGTTGAAGTCCTAACCCCCAGTACCTGTGAATGGGACCTATTTGGAATCAGGATCTTTGCAGATATAATGAGGTTATGATGAGATCACAGTGGATTGGGGTGGATACTAATCCAATATTCGTTGTCCTTATAAGAAGGGGAAAATTTAGACACAGAGACACACAGCAAGAATACCATGTACAGACATTGGGAGAGATTGGAATGATGGGCGCATCTATAAATCAAAGATTGCCAAACACTGCTGGCAATCACCAGAAAGAGGCCTAGGACCTCAGGGAAGAAGCATGGACCTGCTGACAGCTTGATCTTGGACTTCTGGCCTCCAGAATCGTGAGAGAATAAATTTCTATTGTGTTACGCCATCCAGTTTGTAGTATTTTGCTGCACCAGCTACAGGAAACCCTAATCCCATCTGCTATCTGCACACTTCACTAACAAGGAGATTCTCACTATGAAAAGGAACTCCTGGAGGGCTCCATGTCATTTCTTGGGAATTGACTGCAGGTCAGCTTGTGTAGTGATTGCTGCCAGCGGCCACTGTGGTAGGAGTTTCAGATGGTCCCTCATGACTCTCACCCTGTGCAATGCTCTCCCCTTGGGGCAGAACCTGTGAGTATGTATGTGATCGCTCCTGGGATTATGGTACATTATATGGCAGAAGGGATTGTTGTAGATATAAATAAGGTTACTCACCACTTTACTTTGTGTGAAAATGGGAGATGATTGAATCATGTGACCCTTTAGACCTGGGTCTGGAAGAAAGCAAGGAGCTACGTTGGGAGCTGCCTATGGGGGCCACGTGGCAAATTAACTAGACTCTAGGAGAGCAGTCCCTGGCCAAAAGCTAGCAGGAAAATGGGACCTTAGGCCTACGAATGAAAGGAGAGAAATTCTGCTAACCACCAGTGATCTGGGAAGAGGAGAACTGCAGGTCTGCTGACTCCTTGATTTCAGCCCAGTGAGATCCCAAGCAGAGAATCCAGTCATTCCATGCCCGAATCTCTGATCCCTAGAGACTGTGAGATCACAAATTTGTTTCAAGCTGCTATGTTTGTGGTAATTTGTTATACAGTAGTAGCAAATGAATACAATCATATAACCACAATAAGCAGCAGCTAATATTAGTTAACCACTTACTGTGTACTGGGACTATTTTAAATCTCTCTTTCTCACACACATACACACATACACACACATGCAGATATTGTTTTAAATTCTTATAACTTACCAAATGTCAAAGTACAAGTAGTCAGTGGTGGACTTGCGACTCAAACCCGGGAAGCCTCGCTCAAAGGCCAGGAGCCTCCTTAAGCACTTCACCTCTCTCTCTTTTTTTTTTTTTAATTTTTGGGACGGAGTCTCGCTCTGTCTCCAGGCTGGAGTGCAGTGGCACGATCCCGGTTCACTGCAACCTCTGCCTCCCCGGTTCAAGTGATTCTCCTGCCTCAGCCTCCCGAGTGGCTGGGACTACAGGCACACACCACCACGCCCGGCTAATTTTTATATTTCTAGTAGACACGGGGTTTCACTATGTTGGCCAGGATGGTCTCCGTCTCTTGACCTCATGATCCGCCCGTTCTTGGCCTCCCACAGTGCTGGGATTACAGGCGTGAGCCACCACGGCCGGCTGGGTCACCTCTCTTATATGTCCCTGTCCCCCACACTTCCTGGCCTGTTGAACAAGTACTGAACAATTGTGCACTAAACTGAATGAATGAATGAATGAGTAACCTAACAACATGAGAGGCACCTGAGACGGGCCCATGTGTGGGATGGCAATATACCTCTGGAAGCTACAGAGAGATGGCAGGAAGCTGGGCGTCTAGAGGAGTAGACAGGGCCCAAGAGAAGAGAGGAAAAGGAGTATCCAGAGCTGGAAAGAAAAGCTGCATGAAATGAAAACAAGACAGAAGGTTGGGAACCCAAGAGCTTAGCTGCAGGGAGAGAGGAAGTGGAAGTCTGGGTTCCATCTCATCCTGCGGGCAGGCTCTCCAAAGCAAGGGAGGCGCTAAGTGAGAGTGAGTGTTCCGTGTGGCCAATGGGGCACTTTCTGGCAGGGAATGCAGCTGCTTCCTTCTTTTGCTTTTCTACCACTGAGGCTGGACTCCCCCAAACCCTCAGGGAACTGGCCAGTGTGGCTGAACGGGCACTGGCCATTGGGTGGGCTTGGATCAAGTTGTGCTGTTGGGTGAGACGGCCAGGCTAGGGGAGGGCAGGAACTTGAACTTTAACTCCATCAACACAGCAACTTCCATCAAAACCAAAGCCACTTAAATGGAAGAAAAATGAAAGGTGAAGCAATGCCATTTTCATGGAGTGTGGAAAAGGGATATTGCGGGAGATGTCAATCTCAGGCATGATCCAACAATGAGGCCCAGAAGCAGTTGCTTTTCCATTTGTGAACTTGCTGAACGGGCAGTCTTAACACCTGATGCCTTCGACAGAACTGGCACAGCACAGCTGATGGCCATGAACTTGTATGAGGTTTAAAGCACAGCACAATGGAGCCATCAGGCCAGGGTTCAAATCCCACCTCTGCCACTTAGGAGTTGAATGCCTTGCAGAACAAAATGCTTTAATTAGGCGTTAATTTCCTTTTGTGTCAACTGGGGAAAAGAATACCTATCTGGTTGAACTGCCAAAGAGCTTAAATGAGAAAATGTAAAGAGTCTGGCACAGTATCGGCATCTAAGAGGAATTCAATAAATGCTAGTTCAACAAAGTGGTTAAAAGCAATGGTTCTGGAGGCTGCCTGCCTGGGTTCGAATTCTGTCATTCAACAGGTATGGGTACATTAACTACTTGGCACCTTTGTTTCCTTCTCTTGGCAAAACGGACACAGCAATATCTACTTCATAGATTTGTGATGATTATGTGACTTAATTTACATACAGTACTCAGAGTAGTTTCTGATATATGGTAATTCCTCAAAAAAAAAAAAAAAAAAAAAAAGGAGAGAGAGAAAATTCTCTTTATTATTTCTCCTTGTTTGCTTCCCAGATATGATGTCAATTCCTGGTGGTCTTGCTCTCATTGATATTGACAGCCATGTTATTGGTCATCCATCTTTAGAATCTAAACTCTTGGACAATTACAATGCGAAAAGGAAGGGAAAACAACAGGGGAGACGGCGCCATTGCACTCCATTGTAGGGACAGCTGGGTCAATTCTAGTCATCTGGCTGAGGAGGCAGCTTTGATCAGTTCAGCCTGGACACTGACAGCCTGCTGAAAGGCTGGGCAGCACAGGGTGCAGTCAAGTTACAATGAACCTCTCATTAAAACAAGCCCCAGCCTGTGAATGACCTATTGCCAGGCCAGTAGACACCGGACTTTGAGTCTTGCTGTCTGAGACTAGCAATGCCAGGTAGCCTCCTTCCCTGCTAAAAAAGGGATGGGAAGATGAGAGAGGTTTCCTAGGTACACCTTACAGGATGCTACTGGGGAGAAGAGATTTGGGGCACTTTGCTTTAAGCAGTGGTTCTCAAACTTGAGAATGCATTAGAATGATCTGGAAGACTGGTTCCAATTCCAGAGTTTCTGATGCAGGAGGTCTGGGCTAGGCTTGAGTCTCTGCATTTCTAACAAGTTCCTAAGTGATGCTGAAGCTACTGGTCCAGGGACCACATTCTGGAGCCACCGCCCTAGAGGACTTGTAGGGGCGTGGATGTTTTCTCATTCCAGGTGTGGTAGGGAGCAGATTTCGCCTGCTCAGAGGCTGAAGAGTTTGTTATTTGGAGAGCAGGTGACAATAGCAAGTTCTCAGAGACAAGGGCTATAATTTAGCACTTGGCATGATGGTTTGCAAGCTGCTGGCCAGAGCAGCAATCATGGACACAGCAGGCCACACCCTAGCTCTTGTGGCCACAAATGTGGCTGTGAAATGAGTTCTCGGTTCACCGTGGTATGAAGATGGCAGGAAGGATGCCTTGGAAATGTGTCAGGTGCTCAGCCATCAGACTAGCTTTCATGGGAGACTTACATTAAGGTTTGGTCTGAAAGTCTCAATTTCGAGGAGCAAGTTTTTACCCTGCATCTTTAAACACTGGTTAAAAAAAAAAAATCCAGGACTCAATCAGCAGCCAGATGGTATTCTGACTAAGAACACAGGTTCCTCAGACCTGGGATGAATCCAGGCTCTGCTATTTACTGGCTGTGTGTCACTGGGCAAGTTATTAAACTTCTCAGAGCCTCAGTTTCATTATCCATGCAATGGGGATAATAGTATCTGTCACACAGATTTATTGTGAGAATTAAATACGTAATCACAGTGCCTGGCACATGCTAAGCACACAATAAGTGGTAGTTAATTCTTTCAGAAAAGAAGGAAGGCTTGGGTTGGGTTGGGGTTTACTAACTCTTCCAGGTCACTTTCCAGAATTCTGGATAGAGGAAGAAGCCTGGAGTTTGAGTCTTGGCTCTACTGGGACCTCTCCACTTCTCAGTTTCTCCATCTGTATAAAATGTGAAAAATGATAGCCTTTGAACTGTTGAATGAACCACCCATCTCATAAAGTTATTTTCACAAGATAAAGTTTATTTGAGGAAACTTGAGAAATTTCTAGAAACTTAATTGTGGTATGAAAACCCAAGTTATTAAGACTATAGAGTTTTCAGTAAAATTCCGAAGGTCTAGAAAGGTATGCTTTTTAGCTTCAAGGAAGTGTTGGCCATTCTGACATCATTCACAATGGTGGCCTCACTTTAAAACTGGAGCAGGGCCAGGCGCAGTGGCTTAGGCCTGTAATCCCAGCACTTTGGGAGGCCGAGGTGGGTAGATCACCTGAGGTCAGGAGTTCCAGACCAGCCTGACCAATATGGAGAAACCCCATCTCTACTAAAAAATACAAAATTTGCCAGGCATGGTGGCACATGCCTGTAATCCCAGCTACTCAGGTGACTGAGGCAGGAGAATTGCTTGAACCCAGGAGGCAGAGGTCGCAGTGAGCCAAGACCATGCCATTGCACTCCAGCCAGGGCAACAAGAGCGAAGCTCTGTCTCAAAAACAAACAAACAAACAAACAAACACAAGCAAACACCTGGAGCAGGCAGAAGCACCAGCCCTTTCTTCAGACTGCTCAGTTACGGCACCTAGCAGGCCACCTACTTTCCCCTGGATCACTACATGTAATGCTGCAGCCTGTCCCCAGGACATGGAACCTGCTCGCACCTGTGCGGTGGCACAGACTCCTGGGACACTGGGGATAGGTGACAGGGGAGCTCCCTTGCAATATTCCTGCAGGACTCAGGGGCCTGGGAAAAAAGGAAAATCAGGGTTCTGTTTGCAACGGTCACTTGGGCAACAGGAAAGCTGGCTGCCACATGTGCTAGGTCACCTTGATGACTTGAAGTTGTTGACACAACGGCTACACGTCCCCCAGGCCTCAGGGGCTCAGAGAACAGACCACTCATACCACAAAGAAACAGGAAAACCGCGACCGTGGTGCTAATAGAATGAAACCCACCTACCAGATGAATGAATGGACAAGCACACAAAAGAAAGAACTTGGAGCCAGGAGACAGGAGCAGGAACCTAAACTGAGTTTAGAAAAAACGACAAACAGAAATAAGCTAAACCTTCCTACCCTTCCACCCTCCAAACATGCCTACCCTTCCATCTGAACACATAACGTCTGTCATCCATGCACAAAAAAGTACATGGCACATACCGGCATGGGGAGAGGAGGGAGATTACAAAGGCGTTGTCTGGAGAAAGTGGTGCTTTCCTGGCCTCACAATGGACTAAGGCGAGCGACAAACTTCCGGATCAATAGCTTTGGCATCTGGGTTTCCCAGGAGAAAGAAGGCCTTCGAGCACCCCCAGAGTTCAGCAGCTAGAGCCACTCACCTGAACGTGAAGAGGGTCCCCATGTCCAGCATTGACAACAACTCCGCTTTCGATTTGGGGAAGGACAGCCGGTAGCGCAGTGTCTCGAACGCGGGGACAATCATTGCTTTCTTGGTGTTGGCAAGGTCGAGCTGGATGACAGACTTCCTGAAAAGAGGGGACAGGCAGAGAGACAGAGTCCCTGTGACACCAGGCCAAGGTCTTTCCTCCATGAGGGCAGGGTGGTCATTGGCCCAGGGAAGTGTGGGAAAGAAAGCTCAGGTCATCCTCTCAATTAAAGATGGGGAAACTGGGCCGGGTGCGATGGCTCACATCTGTAATCCCAGCCCTTGAGCGGCCGAGGCAGGAGGATCACTTGATTTCAGGAGTTTGAGACCAGCCTGGCCAACATGGTGAAACCCCGTCTCCACTAAAAATACAAACAAATTGGCAGGGTGTGGTGGCACACACCTGTAGTCCCAGCTACTTGGGATACTGAGGCACGACAGTTGCTGGAGCCCAGGAGGCAGAGGTTGCAATGAGCTGAGATCATGCCATTGCACTCCAGCCTGGGTGACAGAGATAGATTCTGTCAAAAAAAAAAAGGGGGGGGGAAGAAAGAGAAATAAAGAAAAAAAGAAAAGAAAGAAAGAAAGGAAGAGAAAAGAAAGGAAAGAGAAGAAAAAGTAAAGAAAGAAAAAAGAAGGAAAAGAAAGAAAAAGAAAGAAAGAAGGAAAGAAAGAAAAGAAAGGAAAAGAAAAGAAAAGAAAAGAAAGATGGGGAGCCCTGGGAGGCAAAGCAGGTTGCTAAACACTTGGGGAACCCAGAGTGGAATGGGATCTGCTGTCTCCGAGACAGAGAGCTTGGTCTTCCTGGAGAATAAACAGAGGGCAGACCAGACTGAGGGGCTGGGAGAACCTCCCATACGTTTTCAGTGTGTGCTCCTGCCAGAGTCAGGCACAGAAGGAAGGCTTCAAAGGACCACAGGGGTTAGAGCCCAGCCTGCTTGGTTCCCTGGGCTGGTCAATCACTCCGACTGCACCCTTGGCCACACAAGAGCAGGTGGACAGAGAGCCGATGAGAGAATCACCAAACCGGGCACTTTCAGGTTCCATTTCAGTGACTCCTCAACTCCTTGAATTCTCCAGACTCCAAGCCTTTAAAGCAGCCAGAGCCACCCTAGGCAGCCAGTGCTGGTGAGACAGAGCTCTGGTATCCCCCTTGGGGGAAGGTTAAAGTTTTGCCTTAGTGCCTGGCCTTCCACTCTGCTCCTGAGACCCGATCCTGCATGCCTGGGTTTGTCTGCCTTTTCTCAGCTCTGTGGCGGTTACTTGGAAAGGGAGAAAGGCTCATGGAGAGCCATACATGGCCAAGCATTTAGTGCCATATGGCATGAGGCTTTTTTTTTTTTGGAGACGGAGTCTTGCTCTGTTGCCCAGGCTGGAGTGCAGTGGTGCAATCTCGGCTCACTGCAACCTCAGCCTCCCGGGTTCAAGTGATTCTCCTGCCTCAGTCTCCCGAGTAGCTGGGACTACAGGCGCATGCTGCCACGTCCATCTAATTTTTGTATTTTTAGTAGAGATGGGGTTTCACCATGTTGGCAGGATGGTCTTGATCTCTTGACCTCGTGATCCGCCCACCTCAGCCTCCCAAAGTGCTGGGATTACAGGTGTGCGCCACTGCGCCCGGCCAGCATGAGGCTTTTAATAAACACAGACTGGATTTGAACTCTGGCAAGGTCACTTTATGAGTCCTGCCATCCTGGGAAAACGATTTAGCTCCTCACTACCTTTGGTCCCTCGTCCCTAAAATGATGGCAATAACATCTACCTCCTGTGGACCGAACAAGGTCATCATATACTGCCACTTGGCACATCTGGCCGGGGCAGGCATGCTGTGACAAGTGGTCACTATTACACTGCAGTGCTATCACGACTCCCTGGCTTGGATATTCTGTGATCTGTCTTGGCCAGGACCTAGGAATTCATTCTGGCTCCTGCTTGGACACTGACCTTTGGGTCTCAAGGTCATCATGGCTGTCTGTTTCCATCTCTGAGATAGAGAAAGCAGCCTTTCCTGGGGAAAAGGTAGGCATTATAAGGCATTTTGAAAAACCACTGAAAGCAGCAGCCCTCCGTGGCCATAAAACTGTCCATTGAAGGCTGGGCACGGTGGCTCACGCCTGTAATCCCAGCCCTTCAGGAGGCTTAGGCAGGCAGATCACAAGGTCAGGAGTTCAAGATCAGCCTGGCCAATACGGTGAAACCCCGTCTCTACTAAAAATACAAAAATTAGCTGGGTGTGGTGGGGGGTGCTGGTAGTCCCAGCTATTCAGGAGGCTGAGGCAGGAGAATCGCTTGAACCTGGGAGGCGGAGGTTGCAGTGAGCTGAGATCGTGCCACTGCGTTCCACCCTGGGTGACAGAGCGAGACTCTGTCTCAAAAAAAAAACCAAAAAACAAAAAAAAACCAAACCTGTCCTCCATTGCTGTATTATTAAAGTCACTTCACTCAACCAGACATTGAGCTTGTGCATTAGCAGGGACTAGAGCTGGCGTGCAAAGAGGAATCATACCATAAGGAAGTGACTAAGTTAGCCCAGGCCTGAATGGGACAAAACAGGGTGGCAGTCCCAGAAGGACACAGGACATCAGCAGGGCTTCACATCATTGAATAATGAGGGGGAACCTGGATCAGGTCAGAATAAGGACAATTCCCTAAAACCATCCTTGGTTAATGGATCTCACCAGCTCCCAGTAGAGAGGGGGTGGTTGGGATGGGCTGGAAGTTCATTTTGGAACCCTCTGAATATCATTTGCAGTTCACTCTTTACCACAGTGCTCATGTTAACTATATACCAAATAATATGTAGCTCTCTCACCACTATTCCAGAGGAGGTTCGTAAAGGATGACAGCAAGATATAGAGTGTGGGTGAGCTCTACTTAGCCAGCCTGAGGGCCAGAGGTTTGAGTCAGCCTGTCCCGGCCTGGATTCTTCTCCCGCTTTGTCTGTCTGAACAATGTTAGTTTTCAAACATCCAAGATTTCCTCCTCTGTGGCCAGGTGTCTAGTGTCAGCTAGCACTCTCTTTTGTATCAATCCTCTATTAGATATGGGAAGAGCTAGGCTCTTTACCTTTCCCCCTGGAAAGGTGGGTACCTTATCTATTGATTCTGGGTATTTGGGGGTGGGATATATGAATCTAAAGAATATACTTGGACCAAGACAGCAAAGCCCTTGGAATCCCTGGGGCAGGGGGGAAGGTGTCCCAGTATTGGTGGGTGGTTGCTACCCATTCAGCAATCACCCAGCACCTATGATGTGCCAGGCACTTGAAGATACAGGGTGAAAAGAACAAGCAAAGTCTCTGCCTGCATGGTGCTTACATTCATACAAACGTCTCAAGATGCTAGAAGCCTAAGGACAAATCTCTCTAAACTGGGGCCCCATATTGCATCTGTAGCTGATTATTTTAGAATACAATGCTATAGAAACAGAATAGAAGGCTGTGAGGGCAGAACTATAAAGGGAATGGGCAAAATATAAAGACACATACACATATATACACGATGGATACAGAGATCTACAAACATGGATGTTTGTATCTATATAAGGCTCAAGTTACTATTATTATCAGTTGCTACAGGAGCTGCTTCTTGGAGATTAATTCCTGCTAGAAAATAATTCCCCTTTCTACGGGGGCAACCTGCCCCTATACATAGAAGCAAGCTCTCAGAGCTCTCTGCCTGCCCTACCTGCACCCCTGGCAAGGGCAGGTTGTTTAGGATTAGATACTTGACCCAGGCTGAGCACATCAGTTTCTTACTCTTGGAAATTTGAATAGAAATAGAGGCTGAGAAAGCATAGAATTGACTTTCAGTGATGATAGACCATGCTCTAAAGACTTCTCAACTGCTGCAGAGGGGGCCAGAGCTGCCCTGGTTAATTGCAGTCTTATGTGTTGGTTTTCCAAGTCCTAGTTTGATTCTATAAGATAACCCATCCATTATCTGCTTTGTTTTTCTTTGATTTGTTTTTATTTTACTTAAGTTACCTGGTATTAGTTTCTGTTGCCTGCAACTAAACAACCCTAACCAATATACTGGAAGACCCAAAGCAGACAGACTCAGTAAGCAGCATGCCTCACAATTACAGTCCTAGCAAGCCTTATTTCCCTCTGCATAGATAGCACCAGATTCCAGAGTGCTTTCTGCAAACTCCCTTTCATCTCACTAAAATACAAACTGCCACAAAGATGAATCTGTCACCAGATAGATCCATTTCAGAGTCAGTTCAAGGAGGTTTCAATACCGATGCCCTGAAAGGGTCTCATTATGAAGTTGTTTCAGCAATAAACGAGGCTTCGTGGTACAAACTCTGAACTCATCTGTTTATTGAGAAGGTAACGGCAGCCTGGGTCTTTCTGCTCTGTGTTCTGTTAGTACATCTTACCCTGGATGGGGTTTGCTGTCCTAGGCGTCAACAATTTGCAGCCATTAGTTCTCTGGAAAGTGAGTCTTGCAGAGGATGGAGTGCAGTCTTCCAGGAACAGTGGGGCAGGACGATGAGCGAGAAAGCTGGGCAAAGAGCCAGGAGACCTGAGTTCTCGGCCCACCCTGAGAAGCTGAGTGACTTTGGGTCACTCCATTACTCTTTAGATTGCTAAATGGAGATTATTAAGATGGAAGCTTTGGAGGACAGTCAGGTGTAGTGGTCATCAGGCCAGGCGTCTAGCTCTGACTCTGCTAGGCTGTCTTCTTGGGCAAATCACTTTCACTATTTTGAGTCCTGGGTTTGATGCACTTGTAAAATATGTTGATGAGGATAAGCACAGTGCTTGTGCAAGGGCTTGCTACAATGCCTGGCACACATTAAGCATGGGGTACATGATGCCTATGAGGGTTCCTTTTCTGTATCAGATGGCCCAGGCTATGGTGCCCAGTTACTTGGTCACATACTAGTCTAGACACTGCTGTGCAAGTGTTTCATAGATGTGTTAAACAGCAATTACTTTTGCACCAACCTAATAGCTAACATGTAAAATCAGTTACCTTTAAGGAAAGTAGATTTCCCTTGATAATGTGGGTGGGCCTCATCTAATCAGTTGAAGGCCTTAAGAACAAAAACTGTGCTTTCCTAGAAAAGACGGAATACTGCCTTTGGACAGTAACACAGAAATCCTGCCTCAGTTTCCAGCCTGCTGGCCTGCTGTGAATTTCAGACTTGCCAACCCCACAACAGTGTGAGCCAATCCCTTAAGCTCTATCGATCTTTGGGTTCTGCGTAAACCAAAGAAACAGCATGGATGGAAAGGCAGAGTATTAGCTGGATGGGTTTCCCTGGTGCTACGGTGGCGTGGAATTACCAATCCTCAACCTGACCCTGGCTGTTGATCTCTTTCACATACATACACACCTCCCTCCCTCCATCTCTTTCACATACATACACACCTCCCTCCCTCCATCTCTTTCACATACATACACACCTCCCTCCCTCCATCTCTTTCACATACGTACACACCTCCCTCCCTCCAACTCATTCTCTCTTTTTAACTCCATCCTTTCCTCTAGAGGCAGGTCCCTGTAACCAGGGAAACAGCCCAGGTTCCTGGCATGAAGAGATTATGGGAAAGTGTCTCGGAAGACATAAGGAAACGCCACGCACTGCCTAGTTCTGACAACTTCACCTCCTCGGAGTCACAGTGGTTCACATTCTAGAGGCAGGCTGCTCGGGTTTGCATCCTGGCTAACTACTTAACCTCTTGGTTCTGCAGTTTCCGTATCTGTAACACGGAATATCTATAAAATGGGAGTGAAGGTAGAAGGAGAAGAGGAGCCAGCAATGGGAATTCCTGGGAGGGACCAAGACGACTGAAGAACCACTAGGAGACTGCGATGAGCACCTAAAAGCCAGGAGAAAATAAAATGTGTGCCATGGAGGAGTCACTGGTAGTGGAGGTGGCTGAGAAGACAAATGGGATGAGAGCTGGGGGCTGGCAGCTGGGTTTGGCAACATGGAGCTTGCTGGTGGCATCTTCCCTGACTGCTAGCATCTACGGCACCAGTCAATTAGATGGGTGTGAGGGCCATGGCCGTTTAGAAGTTCCCTTCCCAGCTAGGTGCGGCAGCTCACACCTGTAATCCCAGCACTTTGGGAGGCCGAGGTGGGTGGATCACCTGAGGTCAGGAGTTCGAGCCCAGCCTGACCAACATGGTGAAACCCTGTCTCTACTAAAAATACAAAAATTAGCCGGGTGTGGTGGTGCGTGTCTATAATCCCAGCTACTGAGGAGGCTGAGGCAGGAGAATCGTTTGAACCTGGGAGGCAGAGGTTGCAGTGAGCTGAGATTGCGCCACTGCACTCCAGCCTGGGCAACAGAGCGAGACTCCAACTCAAAAAAAAAAAAAAGAAGTTCCCTTCCTCACCTCTGGTTCTGCAAAAATAAGTCAACACAGGGCAAGGCTGGATTGCTAATCAGGAAAAGGATCCATGTCACAATGCTGGCCAATTTAGTTTCATCGTAAGTGTCTAGAAAAATTAACCTATGTTGGTCCAGAGGAGAGGATATAAGGAGAACTCGATGACCAACACCTAACTCCTGCACGGTGAGTGAAGACCTGGGAGAAGAGACCCTTGTGTTCCAATCAGACCCATCCTGGAGTCCCACAGTGGTCAGGACTTGCCCGAAAATGGGATTCCAGTTACTTGCCAGTTTCCACCAAAGGAAGAACTCCCTAAATCCTGTCTGTCTACCCTTATGCATTCTCTTCTATTCAGCATTCCCTGAAATAACTTCCTCCTCTCTCACTGGTGTGTGCTTAGGTATTGTGCTATGGTGTCCCCCAACATTCATGTGTTGGAAGCTTAAATCCCAATGCAGCAGCGGAGGTGGGGCCTTATGGGAGGTGTTTAGGTCATGAGGGCCCCACCCTCATGAATACATTAATGCTATGATTAAAAAAAAAATCTTGACAGAGAGAGTTTGGTCCCATTTTTTTTTCGCCTTTCCACCTTCTTCCACATGAGAACATGGCGTTCTTCCCCTCTGCAGGATGCAGTGTTCAAAAAATCATCTTGGGGCCGGGCGTGGTGGCTCATACCTATAATCCCAGCACTTTGGGAGGCCGACGTGGGGGGATAACCTAAGGTCAGGGGTTCGACACCAGCTTGGCCAACATAGTGAAACCCCATCTCTATTAAAAATACAAAAAATTAGCCAGGCATGGTGGTGCACACCTATAATCTCAGCTACACAGGAGGCTAAGGCAGGAGAATCGCTTGAATCAGGGAGGCGGAGGTTGCAATGAGCTGAGATCGTGCCACTGCACTCCAGTCTGGGTGACAGAGTGAGACTCTGTCTCAAAACAAAAACAAACACAAACAAACAAACAAAACCCACAAAGAACCATCTTGGCAGCAGAGAGCAGCCTCTCAGACAACGGATCTGCCACCAAGTTTGTTCTCAGACTTCCCAGCCTCTAGAACCATGGGGAATAAATTTCTATTCTTTAAAAATCACCCAGTCTCCAGTATTCTGTTATAGCACCACACAATGAACTAGGACATATTACAAACCCAATTTGATGTCATCTTCAAGAAAACAAAATTAGAAAAATAACCCATCACTGAGGTTAAGAAAAGGAGAGAGCACAGTCAAGTTTAAACAGGGACAAAGGATTCTGGAATTATCTCTTTTTTGTGTCTTTCTATACTGGGGGGTTTGGGGGGCAACCTCAAGCAGCTGCAGGGCCAGGCCAGTGATGTGGATAATGGTGCAGGCTGGTGGGGAGAGAGCAGGATGCTCAATGGCAGTGGATGCCAGGCTTCCATGTCGAGGAGACAAAAGGGAGGTGGGGGGAGGAGCCAAGATGGCCAAATAGGAACAGCTCCGGTCTACAGCTCCCAGCGTGAGCGACGCAGAAGACAGGTGACTTCTGCATTTCCATCTGAGGAACCAGGTTCATCTCACTAGGGAGTCCCAGACAGTGGGCGCAGGTCAGTGGGTGCGTGCACCATGCACGAGCCGAAGATGGGCGAGGCATTGCCTCACTCGGGAAGCGCAAGGGGTCAGGGAGTTCCCTTTCCTAGCCAAAGAAAGGGGTGACAGACGGCACCTGGAAAATTGGGTCACTCCCACCCGAATACTATGCTTTTCCGATGGGCTTAAAAAACGGCGCACCAGGAGATTATATCCCGCACCTGGCTCAGAGGGTCCTGTGCCCACGGAGTCTCGCTGATTGCTAGCACAGCAGTCTGAGATCAAACTGCAAGGCGGCAGCGAGGCTGGGGGAGGGGCACCCGCCATTGCCCAGGCTTGCTTAGGTAAACAAAGCAGCCTGGAAGCTCGAACTGGGTGGAGCCCACCACAGCTCAAGGAGGCCTGCCTGCCTCTGTAGGCTCCACCTCTGGGGGTAGGGCACAGACAAACAAAAAGACAGCAGTAACCTCTGCAGACTTAAATGTCCCTGTCTGACAGCTTTGAAGAGAGCAGTGGTTCTCCCAGCATGCCGCTGGAGATCTGAGAACAGGCAGACTGCCTCCTCAAGTGGGTCCCTGACCCCTGACCCCCGAGCAGCCTAACTGGGAGGCACCCCCCAGCAGGGGCAGACTGACACCTCACATGGCCGGGTACTCCAACAGACCTGCAGCTGAGGGTCCTGTCTGTTAGAAGGAAAACTAACAAACAGAAAGGACATCCACACCAAAAACCCATCTGTACATCACCATCATCAAAGACCAAAAGTAGATAAAACCACAAAGATGGGGAAAAAACAGAGCAGAAAAACTGGAAACTCTAAAAAGCAGAGCACCTCTCTTCCTCCAAAGGAACGCAGTTCCTCACCAGCAACGGAACAAAGCTGGACGGAGAATGACTTAGACGAGCTGAGAGAAGAAGGCTTCAGACGATCAAATTACTCCAAGCTATGGGAGGATATTCAAACCAAAGGCAAAGAAGTTGAAAACTTTGAAAAAAATTTAGAAGAATGTATAACTAGAATAACCAATACAGAGAAGTGCTTAAAGGAGCTGATGGAGCTGAAAACCAAGGCTCGAGAACTACCTGAAGAATGCAGAAGCCTCAGGAGCCGATGCGATCAACTGGAAGAAAGGGTATCAGCGATGGAAGATGAAATGAATGAAATGAAGCGAGAAGGGAAGTTTAGAGAAAAAAAGAATAAAAAGAAACGAGCAAAGCCTCCAAGAAATATGGGACTATGTGAAAAGACCAAATCTACATCTGATTGGTGTACCTGAAAGTGACGGGGAGAATGGAACCAAGTTGGAAAACACTCTGCAGGATATTATCCAGGAGAACTTCCCCAATCTAGCAAGGCAGGCCAACATTCAGATTCAGGAAATACAGAGAACGCCACAAAGATACTCCTCGAGAAGAGCAACTCCAAGACACATAATTGTCAGATTCACCAAAGTTGAAATGAAGGAAAAAATGTTAAGGGCAGCCAGAGAGAAAGGTCGGGTTACCCTCAAAGGGAAGCCCGTCAGACTAACAGCGGATCTCTCGGCAGAAACTCTACAAACCAGAAGAGAGTGGGGGCCAATATTCAACATTCTGAAAGAAAAGAATTTTCAACCCAGAATTTCATATCCAGCCAAACTAAGCTTCATAAGTGAAGGAGAAATAAAATCCTTTACAGACAAGTAAATGCTGAGAGATTTTGTCACCACCAGGCCTGCCCTAAAAGAGCTCCTGAAGGAAGCGCTAAACATGGAAAGGAACAACCGGTACCAGCCGCTGCAAAATCATGCCAAAATGTAAAGACCATCGAGACTAGGAAGAGACTGCATCAACTAACGAGCAAAATAACCAGCTAACATCATAATGACAGGATCAAATTCACACATAACAATATTAACTTTAAATGTAAATGGACTAAATGCTCCAATTAAAAGACATAGACTGGCAAACTGGATAAAGAGTCAAGACCCATCAGTGTGCTGTATTCAGGAAACCCATCTCACGTGCAGAGACACACATAGGCTCAAAATAAAAGGATGGAGGAAGATCTACCAAGCAAATGGAAAGCAAAAAAAGGCAGGGGTTGCAATCCTAGTCTCTGATAAAACAGACTTTAAACCAACAAAGATCAAAAGAGACAAAGAAGGCCATTACATAATGGTAAAGGGATCAATTCAACAAGAAGAGCTAACTATCCTAAATATATATGCACCCAATACAGGAGCACCCAGATTCATAAAGCAAGTCCTGAGTGACCTACAAAGAGACTTAGACTCCCACACATTAATAATGGGAGACTTTAACACCCCACTGTCAATATTAGACAGATCAACGAGACAGAAAGTCAACAAGGATACCCAAGAATTGAACTCAGCTCTGCACCAAGCGGACCTAATAGACATCTACAGAACTCTCCACCCCAAATCAACAGAATATACATTTTTTTCAGCACCACACCACACCTATTCCAAAATTGACCACATACTTGGAAGTAAAGCTCTCCTCAGCAAATGTAAAAGAACAGAAATTATAACAAACTATCTCTCATCACAGTGCAATTAAGCTAGAACTCAGGATTAAGAATCTCACTCAAAACTGCTCAACTACATGGAAACTGAAAAACCTGCTCCTGAATGACTAATGGGTACATAACGAAATGAAGGCAGAAATAAAGATGTTCTTTGAAACCAACGAGAACCAAGATACAACATACCAGAATCTCTGGGATGCATTCAAAGCAGTGTGTAGAGGGAAATTTATAGCACTAAATGCCCACAAGAGAAAGCAGGCAAGATCCAAAATTGACACCCTAACATCACAATTAAAAGAACTAGAAAAGCAAGAGCAAACACATTCAAAAGCTAGCAGAAGGCAAGAAATAACTAAAATCAGAGCAGAACTGAAGGAAATAGAGACACAAAAAACCCTTCAAAAAATTAATGAATCCAGGAGCTGGTTTTTTGAAAGGATCAACAAAATTGATAGAACGCTAGCAAGACTAATAAAGAAAAAAAGAGAGAAGAATCAAATAGACGCAATAAAAAATGATAAAGGGGATATCACCACCGATCCCACAGTAATACAAACTACCATCAGAGAATACTACAAACACCTCTACGCAAATAAACTAGAAAATCTAGAAGAAATGGATAAATTCCTCGACACATACACTCTCCCAAGACTAAACCAGGAAGAAGTTGAATCTCTGAATAGACCAATAACAGGAGCTGAAATTGTGGCAATAATCAATAGCTTACCAACCAAAAAGAGTCCAGGACCAGATGGATTCACAGCTGAATTCTACCAGAGGTACAAGGAGGAACTGGTACCATTCCTTCTGAAACTATTCCAATCAATAGAAAAAGAGGGAATCCTCCCTAACTCATTTTATGAGGCCAGCATTATCCTGATACCAAAGCCGGGCAGAGACATAACCAAAAAAGAGAATTTTAGACCAATATCCTTGATGAACATTGATGCAAAAATCCTCAATAAAATACTGGCAAACCGAATCCAGTAGCACATCAAAAAGCTTATCCACCATGATCAAGTGGGCTTCATCCGTGGGATGCAAGGCTGGTTCAATATACGCAAATCAATAAATGTAATCCAGCATATAAACAGAACCAAAGACAAAAACCACATGATTATCTCAATAGATGCAGAAAAGGCCTTTGACAAAATTCAACAACTCTTCATGCTAAAAACTCTCAATAAATTAGGTATTGATGGGACGTATTTCAAAATAATAAGAGCTATCTATGACAAACCCACAGCCAATATCATACTGAATGGGCAAAAACTGGAAGCACTCGCTTTGAAAACTGGCACAAGACAAGGATGCCCTCTCTCACCACTCCTACTCAACATAGTGTTGGAAGTTCTGGCCAGGGCAATTAGGCAGGAGAAAGAAATAAAGGGTATTCAATTAGGAAAAGAAGAAGTCAAATTGTCCCTGTTTGTAGACGACATGATTGTATATCTAGAAAACCCCACTGTCTCAGCCCAAAGTCTCCTTAAGCTGATAAGCAACTTCAGCAAAGTCTCAGGATACAAAATCAATGTTCAAAAATCACAAGCATTCTTATACACCGACAACAGACAAACAGACAGCCAAATCATGAGTGAACTCCCATTCACAATTGCTTCAAAGAGAATAAAATACCTAGGAATCCAACTTACAAGGGACGTGAAGGACCTCTTCAAGGAGAACTACAAACCACTGCTCAAGGAAATAAAAGAGGATATAAACAAATGGAAGAACATTCCATGCTCATGGGTAGGAAGAATCAATATCGTGAAAATGGCCATACTGCCCAAGGTAATTTACAGATTCAATGCCATCCCCATCAGGCTACCAATGACTTTCTTCACAGAATTGGAAAAAACTACTTCAAAGTTCATATGGAACCAAAAAAGAGCCCGCATCGCCAAGTCAATCCTAAGCCAAAAGAACAAAGCTGGAGGCATCACGCTACCTAACTTCAAACTATACTACAAGGCTACAGTAACCAAAACAGCATGGTACTGGTACCAAAACAGAGATATAGATCAATGGAACAGAACAGAGCCCTCAGAAATAACGCCGCATATCTACAACTATCTGATCTTTGACAAACCTGAGAAAAACAAGCAATGGGGAAAGGATTTCCTATTTAATAAATGGTGCTGGGAAAACTGGCTAGCCATATGTAGAAAGCTGAAACTGGATCCCTTCCTTACACCTTATACAAAAATCAATTCAAGATGGATTAAAGACTTAAACGTTAGACCTAAAACCATAAAAACCCTAGAAGAAAACCTAGGCATTACCATTCAGGACATAGGCATGGGCAAGGACTTCATGTCTAAAACACCAAAAGCAATGGCAACAAAAGCCAAAATTGACAAATGGGATCTAATTAAACTCAAGAGCTTCTGCACAGCAAAAGAAACTACCATCAGAGTGAACAGGCAACCTACAAAATGGGAGAAAATTTTTGCAACCTACTCCTCTGACAAAGGGCTAATATCCAGAATCTACAATGAACTCAAACAAATTTACAAGAAAAAAACAAACAACCCCATCAAAAAGTGGGCGAAGGACATGAACAGACACTTCTCAAAAGAAGACATTTATGCAGCCAAAAAACACATGAAAAAATGCTCACCATCACTGGCCATCAGAAAAATGCAAATCAAAACCACAATGAGATACCATCTCACACCAGTTAGAATGGCAATCATTAAAAAGTCAGGAAACAACAGGTGCTGGAGAGGATGTGGAGAAATAGGAACACTTTTACACTGTTGGTGGGACTGTAAACTAGTTCAACCATTGTGGAAGTCAGTGTGGCGATTCTTCAGGGATCTAGAACTAGAAATTCCATTTGACCCAGCCATCCCATTACTGGGGATATACCCAAAGGACTATAAATCATGCTGCTATAAAGACACATGCACGTGTATGTTTATTGCGGCATTATTCACAATAGCAAAGACTTGGAACCAACTCAAATGTCCAACAATGATAGACTGGATTAAGAAAATGTGGCACATATACACCATGGAATACTATGCAGCCATAAAAAATGATGAATTCATGTCCTTTGTAGGGACATGGATGAAATTGGAAATCATCATTCTCAGTAAACTATCGCAAGAACAAAAAACCAAACACTGCGTATTCTCACTCATAGGTGGGAATTGAACAATGAGAACACATGGACACAGGAAGGGGAACATCACACTTCGGGGACTGTTGTGGGGTGGGGGGAGGGGGGAGGGATAGCATTGGGAGATATACCTAATGCTAGATGACGAGTTAGTGGGTACAGTGCACCAGCACGGCACTTGTATACATATGTAACTAACCTGCACATTGCGCACATGTACCCTAAAACCTAAAGTATAATAATAATAATTAAAAAAAAAAAAAAAAAGGAAGGCGGGAGAGCAGGGGATGGGATAAACAGGAGAGTCCACGCCCAGCTGCTCCTCAGTTCCAGCTGTGTGCCTGACATATGGGATTGGAGCCACAGAGTCTGATATTTCAAGAGGAGCCAACTGAAATTATCTTCAACACACCTGAGGGCTGGGTACCTCTCATGGCATGCCAGTTTTAAGGGAGGCTGAACAGTGAGAAAAAAAGAGCATGATCTTTTTAACCAGATGATGTAGATTCCATGTTAATTCCACCACCTCACTAACTGTGCAATCATGGGCCATTTTCTTAACACCCCGGGCTTTTGTTTCCTTATCTTGATAATAATAAATGCTTTATGGACTTGGCGATTAAGAGAACTAAGATGATATATTCATCAATTAATGAATATTAATGAAGCCAACACCTACACGTTGGGCACAGAGCTAAATGAACAGATATAACCTTTGTCCATGCATAGCTCACAGTGTAGGGAGGGAGGAAGACAGAAGCATACTCCTCTCTGTGTGCAGAGTCATGAAGACTTCTCATCACTGAGATGTGTTCCAATCAAGAAGCAGGAGTTAGTCAGGAAAGGGTGTTCCAGGTTATTTGCAAAGCTCTGATAACGAGAAAGCATATAGGATTGGAGAAACTGAATTTCTCAGCACCTGCCTGGTATATTGTAGGTGGTTGATAAATGATAATAAATGCTTACATGCATTGAGTATCAAGCCCCATGCTAAGTGCTTTATATGCATTACTTCTCTTGATCAGTGCAACCTATGACTTACATACTCATATTTTCAGTTTAATGATAAAGATATTAAAGTTCTGAGAGGTTAACAAGTAACTACCACACAGCTAGTAGTTATCATCATCATCATGTAATGATATTAATGAAGTCTGCACCAGCTTAAAATTAAGCAGGAAAGATCAATCACCACAAGATGTACTGGGATCAAGTCTGTTAATGCAGTGATTGAGTCTGTCTTCTCAACCTTGCAACTGGAACAATGAACTTCTTTGAGTTCATGGGTCAAGGCAGTGGTGGCAGAGTGGTTAGGAATGGAAAAAAGGGAGCAGGCAGGAGGCTACAATCCGTGTACCGATGCTCCTTAAATGCAATCTCATCCACATGGCAGATTCCACCCTGAAGGAGCAAAGTGGGGTGGAGGTCAGAAAACAAAGAGTATTATGAGATTGGGAACATGTGTACTGATCCTACATGTCACTGGCTTATACTGAGCCTCCTATACTGGCTATTTCCTTTCATTACCACTCACGAGTCTCTCAAACTATTATAATCTGTTTTGACTCTGTGGATCCGGCCAAAATCAGCAATGTCCCCTCTATGTCAAGTCTAACAGATTTATCCATTCTCACCTTGTTTGAATTATCTCTGCATTTAGCACTAATGACCACTCCTACTAGCCTTATTTCAAGAAGCCCATCCCATAATTCTGAAGGCATCTTTCTACTCTCTCTTTTCTCACCAGGATGATTGCCTTTCAGCCCACTGGATGCTGGTAACCATTTGGGACCTCTTGTGGCCCCTACTCCTCGGGCAGGGGTTGGGGAATTCCCCATCTCTGCCGCTCAAGTTTCCACGCCTGTAACAGAAATGCCCGTGCTGACTTATTTGCGGTGTTGCAATAAATGGCTGAGGCCAATGCTGACAAGTGACAAACTATTGGGAATCGCAGGGCTGAAGGCACTGGGGCTGCTGTCAGAATGCTGGGAGAGAACCAGACTTGTCAGCTCTCAGAGCCCTGGGTTTCCACAGCCCTGTTCTGCAGCATCAAATGTCAGAGAGCCCACTGTTTAATCAACCTGAGTCGTAAGAAATCCATGTGGTTCTCATACAAGTTCCCAGGGACTCCTATGAAAGTTATATTAAAAGGGGATGGGAGGAGATAAAGAAACCTGTGCTGGAGCATGCATCTGTTTCAGAAACCCTGGAACAGCATCGATTTCTCTCAAGGCTTGGTGCATAGCCAATTAGAAAAACCGGCCTTCCCGCACCTCCCTTCCCCACCTCCATGGGCCTTCATGTGTCTCCTTTCGTGCTCCCCTTCAAGTTGGGTCTGCATCTTCTTTGGGACTGGTTCATCCTAGACTGTTTCGCTCACTGGTGGTGGCTGCCTGTGCACGTACCTCTCAGTCCTGCTAGGCTTGAGATCTGGGCTGAGCCTTTGTTCCTGGTTACATTTCCAGGTCCTGCACAGTGCCAGGCAAACAGGAGGCGCTCAGTAAGTGTATACGGAATGGAGGAATCTATTTGTAATTGCCCTATGCGGTAGAGAGGATGGGACTGTGAAGAGGGCTCTTTGGAAATGACAAAGACCTGAGTTGACATGATAGCTCTGCCACTTAAATACATATGACCTTTGGGCAAAGTTACCTTCTGTGTTTTAATCTCACTTGTATAATGGGAATAAAAGCACTTATCTTTGACTAGGTTGTCCTAAAAAAGATAACATTTGCCCAGGGCCTAGCACAGCACCTGCCACGAGAGAGGGCACTTATAAACAGTATTTTTTCCTTCCTGGGTCCTTTATCGACGGTCATGCACTCATATTCTCGTGGACGATCGTAAGAAGTGGATCAGCCAGTGGGGGTTAAAGAGAAAGCAGAGGCCCGGGTCTGAGATGCACCATCATTTTCTTATTTTAGCTTATTCCTGGCAAGGTGTGTGGGCATGAACCAGTGAGCTACTGATGTGTGGTGAGAAGCAGCAAGGCCAGTGCAGCCACAGGTGTGATCAACCAGTGAGAGGCAAAGAAGGGCACACATGTGTGAGTGCATGTGTGTGGGTGCCCATGTGACTTTGGGAGACTACGAGAAGCCCTCTTGTCTCCAGCTGTCCCTCATAGCTGTTTAAACTGACTAGCTTCAATAGTGCTAGATGTAAGCACGGCTTTTGACCAGCACAATGGGAAATCATGTGAATGACACCTGAGGATTTAGCAATCTACCCTCAGGGTGACAATACATGGGCAGAGAGGAAGGAAGGAGTCATCTGTGCTGCTCACTCTGGAGGCCACCTCAGCACAGCCCTGTCCTCCTCTTGTCTCATCCCTAAACATAGAGGCCAGGGAATAGGGTTTGCTCTATTCTACTCCAGTTGTCTAGGAAATGAGTTCTTGGCAGACTGGCTTCCAGGAGCTATGTGGGGACAACAGCAAGGACTTTCAAATGAGGGAGATAGGGCAGCCCACAAATTGCCACTGTAGAATACACACATAATACATGAGGTCAGACATGGGCATGTCATCTGAGAGCCAGATGGGCTCACAGGCATGAGCAAGATCCAGTGGCTCCTTAATGGGTGGCATTAACATTTCCAGAGGAAGAACCTGTCAGTCAGAGAGGGGCAGGTGAGAAAGAGAAGCTAAGAAGGAGCTTTTGGGGTAAATTTTACAAATAAAAAGTAGTAACGATTGCCACAGTTTACTGAGCACTTGACCATGTGTGAGGCTCTGTGCTAGAGACTCTGTCTCCATCATCTCAGGTAATGCTCAACATTCCTGTTTAATTACCCCACTGCCCTGATGTTTACTGTTAGTAATAATAGCTAAACATTGTAGAGCACTTGCCATGTGCTGGCATAGAGTTAAACGCTGGCTGGGGATCACGGGGGCCTGGCACTAAGGAGGGCAGCTGTGCAGCAGACTGCCCGGATTCAGATCCCACTTGCATGGACACTCACCAGCTCATACTCTTGAACACATTACATCTTTGTGCCACAGTTTTCTCCTCTGTGAGCTGGGGACTGTATTAGCACCTGTGCTGTGTGACTTTGTAAGAACTACATGGATGATCTGGTGCAAAGATTAAAATAGTTCCCTAGTGTATAGGATACATTTGGCAAATACAAGCCACGATGATGGTCATGGCCGTCACGATGAAGATAAAATGGGCCTATCGGGCAACTGGATCAATAAACAGGCTAAGCATAGAACACCTATGGATAAGCCTAAGATGAGCCAGTTATCCTTTTTCTTTTTTCTTTTCTTTTTTTTTTGAGATGGAGTTTCTCTCGTTTCCCAGGCTGGAGTGCAATGGCGTGATCTCGTCTCACTGCAATCTCTGCCTCCTAGGTTCAAGCGATTTTCCTGCCTCAGCCTCCTGAGTAGCTGGGATTACAGGCATGCACCACCACGTCCAGCTAATTTTTGTATTTTTAGTTGAGACGGGGTTTCTCCATGTTGGTCAGGCTGGACTTGAACTCCCAACCTCAGGTGATCTGCCCACCTCGGCCTCCCAAAGTGCTGGAACTACAGGTATGAGCCACTGCACCCAGCACGCCAGTTATCCTTTTAGTGCTGTACCCTTGGGCATGTTACTTAGCCTGAACATCCTCATTTGTAAGATGAATTGTGGTGAGCCTTAATGGTAAAATACAGGTGAAAGGGCTCACAACAGTGCTTGGCACATAGTAAGTGCTCAATAAATGTTAAATGTTATAGATACAGCAGAGTTAAGACAATGCATGGGCCCAAGGAAGTGTCACCTGGTAATGTCTCTGGGCAGGCAGCCAGTCAGCTTTGCCTGGTGCCACCTCTGCCTGGCTTTGTTCACATGTCTGCACTCATTCAACAAATATTTATAGAACAGCCATGATGTGCCAGGGAAAACGTAAGGGGGTAGGTGGTTAGATATCAAGCTGGGGAGAAAAGAATCGAACAGAAATCTGGCATTCCTACACAGTGTCAGAATACAGTCTCTACCCAGTGTGGCATATTTGTCTTCAAGAAGGGGGCTGGGCGTGGTGATTCACATCTGTAATCCCAGCACTTTGAGAGGCAGAGGTGGGCGGATCACTTGAGGTCACGAGTTTGAGACCAGCCTGGCCAACATGGCAAAACCCCGTCTCTACTGAAAAATACAAAAAAATTAGCCAAGTGTGGTGGCACGTGCCTATAATCCCAGCTACTTGGGAGGCTGAGGCAGGACAATTGCTTGAACCTGGGGGGCGGAGGTTGCAGTGAGCCAAGATCGTGCCACTGCACTCCAGCCTGGGCGGCATAAGACTCCGTTGCAAAAAAAAAAAAAAAAAAAAAGAAGGGTTTGTCCCCAAGAAGGCAAAAGGCAGTGAGAACAGTAGAGATACTTTATACTTTGGGCATGGATTAAAGATGAGGATTCCTCACGCCTATAATCCCAGCACTTCGGGAGGCCGAGGTGGGCGGATCACCTGAGGTCAGGAGTTCAAGACCAGCCTGGCCAACATGGTGAAACCCTGTCTCTACTAAAAATACAAAAATTAGCCAGGCGTGCTGGCAGGAGCCTGTAATCCTAGCTACTCAGGAGGCTGAGGCAGGAGAATCACTTGAACCCGGGAGGCAGAGGTTGCAGTGAGCTGAGATCACGCCATTACACTCCAGCCTGGGGACAAGGGTGAGACTTGGTCTCAAAAAAAAAAAAAAAAAAAAAAAAAAAAAGATGAGGATTCTGCAAGGTCAGTGAAAGGGGTCAGAAACCTGTACCAGTCTCATGAATGTGGAAAGTCTCAGCAGAGTGAAGCTGTCCAGGTCTTGGAAATGCCACGATGTCTCACGTCTTTCTCTCTCCTAATTTAGAGACCTTCAGTGTGCACCCACATCGGGTCATTTCGCTTGTTAGTTTGAGCTGCTGTATCTCTCAGCCTCTTATCTGTGTGAATCTCGATGCTAGCAATAGCACATACAGCTGCAATGACTACCAGGCTGTAAACCTGAGGGCCAGAACTTTGTCTCCCTTGTTCACTGTTCTAGCCCCAGCACCTGAAACAGTGCCTGGCCACGCAGAGGCATAGAACAAAGAATGTTTCGGGCATTCCTGGGTGCTTTGCAAATACTATTAGCTTTAATCTTCTCAGTTCCTTAAGAACTGGGGAAGAGGAAAAAGCAGTATGATTCCCACTTCACAGATAAAACAAGTTAGAGAGGTTAAGTGCCTTTCCCAAGGTCAAATAAATTCTAAATAAAGAGTACTCAGCATCCATCAGTCACGGTGGCTCACGCCTGTAATCCCAGGGCTGTGGGAGGCTGAGGCAGGAGGACTGCTTGAGCCCAGGAGTTTGAGACTAGCCTGGACAATATGGTCTGGGTTATGTTTATTTTTCTAAAAGGAAATTAAAAAATTAGCTGGGCATGGTGGTGTACACCTGTAGTTCCAGCTACTTGAGGGGCTGAGGCAGGAAGATTGCTTGAGCCCAGGAGTTTGAGGCTGCAGTAAGCTATGATCGCACCATTGCACTCCAGCCTGGGTGACAGAGCAAGACCCTGTGTCTAAAAAGAAGTAAAGGAAAGAAAAAAGAAAGAAAAGAAAAAAAAAAGGAAAAAAAATAAAAAGGAAAGATGGAAAGAAAGAAAAAAGGAAAGAGAGAGAGAGAGACACTGGAAGCAGTGGCTCTTGCCTGTAATCCCAGCACTTTGGGAGGCCTGGGCGGGTGGATCACTTGAGCCTAGGAGTTCAAGACCAGCCTGGGCAACATAGCGAAACCTTGTCTTTACAAATGGTAAAAAAAAATTTGCCGGGTGTGGTGGCGCATGCCTATAATCCCAGCTACTGGGGAGGCTAAAGTGGGAGAATCGGGTGAGCCCAGGGAGGTTGAGGTTGCAGTGAGCCATGATTGCACCATTCCACTCCAGCCTAAGCAACAGAATGACAGAGAGAGAGGAAGAAGCATGGAAAGAAAGGAAGAAAAGAGAGAAAATGAGAAAAGAGAGAAAGAGAAAGAAAGAAAGAGAGAAAGAAAGGAAGGGAAGGAAAGGAGTGGAAGGGAGGGGAAAAGAGGGAAGGGAAAGGGGAGGGAGAGTCCTCTGCACTGAAACACAGGTCTGAATGACCCCCAGGGACAGCAACATCACCTACAATGTAGCATACTGCCTGGCACATAGTAGATGCTCACTACACAGTATTTGAAAGAATGAGTAGTATCAATATATAGTTTCTCATTTTCAGAAAGAGAAAAAATTGAGATGGTCCCATGAAGCTACCCCGGCTGCACAGAAGGTGGCAGAGTTTGCAATGGCAGGGGTTGGGTTGGGGCACGGGCCTAGCACAGAAGTCCAATACTGAATAGGCCAAGGGGCAGAAAATGAACTCCTGCTGGGCACCCGCCATAGCCCCACAGGAGGCTATCATTAGCTCCTATATTAATTGAGGAAGTGAAAGAATGAGGAGATGAAGCAAGCAGGCCCAAGTCACACATTTGATTAGTGTTGTGGAACCTGGCTTCAAAGGCAAGTCTGCGCAACTTCTGCCATGCCCCGCTGACTTTCGCCTGACATTTCTGAGATCAAGAGTGAAAGCTGTATATCCAGGAACTCATTCTTTAGAAAAAGTAGATGAAGGGACTGGAAGGAGATTTTAGTGAAACTCTGCAGCTATTGTCCATGCATACAGCTGATTCCATTATTTTCCAATTGATCTGTTTGTTTTGGCTGTAATATTAGCTGGTTGCTAAGCAACTGCTCAAAGAGCTAACATGCTGAACTTTTTTTGGTAACCAAGTAGAACCCCAAAAAAGGTGATATAAACCAGTGTTTAGGGGTACAAGCCGAGGGCTGCCGGTCAGCCTGCTCTGGTATCCCGGGGGTTTGGGAGTAACCTGGCCCCTTCGACAGAGTGAGCAGGCTGGCATGGAGGAAGGCTGCTTTCCTCCTCCTCTAATGCTAACAGTTAACCTCTCTGGGGCCTCAGTTTGGTCAGCTGTAATGGCAGTTACCTTAAAGAGCAGTGTGAAGAACAGAGGTAACAACCGAGCGCAGCTGGCAGGGTTTCTGGCGCATGGTAAGGGCTCAGTAACTTGTAACTGTCATCATTTTTTAATAATTAAAAAATGTGTTTTTTTGAGATAGGGTGTTGCTCTGCTGTTCAGGATGGAGAGCAGTGGCACAATCATGGCTCACTCTAGCTTCAACTGCCTGGGCTCAGGAGATCATCCTGTCTCAACCTCCCGAGTTGCTGAAACCACAGGCGTGTTCCACAATGCTCAGCAATTATTTTTCTTTTTTTTGGAGAAGGAGTCTCACTCTGTTGCCAGGCTGGAGTGCAGTGGTGCGATCTCGGCTCACTGCAACCTCTGCCTTCCGGGGTTCAAGCGATTCCCCTGCCTCAGCCTCCCGAGTAGCTGGGACTACAGGCGTGCACCACCATGCCCAGCTAATTTTTGGTATTTTAGTAGAGATGGGGTTTCACCATGTTGGCCAGGATGGTCTCGATCTTCTGACCTCGTGATCCACCCGCCTCGGCTTCCCAAAGTGCTGGGATTACAGGCATGAGCCACCGTGCCTGGCCAATTTTTGAAATTTTTTGTAGAGATGGGGTCTCACTATATTGCTCAGGCTGGTCTCGAATTCCTGGGCTCAAGCAGTTCTCCCACCTCAGCCTCCCAAAATACTGGGTTACAGGTGTTAGCCACTGCATCTGGCCAATATTAATATCTTGACAGAGCTTGGGTACAGAATTTT
Source organism: Pongo abelii (assembly GCF_028885655.2). Lineage (NCBI taxonomy): Eukaryota > Metazoa > Chordata > Mammalia > Primates > Hominidae > Pongo > Pongo abelii. The sequence goes on from NC_085929.1 coordinate 39,826,893, forward strand.
GTGGGAGATCAGTGCTGAGGAAGTCAGTTTCTAAAAGGGTCTGGGGGCTTCACTGGAGTGAAGCTGCCACAGCAAACAGCATCCTTAACCTCAACTCCCACCAGTGATGCTATGGTGTGCACAAGGGGCATCCACTGGTAACGTCTGGGTCAGAAACAAATCCATCTACTCACCAGAAAAAATGTCCCTGAAGCCAAGGGTAAATTGATATCATTACTTCATATGAAAAGAACAGTGCCTGCTTATTTGGGGCTTCCGAGAGAATGACATTCCTCATTGATTCTCATAAATACTTTGGTGCCTAGGAATTGTCTAGGTCAGAGGTTACACTCTGGTAGTTTGGGGTGGGGGTGTGAGGGGTCAAGGCAGCCTGAAGGCATATTTTGTCGGCCTCAACAGCATTTGAAATGATTTTTTTGCTCCAAATCATCACCTAAAAACAATTTTTAAAAATTAGTTGCCAACATTAAAAAACATTTTATATGAAAATCCAGATTCCCAACTCCTCTTGAAAAATATGAATACCTAGTAACCTTCCCTGCCTCCCTAAAGCAATAATTGTACAATTATGTGGAGAGATGACTGGCTCCCTGAGACCAGGGCTCCGGTCTCTCTATTGAATTGTACTCAGCATTCTTGGGAAAAGTCTGGGAAGAAAGTAATAAAGTTTTAAAAGCAATTTGCAATATTTCAAAACCCCTGAGGGGAACCACATACCTTCTTGTGATAAGGTAGCTAAGGCCAACTACCACCTCAAGTGACTCTATATTAAGCAAATGATAAGCAGAAGGGCACACTAGCTACCTCACTTCAAGTAGGGTCTGGATTAGCAGTGAACGATGTCTTTAATTAACAAAACATAGAAAGACAAAGAAAAAAAACTGTTCATACGTATTGTTTTTTAAAACATGATACCCATGAGGTCAAATAATTAAACAGTCCTTGCACAGGGAGAGACCATAGACTCATACGGGGCCAGCTCACTTTCAATTGGCTGGAGCGAAGAAGAGTCCCAGAGGGGTGGAGGGTGGGCAGGGGTCCAATCCTGAAGCCTCTTTTCTTAGTCTAGGGTGGCACTCACTCCCATCATCTATCTGTTCCCTCAGGAGCCTGTCAGCCCGGAAGCTGCCCAAGTTTCAGAATCTGCAGGCATCAGAGGCTGCAAGCCCCGTCTGGCCACATGGGGGCACCCTGGCTCCACACACTGGATTCCAAGACCCAGCAGGCCCTGGCACAGGTGCTGGGGCTGGAGGGCGTGCTCCATTTCTGCAGCCTGGCGGGTCAGGGGTTGAGGCTCATGGTGCTGGGTACCACAGCACCTCCCATCCCCGATTCAGGGTCATGCTGCCTAGGGGTCACTCACCCTACTGTTTTTAACAGAGTCTGGTAGGGACTCCTGCCGGCCCGGGGGAGGGATTAACACTAGGAAACCTGGAGATGTCCCTGGAAGGACACGGACTCAGAAGCTGGAGAGAGAACACAGGCTGCCTAACCTTGCTCCAGAGAGCGCAGGGCACGGAGGGTCCGCAGGCTAAACCTATGCTTTGGCTTCCCTACAGAAGGTTTAAAGACTCCTAGAAGCTCTTTTAAGAAAGAAAGAGGCAGTAAGAGAAAGATACCAAGAGACAGAGAGACAGAGTCAGAGGGAGGGAGGGAGAGCAAGAGAACGAGAGAGAAAGAAATCAGACCTTACCTGGTTTGGGACAAACAGAAACCCCAGCGCAGCCCAACAATGTGTAGCAGGGTGACTGGCAGACCTGGGGCTGCAGACGCTGGTTCACACCCTGGCATGAGCTCTCTGGACTTGAACTGTTATTTTGCTTCTCTGGGCCCCACTCTTCCTCCCTGTAGAATGCAGGTAGCTATACCTGCCTCTGGGGTTCGATGTGTAGAACCAATGGGATGATATATGCAAATCACCTCTCATGGTACCTGGATCTAGGCAGGCACTCACTCGGTATAGGCATAATTCATGCTGACCAATGGCAGTAAATAAAGGATTTTTTTTTTAAATGTCATTGGACCATGATACTGTGTGGCTTTAGTTTCTCATGTATGAAATGGGACCTTTGGGCCATATGACTTCCGTGGCTCCTATCAGTCCGAATTGTGTACTATTCTGTAATAAACACACTCCTCACACAGCCATCTAAGCCTTCCATTAGCTGAGTGCTTTCTCCAGCTGCTGACACCCCATCCCACCATGTGGGGGGAGCTGGAAAGGGACACTGGAGATTCACAGAAGCAGTTGCAATGGTGCTTATGCACTTGGCTCTGCAGTCAGAGTGGCTGTTTCGACCCCAGCTTCCCTTTCCTAGATGAGTAACCCTGGGCCAACGGCTCCTGGTCTCGGTCCCACAGTTCCCCCTTTAGAAAAGGAAGGTGATAATACTACTCATGGCAGGGACTTTGGGGGAGGAAATGAGATCCTACCTCTCAAGCACTCAGAACAGTGCCTGGCGCACAGCAAACACTTCCATAAGCACTAGGCATCATCATTACTTAGATTTGTCTAAAAGACTGGACAATAATCTTTCTTGGGTTATATGAAGGTTGCCTGGTCCAAAACCAGAAGAAGGAGGGTATGCTTTCTTTTCTTTATTATTATTATTTTTTGAGACGGAGCCTTGCTCTGTTGCCAGGCTGGAGTGCAGTGGAGTGATCTTGGCTCACTGCAACCTCTGACTCCCTGGTTCAAGCGATTCTCCTGCCTCAGCTTCCCAAGTAGCTGGGATTACAGGCACATGCCACCAAGCCCAGCTAATTTTTTTGGTATTTTTAGTAGAGAGAGGGTTTCACCATGTTGGCCAGGATGGTCTCGAACTCCTGACCTCGTGATCTGCCTGCCTCAGCCTCCTAAAGTGTTGGGATTACAGGCGTGAGCCATCACGTGCCTGCCTGAGGAGGGCGTATGTTTTCACAGATGCTACAGAAAAAGCAATAGACTGGCAGACAAAAAGAGATGTTCCCTGGACCAAGCTCTGCCATCAACATTTCCTTCTGCAAACTCAGGTTTCAGTCTGTTCACTGAGAACTCTATTGCTGTGTGGCTGTGGGCAGGTCCCTTCCCCTTTCTGGGTCTCCGCTGCCCCATCTGGAAAAGAAACCTATTGGGACTAGATGATGACCCTAAGGGCCTTCTGGTCCTGGCACTGCATGGCCCTATGTGCCTTCTGGACTGATGGCCAGGGCCCTGCAGGTCCTTACCTGAGGTACTCATAGAGCCCATACATGGGCAGGAAGTCAATGTCAGACAGGAACATGTAGGGAGTGCTGATGTGCTTCATGGCCACGTTGCGCAGCAGGTTCACGGGGTAGAACTGGCCCTCCTTGTACACGATGTGGTAGCCCACGTTGTGGCGGCTCATAAGCACCTCGGAGCCCTGTGCGTAGCGGAGGAACTGCTGGGCCTCGGCATCTGACAGGTAGAGGGCCAGGCTGATGGGCCCCTCCCAGTGCTTGCAGATGGCCTCCAGCATCTGGAGCCTGGAAGAGACAGGGAGAGTGAGCCGCGGGACTTGGGCCATCCATGCATCATCCGCCAGGCCTGTCGTGGGGCTCTGCCTCCAGTGACACTTGATCAACCAGCTGTGGATCAAATCCCTGCTTTCAACGTGACTCACTCAGTTCTCATCTTTCCCGGCTTCCAATTGAACATGTGATATCAAGTTGTATCCCACTATAAGCCTTGGACTCCTCGTTTCAAAGCCAGGTGGTGAGTAGATTAAACGATCTGAAGATCCCCTTCCAGCCCCAAAGTGCTACACTTCTCTCTCTGCAAAAGTATAAAAAAGCTCTGCTGATCTCCTAAGGTGGTGACCAGCCAGAGAGGACTTAGACAAACTTATAGGCCGCTAAGTTACAAGGAACGGTAAAATAAACAATAAACACAAGAGCTACAAGAACTATAATTACAGATGTGCTGCAATGTGCCAGGATCTTCCCAGAATTCTCTCAATAACCTCGAGCACTAGCTGTCATTCTCCCCATTTTCCTGATGGAGGAACGGACGTGCCGTATGTTCAGTCAGCTCTGCCTCTTACATTTAGAGGCCAGACATGTGTAGACAGGTACCCTGATGTGACCTTGGAGTCAAGGAGAAAAAAAATAACATTAAAAAAGGGAATAGAAAAATATGTGAATGTTGGAAACAAAAGTCTACCTGGGGTGATGCTGTCTGCATCACTCGTCTTCAGAGCCCCTACTAACCCAGGGCGCCAGCCAACTTTGCAAGGCTACCTCAGAGATGCAGAGCCAGGGAGAGGGGGAAAAACAGAGCCCAGGGAAAAAATTTTTAAAAAAAGGTGTGGGGGGGGGGGGGTTTGCAACAGAGAGGGTTCTGCAAAGACGTTTGAAGATAAATCTATAAAGATATTTTCTTTCAAAAGCGTTAGAAGTGTCTGGTACATAAAATCTATGGCTAAGAAACAGCAAAAGCCTACTTGAATTGTTTTTCCTTACCCAGCAAGAGGTACGTAATCAGCAATCTCCTGGTCAGAATGCCCACTTTATTCGGACGATTACCAGGAAATCGATTCCATGCATTTCCATGCTTCTAAACAAAAGGAAATGGGCACACCTATCTTGCTTCAATGGCCTTTTTGATGACTTCCAGAGTTTCCTCTCAGTAATTCTGTAAAGTGGCACTACCCAGATTTGCTTCCTTGTTCAGTAGGGAGGATTAAGATATTCAACTAGTGCAAAATGCTCTCCATTTCTCATCCATTATAATGTTTGCTAACCAAATTGACCAGAGCCATTTCTTTTTTTTTTTGAGACGGAGTCTTGCTCTGTCGCCCAGGCTGGTGCAGTGGTGTGATCTCAGCTCACTGCAAGCTCCACCTCCCAGGTTCACGCCATTCTCCTGCCTCAGCCTCTCGAGTAGCTGGGACTACAGGCGCCTGCCACCACGCCCGGTTAATTTTTTTCTTTGTATTTTTTAGTACAGATGGGTTTCACCATCTTACCCAGCATGGTCTCGATCTCCTGACCTCATGATCCGCCTACCTCGGCCTCCCAAAGTGCTGGGATTACAGGCATGAGCCACCGCGCCTGGCCGACCAGAGCCATTTCTTAAAAAGGCACTGCATTCTCCATGATGCCTCATTGCACTGAACTTTGTACTAGGCTTCTGCTGTGGGGGCCTGCCCTCTCCTGGGCTCTGAGGATCTGGAATTTTGAATTATGCCTCCTGCACCTGTTTCACCTTCTGCAAATGTGGGGGACTCTGTGCTTCACGAGAGGGCCATTTGTACAAATCCTCTGAGAATTGGAGAGCAAAAGGCAAGATTAATTTCTAGTATGTAGACATGAGACGGGAGGAGAGAGGTTTGGCTGGGCATGAAGAGAGGACCACTTCTCAGGATTCTCCCACTGGCTTGGTTTTTGCCTCTGTGTCTCAGTTTTCCAAGAAAAGGAACCCCTCCCCTGCCCTGTGACCTGCCACAGTCCCTCTCCTAAGCTCAGCCAAGAGTTTAGGGTAAGAACAGAGAGGCCAGGAGTGGTGGCTCATGCCTGTAATCCCAGCACTTTGGGAGGCCAAGGCGGGCGTATCATTGAGGTCAGGAATTCAAGACCAGCCTGACCGACATGGTGAAACCCCATCTCTACTAAAAATACAAAAATATTAGCCAGGCATGGTAGTGAACGCCTGTAGTCCCAGCTACTTGCGAGGCTGAGGCAGGAGAATCGCTTGAACCCGGGGGGTGGATGTTGCAGTAAGCTGAGATCGCACCATTGCACTCCAGAGTGAGACTCTGTCTCAAAAACAAAACAAAACAAAAAAAGAATAGAGAAAAAATACTCAAGGTTCTCAGAAGAAAGGTGCTGTGCACATGAAAAATAAGTTGAGCTTTACAGACAACACAGCTGGATGTTGTTCTGTGGAACCTCCACAAGCGAGATGGAATGGTGACACAATGCACTGCTGTTTCTATGCCCCCCAGCCCCAATCCCTCCAATCTTTAGTCCCTTAGAACCAACTTTTCTGCCAGAACCTGCACAACTGTGACAAACTGAGGTTTCTAATAATGATGGTAATATTTAAAGTGAGATCATGATCTCATCCATCTCCCCCTTTACCTGCTGCTTGTCATGTCTTTGCCACACTGTGGCTATCACATTTAATCCTCATAGTAACTATAACGCTGAGATTCTCATCACCATCTTACAGGCAAGGAAGCTTAAGGGGGTGAAATAACTTCTTTCAAGTCACGCAGTTACAAAGTGAAGGACATAGATTCACATTCGGGTCTACCTCACCCCAAAGCCCAGATCCAGGTCATTATTTAATATGGATTGGGGTTAGGCTGAGAACGAAGTTCCCAAATATCTTTGCTTCACTGCCTGTTTCCCCAAGTAAGAGTGTGTTCTTCTCCCGGTGTCAATGCCTCCCCACTCCTTCCCCTTCTCAGTCCCTCTTGGTATCTGTCTCAAAGTTCCACAATCCCCTCGGCCCTCTCCTTAGGTTCTATTTTTGCCTCTCAAACATGTCTTCACCTAATATCTATTTTTATTTGTTATTTGTTATTTCCAATGCATCAGATATACTATACAGACAAGGGGCCTGGGCACCTGCATTTCAGGAGCTTTTATTCTAGTGGGGAAAAAAGACAACAAACCAGAGGTTTGATTAGGGAGGTGATTAGGTCATGAGGGTGGAACTCTCATGAATGAGATTTGCGCCCTTTTCCTTTTTTTTTTTGTTTTCGAGACTGAGTCTCATTCTGTTGCCCAGGCTGGAGGCAGTGGTGCGATCTCAGCTCACTGCAACCTCCACCTCCCAGGTTCTCTCCCCTCATGTGTTCTGTAAGGGTCGTCCCTGTGCAGTTCTTGCTGATGCCAAGCTCTGTGGCCAGGCTTTCTTTTGCTGGATGAGTCCATGGAAGAGCTGACCCTAAACCCAGAAGGCCTGTCTCTGTCCCATGCTGGTTCCCACTTCCCCATGGAGCCCACCACTGCTTCATCTAGGGAGGGGTGGGCAAAGGCTCAGAAATGTCTAGCAGATCTAGAAACAGGTGGTGGCTACTCCAGAGAGTCCCATTAAAGCTGGAAGCCTCACACAGTCTCTGTAGTCATAAAGGAACAGGTAGGGAGATGGCCAGGTCAGAAACCCAGAAGACCAGGGCTGGAAGGAATTCTAGAGCATCAGTGGGACTAAGCAGCCCAGGCAGTGACCACTCAGTGTCTGCTGGGATGGGGAACTCCCACCCACCAAGGCGGACCATTCTAATCTGGTGCACTGCCCGTGAGGCAGGCTGCATAGCATATGTAGGTTTGCAACTGTAGGTTTTGGGGTCAGACAGGCCTGGATTTGTCCTCTGAGCTGTGTCAGTATTCCTGGGCAAGTGACAGCTCTTTGAGCTTCAATTTCCACATATGTATTTTGGGGATAATAATGTCTTTGGTAGATTACAAAATAGCTATCAATCATCCCTTTGCTTCTATCCATACCCTCTGGAAATAATCTCCCACATGAATCCTGGCCACATGACTTGCTTTGGTCCATGGGATGTTAGCAAACATGACATGAGAAGAGGTCAGATAATGGGCTTGTGCCTGCCGCCATGTGAACTAGCCCTACACCACCTTGCCCTGGTGTTCCCATGGTCCCTGCTGATAGCCAGACAAACCCCCAAAAAGCTACCTAGTTTACGGCAGACACAGGAATGAGCCCAGCAGAGTCTAGCCCACACTGCCAATCCAAAGAATCAAAAGCTCATTTCAGTTCTTGTACTAAGCTGCTAAGACTCAGGGCAGTTTGTGAAGCAGTAACATGTAGTTGGATTTGAGGGTTAAATGAGATCATGATACAAAGTGTCTGGTGCAAAGCTAGATATACAGCAGGTACTCGGTATATGATAGCTGTAATTTCCTCCTTAGGTTCTATTTCTGCCTCTCAAACATGTCTTTACCTAATAAATATTTGTTATTTCCAGTGCATCAGGTATACTATACAGGCAAGGGGCCTAGGCGCCTGCATTTCAGGAGCTTTTATTCTAGTGGGGAAAAAAGACAATCGACAAACCAGAGGTTTGATTAGGGGGGTGATTAGGTCATGAGGGTGGAACTCTCTTGAATGAGATTCGTGCCTTTTTTTTTTTTGAGACTGAGTCTCACTCTGTTGCCCAGGCTGGAGTGCAGTGGTGCGATCTTGGCTCACTGCAACCTCCACCTCCCAGGTTCAAGCGATTTTCCTGTCTTAGCCTCCCAAGTAGCTGGGATTACAGGTGTGCGCCACCATGCCTGGCTAAGTTTTATATTTTTAGCAGAGATGGGATTTCACCATGTTGGCCAGACTGGTCTCGAACTCCTGACCTCAGGTGATTCGCCCACCTTGGCCTCCCAAAGTGCTGGGATTACAGGTATGAGCCACCACACCTAGCCTTCATGCCCTTTTAAGAGGCCCAGGGAGCTAGCTGGCTCCTTCCACCACGTGAGGACACAGTAATGAGGCACTCTCTGTGAGCAAGGAAGTTCACCCTCACCAGACACCAAATCAACCGAAGCCTTGATCTTAGACTTCCGGCCTCCAGCACTGTGATAAATACATTTCCATTGTTTATATATCAAATAATTTATGGCATTTTGTTACAGCAGATAATGAGAAGGATCTGGCGTTGTGAAAAGTCTGGGGGGAAAGCTTTCCAAGAAGAGGGGATGGCCCTTGGGGTAACAACGGGCTCAGCATGTTCAAGCAGGAAGAAACAGGACCAGTGTGGGTGCAGCACAGGACAGTGAGGGGCAGGGGTCAGATGAAGGTGTCAGGGGTTGTACAGATGCCAGGCTGGATGGGCCTTGAAGACCACAGCAGGCGGGTGGGACACTGTTCCACATGTAACAAGAAGTCATCTGAGGGTTTTAATGATGTGACCTGATTTACATTTTTAAAACATCACTCTGCCTGTTACATGGAGAAAAAATTACCTTTCACTCTCTAGAACGGTCAGTGCTTTCAAATGTAAGCTTCTTTAAGATCACCTGGGGGGCTTCTTAAAACCCCTATTTCCAGGCACCATCCAAGAGATTCTGGTTCAGGAGGTCTGGGGTGGGGCCTGAGAATCTGTATTTCTGACAAGCTCTCATGCAATGCTGTGTTGCTGGTCCCAGGAGCAGGCTTGAAGCAACGCTGTTCTAAAGAGTGGGGCTCTGTGAGCCCAGCCCATTCTCTCTCCTTTACTCACAGAGAGCAGAGAAGTGACCTGTCATCCCCACGAGGCCCCGCAACTGTAGTCAACACTTAACATCTTTGTCAAAAACACACTAAAGAACCAGGCTCTCCCTGGCCAGGTGTCAGAAGATAGGTGACCCCCTCGTGATCAGCTCCCTCTGTCCCTTTGCCATTGGTGTCTTCTGCTAGGACAGGAGGGAAGGGTGCTGAGCTGCTGAAGGAGAAGCAGATCTCCTGGCTTCACGGCCACGGTTGCAACGTTCATTCTTTCTGAACGGAACTCCAGAGGGAGCTGGGTATGGGAGTGCGAAGGCTGGCTCTCCTAATGCGTTGTGGCATTCACGTAGGGCCTACTTCAGACTCGAAGGTTTACAAACACATCTGAAACGTTTCTTAAATTAAAAATCAATCCAACAGGCACCAATCAGCGTGCCGCATCATAATCGGATGTGTTGACAGAGTGGAAGTGGCTGCAGGAATCTCTACCATTCTTCATCAGCCTGCAGTGCCGCTTTATAATTTTGAATTGCGGCCTGCTAAGCACCTCTCATTAGGGCTTGGAATCCCTTGGGTTCTCTTGAGACACTGTCCTGATGGTGATACATGTCACAATACAGGAGTGGGTATCATGTGTCTGCTACGCTTGGTAGCAGCATGTTTCCATGCTTTGAAGGGAAGACTGCCATGGTTGGTGTTTGCTGCAGATGTGAGTGGGGCCTGGACTTTTTTTTTTTGAGACCGAGTCTCGCTTTGTCGCCAGGCTGGAGTGCAGTGGCACGATCTTGGCTCACTGCAAGCTCCGCCTCCCGGGTTCACACCGTTCTCCTGCCTCGGCCTCCCGTGTAGCTGGGACTACAGGCACCCGCCACCACGCCCAGCTAATTTTTTGTATTTTTAGTAAAGATGGGGTTTCACTGTGTTAGCCAGGATGATCTCCATCTCCTGACCTTGCGATCCACCCACCTCAGCCTCCCAAAGTACTGGGATTACAGGCATGAGCCACCGTGCCTGGCCCTGGACTTTCTTTTAAATGCATTGTGTCTGCAGCCCAGGCCAGAAGGATGGATCCCACTGGCAATAGAAGGAGGCACTCGGTTTTGTCTGTATTCTCTTCTTGCTAACTAGTGTATACAGAAGGATGGGTTTGAGCTGTTAATAACTAGAAACATGTTTGTTCTACTTGTTTGCAAATTCCAGATAGCAAATTCTATAGCCAGCAGAGAGGTGAGAAACATTAAGAAAAGGGAAATTAATATTTTTTCACATCAACTACTTAATAGGCACTTTACACCTTATTTTGTAGAACCCAGACAATAATCAGTGAATATGACATTATCACCATCTCGTAGATGAGTCAAGTGAGGCTAAAAAAGGCTAAGTAAGTTGTTCAAACTTACACAGCTAGGAAGTGGCACAAGTGTACTTTGAATCCAAGTCTTGCTTTTTCTTTTCTACTACATCATTTTACCTCTCCTAAATAACTACCACGTGCACATGCCTTCGTAAGGATGTTCAGATTTAGCCAGTATTTACTGGATGTCAAATATGTGCTCAGGGCTTTTACAGAGGATCTCTTATTTACTCCTAAACAGGACCCTATGAGGCAAGTAATTTTATCCCTCTTTTATAGAAGGAGGAAACGGAAACCCAAAGATATTAAGCGACTTGCCCAGAACACCAGCTGAGGATTGAAGGAGTTGGTGGGATTTGAACCTGGGGCTCTCTGTCCTTCCGTCTAGTGCCTTTTTACCCAATATCACAAATATTAAGATTCTGGTCAACAGTACTTGTATTATTCTGGGAGCCTCTGAATGTATGTCAGGACTAAGCACTGGCATGCCTTTTCTCATTTGATCTTTATAACAACCTTAGGGATGAGGATAACGATATAATTATCACTTTCAGATCACAGATGAAGAAACTGAGGCTTAAAGAAGTTAAGTGATGCACTTTGGGAGGCCGCGGCAGACAGATCACGAAGTCAAGAGATTGAGACCACGCTGGCCAACATGGTGAAACCCCGTCTCTACTAAAAATACAAAGTTAGCTGGGTGTGGTGGTGCACGCCTGTAGTCCCAGCTATTGGGAGGCTGAGGCAGGAGAATCGCTTGAACCCAGAAGGCGGAGGCTGCAGTGAGCCGAGATTGCATCACTGCACCCTGGCCTGGCGACAGAGCAAGACTCTGTCTCAAAAAAAAAAAAAAATGTTAAGTGACTTGTCCAAAAACAAAGTGACAGGGCAATAAAGAACCCACAGTGCCTGACTCCAGGGACCAAGTGTCATTCACTGTTATGCCACTCTTTACTTTGATTAGAAAGTATATCAGATTTCTTTGGTAGCCACTGGCCACTAATCTTGACTCAGAATATTTTGCTGATAATCTGAATGCATTATCAGGAAGCCTGAATGCAACAGAGAGCCAGTGATGGTTGGAGAGATGGGCACCTGGCTTTAAGTGAAACCCTCTCACTTGCACGGATTATAGTACCTGAGTTTCAGTTAGCTCATGGGAGGGGACAGGTGCAGTCCAAAGAGACCAATCTAGACCATCATTCAGCACTGATATGGAGTATTCAATTTTCTTTTCACTATAAATGCCATGGAGGAGAAGGAAACAAACATGTGAAAAGAGGGACTTGTGTGGTGAGGTGGCTTCCTGATGTGGCTGCTTAGTGGTGGGGAGCCTGGGTGTCCAAACTGAAATCTGGGTGAGAAGCCAAAGGGACCTGAGAATTTTAGGGATGACTCTGGGGCACCAGTTGGGTGTCCCTATGGAGCCACACAGGATGCCAGATTTGAGCTGGAAGGGCTGGCCACCTCCCCTGGTTTCCCTGAGGCCCTCTGTGATCCAGCCCTTGCCTACCTGGCCATGTGTATTTGATCTCCTCTTTCTCCCTCCTACACCCTAAGCCCTAACCACACCTCACTATTGTGTTCCCCACTGGGCCTGACTTCCTCTCTGTCCCGTGAACATGCTGCACGCTCTACCTCGGGGAGCCCTCCTTCTCTCCTTCTGTGCCTTCTACTGTCAGTTTACCCAGCCTTCAACTCAACTCAGGTGCTACCTCCCCTTGGACACATTCCCTGCCTTTTCCTTTTTCCATCTCTGTGGGCTCTCATTACATTGGTGCACCTCCTGCACGACACTCAGAACTCAACATTCTACTGCAGACCTGTTTACCTGTCAGTGGCAGGCAGAGAGTTCTATGAGGGCCCCCCAGATTCCCGCCCCGCTGGCGGATGCCCTGTGTTATCACCCTCTTGGGTGTGGGCAGGGCTTGTGAATATCACATTGTGATCATGTGATGTTAGAGAAGACTCCAGGGTCATGGGCCAGAGAGATTCTCCTGCTGGCCTTGAAGAAGCGGGCTGCCCTGCAGGGAGGGGGCTGCATGGCTAGGAACTGAGCGTGGCTTCGAGGAGCTGAGGGGGACACCCATCAACAGCCAGCAATGAAACGGGACCTACATCCTGGAACTGAATTCTGCTCCAACCCAAATGAGCCTGGATGTGGATGCCAATCCTCAGATGACATCCCAGCCCTGGATAATCCCTAGAGATTTCAGTTCTGAGACCGTGGGCAGAGAGCCCTGCTAACATCTTCCAGGTTCCTGACCCATAGCGGCCACCAGGTAACAAACGTGTACTCTTTAAGCTGCTCACTGTGTGGTACTTTGTCACCTAACAACAGAAAACGAATGGGTTGCCTGAGCCCCACATAGGCTGCATACTCCTTGAAGACAGGGATAGTCTTTTAACACATATTCCCCTCCCCTTAAGTGCCTGGTGGAGAACGGCGAGCCAATTTATTTGCTGAGTGAACATGTGGACGTGGCAATGAGAAAACTGTGGCCCCAAGAAGGGTCAGGGCTCACTAGGGCCCTCACAGCACTCACAGCAGGTCAAGCATGGACCTGGTGCTAGAGCCTCCATGCTTGTCCCTTGCTCTTTTGTCCCATGCTGTCTTTACCTGTTACCTGCTAGGACCTGCAAGTTCTCTGTGCACAGGAGTCCCAGTGGCCTTTCTGCAAGTTCTTTTGGAGCCTGTGAATCCCCAAGAGACCGCCAGCCCCTGAAGCCATTGAATTATGTGTGTGGTCATTTGCTGGCATGTGGCAGGACTCACAGAGCAAGGAATCCCCTTCCCTGAGCCACCCTCAACATGAATCATTCCACGTTGCCTCCAGCGCCAGGTTCCTCTCACTTCCTGGAGCTCTCAGGTGCCTTTATGGAAACGTTTTTGCGTCCAGGTGTTCGTTCTTTCATCAGTTTGTCCGTTCTTGAGTCACTCATGACTAATAACACCTGGCATTTATGGAACACTTATTATGTGCCAGGCACTGTTCTCGGCACTGTACAGGCATTTGCTCATTTAATCCTTAGAACAATCCCATGGAATCTCACCCACAGGCTGGATAGGTATCTCTGACGTGGCTCAAAAGACAGAATGAGGAATCAAACTTCCTTCCTAATTGTAGGAGCTGAGGGGGGATGACACGAGAGGGAGTTGGGGCAAGGGCAGCCACCGTGGGCCATGTGTAAATTGAAGCAGAAGCCAGTCAGACAAGGTGGGAAGGGGCACCTGGAATGGCCAGGTATACAAAAGCCGTGTAGCACTGGCTGAGTGACCTTGGGGCTTCAAATCCATTCACTTCTTGGCAGCCAGAGATGTTTTTAAAAATATACAAATTAGGACAGGTGTGGTGGCTCACACCTGTAATCTCAGCACTTTGGGAGGCTGAGGTGGGAGGATCACGAGGTCAGGAGATCAAGACTATCCAGGCCAACATGGTGAAACCCCGTCTCTACTAAAAATACAAAAAATTAGCCGAGCATGGTGGCGGATGCCTGTAGTCCCAGCTACTCGGGAGGCTGAGGCAGAAGAATGGCATGAACCCGGGAGGCGTGTATTGCTGTTTATGTGACTAGCTCCATATTCTCAGCCCTGGCTACACATTATAAGCTTAAAACAAAACAATGCCAAGGGCTCTATCCTACAAAGGTCCTTACTTAACTGCTCTGCAAGGGAGCCTGGACGTGAATGTGTTATACAACTCCCGAGGTGATTAAATCTCCCTGGACAAGGTTGAGAAGCAGTGCACTGGCCTGTAAGCTACATCAGGGCGGGGCTCATGTCAGTACTGCCTGGAAATGCTTGATGGATGTTTGTTTCATCAATACACATAGAAGGAAAAGAAACAGCGTTGCTTTCCAGCCACAATTGTGGCTCCAGTCTCCCCACTGTCCCTCTTCCTGAGGTAATTCGAGTAGGGCTCTACTTCTTAAGAATCAATCCTTTCATCTATCCTCAGACAACGATAAGATAAGAGCCCTTGGTTTTCGGTGCTAGGGAGGTGGTAGGGATGTGACACAGCTCACCCTGATCAGTACTCTTTTTCTTTTCTTTTTTTTAAGATGGAGTCTTGCTCTGTCACCCAGGCTGAAGTGCAGTGGCACGATCTTGGCTCACTGCAACCCCTGCCTCTTGGGTTCAAGCCATTCTCCTGCCTCAGCCTCCCCAGTAGCTGGGATTATAGGCGCACACCATCATGCTCAGCTAATTTTTGTACTTTTAGTAGAGACGGGCTTTCACCATGTTGGCCAGGCTGGTCTCGAACTCCTGACCTTGTGATCCACCGCGCCCGGCCCAGGCTTCAATATTCTAAGCCCATGCGCCACCTCTTCCTGCTCCATCCTCCAATTTTAGCATATGCACTGCGGAAGCGAGCACACCCTTCTCCATTCTCTATCCTCCATGCAAAGAGCCGCGGTGAGGAGGCTGGGGTGGGTGAGGCTGTCTGCCATACCTGTCCATGGACAGCTGAGCGACCAGGGTGACATCCGTGCTGTCTGCCGCAGGCTCATACTCGTAGTGCAGGAAGTACAGGTGGGTGCGGTGGACAGTGAAGCGTTCTCGCCGGAACTCATAGCACAGGTCGTCTTCGTCCAGCTCAGACAGCTGCTTCTGGAGCTGCAGAGTAGGAGAGAGGGCTTGGGCACGTGAAGAAGAGGTCCCAGGGGGCCCATGAGCTTGCCCCTTGAGCCCTGCCCTCCCCTGAGTTTATTACCCATCAGGACGTTGTTGATGGGTCTGACGTACATGGAAGGGATCACCACTTTTATTTCCCTCTGCAACTTAATCTAATTTCAAAAAGGTGATGGTAAAAATCAGATGCCTGGGGACCAGGTGTGGTGGCTCACACCTGTAATGCCAGCACTTTGGGAGACCGAGGCGAGCAGATCGCTTGAGCCTGAGAGTTCGAGACCAACCTGGGCAACAAGGCAAAACCCCGTCTCTACTGAAAATAGAAAAATTAGCCGGGCATGGAGGTGTGTGGCTGTAGTGCTACTCAGGAGGCTGACGTGGGAGAATCACCTGAGCCTGGGACATGGAGGCTGCAGTGAGCTGAGATGGCACCACTGCACTCCAGCCTAGGCTACAGAGCAAAACCCTGTTTCAAAACAAAAACAAACAAAGAAAAAAAACAAAAAAAAGAGGATGCCTTTAACACCTGAGAAATGACTCCCCTCTTAGCTAAGAACAAAGGTGGTGCTCACTGAAAAACATATAACCAACCATAAACTCCTTAGAAACAAATGAGAAATGTTTTCCTAGACAACTTAGCATAACAATTTCAAATAACATGGGAAAACGGGCTGGGCACGGTGGCTCATGCCTGTAATCCCAGCACTTTGGGAGGCCAAGGTGGGTGGATCACCTGAGGTCAGGAGTTCGAGACCACCCTGGCCAATGTGGGGAAACCCGGTCTCCACAAAAAATACAAAAATTAGACGGGCATGGTGGCAGACACCTGTAATCCCACCTACTCAGGAGGCTGAGGCAGGAGAATCTCTTTAACCCGGGAGGCAGAGGTTGCAGTGAGCCGAGATCACAACAGTGCCCTCCAGCCTGGGTGACAGAGACTCCATCTCAAATAATAATAATAATAATAATAATAATAATAATAATAATAAAATAAATATAAATAAAAATAAAAATAACACAGGAAAATGCCCAAAGAAGAAAACGCTCAAAACTGACAAGGACCTCCATATGACCTGATGTTTTTCTCTCCCTAAAGGTACTGATTTCGATGTTTGTACTAGGTCTCGGAAAACAACAAAACAAAACAAAACTAGCACATTAACAAAACAGAAACTCTTTTCCTTTCATTTCACCTAAGTTTAATCAGAATGTTGGCACCCGTACTTTTTTCTCTTTTCTTTCTTTGAACTCTCTGAAAGTCTTACTTCATTAATCTGCTTGTAGAAGTTGTTTAACTAGCTGTACTTCTCTCTTCCTTCACCAACTTGTGAAAAGAGCAGGCACACCTGCTGACAGGGAGCTAAGAAGATAACATTTCAGATATGCACAGGCAGATACACAGATGTGCAAATCTGCAGCTGCCCAACAGACACGGTCTCATGTGAACCCCTACCAGGCAGGTATGATGTATGTTTTACAGATGAAGAACTGAAATTAAAAAGTGACACAACTTAGCAAAAAGCTAATCCACAGTGACAAAAATTGGACCTGGGCATGTGGGGTGGGGGAGTGACGCCTGGGAAGAGGCAAGAGAGGGTTGGGAGTGACAGAAACCTGCTCCACCATGACTGGAGCGATGGGTACATGGATGTGCACTTTCGTGAAAATTCAACAAACTGTGCACTTAGAATGGGAGGACTTGGCCAGGCGTGGTGGCTCATGCCTGTAATCCCAGCACTTTGGGAGGCCGAGGCAGGTGGATCACGAGGTCAGGAGTTCAAGACCAGCTTGGCCAAGATGGTGACACCCTGTCCCTACTAAAAATACAAAAAAATAGCCGGACGTGGTGGTGGGCACCTCTAATCCCAGCTACTCGGGAGGCTGAGGCAGATAATTGCTTGAACCCAGGGGGCAGAGGTTGCAGTGAGCCAAGATTGCGACACTGTACGCCAGCCTGGGCGACACAGCGAGCCTCCATCTCAAAAAAAAAAAAAAAAAAAAAAAAGAACAGGAGGACTTGTCGGAGGCAATCTGTATTTCCATAAAAATCAACTTTTAAAAAATGATAATTTGCCAAAGGTCACAGGAGGGCTGGTTCCATTTTTTTTTTTTCTGTTAAATCAGCCTTGTCTATCACACTATAGAATACAGACAAAAGTTTACATGGCAAGGGTTACCAACCTAGCTGAATATCATAGAATGTTTTTCCAAGAAGGTGTACTTTTCTAAATCACCAAATCAACAGTGTAGCAGTCGACAAGACAATCTATTAACTTGTTTCTGTATAGCTTTGTACCTGTTAAGACCATTGCCTTGACAGATTACTTGATGGCGTTATTTCTCAAGATGTGTGCTATGGAAGATGATGGCATTAATTGCTCCAGTTCCTTCTCTCTCCCCCACTCCCTGCCACCCCAGATATCCTTGCCCTTTGCAGTGGTGCTTACTAAAGAGGCACAGTTTATTTCTCTAGCCTTGAATAAGAGCTAGAATCATGACGTACTTTTGTTAACAAAAAGCAGCGGAAGTAATATTGTCCCAGTCTTGAGGCTAGACCTTAAGAGAAAGTGTTTCTTGCACCCCTACCAATGCCATGAGAAGATGCCGAGGCTAGCTTGCTGGAAGATGAGACATCTGGGGCAGAGCAGCTCCTCCCCAACTGCCCAAGTCATGCAAGCCAGCCCAGCCCAGCTGCCTCAATAAATAACTACTTATTTTTTTTGAGACAGAGCCTAGCTCTGTTGCCCAGGCTGGAGTGCAGTGACGTGATCTCAGCTCACTGCAACCTCTGCATCCTGGGTTCAAGTAATTCTCTGGCTTCAGCCTCCCGAGTAGCTGGGATCACAGGCGCTCACCACCACACCCGGCTACTTTCTGTATTTTTAGTAGAGACAGGGCTTCACCATGTTGGCCAGGCTGTTCTTGAACTCCTGACCTCAGGCAGTCCACCTGCCCAACCCTCCCAAAGTGCTGAGATTACAGGCATGAGCCACCGCGCCCGGCCAATAAATACTTCTTCTTGAAGGCCACTGAGGTCTTACTGGTTTTGAGCAATAGATACTGATAGAGTGCCATTGGTATTTTGTGGGGAGCACTTTTTTATTATGGCAACCTGTCCCACATATTGAAGGACAATCAACCTCCCGAGCTCCTGCCCACCAAATGCTTACAGCATTCTCCAGACAGCCCTGTGATGCTCCAAATGTACTTGAATATTTCCAAATGCAGCTTGGGAAACTGGCTGAGATCCAATGATCTGTGAGACACTGTCAGCTATCTCTAAAATTTTTAACTGTTAAAAGGATTCAGTTAGGGATATTCAGCTTTTCAAGTCAATTTGCTGTCCCTGCCTATTTGAAGATTCTCACCATGCCAACAGTTCAATATAAAGACAAGGAAGCTGAAATTCTCATTCCGTCTAAGATCTATGACCCCATTGCTTCCTTCTGACCTGTATGATTAAATCCAGATTTCCTTGTTGACAATTACGGGCTGCTCTCTCTGACCCATCACCCCCACACTCTGTGGCCTCATCATTGGTCTCTGTGCTCCCCAAACCTGCCTTTCCCTCACACCTCCATGACTTTGTTCCGTGCCATGCTCTTCCCTCTCGGGAATGCCCTCCCTCACTTCACTCCACTCTCCTCCACCTAAAACACCTTCCATTTACCTTTCAAGATTCAGCTGAGATGGCACCTGCTCTGTGATACCTCTGCAGATCCTGCTGGGTAGAAGCGATCCGTTTCTTTTCTGCGCTCCAAGAGCACTCAATTCG
The DNA here is from genome assembly GCF_028885655.2 of Pongo abelii. Taxonomy (NCBI): domain Eukaryota; kingdom Metazoa; phylum Chordata; class Mammalia; order Primates; family Hominidae; genus Pongo; species Pongo abelii. The sequence goes on from NC_085929.1 coordinate 39,845,824, forward strand.
TAACTCCATTAAAGCACTTGTCAACTTGAACTGAAATTATTTAAGGGCAACTTTCCCGGTGAGACTGTGACATTTTACCATTGTCCTGAGCACCATGCCTGGCTTGTGACAGGTGCTCAATATCATGTGTTGCATGCCTGAAAAATATTTGCTGTATACAAAAAACCTGTAATCACTGTGAAGTTAAGACTATCCTTTCAATTTTCCTTTTGTGTCCTCTAATTATATGCACAGAAGGTGATCAATAAGCCCATTCTTCAGCCCATGGTGTGCTTCAATATTTGCATCCAAGGGTCTGTGACAGCTGAAAAGCTTTTGGAGAGCAAACAAGCATGTGCCAAGCTCCACGTAAGGTGCTGGGTACAGGTGATTTCCTCTCCTCCCCAGAGCCCCTGGTGAGTCACTGGCAGCCTCATCTGATAGTTGAGAAGGGTAGAGGTGTCAAACCTGGGTCTGTGCCCCTCCACCACCATGCTGCTGCTTCAGGAAAGACGCCTGCTTGGCCTCATGTAAAGATGCAGATGCAGCGCAGTGGCTAAAGTTACTGGTTCTAACCCACTCCTGCCTGGATCATCTCAGTTAAGTGGGTGAGTGACCTAACCTTTCTGAGCTCCAGGGTCCTCAACTGTAAAATGAGGACGACAAAACTCACTACCCCAGAAGGTTATAGAAGGATTCTGAAAGATGCTGCATAAAGAGAAAACAGCAACAGAATGAAGAAAACATTCAACAGATGTCACCTATTATCACAGGGATTATCACAGGAAAGGGAAACACCTGGGCCCCTGAAGACACCTACATGGACACTTTTTGTCCTCAAATCTCACCTGAAGGAGACTGTATGGCAAGGTCCTGGTGGGCAGGGATGGCAGGGGCTGGATGAGCCAGGGTGGCCCTTCTGATTCATAAATATTAGAGAGAGTCCCCCTGGCTTTCCTCTTGAGGGCCTAAAATTTGGCTATAAACCATAATGTTGCCTCCTGAGAGAAAACGTAACCAACCGCTATGCTCCTAAACTCCCTTACCCACACTGCAGAAGAGCACAAGAAATTATCCTCCACTGGAGACTAAACACCTACAAAATTCTTTGCAAGAGCAGGGTTGGCTTTTTTTTCCTCTGGTTTTGGTTTCTGTTTTAATATGTTCAGAAGAATGAATGGCTTTCAGTTCAATGAAGAGGAGAGTGGAAATGTGTGTGGATGTGTGGGTATGAGCGTGGGTAGGCAAATGTGTGTGGAGAAATGGGTCCTTCTTTGATGAGGCTTCAGACAAGTAGCTGGTCCTCACCATGTGAAAATGGGCATTAGTGAGTGGAGAATGAGAAACACATGTGTGTATGGGGGTTTCTCATCCCCTTCATTGACTGACTGGTTGATTGATTGAGATGGAGTCTCACTTGGTCTCCCAGGTTGGAGTGCAGTGGCATGATCTCGGCTCACTGAAACCTCTGCCTCCCGGGTTCAAGTGATTCTCCTGCCTCAGCCTCCCTAGTAGCTGGGATTACAGGTGCACACCAACACGCCCAGCTAATTTTTGTATTTTTAGTAGAGACAGAGTTTCACCATATTGGCCAGGCTGGTCTTGAACTCCTGACCTCAGGTGATCCACCTGCCTCAGCCTCCCAAAGTGCTGGGATTACAGGCATGAGCTACTGCGTCTGGCCTCTCCTCTTTATATTCACACACAGGTACATACCCTTGAGTTGAGGAAAAAGACATTCCCAGGTAAATGGCTCCAGGAACCACTTTCTAAAAAGCATCTATATGGTGAGTTCCTAACAGCAGGAGCTGTATCCCCTTCATTTCTGAACCATCTGAACCTAGCAATATCCAGGTTCTATATCAAACGTTAACAAAGATTTTCTGAGTGGTGGATTCACAGATGAATTTTATTGGCTTCTTTATACTTTTCTGTAGTTAATTAATTCCCTGCATTTTTCTCAAATGAGCTAATGCATGTAAAGTGTTTTGTAAACTCTAAAGTGCTGTAGAAACTTAAGCAATGTGGTTATGATTATATCATGTACTTTTCAAATCCTAATCTAGGCTTGCTTATTGCTGACTGCGTGGCTGATGTGATCCATCTTGGATGTTCAGCAAGCCTCTGTTGGATGTGCTCAGCCCCTGCATGTCAGGAGAGGGAGTACTGGTCAACAGAGGTGCTCCCAGGACTTCCAAAGTACACCGTGCCCTAGTGGGATAGACTAGGGCAGTCCTGGGGAAGAGGCCACCTCCAGCTCTGAACTCCATGGTACCAATAATGGGATTCGCTGGCATCCACATCCCAAGCTCACTTGCAGCCCTTGCTGCAGTGCTTAAAGGATATTATCTAGGGAATACTGTCATTTACCAACCACAGCGGGTATTATAGACAAAAAGTCAGGTGGCTGGGCACCATGGCTCATGCCTGTAATCCCAGCACTTTGGGAGGCCAAGGAAGGCGGATCATGAGATCAGGAGATCGAGACCATCCTGGCTAACACGGTGAAACCCCGTCTCTACTAAAAATACAAAAAATTAGCTGGGTGCAGTGGCGTGTGCCTGTAATCCCAGCTACTTGGGAGGCTGAGGCAGGAGAATCGTTTGAACCTGGGAGGGGATGGTTGCAGTGAGCCGAGATCGTGCCATTGCACTCCAGCCTGGGTGACAGAGTGAGGCTCTGTCTCAAACAACAACAACAACAACAACAACAACAACAACAAAAAACAAAAACAAAACAGGAAAGAAAGAAAGTCAGGTATGCTGTCAGACATACCTGTCCACAGGACTCTGGGCCAACCAGATGTCATCCTTGAACTTGCATGTTCATTTCTCCTCTACATGGTGCTTTGCACCTTGATCCAGCTAATACTAACTGGGTACCTACTATGTGACTGGCGCAATGCTAAATGTTTTCAGGTGCATTGCTTCATCAATTTAATCCTTCAGCACACATATCTGTTGTACAAAGGAGGAAACTAAGGCTCAGGAGCTTTCAGTAATCTGCTTCAGTGAGCGAGAAGAAGTCCAGGATGGGAATCCAGTCTTCGGACTTCCAACCAGGGACATTTCACAACACAATTACTTCTTCCCAGGGAATGGAGGTGAGAATCAAATGAGATGGTGGAAGATACAATGTTCCATGAACGAAGCAGGCCATAAAAAACTGTGGTCCCAATGCAGGAAAAAGACGAAAGGAAAAAGAAAAACCCACTCAAAAATAGAAGGGAACACATTATAATGTTAACAAAGATTTTCTGAGTGGTGGATTCACAGATGAATTTTATTGGCTTCTTAAACTTTTCTGTAGTTAACTAATTCCCTGCAATTTTCTCAAATGAGCTAATGCATGTAAAAGTGCTTTGTGAACTGTAAAGTGCTACCCAAACCTAAGCAATGTGGTTATGATTATATTATGTACCTTTTCAAATTCTAATTTAGGCTTGCTTATTCCTGACTGCGTGGCTAATGTTATCTCAATGGGGAGACTCTAGCAGTTTAGAAACTGCCTCCTTGGCCAGATGCGGCGGCTCACGCCTGTAATCCCAATACTTTGGGAAAACGAGGCGGGCAGATCACCTGAGGTCGGGAGTTCGAGACCAGCCTGGCCAACGTGGGGAAACCCCGTCTCTACTAAAAATACAAAAATTAGCCGGGTGTGGTGGTGGGTGCCTGTAATCCCAGCTACTCAGGAGGCTGAGGCAGAACAGCTTGAACCCAGGAGGTGGAGGTTGCAGTGAGCTGAGATCATGCCACTGCACTCCAGTCTGGGCAACAGACCAAGACTCCATCTCAAAAAAAAAAAAAAAAAAAAAGCAAAAAAAACAAAAACAAAAACAATAAAAAACCAAAAACAAACAACCCCCCGAAAAAACAAACAACAAAAAAACCAAAAACAAAACCTGCCTCCTTTTCACCCAGGGTTTGGGTAATTTCTCTGGAGAGCCATGGAGCCGGAGGGAGTATTTCATTAACAGGGTCTGAATGCTACTGTACACTGCTCTCCAGCCACTGCCACAGGGAACAGAGGGCTCCTGACAAGGGAGGCACAGAAACAAAAGACAGATTTCTCCTGAGATAAAATGCATTTGCTAAATTGCTTCTTTGGGCAGCCAGCTGAGGCAGAGGAAGATTTGGACTCAAGGGAAAATGGCCCGTTAGGCAGTTTGCATTTATTTCTCCTCATCTTTAAGGACAGTGGCCTAGACTGACCTTTTGAGCTGCTGGAAATGATGGCTGGTTATGCCCGAGGATCTAGAGGGAGTACAAGTGCATCCTGTGCTCTGGCCTTAGAGACTTCTGTTCACAGTTGCGCAAACTAAGGAGTGAGATTACGGGGATAACTGAAAAGTGAGACCTGATATCTCTGACACTCATTTTCTATGTGACCTTGAGCAAGTCATGTCTCTGAATTAGTAAGACAAAGGGTTTGGGCTTCCTAAAGTGACTCTCAAGGATCACGCACTCACTGGGTCAGGTAAAGTGGGGAGAGCTTTGCAGGTTCTTTCTCATGTAAGACTCACATCAACTCTATAGATTAGGAACCACTCTTAGTCCTCTTTAGTAGAAGAAGACATCCATCATCTGAAAGGTTTAGCCATTGCTTAAGGTTATACAGTGCATGAACAGAATAGCTGAGATTCAAACCCAGGTGTATTTCCTCTGAATTCTTGCAGGTAACCAAGTCACTAGAATGCCTAGTTGGTCAGCCTCTGGGCTTCTTTCTAGTACTAACACTAAACAATTCTATGACTGCAGAGGACTCAACACATATATTTCGTGTGGTGGCAGAAACATCCTGTGCTCACCAATATCCATATTCTCCTCTCTTCCTGGGCACAGAGCTAGGCTGTATCTCCAGCCTCCTTGCAGTTAAGAATAACTCTGTGATACAGCTCTGGCCATTGGAGTGTGGAAAGGCTCTGGCTAGTACAGGCACCACTCTGAAGCCTTGCTCAGGAACAAATTTTATTCACCTTCTTTTCTTGGCTGACAGCCAGAGCAAGAGACTCCTATAGAGCAGGCTGGGGTTCTGTGGAGGGCAGAGCCACAAGACAAAAGGAGCCTGGGTCCTTCAACCTGCAGAAAAGCTACCTGTCAATCATGAACACCCATTTGGACTTTCTGCAAGTAATCAACTTCCGGCAGGTTGAGCCACATTACAGCTGCTTGTGCTACCTTGACTAACAGGGACATTTGAATGCTTGTAGCCTGTAAGTGATGGAGACATAGTACGATAGACCAATTAAGGAGTCTGGGAGGCCCCATTTTTTTCTTCCTGTGACACCCCTCCTTCTGATGTCTTGGGGCAATGAGTGAAATCACTGATGGGGAAATTACCACTGAAGCACATTGCTTTGCACTTTCAACTTGCTTTCACTTTTTGGTGGCTTCGTATCCACTATTTCATTTTTACTCCTCCCCAATGCTTGCATGAGACAGGCAAGGCTGCCCTTAGGGCCCTCAGTTGACAGATGAGGGCCCAAGGTGCTCAGAGAAGCTGGGGCTCCAACTCTGGTTTCCTGAAACTTAACCCAGAGCTTGTCCCTGGGGTTTCTACAAAGCAGTTACATCATATTAAGCCACACAGACAGGCAGAAAAAGCTCACAATCTCCCTCGTTGCCGGCTGTGTGTATTAATCAACAAGTTCCAGGAACCCAAAGCATTTTTTACTAAGGAAACCAAACTATGAGTCCATTTTCATTCTTTTGCAGGGAGGTAGGGGGCTGCATTCAGGACTGCTGAGTGAAGGTTCAGAGAGGGTCTGCCCAGCCCTGACCTCGACTTGGAGGAGATAAGAAAAAGGCTTGCTCTCCTCCCTCCCAGTTATCAGTATTAATTCACGCGTCACATACAATTCATAGGCTCTTATTTTATGCCAAGTCTTGTGCTAGGAATGGGGAATGAGCTCCTTATTCTGCACTTATATTATTCCTATGGTCTAGGAGGAGAGGCAATGAAGCCAGTCACTAATTACAAACAGGGCAATCATAACACAAACCTTAATTTTAGGGGGCCTTTGCCAACTGCCACATTGTTCTAAGCTCCTGGCCCTGTCTTACCTTATTGATTCCTCTTAAGTCTATCAGATAGGAATAACTGATTTCCATCTCACAGATGAGAAAACCGAGGTGCAGGGAGTTTAAGCAGATCACCTGGAATCCCACAGCTGGCAGTCCAGCTGGGATTTCACATGAGGCAGCCTCATTCCAGAGCTGCCTTCTTACCTACTGTACAAGTAAAAGATGCTACTTGAGAAAGGGAGATCCGGTAGAAAGGAGAGCAAGGGAGGGAGCTGCTTTATAGACAAGGGTGGGCCGAACACCTGGCAAGTGCAGCGAGATGACAACCAGTGCCTAGAGGGGTCAAACACGGCTCTTTGTAAGTTGCAGCTGAACAGGATCAAAGCAGCCAGGCCACAAGGGGAAACTGTGGCCCAGACTTGTATCCACTGAGTCTCTTGATGCCACAGCTCCTCTTCCCTTCGCCCCCTCTCTCTGGAGCTTAACACTTTCCTGGAGGGTCCCTGGAGACTGGCCTTGAGTAGCCTAGCCTGTCTTAGGGTTTTGGGTCTGTCCATCCTAGGCTCTGCTGCCTGCTGCGTGACTGAAGAGTTGGCAACATGCGGCTCGCACGTGAGAGCAGGAATGCGTTCTGGGCTTTCTCCGGGGTTTTTCTGAGATACAGCTGTTTCCACAGAGCCATCTGTTTCTTGGCATTGCCTGGCAGGGTGATGCCATAAAATGTTATAGAATCTGTTTATATGTGTCTTATTTTTAACTTCTAGTTGAGGTGATGCTGTTGTCTTTTCCTCTTAGTGGGCTTAGTGTCAGGGAACTTGGCCTTGGAAGTGGCCTGTCACCTTCATAGTGTGAGAGAGTTAAGCATGGAAGCCTTCTTCATTTCAGAGGTGAGGCAGTGATCTCCCAGCAGTTGAGAGTGGGTATCCAAGACAAGCTTTCTGGAAAATACTCGTAACAATAACTGCCTAGATGGTGCAGCACTTTAACCCCTTTAACTCTCCTCAAATAGCCTGGTGTGGGTGCATTTACTGACCATTTTACAGATGGGAAAACCGAGGTTCACGTAAGGCTAGAGTTATGCCTAAAGTCACAGATCTGGTCTAGGGCCACAGGGTCTTGTTCTGTTGCTCAGGCTAGAGTGTGGTGGTGCCGTCTCGACTCACTGCAGCCTCGACCCCCCAGGCTCAAGTGATCCTCCCACCACAACCTCCTGAGTAGCTAGGATCACAGGCATGTGTGGTTTGCTTATTTTTCATAGAGACGAGGTCTCACTATGGTGCCTGGGTTGGTCTAAAACTCCTGGGGCTCAAGTGATCTTCCTGCCTTAACCTATCAAAGTGCTGGGATTACAGGTATGAGGCATTATGCCCAGCTTGGGCCAAATTTTCTGAGTCCAAGTGGAGGGATGTTTCTGGCACACCACAAATGCTTCAAGAAAAGGACTTGTTATAGTTCATTTGTTCAACAAGACTTATCGAGCATGGATCCGGTGCCAGGCACTCTTTAATGAAGATGTACTGATGAATAAAACAGATAAAAAGCCCTGTAGTCACAGAGCTTACATTCTAGTGGGTAGAGACATAATCAACAAAAATAAATAAGTCATGAATACATTAGTGATAAGTACTATGGAGAAAAATGAAGGAGCCCTGGAGAGAGGGAGTGCTGGGGTATGGGACAGGCACTGCAATTTTAGATAGAGGAGTATTTTAAATAGTCGTAGAGAGACCACTCGACTATGAATCAGGGCTTGATACCGGCTTCAGCTCTGCCACTAACTTGTTCTATGGATTCACCTCTCTGAGCTTCTATTTCCTTCTGTATAAAATGGAGATAACAGCAGTGGCTCACGCCTGTAATCCCAGCACTTAGGGAGGCCGAGGTGGGTGGATCACGAGGTCAGGAGTTCAAGACCAGCCTGGCCGAGATGGTGAAACCCCATCTCTATTAAAAATACAAAAATAAGCCAGGCATGGTGGCAGGCGCCTGTAATCCCAGCTACTCGGGAGGCTGAGGCAGAGAATTGCTTGAACCCGGGAGGCGGAGGTTGCAGTGAGCCGAGATTGCGCCACTGCACTCTAGCCTGGGAGACAGAGCGAGACTCTGTCTCAAAATAATAATAATAATAATAAAATAAAACAAATAAATAATAAAAAAGGAGATAACAGGAACTACCCTGAAGGGTTAGCGAAAGAGTAAGAAAACTGTATCCACATAACAACTAGGAGAATTGTGGAATAACCTGGATATATGTAATAATGTAACTTACTATTACATTAATATGACATACATAGCTACATCCATTTAGGAAGCACTTCCTTGTCTTGTGGCTTTAGAGTTAGGTAGACCTGGTTTCTAATCTCGGCCCCAGCACTGAGGAGTTGTGTGGCCTTGAACAAGTAAATCATTTCTTTGAAGCCCTCCTTTCCTTGTCTGTGAAATGTGACTCATAATGACTCCCTCCCTTTGTGGTGAAGATTAAAGTTGTATTTCCCTTTCTCTTTCTTCCCCTGCAGAAAATTTCCAATTCCCAAAAGCTAGAAGCAAGCAGGGAAAGCTCTTAGAACAGCACAAAGAGCTGTGCTCATGCAGTAGAGACCAGAATGACTAATACCTATAGTAGGGATACCCAGTGGGCTTTGGTTCCCTGCTATCACTAGGAGGCTAGGAGACCAATACTGACTACTCAGAGTGCTGTTTTGAGGAGGATAAAGAAGTTGGGCATGGGTGAATAATGCAGTCATCAATTAGTGATGTCTGCTGTGGGCAGGGGATGGAGACACTGGCTGTTGACTTACAATTCCATATATACTCAAAAATTCATTGGTGTCCAGTGTATTTTTTTTTTTGTAGTTTGTGGATGTTTGGTATGTTTCATAATCTAGCTTTTAACATAACAACAGATCATTCTTTTACCATCAGTTTTTCTAAATTAAATACCTTTGTGGGTTTTTTTTTAATGGGGGGAAGGGGGCGTTGGCTGCCTTGGAAAGAAGGAACAAGGAGGCGAGCCCAGAAAGGGTTTTTCTGAAGCTGATAAGCAGAAAGTGACAGCTGTCAGAAAGGAATCCACAGAATAAGCAGTGAATAGTCTGGGGCCATTTTCTGCCATGATAAACAGTGTCTTTCCTCCTCTGGCCAACCCCCCCCCACCTCCTCCAGCCTTTTCAATGCAACTGTAGTCATCAAATATTGTAAACTTAGTTTAATACTAAAATGAGTTTAGTGTTTGCTTACTAAAGGAAGGGCATACACTTTAGCAGCAAGTTTCCTGTCCAAATTGGTTAAAACCCATCTATTTTAATGGTTTTTGCATTTAAAAAGATGAGGTTCCTTTAGTTGGAAATTCCCTTAGGTGGAGTAAGACCCTCTTGATGATAAAGCATCACCCTACAAATACGATACTTAGGGAGCATCATATGTTTCTAAATAGCAAACTGAATGGAAACTTTCTATGCTAGCTTCTGGGCTGTCAGGTACTAGGGAGGTGGAAGGATCCTTATTTCCTTATGTTTCATTAAAAAAAAAAAACAACAAAAAAAACGAACAAAACCTAGACTCCAGAGGACAGGGCTCAGATCAGTGGGTTCTTTACAGAGGGGAATATTTCAGCACAACATGAGGTAGAACAGTTTAGCATCTGGAGCTTTCCAATAGCAGAGTAAGCTGCCTTGGAAGGTGGTGAGCTCCCTGTCTTTGGGAGGATTCCAGCAGAAGCCAGATGCAAGCCTATTAGGGATACTGTGGAAGGATTCTGAATAGATAAAACAGTAGAGAATAGCTCTGATTATCCAACTATGTTCTGGGAGAGTCCCGGGGTTTCTTGGATATTCTTTTATAAATTTAATTTAATTTAATTTAATTTAATTTAATTTAATTTTAGGGACTGGGTTTCGCTCCATCACACAGGCTGGAGTACAGTGGATCGATCATAGCTCACTTCAACCTTCAACTTCTGGGCTCAAACAATCCTTGTGCCTCTGCCTCCAAAAGTGCAAGGATTACAGGCATGAGCTACCGCACCCTGCCATTTCTTGGATATTCTTGAGGGGCTGGGTTGTTGAGGAAAAGGGAGAGAAATGCTAAGGTATAGAATTCTAGCCTCCATCCCTATGTCAATCAATCAACTCATAATAACCAATGCTTACCAAATGCTTACCGCACTACATAAAGAATTTACAAGTTCCACGGAGAGATGCCCAAACTATGAGAGACAAGTGGCTGTGGCCAATTAGCTACTGTCATTCCATAGCACTGGGGGAGCCTGTTCTCTTGCAAATCAAACTGTCTTGTCCTACAGCAAGTAGCCCAACCAGTGGCTCTGAAATGGGGCTCTGCCCCTCACGTCTTGGCTCCTTGATGAAGAATTACATCCCTGACTAGATGTCCTTATTTTTATTCTGGCAGCAAGGCAAACCAAATAGCCTCTTCTTCCTACCCTGAGTTTCTGAATTAGTGGGGATACTTGGGATTGTTTGACTTAGAGCAAATGTGACACCCCCTCACATGCGTTACAGACAGATTTCTCAGAGACTCTACAGGTTCCCTACTCTGCTACGTCTTTTTACCAGAGTTGCTAATAAAACCTAAAGCCTATGTGTGGAACAGTGGATTATGATCACACGGGTCAGGCATTGGGGTCTGTGAAGAAACTCATCCCAAGGCCCACTGTGTTCCTGGTGCCAAGTCCTTTTTTGGCCTTCAATTGTCCATAAAACCCCATGGCAATGGTGTCATGCTCCCGTTTCTCAGATGGTAAACTCGAGGCTCAGAGCATTTAGGTGACTTCTCTGAGGTCATGTGTCTATTAAATGAGCGATTCAGATTATCAGAGAGCTCATACTCTTATTGTCATTATCAATTTCCCAGTGAAAAAATTAAAATAATGCAAAAATTAACTTCTGCAGCTCTTTCTTTCTCTTTCTCTTTTCTCTCTCTCTTTTTTTTTTTTTTTGACGGAGTCTTGCTCTTGTTGCCCAGGCTGGAGTGCGATGGCATGACTTTGGCTCACTGCTTCCTCCGCCTCCCAGATTCAAGCGATTCTCCTGTCTCAGCCTCCTGAGTAGCTGGGATTACAGACACGCGCCACCATGCCCAGCTACTTTTTGTACTTTATTAGTAGAGACGGGGTTACACCATGTTAGCCAGGCTGTTCTCGAACTCCTGACCTCAGGTGATCTGCCCGCCTCGGCCTCCCAAAGTGCTGGGATTACTGGCGTGAGCCACCACACCTGGCCTGTGCAGCCATTTTTATAGTTCTCATACTGACTTCATTTGACTCTCAGCTCCCAGCAGGTCCTCGAGTGATCATGCTTGTGTTGGCTCCTGGTCTCCAGTGCTCATGTTGCTCCCTCCCTCCCTCCCACTAAGTTTACCCTTCAGACTCCTTCACTCCTACTTATTCATCCTTTAAATCTCACCTCCTTCAGGAAGTCTTCCTTGATGCACCTTCTCTCCCTAGTTGTGTAAAATGCCCTTCCTGTGTGCTCTCAAAGCACTACCACTATTCTGGCACTAACCGCACTACTTAGTAATCCTCTGCTTGTCTGTATCCCTCACTCAACAGTCACTGCAAGAGCCGAGCTTTAATCTGCAATGCTGCCTGCTGGAACACTAGCCCTGTGTCTGGCGACTAAGTGAATTATCAACTGGGTGGATGATACGGTTTGGCTGTGTCCCCACCCAAATCTCATCTTGAATTGTAGCTCCCATAATTCCTACATGTTGTGGGAGGCACACAGTGGGAGTTAACTGAATCATGGGGGCAGGGTCCCCCCATACTGTTCCCATGGTAGTGAATAAGTCTCATGAGATCTGATGGTTTTATAAGGGGAAACCCCTTTCACTTGGTACTCATTCTCTCTCTTGCCTGCCACTGTGTAAGAAGTCCCTTGCTCTTCCGCCATGATTGTGAGGCCTCCCCAGCCATGTGGAACTGTGAGTCAATTAAACTTCTTTCCTTTATAAATTACCCTGTCTCAGGTATGTCTTTATCAGCAGCGTGAAAATGGACTAATACAGTGGATGTAAGGAGCCTTAAGTCACTTAGCCATTGCCATCAGAGCCTGCTCCCATCTAGGATCTCAAGTCCAAAGAAGAGGTTCCTGACTTGGTTTCTTTCAGACTCACCACCATCTGTGCACTTATCACAGCTCTAATGACCTCTTCCCACAGAGCTGGGAGCATAGGCTTTGGGCTGGATCCAAGATCATACCCTTTCCCTGTGGTTGTGTCTGCAGATAACACTTGACATGCTACGGAGGACCAGGTGGTAAACTCCCTACAGAGCTGTGGTTCGGGAGTGCAATGTTTACAGACTCTCTCTTTGCCCCAGCTCCAGCCCCAGCCCCAGCCAGCAGAGGAACAGGGCTGGAGCAGTGCACAGGAACCTGCTTGTCTTGACTTATGAGTACTAGCTGCACCTGCTCTCATATTCTTAGTACCCACAAAACAATCCATCTGCTCTCTCCATTCCCACCACAACTGTCCTAGAGATGAGAGCCCCATCCGTCCTAGAGATCAGAGCCCCATCCATCATGTTTTTGCCTGGGATGTGGGATGGGGCAAGGTCCCCTTTTTTTTTTTTTAGATGGAGTCTCAGTCTGTCACCCAGGCTGGAGTGCAGTGGCATGATCTCGGCTCACTGCAAGCTCCGCCTCCCGGGTTCATGCCATTCTCCTGCCTCAGCCTCCTGAGTAGCTGGGACTACAGGCGCCCACCACCACGCTCGGCTATTTTTTTGTATTTTTAGAGAGACAGGGTTTCACCGTGTTAGCCAGGATGGTCTCGATCTCCTGACCTCGTGATCCACCTGCCTCAGCCTCCCAAAATGCTGGGATTACAGGCATGAGCCACTGCGCCCGGCCGGGGCAATGTCCTTTAAGTGGTCCCTCCAGTTTTGTCTTTTTCATTTCATCCTCTACCTTGAGTGATTTTTCTCTAATATAAATCTGCCCATCACTAAAACCCTTCAGTGGCTCCTCACTGCCCTGAGGAGAAACTCCAAGCTTCTCAGCACAGTCAGGGCACCTCCTGGTCAGCTTTGTTCCTAGCCATTCCCCCAACATGCCTGTACTCTGGTACACGAACTTCCAGCATGTTCTCTTTTAACAGTTCACTTCTTCATCTGCTCTTCCCTTTACCTGGTGGTACTTCATTCTTACTTCTTAAATTTACTTAGTACTTTCACTCAATAAATATTTATTAGGTGCTTATTATGTGCTTGGTTCTATCCTATGCTAGGACAGAGAACCTCAGAGGTGAACAGTACAAAGTCTTTAAGAGTCTTATGTTTTGGTATTACATTTATGAAAAAACGCAGGAAACGAACATATGAACCAGGTAATTGTAAACAGGAGTAGATGCTCTGACAAAAAGAAAACAGGGGCTGGGTGCAGTGGCTCATGCCTGTAATCCCAGCACTTTGGGATGCTAATGAGGGTGGATCACCTGAGGTCAGGAGTTCGAGACCAGCCTGGCCAACACAGTGAAACCCTGTCTCTACTAAAAATACAAAAAAAGTTAGCTGGGCATGGTGGCAGGCACCTCTGATCCCAGCTACTTGGGAGGCTGAGCCAAGGAGAATTGCTTGAATCTGGGAGGCAGAGGTTGCCGTGAGCAGAGATCGCGGCACTGCACTCCAGCCGGGGCGACAGGGCGAGATTCCGTCTGAAAAAAAAAAAAAAGCCGGGCGCAGTGGCTCATGCCTGTAATTCCAGCACTTTGGGAGGCTGAGGCAGGTGGATCATGAAAGAGATCAAGACCATCCTGGCCAACATGGTGAAACCCCGTGTCTACTAAAAATACAAAAATTAGCTGGGCATGGTGGCATGCACCTGTAGCCCCGGCTACCCAGGAAGCTGAAGCAGGAGAATTGCTTGAACCGGAGAGGCGGAGGTTACAGTGAGCTGAGATCGCGCCACTGCACTCTAGCCTGGTGACAGAGCAAGACTCCGTCTCAAAAAAAAAAAAAAACAAACAAAAAAAACACCAAACAGAAACAGAGCATGTCCTAGACAGTGACTTAAAATGGGTTACTTTGTGTGGGGGTAGGGGACTGGAAACTTTCTGTGATGTCACAGCTGAGACATTTAAACACAGAGGGACAGGGTATTCCTGCCAGTGGGAACAGTAAGCACGAAGGCCCTATGGTGAGTCCGGAATGTAGAAGGCCGGCCCATGCATAGTGGTCAAGGGACAGAGGGGAGACAGACTGGGATGACAGCCACGGTGACTGCTTAGAGCAGGCTGCTCTCTCATTCATGGGCCTCCTGGGGCTGGACGGCCCTTCCTGTTGGCATCTCTAAGAGTTGTTAAGTGGCAGGCCACTTACATACAGGGGCAGGCTCAGTCTCTAAGTTCAACCCTCGTGAGCTACATGGCTCCTGGCAGATGGCCAGCATTCACGCATTCTTCCTGAGCAAATAAATATGGTCACGGATTCCGTGAAGACCACCGACGACTTCTTCACCTCGACGATCCCCCCAGGGGAAGGAGATGGTAGGAAAAGCTGGTGAGTCACTCATAAAAGGAGTCTCATTTCTTATGACACTGAGCAGCAGCATGGCACGGGAATGCACCGATACAGATGATTAACTGACAGCTTCATCCTGCAAGGCTTTTTATGGGAGCCTTCTCCACGGAGGGGGGAAATAAACGAGGTAGGAGAACAGTTTCTATTTAACGTTTGGAAAAATGTGCTGAATGGGCACTCAAATCTTGATGATGACAAATACTGATGTGAGCAAAGAGAACCGAAGGAAAAACTGAAAGAACAGTGTTTGTTGAGCCTCTAAGTGCTTCCCAGAATCTGAAAGAGTTCGAGTGCTTAATGGTTTTCTTTCCTTTATCACCAGATGCAAAGGAGGGCAGATGCTGAGAAGGCCTCTAGGGTGATGGGGAGAAGGGCCGGAGACAGTGGAGATCCACTGTGACTTGGGGACCCAGTCACAGAGAGCAGGGGTGCACTGTGACCAGGGTCATCCTGATAAAAGGCCAGGCGAGTACCTGCCTCTGGTCCTTCCATAGGTGCCCTTCTCTGCCATTGGGAGCCTAAAAGATTTCTCACTACATCCAAAATAACTATAAAAAATAACTATAAAAACAGCAACAACAACAACAACAATAAATCAAAATTCTGAATCTGAAACCCAACATACAACCTCCTACCAATCTGGTTCCTGCCTACCTGAGCCCTCCCTCCCCACCAGCTCCTGGGCACACTGGCCATCCTTCTGTTCCACACCTCGAACCTGTCCTGCCTCAGGGCCTATGCACCAGCTACTTCCTCTACCTAGAACGTGCTCCCTTCGCTCTTCTATGGGAGGCTCGTTCATGTCATTTAGGTTTTAGACTAAATGTCACCTCCTCATAGAAATCCTTAAACCAACGGAGCTGCTCACTAATACATTGCTATGTAGCGGTTGCCACTGGCTGATCATTGTTTTCTGAGAGTTTAGTTATTAACTGTGTCTCTTCCACCAGAATATAAATATCATGAGATCAGGAACCAAAGTCCTTTTTCACCTATGAATACTCAGTGTGCAGAATAAGTAGAAGGTCCTCAGTAAATGTTTGCTGCCTAAAGGAATGAACCAGGTACTTCTTTCTGTGTCTAATACTAAGGGTCAAGGAAAGAGCAGAGTGCAAATATTGACTATGCATCTAACACAGGACCAACACCAAGCTAGGTGCTTTGCATGCAACTTTTCAGCTACTCTCAAAACATCCCATGTAAGTTTGTTGTTGTTGTTTTTGAGACAGAGTCTAACTTTGTTGCCCAGGCTGGAGCGTAGTGGCATGATCTCAGCTCACTGCAACCTCCGCCTCCCGGATTCAAGCAATTCTCCTACCTCAGCCTCCCGAGTAGCTGGAATTATAGGTGCCTGCCACCACGCCCAGCTAATTTTTGTATTTCTAGTAGAGATGGGGTTTCACCATGTTAGCCAGGCTGGTTTCGAACTCCTGACCTCAGGTGATCCGCCCACCTCAGTCTCCCAAAGTGCTGAGATTACAGGCGTGAGCCACCGTGCCTGGCCCCACAGAAGTTTTTATTCTCCATTTGACAGTTGAAGAAAATGAAGCACAGAGGTTGAGTCACTTATCTGAGATCACACAGGTAGTAACTGGAAGGAATTAAAGCCAAACCCAGGTCAGCCTGACTCCCCATGCCCTGCTTTTTCTGTTAAAGTGCCTCTTCTCTATATCCTAAGAATTCACAACCAGTCTCAACGTTGCTCCTTGTTTCCTGTGGGACCATGGGCAACCTGCCTAATCTCTCTGTGCCTCAATTTACTCAACTCTAAAAAGTGGGTTTCGGCTGGGCGTGGTGGCTCACAACTGTAATTCCAGCACTTCGGGAGGCCGAGGCAGGCGGATCACGAGGTCAGGAGACTGAGACCATCCTGGCTAACACAGTGACACCCCGTCTCTACTAAAAATACAAAAAATTAGCTGGGTGTGGTGGTGCATGCCTGTAATCCCAACTACTTGGGAGGCTGAGGCGGAAGAATCGCTTGAACCTGGGAGGCAGAGGTTGCAGTGAGCCGAGATCATGCCACTGCACTCCAGCCTGGGTGACAGAGTGAAACTCTGTCAAAAAAAAAAAAAAAAAAAAATTGGGTTTCTAGGAACATCAAATGAGATACAGCATATGAACAAATTATAAGTGGTGAACAAACAGAGAAACAGGAATAGCTATAGTAGACTGTAGCTATAGCGGTGACTTAGTACCTACCTAACACTGTCTTCACCCATGCTTACCCTAAAGGAGCCAGTTACTCGTGAAAAGCTCTTTTTGTGTTTCCTCTTGCACTGACTACACTGAATCCTGGGTCTCCCATGTGGATATCATGTCCACAAAAACGCTGGCGTTTCCTGGCTATGAGAGACACTTGATCTTTCCTTTCACTGGTGGTTTTTTTCATTCTGTTTTCTCTGCTTGGAAGCTCACTTCTGACTTCACCTCGTCTGGACCAAACATACCCTGTCTGCATCCACAGTGATGAGCATGCAAAGGACCCACTGATGTACCTCTCTCCCCCACTAGATGGTGGACCCTGGGCACCGATGGCATTGTGCTCATCTAGGTCCTGCCATGAGCCTGACATAGAGCCTGGCATGGGGGAGGTCCTTGATGGATGAGCAGAGAAGCCGCCCCTTCCCTGTCCAGCCTTGTGAGCCACTTACGTTTTCACTGTTGACATCAGCCTCACTGGGGCAGCCAAACAGTTCCCGCCTCAAAAGATTGCCGTCATACTCCAGGAAGGTCAGGTAGAGGTTGCGAAAAAACTCCACATGCTTGTTCTTCACCCGGAGCTTCTTGGGGGAGTTCCAGTGAATGACCTGGCAGGGAGATAAGGAAGTGGTCAGGTATGGTGGGGGTCCCTCACACCTGTAGGAAGCCATGGCTCAGCACTGGGCTAAGCATTATTTGAGGGTCCGCTCGTTCACTCATTCAACATTTTGGCAGAGTGGTTAAGGGTAAGGGCTCTGGGGCCAGGTCACCTGGGATCAAACCCTGACTCTGCTCTAGATAGTCCTTTAATCTCACACAAGTGACTGAATCTCTGTGCCTCAGTTTCCTCATCTGTGAAATGGGAATAATCTGTGCCAGTTATTACATTGTCATCTCTCAGCCCTAAGATGTGATGCTTAGGCCACAACTCTGCAAATTCTGCTTGGCCACCTGCTGCCTGTAGGTGCCACCCAGAGGCAGCATGACTGGGACATGAAGGGTCTGGAAGGGGAGAAAGGCGCTTGCTCCTCCTGTTGCTTCCTGTCCCTGTGGGCATCACCCTAGTCCCATTTTTTCAGCCCAGCAGTGGCACCTCCTTTCTTTAGCAGCAGCTACATCCATTCTGCAGTTTTTCTCACACTCAGAACATGCTTCGTTGTCCCTACTTCTCAGCCCAGTGATGCTGCCTCTGGAATCAGCTGGTGATGCCATCCTAGAGGTCTGGGTCCTGGCCCTAGGTTTTAATCATTCCTACCTCCTCCTCCTATTTCTTCAGCTCTAGGGTGGTGCTTCCCGTACCAAGTGAACACTTTATGCCTCATAACTATTTTTAAAGATTAAATTCTCTGTTCAAATAATTGCTGTGGTTTCTGCCTCCAGCCAGGACATTGAATGATACACTGTCTCATAAAGCTTTTTTGAAAAATAAACAAGTTCATGCCTATAAAGCATGTAAATAATGCCCAGCACATGGTAGGTGCTCAATAGATGCTGGTTCTGACTAATGAGTGCCTAGAGTATAGAGGGCTGGGAAGCAGCCAGAGACATGGGACACTGGGTCCCTCCCTTGGCACACTCATGGTCAGTTGGGGAAAAGTGTCCACAAACAGGTAATTTGAATGTGATGATGGAGAGGCAATCAAGAAGAAATGAGAGGCCGGGTGCAGTGGCTCATGCCTGTAATGCCAGCACTTTGGGAGGCTGAGACGGGCAGATCACCTGAGGTCAGGAGTTCAAGACCAGCCTGGCCAACATGGTGAAACCCTGTCTCCACCAAAAATATAAAAATTAGCTGGGCGTGGTGGCAGGTGCTTGTAATCCCAGCTACTCAGGAGGCTGAGGCAAGAGAATCACCTGAACCCAGGAGGTGGAGGTTGCAGTGAGCCAAGATTGCACCACTGCACTCCAGCCTGGGCAACAAAGTGAGACTCCGTCTCAAAAAATAAAAAAAAAAGAAGAAATGAGAGCTGAAGAATGATCAGAGAAGCATCAAAGAAGAAGATGCTTATGCTGGAGCTTGAGGGAGACAGGGCCTGGGACAGAGGGAAGATGTGTTGTGTGGGGCCGGGTGGCTCATTTGGAACATGAGAACTCAAGTGCTCTAGCTGGAGCACAAGGGGCAGAAAGATGTGGGGAGGTGTAGTTGGTAGTGGGGTCGTAGGGTCATGCCCTGGACCTGAGAGGCCCATGGTCAGCACTCAGACTGTAGGTACTGCAGATTTTCAGGAGGAGGAACATCCATAACTCCAGGTTTCAGAAAGATCACTCTATTTATAATGAAGAAGATGCAAGTCGCAGGATGGGAGATGCAAAACTAGAGCCTAGGATGATGGTTAAGAGTCCGCTGTAACTTCCAGCCGAGACAGAAAGCCTTGCAGACAGTTTGATTGGAGAGACAAGATATGCACACAAAAAAAAATCTGGGAAAAGCAATAAAATATTTATAAAATATTTATTTATTTGTTTATGACATGGTCATAACAAAGTGCACTCTTGGTTCACTGCAGCCTCGACCTCCTGGGTTCAGGTGATCCTCCCACCTCAGCCCTCTGAATAGCTGGGACCAGGCACATGCCACTATGCACAGCTAAGTTTTTGTATTTTGTAGAGATGGGGTTTTGCCATGTTGCCCAGGCTGGTCTCAAACTCCTGGACTCAAGTGATCCTCCCACCTTGGCCTCCCAAAGTTCTGGGATTACAGGTGTGAGCTACCACACCTGGCCTAGAATATTTAATAGTACTAAAATTTATTTTAAGAAAGCACCTTAATTTATTATTAATATCTGGTGGCATTCATTGTTAGTATTAAAAATGATTCATTATTACTATAGAATAACCATGATCAGCAAGACATAATTTGTATTAGTTCATTTAATACTCATAACAGGCCTATGGGGCAGCATGATTATTAACTCCATTTTACAGATGGGGAAGTAGAGGTACAGAAAGACTCTGTAATTTGCCTGTGGTCACAGAAAAGTAGGCTTGGAACCTCTGAAAACTGGTTCCAGAGTCTACCTGCTTAACTACTTACTGAGCTTGCACTGTGTCTGAGATCAGCACACAGGGACCCAGGAAACTGATGGCTGGGCCAATCAGATGGTCTCTCACACTTGAGCCACATAAGCTGAACCCTGAATGATGGGTGGAGGCAGAGGGTCCAAGGGGACAGGTCGAGTCCAGGTGATGGAAATCACACACCATTAAAAACAGCTAAGCCAAGGAAAGACCCCAAGGGGTCTGCACTGTGAGGTGACCCTGGTCATATATGATCATATTCTCAATGCTCCTTGGCAGACACCAAGGCAAGGCTGAGCCCAGTGCAATGGCGTGAATACCTGAGCACAGTCCCCAGAGAACCCTCCATGGGACACCTGTGATGGGAAAGGGAAGCCTGTACTGAGTGGCCACTGCTCATGCCCTTGGCTGGGAGCCTTCTCCTGGGGGGCTCACCCATGGGTTGAACACTTCACCAGCAGTTTTACATTCATTGGCTTCTTTTAGTCCTCACAATGACCCTAGCAAGGCATGCAATTGTAAAGAGGAAGAAACAGTGAAGAAGTGACCTGCCTATGGCCACCTGGCTGGTAAACATGGGAGCTAGGCTTCAAACACAAGCAGGTCTGATTCCCAAGCCCACGTTCTTTCCTATACACTGTGGAGGACAGAAGCCAAGCTTTTAAAACATTCTGTTTCATGCTTTGTCTGATTATAGAGGAAATGAAATAGCCTTTCCCTCAATAGCCCCCTACTATCCTTACTCTCTCCTCCTGCGGGGGTTGAACAGTATATCAAATGTAATGGACTGTCTCCCATTCCCCCACAAAATTCACATGTTGAAAGCTTAATCGCCAAGGTGATGACATTAGGAGGTGGCATCTTCGAGAAGTCATTAGGTCACGAGGGAAGAACCCTCATGAGCGGATTAGTGCCCTTAGAAAAGAGACCCCAAAGTGCTCCCTTGCTCGCTTCCACCATGTGAAGACAGATGGAAAAGGTGCCGACTATGAACTGGAAAGCATGCCCTCACCAGACACCAAATCTGCCAGCACCCTAACCTTGGACTTCCCAGCCTCCAGAAACTGAGAAATAAACATCAAGCAGCCAGACTGGACTAAGACACTGAGGGAAGGAACTGGGTATCCACAGCTCAGTTACTTCCTGCTTCCCTCCTTTGGTTGGGTTCCACCTATGAGAGTCTGCAGCAGGGTCCAGAGCCTGCCATCTGAAGAGAGGACTGGAAGACCCAGCTCTCTCTGTCCTCTGTTTTGGGAATGTGCATTAGCAATACCCATTGAAGCTGGCTGGATAAATACTGCTCTAGAAGACCAGTTTTCTCTCTCATGGCACAATGAATTATGGGAAACCTATTTGGTCCAAACCACATCCCCACGAACTCCCATAACCAACAATGAATGATACAGTAGCCAGAGTAAGAACTATGGACTTCAGACCAGCCAAGTTCTGAATTCCAGCTATGCTCTTTACTTAGCTGTGTGTGTCCTCGAATAACTCGTTTCTCTTCTTGGAACCTGTTTCCTCAAGTGCAAGGTGGGGATCAGCAAGCCTGACAAAGTAGGTAAGAGGGTTAAACAAATGTCTAGCTCAGTGCTTGCATGTTAGAGTAGCTCCGTAAGTGTGGGTCTCCTTCCCTCTCAAAGATGGGGCAGGGAAGGAGGAGCTCTGCCTTCCTTTCTCCTTCCTGCCGGCATCAGTCAGGAAGAAAGCACTCAGCATTCAGGAGGGTAGAGACGGCTGGCAGGGATGAAACTATTTGATGAGGCTTACATTTCAGGGACGGATGAGTGTGCAATATGTGCTTTTCTTCTTGTGCCTTTTGAAGGGTAGGAAAAGGGAGACTCTCCCCTGAGAACACATTTGATCTGGGCATAAGATCCTGGGCCATGCATTAAAATAATTGCACGTGGGCTGGTGTCACTCACACCCAGTGGGGGGATCGTGTCGTCTTTGCGAATGATTCCAGTGCTTGCCAAGTGCTGAACCAGCAGGAAGGTTGATGGATGTGGATCTGACTGAGGAAATGTAAGCTTCCTCAACAGGGAGAAACTTAAACTAAGTGAAAAGAAGGGCTGGCCTATGGACCCCGCAAACAAAGCTTAATGGATTGTGCACAAATCTGCCAGGTACTTAAAAGACATGGTCTCATTAAATCCTCCAAACAAGCCCATTTGAATCCCATTGTCCACTTTATGGAGATGGTATGTGACTTGCCTATATCTCACAGCTGGCAAGTTGCAGTGCTGAGACTGGAAGCCAGCTCTAAAGCCTAAACCTGAGGTTCTTAACTACTATCATATCTAGTCCTAAAGGGCTGAGCATTTTACAGACGAGGAGAGTGAAATTTACAGAGAAATGTGTCTGCCCAACATCACATGGTGAGTCTGTGCCAAGTCAGGGTTGGGACTAGGACCCAGGTCTCCTGGTGCCCCACAACCCACCCCAAGCCATCTGTTAGCTCATCAAGCCTCGTCTCGCTCAGCATCTGTCTAGTTTATGTGTTCACTACAGGCAAGTGCTGGTGTTATATAAGAAGGAAGATGCGGGAGTGGATGGCAAGGTAATGGGCAAGCAAAGGCGGTTCTGAAGAGTGCTTTCCAATCCGACTCCCTCTGATTGGCAAGCCCATTCAAAAATCTATTAAGGTATATTCAGATTTACATTTTGCACCTGAGTTTTTAATCATCAGGACATAGAATACTCCATTACCTTGTGCTAGGATCTAAATAAATAATATTTAGTTTGGTGCAAAAAGTACTTGCGGTTTTTGCCATTAAAATTGCAAAAACTGCAATTACTTTTGCACCAACCTAAACAGCTATCATGTATTTAATACCCATTATATGCTAGACATTAGGCTGGTGTTTTTTGTTTGTTTGTTTGTTGTTTTAGAGACAGGGTCTATGCTCTATCACCCAGGCTGGAGTACAGTGGTGCAATCTGGGCTCACTGCAGCCTCAATCTCCCAGACTCAAGTGATCCTTCTCCTGAGTGGCTGGGACTACAGGCACACACCACCATGCCCAGCTAATTTTGTTTATTTTTTGTAGTGTTGCCCAGGCTGGTCTCAAACTCCTAAACTGAAGCGATCCTCCTGCCTCAGCCTCTCAAACTGCTAGGATTACAGCACTTTGAGCCACTGCATCTGGCCAGGCCAGGGTTTTTTATGTATGTATGTATCCATATACATATATATGGATATTAAATACATAATACCTATTATTTACTTCTCTACATTGAATGTGATCAAGGGATTATAGAGGAAACAAAATAGCCCTCACCTTTCCCTCAATAGCCCCCTACTGTCCTTACTCTCTCCTGCGGGGGCTGAATAGCTTATTAGATGTAATAGACTGTCTCCCACTCCCCCTCAAAATTCACAAATGTGATTGTGGGATCTCATTCAATCAAAACAACCTGTTATGGTGGTTTCTATTATTATCTTCATTTTACAGAGGATGAGTCTGAGCGTCAGACTAGCCCAGGGTCACTAAGTGAGTACGTGCTCAAGCCTAAAACAAAATCAGATCTGTCTTGCTCAGTATATTAGTCAGGGTTCTCTAGAGGGACGGAACTAATAGGGTAGATATATAAAGGAGTTTATTAAGTCTTAACTTACATGATCACAAGGTCCCACAATAGGCTGTCTGCAAGCTGAGGAGCAAAGAGAGCCAGTCCAAGTCCCAAAAATGAAGAACTTGCATCCAGCACGGGAGAAAGAGGTGGGCTGGGAGGCTAGGCCAGTCTCTCCTTTTCACATGTTTCTGCCTGCTTTATATTTGCTGGCAGCTGATTAGATGGTGCCCACCAGATTAAGGGTGGATCTGCCTTCTCCAGCCCACTGACTCAAATGTTAATCTCTTTTGGCAATACCCTCACAGACACACCTGGGATCAATACTCTGTATCCTTCAATCCAATCAAGTTGACACTCAGTTTTAACCATCACACTCAGAAATGATTTTCTTTCTATTATATCTCATTTATTCATTCAACAGATAGTAAGATGAGCACTGATTTTGTGCCAGACACTGACCTGGGGGCTGTGAATGCAGAGATACACAAAAGAGACCATACTCTCTTCCTGAAACTTACAACTTAGATAGAGAGGAAGGTATCACAAAACTGTCCATTTTAAACTACAAGTATGATAACGTGCATTTAAAGAGGCTGTTGCTGATTTTTCCTGGGAAGGGCACATTAAGTGGAAAGAAACCAAGACCCAGAGTGGGAAAGTGACTTACCCAGAGTCACACAGCAGAGGTAGAAGTAGAGGCCAGCTTCTGTCTCCTGGGCCACTGCTCTTTCCACTAAACCACATCTCTCACTCTGAAAATCTGACTTAGGATCTGTGTTGCTGATACATATATATATTTTTTATCAGTGTTTGTCTGACTACTAAGAAATGTTACGTCTTGGTCCCTTGAGGGAAAGAATCACCCATCATTGCTGGCTTGGGGGCAGCAAGCTGGTGACTACTAAGGAATGTCTTGTCCTGGTCCCTTGAGGGAAAGAATCGGCCATTATTGCTGGCTTGGGGGCAGTAAAAGCTGGTGGTGTAGACATTTACTGACAGGCTTTCACATCTGAGACAGAGTGACACTGGAGAATGCGCTCAAAATAGATTTTTGTAAGGAGCTGATAAGTGCATGTGGATCTACAAGGATTGTGATGAAAATCTGTGATAACTTGTTCCACTTTCTGAGGCACGTTATCAAGCAGTAATAATTATTATTAGCAGCTAACATATATCAGACACTTACTGTATGCCAGGCACTGCTCTGAAAACTTTGCTTCTGATAGGTCATTTACTCTTTACACAACTCCATGAGACAAGTGATGCTCTTACTATGTTGCCTGTCAGGTGAGAAAAGTTTAGCACATTGCCTGAAGTTACATAGCTAGAAAGTAGGAGAGTCAGGATTTGAACCCAAGCAGATAGAAAAATTAGAATTCTGTGTCCCTTATTTCTCCCATATCTGTCATCATTAAATGAACATGAGATTGACAAAAGATGACAGGATCAGAAATGAAACTTACTTTCCCCTTCTAATACCCACCCCTGGGATACTAAGGCTGCAGGGTGATTTAGGATTTCCCAGATACACAGTCGGAGCCTCCAGTCTGGCAGGAAGCAGACAGAGGGAGGCATGGAAGTTGCATGCCAGGTGGGCTGCAGGAGCTGCCAAGCATCAGGGGCCCCATGGGTGTGATCTGATTGGATCTGAAATGCCTATAAAGGCTGAGTATATGTGCAGACTTGGAGTCAGCCTCTACTGAGCCAGAGAAAATTGACAGAAATTGATTACTGTCCAGGAAACTTAAACATCATCTGGGAAGGCAGCAGAAGTCAATGTGATTAAAGGAGACACGAGAAACTCTATCACCCATCAAGGGCACAGAAGAAAGCAGTTCAAAGGCAGAAACAAGACCTCAGTGCCAGGACAAGGCTGTGGAAAGAGTCCAGCCAACACTTCTGATGCACTTAGACCCCAGAGGGTTCATAATTAATGGTGCAAAAGAGTGAAGAAATCAGAGCCTGTGTGCAAATGGCCAGGTGAATAAGAACATGGATCTTATCTCTTCCAAGTTACTGGGATAAGAGGCATTAGAAAATGGGTCTCCATCTCAACACTCCAACTGACCTTCTATGATCCACAGAATAACACCTAGCCTGATAGGTAGGCCTGATGCAAACTGCCTCCCACTTATGATTCCAGCTCTATATCCAGCCTAAAAGGCATTCCTAGTATTTCTTAAACCTGTCTCTCATGGTGCTGTGCCTTTCCATATGCTCTCCCCCTTGCTAGAATGTCCTTATTTTCTCTCTACAATGCCTACCTTCTTTTCTCTTCCTTCCTTCCTTTCCTTCCTTCCTCTCTTCTCTCTCTCTCTCTTTCTTTCCTCCTCCTCCTCCTCCTTCTTTTCTCTTTTTTTTCTGAGACAGAGTCTCACTCTTGTCACCCAGGCTGGAGTGCAATGATGCGATCTCAGCTCACTGCAATCTCCACCTCCCAGGTTTAAGCGATTCTCCCGCCTCAGCCCCCTGAGTAGCTGGGACTACAGGCATGCGCCACCACACGTGGCTAATTTTTGTATTTTTAGTAGAGACGAGGTTTCACCATGTTGGCCAGTCTGGTCTCAAACTCCTGACCTCAGGTGATCTGCCCACCTCGGCCTCCTAAAGTGCTGGGATTACAGGCATGAGCCTCCGTGCCTGGCCTCCTACCTTCTTTTCTACCAATGCCAGCTCATCCTTCATGGCTGAGCTCAAATGCACATGTTCTGCAAAGCTTTTCCTGAACACTCACATTGACACCCCCTTGCGTGTCTCCCCCTCCACCCCATTCTTCCTAACAGAACACTAATTTTGTTTGTAGTTGCAATGTCTCCCGCCCCTGTGAATGGATCGTGACCCAAGATCCAAGCCAATCATGATGATTCAAGTCTCTGATTTCCCAGACTACCTTGCAGCCAGGGGTGGCCACGTGACCTAGGAATGCCCAAAAAGTTACATAGGGAAGCATTCGATTTCCTAATAAAAAGGTTCACATATGGCTAGTGTCCTCTTCTCACTTCACTCACCTTTCTATCGTAAACAGAGATGTGATGACTAGAACCATGACAGCCGTCTTGTGACCATGAGAGGTCAACACATTGCTCTCCTATGAGCCAGTGCCTGTGTTTGCTTACTCTAGAGTTCTCAGGTAAGAAATTCAAACCCCCTACTTTATTTTAAGCCACTGCAAATTGAGTTTTCTGATTCTCATTGTAAGCATTCCTAACATAACACCCTAGGCAATTGCTAGGTCCTTCTTCAGTGCTCTACAGGCTCTTGCAGTTAGCTCTATTAGAGAACTCATCGCATGCTTCTTGTAATTATTTATTTACATGCCTGCACCTGGCACCATTGGGATGTGAATTTCCAGGCTGGCAGGGAACTTGACTTATTATTCTTTTGGAGTGCCACAGTGCCTGGCACGCAGTTAGTATTCAGTAGCTGCCCTTTGGTTCAAGAATGGAAATCATGATGATGGCATTCTCAATAATCCTCACATTCTGTCTGTCTACAGTAAATCAATGATAAAAGCTCTACTAATGTGGGATTTGGAATGGAGAAACATATTCCCCTTTTCTTTGTCTAAGGGACAAACAGCTTGTCATTTTTTTTTGAAGGAGTTTAAGCTCCTGCTATTATCCCCTTGTTGGGATTTTCAAAGAGAAGGACAATATTTTCACAAGTCCTTTTCCTTGTCATCTTTGGGATTATGACACTTGAGAGAAAACGAGGAGCAGACAAACCTACAAGCCAGAACCAGCTCCAGCTCTGATCTGCACTTAGTTGCTATGTAACCCGCACCTAGTTGCCTAATATCACAGAGACAGCCCCTCATCTGTAGAAGGGGCGTAACCACAACTACTTTGCAAAGTTGTGGTCAATATCAGGACTGATGAAATGATGGAGATAAAGGTATATTGCATGTGTTCATTCAAGACATCTGGTTTAGACTTCATGAAAGAGTCACCTTACCAATGAAGAAGGCTGGATGAAAACAGAACCTCTATGGGGGAAGGAGGAGTAAGAAACAAGATTTTAAATATGGGACTGCAGATTGTCACACAACCTGAGGGGTAAGGATAGGGAAGGTACAGACAACACAGCCCAGAGATGAAGCCAGGCCAAGGGCAGGTCCTCCTGGCTAGGCTTCAAGGACTGACCCGAAAAGGGGACTATTCTGAAACACAGGCACTTTAAAATGGGTTTAAAGTACTGGGCAGATGGGAGGCGGAGGTTGCGGTGAGCCAAGATTGCACCACTGCACCCCAGCCTGGGCAACAGAGCAAGACTCTGTCCCCACCCTCCCCCCGCCCCCCCCCCACCCCAAATAAAAAAGTACTAGGCAGAGATCAAGAGTGCTGTTGGGCAGGGGCAAGGCACTGATCTGGTAAGACTTAGGTTCAAATTTTACCATTGCCTTTTCTGTCACTCCAAACTACCTACTATATTTGAACTTCTATTTTTCAACCTCTTAAAAAAACTAATAATACCTGCTGCATAGGACCAATGAAACAAAAGCTGTAATGGCACTGTAGTAGGTAATTTTAGGTGTTAACTTGACTGGATCATGGTGTGCCCCGATATTTGGTGAAACAATTATTTCTAGGTGTGTTTGTGAGGGTGTTTGCAGATGAGATTAGCATCTGAATCATCAGTGGACTCAGCAAAGCAAATGGCTCTTCCCAGTATGGGGAGCCATGGTCCAATCCATTGAGGCCCTGAATAGAAGAAAAAGCCAAGGAAGGAGAAATTTGCTTATTTTTATTTTTATTTTTTGGCTCATTATTTGAGCTGGGACTTCAGTCTTCTCCTCCTTTCAGACTGGGACCGATATGGTTTGGCTGTGTCCCCACCCAAATCTAATCTCGAATTGTAGCTCCCATAATCTCCAGGTGTTGTGGGAGGGGCCTGGTGGGAGGTAATTTAATCATCGGGGCAGGTTTTTCCTGTGCTGTTCTCTTGATCGTGAATAAGTCTCACAAGATCTGATGGTTTTATAAACAGCAGTTTCCCTGCACATGCCCTCTTGCCTGCCGCCATGTAAGTCATGCCTTTGCTCCTCCTTCGTCTTCTGCCATGATTGTGAGGCCTCCACCTAGCTAGGTGGAACTGTGGGTCCACTAAACCTCTTTTTCTTTATAAATCACCCAGTCTCAGATATTTCTTCATAGAAGTATGAAGATGGATGAATACAGGGATTTAACCATCAGCTTCCTTGGTTCTCAGGGCTTCAGACTCAGATTGAATTATATCACTGGCTTTCCTGGGAATCCAGCTTGTAGATGGCAGATGGTGGGCCTTCTCTGCCTCCATAACCCATGGGTCAATTCTCATAATTAGTATCTTCAGATAGATATACATTCTATTTCCTATTGGTTCTGTTTCTCTGGAGAATCTAATATAGGTGTCCACCATGGAGCCTGCAGCAGATCCGTGCTCAGTGCTTGTGATGTGAATCAAGTCTGTGGAATATACACACTCCATTAGCACATGATTCTCTCTGAGGGAGGCTCAGCACTAGCTAAAGTGACACTGTGCAACATCCTGGACTGCTGGATCCTTCAACGCAAGAGCTGTGTTCTATCCAACTTTGCATGCAAAAGGAGGCTTGGTCAATGTTTGTTGACTCCCCATGGATTGTATCTCAGCTTTTTTATGCTCCTGATGAGCTGCTGAAGCTTCCCTTTCATCCCCCTTCCTTTTCCTTTCCAATTCCTGACAATTATCAGGTATTGCTATTAAATAAAAATTAAATAAAAATGGTGCCCTTTATACCAAGACATCTCTTTCAGCCACAAAAGTTTTGCCACAGTGCAGTCTGGGGTCCTGGTACTCATAACTCTTTGGCTCCTGTCACACAGATTCCTGTTGCCTTTTGGTTTTTAGGAGTCTCAGCCAAAAAGGAAAAGAAAAATTTCTTCCCAGACAAAAACACATCATTATCCAGGAAAGGCAAAGAAAAAAGACCCAACTCATTGATGACTTAGTCCTCTCACTTGGAAAATGTAGACACTTAGGCCAATGAATGAATCCCAGGCCTTGTCTTATATCCTATCATTTCTTATTCTGTTCTCTGTAATATTTCTTATTTTTCCCTGCCCAAGGAGGTAGAGGCTAAGGAGGGGATAAAAGGACAACAGGAAAATGAAGACTTTTCACAATACTCAGGGCTGGGAAGGTCATGAATCCATGAGATGATTCAGCTGTATTTTCTCTAATGTTCATCATGTTCAATGTGCTGGGTTCCTTTATGCTGTAAAATGGGGGTAAAAACCAATTTGAACTGGATTCTGTTACATGCAAAGAATTCCTGATGCTGCCTTGATAGCAGGACATGAAGAAAGATGCAAACAGCGTTAAGTGTCCTCAATGACTGCTGTCTTTATGCGACTTCCCTGAAGACAACCCACACAAGACCAGGAGTGATAACCAGCCCGTATTTTTCCTGTCTCTATGGAATTAATTACTAAGACTGTATTCACATTTTAGCCTCCCCACAGTGTCCTCCTCGGGAGTGTGATTGGAGGACAGGCAGGCTAGAAGGAAGCAGATCCCACCTCTAGAGGTTGGCATGGGATCCTTAGCTGAGGAATTTGACCAAGGTAGGTGGAGGAGCAGCTGGCTTGAGTCCCGTGGGATGTTGCCAACTTGGCCGAATTTCAGTAATGCCCTTGGGGGTGGGCACCGTAGGATTTGCTGCTTGGAAACCCTGGGAGAGGTAGCTGTGCTTCCTGGTTCCCAGCAGGCACCTTCCGTGAGGCCCACTATCGCTCTTTTGTCTGCCCTGCATCACCGTCCTTTGCAGAAGTAGATCAGGCCTTCTTCCCATGACTCTAATGGGGCTATCAGTCATGCCTGACCAGCCAGAAGCACAGACACGGCCTCCAGCTGACCAGTGAGTCATTCCTGACCATTCCTAAGAACACAGAGATGGGTTCTTGCATGGATACCTGTCCCATCAAGGGTCAACAGAGTCCTTTTGAGGAGACATTAAGAGAAAAGGGGCTTCTCTCTTCAATTTGGGTTCATGAGTGCTAGTCACTCTTCCATTAGCCTCAGATTTCTTTATGTTTTCATTGCATATTTTTCCTGAAATGACAATTGATCATTTGTTTTCTTGTGTGATAGCTGTATTCTGCACTAGAATGTAAGTTCAAGAAGAGCAAAGGCCTGCACTGTCTCGTTCAGTATTGTGTAACCAGTGTCTAGCTCATAGCAAGTGTGCAATTAATATCTGTTGAATGACTAAGCTCATAGCAAGTGTGCAATTAATATCTGTTGAATGACTAAGCTCATAACAAGTGTGCAATTAATATCTGTTGAATGACTAAGCTCATAGCAAGTGTGCAATTAATATCTGTTGAATGACTAAGCTCTACCTACTGGCTGGAGGCCTCAGGAAGCCACCCTGCCATAACAGAGAAAAGCAAAGGCAGAGAGGGAGAGAGGGGAGAGGCTAAGTCATGTGAGCACCCATATGTAGCTGCATCAATGCAGAAGGCATGATATGGTGGCGTGGCGCTCTCAAATACTGAGGTGTTCTGGGGTTTAAATGAATCTGGCAAAGTCTTCTACCAACCAACCATACTATTACTTATTTTTAGTGCATTTCATAATATTATTTTATAATTACTAATATTTAATTAAAATAACCCACACAAAATGAATAACGCCTTAAAGAAGAGTCCTGCATTATAACCCAAAGTATAAAATAAATGAGTATATACAGACATAAATGATTTTTAAAATAAATAAATATAAATGAGAAAAAGTGACCAATCTTTAATTACAGAGAAATTCTAATAATATATGTAGATACTACTACTCCTTTTTCGAGGAGACGGATCTTAATCCCTCCACTTCCATTGCAGGGTAGATATAATGACTCACTTCCAAAAAATAAGGTATCAAAGGGAAAATTAGGAACTTTTTTTTTTTTTTGAGACAGAGTCACCCAGGCTGGTGTGCAGTGGCGCAATCTTGGCTCACTGCAACCGCCGCCTCCCGGGTTCGAGTGATTCTCCTGCTTCAGCCTCCCGAGTAGCTGGGATTACATACGTGCACCACCACACCCAGCTAATTTTTGTATTTTTAGTAGAGATGGGGTTTCCCCATGTTGGCCAGGATGGTCTAGATCTCTTGCGTTCATGATCCACCTGCCTCAGCCTCCCAAAGTGCTGGGATTACAGGTGTGAGCACCCACGCCCTGGCGAAAATTAGTAACTTTATAGTGGAGGAACCTAGCAAACATTGCCTTTACTACATAAGAATGGCTAACATCCCTAGTGATGTTGTATGTGGGCATCATGTACCTCCTGACACAATGTGAGGAGGAGGGCACGTCACATCTGTGATAGTCTTTCCAAAAACCTATCCTCTCAGTGTAATCGTGAGAAAGTATACTAGACAAACCAACTTAAGGGACATTTTAGAAACTACCTCACCAGTACTCCACAAAACTATTGAGGTCAGTCACAAAAAACCAGGAAAGACTGTGAAATTATGACAGACCCAAGGAGACTAAGGAAATAAAGCTTAATTGGAAAAATTGAGTGAAACACAACGAAAGCTTGAAGTTTACTTGAAAAGCAATATATTGATGTTGGTTTGTCAGTTTTGATAAATGTACCACTGTTAGAAGATGCTGGCCAGGCACGGTGGCTCATGCCTGTAATCCCGGCACTCTGGGAGGCTGAGGTGGGCAGATCACCTGAGGTCAGGAGTTTAAGATCAGCCTGGCCAACATGGTGAAACCCGTCTCTACTAAAAAAAAATACAAAAATTAGCCAGGTGTGGTAGCAGGCGCCTGTAATCCCAGCTACTTGGGAGACTGAGGCAGGGAGAGAATTGCTTGAACCTGGGAGGTGGAGGTTGCAGTGAGCTGAGATCGCACCACTGCACTCCATCCAGCCTGGGCGACAGAGCAAGACTCCATTCCCCGCCTCCCACCAAAAAAAAGATGTTAATGTGAGGGGAAATTGAAACCGAATGACAGATATATACAAACTCTTTATGCTACCTTTTAAACTTTTAAGTCTAACATCCTTCCAAATAAAAGTTTATAATTAAAAAAGGGAGTTCTACAAAGGAGCTACAGATTGAGAATACCAATAAGACAAGCTGATGTGAATAGCGAGAAAACAGCTGAGCTGACACTTCTGTTCCCAGTATAAGCTCTTCCTTAGCTCCATTACAAAGTAGAGAAATGACTCCCTAATTGGATCTGACAAAAAATTGGCAAAAAATGTAAATTCTCAAGACTATTTGAAACATGAATTTACAACCACTATCTTTCAGGAAGAACTTCAAATTGTGTATTACGCCTTGATATATTACTTAATGTTAGTACAAAGATGTGTGATTAGCAAGACATTTAAAAACAAAGCATTCAGAATATGCAGATGAAGTTGCCATAATTTCTGGATGATGTTTAAAGTCTTGTGAAAGTCGGTCTTAAAGTCTTGTGAAAGTCGGTCTTAAGCTTGACAATGTTTCACTGAACTCTGTGAAAAGAGGTTAGAAGTCTCTTTAGTGATTTCTTTCATCAGAGTAAAGGATAATAAAGTCCAGTAAGGAGAATACTTGTTTTTCTTTTTCTTTTTGCCTTGGCAAAAATGGCTGTAAAAATATACAAAGATAATATGGTAACAAAATGAAGTAAGTTCCTTTGTCAGCAAATATTGCAGGAAGAGTCAGAGAAAACCACGCTGAAGGATGGAAGCAACTAGTATTAGACTGAATTACATGGGAGATTTGCTATGGAATTAAATCAAAGTACAGAGTACTGTGTGTAGGCTTACACTATGTGATAGATTCTGTTTAGAGAATGAAAGACACAAAGAATGACTTTTTTGTGAGCACTAAAGGAAAGCTGTCCTGCAGAGTTATATACTGAGCAGTAAATTCCTACTTTAATGATAACAATATTTTATGAAAAGAGAGTACGTGGAATCATTAGAGGTACGGTGCTTTAACTGGAATAACAAAAGGATTCTGGAGTAAGGTCACAGAGTCAGCACCAGGCAATGAATTCCTTGACTCCATCATTGCTAAGCAAGCCTGCAACAGAGTACCTGAGGCCAGCAGGCACAAGCGCTGCTAGATGCCATTGATTTAGATAATTTTATAAAGGCAAGACTAAAAATAGCATTACAATTGTACAATACTTTCTAATGACATGAGAGGTGGCAGTGAAAATCTGTAACACCCAGCTTTGCTGGCTAACTCAAAGCAAAGGACATGTAAGAGATGGCACATGTGAAGAAAGGATGGTTGCTGGTAGTATTCTATCTCACACTTTTGAAAACACACACACATTTTAAATCTGACCCTTCAGTGGAAAGGTGACAAATGAGAAAGTAAATATTGTGCTTTCAGACAGAAGCTCTGAAATAGGATAGAGCTTTTAGAAAATAAATGTTTGAAATTGTTTCCACCGTTATGGGATTGTGAGGCCAAAAAATGATGTTACCTATCAAAGCCCTCATTTCTATATACTTAGAAAACTTCAAAATAGATTTAACTTTGAAAATTAACTTCCAAATAAAAAAAATTACAGTCTTCACTTAAGGTTAATAAGTTCTTGGAGGCTGCAACTTCAAGTGAAATTATATACACTATAAAGAAATCAATTTACCTTGTTAGTTGATATAAACAAGAATTAAGTTCCTATGGCACACAGTGTGTTGTTTCAGTTAAAAGTCACAGTTTCCGTGAACCTATCGATGACATTAAGTGAGGACTTATTGTACGGTGGGTTTTGAATGTGTTATCAAAATGCTAAAGAATATTTAATAAATTAGCAAAAGCAAATGATGGTCATCAAGAGAGACTTAAATATAATAGCTGAATGCTACAAATATCTTTGTATGACTTTTGGATTAAACTGAAACAATGAGTATAAAATGTATTCAGCCAGCCAATGATGTACTTTTTTTCCATTTGGATCTGTGAATTTTAGGAGGGATCTTTTTTTGCAGTCATAGCCATTAAATTCAAGTATTTGTATAACATGCCCTTAAAACTAAGACTATGAATCACTGTGTCACAAAGTACTAAACCAACATTTCAAAAATAATGAAGCACATTCAATAATATTGCTATGTTTAAACATATGAATACTTAATAATGTTTTTCATAAGAGCAAAAGGGTTTATTATTACTAAATTAACTTAAAATGACTCAAACATATAATAAAATGAAACTTTTCTGTTTTATAGTGTATTCATGTACCACAATAAAAATGTTTGCATTGGAATGCGCCAGATCAGAAATATTTTAGTACTGTGACCCATAGTTTAAATTCCAAGCTCCTTCGTACACAGCCTGAACTCTCTGCTTATCTCCTTGTTATTTCTGGACACCATGATCTTTTAGGTCCCTGTGTTCATTCATACTATCCCTCTTTATGTAGCACCTTCATTTCTGACCTGGAGACCTCTAAGCAATATTGCACAGTATTGTTCACATTATGTGGAAATTAGCAGTTGAAACTTCTGTCTCCCGTTTGTAAGGCTTTTTCAGGGCAGGAATTATGATGAACTTGTCTCTATATCCTCAACTTCACTAAGCGTCTTAAAACCCTTGCATGCAACGGGCACTCAGTACTGGGTAGCTTGCTAGGCTGAAATGCGTTTTGCAGCCCTTTCCTCAAGGATAGTTTGGATCTCCAAATTTACACCTGGATATGCTACCTGCCTGTCCCCTTCGTGATAACCGGAAAATTAAACCTTGGTCTCTTGCTCACCTTGGTTACTCTTCTCTGATCACGGCCAAGCTATGAACCGATGATTCATTCAATTTATGGTCTTTTCCAGAATCTCAAAAGTAGATCTTCTAGCTCCTCCTGGACCACCCTTTCTCTGCCTAGCCCTCTGGCTTTCTGAGGCCCAGTGTTAATATCATGCACCCGAGCCTTCTATATGGGAGGCTCTCAGTTAGTGGCTTGATGTCCATGGTCGCCAAATACTGCTTTACAATGGTGCTTCCTTTGCTCAAAATTGTGCCCTTCTTAATAGAGCCAGTATTTATGTAAGGAAGTGTGGGCTTCTAAGGAACTTGTCCTACCAGGCATTCTATAATCAAAGGGGTCTTTCCTGTGTGTTGATATAAAATAGATGTGGGAAATGCTGGGGATCAACAAAATCAATCAGATTTTCTGGCTGCAGGACTTCCTAATACAGTATTTGGTATGTAGTACATAGAACTCTGCTCTCCCCATCCTCCTCCCCAGTTCCCCCGTTTTAAATAAATCCAATTAACACCTCTTAGAACTGTTTGGACATATACTCTGGAAAATGCTGTCGTAGGGTAAAATTTCCAGAGACATCACTTTGCTTCTAGGAATCTTGTTGTTGTTTCTAGCAATAACTGCATTGGAAGTTTATCAGCTATGTGTAACAAAGCCAATGAAGGACAACTGAAATCAATAAAACTCAAAAGAGTTCAGTTCTGAAAATTATCCAGGAGCAAAAAATGGATGAGTGCTGAGGGAAGACAACAGACTCAAGCTTAAGTCACCCAAGGTCCCGTCTGCTTAGCCTGCCATTCTCTGGCATGATCCAAGGACACATGATGTGAAGGTCAGGTACTATCCCAGCTGTGCCACCAACTGGTGTTTAACCTTAGGCAAGTCATTTCCCCTTTGCGTGTCTCTATTTCCCATCTTCGAAATAAGAGAGTTGGCCGGGCATGGTGGCTCATGCCTGTAATCTCGGCACTTTGGGAGGCTGAGGTGGGCAGATCACTTGAAGTCAGGAGTTTGAGGCCGGCCTGGCCAACGTGGTGAGACCCATCTCTACTAAAAATACAAAAATTAACTGGTGTGGTGGTGTGTGCCAGTAATCCCAGCTACTCGGGAGGCTGAGGCAGAACTGCTTGAACCTGGGAGGCAGAGGCTGCAGT
The DNA here is from genome assembly GCF_028885655.2 of Pongo abelii. Classification (NCBI taxonomy): domain Eukaryota; kingdom Metazoa; phylum Chordata; class Mammalia; order Primates; family Hominidae; genus Pongo; species Pongo abelii. The sequence continues at coordinate 39,882,040 of NC_085929.1, forward strand.
GAGCGGGGATCACGCCATTGCACTGTGCCTGTGCAATAGAGCAAGACTCCATATCAAAAAAAAAAAAAAAAAAAAAAGAAAAAGGAAAAAAGAAAAGAAAAGAAATAAGACAGAACAGAGAAGCAGGAAGAGTGCCTTTTTATGTGTCTGCCCACTAGCCAAATGGAAACTATTCCCAGAGAATGCTTATACACTGTTGGTGGGAATGCAAATTAGTACCTCTATGGAAAACAGCATGGAGATTTCTCAAAGAACTAAAAACAGAACCACCATTCAATCTAACAATCCTACTACTCAGTATCTACCCAAAGGAAAAGAAATCACTGTAACAATAAGATAGCTATACTTGTGTGTTCACTGCAGCACTATTCACAATAGCAAAGATACAGAGTCAGCCTAAGTGTCCATCAATGGCTTAATGGAGAAAGAAAATGTGGAGTGTAGGTATATATATATGAATACTATTCAGTCATGAAAAAGAATGAAAACATGGATGGGACTGGAGGCCTTATTTTAAGTGAAATACTCAGAAACAGAAAGCTAAATAACTACATGTTCTCATTTTAAGTGGGAGCTAAATAGTGAGGGCACATGCACAAAGAGTGTGGAATAACAGACATTGGAGACTCTGAAGGGTGGGAGGGTGGGAGAGGGGAGATGGATGAGTAATTACGTAATGGGTACAATGTACATTATTTTGGGTGATGGTTATCCTAAAAGCCCCGACTTCATCACTATGTAATATATCCACGTAACAAAACTGCACTTGTACCACTTAAATTTATACAAAAAAGATGCCTGGCGCAGTGGCTCATACCTGTAATCCCAGCACTTTGGGAGGCTGAGGCAGGCAGATCACCTGAGTTCGGGAGTTCGAGACCAGCCTGACCAACATGGAGAAACCCCATCTCTACCAAAAATACAAAATTAGCCAGGCGTGGTGGCCCATGCCTATAATCCTAGCTCCTTGGGAGGCTGAGGCAGGAGAATCGCTTCAACCCGGGAGGCGGAGGTTGAGGGGAGCCGAGATTGCACCATTGCACTCCAGCCTGGGCAACAAGAATGAAACTCCGTCTCAAAAAAGAAAAAAAAAATTATACACAAAAGAATAATAGGTTTACTAGAATGTCTCAAAGCCTTGTACTACTTTATGTATTGTCCCTTTTAATCTTTCCATCTCTTCTATAAAGTCATGAGGAAAAGTTCCTAGTTTTTCAGATGAAAAGACTTGGTTAGGGTGAGTTAAAGAACTCAGTGACAGCCTGGCCCAGAGTGGGTGCTCTGCCATGTCTGCCGGGGGAATGAGAGATCCCAGCGTACAAGCCACAGGGCAATAGTCCCAAAGGACAGGCTACTTAAACAGGAGCCAGCTGCCTCATATTTAATCCTGAGGACTCCTTGAGTTTACTGGTCACAGCAGTTTACACAGAGATCATAAAACACTGACAGCCCTTGGACGTAGGTCATACAATGAAATGAAACCGGCACTGGCCTGAAGTGAAAAAGAAGTCTGACTGGAAGGCAGTAATTCGAGATTTTAGATCTTCTCCCCCAAACCAACTGTTTTTTTCTTCCTTGATCCATCCCAATCCTCCAAAATCAACCTTAACATTCATCATTCTTATTTCCCTGTGTTTTCCCTGCCTCATTTTTCACTGTAGTCTGCTTAGCTGTGACATGTTCAGTATGCTGATAGATGGTAGCCCCTCATCTTCCCCCAAAAATGTAGAAACTGACACAACTCTATTATAAAATGTTTCAATGCTTGAGTTATGGGCTACTTTTTTTATGCAAATGCTACAAATTGCCCCTAAGAAGATATATCATTTCCTCCTATGGCTGGCATGTTTTCTCTTGTTTTATTCTCTTCTGCTTTAGGATTTTTCTTTTAGGTGTACTCAATTCCCAATTTATAAATGGACTGGGGTCTAAAATTCAGCCTCTGAGTCTGTTGTTTAAAATTCAAATGTTCTGGCCGGGCGCAGTGGCTCACGCCTGTAATCACAGCACTTTGGGAGGCCGAGCCGGGTGGATCACGAGGTCAGGAGTTCGAGACCACCCTGGCTAACACAGTGAAATCCCATCTCTACTTAAAATACAAAAAAAAAAAAAATTAGCAGGGTGTGGTGGCAGGCACCTGTAGTCCCAGCTACTCGGGAGGCTGAAGCAGGAGAATGGTGTGAACCCGGGAGGTGGAGCTTGAAGTGAGCCGAGATCGTACTACTGCACTCCAGCCTGGGCGACAGAGTGAGACTCCGTCTAAAAAAAAAACAAAAAAAATTCAAATGTCCTTTCAAGGATACAGTATTATTAAGGGGCTCTGTTCTGGAGTTAACCCTCTAAAATCCATGTAATCCAAACAGAGTTCATGCAGAATAGCCCTACACAAGAGGACTGTATACAGTCCCATACAATAGTTCTATACAGTCATTATGTTACATATCATGTTTTCATTGGAAAATATTTTCAGGTAGAAACTCATTGCTGTATCAGAGGAAAACGCTGCGGACTTGGAATCAGACAGATGTGAGTTGGAATCTCAGCTCTGTCATATTTAGCTGTGTGACTGGGCAAGAAAAGTGACTTAACCTGTGTGATCCTTCATTTTCTGACTTATAAAATGAAAAAGGATTTACCTTGTGAGACTTGGGAAGATTAAGTGAGGTCATGCCTGGAACACCATTCCCACCCAATCATCCTGGAAAACACCTTTTCATCTTTTGAGGCCCACAATGAAGCTGTGACAGCTTACTTCTGTAGGACAAACACATCTGAGAGCAGCAACTTACGCAACCCTTAGAATGATCCTGTATGGCAGACTTATTTTTTTATTTTATTTTTTTTGAGACGGAGTCTTGTTCTGTCGCCAAGGCTGGAGTTCAGTGGCGCAATCTTGGCTCACTGCAAGCTCCGCCTCCCGGGTTCACACCATTCTCCTGCCTCAGCTTCTCGAGTAGCTGGGACTACAGGCGCCCACCACCACGCCCGGCTAATTTTTTTGTATTTTTAGTAGAGACAGGGTTTCACTGTGTTAGCCAGGATGGTCTCGATATCCTGACCTTGTGATCTGCCCGCCTCGGCCTCCCAAAGTGCTGGGATTACAGATGTGAGCCACCACGCCCAGCCGGCAGACTCATCTTAACGTGTGTTCTGAGCTAGACAATCTAGGAGTGGCCAACCTAGAGATTCCTTCCTTGTCTATAAGAAACATCTGAGCCCATATATGGGACCAAAGTCCTGAATTTTGGGTTAAATGAAGGTTGCCAGTTAGAGTTCTGTATTAGTCCATTCTCACCTTGCTATAAAGAAATCACATCTGTAATCCCTGAACTTTAGGAGGCTGAGGTGGGCAGATCACTTGAGGTCAGGAGTTTGAGACCAGTCTGGCCAACATGGTGAAACCTCGTTTCTATTAAAAATACAAAAATTAGCCAGGCGTAGTGACATGTGCCTGTAGTCCCAGCTACTTGGGAGGTTCAGGCAGGAGAACTGCTTGAACCTGGGAGGTGGAGGTTGCATTGAGCCAAAACCACGCAACTGCGCTCCAGCCTGGGCAACAGAGCAAGGCTGTGTCTCCAAAAACAAAAACAAAAAAACCCTGAGGGCTGGTAATTTATAAAGAGGTCTAATTGGCTCATGGTTCTGCAGGGGCTGTACAGGAAGCATAGTGGCATCTGCTTTTGGAGAGGCCTCAGGAAACTTACAATCATGGCAGAAGGGGAAGCAAGCACGTCCTATGTGGCCAGAGCAGCAAGAGAAAAAGGGAGGAGATGCTATACACTTTTAAACAATCGGATCTTGTGAGAACACTATCATAAGAACAACACGATGCGGATGGTGCTAAACCATTCATGAGAAACCACCCCCATGATCCAAGCACCTCCCAGTAGGCCCCACTTCCAGCACCGGGGATTACATTTCAACATGAGATTTGGATGGGGACACAGATTTAAACCGTTATCAAGGTCATTAGTGGGAGAGTGTTAAGTGAAAATGCTATATAAACTGCGTGATGTTTGCAGATAGTTGCAGTTTTCCTGCCCAGCCCACCGCCACTGGGCTGTACAAAGGCAGATATCTTGTCCAGCCCACTGCCACTGGACTCTTTCTGTACATAAGGCAGCTCTCCTGTCCAGCCTGCTGCCACTGGACTCTCTCCCCTGTATGTAATCCCCCGATAAAACCCCATGTTGGCTGGGCACAGTGGCTCACGCCTATAATCTCAGTACTTTGGGAGGCTGAGGTGGGCGGATCACGAGGTCAGGAGTTCAAGACCAGCCTGGCCAACATGGTGAATCCCCGTCTCTACTAAAAATACAAAAATTACAGGCGTGCACCACCATGCCTGTAATCCCAGCTACTCCGGAGGCTGAGGCAGGATTGCTTGAACCCGAGAGGCGGGGGTTACAGTGAGCCGAGAATGCGCCATTGCACTCCAGCCTGGGTGACAGAGCAAGACTCTGTTTCAAAAAATAAATAAATAAATACATAAAAATATACCATGCCTGGTTCTGGTTTGCTGTCTCTGGGTCTCTTCTTCAGCCTCTTGGAGCTGATGACTTTCCTAATGAGGTTCATAGGGGTTTGATACAACAACTTCCTCTGAAATGTACTTCCTGTTGATTCCAGAAAGAGCTCAATGCATTCTACATAAACATTTTTGAAGCAATGGCCTGGGCCCAGCTGTGTCCATCTATTTCTTCTTAACTTGCATTTGGGTTTCTACTCTTTCTCGTGTAGTCCTTGCACTTACTCCCTGCTCTGGAGATATGAGCAGGGGAGGAGCAGCAGTTTTCACAGCACTGTGGAGAGGGGCAGCAAGGATATTTTGGGGCTGAGGGGTAGTGTGAGGGCAGCAGATGGGGAAGGAAGAGAGTCCAGGTGTCTGGGAGTTTGGATATCAAGATTCAGCTCAGGTTTCCTATCTGAATCTGAATTCCTTGAGATTCAGATTCTGCATCACACTCCCCAACTGGCTCAGAGACCCTCCTCTTGCTCTGTTAGGCTCCCTCACTTCCTTACATCACAGCACCTAGCAGACTCTATTAGAATTTTCCATTACTCACCAATTAGGTCTCACTAGAGACTTTCCTGAGAGCAGGAACCATGGCTTACTCAGCTCTGGGACTCTAGAAACCCCTAGAGAGACCCATTGGTAGACCCTCTGCTTGCCCTTTCCTGGTCATTACCAACTGATTCTGGCCAGAGCTTCATTCTCTAATGGTCCATCAAAGGCTCAAGAACTAGAGCAAAGTTTCACAGAATTTCTCTCATGCTCCTTTCTCTAAACCAGCACACTACACACTCTGGTCTCCTAAGAGTTTGTGCTACTGGTAAAGTGATAAAAAGATGCTCCCTTGGGCCTTTCTCTTCTCTTTTTAATTTAAGACTCAGCCAGGGAAGGCTGAGTCATCAAGCATAAGGACTAAAGAGATAAAAATGAAGGTCCTGAAACACAAAAGACTGAGGTAAAGTCAAGTGTATTTCTATGGAGCACTCAAGGGGCATTGCTGAGAATGGGGCAAAGAATAATGGCCTCAATTTTCTCAATAATGTAACTGAACCTGGGAGAGGTTAAGTGATTTACTCAAGTCCCTCAGTTGTTAAGAAGCAGAACTGTCATCAGAATTTACAAGATTGCGTGGCTCCCAAAGGATATACACTTTTGCCTCTTCAGTGAAAACACCTCTCCCCTTAGAAGTTCTCTTAACCAACCTCTACTTAGCACAAAGTTCTCCATGGACACCTAGGGCAGACTAGATGCCCAAAGCTGGTAAGCCTCTCGCTAGTAGGATGTCAGAGGATGTCTGTTCCTACAAATGGGCTCTATGCTCAGCAAGAGTGAGCTGTGATTATTACCGAAGGTGTTTTTATATCTTGTGTTTCTAATGCGATTGGAAATCTAATTAAATATTATTTGAGTTTATGGTATGTAACTGCAACGAATTGCTGTTTTCCTGAAAGGCAAACTAAACGCTTTGCAACAGCTCAATGAAAAGAAGTCCCTAAACAAATTTGCTTTTGCGTTAGGTGTGGGTGAGACCAAATAGGGGGGAAAATAGAACTAACCCAGGACTCTCCTCCAGTTGTTTTGGAAGGTCCCTTAAGTTCTTGTTTCACTTTGAATGAAAGGACACTGATAACCATAGAAGATGCTTGAGGGTGGTTTATGCAAGATAATACAGCACTCAATTAGCAGACCAAAAAACCTGGCCTGTGGATGAAAAGAAAGCAAATCAAGGTTAAAATATTTTTATGATTCTTGCTTTAACTGACATTTTCAATCATCTGACCCAGCATGGGGCCCCCACATTTCCCACAGATGGGCTGCTCAGGTTGACTTTCCTTTGGAGTAGCAGAGTGTGAGCTGAGGGAGACCAGGAGAGGCAGGGTCCCCCTGTCTACAGTAGTATCTGCACACATTCCAAGACCCAGAATGGTTGCCTGAAACCATGCAATAGTGCTGTATAAGTCCGTTTTCACGCTGCTGATAAAGACATACCCAAGACTGGGTAATTTATAAAGAAAAAGAGGTTTAATGGAGAACTCACAGTTCCATGTGGCTGGGGAGGCCTCACAATTATGGCGGAATGTGAAAGGCATGGCTTACATTGGCAACAGGCAAGAGAAAGAATGAGACCCAAGGGAAAAGGGAAACCCCTTATAAAACCACCAGATCTCGTGAGACTTACTCACTACCACGAGAACAGTATGGGGAAAATCGCCCATGTGATTCAATTACCTCCCACTGGGTTCCTCCCACAACACATGGGGATTATGGGAGTTACAATTCAAGATGAGGTTTGGGTGGTGATACAGCCAAACCGTATCACGTACCTAACCTCATACCATGTTTTTTCCTATACATGCATACTTATGATTAGTTTAATTCATAATTAGGCACAGTGAAAGATTAATAACAATAACTTACAATAAAACTGAATAATTATAATACGTCAGCACCACTGCTTTCGCACTTTGGGGCCATGACGAAGTACAATTAGGGCGACTTGAACACAAGCATTGTGATGCCCAGAGAGTCAATCTGATAACTGAGACGGCTACTAAGTGATTCATAGGCCAGTAGTGTAGACAGCATGGAGATGCAGGATGAAGGGATGATTCACCTCCCAGGTGGGACTGAGCCGGATGGTGAGACCCTCTGGGTCCTCTCGGTGCCTGGACATTTCTGTGGAGCCCTCAGGGATGCCTGGACATTTCTGTGGAGCCCTCAGGGATGCCTGGACATTTCTGTGGAGCCCTCAGGGATGCCTGGACATTTCTGTGGAGCCCTCAGGGATGACCCAAGAACACCGTGTGTCTCACTAGGCCAATCTGGGTCTCAGAGTCCTGGTCAAAGTGCATCTTTGCTATTTTTTTTCTTTTTTTTTTGAGATGGGGTCTCACTCTGTCACCCAGGCTGGAGTGCAGTGGCGCAATCTCGGCTCACTGCAGGCTCCGTCCCCTGGGTTCACGCCATTCTCCTGCGTCAGCCTCCCGAATAGCTGGTAATACAGGCGCCCGCCACCACGCCCGGGTAATTTTTCTTTGTATTTTTAGTAGAGACGGGGTTTCATTTTCTTAGCCAGGATGGTCTCAATTTCCTGACCTCGTGATCTGCCCGCCTCGGCCTCCCAAAGTCCTGGGATTACAGGCGTGAGCCACCGCATCTGGCCTATTTTCATTCTTTTTATCTGCTTCCTCCCATCTTTTGTTTTTTCAATCCCGTTCTCCGTTTATGCAGGACCCCCTGTTTGCTGTTTTTTATGTTCTCCCCTTGGGAGTACAACAGCCTCTCCTTACTCGCGGTTTTGCTTTTCTCCACTTCAGTTACCAGCGGTCAACTGCTGTCTGAAAATATTAAATGGAAGATTCCAGAAATAATTCATATTTTAAATTGCATGCCATTTGAAGTAGCATGTTTCATGCCACTTTACATAAGTCATTTAAGTTAAATACTACAGTATTCCTCCTTTTGTGTTTGGCTTAGGTCACTTAGCATAAAGTCCTCAAAGTTCATCCAAGTTACAGCATATGTCAATTTTTTGCTTTGTTTTGTTTTTGAGACAGGGTCTCACTCTGTTGCCTAGGTTGGAGTGCAGTAGCACAATCACAGCTCACTGCATCCTCTGCCTCCTGGGCTCATGCAAACGTCCCACCGCAGCCACCCAAGTAGCTGGGACTACAGGCGCATGCTACCATGCTGGCTAATTTTTGTATTTTTTTGTAGAGATGGGGGTCTTACTATGTTGCCTAGGCTGGTCTCAAACTCCTGGGCTCAAGCAATCCACCTGCCTCATCCTCCCAAAGTGCTGAGATTACTGGCATGAACCACCGTGACTGGCCTTCAGAATTTTATTCCTTTTCAAGGTCTGCCAAAGTTTTTAGTTGTACTTATTTTTATGTTTTTATTTTTGATATAAAAAGACTTGAGAGTTTAGAAGTCTCCTGTGCCCTGCCTGGTCAAGAAATGTCATTTATCAGGAGGACACAAGCCTTCCAAAGCACTAGTTCTATCTGTTGTAATTTGCTCACTGATGGCTGAACATGACTTTCTTTAGAAAGTATCCACTTCTCCATTTGTGACCTATTACATCCAAGACCTAGATTGTAAGGTATATTCCACTTCAATTTTTCAATATAGTGCCAAAGTGTTTTCCAATTTGGTGTATCCGTACACACTCCTATGGGTGACATAAGAGACCACTGGTCAACTGTGACTTGATAGTATCACTCTTCCAATTTGGTGGCTATAAAATTATTTGTGGTCTTAATTTTCACTTCCCTGATGAACAGTGAGGCTATATATCTTTTCATGTGTTTATTGGCCATTTGCCTGGCAACCAAGTGAAAGGACTGTTTACATGTTTTACAGATTTATCATTCATTATTAAGAGTTGTTTATATATTTTGTTTAGTGCTCTTTTGTCAGTTACATGTGTTGAAGTATCTTTTGCTTTTCTCTCTCTCTCTTTTTTTTTTTTTTTGAGATGGAGTCTTGCTCTGTTGCCTAGGCTGGAGTATAGTGGCACAATCTCGGCTCACTGCAACCTCTCCACCTCCCGGGCTCAAGAAATTCTCCTGCCTTAGCCTCCCGAGTAGCTGGGACTACAGGCGTGCGCCACCACGCCTGGCTAATTTTTGTATTTTTAGTAGAGATGGGGTTTCACATATTGGCCAGGCTGGTATCGAACTCCTGAGCTCAAGTGAGGCGCCTGCCTTGGCCTCCCAATGTGCTGGGATTACAGGCATGAGCCACTGCACCTGGCCTGCTTTTCTCTTTTTAATGTCTGTTTGATGGAGTTATTGATATCAATGTGATTAAATTTACGGATTCATTCATTTATGATATGCGTTTTTGATGTTTTGTTGAATACATACTTCTCCATTCTGAAGTCTTAAGGCTAGTTTCCCTTTTCATTTAAAAAATAAAAGTTTAATTTGGCCCTTCACTTTCTAAGTTTCTAATCCATCTGGAATTAATTTTATGCATGGTATGAGACAGGGATCCACTTAAGTTTTTTCCATGTGGATAATCAGGTGTCTCAGCACCATTTATGGAAAACGTAATCATTTCTTCAATGATCAGGTATGTCGCCTCTTCATATACTAAAATACTTTCATAAATGTGTGCGTGCTCTTGCACCCTCTCCTCTTTCCAACTGGTTAATTGCACGGCCCTGAGCAAATCTCAGCAATAGTTTACTGTAGGTTTTCACTAGTTACTATTTATGAGAGTTTTTATCATGAATGAGCATGTAATTTTGTCAAATAACTTTCCTTCATCTGTTTATATGATTATTTGGTATTTCTCCTTTAATCTATTAACATGCTGAATGACACTTGTGAATTTTTCAATGCTAAATCACTCTTGTCTTTCCTGGAATAAACCCAACTTGGCCATGATATATTATCTATTTTATACATGGCTAGATTTGGTTTGCTAAATATGTTGCTTAAGATTTTTGCATCTATATTCATGAGTGAGACTGGCTTGCAATCTTCCTATCTTTGTGACGTGACTTTCCTCCTCTTTCGTCTTCCGCCATGATTGTGAGGCCTCCCCAGCCCTGTGGAACTGTGAGTCAATTACACCTCTTTCCTTTATAAATTACCTAGTCTCGAGTATGTCTTTATTAACAGCATGAGAACAGACTAATACACTTTTTTTTGTCTGATTTTGGTGTTGATAATATCCTGGCTTTGCTGAATGGGTTAAAAAGTGTTCCTCTTTTCATATTCTCTAGAAAAGTTTATTTAAAATTGGAAATGTCCTTGGATTAAAAAAATTAGTAGAAGTTATTTCTACTTACCATCTAGGGGTACTGTTTTAAGAAGGTTTAATGGCTAGAAGATAATCTAAACTTTATACTTTTTTCTTGAATCGGTTTTGGTAAGTACCACATTTCTAGGAATTTGTCCATTTAACAAAAATTCTCAAATTTGTTCACATAATGTTGTTCACAGTATTCTATTTTTTTTTCAATTCTGCTAATTGATTGAAAGCTCCACCAACTGAGACTGTTTGCTTTAATCTTTGCCGTATATCTAGAACTCAGAAGTCACTTGCTCAAAAACATTGAGAGAATGAGTAAGTGGACCTGGAATTTCTTGGTGAGTTCACTTTCTTTTTTCTTGATGAGTCTCGCCATAGTTTTGTCTATTTTATTGGTCCCTTTCAAACTTTTGACTTTATTGATCAATTTGTTGACCAACTTCAATTTTATTTTATTTGAATTTAATGTTCTGTTTTGTTGTGTTTTGTTTTTAGAGACAGGGTCTCATTCTGTTACCCAGGCTGTAGTACGGTGGTGCAATTACAGTTTACTGCAGTCTGGAACTCCTGGGCTCAAGTAATCCTGCCTCAGCCTCCCTAGGAGCTGGGACTCGAGTAGCTACCACCACCGCCCCACTCCCATCCCCCCATTTATTTACTTTTTGGTAGAGATGGGGGTCTTGCTATGTTGCTGAGGCTGGTCTCAAACTCCTGAACTCAAGGGATCCTCCCATCTCAGCCTCCCAAGTTGCTGGGATTACAGGCATGAGTCACCAGGCCCGGCTGACTCTAACGTTGTTTATATTAATATATCATCTTGAGTTGCAAACTTCGCTTATTAATTTTCAACTTTTCTTCTTTTTAATATAAACATTTAAGGATATACATTTCCTTACATGTTATTTTATCCCACTAATTTTGACATATTATTTTTATTTTCATTTAGGCTCTAAGTAGTTTTCAATTTAAATTATGATTTCTGTTTAGAACCATGAGAATGTAAAAGTATGTTTTCAATTGTAATCAAATAGATTTTTAAAAATCTTAATTGTTACTGCCTTCTTATTTAATTTTGCTTTCTTCAGAGAACTATGGTATAATATCATTCTTTGAAATGTATTGATGTCTAGTACTTGGTTTCTTTTTAATAAATGTTCCATATGAGCCTAAGAAGGGGGTATACTCTCAGATCATTAGGTACAAGGTTCCTTATTTGCCCAATAAGTCAACATGTTAACTGTGTAGTTTAAATCTTCTATGTCTCAGTAATTTTTGTCTTTTGATATTTCAACATTTGAAAAAAATATGGGCTGGGTGCGGTGGCTCATGCCTGTAATCCCAGCACTTTGGGAGGCCGATCACCTGAGGTCAAGAGTTCGAGACCAGCCTGGCCAACATGGCGAAACCTCATCTCTACCAAAAGTGCAAAAATTAGCCAGGCATGGTGGCAGGCACCTGTAGTCCTAGCTACTTGGGAGGCTGAGGCAGGAGAATCGTTTGAACATGGGAGGTGAAGGTTGCAGTGAGCTGAGATCATGCCACTGCACCACAGCCTGGGCAACAGACCAAGACTCTTTCTCAAAAAAAAAAAAAAAAAAAAAAAGAAAAAAGAAAAAAACATGTTAAATATTCCACGATGAAAATGGACTTATGAATTTCTCCCTGGAGTTCTAATGAGCTCTGTGTGTGTGTGTGTGTGTGTGTGTGTGTATTTGGACAGATATATATCCAGGCATAACTTGGAGATATTGTGGGTTCGGTTTCAGACTACTGCAATAAAGTGAATACCGCATGAAGTGAGTCACATTTTTTGGTTTTCCAATGCATATAAAAACTATGTTTAAACTACACTGTAGTCTGTTAAATGTACAACAGCATTATGTCTAAAAAAATACGTACTTTAATTAAGAAATACTTTATTTCTAAAAAATGTTAATGATCACCTGGCCTTCAGTGAGTCACAATCCTTTTGCTGGTGGAGGGTCCTGTCTTGGTGTTGATGGCTGCTGACTAATCAGGGTGGTGGTTGTTGTTGAAGGTTGGGGTGGTTGTGGCAATTTCTTAAAATAAGGTAACAATGAAGTTTCCCACATGGATCGACTCTTCCTTTCATGAAAAGTTTCTCTGTAGCAATTGATGCAGTTTGATAATTTTTACCTACAATAGAACTTCTTTCAAAATTGGAGCCAATCTTCTCAAATCCTGCCACTGCTTTATCAGCTAAGTTTATGTAGTATTTTAAATCAGATATAATAACAATGAACATTACCAAAATGTCACAGGAAGAGACACAAGTCCAAAATCCTGACATTCTCTGATAGGATTTATGGAATTTTCTTTGCTCTCAAGAGATTGATAAGAAATAGAATGGGATTCTCCAACATGAAGGCATGCCAGGTTTTCAGAGACTCCAGCTAATTACAAGGCTTTCCTCATGCATGTTTTTGGATCAACAGCCACCACACAGATTATTTGAACTCCCCAAGCTTCTTTTTTCTATTTTCTTGTTTTTTTTTCCCCCAAATTAAGAGTTTCTGATTACATAGATAACTTGTAGAGCCTTCTTAGTTCTCTATCTCTACTTTTTTTACTGCCTACTTTAAATCTATTGACTTTTTTTTCTTTTCTTTTTTATTTTTTGAGACAAGAGTCTTGCTCTGTAGCCCAGACTGGAGTGCAGTGGCACGATCTGGGCTCACTGCAACCTCTGCCTCCTGGGTTCAAGCAATTCGTCTGCCTCAGCCTCCTGAGTAGCTGGGATTACAGGTGCACATCACCACACCTGGCTAATTTTTATATTTTTAGTAGAGATGGGGTTTCACCATGTTGGCCAAGCTGGTCTCGCATTCCTGAACTCAAGTGATCCACCTGCCTTGGCCTCCCAAAGTGCTAGAATTATAGTTGTGAGCCACTGCGCCTGGTCTAAATCAGTTGACTTTTCTGCTGGTGTTGAGATAAAATTCAGTGCTTATGGCATTCTAGCCAAGATTTAAAAAAAAAAAAAAAAGTCTTAAAGGGCTTTTAAATAAATGGCTTTACATATTACAACAGCTCCAAAGTAACCAACCTAGATATCTTTTGCAAATGTAAATTTGGGTTTGCCTGGCTACCAATTGCTTAGGGTGCTAGAGCAGTTAACTAAGGGGATTGATAGCTTAAAATAATAAAAATTAGATAAATCATTATGAAGGTTAGGCTCTCAGGTCAAAATCTCGAGGTCAGAGCAGTAATATAAGGTATCTCTTTCCAGCATAAAAACTGTTGTGTCTGCCACACAGGGGCCATTAAAAAAAATAAATAACTGGAAAACAAAACTCTTGTTAAGATGCTTCCCCATAACCACTGACTAGCATTGGGGATCAGCGAACAAAGATAAATGTGTTACTAATTCAAGGCCACTGGAGATTTTGTTTTTCTTATACAATTCAGTCAGTCCCAGCTAAAATGTAAACTCATTTGAAGCTGAAGAAAGGAAACAAAAAAAGGTAAAAGAGGTTTTTTAAAAAACTAAACTGCTTTATCCAAAACTTTGATCCATAGCCTTCACTAGATTAGCAATTAAGTTTAGCCATGTAAAAAGGTCCCAATTTTGAGAGAAATATAATTTGAATCCAATCGTTGTTTATAAATGGGTGAGTTTGTATTACTATCTCCTGGCTAAAATTCTAAAATAAAAGCAGTAAGATCTTTGTGTATGTGTGTCTATGTGTTTAGGTGTGGTTACCAACAGGTACATGTATTATGTTATATAATATGTTGTATTTACAAAGTAAAATCTGGAATAGTTGTTATAATAATACATATTATATTATAGAACATTATTATTGAATTATAAATATTAATATTATCAAATCATTAAATATCAATAATTTAACACTGTTAAATTATTAAATAATTGATATTAATATTAATAAATTAATATTAATATTCAATAATTATTGATTAATGATATAACATAATGAATAGTATTCATATAACATAACATGAATAATACATATAACATTTATTATTTTATGTTATGTCTACATAGTAAAATCTCAGAAATGTAAAATAAAATGTATAATGAAATATAATATTCATAGTATATTCATATAACAGAACATGAATAATACATGTTATAGAATAACATGTTATATGAATAATACATGTTATAGAATAACATGTATTATGTTATATAATATATGTTATGCTGTATCTACATAGTAAAATGTGAAATAGTTGACCAAAAAAAAAATCTCCTAAGAAATTTTATTTTGATTGGCTTAGATGAATTATCACACATATAAAATATAGCCTTTTAGTTCCTATGACTTAAATAAAACTTTGATAAATAAGATGGTTTTTAAATCATTGGTAAAATAAAAATAGAAATATCTCCAAAACTGGCAGCATACATTTTTGGCTGGGTTTTGTATTTGTTTCTGCTACATGTTTTAAAGTCATGAAACTATGAACTCAACTTGAAAACAGAATAATCTTTGTGTAACTCGTTGATAAGTAGGACTCATTTAATATTATTGGTTTAATAAAAACAGTTGTAGCTTCTGAGTTGTGGGCAAAATACTTATGTATTTTACTTTCAGGTTCTTACTTAAGCAAACACCTGATATTCACAAAATACAAAAATGGTTAACAGAAAAATAACTTGATGATTTGCTTTGTGTAATATTTCAGTTTTCATAAGTAATCTAGGTGAATTGTTAAAAGTCAGTAAATTAGGTAAATGTAAATGGAGTAAATGTTTGCCGGGCGTGGTGGCTCACGCCTATAATCCCAGCACTTTGGGAGGCTGAGGTGGGCGGATCACGAGGTCAGGAGATCAAGAGCACCCTGGCTAATGCGGTGAAACCTCGTCTCTACTAAAAATACAAAAAATTAGCCGGGCATGGTGGCGGGCGCCTGTAGTCCCAGCTACTCGGGAGGCTGGGGCAGGAGAATGTCGTGCACCTGGGAGGCGGAGCTTGCAGTGAGCCGAGATTGCACCACTGCACTCCAGCCTGGGTGACAGAGTGAGACTCCGTCTCAAAAAAAAAAAAAAAAAAGAAAAGTTAAAAAAATATATAGTTTATAAAATAAACATTTGGAATAAATGGAATGTGGAATAAATGTTTATAAAATAACTTTTCATGTACTTTAAAATCATAAGGTTATGCTATGTTACATTAAATAAAAAACACTCATCAAATGTCTGGGTCATTTCCATAAAAATAAGAACAAATTGCTGAACATAAATATAACTTGTTTTCGGCTTCTTAAATATATTTGAGTCTATTAAAACATGTTCCTAAAAATTATAAAATAGTTCTCATTACAAAATGCTGATATGTGACAGAGAATTCAAAATTTTTGGCTTCCTAGGTTTTCACTAGAAATTAAGGTTACTAAGAATAAAATCCTAATTAATTTATATATAATTCTGTATACAAAGTGTATTAATCCATTTTCATGCTGCTGATAAAGAAATATCCAAGACTGGGTAATTTATAAAGAAAAAGAGGTTTAAGGGACTCACAGTTCCACGTGGCTGAGGAGGCCTCACAATCAAGGTGGAAGGCAAAAGGCAAGTCTTACATGGCAGCAGGCAAGAGAGAGTGAGAGCCAAGCAATAGGTGAAACCTCTTATAAAACCATCAGATCTTGTAAGACCTATTCACTACCATGAGAAATTTGTGGGGGAAACTGCTCCCATCATTCAATTATTTCCCACCAGGTCCCTCCCACAACATGTGTTAATTATGGGAGCTACAATTCAAGATGAGATTTGGGTGGGGACACAGCCAAATCATATCACAAAGTATACCAAATAAGATGTGTTTTGATGAATGAAATTACAAGGCATAAAAAATATGTTTCTTACTGAGAAAATAGAATAATTTTGTCCAGTTCAAAGGTTACTTAAAGGTTGCCTCGAAAAGTATATTTAGAATGGAAATAGAAACAAGACAAACAGGAACCAGTAAGTAGGAGAGTAATATGAAGAAAGTTATGGATATAAGGATGTATTTTTGGTAAGGACGGTTAAAAAGAAAAGAGCATTTCCTATGAGAAAGAATCTTATGTGGTAAATTTTTGTCTTAAAATGACAGGTTATTTAATAAAGAGAAAGTAAAGGACAAAGCAGAAAGTTTAAGCATGTTGTAAAAGGTCTGAGTAAGTCACAATAAAGTTTATGAAGGATAAATTTATAAAAGAAATTGTGGGTGTGATCAAGTTGCCTGTAATTAGAAGGGAATTATTTATAAGCCTTCCTAAAGATTGAGCTTTGCTGTTAAAAATACACTAAAACAAAACTAAAAATTTCATCCCCTATGTTAGAACAACAAGGTTTTCTTGAAGTACTGATCTGCTCTTAGTAAAACCATAAGAGATTATAATTTTTAATTCTGAAATCTGTTTAACTGCCATCTTCTGAACTATAGTTTCTATTTCTGCAAAATTTCTTCCTGAGATCCATTTAATTTCCCTAGTTTCGGGTTAGAAATGCTGTCTTCTTCATTTAGAATGGTAATTTCACTTCTTGAGGCAGAGGTTTCCTCTGGAAGCTTTTCAGATTCATGTCTCAGAAGTTCAACTTTTGCTATATCTTGCTGCATGTGATTTTCAGGTCATACATCACTGCCTTCTGCTCTTCCTCTTTCTACCCTTGAGAAGGCCTGGGATAACTCTCTCCTTTAAGTTTTCCATTCCTTTTTCCATTCCTTCCTGTAACTGTTTTTTTTCCCCCAGTTCTAACTCTGCTATTATGGCTTGTCCATTAAATGTTTATCTTGGGCTGGGTGCGGTGGCTTATGCCTGTAATCCCAACACTTTGGGAGGCTGAGGCGGGCAGATCATGAGGTCAGGAGATCAAGACCATCCTGGCTAACATGGTGAAACCCTGTCTCTACTAAAAATACAACAAATTAGCCGGGTGTGGTGGCACACGCCTGTAGTTCCAGCTACTTGGGTGGCTGAGGCAGGAGAATCACTTGAACCCGGGAGGTGGAGGTTGCAGTGAGCCGAAATCACGCCATTGCACTCCAGCCTCGGGACAGAGTGAGACTCCGTCTCAAAAAAAAAAAAAAAAGTTTATCCTGAAGGCCTACAAAGGCAATGTTTTCCACCAGTATACCTTGATTTTGTACTCTTGGCTTTTCTTGACATGTCTGAATTATCCCACGTAACCAAGAAATCTCCCGTGCTATTACTAAGGGCCATGTATTCCCCTGCTCAACATGCTAGTTTTCTTGTTTACATTCCTGTATAATATGGTATACACTCATAACCTTGGACTCATTCTTTCTATGTCAGATTAAATTCAAGTACCGTTTTCATCAGGTCGACCACCTGGTTATCTATTATACACTGGCTTCTCATAAGGAGAAGCAATCAACCTGCCGAAGTTGTTTTTTACCTTTTCAGTAACTGGCCTAAGAAACAAACATTTTATACGTTATCAATATAATTTCCTGTGTTATCTTTATTCAGTATTTGATTACTTAGGAAAATGGAGTTTTGAAAGCACTAAGGTTCCACGTAAGTTTCTGTATTGTCTTTTGATAATCACTCTGGTTACATGAATGACTATTACGTCACAGTAACTTCTCATCAAATGCTTTCAACCTTTTAAAATCTTTGGCAGGTTTCCCTGAATCAAAATTCTAACTTAAGTTTTATTGACCTGAAATTAACTTCTGGATTTTCCAGACTATGGAGAGTCTCAAAGAATGTATTTCTCATCTTGTAGAAATATTAAATGATTAGTCTTATTTTGTGAACTGCATGCTAAATGCTGTCAAATAATAAGTGATACTAGATCTTCTTTGCATTACATTTATGGGTATGTACCCAAATTATATAAAATTCTTAAAAATCTAATATGACATTAGTTAAAATTCTAGACATTATGTTGTGTGGCACAAAAATAACTAAATTTCCATGTTAATTGCTTATTATAATGAACTCCCATCAGATTTTTAGCCATGGGTATTCTAAGTTTTTATCCACAGCTATTGTTTTGAATTCTTCTTTAAAGGCATTTGCAAGCAAATTTATGGCAGTGACTCTAACAAGTACTCTTAGATATAGGTTAATAAAAAGTTTAAGATCAATGGACTAAATGCAAATGTTTGAGAACTCCAATGAAGAAACATGAATTCATGAAACTACTAATCAAGCTCAAGCAGCACAAAAATAAATTGCATGAGATTAAGTAACCGATAATGTTTTTGACTTTTATTGAAAACACTGTTAGTTCTTCACTTAAATGTTTTGTTTTCCAGATTTAAGGAAATTTTCTTCCCTAAGCTGTCTATAGTGCGCAACAATTCGGTAAACTATATATTTGTGAACAAGGTAGAAGGATTTCCTTTTTCTTCCAATTTTATCTCTCCAAAGTTTGGAGAGATTTTGTGAGTATTCTTATTTTTTATGGTAATGTGGTTATTTGTACAAGTTCAATAACATTTGCTCTCTCTGCTTGCCACAGTGGCTCATGTCTGTAAGACAGGTGGGCAGACCCCTTGAGGCCAGGAGTTTGAGACCAGCCTGGCATACATGGTGAAACTCTGTCTCTCCTAAAAATAAAAAAAAAATTAACTCTCTCTTTATAGCAGGATACAATGGAAACAATTGGTTATATCATCAAGGTTTTGACTGAAATGTCATATCTGAGAATAAGTATAAACTGCCTGACTTCTAGGGTTTTCAGCCTTAGAGTAGATGAATAAAAATTGTCAATTCCTGGCAGGTCCAGGAACATTAGGACTGTAAGTATAACCTAAAGTCTGTCTTGGGTTATCTTATTAACCTCAAGAAATTTTTATTTTTATTTATGTTTATTATTTATTTATTTATTTTTTTGAGACATGGTTTCTCTCTGTCACCCAGGCTGGAGTGCAGTGGCACAGTCTCAGCTCACTGTAACCTCAGACTCCTGGGGTGAAGCGATTCTCCCACCTCAACCTCCCCAGTAGCTAGAACTACAGCACTTGACACCAGCTTAGCTTCAAAAGGTTTTTAAATCTGAGATTACTATGTGGTCAAATCACTATTCTTGCAGGCAATATTTGATAAAAACTAAATGTATTTTAGAAACAAATTTGTCTTACTCTATTTTTGGAAAAGTCAATATCACCGTAGGAAGAAAAAGTTATGTTTCTTTTTTTTTTTCTTCCGGAGATATTTTAATAAAAATTGGCCATTTCCAAGAAACACTCACTGCATGACCATCAATAAAAAAGAACCACAACAAAACAGAAAATATCCCATATGGCCATGATTTAAAGAAAAAAATGCAGACACGAGTTATGTTTCTAAAGAAAAGCTAGAATACACCTGTTATTAGATGATAGCTGTGTGTACTGTTTTCAAGTTCTTGTTATTTGCCTATAGAGCAATTTGCTATTTGTTATTTGCCTATAGAACTCTTCTAGATTTCTACAATCCTACTGTCTTCTATGCAGTTACCACAAATGGGAATTTCTCTGTTTTGGAAGCCCTATAAGCTGAAACTAGATGAATTTTAAGAAACAAGTCTTGTGCCTGATGTCTGGGCCACACAAAGTTCACCAAACTGTCCCATGCCATTACCGGAGACATTCAAACTGCAAACCAGGATGAGAGTTGATTGTTTTCATGTAGACAGCTTTTTTCAAGATGTCAGAACAAGGCGCTATATCATAATGATATAATAAAGCCTACCTTTTTCACATGGTAGGATAATGGTCATTTTGTTTATTCAATTGGTTGTCTTTAAAGCCTAGGTTTATTGCTCAAAGTCCTTATGCAAACTGTTCTTGTCACATCACTATTAATTTTACTTTGCATTTTCCTCTTTAATTTTGTATCTGTTACTTGTTCAAATTTTTTACAGATGTACAAATCCTAACAGTATAATGCTAACCCAGCACTTTGAGACGGTAACATATGCCTATGGAACAGACAAAATTGAACTTAATTACAGACTCCAAGTAGACAGACTAGGAGCACCCCACTTAAACTTCCTTATGGCTCAAATGTGGTTAAAAAGGTTTTGACACTGACTCCTAGCTGCCATTCATTCTCTCCAACGTGAAACAAGACCAGAAACCTGGGAGAGGTCCATCCTGGCACTGAGAGACATGAAAACCTAACTAAAGGATGATTGAACAGTGACACTTTTGGAGAAACATCTTGATCAAAAGGGTGAAATATGAATGTTGCCAAAATAAAAATGGAGTCATTTGTGTTAACAAAACCCTGACAAATAGAACCAGGAAGGCCATGGAAAGAGGCTTTTCATCCACAAGTGTCTGGTAACAAGAATGATTACAAAAGACTCTGTGAAAACCACAATCTTGCACAAATGCCATCGTAAATTTACACACACAGAATAAAAACTTCTGCAGGCACATCTGCCCAGCAACTGCCTGTCCAGTCTTGGACTGGTGTCAACTTTGTTACTGATCCTTTGGCCAAAGATAATTATCTCCGAACAATTATAAAATCCTCTTCATTTTTCCTTTAAAAACTTTTATCTTCCTTTATCTCCCTGGGTATGCACATAGTTTGCTATGGCACGTATATTCCCATTGCAACGCACTATTCCAGAATAAATATAGTTTTCTTTTAGAGAGGATCTCTTTGTTATTAAGGCTGACAATACTTTAGAAGTTTCTTTGCATGTTTGCAGAAAATTCTCTTTGTTATCTTATGCTTGAAAGATTATTCTTCTAGGTATACAACCTGTTATTGTTTCTTGGCATACTTAAGATATGCCTCACTTCCAATTTTCTCTATTATCTCCTTCTGATAGTCCAATGAGACATATCCCAATTTCTTTGCTTCTTTCTCAGTTTTTCTCTCTCTTTTCATTCTGTGTTGCATTTTGGGTAATTTCTTATATCTCTTCCAGTTCACTAATTCTCTCTTCAGCTGTGTTTAAGCTGCTGCTTAACATATCCATTTAATTTCAATAATTATATCTTTCACTTCTAAAAATACTATTTAATCCAAATAGGGCTATTCATTTTTTGAGAATCTACTATTCCTTCATCCTACTTTCAATATTCATTGTTTATTTCTACATGTAATAAAAATACTTATGTTTTATATCTGGTAAGTCCAATATTTGCAGTCTTTCAGATTTAACCCCAGTCTTCAGTTTTTGCACTTTCTCAGGGTAGCTTACTTCCTTGTGTGTTTTGTGATTCCTAACTGAGAACCTTGCTTTCCTTGTAACTTCCCCTAAAAAATTCTGAAGACTTGTTTTTAAGAATATTCTTCTAGATCAGATTTATGTTAGTTTCTGCCAAGTGCCTGGCAAATTTTTAATTTTTTTCTTTCCATTTTTGCTCCCACACATGTAATTTCAGCCCCCAAAATAATATGGGCATAGGCTTAAAATAAAATCTCAGAGGAAACATTTCTCCCTTATTCTACCTAAAACCAAGGATGAAACAGACAACAACCTCTACTGTCTTCTTGTACACTCTGAGTTTTATTAACTGTTTATCGACTGAGGATAATACTCTTTGTGGATCCTGACTTTATGTGAGGCCTTTATGTGAGGTCTTTCTTCCTGTGGGCCTAAGGTCCTGTGTATAGTATTTCAACAGAATAATTATATGTTTTGCCTGTTGGCCTATTGTCCCTCTGTAACCCATGATAGCATTCGCTTGTTTGAACAATAAATTATACAGTTACCTATTGAGAAAAACCACTGTTTTTCTATACTCTCACACAGAAGACTTCTGATGCCAGATATTGTGGGGTTATTTTCCTACAATGACCAGTTCTTCAACACTAGCTGGGTCCCTATAATTTAATACAACAGTGACACTACCTCCCTGACAAAAGCATCAGACTCCATGGGTTAGTGGCTTAGTCCCACAAGGCTGCCCACTTCAGATGCCAGTTGCAAATCCCAGCCTCCTGTCCTCTGACAGATTTGCTATAAATCAAGGATTCCTATGATCCCCTCCTTGGGTTCCATAATTTACTAGAATGGCTCCTGAAACTCTGGGAAACACATTACCAGCTTATTATCAAGGATGCAACTTGGGAACAGCCAGAGAGAAGAGGTACATAGGGCAAAATATGGGGGTGTGGGGTGAGGGGGTATGGAGCTTCCATGCCCTCTCTGGGCACACCACCCTACAGTAACAATAGTGTTCACCCACCCAGAAGTTCATCAAATCTTGTTATTCAAGAGCATTTAAAGAGCTTGATTTCTAGCACACCCTCCTGCCTTCCCAGAGGTCCATGGAACTTTCAGTGGGGAAGTTCTTTTTTTTTTTTTTTTTGAGTGTTGTAAAGTCTTTATTTTATGAAAGAAGTCACACAGGCAAAGCTTTATATTTGCTGAGTGATTTCTTTTCTTTTTTTTTTTATTATACTTTAAGTTCTAGGGTACATGTGCACAACGTGCAGGTTTGTTACATATGTATACACATGACATGTTGGTGTGCTGCACCCATTAACTTGTCATTTACATTAGGTATATCTCCTAATGCTATCCCTCCTCTCTCCCCCACCCGATGACAGGCCCCGGTGTGTGATGTTCCCCACCCTGTGTCCAAGTGTTCTCATTGTTCTGCTATAAAGACACATGCACACGTATGTTTATTGTGGCACTATTCACAATAGCAAAGACTTGGAACCAACCCAAATGTCCATCAATGACAGACTGGATTAAGAAAATGTGGCACATATACACCATGGAATACTATGCAGCCATAAAAAAGGATAAGTTCATGTCCTTTGTAGGGACATGGATGAAGCTGGAAACCATCATTCTGAGCAAACTATCGCAAGGACAGAAAACCAAACACCACATGTTCTCACTCACAGGTGGGAATTGATCAATGGGGAAGTTCTAACCCTCTAATCACTTGGTCTTTCCATCCTGAGGCTCTCTAGAGGCCCTACTCTAGACACCTCATTAGCATAAACTCAGGTATAACCCAAAGGGGCTCATATACATAATAAAAGCTGTTCTTATCACGCAGGAAATTTCAAGGGTTTTAGGACCTCTGTTCCAGGAACCAGGGACAAAGACTAAATAGATTTCTTATAATACCAGGCTCACCTTTAAACCAGGCTCCCTGCCACTAGGGATCATCCCTTCCAAGGGCAAAGGTGACATCCAGTTGCTCTTTGCTTATCTTCTTGGATTCACTCTGTCATTGTTTCTGGCCTTTGCTTTATGAACCGATCAATTATGCTTTCAAAGCATGTAAAACATTTTTTAATCCAGCATTTTTACATATTCTTTACACGGTTGGTTTTATTTTGCCCCCCTCTCCAAACTTTTTAATCCATGATATTTTTGACAATATTCCTCTCTGTTTCTTCTCTTTTCCTTATTTCTAACAAGCACATGATATACAGAAGGAACTGAATAAATGCTGATGGAAGGAATGAATGTTGCAGGAACCTCTGTTTTAAATCCTTTCTAATATTTTGCAATAAATTTCAAATGCAGTTAAAAAAAGTTCTTTCTTTCTAATGCTATAATTTCACTCCTGGAAAGGCAAGCTACAACAATAATGGATGGAAGGGCTTCATGGACAAAACTGTTAATTAAGATATAATTTATATTTATGAAAATTTGAAACCAACTAAGGTCAAGGGAGTGGCTAGGTAACAGACTAACTATTGGATATGATGTTCATTAACACCATGTGGCTCACCCAGAAAATGCTTATGATATGAAACAAATGAAAAGCAGAAAACCACATTTAACATGCATTATGACTATAAATAAGACATAATACCCACATGGGGACATGGATCAGAAGCCAAGTACAAAAGACTAATTTATTAGAAAAGCTAGCTTTGCAATCCTTTTTCCTTTTTAAAACTTGCAATAGATATAAACTTTATATGAAACAAACTCTTTAAGGACGCATGTATCTAATCCTCTGTGATACAACCTGAGAGGCAAAAGCCCTTGCTGTCAGACAGGCCTGTGTTAAAATCTTCGTTCTGTTGAATAGTTGTGGTCAAGTCTTTACTCCTTCCACTGTAGGGAGGGAATTCTGACACACTCCTTAACTCACACTCCCTACTCAAAGTAATCATATGGGCTTAGTCATACAGTTACTTTGGCCAATGAGGGATATTAGCAACAACGACTCAAGGTTTCTTCCCGTGTATTAGGGCTTCCTCTGCCACCTCTGCCTCACCATGAGAAAACACCATACTGGCTTGCTGAGGGGACAGAGGACATACCAGAGGACAGCCAAGTTGCCCCAGTCACCAGCTGTCCCATCTGAAGCTGACCACAGATACTCTGTTAAACCAGTAAAAAAATGAACCATCCAACCAGCCTACAAACTCATCAACTATATAAATGGTTGCTGATTTAGGCCACTATCAGAATAGCTTGTTATGCAGCATTATCTATAGCAGTAGATGACTAATACACCCTGTCTTCTTCCTCTTTCTATAGCCAGGTCCATTCACAGTGTTTGGTACCTAGAGAGTAGTGATGAAGGCTTTTTCTGTCATTGTCCCCCCTCTGTGAGGAAGAATGAGACATTTATGCTTGCATCTCTCCCACTCACCCACCCACACCTGTCATAGCACTTGTCCTTTTTAAAATACTTATACTTCTTTGCACATTTCTCTCCTCCTCCAAGCCATACATGACTTGGAAGCAGGTTAGTTATTCACATCCACATCTACAGCACCTGGCACAGAGTAGGCCCTCAATAAATGTTTTTGCTTGAGTTGAATGAATAGATTTGGGGAGCTGGCATGAACCAAAAGACCCACCAGCAGATGGCAAGAATAATAACCACACAAGCTGGTTCTTACGCCAGGAGGCTTTAGGCTTTCCAGAAAGCCCAAATAAAAGTGGAAAAAAACCAACACCCCACAAAGATGAAAAGCATACTCATTCCGCTCTCCTGTGCCCTTATCTCTATCACCACATTGCACATAAATATCCCAGCCATCCATGCCCCTGGGAGGTCCTCTCAGCCCACCTCACCCTACCTCCGGGGATGTGCATGTGTTGATCCTACCTTTAGATCAGACACGTCTCTGTAGCACTGCTCGGAGCGGGTGTGGTCCGACAGCTGCACATTCCAGAAACAGGGGAGCTGGTACACAAGGAAGGGGTTTTGTTTGATGACGGCATTGAAAATATCCTGGGGGATGAAAGCCAAAGACACAGTCAAGACAGTCGGATGGTCCAGCTGCCCATTTTGGCTCTCAAGGCACTGCATCCCCTGTGATAGGGCTTCTCTTGAACCTCCTGCTCTGAACACAGGCTGGCTTGCACTGTGGGGCATCTGTCTTGCCTGTTATCTCTAGGAACCAAGCAATAATGTTTGGATAGAGACGAGGGAATGCCCCAGGCTGACTGGAAGCTCCAGAGTCCTGCTGGTCTCATAAGGCCCTATCCAGTGAGCTCACATGTGCAGACATGGGGTGTCTTCCCTACCCTCACTGGCATATGAAAAATGAAGTCTCCTTCCCCTCTGGCCTCCTAGGCAGGAGCCCTGTGTTATCCATCCTGAGCCTCCTGGAGAGGAAACTGCATGATGACAAGTAGCCCCACTCATTCGGGGACCGAGACAAATTACAGATCCTTCCTTTCAGCACACAGGCTTCCTGGGGCCTGTGGTGGACTCAGTGATGGATGCTCCTTGGATCTCTGCAGGCCATGGTGCCCAGGATACGCACTCTCCGTTTCAAAATCCAACCCTGACTTGTCTAGGGAGGTTTTACCTTTTTTGGGCTCTTCTCCAAGCTCTTGCACCAGGCCATACTTATTAACTAGCTGCTGACAGGTGGCGCCGGGAGGTGAATTATGGGCCTTCGTGGCAGAAGATGGCTGAATAAACTATCCTCACTGGACACGGGCACACAATTGCTAGCTTTGGGGGACATGCTCAAGTCACTGTGACCCGAGTTGAAATATGAGGCTGGTGGACGATTTTCCCCTCAGGTTTAAAACAGCTACCTGGGTATTATTTTTTTTCTTAAACTCATTCATTATACTCTATCTCATGTTTGAAAAAGGAAATCAGTTTCTGGCTGCTTGGGAAATACTGAATAATAATACTTTAAAACATAGTAAAGTAATCATGCAGGGTTTCTTGTTTCCTCCATATTATGAAACTTTGCAGGCATTTGATGAACCAGGAAATTGCACTTTGAACAAAAACATGCAGAGTGAGCTGGCTCTTTGGATGAAAAGGAAAGGGTGAAATGCAGAAAACTCAGAGAAATCATCTTCATGCCTGAAGACAGCTACCAGTGCCACACGAAGATGAAAATTTAAATGAGTGATCCTGGTAGACTCAAAGTCAAAGACTGGAGCCCTCTGCCTTTCCTAGGACATCAAAATGAGGAATGGGTTTTTAAAAAATGAATATTTATTGGTTGGGTGCAGAGACTAATGCCTGTAATCCCAGCACTTTGGGAGGCCGAGGCAGGTGGATCATCTGAGGTCAGGAGTTCAAAACCAGCCTGGCCAATGTGGAGAAACCCCGTCTCCACTAAAAATATAAAAATTAGCCTGGTGTGGCGCCGCACACCTGTAATCCCAGTTACTTGGGAGGCTGAAGCAGGAGAATTGCTTGAACCCAGGAGGTGGAGGTTGCTGTGAGCTGAGACTGCGCCACTGCATTCCAGCCTGGGTGACAGAGCGAGACTCCATCTCAAAAATAAAATAAAATAATAAAAATGAATAAAAATGAATATTTGCTAACAGTTTGGTAGAGTTCAAGGAGTTTCTGAGGCTACCTGCATAGCAAGGTGGTTTCCTTGCAGTTTATTCTTTCTATTTAAGTGCATTTCCCTTGAGTAAAGGGACACTAGTACAGCATCTAAGCAAAAGGCTCAGATTAAAGGTTAGACTCAGATTAAAGGCTCAGATTAAAGGTTTGCCAGGGAGGCCAGTGAAACTTTGCCTGGGAAATATGCTGTGGCATTCTGGGGTCCCAGAGAGCAGGCCCTGTGCACTCCACCTGGTGATGAAGAGGGCACCGACATCTACTTAGGAGTCTGTGTCAGTAGACGCTAAGCTCTATGAGGGCAAGTGCTCCATCCTTCGTCTATCTCTGTCATCCTTTTTCTGAACTTGGCTCCTGGTATACATAGTACTCAGTGAAAGTCTGCCGAATGAACAAATGAATGAACAAAGGGAAGGCACTAAGGAGTTGAGCTGTTGTCTTAGACTGGCAAGAATAAGGCAGCTGTATCAGAGCACACAGAGTCACACAATACGTAGAAAACCATTCAGACCGATTTACTTTTACGTTTCTTTGAGAAACAGCACCAGCGCACTCAGGAATAGCTGCACCTTCGAACCTGGCCACTCACCTGGTCAGCTAAGGATGTAGACAGCATGCCCATGAGCTCCCTCTCTGCGGTCAGCCTCCACATCTGCTCCCATTTCATCTTCCGCAGCTTATCCAGAAGTAACAGGATCACCCCTGGGCAACAGCACAGGATAAAAGAGAAAAATCAAAAAATAAAAAAGCTGGAGAGCTAGGCATGCCTACTCACAGCACAGCCACAGTCTCTCGGTCATGATTGTCTTATGCAGACAAGAGGCCTGTGCACTGCTGCAGATGAGTCTTCCCTCTAAAAATTCTTCCAATGAGGCTCCACAGTATGGGCACCTGTTCTGGAGATGAATACACCTGGGTTCAAGTCTAGGACCTGCCAGTTACTCGACAGGAGACGTGAAACCATCTCTCTGAGACCTCCTTGTTGTATGGAGACTGGTCATACAGGTCTCAAAGGACTGCTGTAAGGAATAAGTGACGAGGGCAGGGAGAGCCTAGCATTGTCTGGTGATGGACAGTGGTAGTGGCCACACAACAATGTGAATGGACTTCATGCCACTCAACTGTATGTTTAAACATGGTTAACACAGTAAATTTATGTTATGTATATTTCACCACAATAATGAAAAAAAAGATTCTAGCTCTGCACTGGATACAGAGCACGTTCCTTACAGACATTAGGTTCTCTCCTGTGTTTTTCCCCAGAGATATGACCACCTACCTAGGTTGAGCTGATAGATGGAATTTGTATGATGTATACCATTTATCCGTACACACAAAAACAGCTCCTCTGTGACTTTATTCTGGGTATGGCTTTGCCAATTTGCTTGATGATTACTGACAAGCCATATGGGCCTGTCTCAGTCTTCCTGATTTCAAGAGGGTCTTTTTGGTCCATCCACGCTGGGTCTTTAAGGTGAGCTCCAGAAGCCTGTGAGCTCATAAGAAACTAATAATAAGAGGTGGTTCCTCTTCCTTGATATCTTTTCTTGGTTACTTTCTGCAGGAGGGACCTGGGTGAATGGAGGGTTGTTTAGGGAGGGAAATTCCCATTGTCTATATCCTTTTGTATTTTTTAAAACGCTAAAACAACAGCGGGGTGGGGTGGTGGTTCATGCCTGCAAACCCAGCACTTTGGGAGGGGAGGTGGGTGGATCACCTGAGGTCAGATTAGCCTGGCCAACACGTGAAACCCCGTCTCTACTAAAAATGCAAAATTAGCTGGGTGTGGTGGTGCATGCCTGTGATCCCAGCTACTCGGGAGGCTGAGGCAGGAGAATCGCTTGAACCTGGGAGGTGGAGGTTGCAGTGAGCTGAGATCGTGCCACGGCACTCCAGCCTGGGCGACAGTGCAGGACTCCATCTCAAAAAAAAAAAAAAAAAAAAAAAAAAGCTAAAACAACTAAACGTATTATTCAGGCAAAAAATAAATACATCAGTTAAAATCTAAAAAAGAAAAATACATTTAGGCTTAGCTGAATGGCTGAGAAGCAACTATCTACCATCAGGTCAGTTAGAGCAAGCAGAAAAAGCCCTGAGCACAGAATACAAAAAGCTGAGAGAATTTCCCTGCAGGCCACTGCAGTCAATTTGGTGGGTGGAACCGTAGCACCCAGAGGCCCCCAAATCAATCCTCTTCAGGATGCTTAGCTCAGCAGAATGGTCAGTGGGGAAGACTCAAGGCAGTTGAAAAATGATCTTAGTTGAAACCTAGCACCTGCATTTCCAAGACTCTAGGAAAGAAACTGATTTCCCCAAATCACATACAAATGTCAACTCTAAGCCTCTTTACTTATTCCAGTGGCACATATTTGGAGAAAAGATATATTCACCATTTAGTGAAAGATGTTTGACCAGGTAGAGTTGAAAAAAAAAATAGTATCTATATGGCTATGGGAAGAATGGGCTAATACACAGAGATCTGAACTTGTAAGTCTGAAGGACAAATTAGATCTGCTGCGTAGGTCCTTTGTGCTTTGTTAGGTTTTTTGCACATCACATATCATTTCCCCTAATGCTCCCTGAGATCTTTACAAGATAGATTTTGTTATCCTTATTTTACAGGTGAGGAAACTGAGGGGCTAAATCGGACACTTGTCAATTCACAGTTCAAAAGTAGCTATGTCAGATTCAAACTCAGACCTGCGTGATTCCAAGGCCAGTGCTTCTTCCACTCAACCACATAGACTAGAGCCCCAGCAATGTCACTTTGGACCCATGGGACTCAGGTCAAGACCTGTCTTTTGTTGACTCTCAGTTTCTATGAGTGTTAAATGAGAAAAATGCTACTTGCCCTGCACA
Organism: Pongo abelii; assembly: GCF_028885655.2. Lineage (NCBI taxonomy): Eukaryota > Metazoa > Chordata > Mammalia > Primates > Hominidae > Pongo > Pongo abelii. The sequence goes on from NC_085929.1 coordinate 39,911,884, forward strand.
GCTCAGAAAACTGTTGAGCACTCAGCGTTCTGGGGGTAAAAAACGGCCAGATTTGTAGCATTTGTCAGTTGCCAAGGTGTAAACACTCCGATCATGGCTAATTTCAAGCTAGCAATGTCATGTCACTGAATATGGAGTTGGGGAGGAAGGTACACAGTGGAAATTATTCACCATAAATGTATTACCTGATTGTTTTACTCAGATAAACAATGTGGGGGGTTGGGCGGTAGAAAGAAAAGAAACATTTACAAAGTTACAAACCAAGAGAATATAGTGATGTAAGTCACTGGTGACTGATTTAAGAAAATATATTCCAGTCAAAAATATGAATGAAGCCAGGCATGGTGGCTCACACCTGTGACTCCAGCACTTTGGGAGGCCAAGGTGGGCGGATCACTTGAGGTCAGGAATTCAAGACCAGCCTGGCCAACATGGTGAAACCCCGTCTCTACTAAAAATACAAAAAAATTAGCTAGGCATTGTGGTGTGTGCTTGTAATCCCAGCTACTCAGGAGGCTGAGGCAGGAGAATTGCTTGAACCCAGGAGGCAGAGGTTGCAGTGAGGCGAGATTATGCCACTGTACTCCAGTCTAGGTAACAGAGCAAGACTCCATCTCAAAAAAAAAAAAAGGGTGGGCAGGCGTGGTGGCTCACGTCTGTAATCCCAGCACTTTGGGAGGCCAAGGTGCACAGATCATTTGAAGTCAGGAGTCCAAGACCAGCCCTGCCAACATGGTAAAACCCCATCTCTACTAAAAATACAAAAAAACTAGCCGGGTGTGGTGGTGCACGCCTATAGTCCCAGCTACTCCTGAGGCTGAGGCACAAGAACAGCTTGAACCCAGGAGACGGAGGATGCAGTGAGCTGAGATTGCACCACTGTCCTCCAGTGGGGGTAACAGAGTGAGACTCTGTCTCAAAAAAAAAAAAAAAAAAAAAAAAGAAAAAGAAAGAAAGAAAGAAAGAGAATTTCATTAATTTTATTACAAAAATGAATTATAATTAGGTTGGATAGATGCTCCAATGTATTAAAAAAATGAGGGGGGATGGTGGGAAGCTAAAAACAATGATGAAATACATTAATGCACATTTTTGAAGCCTCTAGAGAGGTCCAGGATAAATCTATGAGTTTCTGGTGACCAAGCTGAGAAGTGATGCTTTTAAATGGTGTGAGACTTGGCGAGTCCTAAGTGGCATATGTGATTTGCCAGGTTGCCTGAAAAGTCGGAATGTCTAAAACAGATGACTAAATGCAGAAATGCAGGATCATTCTCCCTGTTAGCCAGTCTTTTCTTCTGTGTGACTTTGATTTTTAAAATTATGAACTATTTCAAAACAATATAAAAGCACACAAACTAATATATTTAGTTGTGGGTGAATACCCACCACCTAGATATAATGGATGTTATAATACATTGCCACATTTACTGTTAAAAAATTAAAGCATTACAGATAAATCTAAAGTTCATCTCATCCTACCTCCTCTCTTCCTCAAAGGCAGGCAGTATTCCGAGGGGTCTGTGTTTTATTTCTAGGCTTGTTTTTATATTTTTATCCTCTATGCACATAATAACAACACATGGTATTTTTAGTGTGTTTTGGATTGCGTATTTGCTATTCTAACTTGCCTTTTCACCCACTGTTATGTCTTGAAGATTTAACTATGTTAGTATTTCCTATCTAGTTTAGTCACTGTAATCACATCATCCATTTTATGCATATACCACAATTTATTTATCCATTCCCCTACTGAAGGACATTTTGGTTGTTTACTATGCTTTTGCCATTATAAACAATGTTGCAATAAATATCCTAATCTTGATTCATGTCTCGAGAGCTTAGCTAGGGTACAGCTTCCGAAGTTGGACCGGGATTGCTGTGTTGAAGGCACTCCTTGCCTTGAAACATCTTCAACTACTCCATCTTCCTTTTCTCTTACAGTCAGCCATTACTGAGTCCACAGATTCTAAATTTAAAACGCCTTTTACATTTCTTTTATTCATTCATTCAACAGTCATTTATTGAGTAGCTACTATGTGTGAATTCATAGAAATAGACTTGTACTTATTTTGCTTCCCTACTTTCACCAATCTCATGGGCTTTTTAAATTTTTTTATTTTTTTAGACAGAGTCTTGCTCTGCCGCCCAGGCTGGAGTGCAATGGCATGATCTTGGCTCACTGTAACCTCTGCCTCCTAGGTTCAAGCAATTCTCCTGCCTCAGCCTCCCAAGTAACTGGGACTACAAGCACACACCACCATGCCCGGCTAATTTTTTGTATTTTTAGTAGAGACGGGGTTTCACCATGTTGGCCAGGCTGGTCTCAAACTCCTGACCTCAGGTGATCCACCCACCTCGGCCTCCCAAAATGCTGGGATTACAGGTGTTAGCTACCGTGCCTGGCCAATCTCATGGGCTTTATTCAACATATTAACTCAGGATATTTACCAGAGGTGTAACATTCATTCTTTGCCAGGCCCTTTTGTGGAAACACACATAAGACACGTACATCATTAGGATTCAATGTGATGACTGCAAACACTGAGATCATGCAGTGCTTATGAAGACAGCTCATAGGAGGGAGGCCTGGATGGCCTGGGCTAGGACTTGGTCAGGCAGTTGGGGAAGCTGTCTGAGGAAACACCACGGACAAAGGCACGGAGGCAGGAGGTGCATGACAAGATTGGGCTACGCAAGAACTAGAGTGTATCGTGGCCAGACGGTTTCAATAGCAGGCTTAGGCAAATGCCAGGACAGAAGTCTGAACACATGAACAGGCAATAAATCAGGAAGAGCCTCGTATCTATGCAACACAGGTGCATTCCAACCATGTTTATGCCATTTCCTACAGAGAAAATGCTATTCTTAAAACCCACTGGGAGTTAAGCTGCTTATGGCTGGAAAGGCTGATCCAAGGGTTTCAGAGGCCCCAGGCCCTACCAAAGTATCCCCACGGCTGAGGAGATGATTTTGTTGGCACTTGTCACCCATGTGTGACACAGTGGTTGGGAAGTCCCACTGAGGACAACTGAAAGCCAGACAAGGATGTGGGGCAACAGAGTGACTGCCAACAGAATCTGTTTTAGAAAAGCCAAACTAGCTGGGCGCGGTGGCTCACGCCTGTAATCCCAGCACTTTGGGAGGCTGAGGCCGGCGGATCACCTGAGGTCAGGAGTTTGAGACCAGCCTGGCCAACATGGAGAAACACTGTCTCTACTAAAAATATAAAAATGAGCCGGGCATGGTGGTGTGTGCCTATAGTCCCAGTTACTTGGGAGGCTGAGGCAGGAGAATCACTTGAACCTGGGAGGCAGAGGTTGCAGTGAGCCGAGATTGCACCACTGCACTCCAGCCAGGGTGACAGAGTGAGACTCAGTCTCAAAAACCAACCAAACAAACAAACAAAACAAACAAACAAAAAAACCAAGCTAAAATGTTGCTGTCATTTATCCCGTCATTTCACAAGATTAAAGGCCTCCAGTATTTCAGGGTGGTCTTCAGAACAAGCTATAACCCCTTGGTTGTGGCCAGACCATCTGGTTCTCGCCATAATTTAATTTTCTTTTCTTTCATCAGACCACTTCTTCCAGGAAAACTGGCACAATGGCACTCTGCCATAAAACAACCACAACCTCTGCCTCTGTGAACTTGATGAGCTGATTCTCAGGCTGCTTTTCTCTTTGGAATTCCAGAAAGTTTACTAAATATACCACTCTCTGTACCCTGATTCAACCAAGAATCAGAATCCAAAGCAAACAAAAACATTCATGAGCAAACATGTCACAAAGCTTATCAATTTCACTCTCAGCTTCCTGAGCCTCCTCTAATCTCACAACATTCTTAGAAAGGGGGCTGGTTAGACCTTACTGCTGAGTTTGCATCGATGTGCGAACCGAGGTGCTGAGGACGGAGGTGATGTTTCCAGTGTCACAGTGCTGGCAAATGCTTCCTACTGCCCTGTTTATCTTAGAACATTACAACTAATAAAGACCCTGTGCTTACTGTGCCAGCAGAGCCCACGGGTGGCTCTTCTTTGTACCTAGATATTTTTAAAGACCATGCTTCCTCTTAAACATGAATGTCACATGTGTGCTCGGCTGACATAGGCTCATGTGGGCTCCTGGGAATCAGGGCTCCCAGACACCACAGCTGGGCCATAGGCAAGCTGCTCTTGGCATGCCAAACCAGAGGGGACTCTGTCTGCTTTTGTTGTATGTGTGTTTTTTTTTTGAGACAGAGTCTTACTCTGTTGCCCAGGCTGGAGTGCAGTGAGTGGCACGATCTCAGCTCCCTGCAACCTCCGCCCCCCAGGTTTAAGCCATTCGTGTGCCTCAGCCTCCTGAGTAACTAGGACCACAGGTGTGTGCCACCATGCCTGGCTAATGTTTTTTGTATTTTTAAGAGAGAAGGGGTTTCACCATGTTAGCCAGGCTGGTCTCGAACTCCTGAACTCAAGTGATCCGCCCACCTCGGCCTCCCAAAGTGCTGGGAACACAGGCGTAAGCCACCGCGCCCAGCTGGCTCTGTCTACTTTTAATCATAGGTCTTGCATTCAGAAGTCATTTCGTCTATGATTCATTTCAAAATTTTTTTATTTGAGCACCTGCTTTGGTTCTATTCATTAGTTAACTGGGGACTTGGAAGTTTTTAAAACACAGTCCTTGTTCTCAGGGAGCAAGGCCTGATAGGGAAGGGAGACAGGTAATCACAAAAACGCAAAGCACTGTGATAAATAGGAGGTGGGGAAGAACTATGGGAGCTGGGGTACAGGTAAACTGACTGTGTCTCAGGGGAAGCATTAGGGGAAGGGCATCTTGAAATGAATGATGTCTATACTGAAACTTAAGGATAAAAAAGGTTATATAAGTGAGAGGCAGGAAGAACAAAGGTCAAACTAGACAGCTTTCTCTCTCTAGGACAGTGATTTCAAAGGAATGGGTTGCTGAATATCTAGCAGGTAGCAAATACTGTCCACCACATTTGAACTGCAGACCTCAAAAGGTAATGACCCATGTCCCCCTCTTCTCCCAAAAAAGAAAATTTTAGAAACGCTGCATTAAGTTGTCTAGCATGGGTGAAAACATTTGTCTTGGCTCATAAATCTATAATTAACCACAGGTTATTTCTTTTCTTTTTCGTTTTCTTTTTTTTGAGATGGAGTCTTGCACTGTTGCTCAGGCAGGAGTGCAATGGCGTGATCTCAGCTCACTGCAGCCTCTGCCTCCCGGGTTCTAGAGATTCTCCTGCCTCAGCCTCCCGAGTAGCTGGGATTATAGGTGTCCACCACCACATCCAGCTAATTTTTTGTATTTTTAGTAGAGACAGGGTTTCACTATGTTGGCCAGGCTGCTCTCGAACTCCTGACCTCATGATCCACCCGCCTCGGCCTCCCGAAGTGTTGCGATTACAGGCGTGAGCCACCGTGCCCAGCCTACCACAGGTTATTCCTATAACCGATATCCTCACATCCTCAGAGTGACACAGCAGAATGAATTCTGGGAACACAAGCTTCTTCTTTTTTTTTTTTTTTTTTTTTTTTTGTAGCTATCCCAGAAGGGGAAGGAAAAAGAAAAAACTGCAGTGGACTTGGAAAACACACTCTTGGCTCTGAGTCCTGATATCACTGCTTAATATCAACATGATTCTTGAAAAAAGTCACTGTGTTTCTAAACCTCAGATCCTTATTTGTAATATAGTGACAACCCCACATTAACTCCAAGGTGATTATGAGGAACAAAAAAGAAAATGGGGGCCAGGTGTGGTGGCTCACGCCTGTGATCCCAGCACTTTGGGAGGCGGAGGAGGGTGGATCACCTGAGGTCAGGAGTTCGAGACCAGCCTGGCCAATATGGCAAAACCCCGTTTCTACTAAAAATACAAAAATTAGCTGGACATGGTGGTGGGTGCCTGTAATCACAGTTACTTAGGAGGCTGAGGCAGAAGAATTGCTTGAACCCGGGAGGTGGATGTTGTGGTGAGCCGAGATCGCCCCATTGTACTCCAGCCTGGATGACACAGCGAGAATCTGTCTTAAAAACAACAACAACAACAACAAAAACAAGAAAAATGGCATCTTTAAAGTATCTGGTACAGCGGAAGTGTATCCATCAGTGCTGTAGTGGGAATTATTAATGGATAATTAATGCCCACACCTAGTAAATCATTTTTCTCTGTAATCCACTGATTATTCAAATAATCTTCAAAATTCCCATGAGTGTGAAATGTTCTGGACAACTTGAAATATTTGCAATTTTGCAAACATTTCCAGGCCCATAGCCTTCTCAGTGTTCTGAAAATAGTTGGCTTATAGTGTCACAGCCTGCATGCTTAGGAGATCTCTTGAGATTATTCCAAGTGGCAGCTAAGAGATACATCCACAGGAAGAAAACAAATAATAAAGGAAAGAAAATCCACTGTATGGAAAATTATGAGCTTAAATTGTATTCTTAAGCAGCTAATGAGTCTGTTTAGGATGTTAAATATAATCATCATATTGATATGAGCTTATAAGAGAATCTGCCAGTTTCTTCAAAGGTTAGGAGTTTGCACTCAGGTCATAAAAGACTTCAGAAATAACATATCCAAGAGAAACAGAACTCTGTTTATTGACCTTGCTCCTATGGGGCTGCGGAAATATCCCAATTAATGGCTGTGCAGTGCTTTCAAAATATGAAGTGGTACATAAAAGCTTAATAAATGACAGTTACAGAAACTATACATTTCCTCATTAAGGTGTCTAATTATCCCTCACTGAACTTGCATAATTCCCACTGGATTTAATATAAATTATGTGCATGCGTGCCAAGTAGAAAGAGGATTTTTAAGTGAATATTGCTTCAAGTTATGAAAATGGATCCATTTGAAACTGGAGCCTTTTAAGCTGAAACAGCACGGATTTGGCTTTGGAACGCATGCCCCAAATCAGACTTTTGACCCTGCTTTTCTGCTGTCAGGAGGAAGTGGTGCCAAAAAGCTTGACTTTGGCCTTTGCCTAGCATTCGCTGCTGCCTGATCCGCCCATTCCCATCCTTGTCGTCGGGGTCTGGGAGCTTGGAGCAAGCCCCTTGCCCCTGAGTGCTCTGCACAGAGGCAACGTGCCTTAAATTTGACAAGGACTGTCAAGGGAGCTGGCTGGGATGCATGTGACCCGCAGCGCTTTACCTACAGCTGTTGTGCTGGGAGCACAGAGACCAATGCTAAATAAATAAATGAATAAATTAATTAAAAATCAAAGGATTCTCTCATGAACATTTGGTCAAGTAGTAGGGCTTTTCATCTGTGGATCAGAGGGCAATGTTTTCTTTTTGGCAACAGCTCAGTAATCAAGATGGCAAGGAAAGAAAAGTAGGTATCTGTGCAGAGAGGAAAGTGAGAATAATGCTTTTTTATGAGCTAGACGTTATTTTTTGCCAGTGCAACTGCAAAAAAAAAAAAAAAGAGAAGCAAAAAAGGGTGACAATGATGATAATACCTACCATTTATCAAGCAAGTGCTGTATACTAGAGAGAAGAGAGAAGGAACTTACCTTAGATGACCTCTGAATTTTTTTTTTTTTTTTTTTTTTTGTTGAGACAGAGTCTCACTCTGTCACCCAGGCACAATCTCGGCTCACTGCAACCTCTGCCTCCCGGGTTCAAGCGATTCTTCTGCCTCAGCCTCCTGAGTAGCTGGGACTACAGGCGTGCGCCACCACACCCAGCTAATTCTTTTATTTTTAGTAGAGACAGGGTTTCACCATGTTGGCCAGGCTGGTCTCGGACTCCTGACCTCATAATTCGCCTGCCTCGGCCTCCCAAAGTCCTGGGATTACAGGTGTGAGCCACCACACCCAGCCAGATGACCTCTGATTCTCATGACAAACTTGCAAAGTAGATGGAAGTATCTCTATTTTACAGACGAAGAAACTAAAGCTTCCATATAGCTAATGTGTAGTAAAATTAATTTCACTCTTTGATTTGTGGTCTCAACCATACCATGTTGCCTCCTGGGAGTGTGTATGTGTGTGTGTGTGTGTCTATCTACATGCTCATAACTAAATACGGTGAGGCTTTGCTGAATCAGGGGTCTAAAGCCAAAACAAAAGAGTAGCTCCTGGAGGAGCAGTAAGTAACTGTTTGAAGGACTTTGAGAAGACCACAGGCCATAACCAGACTGCCTCTGTGAAAACCTGGGAGGATCCCAATCATTATAAAAGGCTGGGAAAGGGCTGGGCATGGTGGCTCACGCCTGTAATCCCAGCACTTTGGGAGGCCAAGGCTGGTGGATCACGAGGTCAGGAGATCGAGACCATCCTGGCTAACACACGGTGAAACCCTGTCTCTACTAAAAATACAAAAAAATTAGCCAGGCGTGGTGGCGAGCCCCTGTAGTCCCAGCTACTTGGGAGGCTGAGGCGGGAGAATGGTGTGAACCCGGGAGGCGGAGCTTGCAGTGGGCCGAGATCGCGCCACTGCACTCCAGCCTGGGTGACACAGCAAGACTCTGTCTCAAAAAAAAAAAAAAAAAGCCAGGAAAACTAGGGCTTCCCAGAGGACAGTCCTGTGTGAAAAGGAAGCTGTAGGTCTAGGGTAGGGCCTGATCCAAGATTAGTGATAGTGGGTAACTGGATGGAGCCAAGAAATATTCAACTCAGGACACTGTGTCAGAGCTAACTTATGTCAACTTTGCCTCCTGCATGTTAGGGACATTCCCTTCTTTCTGCATCTGAAACTACCCAAGTAACTTCATAGCATGTACAGGACTACTTGCAGGCAAGAACTCTTTAAAACTTTTTCAGCAAAGGGGAATGCCTTAAGCTTGCATTATGAAAACTAACTGTTTAAGAGAAGGTTCTGCCACTATTCCCTCCCTGGCCTGTTTTCATTCTTTAGCCCAGCTACAAGAATGTAGCTAGAATTGGGTTGGTCAATTCAGACCACATACTTCCTTGGCTCAGGAGGAGAAAGTAGGGACCAAAGTGCCTGGATGACTCCTTTCAATGAGGTTCAGAGCAAGTTTCAGATGAAACCTTTTATTCCTAAACTCAGTGCTTCTCACAGTGTATGATGCAGCATTCTGTAGGATGCTGGTAAATGTTGTGGAAGCAGGGCTAAATAAGTTAAATAAGTGTAGGAGATGATTGATTAGGGTTAAATAAAGCTAAATAGGTTTTGATATATCAGTGTGCACAGTGAATCTCAAAGGTGGTTATGGCTTCCAACATTGTCAGAACGATTTGACCCTTTTCCCCCAGGAATCTAATAGGATATTGCTTGTCCCTTCATTTTGAGTCCTCACTGGCTTCGGTCTGCACTTCCTCAGCTCTCCACCTCTAATGCAGGAGCCACTATATGAAAATGAAGATTTGCCCCTTAGTCATTCAGTGGTTTTTGAGGCTTTGCTGGTTTGAACCAGTGAAATCCTATGGACCCAGTGCAGCTGCTCAGCAGGAGGCTCTGGGCAGCACGCAGACTCTCATCTCAGAAATGCTGATGAAAATCACCCTCACAATCGCAACCTTCCTCCCTTCTGCTTTGAAGCACTGGAGTTCTCTTCTTATTCATAATCCAAAAGAAAGTAAGTTTATTAAAAACCACTTAATTTAAAATCCCCTGCTGATTTTACCTGGGACTCACTTTTGATCATATAAATGAAAAGGTTCTGTAATCCAGCTTTTGCTTTTTAAATTATTTCTTCCTGAAAGCTTTTTGAGAGAGAAAGACAGAGTGAGAGACAGAGAGTGAGAGTGACACAGAGAAAGAGAGAGAGAGAGATAGGGAAGGAGGGAGGGGTGGGAGAGAAAGTGGAAATCCTTCCATCTCAAAACTTCCCTAACTTGGCTGGGTTTTTCTCAAGTGTGAATGGAATGGAGTGTGGTCATTCACTCACTCATTCATTCAATAAATATAAATTTTAGCAACACAGAGACAAAGAACACAGTCGTCCCTGCTCGAGAGCTTGGAGGTGTTATGGGTAAATAGAGGTATGTTCTAGGCAGACAGGGTGGGCTCCCAAAGGAGGGTGTGGTTGGATCTCATGTTGTGGGAAGTGGTTCTTTTAGACAACAACACTTCACCCTTCCTCTTTATCTCACTGGACAGAAATCATTTGGCCAAGGTTGTGATAGAACTAAGAACACAAAGGGTTTGGTGGCTGGCAAATACTTTCAACAAAAACTTGCAGAGTTCTTCTGTTTTTTGCTTTTATAAGCAAACTTTTTATTAGAGTGGAATGTACATTCAGAAAAGTGCATAGATCATAACCGTACAGCTTGATGAATTTTCATGAATTGAATAACTAGAACCCAGACCAAGAAACAGAATATCACTAGACCAGAATCCCCCTTACATTCAAAAACCTACCCACTATCTTGCCATCATCTCACCTTTTTTCTTTTTTTTTTTTTTTGAGAAGGAGTTTCGCTCTTGTTGCCCAGGCTGAAGTACGATGGCGCGATCTCTTTTCACTGCAATCTCTGCCTCCTGGGTTCAAGCAATTCTCCTACCTCAGCCTCCCGAGTAGCTGGGATAACAGGCATGTGCCACTATGCCCAGCTAATTTTGTATTTTTAGTAGAGACGGGGTTTCTCCATGTTGGTCAGGCTGGTCTCGAACTCCCGACCTCAGGTGATCCCACCGCCTTGGCCTCCCAAAGTGCTGGGATTACAGGCATGAGCCACTGTGCCCGCCCTCATCTCGCCTTCTTACACAATAGCGTAGTTTTATCCATTTCTGAGCTTTATATGCTTTGAATCATACAGTATGTGCCCTTTGTATGAATAATACGTTTGTGAAATCCATCCGTCCCATGCATGTCGTTGTCGTTTGTTCATCTTAATGTCGTTTGTTCATCGTTTGTTGTCGTTTGTTCATCTTAATGCTGTGTAATAATCTATGACATGAATATCTTACTCTACCCATTATGTCATTGATGGACATTTCGGCTGTTATAAACATTCTTGAACATGTCTTTTGACGGCATGTGTATGTATTTCTGTCGAGTACATACCTCCAAGTGGAATTTCCAGGTCACTGAGTGTGCATGTGCTCGGGTTAAGTAGATATTGCAAAGTGGTTTCAATTGCTCCACAGTCCCGCTAAAAACTGGCATTGTCTCAATTTTTGCATTTTAGGCATTCGGGTAGGTCTACACTTTGTATAGTGGTATAGCAGTATGGATTTTAATTTGCATTTTTTAATGACTAATGAGGCTCATAGTCTTTTTATATGTTAATTGCCCATTTTGTCCTCTTTTGGGAACTGCCTGCTCTTTTGCTCATTTTTCTATTGGGTTGTCTGCCCTTTTTCTTACTGGTTTGGACGAGTTCTTCATATACTTTTCTTCCCATTTTTAAAGTAAAGGAATGTGGGTCCCGAAGCTGACTGGAAATGAGTGAATTTCTGGCTTTGTGTGTCCAGCTATGCACCAACAGAGACCCCCTTCTCAAAGCTGGCGGGGCATTCATGGGTGGGTGATGCGTGCTGCCTACTTTGCTAGTCTTTTCTGGAATCTATATTAAGCTAGAAAAAAAAAAAAAAAAAACCTCAAAGAAGGTTATCAAATTCATGCCCCGTTTCTATCCCCAATGGCTTCAGGAAACTGAGGCTCAGAAAGGCTATGTGGCTGGTCAAAGCAAAACAACTAATACGAAGTTAAAAAAAAAAAAGGTCAAGGATCTAAGTCCCTGAGACTCCCCCCACCTTTCCTCCTGAGCTATTTCTGACTCCTCCAACTCTCTGCTTCTCTATAATCAATCTGTTTAAGCTCATCTCAGCTTTCCTTAGTCCGTTTAGACTCACTTGCCAAACTCACTTGCCAAACTGGTCAACCCTGCAGATCTAAGGAGATTCCACAGATAGTTCCTTTTGACCACAGAGTGCTTTGCAAATATAAAGTTGAGGAAAAGTGTTCTTATGGGTTGAATTATGTCCTTTCCAAAAGGTATGTTCAAGTCCTGACCCCCAATACCTATGCATGTGACCCTTTTCTTGGAAAATGTCTTTGCAGTTGTAATCAAGTCAACATGAGGTCACAGTGGATTAAAGTAGACTCCAATCCAATAGCTAGTGTCCTTATAAGAAGAGATAGAGACAGACACAAAAGGAAGAGGGCCGACAGAGGTAGGGGTTGAAGATATGCCCTAAGGAATGCCTGGTGCTACCAGAGCTGGAAGAGGCAAGGAAGAATCAGAAGAATTTTCCACTAGAGGCTTCAGAAAGAGCGTGGTTTGGCTAACACCTTCATGTGGACTTCTAGCCTCCAGGACTGTGGAAGAGTAAACTTCTGCTTTTTTAAAAAAATTTTATTTTAAGTTCTGGGATACATGTGTAGAACATGCAGGTTTGTTACATAGATATACCTGTGGCATGGTGGTTTGCTGCACCTATCAACCCATCATCTAGGTTTTAAGCCCTTCATGCATTAGGTATTTGTCCTAATTCTCTCTCTCCCCTTCCCCACCCACCCCCACCAAGATGCCCCCATGTGTGATGTTCCACTCCCTGTGTCCATGTGTTCTCATTGTTCAATTCTCACTTCTGAGTGAGAACAGGTGGTGCTTGGTTTTCTCTTCCTGTGTTAGTTGCTGAGAATATTGGCTCCCAGCTTCATCCATGTCCCTGCAAAGGACATGAACTCATTCTTTTTTATGGCTGCATAGTATTCCATGGTATCTATGTGCCAAATTTTTCTTTATCCAGTCTGTCATTGATGGGCATTTGGGTTGATTCTAAGTCTTTGCTATTGTAAACAGTGCTGCAATAAACATACGTGTGCTTGTGTCTTTATAGTAGAATGATTTGTAATCTTTTGGGTATATACCCAGTAATGGGATTGCTGGGTCAACCACTGTGGAAGACAGTGTGGTGATTCTTCAAGGATCTAGAACCAGAAACTTCTGCTTTTTTTTTTTTGCCCAGGCTGGAGTGCAGTGGCGCGATCTCGGCTCACTGCAAGCTCCACCTCCCGGGTTCACGCCATTCTCCTGCCTCAGCCTCCTGAGTAGCTGGGACTATAGGCGCCTGCCACCACGCCCGGCTAATTTTTTGTATTTTTAGTAGAAACGGGGTTTCATCGTGTTAGCCAGGATGGTCTCAATCTCCTGACCTCATGATCTGTCCGCCTCGGCCTCCCAAAGTGCTGGGATTACAGGCGTGGGCCACCACGCCCGGCCAACTTCTGCTTTTTTAAGCCACTGTTTGTGGTGCTTTGTTACAGCAGTTCCAGGAAAGTAATATTACTGTCATTTTCCAGATTTGGACAGATTTTCAGCTAATCACTAAATCACAGAAGGCAAGTAATTTTGCACATTTTAGACAGTAAATGATAAGAAAAACCCAAGGCAGAAATCACGCTCACTCATCTGTAGTTGTCTCTTCTCTCGCTCAGAAATCCATGAAGATGTCAAGTCCCTTAGAGGTCCTGCTCTGAGACAAGACAGGCTTTCACAGGCAGTCCAACAGAATGCAGGAGATAACATTTACTGAATGAAGATATTCTGGCTGTGTCCAGGCCACTGCAGTTACAGTAGTTATTAAAAACTCTCCAGCCTATCTCAGGAAGGAGGAAGTATTTTCTGCAGCTGTATAGCAGGAACAATATACTGAGTAGTACCAAGATATTGGTCTTAAAATTGCCACTGAATAAAACGGAGCACAACACAATAATTGAAGAGCTGGGGTAGATGCAGTAGCATAGAACAGCACTGCAGAGCCATCTGAGGGAGGGATGGGAGGTTCTGACACCCCGTGGGCTATACACCAGCTACTGAAAAATGGCTGCAACTCTGAACAGAAGTCAGATCTGCCAGCCAGTTTGTTGGATGGTATGGATATTTTAATTTTTTAACAAAGAATGAATCTGCCTCTCTCAGTCTGGCTAGATGCTTCACGGCACATGATGATGTCTCATTTGCCTCCCCAGAAGGGAGAGATGGCGTGGATGGCCGAGCAGCTCTGACCAGTTGAACATGTGCTGGCACCTGCTGGAATGTGGAGCTCCTAAACAGCCGAAAGGGCAAGAAGCTTTCTGCAACTTCCAGCTTAAACAAAGTGAGTCTGCATGGAAGGGCACAACTGAGTATGCCTTCATTATTCACTCATTCACATGCTCAGAAAAAAAGCAGACGCTGAAAATACATTCAGGGAGGTGTGCAGAGGTCACAGGTGTCTTCTCTACTTTAATTCCTCATTTATGAGGTGAGAAGGATGAACACTTCGTGAGTGCCCCTTCTGTGCCAGACACATATTCTCAGTTTTTCCACTCCCAGGTCCATACTCTGCCCTTCTCTGTGCCCTGGGATCACCTGGCATCCCTGGCGGCTGGTTCCTGATCGGAAGCTTCGGCAACAGCTTGGAGGGTGGGAGGAAAGAGAGTGTATTTCTCCCTCGCACACTCTCGCATGTGGGTGGGCAACTTTCCCAGCAATAGCTGTGTCCTCCACTTCAGCCTCTGCTTGGCAGCCATCTCCATGGTTCAAGCCTTCAGTGGCTTCTGGCACCATTATTGCTTCCCTTTATATCTTGTTATGAGTTGATTGTGTCCTCCTCCAAATTCATCTGTTGAAGCTCTAATCCCCAGCAACTTCAGAATGGGACTGAATTTGGAAACAGGGTCTTTAAAAAGGTAATTAAGTTAAAATGAGGTCAGACGGGTGACCAGTGTCCAATCAACTGGTCAGAAATGCTTGGCCATACACACCATCTCGTCCTTCTTGGGAGGCAAATGAGACATCCTCATGTGCCATGAAGCATCTAGCCAGATTGGTGGGGAGAGGCCAGCCCATTATTCGTAAAAAAAATAAAAAGAAAAAGAAAATCTCCATGCCAACCAGCCAGTCAGCAGATCGGATTTCTGTTTAGAAAGTGGTAGTCATTTTTTTAGTAGCTGGTATATAGCCTGTGGGGCTTCACCCTCCCTGAAGAGGCTCTGCAGTGCTGTCTCACGCTAATCCAATAGGACTGGTGTCCTCATGTGAAGAAGCAATTAGGATGCAGAAATGCGCAGAAGTGAGATTACAGACGTAGGGAGAGGAAGCATCTATATAGAAGCCAAGGAGAGAAGGGTGCGATAAAACCAACCCTGTCAACACCTTGGTCCCAGACTTCTAGCTTCTAGAACTATGAGAAAAAAATAAATCTATGTTGTTTAAGCCACCCAGTCTGTGGTATTTTGTTATGGCAGCCCTAGCAAACTAACACACATCTCTCAACCCAGAACTGGTACCAGCTCTCAGCTTCGGCTAGTCCCTGGGTGCCCCAGCATCCCTTGCTGATGCCTTCGATCCTGCCCATTCACCCCCATATGCAGTCCCTTCATTCAAATATGTTGACTCCCAAGGGCAGATGTCTTTCTTGATGGGATCCTGATTGCTATGTTATTTCAGTGAGTCCTCGGAACAGCCCCATGAAATTGGTATGTTTATGCTTGTTTTTACAAACAAGGAAACTGAGGCTCGGAGAGGTCATACAGCTGGTGAGTGACAGAGCTGGGGTTTCAGCTGAGGTCTTTCTAACTCTGATGACATTGGCTTTGGTAGATCTGCTATGTGATGAATGAAAGAGCCATATCCCAGAACCAGAGGCCCAGGGGCTGGGCTGGGCATCACTAAGTCAATGTCTTCATTTTATATATGAGGAAACCAAGACTTCGAAGTGAGGTCAGCAGCCTGAGGTCAGGAAGCTTATGCAGTGGCAGAATACAGGCTTGAATAAAAGTCTCTTGATGCTAGATTTGGTACTTTTTGCTGCTTCTCTGACTGATTTGGGAATGACAGCAAGAATACAGTCACCTCCCCAGTGCACACTTGGATGACCTGGGGCAGCTGAGCAAAAAAATCAAGGGTCAGGGTCCTAGCATCTACCCACACAGCATGCATGACCTTGGGCAGGTTACTTAATAACTGCTCTGTGCTTTAGGGTACTCTTCTGCAAAACGGATATTAATCATAACTTATAGCACTGTTGGGAGAATCAAATAAGATAATGAAATACTCAGCATAGCACAGTGACTAATACACGTCAGTCTTATTAATAAGGGACTATTGTTATTACCTGGGGTATATTTCTAACCAAACTAGTTTCTTCCTATTGACCTGTAGGCACTGAATTCACCACTCACTGTCACCCAGAGGCAGAACAATAATAATGATGATACTGAGAGCTAACGGTGATGGCAGCAGCTTACCAGGACCTAGGCACTAGGCATGCCTATTAACTCTATTCCTTATAACATCACAGAAAGATTGAGTAAACAACTAACAAGTGACAACCCAGATTCAAATCCAGTTTCACTTGTTCCAAAACCCATGCCTTTTCTAATACTGATGCCTATGGGGTGATGTGGAATATGACTTACAGGGCTATGGCTGCAAAAAACAAAACAAAACAAAACAACAACAGTAACAAAATACTACATAGTACAATCTACATCTGTGCCTTTCAGAGCTGCAGTTATTGTAGGTGCCTTGTGACACCAAACTCTGAGCTCCCAGAGGGCAGTGGTGTGTGTTACTGACTTCATACCCACAGCTTCCTGCACAGTACGTGCCATACAGTAGGTCTACTCAATACAAGTATAAGCTCCTGCATTGGCAATGAACTGGAGTGAGCTTGCAGAGAGATGAGACCATAACTTATTTCCTCTGGATCTCAACAAGCAGAGTCCTAGTGCAGAAGAGGGGCTAAAACATTCCACTTCTGTTAACATCAGTAACTGTCATCCTGAAGGACTAAGAAGTTGATTTCAAAGGAAAATTTTAACGGGAGTAATAGGGAGTAGTGTCTCCTTATTTCCCAGCACAACCACAGTTCCACAGAAGGCTTTGTATTTGGCCACGCGCTGGTTCTGCAGTGTTGTAAACACTTAGAAGGTCTGAGGCCTAGGTTAATTCTAGATCTGCTACTTGTTTTCGGTCTTACCTGGACCATACCGGCTCATTTCTTATCTTTTCTTTTCTTTTTTTTTTTTTTGAGACGGAGTTTCGTCCTTGTCACCCAGGCTGGAGCGTAGTGGCACGATCTCGGCTCACTGCAACCTCTGCCTCTTGGGTTCAAGAGATTCTCCTGCCTCCCGAGTAGCTGGGATTACAAGTGCCCGCCACCACACCTGGCTAATTTTTGTATTTTTAGTAGAGAAGGGGTTTTGTCATGTTGGCCAGGCTTGTCTCGAACTCCTGACCTCAGGTGATCCACCCACCTCCCAAAGCGTTGGGATTACAGGCGTGAGCCACCGCGTCCGGCCCATACTAGCTCATTTCTATAAACTTCTCTTTCCTAGTTTGCAAAGTAGTTATGATGATATTATGTTTTTCGTTAGACCAGTATCTTCTGCAAGTCTCCTATGTACCAGAACCCATCTGAAAATAGAAATCCTAGTCCTCGGGAAGCCTATGTGCTAACAGAAGAGGGATAAACAAGTAAGTAGGTTAAACATATAGTCTATTGTATGATAAAAAAAAAGCAGGGAGGGGAGATAAGGAAAGCTCAGCTGGGAGATGTGGTGACATTTTCAATGAGTGGTCAGCGAAGACTTTTCCAAGAAGATGATATTTAAGACAGGGTCTGCAGGAGGCGAGGTAGCATGCCATGCTGATAAGAAGGAGGAACTCAGGCAGAATTAGCCACAAGTGCAAAGGCCCTTAAGCCAGCTGATAAATTGGGAAAACAGCAAGCAGTGCCTGCCTCCTAGGCTGTTTTGAAAATTAAATAAGATAATGATCCATTTGCAATGCCACATTCATAACCAGTGCTCAATAAATGTTAGCTAGGACTATTAACATTATTTCTGGGGGCACATAAAGGCCCCTACCTAACAGAAAGTGGCTCTGGCAGCCATAAGGCCATAGTAATCCTTGGGGTCTGAACGTGCTCTCACAAACGAGCCTATCTACCCTCTGCCAGCCTGATCTGGGTAAACCCACAGGCTGTCCTGCTCACGAGGGAGGATTTCCTAGAAATTGGATTAGCAAGGTGTGCATTTAGTGCTGGGAAGTAAGAAGGGAGAACTAAATCCAGCTTTCTCATGTCAATCGTTTAAACAGAATGTGCAAAATTATCCCGGCTCAAGCTTTGAGGCAAGAGTGATAAATGTACTTTCCTTGATCACTTTTCCAGTATTCAATAACCCCAAAGTAAGGGGGAAGGGGGTTGGAGCCAAACTTTGCAGTATCTACTGAGTACAGGGTGAACTTTCTCCCTAGTAAGGAATTTTGCTTCTGTTCAGTGGGGGGGAAGGAAAGTGTGGTGAAAGCTATACCTGAGCAATTATCCAGGGTGATTCTTACTTATCACAGCCACAAAAGAGGCTCCCAGTTCAAAGGACCCTGCACTTTGCATTGGATAGTGGGGAAGAGGAGCATAAAGGAGTTTGCTGTCCTCTTGTTGGCGTTTAAGGTCATGGGACCGTCCTAAGCTCTGTGTCCTTTATTTTTGTCTTTGTTTCTTTATTTCTTTCTAGGGAGAAAGATCTTCCTGCATTCAATAGATCCCTACAAGGACAATGCATGATTGCTACTGTTCAAAAGCTCATGGATATTCTCAGCCAAGTGCCGTCTTTGCCAGTGTGTTACAGAACAAAATGCAAATTCTGTGTCATCATATCATGGCCCAGGAAGCTCTAGCCTACCTCCCCAGTCTCAACTCAATTTCCTCCTTCCAGCCTCCCACCTGTCAGTTCCAGAACAGGCCAAGCTGGAGCCCACATCAGGGCTGCTACATTGTCGTTCTCTGGCCAAGTGTGTGGCTGGCTTCAGGACATGCTTCAAATCTCGACTAAACTGTCACCTCCTCAGAGAGGTCTGTTTCTGTTGTCATTCATTACACAATCCTGGTTAATTACTTTGGGGAGTAATCAACATTACTACGTGTAATTTCTTTCTTCCCTCTTTTCCTTTTTTTCTATGTGGGGAGTGAAGATTTCAACAGACCACATACTTAAAGCACTACAGGGGCAGGAGCCTTCTGCTTTCAATACAGAACGCTCCATGTTCCAGTCTTGACTTTGCTGCCGACAAATAGTGAGATTTTGAATAAATGGTGTAACGTTCCTTACAAACGATGTAGTGGGCATTAAGTGAGAGAAAGCACGAGAAGCACTTAGCACAGGGCCTGGTACAGAGTCAATGCTGAATGAAAAGTCAGTAAGTCAGTGGTGATTTTAGTACAACACTGGGCCCTTACTATGTGTAAATTCCTTCCTTGCTCTCTGTGAAGATCGATAGTCCCTGTTTACTAATCTGTGGTTACATTAACTCATTAGAGTCAATGAAGACCATTAAAAATCAGAGTCAGGAATCTTCGGAAAGATTAACAATTGCAATGGGAATGCATTGCCATTTCCCTTAACACATACATTTCCTCAGTCTTATCATCCAATCAGTAGAATAGAGTCAATCCAAAGAACTTGGAAACCAGAAATAAACTTTGAAACCAGGCTGAATATGTGGTTGGTAGAAACAGGTATGGGAATCTGATGATACATTCTCATTAGGTCTCCAGACCTAAAGCAAGTGAGTGGTGACTCTGATCTTCTCTGAAGTCCAGTACTAAGGCTTCCTCTATGACCACAGCTCTTCCTGCTGTGTATACCCAGACTTGCCTGGCCACACTCATTCCACAGCCTGGTGTGCCCCCTCCACCTGCAGGTCTTCCCTTCCCCATTCTGTCCAACATTCTGCACAGTCCCATCCCTTGAGATCCGGCCCACGAAGCTGCTCCTTAAATAATGACCTCTGCCCGATTTGCATCTTGGGATTTTTCTCCTATCCTCTCCATCTTGAGACCTTGCAGGATTTCCTGCTTACTACCACACCGAGACAGAGTTCAAAGAAGCCTGTGTGATGAAACATCCATGTTTTGACTTGAATGCACACACCCTCACTGTTTGTCTGCCCTTCCCTCTTTTGGGTTGCAGAGGTATCTGGCACACTTTAAATCTCATTCAGTCTTCGAGACGACCCTCTGCCATACGTTTTCCCATTATCTGCATTTTCAGGTGTGAACACTGGCACAGAGAAGTTGGCATGCCCAAGGCTGTGTGGTTGTGTGTGGAGGAGTGGAATCTGGGGCCTCATCCTGATGATGACTCCATAAGTAAAATGTTTGACAACTATATCAATTATTAAGAGGGCTGAATGTGAAAATGCATTTATTTATTTATTTATTTATTGAGAAGGAGTTTCGCCTTCGTCATCCAGGCTGGAGTGCAATGGCACGATCTTGGCTCACTGCAACCTCCACCTCCCAGGTTCAGGCGATTCTCCTGCTTCAGCCTCCCAAGGAGCTGGGATTACAGGCACCCGCCACCACGCCCAGGTAATTTTTATATTTTTAGCAGAGATGGGGTTTCACCATGTTGGCCAGGCTGGTTTTGAACTCTTGACCTCAGGTGATCCACTCACCTCAGCCTCCCAAAGTGCTGGGATTACAGGCATGAGCCACCGCACCTGGCTGAAAATGCATATGATATATACTGAACTCTGTGCCTATACCATATGCCAGGTACCACTCTATTACTACTTTTTTAGAGACTGGGTCTTACTATGTTGGGCAGGCTGGAGTGCAGTGGCTATTCACAAGCATGATCATCGCACACTACAGTTTTGAACTCTTGGGCTCAAGAGATTCTCTTGACTCAGCCTCCCAAGTAGCGGGAACTATAGGTGTGCACCACTGTGCCCAGCAGGACAACTCTAACTGCTGGGGAATAAACGATTGAACAAGAGTGAGAAGACTGATCTGATAAAGTATCCAATGAATGTATTAGTCTCATTCCCTTTCCCTCTATTTCTTGTGCATATCTTTCTAGTTGAGAGTAGGATTAGCCTCAGGTAATTCTATCTTTCTTTTGGTGCCTATATAGGAAATTATATTTGTATATAATTAAGGTGGGTGAAGGTAACCAATATTTACTAGGTGTCAACACTAGTTCTAAATCACTGGGGTTTATGTTTCCTTTACAGTGGCTTTATTCAGTCTCAGCCTATTAAGAACGTGTTATTACTCCTATTGACTAGATGTGGAAAGCTAACTAGTGCCGGCAAGATCCTAACCCAAGTCTGCTAGACTCCCGAGACCATGCTTTCTGCTATGCTGTGGACCTCGGTCAGCAAATTTTTTCTGAAAGGGCCAGTAAGTATGTATCTTTGGCTTTGGAAGTGAAAAGGACTCTGTTGCAACTACTTAATTTCTGTCTTTGCAGCCTCAAAGCAGCTGTCAATTTAAATAACAAGCAGAGAGACACTCTGTAAAAGAAAATATGTTTATTTGGGAATTAAATATTGTAATGGGAATACGCATTTCATAGTAAAGTCTGCTTGCATTCAGGGTGGTAAAGAAGATAAACTTATTTTTTTTTTGGAGACGGAGTCTTTTTCTGTCGCCCAGGCTGGAGTGCAGTGGCGCGATCTCGGCTCACTGCAACCTCTGCCTCCTGGGTTCAAGAGGTTCTCCTGCCTCAGCCTCCTAAGTAGCTGGGATTACAGGGGTGCACCACCACGCCCAGCTAATTTTTTTTTTTTTGTATTTTTAACAAAGACAGGGTTTTGCCATATTGGCCAGGATGGTCTCGATCTCCTGACCTCAGGTGATCCACCCGCCTCGGCTTCCCAAAGTGCTGGGATTACAGGCTTGAGCCACAAAGCCTGGCCAAAGATAAACATTTTTAAAGGAAAAAATAAGGAGGAGTACATAATTGTTTTGAGTAATTATCTTTGGCTACAAAGATCAATGATAAGGATGACGCTGGTCCGAGGTTGGAGAGGCAGATGTCCTTGCACAAATGTTTTTGTGTAAGGTCGTGAGGTCTTTGTGCAAGGCTGTGGTTTTTGTAGAGTCTGTTTCATTATCAGGCATATAAGTGTGAGAATCATGCCTTCGTGGCCTTCCCCTATTTATCAGGGTTTTCTAATATTAGCGATTCCATCTTGATCCTGACAACTTTCATACAGCCACAGACAAAATAAAAATGAATGCTGTGGCTGTGAGACCATAAAACTTTGCAATTAGAATTTCATATGATTTTCATGTACCACAAAATAATCTTTTTTTTTTTTTTTTTTTTTTTTTGCCTCAACTATCTGAAAATGTAAAAACCCAGCTTGGGACATACAAAAATGGGCAGGGGGGTCAACTCCTGTTGTTAATAATTAAATATTCAATAGGCAGATACTAAATAGACTTCAAAAAGGGTTAAAAAAGAAAACCAATGTTTCCTCAGTATATTCGCCTGGCCACTCCAACTTAATCCTAGGTTTGTTGACAAGGGCCGTGTTTTCTATTTCTTTTGTTGCCTCCCTTGAGCCTTGCTAGAGGTGAGTCTGCATTGAGCTCGGTACGACGTCTATGCTTCATAAACGTTGGCTCAATAAGCAAAGCAGAACGAGGCCTGCTGAGATGGGCTATTTCTCTTGGATAATTGTCTTCGTGGAGATTCCCTTCACTTGGAGCAGTCCCACAGGGCTCTGCCAACCAGTTCAGGGGCTCTGTGTGCCATTCTGATTCAAATACATCTGACCTGCTGTGGTGAAATGTCAAACATGCAATAAAGGAGATGCGGCAGGCAAGGGCTCAGGGGGACAAGGAGGGGCTATTGAAGCATAATGGTGGATGACAGGGAACAGCTTACCCTGAGACGGAAGGAGGAGGAGGAGGCTGGTCTCTTTCTCTATGTGATGTCACTGGCAGCCCCAGGGGAAAGCATAGGATAGCAGGTCAGGATCCAGGCAACAATAGGGATGTAAATACCAGGCAACAGTAGGGATGTAAATAAGCCACTGATGGTACATCACTGCCTGTCCCCTTTTCCCAGTTGTCTAAGGGCTTTCTCCATCAGGGCACTTCTGCATCCAAATGGCTTGTGTCTGTAGCTCTTACTTGACAGTCAGCAGTCTGAGGCTAGGATTCTTTTACCCACTGAAGCATCCCCAGAGTCCAGCATGGGGTGTGACATTATGCACAGTTAATAATAATAATAAAACAAAATCCACTTGGGGAGGCTGAGGTGGGTGGATCACAAGGTCAGGAGATCGAGACTATCCTGGCTAACACAATGAAACCCCATCTCTACTAAAAATACAAAAAATTAGCTAGGTGTGGTGGCACACGCATGTAGTCCCAGCTACTTGGGAGGCTGAGGCAGGAGAATCACTTGAACCTGGGAGGCAGAGGTTGCAGTGAGCCAAGATCGTGCCACTGCACTCCAGCCTGGGCGACGGAGTGAGACTCCATCTCAAAAAAAAAAAAAAGATAAGAAATCTTGGTTGGATGTCCACAAATTCAAGCAGCTATGGAGTCTAGGAGTTCAGTGATGGTTAGAAAAATAGGGTATAGGTAATGAAGAGGGAAAGCAGGTACAGAGTGGCTACATTACAAATGGTGTCTTTATAATGCAGGCTTTGGAAGGAAACAAGGACATGCTTGTCCAGTATATAGGGATCACCTGCTTGGTTTTAGAAACTACTGAAGGAGGAGTCTCACCCTAGAGGTTCTAATTTAAGTGGTCTGAGATAAGCCCTGGATGCCAGGATTATTTCAAATCTCTCAGGTGATTCCAACATGCAGCCATCATTGCAAGTACTATTGTAAATTTAGTAGACAGCACGACGCTGTTATGATGGTCCATAGCTCTCTAACCTTATAGACTGGGGAGGGAGCTAGAAAAATCCCCAGAGCTAAGTAACTGCTTGATATGGTTTGGCTGTGTCCCCAGCCAAATCGCATCTTGAATTGTAATCCCCATAACCCCTACATGCCTAGGGAGAGATATGATGGGAGGTGACTGAATCATGGGGGCGGGGGGCGGTTTCCTCTATGCTGTTCTTGTGACAGTGAGTGAGTTCTCACGAGATCTGATGGTTTCATAAGGGGCTCTTCCCCCCTTTGATGCTCAGTCTTCTCTCTCCTGCTGCCATGTGAAGAAGGTCCTTGCTTCCCCTTAATCTCCCACCATGATTATAAGTTTCCTGATGCCTCCCCAGCCATGTGGAACTGTGAGTCAATTAATCCTCTTTCCTTTATAAATTACCCAGTCTCAGGTATTTTTTTTTATAGCAGCGTGAGAATGGACTCCTATACTGCTCTACCAACCACTCTCAAGCACTGAAGGCCCAGGAAGAGATTGGAAGGTAGGCTTAAGCACTGGGCTCTGACATTTACTGGCTCTGCCAACTTGCAAAATCAACGAACCTTGCTGAGCCTCCATCAGCTTCCTCTGTAGAATGGGAATTACATGAGCTAGTGCACGTGAAAGCATGAATCAAATCTAAGCAATTAGTACTGTGAACCTGAGAGGCCCCAAAGAAATCAAGTGCCTCTTCCCATCACAAATGTGTCTTCAAGGAAACCATGTTCTGAATGATGTCCAGATTATTTTCCTTAAGTCAGGAAGATTTAGGATCATATCCTTCCTTCTTTCCCTTCTAATGCACACTGAACCATACAGGTGTCTGGATACTTGGGTCGTAACTCCTGTTAGCTCTTGCAATGCTAAAGACCTGAGTGAGTGACAGAGAAAACCCCTGACCTTGTATGGGTCAGCAGAGTAGGGCAGACACATTTTCAGGAACGGCCACCCCTGTGTAACTACTAAGCCAGGTCAACTCACTTATCCAGGTGTTGGAATGCTGGAGCCAGGCAGAGTTAGCCACAGCAAGGAAATGTCTCTGTTTCACTTGGCCACTGGTCAACGATCCATGGCTTCAAACGTCTGGACCTTTTAGTCAGAGATCATCTGCCTAAATTGAAAAAGCTCAAGTTGGGTTCCTATGAAGTAGCTCCTTGGCAAAATACTGATTCTTTGCAAATACACAGACTGTGTGCCCAACACAGAAAACAAACAAGCAAAACCTATGCATACATAAACATGCACACATCTGTTTAATTTAAAATTTTATCTCGATTGTAAACTGACGCATTTGGCAAATTTAAATTTTGATCTATCAGAATTTAAAATATCCATAACATTTAATATAGCAGTACCAGAATAGCTTAGGAGCTATTGTGTACCAATACTTGCATAAGCAAACAAACAAACAAACATGGGTAATGAGAATATCTATGTATGGTATTGTTTATAATTGAGGGGAAAACCTAGGTACAGCTAAAATACCAACTCATAAAAAATGGAATAAACGAATTATAGCACCTCCATCAAATGGCAAAACTATGCAGTTCTTAACAAGAAAGAAAATACACCATTGTATTAATGTAGAAGATACCCAATATTTTATTTTTAAGTAAACAAGTCTATTCGAAAAGAATATGCATATATACAGAGAAATAGATAATTACATATGTGGAAAGCAGAAGTCAAGACTGCAAACTGTCAATAGTACTTACTTTCAGGGAATGTGAAAAATATATATTATTGGCTGGGCACGGTGGCTCACGCCTGTAATCCCAGCACTTTGGGAGGCTGAGGCGGGCAGATCACTTGAGGTCAGGAGTTCGAGACCAGCCTGGCCAACATGGCAAAATCCCGTCTCTACTAAAAGTACAAAAATTAGCCAGGCATGGTGGCACACGCCTGTAGTCCCAGCTACATGGGAGGCTGAGGCAAGAGAATTGCTTGAACCTGGGAGGCGGAGTTTGCAGTGAGCCGAGATGGCACCATTGCACTCTATCCTGGGGGACAAGAGTGAGACTCCATCTCAAAAAAGTCATATCTATATATTATATTATATTTCAGCAGTATGCTGGTAAATGTTCAACGACTGACTCTTCAGAAAGAAAACCTCTGATGGTAGTGTTTTCCAATTTCCAGGTTGCAACAGTCCCACCATGGCAGATTTCAAGCTACCAATGCAATGCTACTGAACAGTTATGAAGGGATGTGCAGCGCGACCCCATTGCACGGCATTCCCGCCATACAGACACAGCAGACGCAAACAACCTTAGAAGCACAGAGAGTAAAGTGATTAGGAAGTAACAGGTTTTAAGAGTTTTGAGTATTTGTTACCTTTGTTTTTCAAATGACTTTTTTATTGTAAGTTTACATAATCTGATTTTTATTTTATTTTATTTATTTATTTATTTTTGAGATGGAGTCTTGCTGTGTCGCCCAGGCTGGAGTGCAGTGATGTGGTCTCAGCTCACTGCAACCTCTGCCTTCCTGGTTCAAGCAATTCTCCTGCTTCAGCCTCCTGAGTAGCTGGGACTATAGGCACGTGACCCCACGCTGGGGTAATTTTTGCATTTTTAGTAGAGACGGGGTTTCACCACGTTGGCCAGGCTGATCTCGATCTCTCGGCCTCAGGTGATCCACCCGCCTTGGCCTCCCAAAGTGTTGGGATTACAGGCATGAGCCACCGTGCCCGGCCTTGATTTTTAATAGTGGTTATGTTTAACAATTGGATCCCATATTTCCTAAAAATTTAACAATAGGCTTTCACTAGCAGATGTGAGCTAGGACCCTAGCACATCACTGCATTTCTAGACTATTTTTGTCCTTTATAACAAATGTGAATATGAGTTGTCAAAATTCTTTTAAAAAATAGTCTAAAATAAAAAAAAATCCTATCCTTTGGCAGTAATCTAGAATCAGAATCTCATAGATTCACTAATAACTGGCAATGTCTCTAGTGGAGTTTTAAAGCAATTGAACCACTCTTTCTGAAACAGTGGTATAATAATTTTTAACTTCTACTCCTACCTATTGTGTGGCACATTCTGCAAAAAGAGCCACAGTTTATTAAGTGCCTGCTATATGCCAGAATACAAATTTTTCCTGCATATACTTTATATATATGCCTTATGATATCTCTACCTCTCCCCCGAAACACTCTGACATAGGCATCATTATTGGGGCCTTTTTATTTTTATTTTATTTTATTATTATTATTATTTTTAGAAGGAGTCTTGCTCTGTCGCTCAGACTGGAGTGCAGTGGTGAGATCTTGGCTCACTGCAACCTCTGCCTGCCCAATTCAAGCAATTCTCCTGCCTCAGCCTCCCGAGTACCTGGGACTACAGGTGCGTGCGACTATGCCTGGCTAATTTTTTTGTATTTTTAGTAGAGATGGGGTTTCACCATGCTGGCCAGGCTGGTCTTGAACTCCTGACCTTGTGATCTGCCCACCTCGGCCTCCCAAAGTGCTGGGATTACAGGTGTGACCCACCGCGCCCGGCCTACTGGGGGATTTTTAAAACTGCTCACTGCCCTCTTGAACACAAGGCATAGTGAGCCCCCGTGCATGAAGGGTGCATGCCATCCATGTTGTCACACAGGGCAGGATTTCCTTCTTTTTAAGGCTGAATAATATTCCATTGCATGAATACACCACATTTTCTTTACCCATTCTTCTATTAATGGACATGTGGGGTGTTACAATATCTTGCCTATTGTGAATAATGTTGGAATAAACATGGGGGTACAGATACTGCTTTGAGACTCTGATCTCAATTCTTTTGGATATATACCCAGGAGTGGGATTGCTGGATCATATGGTAATTCTATTTTTAATTTTTGGAGGAACCACCATACTGTTTTCCATAGTGGCTGCATCATTCTATAATACATTCCCAAAAACAGTGTTTAAAGCGTTCCATTACGCCAAGTGAAATGAGCCATTCACAGAAGTACAAAATACTGTATGATTCTGCTCATATGAGATATTTAAAATGGTCAAACTAATAGAGGCAAAGAATAGAATCATGATTGCCAGGGACTAGGGGAAGAGATAAATGAATTATTTCTTAATAGGTAAAAGTTTCTGTTATATGAAATATAACAGAAAATATAACTGGAAATCTGCTATAGTTCACAATAACAACAACAATAAAAGGGTGTGTGCCATAGGCCTTGGGAAGAAAAGGTTGAGGGCTGCAGATACAATGAGAAATGGCTAAAGATAAGGTGAGAGCAAGTGGGTAGGACGTAGCTAACAAAGGGGTTGACTAGGATTGGCAACTCATGTTCAGATGCTAAGAAAATGCAGCTGCTGATAATGTCATAGCTGTATGGCATCTGTACCCTTTTATCTTATCAACAATATCATGAGGGATATTGCTTCCATTTCCAGGCATGTGCTCTGGTCTAAGTGTCTGTGTCCCCTCAAAATCCATATGTTGAAAATCCTAATCTCCAAGAGGATGGTATTGGGGAGTTGGAGTCTTTGTGAGGTGACTAGGTCATGAGTGTGGAGCCCTCAAGAATGGGAATTGTGCCCTTATAAAAGAGACCCCAGAGAGCTAGCTCATCCCTTTCACCATGTGAAGGCACAGTTAGAAGGTGTCATCTATGAACCAGAAAGTGACTCCTCAGCAGACACCAAATCTACCTTGATCTTGGACTTCCCAGCCTCCAGAACTGTGACAAATACATTTATGTTGTTTATAAGCCACCTGGTTGTTATTTTGTTATAGCAGCCAGAATGGACTAAGATGGTGTTATTTTTTTCGATTCAAACGAGAGGATCCTGGGGTGTGGAGAGGTGGTTTGAGTACCTTCAGGTCAGGATGCATGAGCAATAAAGGGCAAGTCAGAAGGAGCACCCAGCACCCTACAGCCCAGCTGGACAGAGGCAGATGCTCCAGTTCACAGACAACTACAGGGGAGGCCAAGCTCAGGTGGAGGAGTTTTGTTTTTGTTTTGTTTTTGCTTTAGTTTCCTTCTAATCAGCATGTACTAGCTCTGTGACGTAATCAGCAAAGAGAGAGGAAAACCATGAGGTGGTGTTGCCAGAGCTAACCTGGAAATAGAATCATTCATAAGAAAAATAGCTCAGGAGAAAAAGTCTCAGAGTGACAGAAGTTAGGGAAACAGATTTCTTGCACTTCAGGCCAGATCCTGGAAGCCTTACATTGCATATATATTCTCTCCTCTGAGGGCTGGTGCTCCAGGAGGGGAGGAAGCAATAGTAGAGTAACTCTTCTAGAACAGTGGCTTTTGCTCAGCAAGGCAAGCGGTGGGAAATCTTGCCATCTTTTCAGGATGCAGCTGGGAAAACTCTCTAGCTGCTCAGTTTAATTAGAGCCCCCACCAAGTCTCATAGGAGGGGGCTCTCGCTTGGCTGCCTTGCTAGGGTACTGCAGAGAATGTAGCGGGGCTGAAGGCATTGCGGTGACTTTAGTGCCCTGGGCCTGTGGATGGGAGCTTCTGCATATGTTTCAACAGGCTGCAGCCACAGCCCTGAGAGATGAACACTTGGCTCAGGGTCAAGACATAAATGGAGACAATCAAGAGGGAAGAGGATGGTGGGTGAGGGCGGTTTCTCCTGAGGGCCAGGCGGGAAACTGTATTGTTTAAAAACCTTCCAGCTTGCTGGATAAGGCTGAACTGCCTGGTTACCATTCAGACCTTAGACTTCCCTGACTCCCAGCCTCGACATGACAGGAGCCTCTTGTCCCACACTCCCCGTGGCTGCACCACGAATCTTAGCTATCACTTATTGAGCACTTACTTTGTGCCAGCCATTTCCCATTCATGCCATTTTTCTGCCAATCCCATGAGTCTATACTGATGCTCCCGTCTTCTAGGTGAGGAAAGTCAGACCATAAAAACCCAAAATGTGACAAAGGGATTTGCCCAAGACCATTCAGCTAGTCATGGGTGAGCCAGAGCTTGAGCTCCTCCTTGCTCCTCCTACATTGGGCAGATATTCTACAAGCTGCGCCTTCAGTGAAACTAAAAGCCACTGTGTGTGCTGCTCTGGCCATCCCAAATATTTCCACACCTCCCAACCTGGGCTGGGGGCTTGCTGCTCTGTTGACCAGCAAGCTCTGTAAAGTTCACGCCACCATCCCCCACCTCCAGTTCTACCCGCTTTGAAGCTTTTCTCCACCCACCCATGTGGGCCTCCACTCTAGCTCTCGGAATTGTGTACAGACCCCTCCATCATAGCGCAGGCCACATTGCATTTCATTGTCCTTAATCTTCTGATTTTTGGCTCTATGTGGGTCATCTAGTGTTTTGTGGGTTTTTTGGGGGGTGGGGGAGGCAATGGTGGTGCAAACAGACACCCATTTTCTTTTTTTTTTTTGAGACGGAGTCTTGCATTGTCGCCTAGGCTGGAGTACAAAGGTGCGATCTCGGCTCACTGCAACCTCCACCTCCTGGGTTCAGGTGATTTTCCTACCTCAGCCTCTTGAGTAGCTGGGATTACAGGCACCTGCCACCAGCCCAGCTAATTTTTTGTATTTTTAGTAGAGATGGGGTTTCACTATGTTGGTCAGGCTGGTCTTGAACCCCTGACCTTGTGATCTGCTACCAAGGCCTCGGCCTCCCAAAGTGCTGGGATTACAGGTGTGAGGCACCACGCCAGGACTTTTTTTTTTTTTTGAGACAAAGTCTCACTCTGTCACCAGGCTGGAGTGCAGTGGTGTGATCTCAGCTCACTGCAACCTCCACCTCCCGGGTTCAAGCGATTCTCCTGCTTCAGCCTCCCGAGTAGCTGGGACTACAGGCATGCGGCACCACGCCCAGCTAATTTTTGTATTTTTAGTAGAGATGGGGTTTCACCATGTTGGCCAGGATGGTCTCGATCTCTTGCCCTCGTGATCCACCTGCCTCGACCTCCCAAAGTGCTGGGATTACAGGCATGAGCCACTGAGCCCAGCCTTTCTTTTTAATGTCTACTCCTAATGCCAATCATGATGCCAGGCACCTAGTATCTGCTGGACAACTGCCTACTAAATGGGCAGCTGGCAGGACCTAGGAATATGGAATGTTTCCCACCAGTGGCTTTTCAAGCCCCTCCTCCATTTCTAATCACCAGTGTGTTCCCTGCTCTCTGGGGAGAAATGCAGGTGGGAGGGTAGAATTCATTTACTCAGTCAACAAATATTTATTGAGAGCTTTTCATGCACCAGATAGGGACATAGGAACAAAGAAAACAAGATCTTACCCTCATGGAACTTTCATTCTTGTGGGAAGGACAGGGATATTAGCTTTCTATTGCAGCCATAACAAATTACTTTTGCCACTTAAAATCCACACCCTTATTATTTCACAGTTATGTAGGTGAGAAATCTTGGGGGCTCAGGTGGGTCCTCTGATTAGAGTCTTGCAAGGCCAAAGTCAAGGTGCAGCCATCCAGGGCTCTTGACCAGGGCTCTCGGAGAGAAACCACTTCTAAGCTCATCCAGGTTGTTGGCAGAATTCAGTTCTATGTAGGATGGAGGTCCCTACACCCTTTCTCAATCAAATGGGAGCCACTCTCAGCATCTAACGACCATCTGCAACTCCTTGTTCTATTGTTTCCCCCATTTCAAACCAGCAATGGCGGGTTGAGTCCTCCTTCTTAAAGTTTCTCTGACTTCCCCTTTGACTGTATCTCTTCTACATCTAGGTGGAGGAAATTCTCTGCTTTTTTTTTGAGACAGAGTCTCGCTCTGTCGCAGACTGGAGTGCACTGGCACAATCTCAGCTCACTGCAACCTCCGCCTCCCGGGTTCAAGCAATTCTCCTGCCTCAGCCTCCCGAGTAGCTGGGACTACAGGCATGTGCCACCACGCCTGGCTAATTGTTTGTGTTTTTAGTACAGACAGGGTTTCACCGTGTTAGCCAGGATGGTCTCAATCTCCTGACCTTGTGATCCACCCGCCTTGGCCTCCCAAAGTGCTGGGATTACAGGCTCATGTGATTAGAGTGGGCCCACCAGATAATCCAAGATAAACTCCCTATGTTGAAGCCCATAATTATAGCTGCAAAGTCTATTTTGCCATGGGACATAACATATCCACAGGTTCCAGGGCTTAGAGCCTGGATACTAGGATGGGGGTGGGGGATTCTGCCTACCATGATGGACAGCAGTCAAATAATAACAAAAAAATCGTTTATAACATGGATGTAAAGTGCAAAGAAGAAATATAAATCAGAGTGAAGGGATGGAGACTGCTGCTTTGAATAGGATGGCTAGGGAAGCCCACTCTGAGGAGACGACACCTGATCCAAGGACTGAGGAAGTAACGGGATAAACCAGAGAGCTGCTAGCAGAAGAGCGGTCCAGGCAAAGAGCTCAGATTGCAGGGGTGAGAATGTGCCTGGGCAACAGCCAGGGGGCCAGAGTTGCTGGAGGGAGGCGGCTGGAGTGAGCAGGGAAGAGGAGGGGCCATGGATACGGACAACTGGACAAAGCCAGCTCAGGCTGGCTCCCATCCTATGCGGCTGAATTTTGCCATTATTCACTCTGGGCTAGTGGTGATCTTCAGGAACCTTGGGGCACAGGCAGGTCAACAGGACCACATCATGGTTCCAAAGTGTGTTAGTATGAGTCAGAGAGCCCAGAGGGCATGGAGGGAAGAAAGCGAGGGCACTTGGGGTCTGAACACTTGAAGAATCCCATTGTATTAGTCCGTCCTCACCCTGCTATAAAGACATACCCGAGACTGGGTAATTTATAAAGAAAAGAGGTTTAATTGACTCGCAGTTCCACACGGTTGGGGAGGCCTCAGGAAACTTACTTACAATCATGGTGGAAAGGGAAGCAGGCACGTCTTACATGGTGGCAGGCAAGAGAGAAGTGAAGTTGCAAGCACAGGGAAAATCGCCACTTTAAAAAACATGAGATCTCATGAGAACTCACTATCACAAGAATAGCATAGGGGAACCACCCCCATAATGCCATCGCCTCCCATCAGGTTCCTCCTTTGACACATGGGGATTACAATTCAAGATGAGATCTGGGTGGAGACACAGGGCCTGACCATATCACCCACTCATGCATTACTAGATGGAGGTGACAAGAGTAGAGGGTGCAGTGCCAGGAACGATGACAGCCATGATCATGAGAGGGCAACACGATCACCCAGGTACACGCCTGCTCGGCAGCCTCCATGCATGCCGTCCTTTCTATCTGGGATGCTCATTCCAGCTCTCAGCATGGCTGCCGCCTTTCCATCCTTCGGGTCTTAGCTCAAATGTCATCTTCTCAGAGACTCTACCCAAAGAAACAGTCCTTTCTAGAAGAATCCAATTCCCTCAAAATATGCTTTTCTGTCAGGGTTCCACTACTGATATTTGTGGCCAGATGAATCTTTGTTTTTTTTATTGTTGTTGTTTTTTGTTTGTTTGATTGTTTTGAGACGGAGTCTTGCTCTATTGCCCGGGCTGGAGTGCAGTGGCACGATCTCGGCTCACTGCAGCCTCTGCCTCCTGGGTCCAAGTGATTCTCGTGCCTCAGCCTCCCGAATAGCTGGGATTACAGGCGCCTACCACCATCACGCCCGGCTAATTTTTGTGTTTATAGTGGAGGTGGGGTTTCACCATGTTGGCCAGGCTGGTCTCGAACTCATGACCTCAAGTGATCCCCCCACTTTGGCCTCCCAAAATGCTGAGATTATAGGCGTGAGCCACTGCACCTGGCCCAGATGAATCTTTGTTATGGGGGGACTGTCTGGTGTACTAGTGGCATACCCACTAAGTGCCCGTAGAACCTCCCGGCTGTGATAAGAAAAATGTCTCCAGATACTGCCGGTGTCCCATGGGTTGTAAAATTTCCCATGAGCTCCCATGAGAAATGCCGCTCTATATCACTGTCTTCGAAACACTTATCTTCCAAAATTATTTATTTTATTCAACAACAAATACTTAGTGCCTAATACAGGCCAGGCATGATTCCAGGTACAGGGGATAAGGCAGTGAAATTCAGATGAGATTGGGTGCATTCAGGGCAGTATGGCCATAGACAGCAGTGAAATTTACAGAAAAAAATTACTATCTTTGAGGAACTTACATTCTCATGGAAAGAGACAGGGAAATTAAAAGAAAATGAACCAAACTGTAGTTGGTCAGATGGTACTTAAAGTGCTGGAGGAGAATAAGGTGCTATTCCATTGAATAGCATGGAGGCTGTAGTTTGGAGGCAGAGAGGCTCAGATTTAAATAGGTGTATTCAAAGAGCAGCAAGGAAGCCAGAGTGGCTGGAGTGGAGTGAGTGCGGGGAACACTTGCAGGAAACGACATCAAAAAAGCACAAGAAGGAAGATAGTTTCTCCCCCACAATAACCAGTAACCTCCCTGTAAACAAGGTTCCCATTTGTCTTGTTCACTGTGGCACCCCAGGGCCTACAGAGAAGCTTGGCACATTGGCATGTGGTAGATGCATGTTTAATTTCTGTCCAACAAATGAATGAACACATGGATGGTCAGCCCTGGGAGAATGCTCAGCTCCAAATATCTTACATGGGCAAAAGACGGAGTTACTGTCAAAAGACACAGACGTAATCCTCTTTCCCCATTTACGTACTTCGAGTATTAAAGGAAAAGGAAGGCTGGGCGCGGTGGCTCATGCCTGTAATCCCTGCACTTTGGGAGGCCGAGGTGGGCGAATCAGCTGAGGTCAGCAGCTCGAGACCAGCCCGGCCAACATGGTGAAACCCCATCTCTACCAAGAATACAAAAAATTAGCCAGGTGTGGTGGTGCACGCCTGTAGTCCCAGGTACTTGGGAGGCTGAGGCAGGAAAGTTGCTTGAACCCAGGAGGTGGAGGTTGCAGTGAGCAGAGATTACGCCACTGCACTCCATCCTTGGGTGACAGAGTGAGCCTCTGTTTCAAAAAATAAAAAATTAAATTAAATTAAAAAAAAGAATAAATAAATAAAGGAATGGGAAAATACTAATATCTAACATTTATTGACCCAGACACTGTACCATGCACGTTAAAAACATTATCTCCTTTTCTCCTGAAGGCATCTGTGTGAAATATGAATTCTTTTTATCCTGATAAGAAAAAGTTGTTCATTCCCCACAATAAGGGAGCTAGTAACAGGTGGAGGTGGGACTTGGACCAAAGACTGTTCAACTCCAGAATATAAGCAATACAGTCTCTTAATAGCAAAAATAAAATATGAGCTATAGGATCCCAGGCTAACCAATAAGGCAAGAGGCCAGACATACTGCAGGCCCTCAGTCTGCCTCTTAAAAAACAAGGTAACTATGCCTACATTTACTGAGCATTTACTATGTGCTCAACCTCGTCTCATCACATTAAATGTACTCTATTATCTCACTTACTTTTCACAACAATCCTTTCTATGGTACTTACTATAACCATCCCCAACTCACATATGAGTAAACTGGTGCTCAGAGACTAAGTGACATATAGGAATTCCTGAGGAAACCAGGGTGCCAGGACTGCAGAAGGCAAGATGAGAAGGCATTGTCTGCTTTCTTTCAGTTAGATTTCTGGGGGTAAGCAGGTGGAAGAGGGAGTAGGTTTATTCTCTGTGAATCCAGGAGGCAGACCTGAGGCCAAAGAAGATTCTGGATCAGGATACAAAGTGAATAAGCTTTGGTCGGGTCACTGAATTTGGATAAAGGTTAAGTGGAGAGAAGTAGTCCATGGCAGCACTGCCAAGCAGGCTTTCAGCTGGCCGACTACTCTCTGTGAGCAAGGAGGATTATCTTACTCATTGCTGCCAACCTCAGGAAGGATTTTAAACACAGCACAGCTTTGCATCCAGCCAGCCTGTTGAACATTGACAACACCTCTGACCTATGACTTTCAAAGAGGGCAGTGCCCCTTCCCAGGAGTGTCCAGCACAATGAAAAATGCACCCGCATAGCACGTGGGTCCCACTGGCTGTTGATGTTTATAATTACACATAATTGTTAAGTATCTGTGTTAGTCTGCTCTCATGTTGCTACAGGGAAATACCCAAGACTGGGTAATTTATAAAGAAAAGTCATTTCATTGGCTCATGGTTCTGCAGGCTCTACAAGAAGTATGGTGCTGGCATCCGCTCAGCTTCTGGGGAGGCCTCAGGAAGCTTCCAATCATGGCAGAAGGCAAAGGGGGAGCAGGTACCTCACATGGCCAGAGCAGGAGCAGGAGACAGAGAACGAGCTTGGAAGTGCTACACACTTTTTTTTTTTTTGAGATGGAATCTTGCTCTGTTACCCAGGCTGGAGTGCAATGGCATGATCTCTGCTCACTGCAACCTCCAACTCCTTGGTTCAAGAGATTCTCCTGCCTCAGCCTTCTGAGGAATTGGGATCACAGGTGCATGCCACCACGCCTGGCTAATTTTTTGTATTTTTAGTAGAGATAGGGTTTCACCATGTTGGCCAGGCTGGTCTCGAACTCCTGACCTCATGATCCTCTGCACCCAGCCCTACACACTTTTAAACAACCAGATCTCATGAGAACTCACTCACTATCACGAGAATGGCACCAAGGTGATGGTGCTAAACCATTCATGAGAAATCCACCCCCATGATCCAATCACTTCCCACCAGGCCCCACCTCCAACACTGGGGATTACAATTCAACATGAGATTTGGGTAGGGACACAGATCCAAACCCTATCAATATTTGAGCCTGGAACTAACACTACTTATGGGATATTTTTTAAAATCATTTTTTTTTTGCATGGTTTGAACAGTCACTGAACTTGGAGAACAAGTCAAGCGAAGATGGTACTTCCTGTCATCTGATACTTTACCAAGAGTTGTTCACTACTTTGGAAAAATGTACCACAGATTTGGCAAACCGCACTCATGAAATGCCGAGTGCTGGTAACGTATCAGTACCATTCAGCATTCGTAGGCGTCACAGTGAAGACAGTTCTATCCCAAATACAGGCACAGAAGCATCTGACCACTTTATTAGGTCATTTACTATAGCCAAGCCTGAGCATTACACGTTTAAGTAAATATTATTTTATAATAATTTTATTTTATTTATTCTTTATATTAAAGCCAGGGCACTATATTAATTTTTTTTAAAAAAATTATAATTATGGCTGGGCACAGTGGCTCACACCTGTAATCCCAGCACTTTGGGAGGCTGAGGTGGGCGGATCGCTTGAGGTCAGGAGTATGAGACCAGCCTGGTCAACACGGTGAAAACCCATCTCTATTTAAAAAAATACATAAATTAGCTGGGCATGGTGGTGCGTGCCTGTAATGCCAGCTACTCAGGAGGCTGAGGCGCGGGAATTGCTTGAACTCAGGAGACGAAGGTTGCAGTGAGCAGAGATTGCGCCACTGCGCTCCAGCCTGGGCAACAGAGTGAGATTCTGTCTCAAAAACAAAACAAAAAAAATTACACTTGTAGGCAATATAATATAGATGTAATCCTTGAATTTCATTCCAGGATTATAAAAGAGGCATTCAAAACATTTGTTACAAATATGGGGCAAGGACACTGGGTGAAGGAACAGAAGGCATTTTTAGTATTTTTGTGGATACCCTAAAATGAAGTCTAATAAAATGATGAAAAGAATGGTCCAAAGAAGATAAAACTCACTAGACCAATACAAAATCTGTACTTTAGGCTCAATAAGGCTACTACAGAAGTACAGAAAGGGGAGCATTTGGCTGAAAAGTCATTCGTGGAGCTTTTCAGTTGAACTCAAGTTCAATTTGAGCTAGAAGTGCAATGCGGCAGTGAAAGTACATCATCGGAGGCCTAGGTACTGGTTCTCAAACTTAAGTAACCGTCAGAATCAAGTAGGGAGCATGTTTAAAAGAACAGTCACCCAGCCTCATCTCTAGACATTGAGAGTCACTTTCTCTGGGGGCAGGGCCCTGAAGTTGGCATTTTAAACAGGCATTTTAAGTGATTCAGAACAGTGAGCGGAAGTTTACAGGTGGAGGTGTGAACCTTCAATTGTTTGATAATGGCCACTGCATATCATTCAGGTCAGAGTGTCACTTCCAAAGAGAAAAAGTGGAGCTACCTAAAGGTGGTCAACCAATCAGGATGGGAAAATGGGTAGAAGGCATCTCTCACAGAATTCCTACATATAGACAGAAGGTTTCGGAAGGATGCTCGCTTCAGTTATGCAATGACACACAGCAGAGTGATTAAGAAGGTGCAATGATATGGTACCTGCAATGGACTGAATGTCATATCTCCCCCAAATTCACACATTAAAGTCCTAACCCCATCCAGGCATGGTGGCTCACACCTGTAATCCTAACACTTTGGGAAGCGGAGGTGGGAGGATCGCTTGAGCTCAGGATTCGAGACCAGCCTGAGTAACATAGTGAGACACTGTCTATACAAAAAGTAAGAAAATGAGCCCGGGGTGTGGGTGCACAGCTGTAGTCCAAGCTACTCTGGAGGCCGAGGCGAGAGGATCGCTTGAGTCTGCGAGGTCTGCTTGAGCCTAGGAGGTCGAGGCTGCAGCGAGCTGTGACTGCGCCACTGTACTCCAGCCTGACTGACAGAGCAAGACCCTGTCTCAAAAAATAAAATAAAATACTTTAAAATCCTAATTCCTAATGAGACAGTATTAGAAGGTGGGGCCTTTGGGAAGTAATTAGTGTCATAAAGGTAGAGACTTCATTAATGTGATTAATGACCTTTTAAGAAGAGACACAAGGCTGGGCGCGGTGGCTCAAGCCTGTAATCCCAGAACTTTGAGAGGCTGAGGAGGGTGGATCATGAGGTTAGGAGTTCAAGACCAGCCTGACCAACGTGGTGAAACCCCACCTCTACTAAAAATACAAAAATTAGCCAGGTGTGGTGGCGTGCACCTGTCATCCCAGCTACTCAGGAGGCTGAGGCAGGAGAATCGCTTGAACCCGGGAGGTGGAGCTTGCAGTGAGCTGAGATATTGCCATTGCACTTCAGCCTGGGTGACAGAGCAAGACTCTGTCTCAACAAAACAAAAATAAAAACAAAAACAACAAAAAAGAGGAGACACAGAATATTTCCTTTCCCTGCTCTCTGCCATGTCAGGATACAATGAGAAGGTGTCCATGTGCAAACAAGAAAGTAAGTCCTCACCAGACACTAGAATGGCTGGGTACCTTCATCTTAGACTTCCCAGGCTCCAGAACTGTGAGAAATGTTTGTAGTTAAGCCACCCAGTCTATGGGACATCTGTTACAGCACCTAAGACAGTGTCTACATCCTTGCAGCAGAAAGATGAATGAGAACTTACAGTACAAAACAAAGTAGGGAGTAGACATTTCTATTGAGCATGATGTCAGAAGAACTGTTCTTAGAATAGCACACATCTTTCAATGGAATTATTAACAGACTCCGTCTACAGGCCGTTTGTCCCCAATTTGTTTCCGTAGTTCTAGGATCAAGTAAAACTGGGAAATGCTTCTGGGTGTAATAGCTTTCTTTACTTCCAGACTTTATAAGATCTCTAATATGCACATATGAATCTCCAAAGGGCAGACACAGTATGCAGGCACAATCTCGGCTCACTGCAACCTCCGCCTTCCAGGTTCAAGCAATTCCCCTGCCTCAGCCTCCTGAGTAGCTGGGACTACAGGTGTGTGCCACCATGATTGGCTAATTTATTTATTTGTTTATTTATTTATTTTGTATTTTTAGCAGAGACGGGGTTTCACCATGTTAGCCAGGATGGTCTCGATCTCCTGACCTTGTGATCCACCTGCTTCAGCTTCCTAAAGTGCTGGGATTACAGGTGTGAGCCACCGCGCCTGGCCTCTGTTCACAATTTCTAAACACATATTCACATCCCTTGCAGTGACCTCTGGAATTAGTCTAGAAAACACTAGTCTAGGGGTTATTACTGCAGGTCTGATGATCAATTCTGGATCTCAATCATGGAAGAGGTTCAAGTCATATTAACTTTATTTGCAGATATGCAAACGCTTCTCTATTAGATGATAAACTTTTTCAAGGAAGGTTCTTGGTATCACCCGTTTAAAAAAAAAAAAAGTTTTCTACCCTACCCTTGCCAGTATTATAGGTATTCAGTAGCATGTAATGAATGAATAAATTATATTTAAATATAGCTTCTCTGGATGCAATTATTACAGACAGAAATCACCCAATCACAGTATTCTTTCAGAACACGAAGAGATCTTAGTTCCTGACAGCAGAGACAATTAAGATGCAGAGAAATGAAGGGACTTAGCCAGGGTCCCAGAATGCTGGATGTCAGAGGCGGAGGTAAGTTGAGCCTAGATTGCGTATTTCTATTTATCCCACTAAAGCTATTTAACAGTTCTTTGGCAAATTGTCAAATGTTTTCTCCTTTTGAATCTCTGCCACGGAATTTTCCATGGTATCTGGCTTTACTGCCCATCACCTTCCACGGTTTGCTCCAACCTCAGAGGTGAGCCAGTCCTTGAGCATTCCAATTTTGTTGTCCTACAGAGAAGGATTCCGAGAGAAATTCTTCCTCCCTCCCTAAACAGCCAGGTCTCCATCTGCCTGTCTCTGCCCTAATTTGGGGGCTGAATGAAACACGATACATTTTATTTTTAAATTGTTTTAAAAAGCACATATTCTGGCTAGTGTTACGCCCTTCAACTTGTGGAGGATGCACCTTGCGCTTGAGTCGCCTTTGGGATCTCATGCAAATAAACCTATCTGCAAACATGCCATCTTCTTTCTACCGACCTGCCTTCCCTCACCTCATTCTCCAATACCCTGCTATGTTTAGCCCTCCTTCCCGTTTTCTTTGCTGTTGTTTGTTTTTAAGATATTCATCCATCAGCTTAGGAACTGAAGAGAGCTGAATCTTAATAAGCCTGTCAAAATCCTAGGTGTATTTTTGTTGTTGCTGTTTTCTAAGTCCTGCTCACAGCTGAATCCTGGGTGAATGACAGCTTCTTGCATCTAGGAGATGATGCCTGGGCAGAGTGGCTGGAAACTGACCCGTTTCTGTGCAAGACTGTGAAAGACGCCTGTAATTTCACCCGAACAGTTATGGGCAAGAGCTTTGTGCTAGGATCTGCCTGGTTACCCATCTGAAGCTGCGGTGGCTCAGTAGCTTCTGGAATCAAGTTGAGAACAGCTCTAGTAAGAAGGGAAGGAGATAAATGGGAGATGGTGGAAAGATCTTCTCTAATCTTTTGTGGCCATGTAGGCTTTGTAAAAGCAGACTGGGAAAGAAAAGCAAACAAAGAGAACGGGGGAACCTGACTGGCTCTTGTAAGGTGAAAAGTCTAGTTTATAAGATAATTCAAGGAATTAACAAAGCCCATGCACGCTATGGTGCCTGGTATGATGCCTGGTGGAATGAGTCAGTGAATGAATGTGTAGTGAAGAGGCCATGTTTGATGTCTGCGGTTGAATCTGAATTAGCTGAAAAGAGTTATTCAGTTGCGCTATGGTTAGGAGGATAAATAAAAATCACAACCAACTTCCTAAAGTACTTTGGTTTACCTGGCACACGTGGCTGCACCGCCATAACGGAGCCTCCTAGTGGGTTCTGAGGTCCCCAGTTCATAGATGAGAAGCCCAAGGCTCCCTGAGCTTGGGTAAGCTTTCTAAAAGGCACAGAACTCAAAAGCAACAAAGCCAGGTCTTGAAGGTAGAGCTTCCAACACAAACATCTCATATGCTTTTTCTGGGGATTTTCAAAGTAAAACACAGCGAGGAAGCTGATATTCGAACTAAATAGTAATTTTTTTTTTTTTACTAATGTGATATAAAAAGCTAACCTTTTCAGATAGTAAAGAGATACAGGAAAAACTGCTAGGTAGCTGGATTACACCTGGGGAAAGTAAAATACTTACTCGTTCTTTCTGACCGAAGGGCTTGGGAGACCTTAGCAAACCCCAGTCAATCATATAACCTCCTTTTTCCAGTCAGTAAATCTCATTCCCTGATAGAGCAAGTGGCAGAAAAATGCAAGAGGAGAAAGACTAAGATTTACTAAGTACTTACTTTGTGCCCTGAATCAGGCTAGGCTCATTAAACAAGTTACAACATTAATTGCTAATTATGTTGTAAACAAGTTACAACATTAAACAAGTTACAACATTAATTGCTAATCCTCACATACTAGGTTTGTTATGTCTTTTTTTTTGAGACAGAGTCTCAGTCTGTCACCCAGCTGGAGTGCAGTGGCGTGATCTCGGCTCACTGCAACCTCCGCCTCCTGGGTTAAGCAATTCTCTGCCTCAGCCTCCTGAGTAGCTGGGATTACAGGCACCCACCACCATGTCCAGCTAATTTTTTTGTATTTTTAGTAGAGATGGGGTTTCACCATCTTGGCCAGGCTGGTCTTCAACTCCTGACCTCGTGATCCACCTACCTCGGCCTCCCAAAGTGCTGGGATTACAGGCGTAAGCCACTGAGCCTGGCCTTGTCCTATCTTAAAAAGGGAGAGAACTGCTGGGTGCGGTGGCTCACGCCTGTAATCCCAGCACTTTGGGAGGCCAAGGCGGGTGGATCACGAGGTCAGGAGATCGAGACCATCCTGGCTAACGTGGTGAAACCCCGTCTCTACTTTAAAAAAAAAAAAAAAAAAAATTAGCTGGGTGTAGTGGCGGGCGCCTGTAGTCCCAGCTACTTGGGAGGCTGAGGCAGGAGAATGGCGTGAACCCGGGAGGCGGAGCTTGCAGTGAGCCGAGATTGCGCCACTGCACTCCAGCCTGGGCGACTGAGTGAGACTCCGTCTCAAACAAAAAAAAGGGGGGAGAGAACTGAGGTTCAAGGAGTGAAGTGACTTGGCCAAGTGCATACAAAGACTAAATGACTGTACTGCAGCTCTAACCCAGATGTGCCTGAGTTCCTAACATCAAGCTGAAGGCATAAGACAGGAGGCTCTACTGGAGATATCCTTTTTTGGAGGCTTCAGATGTGCTGGGATTTAGGGTGGCAGGTTCTCTCCAGGGGTGTCCTCAGTTTCCATGAGAATCTACATGTCTGGAGGACTCATTCACTGAGTGGCGCAATCCTTGGTTTTAAAGTGACACATCCCCATCGTGAAAGCCAATGCATTTTGATGTTGCCTAAGTCCTTTCATAATAATCACTTGGTGTCACTGGCTTATTTAAATGGACACATCACTTCAACAGGGCTTTCCCTCTTCTGCTCTGCCCTTTCAGTACTAGCGAGGAGGGAAGTAACTCACTGCCTTGACATATCAAGCGGGAACTGGAGGTGGTTTACGTGCTCCTGTGTCTCCTGATGCTACATTCTATAGCAAATAGGGACAGGTGGGAAGAGACATGCCATTTTGGTCGTAATAAATTCCCTAGTGTGCTACATTCTTCTTTTCCCTGCAAACCCAGATTGATGACCAGCGGCTTTTGTTTTACGCAGGTAACCGTGATCTCAATGCAGCATCCCTGAGGCACTGCAGTATATTTCTATGTGACATTTTCTATTATATATTTCGGAAGACAGAAACAAAATGTATACACCAGGGTTTTCCTGAGACTTCCTTTCTCCACCCAGAAACATGGGTGTCTCCACCTCCATGAAAGCTTGGAGGGAATGTGTCTGAAAATCCAGGCACAAAAGATCAACACGGGGTGACTAGTCGCTTGCCAGAGGAAAGCACGTGGAATCCCCGTCCCCGGCCCACTGTGGGTTCATGGAGGGTCCAGTCTCCAATGCACTGAGAAAACAGCGTCTGAGAGAGCTTCCTGGGACAGAAAACAGAGTGCCATGTTTAATCAGAGCAGGTCCTTAGACATTCTGCCCCAGAAACATCCTAGAGGCTTCCTATAGGGCAGAATCCCAGTCTCCTGCACAGACATAGTCAATCAGACTCTTGAAGGGCAGAGCCCAGGATTCTCCATTGTTGAAAAGTGTTTAATCCTGAAGCCATTAAAGTTCAAGCAAGGCAGGTTGGTAGTTAACACCACAGGCTCCTTGACTTTTCAGGGTTGCAGTCTTCAATGCTCCAATCTTCAGTTTCCTCTGGTATAGAGATAAGCACGGCACCTGCCTCATGGGGTGAGTGTGAGGATCAAAGGAGACTGACAACCATAAAGCACCTAACATGGTGCCTGGCTAATACTCAGCTGATATGTAGAGGCCCTGCCTTACCCATTATTGAAAGAGTGACATACCTCCTGACCTGCTAAGAGAACCACTGCTCTGATGCCCTCAGCTGCCTTTCCCCAATCTGGCCCCTCTCAAAAACTCCTCAGACTTCCCCATCACCCAGCAACTAAAGGATTAATGCCCAACACAGCATGGGAGACTCCAAGGTGGGACTCTGGAGTCTGTGAAGGGCTGGTGGTTGACATTCTTCAATTGCAACCTCTGTTTGCCTGGTAGGCGTTACAGGAAAAAAAAAATTACATAGAGCAAGGCATATCTAATACTCAGGCAAATGTTAGCTAAGGAATGTCCCCGTCTCTTAGGATGGCCGTCAATACAGGGCTCCCTGGCTGCCTGCTACCTCTGGACATTGATGCTGGACTTTCTTTCCTTGTCCTTCTCTAGCTTTGATCCCCA
The DNA here is from genome assembly GCF_028885655.2 of Pongo abelii. NCBI lineage: Eukaryota > Metazoa > Chordata > Mammalia > Primates > Hominidae > Pongo > Pongo abelii. The sequence goes on from NC_085929.1 coordinate 39,955,931, forward strand.
CTCTGACCCCATCTGTGAACTCTTATCTCTGGAAGCTTGACTCGTGTCCCTTCTCCTTTGTTCTCTGGGACCCTGTGTTTGCATTTGACTTTTCTGGAGTCTGACCATCAGCTCTCAGAGTTTGGGTCTCTTTTTGGCTGATTCCACTACAGACTGGCCTCAGCCTCCAGGGCAGGCTTTACTTATCACTTTTAGGTGGTACTGTCCCCAGAGCCAGACACCTGTCCCAACCCACTTCATTTGCTGGTCTCAGATGCCAAGTTCCAGCCCTTCTTGGTCTCACTAATCCTACTGTTCCCTGAGTTCCACATTGTAGTCTGACAAAGATCAGGAGTCTGAATCCTTTGAGAATGGGATACCACAGCAGCGGCAATGAGGATGGGATACCACAGCAGCGGCAATGAGGATGGAGGAGGGAGGCAGAAGGATCCAGAAGCATTTCAAAGATAGACACTGATGGGAATTGAGCCTCAGGAGGAAGAGGCTGCTCTAGTTTCATTGCTTATACACTCCATGAGGTCATGGACTGTGTCTGCCGCAGCTAACATAGGGCCTCGTACACAGTAAGCATTCAAGAGACAGCTGGTGAACAAGAAGGGTTGATGGATGAATGAAGGACACCAATAACAGAGAAAGAAACTGAAGAGGAGATGCAAGTTTGGGGCTAGTAACGAGGTAGAATAATGGATTTTATTTTAGACACATGGTTATAGGTCTGTGGTCCTCAAAAGTGCTAATTACCAAATATTTCTGCATTTTCTCCTGCCAGGCACATGTGGTCCTCAAAAGTGCAGATCAGCAAATATTTCTGCCTTTTCTCCTGCCAGACACACGGTAGACTGCACTTGCCCACACCCTTTAAAGGGAGGCATGGCCACACAACATGCTTAGTCAATGAAATATGAAATTATGTCACTTCTAAACAAAAACTTTAAGAGACTTCTGCTACTTTCCCACCACATACATGGAAGTGTGCATGGAGATGAATCCTGAGTACCTACTGTGAACACAGATCCCTGAAGACCTCAAGTGGATGTGGAATGTGATTGGCAAAAATACATATCCATTATTAAGAAACTGAAATGGGGTTGTTACTGAAGAATGGTATCTGGTCCGTATTAACACAGCCAGGGAACCTATGGGTCATACTGATAAAGATATCCAACAGGATCTAGATTAGAGGTGAGGAGAGGGGCTTTCTGGTGAGATGCCACAGACTGCCACAGCCCAGCGGTTACTCTGCCTGTGGCTACAGCACCAAGAAGGAACTGGAATGCCAACTGCTCACATACCATCCACCACTGAATTCAAGCAATCAGATGGCCTCCTCCTGAGCTTTTGCAATCTCCTCTCCTGAGGAAGAAGCACTGGGCCCTCACATCACCTTCTGCAACTCTTCCCATGCCACCCTGAGGATTTACCTGTGTTGTAGCCCCTTCCAAGGGCTGGCCATGGGCGGTGATTTTTCCACAGGTTTCCAAGGTACCAGTCACTCTGGTTCTCCACCAAGCCCAGGACTTGCTGACCTGTGAAGTACAGAGAATACAAACATCTTAAAAGGAGAAGCCAAGCCATCTGGATCAGTGACTATTGAAGACACAATGTAATGGCAAATCATCACAACAACAGTATTCACTTACTGAGAGGTTTTATGAAGTGCCAGCCTCTGACCTAAGAGCTTAACTTGAATTAACATATTTAATTCTCACCATTAGGCAGTCATTTTTATTATTTCCATTTTATAGAGAAGAAATGGAGGCCCAGAACAGTTAACTGATTTGCCCCAGGTCACCTACTGAATCTGATAAAGCCAGAATCCAAAACCATTCATTCATTCATGCATGCATGCATGCATGCATGCATTTCTTTCCTAACTCATGGAGCACATATTAATTGACAGGCATACTATTTCACAAACATTCCCATTCTGGTATTTCCCACTGTACATTAATTTATTCGTTTTCTCGGAATGGACTGGGATTGGTTTCTCACATCAGGGAGGAGGGATCCCCCTTGTTTGCTGAGACGAGAGCCCAAAGAGAAGAGCCACTCTTTGTCCACCTTCTTACAGAGTTTTTGTTCTCACCCTCAGTGCTTCCTCTCAAATATATTTATCTTGTGTCAACAAGCATCATGTCAATACCATATCAATAAAAGAGTGTTGTCTAGATAACAACTGCTCCTCTGTCCCCAGAGCTGGCGTTGATGTTGGCCTCAGTCTCTGCTGCATCTTAGCAACTTAGGCAAGTTAGCCTAGTAGTCAATCTCTTAGGGCGTACATGTCTCTGGGCCTTCACACGTGATCCACCTGGCTCCTTTAGACAACTCCATCACGCAGAAGGCCTTCTCTTGCAATTATTACCAATACCACTTCACAGCCTAGGAAACAGGCTCACAAAGGACCAGTGACTTGGACAGCTAAAGATGGAGCTAGGATAGACATCTACATTTGTTTGAAACACAGATTCCTCCCACTGTCTCAATGCATTACTGCTTATCCTTACAAAAACAAATATTTTAGGCAGGAATTATCAATCGATGTTTTGTAGAAAGGGAAATTGAGCGCTGGGCGTGGTGGCTCACACCTGTAATCCCAGCACTTTGGGAGGCTGGGATGGGCGGATCACGAGGTGAGGAGATCGAGACCATCCTGGCTAACACGGTGAAACCCCATCTCTACTAAAAATACAAAAAATTAGCCGGGCATGGCGGCGGACGCCTGTAGTCACAGCTACTCAGGAGGCTGAGGCAGGAGAATGGCATGAACCCGGAAGGTGGAGCTTGCAGTGAGCCGAGATCGCGCCACTGCACTCCAATCTGGGTGAGAGAGCAAGACTCTGTCTAAAAAAAAAAAAAAAAAAAGGGAAATTGAGGTTTAGAGAGTTTAAATAACCTGCAAAAGTCACGCAACTAACAATGACTCTCTTCTACAGCTAACCAATACCTTTTGAATTTACGCTCTTATATTGTTGGCCAATTTGAGAAATAAAGACCTTTCTGACCAAATGGAAGCCCATCCGCACTTAAGAAAACACAGTGGTTCTGTTGGAACACGATGCTGGGTGATATAGCATCTCCTTGGTATGATGACAGCTCCCTGAAATGATGGTGTGTGGGTTTGGGGTAATTTATTTGATCAATTTTATTAAGCTCCTATCTAAATCATCACCCCGGGCACAAATACATAAATTAGAGGCATGGGAAAAACACTACTACCCACTTTGTCATTGTATATGATTACATCTAAAACTTGTAGAATTCCTCAGAAAAACATAACACCAATTCAGGGAGTATGAGTCAATCAATCCCATGTGCAACAAGATTAGGACATTTGTGCAGAACAATTAGATCTGAAAGGCAGGGTACCTTAGTTGGGAAAGCTGTGTGTCCTGTTCTGATGCTATGACCCAGCTAGAGACCTCATTTAATAACCTCACAATGAGGATGGGAAGTGTCATTGTTGGGGGAGAGGGGTGATACCTAATTACTAAGATAATTACTAAGGCCCCAGGTGGGTACCAAGGGTCTTTGTTTTGTTTTTGAGATGTAGTCTTGCTCTGTTGCCAGGCTGGAGTGCAGTGGCGCAATCTGGGCTCACTGCAACCTCCACCTCCTGGGTTCAAGTAACTCCCCTGCCTCAGCCTCCCGAGTAGCTAGGACTATAGGCACACACCACCATACCCAGCTAATTTTTTGTATTTTAGTAGAGACGGGGTTTCACCATGTTGGCCAGGATGGTCTCGATCTCCTGACCTTGTGATCTGCCTGCCTCGGCCTCCCAAAGTGCTGAGATTACAAGCGTGAGCCACCGCGCCCAGCCTGGGAATGATCTTTTATTGAATTTAGGGTGTCCATCTATATTTCAGGTAAGGTCATCTTCAGATATCTGAAAGTCCAAATTTTATATTGTGGCATCCCATACATTTTATTTTGCCTGTTTGCTTCTTCAGACAAATACTCTACGAGCTACACTTTATTCCTGCCAAACAAAAATATATAGTTTTGTTGCCTGTGGTCTAATTTCTACCTTGCTAATATAGCTCTCCCTTGGCAGGCATTGCCCTTGCCCCCCTGCCAATCCCCACCCACAATCCTTTCAAGGTCCGTCTCCAGCATGAAGCCTTTTATGAGTAAGCCCAAGTCTGAACTATTACTTTATCTTCATTCCCATATTAGATGGAAGACATCACTATTTAGTACTTCCTACTGTTTTTTGTTTGTTTGCTTTGTTTTGTTTTTTGAGATGGAGTCTTGCTCTGTCACCCAGGCTGGAGTGCAAATGGCGCCATCTCGGCTCACTGCAACCTTCGCCTCCTGAGTTCAAGTGATTCTCCTGCCTCAGCCTCCTGAGTAGCTGGGATTACAGGCGCCCCCCACCACGTCTAGCTAATTTTTGTATTTTTAGCAGAGACAGGGTTTCGCCATGTTGACCAGGCTTATCTCGAACTCCTAACCTCAGGTGATCCTCCCACTGCAGCCTCCCAAAGTGCTAGGATTACAGGTGTGAGCCACCATGTCTGGCTCCTACTGGTATTTTGCCATCAGCTGACTTATACCCTATAAAGGATGAAATTGGTAATATTCAGGCACACACACAACTCATTTGTAAATATACACTTCCTGCATTATTCCAAGGGCAAGACACTACAAGGTGTAGTACTGAACACACAGTAGGTGCTTAATAAATGTCTGCTAAATAAATGACATCTAGTGGGTAAATCTTTCCTGATCGGGTGTGTGTTAGTGTCCTCCCAAATCATTTCACCCTCTCTGCAGTCACCAACATTAACAGACCTTCCACCCAGCTCTAGGAACTCAGGCACCCGCCTCCCCTGTATGGAAAACTGCAAAGATGGGGAGGCAGCACCCACTTGGGGTGCTCTACATAAGGCTTAAACTCAAGGTCTTCATCTCCAGAGAAGGAACGATTTTCATGGTTAACCTAAAGTCACGTTATCCCAAAGAATAATATCCAAATTGCTCTTCTCTCAGTTTGTACCTGGGCTGCATGGCTTTTGATAGTACCACTTAACCATTTCACGCATGCCAATCCTCTTAAAAAATTCCTTAATTAGCAACGTGATAGTTAGAACTTTTAATATCCATCGGTGAGAAAAAAACAGAATAATCAACAGCTACTGAGACTTCATTTTGCTTTTTAAAAGAAATTCGTTAGCTGCCACATCAATGATCAAAACAGTAGTAAGGGTAAGCGATATTGCTTAGCCTCTCAACGGTGTTGAGTTTTGCTTTCAGGCTGTGCTTTCCCAGCTTCTGTGTGAAGAGGGAACCATGAACATCAATATAGTTGGAGATAAAGAGTGTGGACTGAACTCAGGCTGCCTGGTTCCGGTTCCTAGCTCTGCCACCTTCTAGCCGCGTAGCCGTGAAAAAAATTGCTTAACCTATCTCTGGCCTGGTATCTAACTCTTACAGCTGCTGTGATAAGTTCTTAGAACAGAAGCTGGAACTCTAAGCACTGCACATATGATAGTCACTGCCCATCCTTACCCATAAGCCTCTGACAGACAGCAAGCTTATCCATGAGGTTTTCTTTGGAGGTCATCCAGCACAACAATTAGGCCATTCTCGAACTCTGCCTCTTTAACTATGGTCTGAGGACTATCTATTTCAGAAACACCTGAGGTTCTTGCTAAAAGCACAGGCTCCTGGGCTTCATTCAACCTAGGAGTTAGTTATCAGTGGGAGGCTGCTTTCCCCTACTTCTCCTGTTTCTAGAAGGAGGGATTTCCTGACATCTTGAGCAGACCTTTTCTCTTCCCCATGGATGTGAAAGGAGTTAACTGACTGGTGACAGTTATCTGACTGGTGACAGATAACTCCTTCCACATCCATGGGGAAGAGAAAGGTGAGTTTCAGAGGGAACCAAGTTGATGTGGCCTAGCCTTTTCCTCTGTCCCTTCTTCCAGGAGCCAGCATGCCGACAGATAGCCTGCATCGAATCTGTTCTTTCATGCTGTTAAATTTTATAGAGCAGACCTCCTCTCAATGAGGCTGTGGTTGCCTAGTACTTCTTGGGATAGCTGAGCAATTCCAACTCTGGGTTTTGGTGCTAGGAAGAGCCATTGCAGATACTGAAGGACTCTAAAGTTGAGTCCTCCAATTTCACCTTTATCAGTAAAATAAGGTGACATCTGGCTCTCCCTCTTTTATCTCTAAGTTGGTTCAATATTGGCAGGGTGGTGGTGGTGCATATGGGGAAATAATATCATATATTAATTCTCTCACTCCAAATATTTCTGCATAAGAATTCTGGCCATGGGGTCTAGTAATTTGCATTGAAATAAACCAACTCCCCAGGTAATTCAGATGCACATTAAAGTTTGAGAACTACTGATTGGAGTTTGGAAGCTCTGTTCCTGCTTTAGTCAAGGGTAAATTTCACCTGTAGGGTGACTGGCACATAATAAACTCAGGTGGTGTCTACATTCACCTCATAAACCAGCAGAATTCATTGGTAGTCTCCAGTGCCATACTTTCAGAGTACAGTAAAATGGTGAAGAAAATGAACACCAGAGCCAGACGCCTGGGCTCAAATCCTGGCTCTTCCACTTACTAGCTGTGTGACCCTGGACAAGGTACTTAGCCTCTCTGTGCTTGCTTCTTCATTCACTTGTAAAATAGAGATAGTAAGTAATATACCTCACTGAATTCAATTTTTTTTCCTCTAAGCACAAGTTAATTTGTGAAAATGATGCTGTGTTTTGTGCTTATTCAAACATTACCACTAAAAGCGTCGAGAAAATAGTAAAGTGTTCAGTAAGCATTTCCTCTTATGGAAGCACCCAGAACTCTCTGGTCCTACACTCTGCTCCATCTGCCTGGACCTCCCACTCAGCCATCTCCTCCTGTCCTTAGCTGACATGGCCCTTAGTTTGCTGAGACGTTGGTTCAGCTTAGTATCGATTGAGGGTTTGATTTGTGTCAGACACCACACAAAATACTAAGGAATCAAAGACAAAAAAAACATAGTTCTTGCCCCGGGGGCAGCTAGAAGAGGAGACAGATAAACAATTTTGAAGCAGCATGATATTACCAATGACAGAAACACTGATAAGATGGGGGAATAATAAGTAGGGAGTAACTGATTCTGCGGGGTAAGTGAGTGATACCTGCTAGACAAGTTGGATGTCTCCCCTCCCACCGAGTCACCTACTACATCCCTTCCAGCATTGCAGCCAGGCCTCCCCAAAAGCTTTTCCAATAAGGGTTCTGTCGGGTAACACCCTTCTAGGAGAGAAGTCCCCTCTGCTACCAGGTGACAGCATGGATGATACAGGTGATCTGTGACAGTTCCGGCAATTCCAGCCCATCATCCAGGTGGCATCTAAATCCTGGTCTCCAGAGGCCCAAGTCTACAGCTGTAACCTTGATGACGCAAACACATCTTCAGCTTGTCATCGTGTGAAGAGATAAAATCCCAGGGGATTCCTTGGGGGAAGATGACACAGGTGGCCACAGGGTGCTGGCTTGCTCAGCATTCTGTACCGCCTGTCTCGTCTTCTTAGGAGTTACTGTAATAAAACACTCTGACTCACAGAAAATGCTTTGTCATTGTTTTCCAAGCTGGGCCTGTGGTTATGATTAAGTGTGCTGTTCTCCATCTTCCTTACTCTAGGCACAAGTTAAGTTATGAAAATGAAGCTGTCTTCTTTGCTTATTCACATACATCACCACTAACAGTCAGACAAGAGCGAACAAGCTTGCTATTCTGCTGGGGCCCTGGTGTTGGTGTCACCAGCCAGCAGACGGATGGCTCTAGGCAGGGAACTCCCCTCTCTTCTTCCTTCTGCAGGTTTTGGCTCAAGGCCCGGCTCCTGCTGCTCAGGAGGTGAGAACCAAGGAGCAGAGAACCACAATTCTTCCACACACTGCATCTGGCATGAAAAGGTTGAGCTGAGCATTCGTCCATTGGGTATAAAGAAGGCAGCATGATAAATTAGGAAGCCAAAGGATTTTACAACTTGGCAAAACAGGGTTCTAGCCCCACCTGTGTATGACTTGACCAAGGTATAGCTTCTCTGAGCCTCAGTTTCCTCATCATAAAAGGTTAAGTATAAAATCTATCTCTGACCTCTAAGAATGGATATTCAGATCAAATTAAGATGATATAAGGCCGGGTGCGGTGGCTCATACCTGTAATCCCACCACTTTGGGAGGCCAAGGTGGGTGGATCACTTGAGGTCAGGAGTTCAAGACCAGCCTGGCCAACACAGTGAAACCCCGCCTCTACTAAAAATATTAAAAAAATTAGCTGGGTGTGGTGGCATGCACCTGTAATCCCAGCTACTTGGGAGGCTGAGGCATGAGAATCGCTTGAACTTGGGAGGCGGAGGCTGCAGTGAGCCGAGACTGTGCCACTGCACTCCAGCCTAGGTGACAGAGTGAGACTCCATCTCAAAAGAAAAAAAAAAAAAGGATGATATATGTAAAGTGCTGGCTCATGGCAGATGCTCAACTAAAGGCACTTCTCTTCCTCCTTTTTGGGATGACCAATGTTCATAATGTCTAGGTTTTCCTACCCAAGCACTGACATAAGCTGTATAGACTGGACTCTGCAAAACTTGGCTACATTACCCCTCACCCCATCCCTGCTGTCTCTGGCTCTCACCCCACTCCACCTTTCTGAAGACTTTAGTGTCTGTGACATCTGTCCCTTCGCTGATGTACTCCCTCTGAACATCCTTCCCCTACCTCCTCCATGGGGCTTCCCTCTCTCTGCCTCCCTTAACATGCTGGTGCTCCCCAACTCCCCTTCTTGGCCCCCTTTTGTTGCTCTCTATTTTATCCACAGATGATAGGATCTACTCTGGTGGCTTCAGACACCATTGACTGGAAGATGATCACCAATCTCTGTGTTTAGCTCAGACTTCTTTCCAAAGCGCCCTACTCTTCAATCTGTGTATCAGCCCACCATCTTCTTAGGTGATTTGGCTGTTCCACAATGACTTTCAACACAAGCTGACCAAAACTAACTCCACAATCTTCTCCTCCTACAAAATAGGTGTGACCCTTACCTGTTTTCTTGGTTGGTAGCATCAAGATCAAACTTGTCACCAAAGCTAGAAGCCTTTTAATCAACCTTAAACCCTCCTGCTCCTCATTCCTCACATCCTTGCCATGCCCAAATCCCACAGATTTTATCTATGGAGTATTTCTCAAATTCATCCCTTCCCTTGCTCTACCATGCTCTCCTCCCCCCTCTCTCTCTCTCTCTCTCTCTCTCTCCTGGATTAGCAGATTTGTACCTGATCACCTTTTCCTCAGGGTAGCCCTGTGCCATTCCATTTTGCCTACCTAGCCATAGAAATGTTTTGAAAGCACAAATTTGATGATTCTGCTTCCTTGATTAAAAAGCTTAAGTGCTCTAGGGGCCCATTATACTGTGGTGTGTGGATGAATGGATGAATGAACGGGTGAATAAACAAAAAATATACATTATCCACAATCCACGATCCTAGCCCATCTGGAATTGGTAAATTCTATCTGAATGGAGTGGAAGTAGATGTCTACTAGTTAACTTCTCCAGGTAAACACCCGGAACAGGTGGCTCTAGCTGTGATCTGCAGGATGCTTTCAGTGCTATCTCCTTTTTTCCACCCCTAGAAAACCTCCTGGGCACACACAGGAAGTCTGCAAATCACTGCTGCCGATCAAACCAGCTGTGCTTATACCACTAGGTGAATATTAAAATGTTAAAACCAGAGGCTGCCCTGACTATAAGCAGAGAACCTAATAGTGCTCTCCCAACCTCATATTTATTCTAATAAGCTATTTTAAAATAGAAAAGCCTTTAATAGTACCATTCAATGTGTGTCTGAGTACAGGATGTCTATAAGTAGGAAAACATATAATATCATATTACCATTTACTAAACCTCCTGAAAGAGCTGCTATACAGCCCCAGGTGTTCCTGGCTAGTCAATGTAGAATAAGAAAACATTTCCTGAGAAGATGCACACAGAACGATATTTAAACAACCCCGAATAGATTGAAAAGGAGAATTTCTGAACCTGCATTTTCACAGCTCCTACTTTGCAGTTCGGCTCCAGCTCAAAGCACCCTAGGATCACAGACAGTCAGATGAGCTGTAATGGTCTTAATGACTTCTCTGGAACCACCTACTACTGCACATGAAGCCCGCCAAGGGCGAAAGGTGTTTATAGAAACAGTCAATGGAAGAGCCAGGAGCCAAAACTCTGTCTTGAAGTTCCTTTTTTTTTTTCCTATGTGTCTCAAACTCAGCTGCTGCTTGTTTGAACTTTTTTTTTTTTTTTTTTTTTTTTTTTTGAGAGGGAATTTTGCTTTTGTTGCTGAGGCTGGAGTGCAATGGTACAATCTCGGCTCACTGCAACCTCCACTTCCTGGTTCAAGCGATTCTCCTGCCTCAGCCTTCCGAGTAGCTGGGATTACAGGTGTTTGCCACCATGCCCAGCTAATTTTTGTATTTTTAGTAGAGACGAGATTTCATCATGTTGGCCAGGCTAGTCTCGAACTCCTGACCTCAGGTGATCTGCCCACCTTGGCCTCCCAAAGTGCTGGGATTACAGACATGAGCCACCACAGCCAGCCTCTTTGAACTTTAGTATAATTTCCACCTGGTTTAAGTTCTAGCTTTTCTATATTTAATAGGTAATCTCTCTCTTTCTCTCTCTCTCTCTCTTTAATAAAGAGACAGGGTCTCACTATGTCACCCAGACTGGAATGCAGTGGCACGATCATGGCTCAGCGCAGCCTTGAACTCCTGGGCTCAAGCTATCCTCCTGCCCCAGCCTCCTGAGCAGCTACAGGACTACATGTGTATGCCACCACATCAGCTAACTTTAAATTTTTTTTTGTAGACATGGGGGTCTTGCTATGTCGCCCAGGCTGGTCTTGAACTCTTGGCCTCAGGTGATCTTCCCACCTCAGCTTCCCATAGTGCTGGCATGCGCCACCACACCCAGCTCATAGGTAATATTAAGTAAACTCTCAGTTCTTCATTTTTCTCATGTGTAAAATGGTATCTATTTCATAGGGCTTCACTGGGACTCTTAATCAGGTTTGGGGAGCCCAGGTTTATATTGCATGTCCTTCAGATGCAATCTATGTACTCCAATTCATTGCCACTCATTTTGATTCCTTGGGTTTCAGTTTCTTGATGAAGCACCTCTAACCCAGTTTATTCATCACTCAGCCCTCATTTCACTTAGAAAAAATACTCCACCCTTACTGAACTATGGCTCAGGGATAATCCCTTCTGAGAGGAAATAGAATCTGTGTCACTCTTGAAAGAAGAGTTAGGCTGAATGAGTGAAGACGAGAGGAAGAAAGATTTTGCTTATTATAAGCAAGACCATAACTAGCCATCAGTTAATCAAAACAGAAATGAGCTGCCTTTCTAGGGAGAAGCTTCCGATCACCGGAATGGTTCTGGAAGAGGCTGCATGATTCAGCCCTCATCCAGCAGGTATTTATGGAGCCCCAACTCTGCACCAGGATCTGTGCTAACTGCTACAGACACAGCAGGGAAGAAAACAGGCACGCTCTCAGCCCTTCTGAATTTTATCTTTCCAAAGAGCTTCTCAAATGGTCCAGCTACCATTTGCCAGGCTCTGCCTCAAATCTCACGGATGCAGCTACTCCCAGGCTGAGCCCTGGGAATTTCTTTTTCAACAATGGCCCCCACTAATTCTGATACAGGGTAGGTTTGGGGACCTCTGAAATGGGGTGGTCACCTACCAGGCATGCTGTGGGGAAGGGGGATTTCTGCACTGAGCAGAAGACTAGATTTGAAGACCTCAAAGCTGCCTTCCAGCCTGATTGGGAGCTCTCTTTATGCTATGTCAGTGATGAGTTTTCTCAACATCCTCATTGAGAACATCCCCATACTTGTTCTTCTTTTACTTGTGCCATCCATGTGTGTATGGACAGCTGCCCTATGAGCAGAGTCAGTTTTTCTCAGTGCTGCTCCCTCTAGTTAGTACTTGGTCCAGGCACTGGGATACCGATTGCTTTTTTTTTTTTTTTTTTTTGAGATGGAGTCTGGCTCTGCCGCCCAGACTGGAGTGCAGTGGCACTATCTCTGCTCACTGCAAGCTCTGCCTCCCGGGTTCACGCCATTCTCCTGCCTCAGCCTCCCCAGTAGCTAGGACTACAGGCGCCCGCACCAAGTCCGGCTAATTTTTTCTATTTTTTAGTAGAGACAGGGTTTCACTGTGTTAGCCAGGATGGTCTCGATCTCTTGACCTCGTGATCCGCCTGCCTCGGCCTCCCAAAGTGTTGGGATTACAGACGTGAGCCACTGCACCCAGCCATTGATTGCTTTCTATGCATCATCAAAGAGATACAATGACACCACGAGGTGGGCAGTGTACTTATTTCTACCTTTCAGAAGGGAAATTGAGGTGTAGAGAGATAAAGTCACATGTCAAGGTCAAGAAATCTCAGAGCAGGGGATTGCATTTCCACCTCTCAGTTACAAAAGCCCATGTTTTCACACCTACACTCATGGTTAGAACCATCTGCAAAGCATTTCTCTCCCCAAGTGAATGGCTACAGCAGGCACCACCATGGGGTAGACTCTAAAGGGCACAGAGAGTAAGGGGAGAAAGGGTGGTTGAAGTGTATGTGCCCAGCCCACCTGTTCCTGTCTGCACTGCCACCTGGGGTTGCAGGCAGGAGCCCAGGCCCCTCTGCAGAACCCTCTGGTGCCCACTGGGATGCTCTGAGTTTAATTTCCTTCAGCGCTAATCCCAATACACTGAGCTGAGAGGACATCCTACCCAGGGCACCTCGGGAGCATAGAGAAGGCAGGCCCAAGATGCAGAAAAAGGTATCTAATCCAATAAAGGTCCAGATAATGATTTCTTCTGCCAAGATCCAAGAACAAGTCCACCCTCCCCAAACCCCAAGATATCCCCAGCAGGCCCACACTAACTTAATTTACAGTTTAAGACTTCAGTTCAATCTGAAATAATGATTTTTCTCTTCTTCCTTCTGTGATCTTTGGTCTTTGGAAATGGAAAGAACTAAAAAAGGAACGCAGAGCTGCTGGGCTCTCTTCCAAGGCTGCTTTTATTACACTAACTCCCAGGACGCATGGCTGCCACCACCTCTCAGACGAGGCCTCCACGAGGCGGCAGAGCTGGCCTCAGCCCAGCTACAACCTCCATCCATGGAAATTTTGGATTTGTCTTTTTTAAAAAACAGAATTTGGTGGCATCTTTTAGATACTTCACTTACAGACATTCCTTTGACTATTACTAGTATCTAGGAGAAATTGTTTAATTTGTTAATTTCTCCAGAATGCTGCAAAGCGGGGTTGTAGAATAAGCACTTCTATGTAGGATAAGGCCAACACTGAAGTTCTGGCTTTTTCAATTATTAGCTGTGCCACCTGGGTCAAATGACTCAACTTTAATTTTTATTTTTATTTTAATTTCCAAACTTTAATTTTTATTTTTTTAACAGTGGATAACAGTAAAACTCATCCTACTTCTATCATAACACTGTTTTGTCTGTAAAATGAATTGTTAAATTGTAAAATAACTGTCCAATTTTGATGAGGTATTATCACTATTACCAAAAATTTCTGGGTTTTGAGTAGTTACCGCTTAATTTTTTTCCCCTTATAGTATTCCTTTCTTCTTTTTTGAGATGGAGTCTCGCTCTGTCACCCAGGCTGGAGTGCAGTGGCACGATCTCGGCTCACTCCAACTCCACTTCCTGGGTTGCAGCAATTCTCCTGCCTCGGCCTCCCGAGTAGCCAGGGTTACAGGCATGCACCACCACGCCCAGCTAATTTTTGTATTTTTTAATAGAGACAAGGTTTCACCACATTGGCCAGGCTGGTCAGAAAATCCTGACCTCAGGTGATCTGCCCGCCTCGGTCGCCCAATGTACTAGGATTATAGGCGTGAGCCACCATGCCCAGTCCCCCTTATAGTATTTCCAAAATTACATTATTACTCACGGCTATTTTACTTTTCCAAGAGGCTGGCCTTTACACAAATGTTATTCTCTGAGACAGAATCTGAGAGGTGAAAGCTACTGATGAGAGGTCCTCCTTACACGGTGAAGTGGTCAGGAAACTTAAGCACAAAATCTCTTTCTATTCTTAAGCCTGATCCTTGGGCAGATTATAATGATGTGGTAATTCTTGTTGAATGAGGAAGAATGTGGATGAAATTCAAGCCAGGGCTTACTAAAAGGATAAAGGTATGCTGGCTTGGCATCATTCGGTATAAGGTTAATGAAAGGCGTATTTCAAAGGTCTCTGTCAACATCATAAGTTATTCATCTATTCAACAAATATTTATTGCATGTATATCAGAATCAGAGTCTAGCACCATGCAGGGCTGAGGTGGTCCCTTCCCTCAGTGGAGCTTACAGTTCATTTTATTTTATTTTAATTTTTTTGAGACGGTGAGACATTGTCTTGTTCTGTCGCCCAGGCTAGATTGCTGAGACAGAGCTCTTAAACCCCTTGGAATTTCCTGGGTGACAGGGGCAACATCTTTTGTTCTAAGGGGGCCACTCTTTTTTTTTTTTGAGACAGAGTTTTACTCTTGTCGCCCAGGCTGGAGCACAATGGCGCGATCTTGGCTCACTGCAACCTCCGTCTCCCAGGTTCAAGCGATTCTCCTGCCTCAACCTCCCAAGTAGCTGGGATTACAGGCGCGTACCACCATGCCTGGCTCATTTTTGTATTTTTAGTAGAGATGGGGTTTCACCATGTCGGTCAGGCTGGTCTTGAACTCCTGACCTCAGGTGATCCGTCCGCCACAGCCTCCCAAAGTGCTGGGATTACAGGCGTGAGCTGCTGTGCCCCGCCACCTCCTTTTCTTACAAGGGCACCAGTCTTCTGGGATTAGGACCTATCTTCATGTCTTAGCTTTACCTTAATCACCTCCTTCAAGGTCCCATCTCCAAATATGGTCACATTCTGAGGTGACAAGGGGTCAGGGCTTCCACATATGAATTTTGGGGGACTGAATTCAGGACCCAGGACGAGGTCCACTAAACAGTCACACCAACAATTGTGGAACTGTGACTCAGAAAGGGCTGAGATAGAGAGGTCCAGAATGCTGAAAGGCGGGAAATTAGCCAGAAAGGTTGCTGATGAAATAAGGATTTAATAGAGATCTGAAGGAAATAGGGAAGGGAGGAAGAAGGCAGGAGGAAGAGTGTGTGTTAAGACCTCAGAGCAGGAAGCTTGACAAGGATGAGTAAAGCGGTATCTCAGAAAAATACTTGGTCTTTGTCCGTCCTTGATCACTGAGACAGAGCTCTTAAACCCCTTGGAATTTCCTGGGTGACAGGGGCAACACCTTTTGTTCTAAGGGGCCACTTTTTTTTTTTGAGACAGAGTTTCACTCTTGTCACCCAGACTGGAGCACAATGGCGGGATCTTGGCTCACTGCAACCTCCACCTCCCGGGTTCAAGCCAATTCTCCTGTCTCAGCCTCCTGAGTAGCTGGGATTACAGGCGCCTGCCACCATGCTCAGCTACTTTTTGTATTTTTAATAGAGATGGACTTTCACTATATTGGCCAGGCTGGTCTCGAACTCCTGGCCTCAGGTGATCCATCTGCCTCAGCCTCCCAAAGTGCTGGGATTATAGGCGTGAGCCACTGCACCCGGCCCTAAGGGGGCCACTCTTACTAGGCCCCTAGAGAGCTTCAGAATAGGGGCTGGCTGACAGAAATAACAAGGCAGAATTAGAGGGTTGGATCTTTGAACTTCATCCTCAACGTGCAGGGAGGCGGCAGTGGCTGGAGACTGAATTGATCACCAATCATTACTGACTTAGTCAACATGCCTATGTAATGAAACCAACATTAAAATCCCTAAATGATAGGGCTCAGAGAGCTCACTGGGTAGAAACACATCCAGGTCTGGGAGGGTGGCATGTCTGGAAAAGGTATGGGGGCTCCACGCCCTGCCCCCATAGCTCACATCTTTTCCATATGGCCGTTCCTGGGCTGTATCCTTTATAACAAACCTGCAACAGAAAGTAAAATACTTTCCTAAGCTCTGTATCCTTCTAAGAGATTATGGAACCTGAGGTGAGTGCTATGGAGACCTCTGACTTTGCAGCCTGGGGCCCCACTATGTGTGGCTGGCATCTGAAGTGATGGTGGTTTTGTGGGAAGGAGCTCTTAAGCCTGTGCAGCCTGACACTAATTCTGGGTAGAGTTAGGGTCAGAAGTGAATTGAATTGCAGGACACTTAGTGGGTATCTGCACAGAATCTGATCATTGCTTTGTATCAGGAGGGAAAAAACACCTCTGCAGGGACTCAAGGTCAATGTGGCTGAGACAAATAGATGGAGGAGCAGATGGTGAGGGAGAGGAGGCTGAAGCCAGGAGGGCTGGTTTGGGGGCCTTGTGGTCAAGGCCAGAGTAAGGGGGTTTCTCCACAAAGGACAAGCAGGGGGAACCACTGAAGGGAGCAGGCGGGCAGGACCATCCTGCTGTATGACACAAGGGCACCGTCTGCACAGAGGCAACGTGAACAGTGTCCCTTGTAATTGAATGACACGGCAGTGTTGAGAGTAGCTGCTGATGTGGTCAGAATTGTGGGTTTTGTTTGCGTTTCTGAGACGGAGTCTTGCTCTGTCACCCAGGCTGGAGTGCAGTGGCACCATCTCGGCTCACTGCAACCTCTGCCTCCTGGATTCAAGTGATTCTCCTGCCTCAGCCTCCCAAGTAGTTGGAACTACAGGCGCGCAATACTGCACTCAGCTAATTTTTGTATTTTTAGTAGAGACGGGGTTTCACCATGGTGGCCAGGCTGGTCTTGAACTCCTGACCTCAAGTGATCCACCCGTCTTGGCCTCCCAAAGTGCTGGGATTATAAGGCATGAGCCACTGCACGTGGCCCAGAATTGTGTTTTGAAGAGAACATCCTTGCCACTATGTGGAGTAGGATCAGGAACGATTTGAGGGGGTGGAAGTCAAGCATTTACTTTTCATTCTTTTTTTTAGATATACTCCATGATGGATACACAAGCCTGGAGATGAGGGGAGAGGTAAGGGCTGGAGACACGAATCATGGTCAGCAACATCTTCTGAGGCGCTTGTGTACAGGTGACATGCAGGGGCCAAGGGCCAAACCAGGAGCCGGGAGGCGAGAGTGCTTGTCTCTGCTGTGATCTACATAAGGGCTTGAGCCCGGAAGGAAGAGGCACAGCGGGCTCTGCAGCTCTGGTAACCCCAGCACGTCCCAATGCACAGCCTCCTAGCACTCTCTTCCTGCTTGCTGAACAGAATCGTTCAAAAGGCAACACTTTGGCTTGTGTTAGGAGCCAATCTGGCTCTGCCAAAGAGGCAGTGAAGGTGAATTCAAGAAATTACTATGGTGTGTGTCTTGGGGATGAAGAAGAGGTGCTTCTGGGCATGGGGTAAGTCCCTCAGGAGCAGGTGGGCTGCACCACTGACACAAAGGCAGGTGCAGCACAGGGAGGAGGAGGAGGGACAGGCTGGGGAGAGTGGGTGGAAGGAGGAAGGGCTCAGCTAAGTATACTCATGCACACTCTGGAGCTGGTGTGCGGAAAGGAATGGAATAATAAAATAACAACACATTCAGCCATAAGAAGGAGCACAGTACTAACAGATGCTGCCACCTGGATGAACCTTGGAAACCTTATGCCAAGGGAAAGATGCCAGACACAAAATATCACATATGCATGATTTCTTCTACATGATATATCCAGAATAGCCACATTCATGGAGACAGACAGCAGATTAGTGGTCAATGGGGGACAGGGAGAGGGGGGTGTGGAATGATTATTTGGTGGGTTCGCAGTGTTTTCCTGGGGTGATAAAGACATCTTGAAACTAGAGACATCAAGTGGTTGCACAACGTTGTGAAAACACTAAATGCCACTGGATCGCACACTTTAAAACTGTTAACTACATGGAAGTATGTGAATTTCACCTACATAGAAAATTATGATGAGGCTAACGTGAAAGTAATACTTGGAGGTAATGCGTATGTCAAGTAGCTTGATTTGGTCATTCCACAATGTACACAAATATCAAAACATCGGCTTGTATACCTTAGTATATACAATTGTATTTGTTAATTAAACAATAAATTAAGAAAAGAAAAGTATTGCCTGGTATATGTCGATAATATTCTCACATAGTTTATCCTATTTAATCTTCACCACAAATGCTGGGGCTCCAGGACGCAGTCCTCAGAGCTCTGCTGCTCTCTGTCCACCGCTGTGGTCTTGGTTGTCCCCTCTGGGCCATTGATCAGCTCAGCATCTCAGACATTAAGGTGTCCCAGACCAAACCCTTGTTTTTTCCTCTCACACCTGCTCTTCCCCCAGCCTTCCCCATGTCAGTCAACGGCAATCCATTCTCTCCCTTAAGCCAGAAAACTGTGGAGTCATCCTCCCTGCCTCCCCAACTTTATTGAAGTACCATACAATTCAATGAATTCATCCATTTTAAGTGCAGTTCAGCAAATGTTAGTAACTGGGTGCAGTCATGGGTAGTGCACCACGACCATCAAGATACAGAACTGTTCCAAGGACCTGAAGTCTTCTTGTGCTCTTTTTGGGTCCATCCACTTCTCCACACACCCGCTCCAGGCAACCACTGATTTTCTTTCTGTCACTACAGTTGAGCTCATTCTAGAATTTCATATAAATAGAATTATAATCATATAGCATGTAGTTTTTCCTGTTTGACTTCTTGTACTTGGCATGATGCTTTTGAAATCCATCCAAGTGTTATGTGTATTAATACTGTCTTCCTCTTTACTGCTGAGTGGTATTTCCAAGTATGGATATACCATAATTTGAGTGGAATCAAGACTTTGTTTTGCGTAAGTTAAGCCTGAGATCCAAGCTGCCTGAGATCCAAGCTATAGATTTGCATATCATTGGAACATGAATAGTATTTTAAAATGTGAGCTCATTTAAAGGAGATGCTTATAGAAAAGACCAAGGCAGAGTGTTGGGGCTCTCCACTGTTTAGCTGTTGAGCAAAGAGGAAGAGAACGCAGAAAAGGAGTATCCCTGGGCAGGGCTGTGCAGAGCTCCCCCAGGGTAACAGCAGAAGTCAACTTTGTGGTATTGTATTAATATAAAGGGAAGGCAATGGAGAATCCACAGGTGCGGGTTTTAGATTATCAACATAGCAGAATTTTCTAGATCTAAAATTTGCAATCAAGCACTCTGACTCCAAAGATGGTATGTACTGCCAGTTCATTACAGCTACAACTGTATTTCACTCACAAGACAAGATGCTCCGTCTATGGTGAGATTCACAATTAGCTTCCTTAACATCCTCAGTGAAAAACCAAGGTTTCTCAATGATTCTCATCAAGTTTGGGTTAGGCTGCCTGGTATAGATGCATCTCAAAGCACATGCTCCGAGGAGAGCAATCAATTGCCAGTCTTTTGCCAATGAGACAATATGCTGGCCAAGCCAGCCCACTTTCAAAAGAAAGTTGAGCCCTAACCCACATTCCTGGCTGCCAGTGCCCTGAAACCGCCCATCAAGAAGACTGCGTCCCTCATGTTTATAAACAGTCTGCTATGTCTAAGGGGACTCCTGCATTGAGGATGAGGCTTTCATACTTTTTTTTTTTTTTTTGAGAAGAAGTCTTGCTCTGTTGCCGAAGCTGGAGTGCAGCAGTGCGATCTTGGCTCACTGCAACCTCCGCCTCTTGGGTTCAAGTGATTCTACTGCCTCAGCCTCCCAAGTAGCTGGGACTACAGGCACCCGCCACCACGCCTGGCTGATTTTTGTATTTTTAGTAGAGACGGAGTTTTGCCATGTTGGCCAGGCTGGTCTCGAACTCCTGACCTCAAGTGATCCATCCTCCTCCACCTCCCAAAGTGCTGGGATTACAGGTGTGAGCCACTGCACCTGGCTGAGGCTTTTGTACTTTTACAAAATTTGATGTAGCATCACAGCACAGGAATCAGAGTTGCAAGGGCCTGTAGGATATTTTGGACCAAACTTCTCATTTGAATGATGAGAAAAAGAACATGAGAACTCCAATATAAGGAGGAGATCCCTTGGGAGGCCGAGGTGGGCAGATCACGTGAGGTCAGGAGTTTGAGACCAGCCTGGCCAACATGGTGAAACCCCATCTCTACTAAAAATACAAAAAAAAAAAAAAAAATTAGCCAGGTGTGGTGGCGGGCGCCTGTAGCCCCAGCTACCCAGGAGGCTGAGGCAGGAGAATCGCTGGAACCCAGCAGGCAGAGGCTGCAGTGAGCCGAGATACTGCACTCCTGCCTGGGCAACAAGCAAGATTCCGTTCAATACATAAATAAATAAATAAATATCTCAATATGGTTAAAAATATTACACCTGGAAAAAAACCTTAATACTCATTTAGTCCAACCTTTTCATCATATAACTGATGAAACTGACTTGCTGTGAGGGTAAATGATATTCCCAAGATCACACAGATGAGTAAAGGCTAGAACTCTTGTTTTCTAACAAAACTGTGCTTATCAGCCACGCAGTATCAGCCTGGAAATGAAGGTTGCTGAAATTAATAGCTAGAATGGGGTGTCTGGACGGATCCTGGCTTTGTTTAGGCCATCACACAAGAGCCTTCTCGTCCAACACCTCCAAATGCTGAACAGCACACACTCCACATAAACATGGGGTAAAGCAGAGTGGGGCTCTGTTAGCAAAGCCAGTGCAGATGCAGCCCGCTGATCTCCCTCTTGCCACTGCCCTCTTCGGAGAGAATTCTCCCTTAGCAAGCCAAGGACAACACAGCTACAATGGCCAGCTAGTGGTCTTCTCCTGGCATGGCGTTAAATCATCAACAATCCCAACGCGTAAGACATTGCCTTTGAATAGTTTTGATATCCTTTCCGATGGAGGCATCCAAGTTCAGGGTAGAAAACAACTTCGTCTGGCAAAGTTTCAGAGATGGGGGTGGGCAGCGGTGGGAGAGAACAAGAGAGGGAACGCATTTGTCTATATGCGCGTAGGTGACCACCAAGAAAAGAATGCTCAGCTGCCAAAAAAATTCTTATTTTATTTTATTTCAATAGGTTTTTGGGGAACAGGTGGTGCTTGGTTACATGAATAAGTTCTTTAGCAGTGACTTCCGAGATTTTGGTGCACCCATCACCCGAGCAGTAGACACTGTACCCAATGTATAGTCTTTTATCCCTCACCCCCTCAAACCCTTTCCCCCCCGAGTCCCCAAAATCCACTCTATGGGAGTCTCTCATTCTTTTTTTTTTTTTTTTTTTGAGACAGAGTCTCGCTATGTCACCAGGCTGGAGTGCAGTGGCGCGATCTCGGCTCACTGCAACCTCTGCCTCCCGGGTTCAAGCGATTCTCCCGCCTCAGCCTCCCAAGTAGCTGGGATTATAGGCACGCGCCACCACACCCAGCTAATTTTTGTATTTTTAGTAGAGACGGGGTTTCACCATGTTGGGCAGAATGGTCTCAATCTCCTGACCTTGTGATCCACCTGCCTCGGCCTCCCAAAGTGCTGGGATTATAGGCGTAAGCCACCGCGCCTGGCTGGGAGTCTCTCATTCTTATGCCTTTGCATCCTTATAGCTTAGCTCCCACTTATGAGTGAGAACATACAATGTTTGGTTTTCCACTCTTGAGTTACTTCACTGAGACTAATGGTCTCCAATTACACCCAGGTTCCTCTTCACAAGGAGTCAGAGACTGCATTCCAACCTGAATCTGCTCATTTGTTCATTCAGCTGTTTGTTTATTCATCCACACATTTATTCACCCAACAGTTATTTATTGAGAGGTGATTATATGTCAGGCACTATTCTGGGCTCTGAGTGTTAAAAAAAAAAAAAAAATTCCTGCCTTATTGGCACTTTCATTCCAATGCGGGAGCTGGACCACAAATAAATATGTAATGAAATGCTAAGTGGTGACAAGAGATGCTACAAAAAGGAAAGGAGATAAAGGAACACACCAAGGGTGCAGGGTACAGGACAGGTGGTCTATGTAGAAGACAAGAAGGAGGGGCTTGGGGAAGCACAGCTGAGGTGACATTTGAGGAGAAAGGCCATTTCCCTTGCTCAGAGCAATGCCAGCAAAAGAAGAAAGAGTGGCAGAAAAGGTAGAGGTGATGGCTTTTCCTCCAGGAAAGGGCCCATGGCAGGCCTGGTACACCTGTCTCAGGTGAGCGGGTCACATAAAGAGGCTGTTGTCACAAGCTCAATCTGGAAAAGGTCACTAGTTTAGTAGCGAGTGGCAGGGCAAGTCTGCCTGGGGGGACATCTGTTCCTTATTTAGGGCTCAAGGCCACTTGAGAATGAATCGGTGAGGAAGGCCACACGGTGGATTTGTCAGAACAGCATTTCAGTGTCATCAAAGGTGCTGGCAGGAATGCCCATCTGGGGTACATAAAGGAGACTGCATAGAAACAACACGCTCCCTTAGCTCAGAGGTCTAGATGTTTAAATACGACCCCTTGAAAATAGCTGAGGCATTTCCATCCTTTTCCTTACACAAAATTATTACAATTTTAATTAATGGATATTATAGCTTACAACATGCTCATTTCCTTTACTTCAAGAAATGAACCCTGCACAATCTACTCTCTATGGCTTGCCAAAGGCCTGGTAGAGAGGAATTACCATGATGGAGGATTGTTTGAAAGGCAGCAAGGAACCACAGAATGCTGTGTGCTTAAGCCATGCCCTCCAGCTTTCCCAGAAGAAAACTGAATAGACAGAGACAAGTCAGCTTCATCATCTCTACAGAAAGGTTTGTAGTGCTAAAGCTAAGAACTTGAAAGGTTGTTGTTTCAGGCCGGGCATGGTGGCTCATGCCTGTAATCCCAGAACTTTGGGAGGCCGAGGCGGGTGGATTATGAGGTCACAAGTTCGAGACCAGCCTGGCCAATATGGTGAAATCCCATCTCTACTAAAAATACAAAAATTAGCTGGGCATGGTGGTGCACGCCTGTAATTCCAGCTACTCAGGAGGCTGAGGCAGGAGAATCGCTTGAACCTGGGAGGCACAGGTTGCAGTGAGCCAAGATCGCACGACTGCACTCCAGCCTGGGCGACAGAGCGAGACTCTGTCTCAAAAAAAAAAAAAAAAAAAAAAAAAAAAAAGGGCAAAAACTGGAAGCATTCCCTTTGAAAACTGGCATAAGCCAGGGATGCCCTCTCTCACCACTCCTATTCAACATAGTGTTGGAAGTTCTGGCCAGGGCAGTTAGGCAGGAGAAGGAAATAAAGGGTATTCAATTAGGAAAAGAGGAAGTCAAATTGTCCCGTTTGCAGACGACATGATTGTATATCTAGAAAACCCCATCGTCTCAGCCCAAAATCTCCTTAAGCTGATAAGCAACTTCAGCAAAGTCTCAGGATACAAAATCAATGTACAGAAATCACAAGCATTCTTATACACCAACAACAGACAAACAGAGAGCCAAATCAT
The DNA here is from genome assembly GCF_028885655.2 of Pongo abelii. Classification (NCBI taxonomy): domain Eukaryota; kingdom Metazoa; phylum Chordata; class Mammalia; order Primates; family Hominidae; genus Pongo; species Pongo abelii. The sequence goes on from NC_085929.1 coordinate 39,979,353, forward strand.
GAGTCAACTCCCATTCACAATTGCTTCAAAGAGAATAAAATACCTAGGAATCCAACTTACAAGGGACATGAAGGACCTCTTCAAGAAGAACTACAAACCACTGCTCAAGGAAATAAAAGAGGATATAAACAAATGGAAGAACATTCCATGCTCATGGGTAGGAAGAATCAATATCATGAAAATGGCCATACTGCCCAAGGTAATTTACAGATTCAATGCCATCCCCATCAAGCTACCAATGACTTTCTTCACAGAATTGGAAAAAACTACTTCAAAGTTCATATGGAACCAAAAAAGAGCCCACATCGCCAAGTCAATCCTAAGCCAAAAGAACAAAGCTGGAGGCATCACGCTACCTGACTTCAAACTACACTACAAGGCTACAGTAACCAAAACAGCATGGTACTGGTACCAAAACAGAGATATAGATCAATGGAACAGAACAGAGCCCACAGAAATAATGCCGCATATCTACAACTATCTGATCTTTGACAAACCTGAGAAAAACAAGAAATGGGGAAAGGATTCCCTATTTAATAAATGGTGCTGGGAAAACTGGCTAGCCATATGGAGAAAGCTGAAACTGGATCCCTTCCTTACACCTTATACAAAAATCAATTCAAGATGGATTAAAGACTTAAATGTTAGACCTAAAACCATAAAAACCCTAGAAGAAAACCTAGGCATTACCATTCAGGACATAGGCATGGGCAAGGACTTCATGTCTAAAACACCAAAAGCAATGGCAACAAAAGCCAAAATTGACAAATGGGATCTAACGAAACTAAAGAACTTCTGCACAGCAAAAGAAACTACCATCAGAGTGAACAGGCAACCTACAAAATGGGAGAAAATTTTCACAACCTACTCATCTGACAAAGGGCTAATATCCAGAATCTACAATGAACTCAAACAAATTTACAAGAAAAAAACAAACAACCCCATCAAAAAGTGGGCGAAGGACACGAACAGACACTTCTCAAAAGAAGACATTTATGCAGCCAAAACACACATGAAAAAATGCTCACCATCACTGGCCATCAGAGAAATGCAAATCAAAACCACAATGAGATACCATCTCACACCAGTTAGAATGGCAATCATTAAAAAGTCAGGAAACAATAGGTGCTGGAGAGGATGTGGAGAAATAGGAACACTTTTACACTGTTGGTGGGACTGTAAACTAGTTCAACCATTGTGGAAGTCAGTGTGGCGATTCCTCAGGGATCTAGAACTAGAAATTACATTTGACCCAGCCATCCCATTACTGGGGATATACCCAAAGGACTATAAATCATGCTGCTATAAAGACACATGCACATGTATGTTTATTGCGGCATTATTCACAATAGCAAAGACTTGGAACCAACCCAAATGTCCAACAATGATAGACTGGATTAAGAAAATGTGGCACATATACACCATGGAATACTATGCAGCCATAAAAAATGATGAGTTCATGTCCTTTGTAGGGACATGGATGAAATTGGAAATCATCATTCTCGGTAAACTATTGCAAGAACAAAAAACCAAACACTGCATATTCTCACTCATAGGTGGGAATTGAACAATGAGAACACATGGACACAGGAAGGAGAACATCACACTCTGGGGACTTTTGTGGGGTGGGGGGAGTGGGGAGGGATAGCATTGGGAGATATACCTAATGCTAGATGACGAGTTAGTGGGTGCAGTGTACCAGCATGGCACATGTATACATATGTAACTAACCTGCACATTGTGCACATGTACCCTAAAACCTAAAGTATAATAATAGTAATAATAATAATAAATAAATAAATTAATTAATTAATTAAAAAAAAGTTGTTTCACTCTGACCTTGGACAGCTACATACCTCAGTCTGGTCTCCCAGGGAGCGACCAAAACTACCACCACTGGTGGTGAGAGTTTATAAAGCTACCAAGAATTGTATCAGAGGAAGTTAGTTTGAAAAATAACTCAAACTGCGTATTCGAATCATTGTATGGAAAAAATAAATAAATAAAAATAAAAGTGGCTTTTCTTTTCCTTGTAAAACATTAGCTAGAAAAAGTTTTTACTTTTTTCCCACATCACAGATCATCTTGAATGAGTAGGCCTGCATAGAGAATCAGCTACAGTGAGATAATGGCTCACTCTTATCATCACTGAAAAGCCTCTGCGTGCACCATGATTTGGAGTACACCTGACTGGCAGTCTGAGGCAGTCCATCTTCATTTTGTCTGTGTCCCTCTGTCTCTCTTTCCCGGCGCCTGGTTTTTTTTACCTGGTTCTTGCTAAACTCACCTAGGAATGGACTTGTTCCAACCTCCAGTTTCTATGATGGTTTTGCTTCCACTAGAGATCTGGGTACTCTCAAAGTTCTCTCGTAAGGGATTTCTAACAAAATCTCTTTGAAAAATGGAAAAACCAGTTATTTATCTTTTTCCTACTGCATTTTGAACATCTATCAGAGGCTGTTTTATTTGAATGTCTAATCAATACACTGAATTAAGCAATTGAGATAACACAAAGGATCAGATACACAAATATCAGAGCTTATTGCCTTAGTGTCAAGGAATTATTAGGCAAGGCAGAGAGAAGCCCAGGACCACCAATACCACTTTCCAATTCCTTGCCACATGGAAAAGTGTTCTGGCCCTGATTTAACAAACGAGGTCTCTGAGTTGTGTGTGCATCATTGCTTGCACTAAACAGAGCTATGTCAGTCATGAAACATCTCAATTTTATATTCCAACAATTACAGAGTTTCCGTGCTATTTTCCAGGGGGTGCACGTCCCATAAACCCATTAATTACAGATTTGTTTCCCATAGTAATCCTAGTCCAGGTATGTATTAGTCCATTCTCACATTGCTATAAAAAAATGCCTGAGGCTAGGTAAATTATAAGAAAAGTAGTTCAGTTAGGCTGGGCGCAGTGGCTCACACCTGTAATCTCAGCACTTTGGGAGACTGAGGCAGGTGGATCACGAGGTCAGGAGATTGAGACCAGCCTGGCCAACGTGGTGAAATCCCGCCTCTACTAAAAAAACAAAAAATTAGTCGGGTGTGGTGGTGTGCGCCCGTAGTCCCAGCTACTTGGGAAGCTGAGGCAGGGGAATTGCTTGAACCTGGGAGGCGGAGGTTGCAGTGAACTGAGATTGAGCCACTGCACTTCAGCCTGGTGCGAGACTCCGTCTAAAAAAAAAAAAAAAAAAGAAGAAAAGAGGTTTAATTGGCTCATGGTTCTGCAGGCCGTACAGGAAGCATGGCAGCCTCTGCTTCTGGGGAGGCCTCAGGGAATGTACAGTCATGGAGGAAGGCAAAACAGAAACAGACACGTCTCATATGGTGGGAGAAGCAGAAAGAATCGGGGGAGGTGCTACCCACTTTTAAACGACCAGATCTCGAGAGAACTCTATCATGAGAACAGCACGAAAGGGATGGTGCTAAACCATTTATGAAGAATCCACCCATATGATCTAATCACCTCCTACCAGGCCGTACCTCTAACATTGGGGATTACAAGTGGATATGAGATTTGGGTGGGGACACAGATCCAAACCATAGCAAGGTACGTACTGCTAAAAGCGATCCACAGATAAGGACTCTCTCCTAGTAAATGCTATTAATGTATTAATATGTGTGTTTGACAGAAGGTCTGTCAGTGTGTTTAAGACTTGACCCAGGCCACCTTTCTTTCTTTCCTGGGTCCATAAGGGAGGGAATGGATGGCAATAGATTGAGGCCTTGTTGCCAATGCTTCCTTTTTGCTAGGAATGTTTTTATAGTAACTGATGTGCAGGGCACACAGAAGGCTCACTTGAAACAGTACTCTGGTATGTCCACACACTGCTGTTTCCACCATCTGGGCTGGGTGCTTACCAAGAGTGACTTGTGGTTGTTCCCAAACCTATTTATGTCATTTCTTGTTCTTACCATTAAGAACTCTAAGTAAGTATCATGTACATCTATTAATTAGGAGTGTGGGAAGAGAGTTGTTTCTCTGAAAACAAAATAGATTTCTTTAGAAAGATCAGACCATGGTAGCTGCTAAAAAAATTGCTTTTGTGCCTGTAATCCCAGCACTTTGGGAGGCCGAGGCGGGAGGATCACCTGAGGTCAGAAGTTCAAGACCAGCATGGCCAACATAGTGAAACCCTGTCTTTACTAAAAATACAAAAAATTAGCCAGGCATGGTGGTGTGCGCCTGTAATTCCAGCTACTCGGGAGGCTGAGGCAGGAGAATCGCTTGAACCCAGGAGGTGGAGGTTGCAGTGAGCTGAGATCATGCCACTGCACTTCAGCCTAGGCGACTGAGTGAAACTCTGTCTCAGACAAAAAAAAAAAAAAAAAAAAAATTGCTAGTGGTTTAAACAACTGGGAAGGATAGTAGAAGTCTCCTCGGAGTCTGCATTCTTGTGCGTGAAGAGTGAGTTTGAATACTAACTTTGCTTTAAGTAACTGGTATTTGAAAAAACTGCATTGTGGGTATCGGGGCTGCAAGAAACATGACACCTAACTCTAATTGGTGGACCCTCACTCAGAGACAAGATTGTGACTCCAAAGTATCCCTATCCACAGCTATTCTCCCATCACACAGCAATGATATGTCTGTACATTTTCTCCGTATGCTATGGCCAGCTTTGTGGCTGGCTGAGCAGTTACTACAGGTAAGTGTTGGAAACAAGCAACAAGAGGTCTGAGTTCCAGGCTAGGCCCACTTGTTCTTAGACGTGGACTTCCACTCTTGCAAAATAAGATTATTAATATTTCCACAGAACAACCCACAAAGGTTCTTGGAGTTCTGATGGTCCAGGATTCTGTGGCTGCCAGTTATTTCATAGCTGTTGAGCCGCTGAAGACTTAGACACAATCACCAACCCCATCTGTACAGAGAATCTTCCGAATGATCTAATGAGTCTGACCTACCGTATCTGCTGTATCAATACTCCCCAATTTTGGGTACTGTGAATTTTTCTTGGCGACAGGCCAATTTTGGACATATTATTGTTTTAATAGTTTTTGAAACAAAGTTTTTGGCTTGCCTGTGGCTTCTACATCTATGCCTCATCAAAGCATGGAATAAGGCTATAAACATCTTGTAAAGTCCTTTTTGAATTTTGCCTTTGTGCTTGATCTTTTCCATTTCAATTAACTTTCTACTGAAGTGTCATTGAATGAAAGACATCACAGAAATGGCAGAACCTGTTGTAAATGCAACCTTTCAGCTCCTGAGAGATTCTAATTCCATTCCACTTATGCAATTTTTCAGTGACAGTGACCCAGTAACTTAGGTGTAGGTCTCCTCATGATCAATCATTTTAAGAACTTGTTCATGGGAGCAGCTGCAACTCTGAGCTAATAGAACTCAACATGCGGTCCAGTGACCTTCTGTAAATGTAGAATTATGTGCCAGGTAATGAAGAAGCTGGAGGGGCCACAGATAAAGACCTGGACTGGGAACAGGAGATATGATCAAGTCAAATAAACTTCTGCAACTTATAAAACTTGGGTAGACAGAAGGTCCTTTACTTGTGCACTTGCAATGTGGAAACTTCACAGAGAAGGGCAAAGGCAGGCACTAGGGCAAATGTGTGTCAACTTTCTCCCCCGCTAACAGATGGTAGTCACTTGTATAGCATCACTGAAGATGTAAGGACAAACATACTTAAGAATGTATTTGTCTAACAACCTTTCTGAACATAATTTTTATTTATTTATTTATTGAGACGGCATCTTACTCTGTCACCCAGGGTGGATGGAGTGCAGTGGCGTGATCTTGGCTCACTGAAACCTCTGCCTCCCAAGTTCAAGCGATTCTTGTGCCTCAGCCTCCCAAGTAGCTGGGATTACAGGTGCCTGCCACCACGCCTGGCTTTTTTTTTTTTTTTTTGTATTTTTATTAGAGACGGAGTTTCACCATGTTGGCCAGGCTGGTCTCGAACTCCTGACCTCAAGTGATCCATCTGCCCGCATCGGGCTCCCAAAGTGCTGGGATTATAGGTGTAAGCCACCAAGCCCGGCCTAATTTGTATCTTAATTCAATAAACATTTAATAAACATTTATGAAGTATAAAGGATAGTCCTTATTAAATTAAAAAAAGATTTAACTGCTGACCTCAAACACACTACAAATAAGTACAAAAGACATGTATATGCCTAAGAGACATAAGACAAAAAATGGAATGTAAGTAAAAGTGTACAAAAAAGTGTACAAAAAAGGAATGCAAGTAAAATCCCATGAAAATATCGCAAAAGAGTAATTTTTTTTGCACCTGAGGGAGCCAGAGCCTTACAAGGGAGGCAGCATTTGTGCTGGGTCTTAAAGAGTAAGTAAGAGTTTATTGGGCAGAGTGGGAGGTGGAAGGCCTTCCAGGCTGAGGAAAGACCCTGAGCATAGCAATTGTGGTAGAGAAGTATAAGGTGAAGGAGAGGCTGTGTGTGTATATGGAAAACGACACAATCTTAGTTTCAAATCCCAGCTTACCCACTGGCCAAGTGTATAGTCTTTCAGCATCTTTTACTCTCTGAGCTTTGGTTTGCTCTTGTCAAATGAGGCTAATAAAACCTACCTGAAGTTTATTGTAAAGACTAGAGACCATATCTGTAAAGCATCTAACTTGGTGCCAGATACTTCAGACTTGTTTAATAAATTTTAAAAATGTCTATTTTTTTCTTTTTTTTTTGAGATGGAGTCTCGCTCTGTCGCCCAGGCTGGAGTGCAGTGGCGCGATCTCGGCTCACTGCAAGCTCCATCTCCCGGGTTCATGCCATTCTCCTGCCTCAGCCTCCCAGTAGCTGGGACTACAGGCGCTGCCACCACGCTCAGCTAATTTTTTGTATTTTTAGCGGAGACGGGGTTTCACCACGTTAGCCAGGATGGTCTCGATCTCCTGAACTCATGATCCGCCCGCCTTGGCCTCCTAAAGTGCTGGGATTACAGGCGTGAGCCACCGTGCCCGGCCCAAAATGTCTATTTTTACTGTTATTTTTTATTTTTTTATTTTTTTAAGACAGAGTTTTGCTCTTGTTGCTCAGGCTGGAGTGCAATGGTGTGATCTCGGCTCACCGCAACCTCTGCTTCCCGGGTTCAAGCTATTCTCCAGCCTCCTGAGTAGCTGGGATTACAGGCATGTGCCACCATGCCCGGCTAATGTTTTCGTATTTTTAGTAGAGATGGGGTTTCTCCATGTTGGTCAGGCTGGTCTTGAACTCCCGATCTTGGGTGATCCGCCCACCTAGGCCTCCCAAAGTGCTGGGATTTTATAGGTGTGAGCCACCGTGTCCGGCCCATTTTTACTTTTTTTTTTTTTTTTTTTTTTATTAGTAACTAAATCTAGAAGGGAAGAGTTGGCTCAAGCTATGGATACATAAGTCTGGTGTTGACTTGAATGCAGAGGTGAGCAGGCATTACATATGCTAAACACGAGAACATGAAAATAATCCTTGCCCTACTTATCCATTAGGGTCTTTCAGAATCACAACAGTAAAAATAATAAACAGAAATGTCCACTAGATACCAGGTATAGTATAGAGCATTTAAAATACATTGCTTCACGTAAGTCTTCCAATAACCTTAGAAGACAAGTATTTTTTTTTTATTTCTTCTAAAAAAAAAAAGGTGTGCAGAACATGCAGGTTTGTTACATAGGTATACATGTGCCATGGTGGTTTGCTGCACCTATTGCTCTGTCCTCTAAGTTCCCTCCCATCACCCCTTGGCCCCCAACAGATCCTGGTGTGTGCTGTTCCCCTCTCTGTGTCTATGTGTTCTCAATGTCAAGACAGGTATTTTTACCTTCCATTTAACAGAATGAAAACTGAAACTCAGAGGCAGTGAAATCCCTTGTCATGCTGCTAAAAAGTTGTAGAGCTGAGATTCAAACTGGGTTTTCTTCCCTCCAAATGCACAGGCCTCAGGCAGTGTTTAGCATCTGCTCTCAATATAGATTGAGGAGCATGATCCATGGTGAAAGTCTTTTACAGGGCAGTGAACAGTAAAGTCAAATAAAGCTCGCGCTCTCTCTCTCTCTCTTTTTTTTTTTTTTGACATTGCAGGGTTTGGCACAGCTCTGGGTTGTGAAATAATGGTATCCAATCTTCTGAGAGTTATCGCCTCTATAGAATCCTCCTTGCTACATTTATCTGATATTTACATTGCACTGCCAGCCCAGACAGCCCAATTCATACCCCCAGTAGTACCCAAAAACAATGCAGGTAAGTTCTTGCTCTGTAAGCCAGTCCATAGTGGCTCTGAGCCTAGGCAATTTATCTGATATTTACATTACACCGTCAGCCCAGACAGCCCAATTCATACCCCCAATAGCACCCAAGAACAATGCAGGTAAGTTCCTGCTCTGTAAGCTGGTCCATAGTGGCTCTGAGCCTAGGCAATGGGCAGATAAGTGGATGGGCATTGATAAGTGCTAGAGAATCTTATCCTGCAAAGTGGCTAAGTCCCACGACCTTGCTACACACACAGTGAGACAATGGCTGCCTCTGGACATTCCCCTGGGGTCTTCAAACAGATGGCATGATGCTAAGGGGCTTACACACCGTCAAGCTAACTGTAGCAGTCAAAGGATGAGAGGAAATGTTTTAAAAAGGCGAAATGCAATTTCCTCCTCTATAAAGCCTTCCTCAGTTTTGTAGGCCAAATTTAGCTCTCCTGCCAAGCTTCCACTGCTTCTGGACCATGTCTTCATTATAATAATTATCTTTAACAGTGACAGGCATCAGCATCCTCTGGGGAGGTTTCAAAAAAACATATAGGTACCTGGTACCCATCTCAGAAGATTCTAATTTGTTAATTTCCTAACTCTGGGTTGGGCCAGCAAATTCATATTTCTAAAGAGCTTCCTGGGTAGTTTGGTGTCTGATACCATAGAGAAAAATAAATCATGGAAAACAAAACTCTGGCATAAAAACACATAAAAATGCTATGTAAAAATAATGTATGTATATATGCACATATGTGCATTTATGTGTGTGTAACAGAAATAGATGAGTAGGCAAGAACATAAGGCAGATCTTGAGTCAATAATGGAAACTGATAAGATAGCACAGACCCTGAGAGCTAAGCAATCTGAAGGTAGTACCTGAACTGGGGAGCCTGTCTATCCCTAGTGGAATTAAGCATTGGTTTTAATGGGGCAAACACAGGAAAAGGAGATGAAGAGCAGGATTACATAAAAACACCCCAGAGAACAAAGCATAAAGACAGGATCCCCCAGAAGTCAAACCTTTGATGGGTAAAGAAGTAAGGAGCCAGTTCTATAGGAAATTTGCCTGTCTTGGCCTTGGGTCTGGGTAAAAGACAGTGATCTCCACTGAGAATTCTTAATTCTAGGCCCATTCTCAGGGAGTTTGGAGGCCAGAATCATTGCTACCTTGTTGGTCTGAAAGCCAACAATCTTGTAGCTTGGCAGAAGCAAATACAAATCCTATCTAGAGGACTGTATTTTAAAACCTGGCCTTAAAGATAAATTTCCAAGAACATGAACTTACAATGACAACAAACAAAAACTGCAGAAGTAATAATGAATTCAACCCCAGAAGACTGATAAAATCATCAGGTACAGAACATAAGGAACATCTGTTTAATATATTTCAAGAAATAATAGGAAGTAGGTGGTGGTTTTAAAATATGTCTCCAAGGATTGCTAGAGCCCAGGAGTTGGAGGTTACAGTGAGCTATGATTGTGCCACCGTGCTCCAGCCTGGGCCACAGAGTGAGACCCTGTCTCTAAAAAACAGACAAACAAACAAATAAAATATGTCTCTAAATTCTTTCCCTTTCTTCCCTTTATAAGGCAGAGATTCCCTCCCACTGAATTGTTTCAGTGACTCATTTCTAATAAATAGAATGGGACAGAAGTGATATTATGGGACATGTGAATATAGGTAATAAAAACGTTATGACCCTTGGACACAGGGTGGGGACCATCACATACCAGGGCCTATCACGGGGTAGTGGGGGGGGGGGGGCGGGGACGGATAGCATTAAGAGAAATACCTAATGTAAATGACAAGTTAATGGACGTAGCACACCAACATGGCACATGTATACATATGTAACAAACCTGCACATTGTGCACATGTACCCTAGAACTTAAAGTATAATCAAAAAAATGAAAAAAGAAAAAAAAAAAGAGAAATTAGAAAACAAAAAATGTTATGACCCATGCCTGGTGTGCGTGCACACATTCTCTCTCTCTGTCTCTTATTGTTTACTCTCTTTGGGAGAAGCCAATCTCCATGCTGTAGGGACACTCAGGATGCCCTATGGAGATGCCCACATAGAGGAAAAATAAAGCACCTGGCCTATAGCAGGGACCAACTTGCCAGCTACTTGAGCAAGCCACCTTAAAAGTCAATTATTCATCCCATGCTGATGTGTGACTGCAGCTGCAGGAGAGATCCCAAATGACAGTTTTCTAGCTGAGCTCCTCCTGGGTTTCTAACAGAAACTATGAGACATAACAAATCCACTTATTTTAAGCCACTAAGTTTTATGGTAATTTATTATTCATGAATAGATAACCATACAGAGTATCCAATTTTATGATAAAAGAACAAGAAAACTGTCAAAAATTACCATGTGTATTTGAAAAGGAACCAAATGAATGTTGCAGAAGTAAAAAATGACTGGCAGCTGACTTACCAACAGAGACAATGTAAGCCTTAAGGGAGTGGAATATCTTCAGTGTGCTGAGAGAAAATAAGTGTCAACCGAGAATTGTAGATCCAGGAAAAACACCCTTCAGGATGGCAAAATAAAGACATTTTTCAGATAATAAAAAACAGATGCTACTAGTACCAGGCACTTACATGAAGGGAAATTTTAAAAGATATACTTCAGGAGGAAGAAAAATAATCCCAGAAGGAAGGTCTGAAATGTGAAGAATAGTGAGAAAAGAAAACAGCAACTTTACAGATAAACATTTTAAAATATACCAACTGAGGCTGGGCGTGGTGGCTCAGGCCTGTAATCCCAGCACTTAGGGAGGCCAAGGTGGGCAGATCACGAGGTCAGGAGTTTGAGACTAGCCTGGCAAACATGCTGAAACCCTATCTCTATTAAAAATACAAAAATTAGCCAGGTGTGGTGGCACGTGCCCATAATCCCAGCTACTCGGGAGGCTGAAGCAGGATAACTGCTTGAGCCCAGGAGGCGGAGGTTGCAGTGAGCCAAGACCATGCCACTGTACTCCAGCCTGGGTGACAGAGCAAGACTCTGTCTCAAAATATAAAAATAATATATATACCAATTGAAAAATCAACAAGGCTATCTAATTAATGAAATTAGAACAAGAATAAAATAGAACAAGCAAACTTTTAAAATAACAAGCATGTAACTCAGGAGGAGGCGATTAAACTTTCTAACGTCTCACACTGTGTTGGAGAAGAGTGAAGATATTAATTTCAGACTTGAAGTTAAATATTCATGTTAAGATTCTTGGTATGTAACTTTCAATCTAGTGGGGGTTAAAATTAGAATGAGAAATAAAAATCTACAGTCATTCTAAAGAAGGTTAGAAAGGAGAAAAAATCTAAAAAGTATGACAACTAGAAAGCACAATATCAAGTGGTAGAAATAACACCTGCCATCTTGGTGGCCGCAATCTAGTAAATAGACTCTTACTTTTTAGGTGAAAGATTTTCATTTGGGAATTTAAATAAATCCAACTATATATCATTTAAAAGAAAAACTCTGAAAATAAAAAGAGGGAAGAAGACATAAAAAGAAAATACAAATACAAAAAAAAGCTGATGAATTTGTATTCAAAATAGACAAAAAACACATTACTAGAAGTACTCTTTACATCATAAAAAAATTGAAGTCTACTGATAAATTACACAAGATGTACAAGACTTTAAGGGGAATATTGTAAAATGTTATTGGATGATATTAAAGAACAAATAATAACAAATCAGGTTTATAGATAGGAAGATTCATTATCACACATACAACAATTCTCATCAAATTGATTTATAGATAGAAATAAAATTGCAATCAAAATCCCAATGTGTGTGTATTTGCACATATGTAAAGAACTTGACAAACTTGTCTCAAAATATACATGGTTAAGAACAGCCAAGAGTGTGACAATTCATTGAGCTGGTACTATATTTTTTTTGAGACGGAGTCTTACTCTGTCACCCAGGCTGGAGTGCAGTGGCGCAACCTCGGCTCACCATAACCTCCGCCTCCCAGGTTCAAGTGATTCTCCTGCCTCAGCCTCCCTAGTAGCTGGGATTACAGGTGCCTGCTACCATGCTCAGCTAATTTTTGTATTTTTAGTAGAGATGGAGTTTCACCATGTTGGCCAGGCTGGTTTTGAGCTCCTGACCTCAGGTGATCTGCCCGCCTTGGCCTCCCAAAGTGCTGGGATTACAGGCGTGGGCCACTGTACTCGTTCTATATATGTTTTTAATAATTCAATTTTTAAGTTATGAAAAAGGGAGGAGAGCAGGTAAGAAAACTAGCACTACTAGCTATCAAGATTATTATAAAAGCATAATAATCTAAACACAATGTAGTACTGACTTAGGAATACATAAACAACCAATGGAACTTATTCATTCATATATAGGAACTTGATCTGTGACAAATAAGCATGGAAAAGGTAATGAAAAAAATCTTGGAACAAATCATTACCATACAAAAAGTATTCAATCCCATATGAATGAAGGAGTTAAATGTGAAAGGCAAACCTTTCAAAAACTTAGAATACAGTAAGAAGAGTATTTTTATGACCCTAGGTTTTGGTTTATTTTCATAAGTCGAATCCCAAAACATGTAAGACCGTAAAGAAAATGACTGATAAATTCAACTTCAGTGCAGAACTTCAGCACATCGTAAGACATCATAAAAATTAGACATGCAATAAACTGAGGGCTGATATTTGCAGCATATAAAATTGGCAAAGGCTTAGTTTGCAGAACAGATAAAGAACGGCTACAAGTCAATACAGAAAAGATGAGCAACAAAAAAAATGGGCAAAAGATATAAACAAATATTTTTCAGAAATTCAACCAGCCAATGCACATACTAAATGTATAACCTCATTAATGATGAAAAAACGCAAATTAATATCTCAGGTATCATTCTTCTAGATTGGAAAAGATCGTAATATGTAAAACAATAATGAATAAGAACTGGTTAAGATGGGTGGCAATAAGAATTCTTCATCACTATGGTAAGGGTGTAAACTGGAGTAACCATTTTGGAAAATCACTGGCAGTCACTAATAAAGTTGACTGTGTATACACACACACGCACACATTACACACACACACTGCACACATACACATGCACACACATACATGCACACACACGCACACACACATGCACACATACACGTACACATACAAACACACACACACACATATACACACACACATTCTCTAACCCACTCCTACATGTAACCTCTCAGGAAAACCCTAGGAGAAATATAAATAGTACTCATAGAAGTATTAGGAATAGCCAAAAATGGCAAACATCCAAATGTTTTATGACAAAAGAATAGATCAATCTAATGTGACTCATTCATATGCATCAGTGAAATGAATTAACTCAGTTTACATGGTGTGTCATTGATGCATCCCACTAACATAATCTGAGCAAAAGAAGCAAGTCACAGAAGTATTAATATAGAATGCTTCCATTGTATAAAGTTAAAAGAGGCAAAAGAAATACATATTGCTTGTGATCGTGACTGTTATAACCACAAAGTACATGGAAGTGATAAATTCAAAATTTGGTGCAATAGTTAGCTCTGGGGCAAAGACCATATGGAGCTCCAAGTCTTTGGGTGAGGATTTGTCTTAAGCTGGATGGTGGGTGCATGGATGTTAGGTTTATTATTCTTTAAACAGAATGTAAACATTATATATGCTCCTTCCCAAGCAGAACATATGCCATAGATTTCACATATACCAACAAAAACAAAACAATAATGATTGCTACAAAACAAACATGGGGGTTGTGGATGACGAAACAATAGGCTTTGCAAGGCATTCTGCAGAAAACCTCCAGGTGGGTGCCAGTACCATAAGGTGTTCTTTAAGTGTCTATTCACACATCCATCTTCCTATTTTGACTGTGAACCCAGCGAGGGAAGGAACTGCATTCTACACTTGTTTGCTTCTCCAGCCCTGGCACAGACAAAGTGCACTGCTGATGTGCCACAAACATTCCTTAAAAGGCTGAGTGACAGTGACTCCATCCTCCTAGTGTGGCTCACAACAGAAATCTGCGTCGGCCCAAATTCCTCCTCTCTCTCACCAATGGCATCCTTATCTTGCTAACTCCAAAATATATCTTGGATCTAGCCACCTCCATCTGCAAATACTGCTGTACCAACTTCCTTACCTGGTCCTAAGCGGTCACCTTTCTTCCATGACGTCTTCTCCCATCCAGTTCCCTACTTGAAAAGTCTAGACATAAAAACCCAAACTTACTGTGGTAGCCTATACGTCCCTACCCAATATGTCCCCACTCGTTTCCATCCTCACTTAATAATACCACCTGTCACTCCCTATACCCTGGCTCTGCTGGGCTTTCCATCCTTCCAAGACCACCAGCTCTGTCCTGTCTCACACCTACGCACATGCTGAAATGCTCACCCCAACTCTTGTCACGGTCAGTGCCTTTCTGTGTTTCCAGCTTGAATTTCTCCTCCTTGGAGAAGCCTTCCTTCATGTCCCTCTCCCTGAAGCAGCTTTCCCTGCCCTGCCTTACTCTTGTTGTTTCTTTCTTTGTTGCCTTCTAATGCCCATCACTGTTTTTTTTCTTGCTTTTTCTCTTGCCTCTCTCTCTCTCAATCTCTCTCTCTCTCTCTCTCATACTTCAACACCCAGGCTCTTGAGGGAAATCTATGACTTATTATTTCTAGGACCCAGCAGGAATATAGTAAGTACTTAATAAATATTTGTTGAAGAAAAAAAAAAAGAAAGGCTGGATTAAATTTGAAGATATTTCTTAGATGAGCTGTGAATGTTACCTGTCATCCCAGATATTTCTTTTTTTGTCTAATACCCTTACGTAAATCAAACACCCACTATCCCAAGGAAAGAACACTTCTGTTGTAGAAAGTGCAGCAGATAATGAGCCCTGGCCTCATTCACCCCTCTCTCTCTCTACACACACACACACACACACACACACACACACACACACACACTACACACACACTACAAACACACACCTTAAGAGTTTGTTCTAAAGCCATGGTGGCTCACGCCTGTAATCCCAGCACTTTGGGAGGCTGAGGAGGATGGATCCCCCGAGGTCAGGAGTTCAAGACCAGCCTGACTAACATGGTGAAATGCAGTCTCTACTACAAACAAAAAAAATTAGCTGAGCGTGGTGGAGCACGCCTGTAATCCCACCTACTTGGGAGGCTGAGGCAGGAGAGAATCGCTTGAATCTGGGAGATGGAGGTTGCAGTGAGCTGAGATCATGCCATTGTACTCCAGCCTGGGCAACAAGAGCAAAACTCTCTCAAAAAAAGAGTCTGTTCTCTCACGTTGATCCTAGTTTTTATTACTTATAAAGGAATGATATTGTTTCAACTGTGTCTTCCATTTTTCCAGAGGCAGGTGTTAATTCCAAGAGTGAGGACATTCCCTCTTCTCTTTGTCACCCTTCTTTACTCTCCCACCCCGTAGCTATATCTGAATTTGTATAAATTGTGACCCTCAGCTTGGTGTGCTCAGTGTTGAGACATTTCTCAACAGTAAAGAACAATTCAAAGGAAATGGTGTTGGCTGATAAGGGACCCAGTGATTATTGGCAAAAGTCCTCCAATCTCGAGCTGTTTTCCTAATTAACTAGTCCCTCTTTCCTTAAACTGCTGCATCTTCCAACTTTTTGTGATAGCTAATTCATTAAGAGGCAGAATCCAAAGAGAAGGCCTTTAGACTTTCCTCAAAAGGACTCAGTTTAAAAGCAAATAGGTGAAGGATTAACAGAAGGTTCAAGTTTCATTAAGTAGATGTGTTGATGTTACCGGAAAGTAAAGTGCAGAGAGGGCTGAGTCTTCCATCCTTTGGAATAGAGCATCACCCATAATGAATTCTGAACAGCATCGCTTTCAACCCTGTGATATTTCATTCATTGATTTTATTGTCAAATGAAAAGGCACTGGCTCCAAGTGGCATTTAGTGAGACAGATGGGGAGTGACCCAGACTTCATTACTTGGCGGTTGCTCTCTAATTTTAATGCTACAGGGGTGGAAAGCAACAGAGGCGCTCGCTGCTCTGGCTCTAACATCTGGAATTGCTTTGGTTTTTGTCCAAGTTACCAAAACTTGGCTCTTCAGCTCCATCTGTCTTTGGAAATTGGCAGAGCTCAGTCTACCTTAGATGCCAGTGGAGTGCCTGACCGAGCTTCTCTCCTGTCATTCTGAGGCTTTGAGGGGCTCATTTGAGGCTGTGACCTCAATGTTGAGGCAAATCTTGCTAGCTGTGGCAGAAGATGAGCAATCTGAAAGGAATGCAGATCTTGAAGGTAACATCTGGAAGCAACCTGTCATGTTTCCTAGGATGGGGTAATGCTAATCAACAGCGTTGATGAGCACATGGAACACCAACAGGCTGGTCTCTGTTCTGATCTTGTGACTCTTTGATCAGAGCATTCATTCCTTTGTTGAGGACTCTCCAAATCAATGTCTCTGCACAATTCACCCCTCTCAAGCCTCAACTGAGTTTTGGCCCCATATCACCAATTCTACCCCAGGCATCTCAACTAGGCTGTCACTCAAAGTTAACATGAAAAAAAACCCATTGATCTGGGTGCAGTGATGCCTCTAGTCCCAGTCCCTTGGAAGACTGAGGCAGGAGGATCACTTGAGTTCAGGAATTCAAGGCCAGCCTGGGCAACACAGCAAGCTCCCATCTCCTTTTAAAAACACAAATAAACAAACCCCAACATCTAATTTTTCTATTACAGTCACCATCTCTAGGCAGCACATTCCAGAGCCTCAAATCCCATTACTTATCAACTTCTGATCAATAATTCCTTTGGCAAAAAGGAGGATACAAAATCAAAACATTTATTGAATATTTCCTAGGAACACAAGATCTGCATACATCTATTTTATTTTTCCCAGTGGCTTTCTGAGATACGTATATTAATCCCCATTTGTATGGATTAGGAAACTGAAGTTGACAGTTTAAGCTACTTGTCCAAGGGCACATAGCTAGAATATGGTAGAGTCAGGATTCAAATCCAGGTTTGTCTGACTTCAAAGTCCTGTTATTTTCATCACACAAAGCTGCCTCCCAAAAAGTCTCATGGAATCTTCCCCCTATATTCCCCAGCAGACTACTAAATCTCCATCAGTATCTGCCTCCGACTTACACCTTTTCTCCAACTTATACCATTGCCAGGTCAATCTTCCTGTAACACCACACTCACCATACCTCAGGAGCTGCAAGTTTCATTAATTAAAAATCACAGAATTAGTCAAAAAGGCTATTACTAAAAAGTCAAAAAACAACAGATGCTGGTGACGTTGTGGAGAAAAGGGAATGCTTATACACTGCTGGTGGGAATGTAAATTAGTTCAGCCACTGTGGAAAGCAGCTGGGCAATTTCTCGAAGAAATTAGAACTACCATTCAACCCAGCAATCTCATTATTGGGTACATACCCAAAGGAATATAAACAGTTCTCTCATAAAGACACATGCACACGTAGGTTCACTGCAGCACTATTCACAATAGCAAAGGCATGGAATCAACCTAGATGCCCATCAACAGTAGACTGAAAAAACAAAACGTTGTACATACACACCATAGAATACTATGCAGTCATAAAAAAGAACAAGGTCATGTCCTTTGCAGCAATATGGATGGAGCTGGATGCCATTATCGTAAACACACTAACGCAGGAACACAAAATGTTTACCTCCAATAAGTGAAAGCCAAACATTGAGTTTACATGAACACAAAGAAGAGAACAGAAAACCAGGCCCACTTGAGTGTGGAGGGTGGGAAGAGAATGAGGATAGAAAAACTATCTATTGCCTGTAATCCCAGCACTTTAGGAGGCCGAGGTGGGTGGATCACTTGAGGTCAGGAGATTGAGATCAGTCTGGCCAACGTGGTGAAACCCCGTCTCCACTAAAAATACAAAAGAAATTAGCCGGGCATGAGGGCATGCACCTGTAATTCCAGCTACTTGAGAGGCTAAGGAAGGGGAATTGCTTGAGCCTGGGAGGTGGAGGTTGCAGTCAGCCAAGATCACACCACTGCACTCCAGCCTGGGAGACAGAGTAAGACTCCATTTCAAAAAAAAACAAAAAACTATCTATTGGGTACTATGTTTACTCTTTTTTTTTTTTTTCCTGACATGGAGTCTCACTCTGTCGCCCAGGCTGGAGTGCATTCATGCAATCTTGGCTCACTGCAAGCTCCATCTCCCGGGTTCACGCCGTTCTCCTGCCTCAGCCTCCCGAGTAGCTGGGACCACAGGCACCTGCCACCACGGCCGGCTAATATTTTGTATTTTTTAGTAGAGATGGGGTTTCACCGTGTTAGCCAGGATGGTCTTGATCTCCTGACCTTGTGATCCACCCGCCTCGGCCTCCCAAAGTGCTGGGATTACAGGCATGAGCCACCGGGCCTGGCCTACTATGTTTACTCTTTGGGTGACAAAATAATCTGTACACCAAACCCTCATGACATGTAATTTACCTATATCACAAACCTACACATGTACCCCTGAAACCAAAATAAAAGTTAAATACATCATGGCATTATTATTGAACTCTAAAAAGGCAGATAAGACCTCTCTTGCTGTGGCTTCAACCCTAAACTTCTTGGCTTGGCTTCAACCTGCCACACAACCTTCAAGTGAACATTTATGATGCATTTACTCTATTTCAGGTATCGGGAATAATAAACAGGAATGAACAGTCTTTGCCCTCAAAGATCTTAGAATCTATTCCCTTTGCTCCACGTTCTCCTCTCTGTCAAAACACACCAGTGCATGCTGTCCTGACAAGCCTGGTCTCTTGACTGAAGCCTCTCAGCTCCGTGTGGGCACATGCTCTCCCTCACCTCCCCCCCAGAAGGGCCCCTCATTCCTCTCGACCATAAGCCCTCCTCACCTTGTGAGTTCCACTTCCTCTATACTGACCTCGACCTCTTTGTGGGGAGCACTTGCTTCTCTGAATGCAGGTCCCCATTCTGGTCTGGCCCACACCATCTAACATTTCATTTAGATTCAGTTCAAATGCCTCCTCTGAGTAAAAGGCAGTGTAGTCTCATAGAAACACCATGCATGAATCTGAGAGAGCTATTTTACAGCGTGGGACCTTGACCAAATCTAAGTCTCCCTGAGCCTCAGGTTAGACTTCTGTCAAATAGGGATATTAAATTGGTTGTTGTGAGGACCATATATGATAATGTTTGTAAAATGACTTATAAATGTGGTAGGACTGACAAAACTTAATAGTCTTTCTTCTTCTTTTTTTTTTTTTGAGACAGAGTCTCGCTTTGACTCCTAGGCTGGAGTGCGGTGGCATGATCTCTGCTCACGGCAACCTCTGCCACCTGGGTTCAAGCGATTCTCATGCCTCAGCCTTCCAAGTAGCTGGGGTTACGGACACATGCTACTATGCCCAGCTCATATTTGTATTTTTAGTTGAGATATATTTTTAGCAGAGATTTTTAGCACCATGGTGGCCAAGCTGGTCTCGAACCCCCGACCTCAAGTGATCTACCCACCTTGGCCTCCCAAAAATGCCAGGATTACAGGCATGAGCCACCATGCTCAGCCCAGTCTTTCTTCTCACAACAAGATATTGATTCTAGAAAGCCCCGACCAACCCCATAAAGTATAAAAACAACTATAATAATAATACCTCTTATTATAACTGTTACTTTTATGTGCAAAGCATCTGCTCAATTTTCTGATGTGGCTCTTCAATAATTTCTTATGGTCTCTTCTCTCTCATCATGAATTTATTTTATTTTATTCATTGCTTATTTCCAACTCCTGTGCCCCACCCAAAGAATGCCAATATGGACCATGCTGAATAACTGGTTGGGACCAAACACAAGGCTGCCCAGGAAACTCTTCCACTCAGAGAGGTGTAGGCCTTAGCTCCTTCCCAGGTGCCAAAGTACAAAAAGAGGCTGAAAGCACTGGGCTGATCTTATGATCAATAAAAGACAAGTAGGAGAGGCCGGGCACGGTGGCTCACCCCTGTAATCCCAGCACTTTGGGAGGCCGAGGCGGGCGAATCACGAGGTCAGGAGTTCTAGACCAGCCTGGCCAAGAGACCAGCCTGGACAACATGGTGAAACCCCGTCTCTACAAAAAATACAAAAATTAGCTGGGCGTGGTGGCAGGCACCTGTAATCCTAGCTACTCGGGAGGCTGAGGCAGGAGAATTATTTGAACCCGGGAGGTGGAGGTTGCAGTGAGCCAAGATCACACCATTGCACTCCAGCCTTGGTGACACAGTGAGACTCTGACTCAAAAAAAAAAAAAAGACTAGAGCCTCAGTGGAGAGCCAGGGGAGACAATGGGAGGACCATCCAATCAATTCAGTTACAGTTGGAGCTGAGCAGGCAATCCTGATTTAGTGTCATGGGTTATCTTTGAGTTGATTCTTCTGGTTGGTTTCATATTTCCAAGCATACTTTAAGGTCTTTGGAGGCAAAGATGGTAGTTACCTGCAGACTTTCCCAAGCACTTTGCAGGATGTTATACACGGAGAAAATGTCAATAGTTTGTACTGATGAAGGAGAAAAAGAGAGAGAGGCATGCAGAAGGAGAGGAGATAAAGAAAAAGGGATGAGAGAGAAAGGATCTTACTGTTGCTTACCTCTTTTTGAGTATTTCTTTCTTTTCAAATATCTAGTATAGTGGTTTCCAATGAGAGCAGGACTGATTCCAAGCGGGATATTTTGGAAATCTCTGCAGGTGTTTTTTGTTGTTGCTATAATTAGAGGATGCCATTGGCTAAATTTAGAAGGTGAGGTCAAGGGATGATCAACATTCGGCACTGTACGGGGAAATTCCACACCACACACAATAGTCCCTTGCCTCTCATGACTTTCAAATGTCTCAGCAGATAGTCATTTCAGTGAAAAAGACATCAATAAGCAGCTATGTATAAAATCTAAACCACATTTTACATTTAAACTCTGAGTGTTTCTGCACATTTTAATATATGCTGACTTTTCTAGCAAAGCATCTACCGTGTAAATTGAGGGAAGATCGTACTCCGCTTTGTTTGGAATTTTACCAAGAGCTGCTCGTCATTTTTTAATGATACCAGTAGCAGTGCTGCTGGCAGCATCTGAGTCATCAAATGACGCACCTGTAACTTTCTGCATTTGTAGCTGTCACGTGTAAAGGAATTCTGTTGATGCCTGCACAAGATCATTTCATCCTGTCTTCTAGAGCACTGGGGTGGTCAAATATCTTGGCTTGCCTGGGACTGGGGGTTTCCTGAATGTAGAACTTTTAATGCTAAAATTGGGAAAGTTCCAGGCAAATGAGGATGAGTGAGCCACTCTACTGAGTATTAACATATCGAGATGCATAATACTTTCAAAATGATACAACCTACACTTTTTCATATCTCTCTCTTTTTTTTTTCTTTGAGATGGAGTTTCGCTCTTATTGCCCAGGCTGAAGCGCAATGGCGCGATCTTGGCTCACCACAACCTCCAGCTCCCAGGTTCAAGCGACTCTCCTGCCTCAGCCTCCCAAGTAGCTGGGATTAAAGGCGCCCACCACCATGCCCGGCTAATTCTTTTTATTTTTATTTTTTAATTTTTTAATTTTTTTGAGACAGAGTCTCACTCTGTTGCTCAGACTGGAGTGCAGTGGCACTATCTCGGCTCACTGCAACTTCTGCCTCTGGGTTCAAGCGATTCTCCTGCCTCAGCCTCCTGAGCAGCTGGGATTAGGGGTGCACGCCACCACCATGCCCAGCTAATCTTTGTATTTTTTTAGTAGAGATGAGGTTTCACCCTGTTGGTCAGGCTGGTCTCGAACTCCTGACCTCGTGATCCAGCATGCCCAACCAATTTTTTGTATTTTTAGTACAGACGGGGTTTCACTACGTTGGCTAGGCTGATCTCAAACTCCTGACCTCAGGTGATCCACCCGCCTTGGCCTTCCAAAGTGCTGGGATTACAGGCGTGAGCCACTGAGCCCAGCGCTTTTTCATACCTTCTACATACACAAGGTGCTGGGCATATGAAAAGTGATGGAAAAAAATATTAAATGAATGGGAGAAGAGGGAGAGAAAAAACAGGCCATTTTCTCAGAGTTGCTAAAATTAATTCTGTTCTATGAGTATGTGCCTTTCTAGAAATGTGCAGCTGATACCAAGGCACACTTTCTCACCATCCCACAGTTTGAAGACATCTCATATTCTTATATTTTCTGCAAAGTATTCTCCAAAACATCTTTGGAGGGGAAAGGAGGTTGGCCTGCCCTCTGAAAAGGAATCATGATATCACAGGATCACATATTTCACAGGAACTTCAAGGTCACTAAATCTGGATAATCTTTTTCACTCAAAGGGCCTCAAACATATATTGTTGGCCAATGTATCTAGTCTTTTATATTTATTTATTTTTTTTTTTGAGATGGAGTTTCACTCTCGTTGCCTAGGCTGAAGTGCAATGGTGCAATCTTGGCTCACTGCAACCTCCGCCTCCCAGGTTCAAGTGATTATCCTGCCTCAGCCTGCCAAGTAGCTGGGATTATAGGCATGCACCACCATGCCTGGCTAATTTTGTGTTCTTAGTAGAAACGGGGTTTCACCATTTTGGTCAAGCTGGTCTCGAACTCCTGACCTCAGGTGATCCACCTGCCTCGGCCTCCCAAAGTACTGAGATTAGAGACATGAGCCACTGTGCCCGGCCTAGTCTGTCTTTTAAAAGGCAATACAACTAGACAGGTGCTGTGCTTGGTGACAATGGTAGAGACATGGCGCTTACCCACTTACGCCTGGCACGCTTTGCATATTGACACTGCCTGCCTTCCACCTGCACACATGTGAGTCTGAGACCTCACTGTTATCAGGACACAAATCACCTGTGGAGTTTTGGTAAGTCATCCTGAGCCTCACCTTGAACATGTGCTTTGAGATAATAAGGAATAACTGGGAAACAGTTCTCTTTTTGATTCATTTGTGGTCACAAGAGAAAACCGACCATAGCTTACAGGAAAATAAGGAGTGTGGAAAAAGAGTGGGGTGCTGTGGGCTAGCTGATGTCCCCAGAGAAAACTCAGCTGTCAGCAAGATGGCAATGCTCCTGCATCCAAAACACAGCTGCTCATCTGTAATCTTGAGGCAATTCTGTTCAGGGGATAACTGGCTGAAAAGAAGGGAGCCGAAGTGAGAGGCCAGGAACTTGTTTCTGACAGTAATATCAGAAGATACGGAGATGGAATGCCCTCTTTTGTCAAACTGCACCTCTTTTCACTCCACCGTCTACAGGACGTGCACCAGGGAGGGGGAGCCAGGCTGAATTTGGGGGCAGGGAATGGCATGGTCTCCTCACTGGAACAGAGTTTTTGTGTTTAATATGAGGGGTTTAGAAGCTTTTTCAGGAATCTTGCCTAATCCCATATAGAAGATGAATACTGGGGTGGGACTACCAGGGTTTGAATCTCTGTTTCATCTCTTCCTATTTGCATCACTTTACCAGTCAAGGGCAAGTTGCATATCTCTTAATCGGTCTCCTTATTTGTTAAATAAGGATGGTAATAATAGGATTTATGTGACAGAGATGGTTGTGAAGACAAACTGAGGGAGACCAAGGTAGAGAAAATGTTTAGTCCAGTTCCTAGTACCTACTTGATAATCAGCATCAGTAAGTCATTATTTTTATTTATTTATTTATTTATTTTGAGATGGCGTTTCGCTCTTGTTGCCCAGGCTGGAGTGCAACGGCGTGATTTAGGCTTACTGCAACCTCCGCCGCCTCCCAGGTTCAGGGGATTCTCCTGCCTCAGCCTCCCAAGTAGCTGGGATTACAGGCATGCACCACAACATGTGGCTAATTTTTTGTATTTTTAGTAGAGACGGGGTTTCTCCAAGTGGTCAGAGTGGTCTCGAACTCCCGAGCTCAGGTGATCTGCCCCGCCTCTGCCTCCCAAAGTGTTGGGATTACAGGAGTGAGCCACCACGCCTGGCCTGTCATTATTTTTTTCACAACTTTATTGAGATATAATTAGCATACTGTACAATCAGCCATTCCTTTTAACCATGTCTGCTGCCCAAACACCATCCAGAGCCCCTAATTTGGATAGGTGGTATTAGAGAATATTGTCTGTGAACGGAAAATAAATCTTGGGACCCCAAAATCACTAAGCCAAAGATAAAAGTCAAGCTGGGAACTGCTGGGAACTGCCTCAGGCAAACCTGCTTCCCATTTTATTCCTAAATAAGATAGCTACAAAGATTAAAAAAAAAAAAAAAAAAAAAGCTACATATCTTCCTCACAATTTGCCCACAAGGAAATTCCTTGTGAAACTCAATATCTTTATTCTAAAACAATTCTGTTGAACTTCACCTGGCAATGTAAATTGATAGCTGATTAGCTGATCTTCACAGATATGGGACAGAAAGTCAACCCTCTGCTCACCTGAGACAAACACATATCTGATTGCTTCCTCTGCCCCATTTATGTAAAAATGCAGATTAACTGAGCCAGACTAAGGCATAAGTGACTATTTCTCCACCCCTCTTCTCACTGTAAATTGTATGTTCAGTGAATGGATGATCAAAGACTCCAAAGAATGCAACCCTTTGTCTATTATCTACCTATGACCTGGAAGCTCCCCCCACTACTTCGACTTGTCCTTCCTTTCTGGACGAAACCAATGCACATCTTATACATATTGACTGATGTGTCACATCTCTGTAAAATGTAAACAAGCAAGCTGTCCCCTGACCACCCTGGGGCACATGCTGTCAGGACTTCCTGAGGCTGTGTCATAGGCATGTCCTTAACCTTGGCAAAATAAACTTTCTAAATTGATTGAGACTGCTCTCAGATACTTTGGGTTCATATGTCCTTTAAATGAAGTAACATTTCCTTTATGGTTCTCTTCCCTATCCCACCGCCCCCTGCCCCCCAGCCCAAAGAATACTAGGGTATTAATTACACCCAAAAGGTGCTCTCCAAAGGTATACATTCATGACCAGATCATAAGCAAGGAGGGCAGAAGCAGAGAAACTCAAACGGCGATGTCAGAGTGTGGATAACTAACATTAGCAGAACGTGCACGCAGGACCTTTTCATGCACGCAACATGCAGCTTCGGTGACATGACTCGGATGTGAGTCATGAGGTGCTGCCCTGCGATTCTTCGGCTCAGTGACAATCGCTGGAATCGAAGGACAGTGGGGAGCCTTCTGAGCCTGTCACAGTGCTCTTTTCTCAGGTCACAAAAATAACTTTCCTGGGAAAAGTTTCCAAAGAGATGAAAAAGAAACAGCTCAGAGCTGCGTGGTGGCTCACCGTTAAGTTTTCAAAGTGCCACTGGTGACAAGAAATTCTGGGAGGAATGTTCTCAGAAAAAGCCCCATCTGGGGCGTGAGAGACCCTGACACTTCATATGTACAGATTTCTTCCTTCTTAGATGAATCAGGAGATCAAGTGACTATAATTACGGGGCTGCAGCAAAAGCAAGGCAAGGCCGACGGGTCCCTTCCAAGAAAGGGTTTGCTGTCAGTTATAAGGAATGGGGAATTTTTCAATCTCTAAAGAACTCTTTGTTAAAAGTTTATACTTGATAATTATGCTGTCTAAAGATGCTTTGTCAAAGTCCCTCTTTGTTTAGAAACTATGCTTGCTTGTTCTTTTGGGTTCAACAAAAGATCAGGGAAAAATTTGTCAATCTGTATTCCAAATAAGGTAAATGAAAACTGCCTGTCCTCATGGGACCTTAATTTCATGTCCAAGAAAAGTAGTAAAAGCGTTCAGAATACCCCCAAAGCTTGCCTGTGGTTAGACACAACTCCCCCCAGCCATGCACACACGCACCCCCACGTTCGCCACAAAATGCCAGTGAGCTCCTCCAGGTCTTAGAGCTCAGCTGAGTAATTCCACCTTCAAGCAATGGGTTAGAACCAGTCTGGCTACGACCCGGGAAAGTACTAAGCATTGCAATTCATTGGTAACAAATGGAGAATTAAGGCCTTTGGTCACCATCAGTCTTTTGATGTCCTGCAAATTCCATTTCATTGCAGTAAAAATAGCCCAAGTGCTTGGATAAAGGATCCCTGACTGTCACTGATCTAAAATACTCACCCTCTGCCAAAACCAAAACTCTTTCTACGTTTCTCAAATGGGCAGC
The DNA here is from genome assembly GCF_028885655.2 of Pongo abelii. Taxonomy (NCBI): domain Eukaryota; kingdom Metazoa; phylum Chordata; class Mammalia; order Primates; family Hominidae; genus Pongo; species Pongo abelii. The sequence continues at coordinate 40,005,686 of NC_085929.1, forward strand.
ATCTCTATTTGCATCTGAGTCACAGGTCTAACTCCTTCCTTTTCCTGGAAGCCCTCCTCTAACTCAATGGCTCTTTCCTCTACCTCTTCTGGGTTAAAGGTGAGCCCTATTTCACTCACCCATGCATAGGTTGATTAAGCTCTAATTATGTCAAGTTCAACGGGCACTGGGAGAGAGAGGAGGACAGGGCCCCATCTCTGCTCACAGTCCAGTCCAAAGGGAGCAATAACATGGACCACAGGGGCCATTCTCAGAGAAGCTCATCAAATGCTTGGGAAATAAGCAATACTTTCCAAACGGGCTTCCACTGGACACCAGCGCCCTGAGCCACTGTGTGCCTGCCATAGTTTCTTCTTTGAGCTTCAAAACACATGGAAGTATACTGAAGGCTAAAGGAGCTCCAGGCTTAAACCAGTTTCACCCACAATCTCCCCAGTGTATTTAGCCATGGAGGCCCTTTTGCCTAGAACATCTATTAACATCTTGTGTTCTGCAAAATAGTCTGGGAAACAACACCGCATTGCAAAGTAGGATGAAATAATGGCCACGAGAGAACTTCAGATAAAGAGCCAAAGGGCGAAACTTCCTCCATGCTGCTTTCCTAATTGCAGAAAGATAAGAGGTCAAACAGATTTGTTTGGGAACTCAGTTTTACCTTTTGCTATTTGCTACCTGTGACCTTGGCCAAATTAATTAACCCCTCTGTACCACAATTTCTTCATCTGTAAAAACATAATGAACTGTCACAGGATTTATGTGTGAATTAAATGAGATAGCACATGAAAGCATCTGGCACAATGCCTAGGAGGAATCTAGTAGGTGCTCAATAAGCATTTCTTTCTTTCTTCTCTTAGTTCCACTGTGTTCCTGTAGCAGGGATAGTCCAAGTCCCCGATGTGGCACTTAAAAGATGTGACAGGGCATCGCTAACTATCTTCTCCAGTGGACAGATTTCCTAGAACATGGATGTTGGGTACCGGGGGACTGAGACCTTCCATTTAGCCCCCAGAATGGAGCAGGTGGCTCAACATGTAGTTGATACTAAGGAATTTTACTGTACGACAGCTTTTTCCCCAAGGAACCTCACCATTCATATGAGTGTTCCTGGTAGCAAGTGGCATCCTTTTTTGTTTAAGCCTGAATTCCTGAGGCCAACTTTCCTCCTGCAAGCAGGTGCCAGCTTCCTCTGCGGCCAAGAGAAAGGTGTTCTCCAACTTGGGGGAGAGGGCTCCCATGCACCCCTTGGTGCTGCCTTGGGGTTATGCCTGATGTTGCATTTACTAGACAGCCCTGACATTGTCCCATTCCTTCATCAGACCCTCTGCTCTTTCAGAACAGGAACATGGTCTTGTTTATTGGTATCCTCCAACACCTAGCACAGCACCTGGCACCTGATGAGCATTCAGCAAATGATGGGTGGATAAAATGAATGGATTACTGGATGGACTACTGGATGAACAAACAGAAGGAAGAAGGAAAGGGAAGGGAGAAAGGAAGGAAGAATCTGGTCTCAATTCCATGGGAAGATAAACTCCATAGAAACGGGGACTTTGTCAGTTACTTCTACAGTCAACAGAACTAGAACAGTGCCTGGCATATAACAGAAACTAAATCAATGTTTCTTAAATGAAAGGATGAATGACTGAATAAGCCAAGCTACTATTTGGAAAATTAGCGGTAAATAATTCCTACTCACCAACAAATCAAATTGCTCTGAGATTACTTCCTGATCTGTTTGTTCCCCACAATTACTAGAATATTTTATTATTCATGTAAATCAAAATGAGGGGCAAGGGATACTAACAAAAAGTAATGACTTTTTTTTTTTGAGACAGATTCTCGCTTTGTCGCCCAGGCTGGAGTGCAGTGGTGCGGTCTCGGCTCACTGCAACCTCTGTGTCCTGCGTTTAAGCAATTCTCATGCCTCAGCCTCTCGAGTATCTGGGATTACAGGTGTGCACTACCACACCCAGCTAATTTTTGTATTTTTGGTAGAGACGGGTTTCACCATGTTGGCCAGGCTGGTCTCGAACTCCTGACCTCAGGTGATCTGACTGTCTCCACCTCCCAAAGTGCTGGGATTACAGGGTGAACCACTGCGCCCGCAAGAACGCCTCTTATCGGTCAAGCAATGTACAAAGTTCAGTGACTACATCAAGACGCTGACCCTGCCACCCAGGAGCTACTCAAACCAATGGTGCCTAAACTGAACACAGAGAGTGAATGACAACCGAGGCGCAAGGAACAGGCACCCTGGACGGCTTCACACAGACCTCGGAGCAGGGCCGTGTCATCCCAGTTAGAGTGTGTTCTGCTAGAAATGCAGAGAGTGACAGTATCAATTAATCCCTTCATGATCCTAATGTCAGAAATGTAAGCCTTTTATGATGCAGTAAAACAATTTTTATGGGTTTTCCCATCCGTCTCATGTCTTGATGTATTTTTTAATCAAAAAGGATAAGAACGAGAAGTCAAGCAGGTATAAATCTCCTGCTCATTTCTCTGGTTCTCTGCCCAGGGAGGGGAGGTGAGCCCCATAGAGGTTCCTGTCCTCCCAGGGAGTATTTTCCAGAAAGCAGCCTTCTTCCAGTAGAGGAGAACCAGGCCCTGCTGTAAGTAATGTATACATTCTCCAAGGGCTGCATGTAAATGAAATCTCAGTAAATCAAATTTCATGTTTCCAATAACTTTGGATGCATTTTATCTTTATTTTTGATGATAAAACAAAAAAAATTCCTTTCATGAAATGTGCACACTTGAAAAAACACAAAAAGAATAAAAGTTACTTGCAATCTTATCACTTAGAGATAATTTTATAATGCAATCTTAGACTTTTACTACGTGTTTAGATATACAGGTATATTTTGACAAAAACAGGATAACGGTAGAATTACTATATAACCTATTTACTCTTAACAGCTGTTCTGTAAATACATTATTAACATTTCCTCATGTTGACACTCCACATTTTATGTATGATTTCCATGTTATTCAATTGTATGTATATACCAAAATTTAACAACCTAAATTTATCTGTTTTTGGAAGTTGCCTATGTTTTCAAAATGTCCTCATTATAAATAATACTAAAAGCTCCCTATTCTCATCTCTTATAATTTTCTGGAAATGAAACGGCTGTGTCAAATATATACATATTTTAAAACTTTGATACATACTTTCAAATTGCCCTGCAAAAAAAAAAATGCTTTAGTGATTTATACTTCTTCCAGCAAGGAGTATTTACATTTTTCATACCTTTATTATCATTGGCACTATAGATACACACACACACACACACACACACGTACACACACATTTTTTTTTTTAAGCACTGCCAGTGTTTAATTACTGCTTTGGTTTTCAATTTTTTGTTTACTTTGTGAAGTAGAATTTTTTTTTTTATGTGTTAAATGACTTATTTGGGTTTACTTTTTCAGTGAAGAACATTCATGTCTGTGGGCCATTATTTTTTTAAATGATTTGTAGGAACATTTTACATATCGAAATACTGATCCATGATTTTTAATCTATGGCGCACATTTTTTCTAGAATAGTTTGTTTCAAACAAAAATTTAATGGTGTTTTGTTACCTCTTCTCATGCACCCTGTGAATTTTTCATTTGCCTTCTTGTCAAACAGTACCTGGTAAAGCCATACTAAAGCAGATAAGAGAAACACCACCATTCACGGCAGGTATATCACTAATTTATCTGTTGGATGAGCAGAGATTTCATTCAAGGTGGATATTCCCCGGGTAAACCTTGCCCGTTAGAACAACTGCCAACATTCAAGGTGGACATTCCCTGGGTAAACCTTGCCCGTTAGAGCAACTGCCAACCGAAACAGAGGTTGACAGATGATGTAAAAATTGGTCGTAAAGAGACTGGCACCAGTTCTCTTAGCAAAAGTCAGGCAGTGGCTACCTCACATTTAGGACAATAAAATTTTGAGTGACATACAGGTCACAGACAGAGTCAAGAATCTGCAGTGAGGAAACTTGCATTAGAGTTTCCTTCTTTCCCTACCTACCAGGCAGTTAGGTCAACTTCTTTGATTTTCAGCTTTCTCACCACCTATCAGATATCATTACCATCATCATCGTATCTACTGAACTCCACAAACTAGCTCTCAAATCTAACCGAAAGCACTTCCTGAACTGTTAAATGTTATCAAAATGATTGCTATATTTTATGACCAATTTGAATCAGGAATTAGGTAGAATTACTTGGTTTCAGGTCAAAAGCAGGAGTCTTGGAAGGTGACTTGCAAGAAAGGTCATAACCTAGAAAAACCTCTCGGAGACTCTATCCCTCTTGCAACGGGTCGGTGATGGCTATATTAGCAAAGACAAGGTGTTATTCATGCTTTTCTCCTCCTCTTTCCTTTTTCCTTTCTTCTGTTTTTGTATTTCTCACACATTTATCGGGCATTAACCTATGGTGTTCTATGCTGAGCCCTGTCCCAGCAACTGGGGGCTCAGGGTTGAGCAAAATATAATAGATCCTCAAGGGACTCACAGTTTCTGGATTTGGCAAACCACTTCCTGCGTGTTAAAGGAGGGTCTCACTGCAAGTTAAAAGAGCATCACACACCCGTGCCTGTCGAGTGGTGGGGGCTAGGGGAGGGATAGCATTAGGTGAAATGCCAAATGTAGATGACGGGTTGATGGATGCAGCAAACCACCATGGCACGTGTATACCTATGTAACAAACCTGCATGTTCTGCACATGTACCTCAGAACTTAAAGTATAATAATAAAAAAACACCAAACAATCCAATTATACTTTCAGTTATTTAAAAATGTACAATGAAATTATTATTGACTGTAGGCACCCTATTTAAAAAAGAAGACTCTTGTCCCTATTGAGGTGTTGGGAAGCAAAATGGAAAGCTGGCTCCACAGTTCCCGGAAATGCCAAGAGTTTGAGCACTTGAGGCAGCTCCAGGATGGTGGGGGTACAAATGGCACCTTCTCTACCTGATGCTGGGAAATCAGGAAAGCAGAGATTGCATGTGGGATGGACAGGACTTATGTGGCCTGGAAGCAAACCAACCAATGTAGCTCCAGAAACCTCTGCCGTGTATCTTCATTAGGTGTTGTTATGCGTCTTGTGTTCTGTTTACTATTATCGTTTTCTTCCACCTCCTTTCTACTTGTAAAATTTCAATCTTTTCAAAAGTCTTGGCTGGCCCACCTTCCATTTGGTTCACACTTGAGTGACAGCACTAAGGGTTACATGGCATCATCCGGAGGCTCGGCAGACAGGCCTCACCAGCGAAGGTCAAATTCAGAGGACCCCAATATGGGCTTTCATCCAGCTCTCTCTCTTAAAGAGGAAGGTATTTTTACTGCCAGAGCCACTCTGGAGATCCAAGATTTCATTTTATTAATGGAAATGCTTCCCCTTGCAACCACCAAAGCTTGGAAACACACTGATATTGGGGGCAGAGGTAGTGTCATGCAAAACTGGCTACTGAGTTCCCATGTCCAGAGGACTGAGAGGGTGATGGTGAACAGATGGGGACAGAAAGGACAGAGGTAAAAGAGTAAGGGCAGTGAAGAGGCAGGTTAAAGATGGTCAAACAGCAGCTCTAGGCATTTAAGGAAAGAAACAGGTGAGTGTGGGCAAGGAAGTAGCCAAGGGGAACAAAATAGGAGGGGTCGGGCTGCGTTAATGGATGCTGGTAATGATTGCTGGATGCTCTTAATTATAACCCACAAGGCACTGAAGATCCTGCCTCGTTAAAGGACGATTAAATTATCTTCACTCTGTTAAACTGATGGAGGCAGGACAGTGGGCCACTGGCTTTCAGAATTTTCTACAGAAACAGGGATGAAAGAATTGGAGATCTGGAAGGAGTGGCATGCTAGGGTGGAGAATCCTGTTCCCCAAGGCCCCTGTTCCCCATGCATTTCATCAGCCTGCTGCTGGGCATGGCCTGGCAGTAGAGGCGGTCAACACGATCCTTTGGAAGGTGAGATGCGTGACCTTGACGGCCGGAAGTTTAGACTTTCTGGGAATCCTTGAGCATGTGGGGTGCGAACAGTGAAAAGCCGTGACCTGGGCCTCATTGCTACAAATACATTTATCTACCTGGGCTGTACACGTGACACCTTCTAAAGCTGCACCTCACCAAATACACAAAGAGCCTGGGATAACAGACACCTTGGGGAAGAGTTTGATGTTCCTGGGTTTAAAAAATTAGCTACAGTTCTAATATTCCTCTCATTTCATCACACAATCTTTCCTGATAAAATCCATATTTATGGGGCTAGGTGCTATGGATGATTCAAAGAAAAATGACCCAGGTCTCTAACCTTGAGGAGTTTCAACGTAATGATTATATAAGAATCTTTCTTATTCTAAAACCAGTGTCATCATGATTTAAATGCAGCAACAGGACTTATTCAATAAATCTTACTGTGAATCATACTTGGAAAGAGAATAATGTTTCTGGAAAACAAATGTTAAAGGATGATCAATTTCCTCTTTTCCCGTCTTCTTAGAGTTTCTGCATCTTAAAGCGAGAGCTATGTTAAAGGAGAGTTTGCAAGAAGGCTTTGAGGGGCTGTGACTCTTTCTGGAGATAAGAGCTTCAAAACTGGAGTTCTGGCCTCCGTGACAGAGGTGCTTCCACGACAGGAGAGTACTGGGTTCTACTGCCTTGTCGACTTATTTAAGAGTCAATTAATGGTTGCTTTTACTTTCTCTCCTCCAAACTGTTTCACGCCCATCTGTCAACAGGTGCAGCATCAGGACTAAAGCCATGCCCGCCCCCCCACCCCCGCCCCATCTGGTTATTCCTGTTCGGCCTCTCTTCCTCTTCACATCCTCTGACCTCTCTTACCCATTCTTCCTTATTGTCATTTTTGTGACACTATTGCCACAATTGCCATTATTGTCACTTATTGTCCTAGAGTGATATCCACTCACCCAAAGTAAATAACGAGGTGGTTTTTTTTGTTTGTTTTTTTTTTTTTTGAGACAGAGTCTTGCTCTGTTGCCCAGGCTGGAATGCAGTGGCACGATCTTGGCTCACTGCAACCTCCAACTTCAGGGTTCAAGAGATTCTCCTGCCTCAGCCTCCTGAGTAGCTGGGATTACAGGTTCTCACCACCACACCTGGCTAATTTTTTGTATTTTTAGTAGAGACTGGGTTTTGCTGTTAGCCAGGCTAGTCTCGAACTCCTTAGCTCAGGCAATCTGCCTGCCTTGGCCTCCCAACGTGCTAGGACTACAGGCGTGAGCCACAGCGCCCGTTCTGAGTCTTTTTTTTTTGAGACAGAGTCTTGCTCTGTTGCCCAGGCTGGAGTGCAGTGGCACGATCTTGGCTCACTGTAACCTCTGCCTCCCAGGTTCAAGCGATTCTCCTGCCCCAGCCTCCTGAGTAGCTGGGATTACAGGCACGGGCCACCACACCCAGCTAATTTTTGTATTTTTAGTAGAGACGGGGTTTCACCATGTTGGTCAGGGTGGTCTTGAACTCCCGACCTCAGGTGATCTGCCCACCGCAAAGTGCTAGGGAGTTCATTTTTTTAAATAAAAAAAGGAATACATACTCCTTGCAGGAAATTTAGGAAATAAAAATATGCAAACTAGAAATAACTGTAATCCCATTAACTAGAGATTGGGATGGTTAACATTTCAGTGAATATTCCATGACTTTCTGTCACTTACATGTTCAGTTGTTTTTTAAACTCTTGTCCTGATTTCTACCAAATTAGGTTCTAAGTGAGATCATCCCCCAAATTCAACCATCAGTTCCAATGCTACATTATCCATGAGGCTACTCTGATCCACACCCCCTATTTAACACAGTATCGCCTCTCCCCTCACACTCTCAACCGCACTCACTCAGCTTTATTTTCCACCATGGCTCATATCACCATCTGACATACTATATATACATTTATGTATTTCCCCAGGGGAGAACATAAGCTCCATGTGGGCAGAAATTTTTGTCTGTTTTGTTTGCTGCTATACCTCTGAGGCCCAGGGATACATAAGCCCTGATTATCTCAAGAAGAGCAGGTGCTTCTCTTTCACAACAGTAAATAACTCTTAGAGACAAGGACCATCGCTCAGGACAATGGCCTTGCAGATGTGCTCCTTGGCACTTCTGCCAGCAAAGGGGAAGAAGAGGAAAGATATTCTGAGACTTGGCTCTCATGTCAGCTCTGCTGCTAACTCTCTGGGTGATCCAGGGCATGTGGCTTGCCCACTCTGAGCCTCAGTTTCACACTGATAGAAATGAGAGGGCTGGGTGTGGGTGGTGTCTGAAGGTGCTTCCATTTCTTTGTTCAATGAGATCATACAGCCTCTACAGAGAAGACAGCATGAAGTTCCTGGGGCTCTAGCCCAAAGCCATGGAAAGCAGAATCTGATCACCTATTCCTCCTTCCACTGGTGCAGGACTTGACAGTTTACAAAGTGCTTTTGCTTAGATTATCTCATTAAGTTTATCAATTGGCTAATCAGCACAGGAATCTCAAACAGAGCATCAAAATCAAGCATGGAAAGCACCTAAAATGGCATGGCAGAGTCAGCAGGACTAAACAGAAGAGACAGAGACAGAGAGAGAGAGAGAGACAGAGAGCGCATACCAGGGAAAGACTGAGGAAATCCATTGGGGAAATTAACTGCAACTTCAGAGAGAGAGACAGAAAAAGAGCATCAAAAGGCAGGGGAGTTAATTTTCACAGAATTCATCCAAATCTTATTTAAATACCCCTTTGGCAACTGTCACACTTCACCAATCCAATGGGAATTACACAATCTGCTGTTGATGTAGTCGTTTTCATTGACTCCTGGTGCTTTCTCCTTGTCCCTCTGATGGAGAGAGGGGACCTGGATGAGTGTCTCCGGCTCTCATCCCCCAAACTTGGCTTGAAGATTGCAGAATCCTCAGAAATCTGAGGCTGAAACTTCTGCAACACATTTACAAGAATATATCTAGGTCTCTATCAAATCTGTTTACTGGGTTATATAACTGTGCTCTTATTGTAATTCTGTGACTTTTATCAAAAGGCTAGATCCAAATTGTGGACGCAAATATTCCTTTTTACACTCGCTCTGGATGAGTGACTGTAGCCTAAGTCTATTCTCTAGCCCTTCTGGATTGCTGCAAGCTTGCAGGAGCAAGCTTCCCACCACCCGCCCCGCTCCCAACCCCCTTAAGAAGGAGTGTGCTTCAGGGCAACAGTAAACTTATGCTTATCAAATTATTCATTCATTCACCTGTTCATCCATCTGATGGATAATTACTGAGCCTGTACCATCAACAAGACACTGATTCAGGCAATCGGGATAAACAGTCTATTCAAACTGGTGAGAAAGACGCAATTCACCAGCAGCAGGAGTTGGATAGCTGCCTCCTATCCTCATCACAGGTCTGCTGAATTCCCTGATCTGCACTCGATGTTGGTGATGAAAATCACCAATTCCTCTCGTTCTGATTGGCATCAGTCTAATGGGTTTCTTGACAGCAGCCTAAGGTCCTTCTCCCTAGTATCTACTCCTCTGCTTGCTTTTCTGGCTCATCAATTTCTCAAGGCAGGACCTTTGGAGAGCCCTTCAGTTGTAAAGGCATTTCCTCCAGCTGCCAAGCTGGGTAATCAGAGAAAGTGCCTATCCATCTCGCAGGGTCAGTAGACTTATTGATCAAGAAAGACGAAGAACCTGCCACAAAGGATGCAGAGCCTGTGCTGTTGTTGAGATGGTCTCCTTTAGCCGAGTAAGAGGATAAAACTCACTGAAATCTAGAAAATAAGATTGCTTCTTGGCCTGGTGTACCAGAAAGCACACACCGACATGGGCAAGGAAGCTCTGTTCTGCTGCTCACTGACGGCAAGACCTCTTGGGCACTTGATGTGAAACTCTGAGTTTCTGTTTCCCTATCTGCAAAGTGGAGATCATGTTATCTCCCTTTAAGCCTACCATGAAGATTAAATAATTGTTATCATTTATTAAGCATTAACTATAAGCCAGGCACTGTGTGAAGCAGCTTATCAACCACAATCTTATCTAATTCAATTGTACTACTCATGTTAGCGCTCAGAGTAAAAGTACTGGGGAGGAATTTTGCCATTTGTTTCCCAGAAAAGAGGCTTTCTATAGTTCTGGGGTCAAACACTTTGCTGGTGCCCAAAGGACCTGGTGAAATTTCAAACACAGTTGACTGCCAAATGTCTAGAATTGTGCTTGCTGAACATAGTAGTCACTAGCCACATGTGGCAATTTAAATTTAAATAATTAATCAAGCTCGGATTAAATTAAAACTCAGTTCTTTATTCATGCCAGGCACATCTCCTGTGCTCAGTGACCACATGGTAGTGGTTACCATACCAAACAGCGCAGATGTAAAACATTTCCATCAGTCCAGAAAGTTACATTGGACAGAGCTTAGGGACGGAAAATAAGACATGGGAGGAGACATAAGAGAAAAGTGAACGACAGGGCAAGAGAGTCAATTCCATGGAGGTTTGTAAAATAAAATGTTGGCATGTTTTCAATAATTTTTCACGGCTAACAGAGTGAGGCTGTTCTCATTTTGAGGCTGTCTTAACAAGTACTTTCTGGGGTATCTGGATGGTTTTACAGGACAGCTTTAGTAGCTATGGTTACTAACAGTTCAGCACCATTCAGAAGTATTATATTTTACTAATAAGTAAAGATAAAAATAAAGACATTAAAAAGTCATACAGAATCCATTCCCTTAAGCCAAATGGCTCACCGACTACCATTTGCCCTGACAATATTAATTCTGATAATCTAGCACTTAAGGAAGAGTTTCCCAATAATAAATCATGTGCTAATCATCATGATCTGGGGAAATGCTTTGTAATATTCCAAGATGCAAGCTGTCATCATTCTAGACATAACCTACCTCTCTAAATCTCCCTGGGGCCACACCAAATGCTCCTTGTGAAGTGCAAATGTAATCACAACACCCAACTTCAAAAACTTCACAAAGCACTCCTTTCCCTGGAGTACCTATCAAAGTGCTTGTCTTGGCATAGGATCCCCTTCACAACCTAACTGTAGTTCACCACTTCCTCCTCTCTGCTCAATCCGCCAGCAGTAGTCTCATTTGGTCATTCATTCATTCAACAAATGTTTATCAAGTGCTTCTATGTCTACATATGATGCTAGGTGCTGAGGCTACAGAGGTGAAGACAACACAATGCAAAGTCAGGTGCCTATGCTTGTGGAGCTTATACTGTAGCAGGAGAAAACAGGCAGCAGAAAAGTAAATATTTAAGATACATAATGCCAAATGGTGATAGGTGCTACGAAGATCACAAAATGCCTGCTGGCGGAAGGAGAGGGAAGAGGGCAACTTTCTTTATATTTAGACGTTACCTTCCCAAGTCTTTTCAAACTGTCATTCATTCATTCAAGAAATTTTTATCGAACCCTTTACTATGTGCAGGGCAGTGTTCTGAGCCCTGGGGTGAGGACAATGATATGGTCTGGCTGTGTCCCCATCCAAATCTCATCTTGAATTGTAGCTCCCATAATTCTTATGTGTTGTGGGAGGGACCCAGTGGGAGATTATGGAATCATGGAGGTGGTTTCTCCCATACTGTTCCTGTGGTAGTGAATAAATCTCACGAGATCTGATGGTTTTATAACAGGTTTCCCCTTTCGGTTGGCTCTCATTCTCTCTTGTCTGCCGCCATGTAAGATGTGCCTTTCCCCTTCTACCATGATTGTGAGGCCTCCCCAGCCCTGTGGAACTGTGAGTCCATTAAACCCTCTTTTTCTTTATAAACTACCCAGTCTCGGGTGTGTCGTTATCAGCAGCATGAAAACGAACTAATAGAAACAATGAACAAAACAAAGCCCTGGCTTGAGGGAGCTGACATCGTAGTGGCAGAGAGAAACAAGAAGCAAACACCACACCGCAGGTGCTCAGATGAACGGAATTGCTAAGGGGACACGAACAAGCGTAGATGGGGCTGGGCTGGGTGGTGCTGCTGTCTCTAAAGAGGGTCCTTGTCCCGGGGAAGGCAGTGACTTCACATGCACATCTTACTGTTTTGCTAGAACACGGTTTCCCCGCCTTGTATTCCTGGCCACTTCCTCCTCCTTTTCCAACTCCTGACTCCAGAAGCACTTTCCTTCTGGAGCTAGGGGGGCTCTGCTCAGGCATAATTACTTGCTCCCTCAACGGGATCATTGTAAATTATAAATAACTTGATTAATCTAGCATCATGCAATATTACATCATATTTATATATTTGGGTAAGTTATTCCTACCAAGTTCACATTACTAAAGGGCTGGGACTGTGTCTCATCCATCTTCATTTATTCACGCCAGAAGCTCCATGGAACACCAACCATGAACCTTGCCCCGCTTCCCTACCAGAGAATAAAGAGGAATCCCTGTCATTTTGTCCTTATTTTCTTTCCACCTCATTCATCTCTCACAAAGGACTGAGGTGTTATTTAAATGAAATAGTGCATGGAAAGTGTTTAGCACAGTGCCAAGAACATGAAAACGGCTCAGTAAATATGTGTTGTTTCTATAACTACTATTACTACTCTAAATACAATTATTCGTAGGCCAACTGTTTTCTAACTACCTCACTCCATTCATTATCCAGTACACTGCTGCAATGCTTCTGATTTTAGTCTCCAACTAGAGTAAGATCAATCTGATAGTGGATGCCACAGTACCTGGGAATACCATACAGCTTCCTGGCTCACTAAAGAGAAGGTTCTACATTTGAAGGCATTGCCCCAAGTTAGAGGTAGTTACTGACTCTTTACATCATCTCTGACACTCTCCACATTCAAATATGGTGGAGATGCTTTGTCTGCAAAACCCACAGGACTGACACTTTAGCAGCTCTTCGCCCATGACCCTGAGCTGCAGAGCTGCTTGACTTCTTGAGTTTTCTCTGTTGTTCACCTCTTCCTACCATTGTCGCCAATTTCCTGGGCACTCTTCTCTCTTACTCCTGTTTTTCTCTTTATTGTTGCCTACAAGTTCTCTGGGAGAAAGTGGCAAGAATTTCAGCAGCCCAGCCAGACAAACCTGAGCCTGAGACCCAAACATCCCCCTTCAATTGCTGTGAGACCACCTCAGCTAGACACATCTTTGTTTACGAGGATCTTCTCTTGTAAAATTAGGACAACACAAAGCTGCTTTGAGGGCAGTTGAGGGGATATACATCTCTTAATATGACAGTGTTGGTACACAGTATATGGAATTGTTAATAGTATTGTTGTTCTATGTCTACCTCCAAATTTAGGGACATTCTAAAAGCTCGAGGGCACTAAAATGCTGTTTCCTGATAGCTGGCCACCCACTACATGTAATAATGTAAAAATGCAATGCAAGAATTTTTACGTAGGAAAGAGCAGAAAGCGGTTTTACATATAACTGCATACAGCTAGAAAGAGGCTGGGGTCATTATACCCACATGCATGGAGGGTCAGACAGAACCTCTGATAAAAGTAGTTAAAAAAGATGAATGCATTTCCCCAACTGAGCTATCCCACCCAGCCCAGATTCAATAATTTAAAAGACAAGGCTCGACGCTCACTTCAAGGTGAGAGAAAATTCTGAAGACGAAAGAATCTTCTCAAAACTTCCTTTTAATTAAAATGTTGGTTGGCTGGATTTCTCCTGAGCCTCAGCTCTTTGCCTATGAAGGAGAAACCATGAGGGGCTCTGCCTAGACAATAAGCCACTTAATCTGAAATTGGAACTCAATCATAAGTCGATCTTACAGCCCCATTTTTGTGCCCAGCATTGGGTAGGTGCTAAAAGCTTTGGAATAATATGAATTTATCAGTCTTGAAGGCTAGTGCTGCATAGCTGAAACAAAATAAAACTGTCAAACTCAAACAGAAAAGACAAGGAATTCAAGATGTGGCTAAATTACTATGAAATAAAGACAAGGTCAGGGGGAAAGAAAACGATTCCCGAGGCAGCTGAAATGCAAAATTTTTGCTGAGATGAAAGGCCGACCCCTTGATGTGGCCGTATGGCTCCATAAATGGTAAGAAGAGTTTCATGGAATATTTCAAAATAGAAAGATACAAAAGTGTCAGTGGCAGTGTTCTGAACAGAGTGGGTGACAGAATAGTGTTGAATTACTAAATGAGTGATGACAGAAAGAAGAAAAAGCAGACAGATATATAGGTAACAGCAAGACTGATGGGGCCTTGTCGGCCACTGGCAGGTGACAGATGAGCCAATGCATCACTGAGGGAGATGCAAGGGAGGCATGGCGACACTCCAAGCTCCCAGATGAAGCCCCTATAGCTGAGAGGCACAAAGAGCAAGGAGCTGGGGCTGGGGTCCAAAGTCCATGGCAGGAAGCAGGTCCATCTTGATTCTCTAATGTCTGCTCTGTGCAGAACATTGCCAATGACACTTTTGCGTCTTTCAAGTGAAGGCAAAGGAGCGGGGGGATTACACTGGGTGCAAACCACCTCCTGGGCACCGCACTCTCCATCTGTGAATCTCCTTTGTCCCTGCAAACCCTTTGAAATGGAAAGTGCTATCTTGATTTTCAGCAGAGGAAACTAAGCCTCTAAGTAACAAACTCCAGTTGCACAGCAAACAGGAAGCAGAGTGGGGACTCAGCGCTGGTCTGTCTGAAGGTACAGGCTGTCAGCTCCCGGAGCTTTGCAAATTCTTTCACTTGCACAATTCCTAAGGGCCCTTGAGAATGAATATACATCCCAAATTAGCCTGCCAATGAGCGAGCGATTTCTTTGAAGTCTCAATTTTTAATCAATTGTGCACATTTTAAATTTTACCTCATAATATGGTTGTGTGCTAACTGAAAACAAAACAAAACATGTTTTAAATTACTTTCATATGAAAGGACGTCCTGTCCTTGTCCTGGGAGCTTTGAACAGTATCTGATAAAAACCGAAATCTCCACGGGGAGGGAGGAGGGAAATGTGGGCGGGAGGTGGCCAATGAGCACCCTGTTTTGAAAGGTAACATACTCTGCTGTGATGCTTCCTCTCTTAACAATCCATTTTCAGGACAAAAGAGAAATTATCAGAGTATTCCATTAAATTCAAAATTGTGTTTAATGCCTGTGTAAGTGAGAAGAGTAGCAGTGCTCTGGCACATAACTCGAGGGTCCTCTTTCAAATTCCTTCCTGCTAAAACCATCTCTATCCAAATGGATAATGGATAGCTCTACAAGCATGGTGGTTTTTTTTTTTTTTTTTTTTTTTTTTTTTGAGACACAGTCTTGCTCTGTCGCCCAGGCTGGAGTGCAGTGGTGCGATCTCAGCTCGCTGCAACCTCTACCTCCTGGGTTCAAGTGATTCTCCTGCCCCAGCCTCCCTAGTAGCTGGGATTACAGGCGCACGCCACTATGCCCAGCTAATTTTTGTATTTTTAGTAGAGACGGGGTTTCACCATGTTGGCCAGGCTGGTCTTGAACTCCTGACCTCAGGTGATCCTCCTGTCTCGGCCTCCCAAAGTGCTGGGATTACAGGTGTGAGCCACCGCGCCTGGCCTGAGCATGGAGTTTTTTAATATGTCTACATCTGACATTTGTGGAGGTGACAAAATGGTTCAACCTAATGGTGATGACAGCCAAGTCTGAGTGCTGGTCTAAGTCCTGGGCAATATGCTTTATTTATGTGGATAGTTCCAAATCAACACCCACCCCCACAACAGCAACAACCCTATGAAGTAGGCAGTACGATCATACCCATTTTGCAGATGAGGAAACTACAGACAGAGGGATTGACCCACTTTTCCAAGGTGACCTAGTTGGGATGCCTTGGGGCTGGGATTCATAGCCACACAGCTGCACTCAAGATCCTTTATTTTAAACGACGACTCCAGGTACCCAGCCTCTGTGGTCCACATCTGCATAGTATAGAGCTAATAAATATCAGTGTGCCCAGACTCCTGACATAATTAAGAGACCCTCCAAACCCAGGTGCTGACAAGGGCTCTCCGTCTTCTGACTGGGTGGCAGTCACAGACACTTTCTATTTGCAAAAGTACGCAGCAGTTGCTCAATCTCTAGTGAAGGCTCTCATTTAAAAGGTGCTACTTTGTGCAAGGCGATGCCCACTCTCTGGCTAACACAGGTCCAAGGACAAATACGAGAAATTAACTTTTTAAGCTCTTCAGCACAGATGCCAAGTTTGAGCACTAATTTATAGACAGCATTGATGCTCAACAGCTGTATAAAGCTTTGCTGAGAGAAAGCTTTGCATATGGTCTTTGATGAGCTCTGAAGCCAAAAAGCCCTGGGTGTGGATCTGGAATTTTTCCACTTATAGGTTATTGGGTCCTGGGCAATGAATTGAACTGATGTGCCTCAGTTTCCCTACCCATAAAATGGAGATGGCCTGTGTGTGCTGTTGTGAAGATTAACCGAGGACGTTTCCCTTGGTTAAATGCTACTTGACAGCTTACGTAAATGAATAAAGTGGCTGAGCTGCTACTAAAATACAACAAAGATTAACGTATGTGGAAGTGCTCAGTACGGTGTCTAACACAGTCAGTGCTCAAAATGGTAGAAGAAAATGACAATGATTCCATTAAAAGATTAGCTGTCATGCCACCATATTCTATTTTAATTGGTTAGATCCATAGCATTGATTCCTTACAAATTTGTATATTTTAAATGGTTCCAAACTCTTTTCCCACCAATTTTCTCAACTGATATTCACAACTACCCTAGCAGGTAGGCAGCTTAACTAATCTTACACTCATTTTGCAGATGAGAAACATGAGGTTGTGTGAGATTAAAGGACTTGCACAAAGCCACTAGGTTACTTGGCATCTCTGTCACAGCTAGGATGAGAAATCTGAGTCTCGTTTTCTCCTTTGCCAGTGCTGTTTCCAAACTGCCTGCAGGTTCTGCAAAATCACAGTGAAGAAAGATAATCGGCCTCTCTGGGATCACAGGGCAAATCTGGGAGAGGGCAGGCAACTCTCCTCAAGTCTCTGTACTCTCTCGGCGCTGCCTCTATGCAGATAACTGCACCCTAGGGCTCAAGGGGAGAGCCACACTCCACTCAGTAATGCTATCCCAGTCTGGAACTGTGGCTGATTTCCTCGTTCCCTCTATTCTCTCCCTGCAATTCATCAGCAAGGCCCACGTGAACATGATTCCACTGCCTAACGCTCTCTTCCCCACCCACCCACCCACACACACACAGAGGCCTCCTTTCTCTCCATCAAACATCACAGGCTCTCTCCTTTGTACCTGCCTTCCCTCTGCTTAGAACACTTCCACAGCATCTTCTCTTGGCGGAAGCTTCTCATCCTTTGAACTTTCCTTCGAGTCTCCATCGTGTTGCAGTCTTACATCTTTCATAGCACTGACCGCTATCTGAATTATCTTGCTTATTTATGCTCTCCCAAGACCTTGACTGCCTTGGTTGCCTTATGCAGTGCATGCTATATAGTGTAAAAACAAGTTTTCCATCCCCTGTAGTACTTGCCCAGGACAGAGCAAAACTAAAGTCTGGCTGAGCGTGGTGGCTCACGCCTGTAATCCCAGCACTTTGGGAGGCCCAGGCCAGCTGATCACGAGGTCAGGGGTTCGAGGCCAGCCTGACCAACATGGTGAAACCCTGTCTCTACTAAAAATACATAAATTAGCTGGGCGTGGTGGCATGCGCCTATAATCCCAGCTACTCAGGAGGCTGAGGCAGGAGAATTGCTTGAACCTGGGAGGCGGAGGTTGCAGTGAGCCGAGATCACACCACTGCACTCCAGCCCGAGTGAGAGTGAGACTCTGTCTCAAAAACAAAACAAAACAAAAAAACTAAAGTTTGTATTTCAATGCGACTGCTTTGAAACAGCTGAAGCCATAAAGGGGTCATGATCACGGCAGACTAACTGGATCTGCCGTGGTCTGAAGGTCTGTGTTCCTCCAAACTCCTATGTTGAAATCTAGTCCTCAGCGTGGTGGTATTAGGAGGTGGGACCTCTGTAAGTGTATTAGTCAGAATTCTCTAGAGGGACAGAACGAATAGGATAGATGTTTCTATAAAGGGGAGTTTATTAAGGAGTATTGACTCACACAATCACAAGTTGAGGTCCCACAATAGGCCATCTACAAGCTGAGGTACAAGGAAGCCAGTCCGAGTCCCAAAGCTGAAGAACTTGGAGTCCAATGTTGGAGGGCAGGAAGCATCCAGCACGGGAGAAAGAGGCCAGAAGACTAAACTAGTCTAGTCTTTCCACGTTCTTCTGCCTGCTTTTATTCCGGCTGTGCTGGCAGCTGATTAGATTGTCCCCACCCAGATTGAGGGTGGGTCTGTCTTTCCTAGTCCACTGACTCAAATGTTAAGCTCCTTTGGCAACACCCTGATAGACACACCCAGGAACAATACTTTCCATCCTTCAATCCAATCAAGTTGACACTCAATCTTAACCACCACAGTGAGTGATAATGTCATGAGGGTGGAGTCCTCATTAGTGAGATTAATGCCCTTATAAAAGAGGCACCAGAGAGCTACCCTGCCTCTTCTACCAAGTAAGGACACAGCAAGAAGGGTAATCCTTCTTTGTCCAGGAAAAGGGCAATCACCAGACACCGACCTGAGTCTGCCAGCAACTTGAACTTCCCAGCCTCCAGAACTGTGAGAAATAAATTTGTTTATGACCCATTCAGTTTATGCTAAGTTGTTAGTAGCCTCAATGGACTACGACAGGACTAAAGAAACACTCTTCTTTTCCGGCCAATGAACCGGAAACAATGAACTACTGTTTTCAACAACTTTGTACAAACCTATGAACTCATTCTGTCCTGCCCAGAAAACAGTTTTCAGACTTTATCTCTCATTCCACCTCTTTTACCCCACTTCTGCACTTAAAAACTCCTAACTTTTCTCTTTGCGATGCAGTCAGTAAATTTTTACATTGGCATCTGTTCTCTTGCCTATCAGGAAGTAAATAATAAATTCAACATTGTTTGGTTTATCTTTTTCATTTTATTTTTGCTTTCTGTTTATTTTTGTTTGGGATCTTGTTCATAAAAATAGGCTCTTTCTGAAGAAATCTGATACTTGGAAAAGCAGTATATGTAGGGACACAAATTCCAGACTCAGGGGAAAAACTGAGAAGTTGGAAAACTAGTTCTGCTATTTTCTTTTCTTTTTTTGGGGGGGGGACGGAGTCTCACTCTGTCACCCAGGGTGTGGAGTACAGTGGTGCAATCTTGGCTCACTGCAACCTCTGACTCCCTGGTTCAAGCAATCCTCCTGTCTCAGCCTCCCAAATAGCTGGGACTACAAGTGCACACCACTATGCCCAGCTCATTTTTGTATTTTTAGTACAGATAGAGTTTCACTAAGTTGGCAAGGCTGGTCTCAAACTCCTGACCTCAAGTGATCCACCCACCTTGGCCTCCCAAAGTGCTGGGATTACAGGTGTGAGCCAACACACCCAGCCTGCTATTTTCTTAGGCAAATGAAATGACCACTCCATGTCTCAGTTTCATCACTATAAACTAGGGACAAAAATAACAATGCCTGCCCTATGGTGACTGGTCCAGAGTAAAGGCTATGTAAATACCAGCTATCATAATTATTCTGCAGAGTGTCTAAAAAGAGTCTTGTGCTTCAGTAGAGATGATTCACATAAGATCACTGCCAGAAGCTTAGTGCTGTATTCCTGTCAATGTTTTGATGTGACAAAACATACAAAGTGTCCAGTATATGTTCAATAAAGGACAGTAACTCTTCTTCTAGAATAAGACATCAATATACTATTAATTACTTCTAACTTTTTACTAACACTCTGCTAAATATCTGTAGTTCATATAAGTAACTAATGCTAATGATAACAATTCTATATTACTGGCATCTTAGTGGTTTAGAAGAGCCTTTGCGTACTTGATGTCAGTTCATCTACACTATACAAAGCAAGAGTTACAGATTGCTTACTTTTCATTTATTTATTTGTTTGTTTGTTTATTTATTTTTGAGACAGTCTTGCTCTGTTGCTCAGGCTGGAATGCAGTGGTATCATCTTGGCTCACTGCAACCTCCATCTCCTGTGTTCAAGCGATTCTTGTGCCACAGCCTCCCGAGTAGCTGTGATTACAGACGTGTAACACCATGCCCAGCTAATTTTTTTTGTATTTTTAGTAGGGACGGGGTTTTGGCATGTTGGTTATGCTGGTCTGGAATTCCTGGCCTCAAGTAATCCATACACCTCGGCCTCCCAAAGTGCTGGGATTACAGGTGTGAGCTGCCGTGTCTGGGAGGGGCGTTTATTATTCAAATAAGAAAGCTGGGGGGTGGAAATGGAATTGTGCCTTGTCCCTGGCCCCACGGTGGAGGGGAGGGTTCAGATTTAACTTTTTTTGCAAATTGCAAGATTTCCTTCAGCATCAAATAAAGTAACAGTCCTTCAGGCAGGGCTGTTCCCTTAAAATAATCTCTAGAACTTTTCAGAATGACTTGGTAGGAAAAAGCAAGCTGTGATTAGAACATATTCTTCTCCAGAACAGTCATCAAGGAGGCTGGATACATATATTAACGATGCTGCTATTGTTAAAATTACCACTGCAGCAGCCATGTGTCTTGGAACTGCACTCAGATCCTAAAACATACTCTTCTAAACACCTAAGGGTTGGCATATCTTTCCCTTTCAGAGTTGATTTGATTTTCAGAACAAGCCAACAATCCCATGCACTTCCAAATCATGTAAATAAGATGAGTACTAACAGAGGATAGTAGGGCATACTCTTTATAAAAAATAAAACAGGCCAGGCGTGGTGGCTCACACCTGTAATCCCAGCACTTTGGGAGGCCGAGGCGGGCGGATCATGAGGTCAGGAGATCGAGACCATCCTGGCTAACACGGTGAAACCCCATCTCTACTAAAAATACAAAAAATTAGCCGGGAGTGGTGGCGGATACCTGTAGTCCCAGCTACTCGGGAAGCTGAGGCAGGAGAATGGTGTGAAATCCAGGAGGCGGAGGTTGCAGTGAGCCGAGATCGCACCACTGCACTCCAGCCTAGGCAACAGAGGGAGATTCCGTCCCCAAAAAATAAATACATAAATAAATAAAAAATTTAAAAAAAATTTAACTAAAACAGTATAAAACAGAGGCTCTTGTGGCTTTAAAGGCAATTGTGTATACGATTTTTGGGATGACAGACATCTGGAGCACCCTCTTTGATACTGCAGTTTACCCTCTACCTTCCACACCATGAGGCTGTGCTTAGTAGCAGGGTGGACTCCAGGGTCAGAGTGGAACCCAAGCCCAGGGCTTTCTGCCCTGAACAGGATTAGCCCAAGGAAGGTGCCTGTAGTCAGCTAGTCCTTACAGCTTCCTCCTATTTCCTATTCTCTTCTCTCATTTTGTGGCAGCTGTTCAGTTTAGATGGGACTGACCTCATCCCTGTTCAAAATATGGGCCCTGTCTAACTAAGGCAGTTGGCAATTATCCACTTATTTAGTTATAACAACTGGTTAAGGAATGGGCATGTGACCTGAGATGGCATGATCATGGTGCAGCTCAGGACTCTTCCTCTCTGAGAAATGAAAAGTGGAAGCCTGCAGCCCCAGGGGCAGATGGAAATCATCCACTACCAGAAGGGGAGCCAGTCCGGGGACACGGATGAGAGAACCTTGGAGAAGTGAGCCAGGGTCCCGTGACACCTGTCCTATCTCTGTTTTTTCAGTTAAATGAAGCAATCCATTCCTTTATTATTTAACTCAATATGGTAGAGATTTTCTTGACTCACAGGCATGAGGAGTCCTAAGCTCCTCTGTCAGTTCCTACATCACCTTATGCAATTATGTGTTGTAATAGGTATAGATATGTAAAGATAAAATATGTAATTTATTTATTTATTTATTTATTATTATTATTATTTTTGTTATTTTTGAGATGAAGTCTCACTCTGTCACCCAGGCTGGAGTGCAATGGTGCGATCTCGGCTCACTGCAACCTCCGCCTCCCGGGTTCAAGCGACTCTCCTGCCTCAATCTCCTGAGTAGCTAGGATTACAGGCGCAGGACACCACGTTCGGCTACATTTTGTATTTTTAGTAGAGACAGGGGTTTCGTCACTTTGGTCAGGCTGGTCTCGAACTCCTGACCGCAGGTGATCCACCTGCCTTGGCCTCCCGAAGTGCTGGGATTACAGGCGTGAGCCACCACACCTGGCCTAAAATATGTAATTTTATATCATAAATATACCATGTATACATTGAAATATATGTATCATGTATATCTATAAGATAATATGTAAGTCTGCTTCTATGTTTCTTTTTTCTTTTACACATAAAAGCTTCTCAAAGTAGGAAGTGGGTCTAATTCACCTTTGAATCCCCTGTGATTAGCATGCTGCTTTGCCAACAGTTAGGTGCTAAGTGGGAGATGATTTTCTCAAAAGACCATTCAATTTAAGCTTTGGAACATCTTCAGGCAGCAAAGGAATTAGCAAGGCACTTACTTTATCTCAATCTTCGAAAACTCCTAATCTTACCTGTCCAATTATAGGTACAAACACTCTTTGAGGACCATGATGTTGACAATTAAAGCAAAAGAAAAACATCATTAAAGTGTGGAATCCCCTGGGGGAGACTATTTGGATGTAAAAATTCTAGTCAGTTTGTTAAAGAAAAATAGGTCTCATAGCTTCCTGGTTTACAACGTGGGTAAGGGCACAGTGGAGCATCCCTCTGCCTGACTGGAACTGCAGAATCTCTCCTTGGTGACTCTTTGACTTCAGGCAAACTACTTAACCTCTCTAAGTCTTTGCGTCCTCATCCATAAAATGGGGATGATGAAAGCACCTTTGCTTACATGATTGTTGGGAAATTAAATTAAATAAGGCAGTACACAGGAAGCCATTAGTCTAATGAGTGGCATTATCAATAAATGGAATGGATCATTATCATCATTACTTCAACAGTGGCTTTCACAGAAGCCCATCCAAACAAGTGGCTTAATGGAAATTCACAGCTAAACTACAGAAAGGATTGCTAGCCCCAGGAGAAACAAGAAGATCATTCACTCCCAGCATAGGTGCCAGCTCAGGGGAGAAGGACAACTATCATTATCAGACCGGTGAAAAGGGTTTAGAGACTGGGTGGAGGTGGGGGCGCCCATGGAAGGCTTCCTGGACAGCTTAGGACCCTCCACGACTAGAACACCCTAAGGAGGAATCAAAGGTGGAGGGTAGGGGGTGACACTTCAAAGAAGCTCCAGGGCTGTATTTGAGAGGGAAAGAATTGAAATGGTACATTAAAGAGTCATACTCAGAAGGAGAGTGGATTAGAGCCACTCTCCAAGTAAGGGACGAAGCTAATGAGGCTTTTCTTGTCACCATCTGTAAAAGTTTATTACTTATACTTCAAAGGCAGTGAGTGGCAGAGGGGCTGGGGAAAGGGGCTGCTCCTCACAAAAACAGGAGCAGGAAACAAAAGACGCTGACTTGGGGAGAGGATGGGAGATCACCTCTGTGTCTGCTGCAAAAGGAGCCAGGCCCTAGGGGGCATGAATCTGGGTGCTTACACCTGCGATGATCAGTAGCTGGCGGTGGCCACACGGGAGAGGAGGATGGAGATGAGGGAGGATTAATTAACCTGAATATAGAGTGGGAGATGGGCTGGTTTCCCTGAAACTGCCCACTGGCAGCCCTCGATTCTGATCTCAACGTGCTCTGGGTTTCTTTCTTGGAATTGTTAGGAAATGCTCCAAGTCGTTCTTAATCTCAACCTGCTTGCCACCTGGCTGTCCATCAACACTTGTTTGAATTGAACGCCAGGCCTGGCATCCAGATGGGGTGGCAGGCGGCCTGGACTATGACTCTCCACTCACCCAGGCATGATGTGGGTGATGCTCTCCTTTGAGCCCAAAGCAAGTGATTTTCAACGGCTTATAGTCTAGTGGGAGACACGGACGTTAGCTACACAGTCATGCAAATGCACTTCAGTGTAAAATGACAACCATGTGCTATGAAGGGGAAACACACGGTGCTTGTGGAGGTACAAAGTAGGAGAAACCGGCTGGGCATGATGGCTCACGCTTGTAATCCCAGCACTTTGGGAGGCTGAGGTGGGCAGATCACCTGAGATCAGGAGTTTGAGACTAGACTGGTCAACATGGTGAAACCCCATCTCTCTATTAAAAACACAAAAAATTAGCTGGGTATGCTGGCAGGCGCCTGTAGTTCCAGCTACTCAGGAGGCTGAGGCAGGAGAATCGCTCGAACCCAGGAGGCGGAGGCTGCAGTGAGCCGAGATTGCACCACTGCACTCCAGCCTGGATGGCAGAGTGAAACCCCATCTTAAAAAAAAAAAAAATTGTAGGAACCTATCTGGACAGGTGACACACTCCCAAGGCAGTGACAGCGGCAGCGGGCTGAGGCTGGAAAAACATGCAGAGATTAGTCAAGCAAGGGTGGGATGGTCGCTTAGGAAACAGAGGAAAGAAAGCTCCAGTACGAAGCAAGAGCAGGTGTAAAGGGCCTGAGGTGAAGGGAGAATTATTTGCTCTGAAAACAAGGGACATCAGGGTGTCTGCAGAAAGTGAGCCACGGAGCAGGCATGTGGGGAGAGGTGAAGTTCAACAGGCAAGCAGGAATGGAGAACTGCCTTTCTCCATCCTCCAAATATAATGTTGTATAGGTGCCGCCCACCTCTGTGTATCCTGCATATCCTGCCACATGCTTTTTTTTTTGAGACAGAGTCTTGCTCTGTCGCCCAGGCAGGAGTGCAGTGGTGTGATCTCGCCACACTGCAAACCCGCCTCCTGGGTCCACGCCATTCTCCCACTTCAGCCTCCCGAGTAGCTGGGACTACAGGCGCCTGCCACCACGCCCAGCTAATTTTTGTGTTTTTAGTAGAGACAAGGCTTCACCACCTTGACCACGATGGTCTCGATCTCTTGACCTTGTGATCTGCCCACCTCAGCCTCCCAAGCCACATGCTTTTACAGTGGACAGCAGAAATTGAAGCACGAGTGCTGGGTGAATGAAAGAGTGCTGGGTGAATGAAGCACGAGTGCTGGGTGAATGAAAGAGTGCTGGATGAATGAAAGAGTCCCCTGCTATGCTCTAGGCCTCGTACCAGGCATTTACACATCATATCTCATTGAATCATCACATCCATTCATTTGCCTGATACAGAAAGAAAGAATAGCTGAAAAATCCAAGGTCACTGAGGTGGTGAGTCCAGGTTGAGATTCGAATCAGGTATGCTTCAGAAACTCTACAGCATGGCTGCTTTGTGCAAGGAGGTCCAAACCTACCAGATGAGTTGCTGAACTAGAATAAAAGGGATGTGGGAAGGGTTATCCGCAACACCAAAGATGTGATTCCTTTACTCAAAAATGCAGTGAAGAACAGTGGCCAAGAAATGGTCCAGCTGCCTGGAAAATGGTTTAGGAGTTCCTCTTTTTTTTTTTTTTTTGTTTGTTTGAGATGGAGTCTTGTTCTGTTGCCCAGGTTGGAGTGCAGTGGTGTGATCTCGGCTCACTGCAACCTCCGCCTTCTGGGTTCAAGCAATTTTCCTGCCTCAGCCTCCTGAGTAGCTGGGATGACAGGCACCCGAGGAGTTCCTTAAAATACTAAACAGAGTCATCATATGACCAGCAATTCCATTCTAGGTACATATGTACCACGAGAATGAAAACATACATCCATGCAAAAACTTTTATGTGAGTGTTCACAGCAGCATTATTCACAATAATTAAGCACTTTGGGAGGCCGAGGCGGGTGGATCATGAGGTCAGGAGTTTGAGACCAGCCTGGCCAACATGGTGAAACCACGTCTCTACTAAAAATACAAAAATTAGCTGGGTGCGGTGGTGGGTGCCTGTAGTCCCAGCTACTCAGGAGGCTGAGGCAGGAGAATTGCTTGAACCCAGGAGGTGGAGGTTGCAGTGAGCCGAGATCGCATCACTGCACTCTAGCCTGGGCGACAGAGCAAGACTCTGTCTCAAAAAACAACAAAAACAAAAAAACCAAAAAACAAAACAAAACAAAAACCGTGAGAACAACCTACCTAAATGTCAATCGAACCGATGAATGGATAAACAAAATGTGGTTTAGCCATACCATGGAATATTATTGTGGCATAAAAAGGAATTCCATACATGGTATGATGTGGACAAACCTTGAAAATGTCATGCTAAGTCAAAGACACCAAACAGAAAAAGGCCATATGTTGTATATTATTCCATTTACAGGAAGTGCTTACAATGGGCAGTTCTGCAGACAGAGAGTAGATTAGTAGCTGCCTAAGGCAGCGGTAATGGGAAAATGGGGACTGACTGCTAATGGATGCAGGATTTCTTTAGGGAGAGTTGAAAAGTTTAAAGTTGGATTGTGGTGAGGTTCACATATCTCTGAATATACTAAAATCCCATGAACTATACACTACAAATGGGTGAATTTTTATTTATTTATTTTTAGATGGAGTCTCGCTCTGTTGCCCAGGCTGGAGTGCAGTGGCGCGATCTCAGCTCACTGCAACCTCTGCCTCCCGGGTTCAAGCAATTCTCCTGCCTCAGCCTTCCGAGTAGCTGGGATTACAGGTGCCCACCACCATCCCCAGCTAATTTTTGTATTTTCAGTAGAGACAGGGTTTCACCACGTTGGCCAGGCTGGTCTCAAACTCCCGACCTCAGGTGATCCACCCGCCTCGGCCTCCCAAGGTGTTGGGATTACAGGCATGAGCCATCGGAAATACAACTTTTTAAAAAAGAATATTGACTAAAAGTTCAAACATTAGAGACTGGCAGGCTGGTTTCAAATCCCAGTTCTACTCATTACTAAGCCGTGTGAAATAGATCAGATGAATTTCTCTCTCTAAGCTTTAGTTCCCGCATTGGTTCAAGATGTGTAACACCAACTCACGGGGCTGCTGTAACTATAAAATGAAATATTTCATAGGAAGCATTAGTCTCGCATTTGCTGTAAGATACATTTAAAAAAAATACACGGAGTAGTTAACAAAACATAATACCTTAAATAGACAATGATTTTGGAAACCACAAATGGCATTTAAAAGCACAACTAATCACATTCGCAGGCAAGTACTGTATTGCTAAAGTGTATAGCATCTATCCTTATTTGGATACAGAGATAGGGCAAAGGTGGCAACCTCCAGGTGGCAAAGGTGGTAACCTCAAGCCATGGCCGGGGGCATCAGGTATGAGGAGGCAACTACATCTCTAACTCCTCAATACTGAAAATTAAAGCCGCTCCACACACAGAGGATTCCTAAAGAGCCTGTATTATACAGTCTCGTGAGCACTGAACAGGCACGCAGCTTCAACAGCTTGTCTATCTCCTGTCCTGTCCTCTCCCTGTGTCCCGCAGTGCGCAGAGGAGACCTGGGCTCAGGACAGGACCACGATTAGTGGAATAGAGTGGCCTGCTAGAGCAGAAATCCGTCCTGTAGCCTCTGTAGAGGCTGGGTGAAGCTGAGGCTTTGAACTGTCAGGTTTGCAGGGGCAAGTCAGGTTTCTCTCTGGAGCTACTGCTAATACCATTATCATCGTAGAGATGAGAGGATCCAAATGGGCTTTACTAATCTTCTGCCCAGCTCATGTGTCATCCCCACCCCTAGAAGGGAGGCAGGGACTGGGCTGGTTTCCCTGGAAGAAGAAAAGGCTCACAGGGCCCATTATAGATGCCTCACACATCTGAAGGGTGATGCTGGGAAGAGAGATTTATTCTGCATGGTGAGGGGTAAAACCCAGAACAAAGGGAGAAGTTACAAGAGGAGATTTTGGGCTGAATATGAAGAACTTTCAAAAGCCAGAGCTCTTTGTAGACACAACGAGCTGTCATGAGAGGTAGCGAGTTCCCCGTCACTGGGGACTCTGTGCACAGGCTGCCTGATGACTTGGGTTAGGTGAGTGGCCATCCCAGGCTTTCAGGATTCCTTGTCGTGCTGAGACTGTGTCATTTCAGGAATCATCTCTTGATTCCTGTCACTTGCAATCAGTTTCCCTTCTTTTCTCTCACTTACCAATGCTTAATAAATGATGGATCTGACAACTTTGCTCTCAGAATGCTCTGTGTTCTGTTCTATTATACAAAGCACCGGACAGTTTGTATTGGACAAAATTATCATGCCAATCCCTGACACCCCAGAGTCCTGAAGCATAGTAGGTGCCAATGTGCAATTCAAAGTGGCAGCATTCCCCAGGCTTTACAACTGCCACTCAATTAGGGGACTCACAGCCATGAATTCTCTGCACTTACCCAGCTTCCCTTTGAGATCAGATCTTCCCTGAAGGGAAGAATGGGGCCTCATTTCAAACCTTCTCCTCAAAGGATGCCCTGAACATAGTATGTGCTATATAATTTTTTTTTTTTGGACTCAGAGAAAGATACATTCTTCTTATTCAGGGCTGGAGAGGCAGCTGCTGCTTTTGGAACAATTTTCCATTTAAACCGAGCAATCAACCCCAACTCTGGACTAGGCACAGAAGCCATACATCTCTTGAGGCCAGAGATCAGCGCCCCCAGAGCAGGGATCTGGCATCAGAGACATGCTGTTCCTGTGTCCTCCAGGAAACCCTTCCTCCTCCCATAGGCTGAACCCAGTATGTACAATTCCACCCGGGGAGGAGCTGAGAAAGGGGCATGGAGCCAGATGATGATTCTGCACGGTCACAAATGTTCTCTTTCTTGAGTTAAAACTGGAGGAGGATTCTGTCTTGTCTGGCCTTTGTCTAGCAGGCTGCCCACCTCTTCTTAAAACTCAGGAGTACTGGCCTGGGGCAGTGGCTCACGCCTATAATCCCAGCACTTTGGGAGGCTGAGGCGGGTGGATCACCTGAGGTCAGGAGTTCGAGACCAGCCTGGCCAACATGGCGAAACCCCGTCTCTACTAAAAATATAAAAATTAGACGGGTGGTCGTGGTCCATGTCTGTAGTTCCAGCTACTCGGGAAGCTGAGGCAAGAGAATCGCTTGAACCCAGGAGGCGGAGGTTGCAGTGAGCCGAGATCACGCCATTGTACTCCAGCCTCGGTGACAGAGTTAGACTCTGTCTCAAACAAACAAAAAAACTCAGGAGAATTATTAGAGCCAACAAAGCAGACTGTATCCCCAGACTTCAAGTCAGCTATTTGGGAGACACAAAAGCAAGACAGAGTTTGCTTTTAAGGTACTCACAGGCTGAAGAGGGAGTAGGAAGAAGAGGTAAGGGAATCAGTGGTCATGATGGTATCACATGCTGCGATCCAAGTGCACACCCCCCAACCCCTGTCACAGTGACAGTCAAGGGAAGCCTTAAGAATGAGCTGGGATTCAGCAGGCTGATGACATGAACATCCCAGGCACAGGGACCAGCTTTTGCAATGGCATAGAGACCTGAAGCTGTTTGCTTCAGAAAGGTGCAAACGAAACAAGGTTGTCTGAATGGGCATCTGGTGCTGGGAGTTAATCCTAGAGAGGGGCTCTGAGTGCAGAGCTAAGGATGCTGACAGTCCTGAAGTATATGCCCAGGAGAAGGAAATTCTCATACATGCTACAATATGGATCAAACTCGAAGATATCATGCTAAGTGAAATAAACCAGACATACACTAAAAAAACCCCCAAACATCATACGACTCCACTTATATGGGATACCTAGAATAGTCAAAGTCATTCAGATGGAAAGGAGACTGGTGGCTACCAGGGGCTGGGGGAGGGGAGAATGTAAAATAATTATGTATATTAATAGGTATAAAGCTTCAGTTCAGGATGATGAAAAAGTTCTGGAGATGGATGGTGGCGATGGCTGTACCACAACGTGAATGCACTTAATGCCACCGAACTATGTACTTTAAAATGGTTACAATAGTAAAATTTTGTTAGGTATATTTCTCCATAATAATGTTTCTGAAAACAACATGCCAGGAAGCATGGTGTTCTGGTGGAAGACACACGTTCATGACCACCCTCTTCTCATCTATGGAAGTTTAGGCACCCCAGCTTGCTCTACACTGGTGTGGTGTCAGAATTACATACCTACGGGGACTGTTGGGGATTCACACTTTACAAACAATCTAGCAGCTTTTAACAGCAATCACCTCCTGGAAGACGGGGACCTTTAAATCGCACAATTCCTACCTCCTCCTTGCGTTTCTGACAAACTTCCCTAATTTTATACCTTTGGGTTGAAGGAAGAAAAGAAACAGAACTGAAACAGCCACGCTTCCCTTTGATAATGTGCTCCCTCTCCTAATTAACAAGACCTTGCACAACTAAACATCTGCCAGCCTCAAAAACTTTCACAGAGATGAGCTTTGATCACAGTGGAGCACACAGGATCTACACCGAACAAGAGAATTTCACATAGCCAAAACCAGGTGGTGCTGGATCCCACTCTGCTCAATTTAATCTGACATTCTGAAGACTCTACTGGTGGGTGTCACCCTGGGCAAGGCACAGGGGCCACTGCAGGGCACTGGGAATGAGTAAAATACAATCACTGCCAACTTCAAGGAGCACATGGGTCAAAGGCAGCCTTTCTCCTCTTCCAATGCACACTATACTCATGGGTAAGCAGGTAAGAGGGTCATGTTAATTACGTCCTTACAATTTTCTTTTTCTTTCCTTTTTTTTTTTTTTGAGACGGAGTCTCGTTCTGTCAACAGGCTGGAGTGCAGTGGTGTGATCTCGGCTCACTGCAATCTCCGCCTCCCAAGTTCACACCATTCTCTTGCCTCAGCCTCTCGAGTAGCTGGGACTACAGGTGCCCCCCACCACACTTGGCTAATTTTTTGTATTTTTAGTAGAGACGGGGTTTCACCGTGTTAGCTAGGATGGTCTCGATCTCCTGACCTCATGATCTGCCCACCTCAGCCTCCCAAAGTGCTGGGATCACAGGCGTGAGCCACTGTGCCCCTCCCACCTTTACCATTTTATTAAAAGGGTTTTCTAAAACCTACATTTGGTAACTCAACACTGAAGTGTACATATTTGATTTTCTATGTGAAAATTCTCTTTTCTTGGTTTCTCTTCTTTCTCGCAAGACTCTCACCAAATGCAGAGAGAACTCTCATGTGGTGATCTCATCCAACAATTTGTCATGCTTATAAGTCACTTTTTGCTTCCTGGAGAAAGTTACAACATACATCTATGACATCCTATCGGAATTATGCAGGTGTATCCAAAAGGTTGATTGGCAACTTTCATATATACCCCAACAGAACAAGCTCATCCTGGCAAGCATTAAAAAACTCATCGCATATTATTACTTCACGTGACATTTGTCTCCAGAGAAGCATCCATCCAACTGCAATGGTGTTTGCATGCAAAAGGAAAATATGGCAGGGAAGTGTGGGAAAAAACCCAGAGTGAATTCAAATGGTGGGGATGTCTTTGAACCACAACTGTTTTCCTCTCTAGAGTCATTAGTGCTAATTACTAACAACTACCCTGGTGACAAGTGCTGGCAGTTACTTAGCTGCTAATTGGCTTCAATTTACCGCTCTGATTGTGTGGTCACAGGTATATATTTGCTTGGGGAGTGAGGAAAAGAACAGGTATATCAGGCCTTAGGCTGTCCTTCCAAAAGACATCACCTGCCTGAAATGATCCGCCTAACCCAGTGGGTTTCAAACTTTCCCATGCGTTATAATCACTGAGGGCCCCACCCCTAGGATTACTGATTTAGTATGCCTGGGGTGCACCCCAAGACTCTGAATACCAACAAGTTCCCAAGTGAGGCTGATGCTGCTGGTCCCAGGGCTACCTGTTGAGAACCACTGGCCTCATCAATACTCTCCCTCAACCTGATCAAAGGCACCCTCTCCCCATCTCATCTGTCTCATCTGCAAAATGGAGGCAGTGCAACAAAAACAACTGTCTTGGAGGTCCCAAGCACACATTCCATTGCGAGGATGAAATGGTGTCATGTTTAACAGACAGACCTCTATGGAAAGAGGGATTTTTATTTTTTTTGAGAGACAGGGTCTTGCTCTGTCGCCCAGCCTGGAGAGCAAAGCACAATCATACCTCACTGCAATCTCAAAGCCCTGGGCTCAAGTGATCCTCCCACCCCAGCCTCCCAAGTAGTTGGGACTACAGGTGCATGCCACCACACCCAGCTAATTTTTAAATTTTTTGGTAGAGATAGGGTCTTGCTATACTGCCCAATCTGGTCTCAAATTCCTGGCCTCAAGTGATCCTCCCACCTTGGCCTCTGAAAGTGCTGGGATTACAGGTGTGTGCCATTGCGCCCAAGATTTTATAAATGTTCTGTGTTTTTATAAATGATCTGTGTTTTGCCCAAACCTAATTGGGCAATTTAAAATCTCTCTCGTCTGCTTTCATTTAGACAGAAATGAATCGCAGACAGTGAAGGAAAAGTGAGCGGTGCATGTTTACCTGGGCCTCACCGAGCTATGACAACTTTGCATTTGGGAAAAAGTCTCGCCGCTCCCCTGTGAGCCCTCATCTCTGACCTTGCTTTGATCTACATTTGAAACCTAAAGAGCAAGAATGTGTGAGTACAATAATAAAACCAAATCAATATTCCAGCACCTACCTAACAGATTAGAGAATAAACCTGAGAAATGAGCTCATTATTCTACTTAATAAACTACCATAAGCAAGCAATGTACTGGGAGTTAAGGATGTAAACACAATAATAGTAACTACATTTATTAGGCACCGACCATGCATGAAGCAGTCTAAACATGCAAGTCTTAATCCCTGCAGCCACCTTGTAAGGGGGTAGTGGTGATGACAACAAATTTGAATAACATGCCTAGTAGGTCTCAAGTCTCCTCTAAGCATTTTATACATATTTACTGATTTAATCAATAATTATATGAGTTAGGAACTTTACAGATGAGGAAATTCAGCCATAGAGAGGAGATCTCTAACAATTGGCTTGTGTCTCTGTGCTAGTAAAAAGTGGAGGTAAAATTGGAACCCAGGCTGCCCGTCTCCAGAGGATGTGCTAATGACTGCTATACTCTATCACCTCTGCTGGTAAGTGGTATAGCCCACATTTCACTGATAAGAAAATACCAAAGCCCACAGAGGCTAGAAACTGGCTTGATGTTTTCTGTTTTGTTTTTGAGACAGGATCTGGCTCCAGGAGGGTAGGCTGGGGTGCAATTATGCAATCTTGGCTCACTGCAACCTTGGCCTCCCAGGCTCAAATGATTCTCTCACCTCAGCCTCCTGAGTAGCTGTGACTACAGGTGCATGCCACCATGGCTGGCTAATTTTTTGTATTTCTTTGTTGTTGTTGAGACAGAGTTTCACTTTGTTGCCCAGGCTGGTCTTGAACTCCTGAGCTCAAGCAATCTGCCCACCTTGGCCACCCAAAGTGCTGGGATTACAGGCGTGAGCTACCACACCCAGCCTGGCTTAGCTTTTGGTTCTGAAGTCTGTGTTACATGCCCCAGGCTCTCCAATGACTGGCAAATTGTCCCTGTTCTTGAGAGAAGACAAGCATATATACAAATGAATCCAATTCAAGGTGGTGGGTGCCGATACAGTTCTGTATTGTCGGGCAATCCATCACACACATAGTGATTTTCTTCCTGTTTTACTGATGGGGCATTAAATGACTGATGAGACCAAACTGGGGCAGCCAGACTTTGCTCCCATTTGGACAGATGTTTCCACATGTGGCAGCTGTACTCAGGTATCTTCACATGCAGCTTTTATTGCTGCTATTTCTTTATGTAGCTGATGCCACCCACATGAGTTGTACCTGTATGTGTACTGCTGTATGCCTTGAGGTGGGGTAATCTGGAAGCTTAATACCCCACGTGGTAATATTTATTGAGTATCCTTTAAACTGTTAAGAATACTTGAAGTCTCTGATACAGACAACAAGGGTGATATTTCCCTGGCATTTAAAGAGGTTTTCTGTGTTGTTACTCAGAGTGAGGGGGGATTCAGCTTTGCATGATAAACTCCAGGGCACGTCTAGCTCTGTAATCATAGTTCCCAAATATTCCATGGATTTTAGGCGACCTAAGGAGTACAACCAGTGGGGTTAATCTCATGATCCAGTCTAGAGAATGGACCCTTCCTCACCCCAGCAGCTGTGATGTTTGCAGACCCTATGACAGGGATGGAGAGCTTTACCCTGGAAAAGGACTTGGTAGAAGGAATGCATTCAGCTATGCACGGCCCTAGTCTGTCTTCTTATCTCTGACTACCTCCATTGTGAACTGTGTCTCTGGCAAGGCAGTTTCTGCTCACTCCATCCTCGTAAGACAAATCTGAGTTATGTCAAGGTTGCTTGTTTTCCACAAAACAAAATGTCATTTTTCTACTTAGTACCCAGCCTTTCCTCCTTTGATTCCATAGCCAGAGATGGGTTTTGTCAAACTGTCTAACTGCAATGGCTAACTCCCCTACAAGTGGATAGGACTGTAGTATATCATCTTGTCTCATCTTTTTATTGTACCTGAGGCCCAGGAAAGGGAACTGTTTACTTGTGGGTTGATTATACAGTTGTTTTTTGTAAAGCCATGATTTTTTTCCTTGTTCTTAAAAAAGTCCTGTAAAAGACTAATGTCATAGAACTTCATTATGAGCTAAAATATTAAATTTACCTCTGACAGGGCTCTCTCTGACATTTTGGTTACAGTATAAAGAGACATTTGCCTCTTAGGAAGGAAACTGACATTGTAGATTAAGATAATTCAAATCCTTTGACCCAGAAATCATACTATGCTAATAATTTATATTAAAAATGAATCTGAAATAGGGAATGTTGTATGCCAAAGAAATTCAATAGTCTTTAATTAAATCTTCAAAATACCAGAAACATCCTAACTGGCCCAAAATAGGAGAATGTCTTTTTAAAAATTATGATTTATCACTAGATGGAACATTCCCTAGCCAGTGAAAGTGACAGTTATGAAGATCGATAATGTTAAGTGAAAATAAAAGGCAGAAGTCAGAATTACATATAGGAGGAAAACAATGGTCTTTAAAAATATACAGAAAAGTAGATTGCAAGTAACCAATCAAATAATGGTGGGCCAGGCGCAGTGGCTCACGCCTGCAATCCCAGCACTTTGGGAGGCCGAGGCGGGAAGATCACCTGAGGTCAGGAGTTCGAGACCAGCCTGGCCAACGTGGCAAAACCCCATCTCTACTAAAATACAAAAATTTAGCCGGGAGTGGTGGCGGGCACCTGTAATCTCAGCTACTCGGGAGGCTGAGGCAGGAGAATCACTTAAACCCGGAAGGTGGAAGTTGCAGTGAGCAGAGATTACACCACTACACTCCAGCCTAGGTGACAATAGTGAAACTCCATCTCAAAAATAAATAAATAAAATAATGGTGATCTTCAGGTAGTAGGAGATGTATGATTCTTCTCTTTTCCCCTAATTTTCTCTTGTCTTCAACGTACCCTGTGATGCTCACAATGTACTCTATAATAAGCAAACACATTCACTGTTTTTTTTTTAATATTGTTTTTTAAATGCCTGAGCCAGATGTGTGACATCACTCCAACCCAGGTTTATGCAAAAGGAGGTGCCTAATGCCCGAGGATCCCAGAAGATGCAAACCTTCCACCCAGATGGTTTTGCTGGTGAGACACAAGTGGAAGCATGGCTGTCAGGATGTATACTGGTGTGACCATTAATCAAACCACTAGAAGTAAGGAATGTAAAAGAAAGGCACCACGGGAGAAGCCCTTTTGCAGAAAAGGAATCTTGTGCTGGCTAGGAAAATAGATTTGTAACAATGCAGCCAGTTAGTAAGATTAATGAAAGGAGAAACCACTTTGCATGGTGGTCAATCTTCAGTAATTTAAGGGTAATCGAGACTAATTTCAAGGTAATAAGAAAAGCTGCCCATGTCTAAATTTTCGCTGAGATTCCTCTGTGAGCTAAATGGGCTAAACCTTGTGAAATCAGTGCATTATTGAGCATACAGCAACTCAAACACTTTTTGCTTCCTGTTCCAGACTGTTATATGGCCAGGGTCCTGAATCTTACAAATAGCTTCCAGAATGATGGAGACCAGCAGAAGCAAGAACACACTCTGCCTGAAAAAAATGTTGATAAGCAGATCCAGGAGGCAGCAAGATGCAACTCTCTCCAATACACAAGCAAAACAAACATGTGCAAGAGAGAAAATTAAGTAAAATCTGTCTGGATTGGAACAGGACTGATAGAACCCTTGAGTTGGAAGAGACAAGAGTTCACTTTTCTAATCCCGGAATGCTCCCACATGTGAAAAAGCAGCATCTCTCAGGGATTGGAATGCTGGCTGAGAGACTGCAACGACAGATATAGAAAGCTCTAGAGACTTAAGAGCTGATGTACGTACACACACACACACACACACACACACACACACACACACACAGAGTCATGTGCCACATAATGATGTTTTGGTCAACAACAGACAGTATAGTGTTGTGGTCCCATAAGATTATGACATTGTATTTGTACTGTCCCTTTTCTATGTTGAGATACACAAATACTTACTATTTTGTTACAACTGCCTACAGTATTCAGTATAGTGACATGCTGTCCAGGCTGTAGCCTAGAAGCAACAGGCTATACCATATAGCCTAGATGTGTAGGAAGCTACACAATCTATGTTTGTATAAGTACACTCAATGATGTTTGCACAATGATGCAATCACCTAATGATGCATTTCCCAGAACATATCCCCATCATTAAGTGTCACAGACTGCATATATGTTTATGTGAACTGGTCCCCTGTGGATACTGAGGGACGACTGTGTGCGTATATATCTCACATAGCCTTCTTTCAGTCGGCTAGTCTATGTGTGTCCACACACATACACACACACACACACACACACACACACACACATACACATACACATGATGATGCACAGCCTGTGGATACTGAGGGATGACTGTGTGTGTATATATCTCACATAGCCTTCTTTCAGTCGGCTAGTCTATGTGTGTCCACACACATATACACACACATACACACACACATGATGATGCACAGTTATGCCTGCATATGTGTGTGTATATATATATTCATAGATATATGCACACACATATGCATCACAGGTGTATACTGCCAGCCCTCTGTATCTCTAGGTTCTACATTTGCGACTTCATCCAAATGTGGATCAAAAATATTCTAAGAAAAAACAATGAAAATAAAAATAAACAAAAGTAATATACAATTTTAAAATTAATACAGTATAATAACTATTTACATGGTGCTAGGTATTATAAGTAATTTAGAGATGATTTAAAGTATGCAGGAGATGTGCATAGATTGTATGTAAATACGACCCCATTTAATATAAGGAACTTGAGCATTGCTACATTTTGGTATCCACGGGGTCCCTGGAACCAGGTGCCTACGGATATCAAGGGACAACTACGTGTATATATATCTCACATAGCCTTCTTTTAGTCAGCTAGTCTACATGTGGAGGAGAGACAATCACGAGTTTCAGTACTATTAAAGTGAGTCAGAAACACC
This sequence comes from Pongo abelii, assembly GCF_028885655.2. Lineage (NCBI taxonomy): Eukaryota > Metazoa > Chordata > Mammalia > Primates > Hominidae > Pongo > Pongo abelii. The sequence continues at coordinate 40,043,077 of NC_085929.1, forward strand.
GACCTATAAAGGGGTGAAACAATCACTTCGTTTGATAGAAGGGGACAGCCAAGGCCCAAAGACAGTGACCTAAGCTCACTGAGGCTGTCACTGAGGCTGTCAATAACATGAACACACAGCACTGTGTGAACAGCATGAACCAGGCACTGTGCTAAGTGCTTTAGATAAAGGATCTCCTCGCAGGCAGGTAATGTTCCTATCTTTATTTTGCTACTGAAAATAAAAACAAATTGATATTGAGCAGTTTATTTGTTCAAGTTCTCAGAAAACAGTAGAGCCAAGAATGAACCTCTCCCATTTCAGCAGGTGTAGTTAAAAAAAAAAATTAAAAAACAACAAAAAAGAATGAATGCTGCATGATGCGACTCCAGACCGCAAGCTCTTGACCCCAAAGCCACCCTTGTTGGTGCTGAGGCCCAGAAACCTAGATTTTAATGCAGGTCTCTAGACTTTTGCTCCAAATATTCCTTCTTTTACAGCATTGCAAGTGGCTTTTCCAGTGCAAATTGATGCACAGAGACCTAGAAAGACAGCAGCAAATCTATCCGTGACAAACTGTTCATCCCTGCAGACATCACATCCATGAAAAGGTAAACTCCAGAGGGTCTGCTTGCTGTTTGTTGCTGCTGTATTCTGAGGGCCTGTTAGAGTACCTGACACATGATTGGCACTTGATATGTATTTGTTGAACGAATGAACTCATTTTCACAGGGAGCAGAAAACAGCCAGGACGATCTTTTCCAGAACACTGGAGCTAAACAAGAACTCTGGACTCATCAACAACACATTCGACAAGAAAATAGCCAGAAAAGCTACCCCAGAAACTCCCTCATTTTATACACTGAAGAACCCAGGCAGGGGAGGCAGTAGTCCCTGGACTTAATCTGCCCAAAAGGTGGTGCATGGAAGGTTCCCTGCTCAGCGCCCTGGATCTTACAAAAGGCTTCCAGAATGAAGAACACTGGCAGGAGGGTGATGTTCCTGCCCGACAAGATCAGGATGAGAGGTGACGAGTCCAGAGTCACCCCTCACCCTCCCCTTGGCCTCTCACCCTTTGGCTTGCCTTCCCCAGTTAGCAAAGCACTCCCACCTGTGTATTCCACACACACAGCACCAGCCTGGCACCTTGCCAGCCTCAGAGAGTCTGGGAGTGAGCAACGCCACCGTGTCCAGGCCCTCTAAGAGCTTGCGCTTCACCAGTGTGAGAAGAGCAATAAATGATAAACAGATAAATCCATAGTGAAAGCTGAGAGTTTGTTGCAGAGGATGCAGGGAGGGTGTGACGGATGCTGCTTGAGAGAAGACTGATGGCGGAGGTCCCTCTGCTAAGGTGAGCTCTGGGCAGAAACCTGCAGGAAATGAAGGAGCAAGTGCTAGGGCTATCTGGGGAGAGAGGCTTAAAGGCAGGGAAACAGTAAGCACAAAGCAGGCAAGGCAGATGTGTGCCTGGTGTGACGAAGGCAGGCAAGACATCCAGCGGGCTGAAATTGTGTGAGGATGTGGGGAGAGGCCCACATCCCTATGTCTCACCAGGGCCAGCTTTAGGGACACAGGATCTAAAGGGCCTTGTGCTGACAAAGACCCTATGCTTGGTTTAATGGCTTGCTGTCACCATTTTGAAATTCCTAACACTTTTTTTTAAAAAAAGGAAGCCCCACCTTTCATTTTGCACCAGGCCTCACAAATTATACAGCTGGTCCTGCATCCCATCAGAACACTGAGGACAGACCAAGATGATGGGGTGGAAGCCTCCCCGACTTTCTATTATTATTATTATTTTTGAGACAGTATCCCTCTGTCATCCGGCTGGAGTGCAGTGGCGCCATCTCGGCTCACTGCAACCTCCGCCTTCCGGGTTCAAGCGATTCTCCTGCCTCAGCCTCCCAAGTAGCTGGGACTACAGGCAGGCGCCACCACGCCTGGCTAATTTCTTTATTTTTAGTAGAGACAGGGTCTCACCATGTTGGCCAGGATGGTCTCGATCTCTTGACCTTGTGATGCGCCCACCTCGGCCTCCCAAAGTGCTGTGATTACAGGCGTGAGCCACCACGCCCAGCCCACTTCCTCCTATTTAAGCACCTCTGTCCCCTGTTTACTAGAGAGTAGTAAGTACCCAAGGAAACACATCATTTTCTTTTTATATGTTGACTATAGCCTTAAAAGGCAAACATGCACTCTTATATTGCTACCAACTCTTTGTTAACTACATTAAAAAAGGGACCAGGAGTGTGAATAATTCAGAAGAGCTGATGAAAATCCTCAGCTCTGGGAAGCAGCATGTGCCATTTTTTTTCCCTACAAATTCCCCTTAACTGTGAATACATATTAACTGATAATTCCAGGGCCATACACCTGAGCCACTAGAAAGCTAACTCTGGATTACTAAGAGAAGCTACGATAGGATGAAAAATTGGAAAGTGGCTACAAACTTATATCCCTCAAACCCTCCACACCCCTCTCTGTCCCATCATCACCCAACAAGTACTAAAGACGCACTCTAACCTCTAGGAAAGTTGTCCAATAAAAAGGGCTGAACTCGGTGGAGTAGAGCCACAAAAACATACATAAAATGCACAAAGAATTCTTTTTTTGAGACAGTCTCGCTCTGTCGCCCAGGCTGGAGTGCAGTGGTGCGATCTTGGCTCACTGGGTTCAAGCGATTCTCCTGCCTCAGCCTCCCGAGTAGCTGGGAATACAGGCACCTGCCACCAACATTAGCAAATACTAGCACCTGCCCGGCTAATTTTTGTATTTTTAGTAGAGATGGGGTTTCACCATATGGGCCAGGATGGTCTCGAACTCCTGACCTTCTGATCCACCTGCCTCAGCCTCCCAAAGTGCCGGGATTACAGGCGTGAGCCACTGTGCCGGGCCGCACAGAGAATTTTGTATACAACTTCTGAGAGAGTCTGAGAAACCCTGGAATCAACCCACAGACCCCGAGTAAGAAGCTCTTAGGAAGGAGAATGCATGGCCTCAGTCCTGCCCTATGTCTGCATCCCACAGATACGATGTACCTTAAAGAAGAAGGGGGAAATCTGGGTCAACGAGAGCAGCTTCATCTGGAAAAATCAGGCTACAAAGTCAGACTGCAGTGAGCAGGACTCGCCTGAAGATTATAAGGAGAAATGGGTGACGCCCCAAATTCACTTTCCTTGCTGTCGTTAGATCACTCCAACTTCTACAGATTTTTCTGGGATCTGAGGCTCCCTCTCTTCTCAAGGCAATGGGAACCAGGATTCGACTTGAGGAAATCATACAGCCGAGAAGATCTGGCAACTTCATACCCTAAGCCAAGAAGCTAGAATAATGGTTAATGTGCATGAAGTCCTTTATGCTGAGCACTGCTCTAAACACGTGGCATAGAGGAACTCATCTGTGTGTCACATAAATCCCAGGAATTACATATTTTGATCATCATCCCTATGTGAGAAAATCGAATCCCAAACAGGTTAAATCAACAGCCCAAGGTCACACGCCAGCAAATGGCAGACAAAGGATTTGTTTTTGTTTTTGTTTTGAGATAGTCTCACTCTGTCACCTAGGCTGGAGTGCAGTGACACCATCTCCGCTCACTGCAACCTCCGCCTCCCAGGTTCAGGCGATTCTCATGCCTCAGCCTCCTGAATACAAGCACATGCCACCATGCCTGGCTAATTTTTGTATTTTTAGCAGAGATGGGGTTTCACCATGTTGGCCAGGCTGATCTCGAACTTCTGACCTCAGGTGTTGCGCCAGCCTCGGCCTCCCAAAGTGTTGGGATTACAGGCATGACCCACCGTGCCTGGCCTCAGGCACAGGATTTGAACCCAGGCTGACTGGCTCTGGAGTCTGGGCCCTTCTCTCCTAGTGTTGACCATGATAGTGTCCGATATTCTTGTTCCCCAATGAGGCCCTCCCAGGTCACCAGGCCAAGGAGAATTCACTAGGACAGGAGTGGAAGTGTAACTGCACCCCCTGAGGGGACTGGAGTGGGGCAGAGAAAGGGGTGTGGTACCGACCGTGGGGGTTTAAGTGTTGATTCTGATCACATCCTGACATACGTCAAAAGAGACGGTCATGTGTACATATATCCAGGGACCCACACACCCAGGGACCAACATTCTAGATGTTCCTGCCCCTGGATGTGTACACATATGACTGTACAACTAGCTGACCAGATAGAAGTCAGCTAGTTGGAACTTACCTAGTTGGAATTTGTTTTAGGCAAAGGAAAAGAAAAGAACTTACCTAGTTGGAATTTGTTTTAGGCAAAGGAAAAGAAAAGAAACACTTTCACAGGCAGCTTGATTCCACAGAGCACTCTGGCTTTCCACAGATTAAAAAAAAATCTCATGGATACACTCAAGCTGAAGAATGAAAATCCAAGTCAAGACAGAGGAATCTTGACTCACTGCAATGATCTCTGGCAATTCTGCAGGTCCCTGAGCTGCCCACGTGTGTGTGTGTGTGTGTGTGTGTGTGTGTGTGTGTGGCGTCACATATGCCTCAGAGAGGAGCTTGCCTCAAAGGAGACCCAGGGGGGGTCCCCGGGGTGGGGGAGAGGAACAGCCAAGGCATAATTTCTGCCCCAGAGACAAAGAGTTTAAAAGCTCCACTCTGCCACAGAGATTTCTAAGTTATACCAGAAAAACCTCAACTCTTTATTCATTTGCACCAGAAGGGGGCACTGTTACCTCTAAAACGCATCTCAGGCCACAGGTCCCATAAAATAAAGTACCAGCCCCTGCATTGGCTCCCGAAGACACCCAGGTTCCGTCTCAGGCTCCAGACGCTCCCCACCCACACTGGGAGTTTATTCCCAAATTGAAAAAACAAAAACACGTAAATGATGATTCTCTCCCAGCTTTCTTTGAAATCACTATTTTTACATCCTTGACTGTTCTACTCAAGCAAGTCTGTCATTTAACCAAAAGAGGAAACGTAGTATTTTAGAAGTGAAAAACAAGGAAAAAAAAAGAGACAGAAAACAATTCATTCTTTGAGAGGCTGATCTACACGGCCACATCACCAGCCCACATTCTGTTTATGACGCTGGGTAAAAAGAGAACATTTCCAAGTCGTGTTCTTAAGCACAGGGGAATTTGTCTCTTCTTGATATTTAGTTGAAGTAGCAGAATTTTCTTTTCCTTAAGATTAAAAAGTTTGTGCTCCCTGGCTTCCTCTTGCTGAGAGGCTAGGAGACTCTTTGTCTGTTTCAGTGGTTTTTCTTTTCTTTTTTTTTTTTTTTTGGAGTCAGGGTCTCACTCTGTCACCCAGGCTGGAGTGCAGTGGTGTGATCAGAGCTCACTGCAGCCTCGATCTCCTGAGCTCAAGCAATCCTCCCTCCTCAACCTCCCAAGCAGCTGGGGCTACAGGTCTGTGCTGCCAAGCCTGGCTAATTTTCTACTTTTTGTATCGCTCAGCCTCCTGAAATGGGGACTACAGACGTGTGCCACCATGCCTGGCTAATTTTTTATTTTCTGTACTGATGGCGGGGTCTCACTATGTTGCCCAGGCTGGTTTTGAAACCCTGGGCTAAATCAGTCCTTGCACCTCAGCCTCCCAAAGTGCTGGGATTACAGACAGGAGCCACTGTGTCTGGCCTCAGTGCTTCTTAAACCATCCTGTACCTGAGATTCATGGGGGTGGCTGTTCTCCGAATCCCACAATCCCACAGGGAGATGGCAAACTTCTGCTCTCTGACAAGCACGGGAGGGGACTCTGAACTCTCTGCAGAACACCGCGGTGCTGAGCTGGGCCATCTCTAACTCACTTCCCCATCAACACCTGCCCCCACTGCCCACCTCGGCATTCAGCTGAGCCACATCAGCTTGCAGCTGCTTTCTGTTCACATCTGAATCCTAATCCCAGTCTGCTCTGCCTGACTCCCAGAAGTTTTCTGCGTCTTTCTGTCCTGGTTTTAGTAATGCTGTATGAGACATGATCTGACAGAAATTCATGGGATTCCGTGCAAAACACGAGCTGCTGTTTTGGGACTTCTGTGTGGGCCTCTCTTCCTTCATTGTAAAAAGAAAGCGTGGAGTGGCTCCGTGAACTGATTCCCATAAGCTCACTTCCTTAAGGCATAACAAGCTTCTAGCTGTATTTTCATTGCATTGATCAGCGCCTGAAATCAATGTATCTATTAATAATAAAAATAAGTAGTAATTTTATTGTGTTGCTTACATGTGTCCGTCTTTGCTGGCAGGTGAGCTCCTTGAGGCCAGGGCACTGATTTTCAGTCCCCAGCACTTGCCAAAGAGGAGGCTGGATGACTGTTTTTTGGCACTGTTGCCTGGTTGCAAAATGAGATGTCCCACTGGCTGGGAACTATGGGTTATTTCAGGAATGACTATAGGACAGTAAAAAGAGAACACAGTGAAGAAATACGTGGTTCTTAAAAACCTTCTCCAAGAAGTAGCACACTGTATCAGTCAGCATTGCTGTGTAACAGGTAATCCTCAAATGTAGTGGCTTAAAATGCAAGTAGGCAAGCTGGCCTGACACAGCTGGGCTGTTCTGGTTTGGGCTAGGGTGCTCATGCCTCTGCAGCCATAAGTACAGCTGTTGGATCAGCTGGGCTGGCTACTATAGGGTGGCCTTGCCTGCTAGCATAGGATAGCTCAGATGATGGGGCCTCTCTCCACATGGGTTGTCATCCTCCAACAGGCTAGCCCGGGTTTGTTCACAACAGGGCAGACAGGCTCCCAGAGTGGCAGGGGGAGCCCCAGTGCTCAAGTACTTTTCAGGTCTCTATTTGTGTCATGCTTATACCATTTCATTGGTCAAAACAAACGACAAGACTGGCCCAGATTCAGGAAGTGGAGACAGACGCCTCCTCTTAATGGGAGGAGCTACACAGTCTTGGTGAAAGGAACCGATGTAGGCAGGGGAAAAACCTGTGTCATTTTTTGCAAACACATATACATACACCACGTTTTTTCTAATGCAGAGTACTAGCAATGTCTGCAAGGGAAGCTGAGAAGTGTAGCCCTGTGTTAGTCCATTCACACTGCTATAAAGGAATACCTGAGAACGGGTAATTTATAAAGAAAAGAGGTTTATTTTGGCTCATAGCTTTGCAGACTATATACAAAGCATAGTGCCTGCATCTATTTCTAGTGAGGGCCTCAGGAAGCTTCCAATCATGGCAGAAGGCAAAGGGAGAACAGGCAAGTCACATGGCAAGAACAGGAGCGGGAGAGAGAAAGGGCAGGTGCCAGCTTCTTTAAACAACTAGCTCTCATATGAACTCGGAGCAAGAAGTCACTCATTACCACGGGGATGGCACCAAGCCATTCATGAGGGATCCACTCCCATGACCCAAACACTTCCCATCAGGCCTTACCTGAAACACTGAGGATCACATTTCAACATGAGATTTGGAGGTGATAAACATCCAAACTATATCAAGTCCTTAGCTGCTGAGCTACTTCCCAGCTGTAACTGTATTACTGAGGAAAAGCAAGACAAATGTTGGTGAAGAGTTAGCCACCTGTTACAGGCATTTTGTAGACGTTGCTGAAATGCAGTTCACAGGGAATGTGCTCATTTGCACTCCCACCAGCATCACCAACAGACTGTTACCAAACTTACAGATTTTCAGTAATCTGAGAGTTAATAAATGGTATCTCTGGCACATGCCTGTAATCCCAGCACTGTGGGAGGTGGAGGCGGGCGGATCGCTCAAGCTCAGGAGTTCCAGAGCAGCCTGGGCAACATAGGGAGGCTTTGTCTCTAAAAAAAAATATAAAAAAGGCCAGGCGCGGTGGCTGACGCCTATAATCCCAGCACTTTGGGAGGTCAAGGCAGGTGGATCATGAGGTCAGGAGTTCAAGACCAGCCTGGCCAACGTGGTGAAATCCCGTCTGTACTAAAAACACAAAAATTAGCTGGGCGTGGTGGCATGCACCTGCAATCCCAGCTACTTGGGAGGCTGAGGCAGGAGAATCACTTGAACCCAAGAGGTGGAGGTTGCAGTGGGCCGAGATTGCGCCACTGCACTCCAGCCTGGTCAACAGCAAGACTCTATCTGATTAAAAAAAAAAAAAAAAAGAAACAAAAATTAGCCAGGCATGGTGACACACACCTGTAGTCTCAGTTACTTGGGAGTCTGAGGTGGGAGGATGGCTTGAACCTGGGAGGTAGAGGCTGCAGTGAGCCAAGACTGTGTCACTGTACTTCAGCTTGGGTGACTGTTTTTTTTGTTTTGTTTTTGAAATGGAGTTTCACTCTTGTTGCCCAGACTGGAGTTCAATGGCGCAATCTCGGCTCACTGCAACCTCTGCCTCCTGGGTTCAAGCAATTCTCCTGCCTCAGCCTCCCAAGTAGCTGGGATTACAGGCGTGTGCCACCACACCCAGCTAATTTTGTATTTTTAGTAGAGATGGGGTTTCACCATGTTGGTCAGGCTGGTCTCGAACTCCTGACTTCAGGTGATCTGCCCACCTTGGCCTCCCAAAGTGCTGGGATTACAGGCCTGAGACACCCTGCCCAACGCTCGCTATTGTTTTTATTTGCATTCCTCTCTTTTTACTTTTGTGAGGCAGAAGTTGCTTCTCTTTCTGTGGTTAAAAACCAACAATCTGCATTTCCTCCTCTGTGAACTGTGTGTTGATACTCTGTACCCATGGTTACTTGTCTTTTAAAATACTAATTTCTAGGGGTTCTTTGTATATAATTTTGAGATTAGCCTATTGTCTGTGACATGAGTCGCAAACATTTTCCTCTTGGAAAATCTTAATGAAGGCCACCACATTAGACGCAGTGTGTTTGCCCTGTTTTAAATGTCACCATTTGTCAGGAGCCCAGTAGAGGTTTCACCTGCTTAATGCTATGCCATTATCTGCATTGTCCATCATAACATTTCTTTTTTTTTTCTATTTGTGTTACTATTTCCTGTCTTCATTCTAGGTTTTAAAAATAACTTTATTTTGAAATAACAATAGATGCATATGAAATTGCAAAAAACGCACAGAGAGGTTCTGTGTACCTATCACTCCATTTCTGCCAATGTTGATATCTTAGATAACTCTAGTACAATATCCAAATGAAGAAACTGTCATGGGTACAATGTGTGTGTATAGTTCTATGCCATTTTATCGTATGTGTTCAAGAAACCATCATGGCAATCAAAATAGAGAACTGTGCCATCATCACTAAAATCTCCTTAAATCTACACCTCTATAAAAATCAAGCCCAGCCGGGTGTGGTGGTTCACGCCTGTAATCCCAGCACTTTAGGAGGCTGACGCGGGCAGATCATGAGGTCAGGAGTTCAAGATCAGCCTGACTGACATGGTGAAACCCTGTCTCCACTAAAAATACAAAAATTAGCAGGGCGTGGTGGCACACACCTGTAATCCCAGCTACTCAGGAGGCTGAGGCAGGAGAACTGCTTGAACCCAGGAGGCAGAGGTTGCAGTGAGCCGAGATTGTGCCACTGCACTCCAGCCTGGGCAACAGAGTGGAGTTCTGTTGCCATCTCAAAAAAAAATAAATAAATAAATAAAATAAAATCAAGCCCATTTCCTTGCCAGGCTCCCCACATCTCTAACTCCTGGCACTCACCAATATTATCACTTTTCTAATCTATTTTCTAATTTACCCTCTTGTCATCTTATAAAATCTTCTCTAATAAGTTTCTTAGTACAGGATCAGATGCATAATTTGTTTACTTGAGCAAAAGAAATGTCCAACTCAATCCTGGGGCCACAGAACGTCTCACCCCTCATCACTTTCCCATGCTCTCCCATTCGCTCCAACCCACCCTTTTCTGAAATTACATCCGGTACCAGACAATGATTTTCCTCCTGGAGGGTTTGGAGTAAGCCTTCTTTTCCCACTCCAAGATGAGTGTGAGGAAGTGGAACAAGTCTCCCCCAGGGTGTGAGAAAACCACGTCACTCTTCCTGGTTGGCTGATCTGCCAAAACTTTCTAGGTAAAGCTAAAAAAAAAAAAAAGCAAAACCAAACCAAACAAAAAAACCTAAGTCCCACAGAAGCTATAAGCAAAGTACAGCCCACTGGGAAAAAGTACTGCAAAGAAGGTCCTTTCTGTCCCGTGTTTATCTATTGAATTAATCTCCAGATGGCAAAAGTAGTTTGTTTTGGTAAAGAAACCAGGCAAGAGAGATCCCAGAGAATTGTCTGAAATCCAATAAGGTTGCCAAACACTGAGATGGTTTACTACTATTTCTTTAGCACACAGGTCTTCTGGTTTAGGAAGGTGTAAATGTTTAATCTTTTGTTTAGCATCTTTCCATCAGGCAACGTGCTGATGTCATCAAGATGGAACTCATGGCTTACTCAAGACAAGTGATAATTAGGGCACAGAGGAAAGAGGAAGAGAATGAAACCTGACTCCACTCTGCAGGTCTGCCACAGAGAACAGAGGGTCCCTTGACCTTCTGACAGTAATATGCTCAGCTTAATCCTTCAAGATTGAGGCTCCAAGAAAACATGTCTTCAATGAAACTGCTTCTGCTGCAAATTCCACTACCACCCCAGGACCATAGTACTGCCTTGATTTGCAGCATAAGAAGTATGATCTCCAAGAAGAAATTGGAGGTATTCAGAATCTTGATTGTGACTACTGAGCAAGGTAGACAAAGAGACTGAAGCAAGCTGAAAGCTGCATGAAACAGCCTCTCAAATAAAGCCTGTCTTCTGTTGCATGTCACTGAGAATAAAGAAAAACAAATGCAAGTGATATTTGATCTATAATTAAGATGCAGGTCCCAGACATGAAAATGTATCTATTAAATACCATCCTGCCTTTAGCTCAGGGTTAAACAACTTTATCTGTTCTTAGGTGACCCGTAAGTCCTGGGTCCCCTGTGTTTCCCCCCAGCATACTGGATCCACTCATTATTTCTGAATGAGTGCTATAGGGATGGGAAGAGAGGCTATAGGGATGGGAAGCTTCTGCAGGTCTCGACTCCACATTCATCACCTGTGTTTCACCTGTCTGGTTAGCTGGCATTCAGTGAAGACACAGCATATTGGTATTCTTAGCACATGAACAGCTAAGTGTAAAATACAGGCTTGCAAATGGTGCAGCCATTTGGAAAATGGTTTGGCAATTCCTCGAAATGTTAAACATGGAGTCAACATACTACCTGGCAGTCCCACTCCTAGGAATATACTCAAGAGAACTGAAAATGTATGTCCACACAAACTATGTACATAAATATTCATAGCAACATTACTCATGGTAGTCAAAAAGTGAAAACTGCCCCAAATATCTATCAACTGATGAAAGCATTAAAAATGTGGTATATATCCACAAAGCGGAGTATAACTCGGCCATAAAAAATGTGCTACAGACACATGCTACAATATGGACAAACCTTGAAAACATTATGTTAGGTTGGAAGAAGTTACAAAAGATAACAATGTTTTACGACTGTATTTGTAAGAGAAAAAAACTATATTTATATGAAAAAAAAGTTCTACAGAGGATTAGTGGAGAGCCTGTCTGAAGAGTTTCTAGTCTAATGAAAGAAACGTACATATGAACAAACAGGTACAATGCCAGAGACTTAAAGAGGCCTGTTTTCGCCACAGATGACACTTAAATAAAAGAGAGATGGACCTTATGTGGCTTGAGGGGAGAGAAGAGGCTTCAGAGAAAAGGCAGTATTCAATATTGGACTTGGGGCCTTTGCAGGCATTTATCAGATGAAGAATCCTAGAATGGGCATCTGTTCACATTTCAGCTAGGTGCCTGGACTGAGGGTTTTGCTTGTGATGAAACTTCCGTAGTGTACAAGATTCAGACAGTGCAGTATCCGTGTGTTCTCACATGGCTCAGCAGACAGCCTACGCTGGACAGGCGCTGGGAAGAGTTCAGAGTGAGAACACAGGAAGCAAGTCCATCAATTGCAAAGGCCGTTCTGATCTTCCAGGGTAACTTTGATTTATTCTGTTTTCCTTTACTCTTGAGAAACTAAAACTTTCCATTTCCTGGACTTCCTTCTGTTCTCTTTGTACACGAATTAATCAAATACTCAATTAATCCACCATTTGATTAAAAAAATACACAAGGCGAGGGGTTGTGAATACAAAGAGAGAGTCACAGATACGCTCCCCTGCAGCTCACAGTTGACTACAGCATTTCTCAAAGCATGGCCTGAAGACAGCACCTGCGTTACCAAGGGAGTTGCTTAAAAATGGAAATTCCGGCCGGGCGCAGTGGCTCACGCCTGTAATCGCAGCACTTTGGGAGGCCGAGGTGGGCGGATCACCTGAGGTCAGGAGTTCGAGACCAGCCTGACCAACATGGAGAAATCCCATCTCTACTAAAATACAAAATTAGCCAGGCGTGGTGGCGCATGCCTGTAATCCCAGCTACTCGGGAGGCTGAGGCAGGAGAATTGCTTGAACCTGGGAGGCGGAGGTTGCGGTGAGCCAAGATTGTGCCATTGCACTCCAGCCTGGGCAACAAGAGCAAAACTCCGTCTCAAAAAAAAAAAAAAAAAAAAAAAAGCGAATTCCAAGGATAAAAACCCCTATAGGTCTGACGAGCTAGATTTGGAAATCTGCTTTCCCAAGGGTACCCCAAATGGTTCTGAGGCAGGTGGTCCACGTACAAAGATAACGGCATTACCACGCGGAAGGAGCTCAAAGGGCCAGTGAGATGATGCGGTGGAGACACCGAGCCAAGGCGATTGGATTTATCTTCCCAGGGGACAGAAATTCTGAATGGCTCTTTCATTGGTGGGTGGCACTCGGATGGGAATCAGTTCAGAGGCTCTCTCAAAGATGAGTGCCAACTTTAACCCCTCTTGCTGTCTTTCTCCTTGACATGCTCCTGCATTGGTGTGACACCCACCCCACCCAGAATCTGACGTTCCCTGGCTCCTCTACGCCCTCTTTAGAGGGAAGGTAGAATCATCTGCCCAGATGCGGAACCCATTAAAGGAAGGTGACAGCACAAAGAGAAAGTGACTGGCTGCTTGGCCAGAACAAACCATAATAACAAAAGGAAAGAAGGGAGGGGGAGAAAGGGCCCAGGAGGCAGTGGAGGAGTTGTAAACAGTGGTTCCCAAATGACAAACCACACCTGCTCCTAGAGCAGGACTCAGCTGGCTGTAGGCAGAGGTGGAGTTCCTGTACGGAAAAGCAGATCAACTTTGGTGCCAGTGTCTTTCTGGACTTGGACAGATCTTAATCTTTCAGGGTCCCCCAGATTTTCTGCTCTGTAACATCAGAATATTAATATTGATCTCTCAGGCTGTTGGAAAGATTAAATGAGAAAAAAAACCCATATGAGTAAAATATTCTAGCAACAGATCCTTGTACAGAGTAGACATACCCACTTTGTTCTTCAAACTGTGGGTTCTGGCAGAGGTGGGGGGGGCGGGGTAAAATCTCGCAAAATGTCCAATATTAAGGATACTACAGTAGTGTCAGCTAAAGAATGATGAAGTACATAAATTTGGAAAGGAGAGCTTTATTTCTCATAAAGGGTCACAGCCTGCATGGTGGCTATTCTAACAGGCTGGGGACTGTAGACTCCGCCAGAAACCAGAAACAGACACTTCACCAGAGGGAAAAAGGAAACAGAAATTTACGCTAATCAGGGTGACCAAATACACATATTCAATAAGCTATAGGAGGAGTCACGAATATTTATAAAAGGAGACACGTGCCCATGCGCAATTGAGCTTCATGGCCCTTCATGTGTCTCATGTACAAAAAATGGCAGAGTTAGCATTATCCACGGGTGGAGGTTTTGATCCTCTGATGTCAAAAGGTGAAGCAAAGGACACGAAAACTCTTATTGCACATTCTCCATAGACTGGCCAGAACCACTCTGTGTTGGGTGGTCTCTGATCAGGTGAAAAAGGAGGGGCAGCATCAGCAGGTTGGTAGATATCAGTCTTTTGAGAGGGCTGGTTTTTGTTAATCCCTTGCAGAAGAAAGCCTAATGGTGGTTAGCGAGGGAGGGGGCATAACCAGGTATGTCTGACACTGATAGCCCCATCCCATCATGGCCGACAACTTAGTTGTCAAGGTTATTCTGGGGTCTCCTTGACCAAGAGATGGTCTGATTGGTTGGGGGACTTAGGATTTTATTTTTATTTCTCAGTACTTAACATTTATTGAGTGTCTACTATATGCCAGGCATTGTTCTATGCATTTTGCATGTATGGAGTCATCTCTTCTTAGAACAAGCCTGAAAAGCAGTTCATGTCATCAGCCTCATCTTTTACAGGAGAGAAACTCATCAACTCACCACTTCCCTTATCTCACTCCCTATCCCTACACATGGAATAGCACTTTTTTTTCTCTAATTATTCTTTTGTCCTTCCTCAGTATCTTTCCTACCAGCTTACGCCTTAGCCAAAGGAAACTCTATAAAGAATTGGGAAGGGACTTTAAAGGTTACCTTGCTTTTTTTTCAAGAGTAGAAATGGTGAGCCCTCTTTAATTCCTGGCTCATCGCCTTTGAGGACGATGATGGCCCCTTGCCTTGGCAGCCCAAGCCCTGAGCTCTCTATCCTTCCTGCTCATGTGTCCCTCAGGTTGAACCAGCACAACATAGTTGTGACCGGGGTGCACCAAATGCTACAGCTCGAATTACCTTCCTAATTTACTGTGGTTGCCCATTACCTACTGGGAATCCATGCAAGAGCACTTACCAATGGGGCTGCTAAAGCAAAAAATGACAGTAGACAATAAAGTATACACAAGACAAAAGCAGCCCCAATGTGCCTAGCTATTAACCGGGTCAGAAAATACTAAATGCCAAAAGGAAAGATGACGAGGCTCACAGCCTGCCAAATAGGCCAGTGAACTTAGGTGAATCACTTCCCCCATGCTGGCCATTATTTTCCCATCTGTGAAACGAAGGCAGGGGATCGGATCTTTTTTTGAGGTTTGCTGGCACAGATAGCATCTCTGGTTGATGAGAAGGCTGCATGTTCTAAGATGCAGGATGGCAAAACAGGAAGCATACGGGCTTCAAAGGCAAACCCGAATTTGAGGACTGACTCTGTCTTTGCTGGCTGTGTGTCCTCGGAAGATTATTTCTCCTTTCTGAGCTTCATGAGGGATTCTCACTGTTATTAATATCTACCCAACCATCTTCCCCCTTCTCACCAGCCAACAGAACCATGTGTTTGTGTTTTGGCAGCAGCGGGAGACTGCTGATTTCAGGAAAGGTGGGCCTCTTCCTATCCTCAGGGAATAACTCATAATCTGTATAAACCAGACATGGTAATCCCCTTCCCTATGAGCAGTGATAGGGTCTAGGGTTCAGCTTACAACTAATTTCTAACTATGAGATGTAAAGAGAAGTCTGCTTTGGAGGTTCCTATCCTAAATAAAAAGGCAGAGACTTCCGGGAAGAAGGGATTTTAGCTTTGCTCTTGCTTCCTGTTTGGGACTCTGAAGACAAGACACCTGGGGCTATGGCAGCCATCTTGCAACCATGAAGCGGAAAGCATGAAGATAAAAATCCAATGTGCTAAGAATGGAAAAAGGATGGAAAGAATCAGGGGCCTTGGAAACACTCTCTACCTCCTTATGGCTTACAGCACAGTTACTTGCAGCCAAAAGCTCTCCTAACTGAGATTATATAAATAACATCTGGCCCAGAACTTGGAAACGTAGGAAAGCTCACTGAAAGGTAGCAAACACCATTGCCTATTGGAAAGACTCTTGCTGAGGCATTTTTCTCTTTAGCCATCAGATAAGCCTCCTAATGATACTGTTTTTATATTTTCCTGGTAAGTTAAAAGGAAAACAAAACAACTAGGCAGAAAACTTCCCTCTCCTTTAAGCACTCTTGTTTTCTCTGGCCTTACAAGATTCAGCTCATCTAGGCATTTAGAAGCTAGGCATAGTTGCACTCTGAGGACCATGTCCCATGAGGATCATGCATCACCTTCACAAGTACAAGGCCTATCACACAGTCCCTGCAGAGCCTGAGTCTCCAGGGATGAGGACCAGGATCTAAAAGCTCCCTGTGTGATGAACTATCATGCAGATTCAAATTTCAGAAATAGCAGCCTACATGATGCGCCCTGGACTCCGATGCAATTATTTGGTTATCTAGTCATTTTCTTTGCTACTAAAAGAAGAGTATCTTATTGACTGGCCATTAAGTACCACAGAGTACACATCAGAGACCCAGGAATTGCAGAGCCTGACTCTCTATCCAGTCATTCAATGCGGACAGGGCACTGATACCTAGTCTCACCCGTCATCTTCACACTAACAGATGTGAGAGTCTTGGTGACTGACTTGCCCTAATTGTACTTTGGCCTCTCCATCCATAACCTGAGACCTGACAACATCAAGCCAGTAGTACTATACTTGTAGACAAACTGGATCACCTACTCCATGGGCAGCATTCTTGTTGTTTTTTTTTTTTTTTTGAGACGGAGTTTCGCTCTTTTTGCCTAGGCTGGAGCACAATGGCGTGATCTCGGCTCACTGCAACCTCCTCCTCCCGGGTTCAAGTGATTCTCCTGCCTCAGCCTCCCAAGTAGCTGGGATTACAGGTACCCGCCACCATGCCCAGCTAATTTTTGTATTTTTAGTAGAGATGGAGTTTCATCACATTGGCCAGGCTGGTCTCGAACTCCTAACCTCAGGTGATCCACTCGCCTTAGCCTCCCAAAGTGCTGGGATTACAGGCGTAAGCCACCGTGCCTGGCCAGCATTCTTTTGAATTATATCAATTATCTCTCCAACTACCTGGATGTGGACACCACTGTGACCTCCACACTTCCTTTTGAGGAGCCTAATGCAGATTAATTTACTGACTGAGGATCACACAGCTAGAAAATGGCACAAGGAAAAAAGAATATGTTGCACTGATGCTGGTTTTGTAATTGTGTGCTGCTGTCCTAAGATAAAGATCCTGATGACTCGGAATCCTTCACCTGGAGAAATGCAGCATGGAGGAGAGAAGCCTCTCAGGAGGCTCTGATAGTAGACTTCAATTACCTGAAGGACTGTCACAGTACAACCAATCAGCCTCAGCTGTAGGGTCTCAAGGACCAAACTCAAAGAAGGGAGAGGAAGTTAGAAAGAATGGTTTAGGATGCAAGGTTTGCTTAAGCTGCCAGGAACAAGAGAAGATTATCTTGCCAGGTGAGCTTCCTTCCAGTGGTTCCATACAAGACGCTGCATGCCTGCAAGGTGGGGATTGCAAGGAGGCGCTTGAAGCCTCAGGAGTGTCTAGATGATCTAGAAAGCTGTTTTAGTACATTTCTGCAATCAACTTAGATGCAGTAGTGGTGCACCACTCTGATGTGCCTAGCATATACTGAGCATTAAATTAACATTTGCTAAATAAATGGATGAACAGAACAGGGATGAAGAGGACCAAATCTATCCCTTATTTCATTCCCACCACTTGCTAACTCTAATAATCTCTCCAAGCTTTTGTTTCCTTGTACAAAGGAATCTTGGGCTTCAGAATTTCTTTTGATGTTTTATTTCCTCCCCACCTAAAACACCTGTTCTAACCATCTTTGAGAAAGTTTTGGAGGCTAAAACGTGTGATACAGTAAGCTTCTTGAAGAAAAATGTTCTGTTTTATACTTGTTTCTGTCCCCACAGGATCTCGGTTGGGTCTGTACCTGTAGCAGGGAAATCTCTAGATGTGCAAGCCCTGACAAGGGGGAAACTAAAGAACAGCCATTTCCTGAACCCCAACTCTGTGCCAGAAACTAATCCATATATTTCACATACATTATCTCAAATGATCCAGACACCAACACTCTAAGGCAGAGATTTTCATCCCCACTTTACAGATATAAAAACTAAGGCTAACAGAGGCTGGCTGTCACCAACTCAGGGTGAGAGGTGGCATAGTTCTTGCTTGCAAATTATTCTTATCATCATTATCAACCATGCTTAAGTTTGAGGCTTCTTGGGTCCTTCTGTTGACATTTCTAAGACGTAACATTCAGACTGTGCTGATTTATCAGAATGCGAGAAAGAATTCAGCCCTAATATCCACTTCCCCTATACATACACCAAGAATGTGTTCATTCCTTTGTGAGTGCCAAGCAGTGTTAGGCGCAACAGCCCTGGAACCTGCTGCTTGATGATGTCCAGTTAGTCGTTTACTTGAAATGGCCACCGAGAGCATGAGCTAGTGCCCCAAAGGGCGAGTATAGAGCAAGACACGTGGTAGGTTAGAGCTCAAAGAGGTGCGTGTTGAATCCAAATGTTTGATTTCATGGTCTTTCAGTGGAAGGAATGAGAAAAGTAAAAACAATATTGAGAAAAAAGAAACATCAAGGATATGCATGCCTACTGCAGGGCCCATGTTAAAGAAGGGGGTAAAACCCTAACTATATTATGAGCATCCCGGGCTGAGTGATGTACAAAGGGCCAGCCACTAACAATGGGTACCAGTCTTCCGGGAGCTAACAGATGTTCATTTTATGGGCAAAGACAAGTGTTCGGCTTTTTTAGGTACCTATAAAAACTGAATAATTTTAAGCTATTCTAATAGCTGCCTGACAATTTTATTAACGTCGTCAGCTGCCGGGTGGCCCTGTCCATGCCTGAAAGACCGAGTCCTCACTTGGGACTATTCATATCAGCTGAGTTCCATTCGGGCACCTTCCTTTTTTCAATTAGCTAGACAATGAAGATGCTGTCTCCCCATACGGCCCCTTGGAAACTTTACGGCAGGCTACCTCGGTTGGCATACAGTTCTCTTTCTCAGAGGCGATGAGGCTAACAGAAACTGCGAAATCAGGTAGGGCTCCCTCAGCCTTAGTTGTTTAATCCAACAGATGTAAAATGCCCAGACTTTGTGGATTTTTACCAGTAATAAATAGGCTAATATCAAGTCGGGAAACGTTAGCCCAGCAACTGCACTCAATAAATGTATGTTTGTGTTTATTTCTCATGAGTCTAAAGTCGTCTAAAAGAACCTAGATGGTAAACTGCCCCACTTCATCTTCTGATTTTTGACTCATTTTTAAAAATATCAACACTCATGCTTTTAATTTCCTAAAGCTCTTCCTTGTTTTTCAAAGCTGCCTTTTTTTAAAAATGTAGGACCTTGTTCATATTTGATGAGTGAAATAGCTGTTTCATCTTTCTGAGGACATTAATTTCAGGTTTTTTTTTTTTTTTTGGACGTTTTCCGCTCTTCTCTGCCTTGACTGTTTCCTATTTCTTTTTTTTTTTTTTCATTTTGTCAAAACTAACCTCTGACTTTTTTTATCAGAGCTTTTCCTCCAGTGTCTACTGACTCTTCATAATGTGGATGAGTGAGGCATTAAAAGTAGGTAGGCAGCTTTGAGTGTGTGGGTGGGCTTCTTGACTGCAGGCCTTCACTAAAGAGGGATGAAGTCGGCTGTGTGCGGTGGCTCACGCCTGTAATCCCAGCACTTTGGGAGGCCGAGGTGGGCGGATCACGAGGTCAGGAGATCGAGACCATCCTGGCTAACATGGTGAAACCCCATCTCTACTAAAAATACAAAAAATTAGCCGGGCGTGGTGGTGGGTGCCTGTAGTCCCAGCTACACGGGAGGCTGAGGCAGGAGAATGGCGTGAACCCAGGAGGCGGAGCTTGCAGTGAGCGGAGATTGCGCCACTGCACTCCAACCTGGGAAACCGAGTGAGACTCTGTCTCAAAAAAAAAAAAAAAAAAAAAGAGGGATGAAGTCACTCACTGACTTCTACTGTATCCACGAGTGAGGGTCCAGTCAAGAAACCCCAGCTAGAGGAACCTTCATAAAGAGCTGCTAGCCAGGCATGGGAACTGTAAGAGCAAAGGGGGAATGCTGACCTGTCACACAAATGGTGACTGCAAGTGTCAATTGCAATCCTAGGGCTGGGGTAACACAGAGAAAGAGTGTGGTTTATTAGAATTCGGAGCCCCACAGTGCTGGGACCCAGGCCTCGGAGGCGGGGCTGCCCCAGTGCTGGTTCTGGGTTTGGGGAGAGGATGGACTACAACTAGAATCAACAACACAACCAGGTGAGGTTGCAATGCTGGGCTGATTTTTATAAAAAACAGGAAGCAGACAGGCAGGAGCAAGTCTCTTCTTCCCCTCTGGACTCAGTCTCACCATGGCACTCTATCTGTAAAACCCCCAAAAGATACTGGCAATGCTGAAATGCAGTCCCATCCCAACTGTCTCAGAGCAGGGTCCAGTAGGGTGGGTTGAAGCTGAGAGTAATAACTTAATACGACTTTACACGAGCACTTGGCATATCCCAAGCATCAGTATCACAATCTTGGGCTGGGCTGTTTCCCCAGAGAGGAACCATACAATCTCTTGTCTGAAGGACAGAAAACTGGCCTCAAGCCTTCTGACTTCTGAGTAGAGGAGGGGCTGAGGGGCCTCCCCTGACAGGGTGTATGCCTTCTGTTCATCTCCTTGGTTTCACTCCAGCACCCTGCTGCAACCCTATCTGTGCACAATGAATTGTGTGTGTCCACAGCGACACTGATGCTGTGGGTCCAAGAGAAAACCTCCAACAGGCCGGGCACGGTGGCTCATACCTGTAATCCCAGCACTTTGGGAGGCCGAGGTGGGTGGATCACCTGAGGTCAGGAGTTTGAGATCAGCCTGGCCAACATGGCAAAACCTGTCTCTACTGAAAATATGAAAATTTGCTGGATGTGGTGGCAGGCGCCTGTAATCCCAGCTACTTGGGAGGCTGAGACAGGAGAATCACTTGAACCTGGGAGGTGGAGGAAGCAGTGAGCTGAGATCGCACTATTGTACTTCAACCTGGGTGATGAGAGTAAAACTCCAAAAAAAAAAAAAAAAAAAAAGAAAAAAAAATGCAGCAATATGCAGGGACCAAAGAGGAATATCTCCCTGGCTGTATAAGCTGGAGGAGAGGTAGGGGTTCTAACTATTTCTTATACAAACTATTTACTGACCCCCTTATAGGGCTGGGGATCCATTCCATGTGGCATTTGGGAATACCTGGAGCCTCTCATGGCTGAGCCCTGTCTGGGATCAGCAAAGTCAATCAGCCCACTCCTTGCCTTGTTGCCCAGTGGGATTGCTGATCTGTGATGTCGGTTCTCCCGTCCCATCTGTATTTTCACTCCTCAAATTTGCTGGCAACCCTTGTCTGTATTCTCCTCTTCCAGTACCTTAGTCCTTGTGAACTATGCCTTCTTTTATTCCTTTCCTGCCATGTTGGTGGACTTTCAGAGACCACGGAAATGAGCTCATGTGTTCAAGTTGCCATGTTTCATAATTCCCATGAAACAAAAAAGTCCGCATGGTCACTTAAAACACATGTGCAAGCCCACTTTGTCCTCTGGGCCATCCTCTTGCAACATCTGCAGGGCATTACAATACGGCACTCTGAACAAGGGAAAGCCAAAATAATTTGGGTCATTTTGTTTGGAAAGAGAAGGCTGGAGAACAAATTAATGGTAGAGACGAGACTATCTGAGGACAATCTGCAGCTGTTCTCTTGCTCTGAGAACAGAACAAAAGGGCATGAGCAGAAAAGTGCAACATGAAGGATTTTAAGTAGATATGAAAAATCATCTCTCATGAAGATTACTTTGGTGGCCACACTGGCCTCCCTACCTGTAATCTCTCCCTCTCTACAAATGGCCTTCTGTACGTTTCATGATTTGGGATCTCCAAATACAACAGAGCACGCATTTAATCAGTTATCAATTAATTACAGAAGGCTTAACATGCTGAGCACAACGCTATGCACTGAGGAGAGAGTGATAAACCAGACAGATAAGGCCCTTTCCACTCCACACTTGTAGCTTAGCCAGAAACAAAGAAAAGTCAACAAGCATTTTCAATAAAACATAATTATCTCTCCTGTTTCACCTTTATCTACTTCCATAAATAAATTTGGCCTTATGATGCATCAGAGTGGGCTAAGGCCCATGTTTCAGGACACGTACACCGTCCTTACCAGAAGGAGGTTTACCCGATGAGGCTGCCACGTCAGGCGTAATGATTCCCATCTATCCCCATTTTCACACAGGAGGAAACTGAGGCTTACAGAGGTGGAATAAAGTTGAAAGGCCATTTATTTTATTTATTTATTTACTTATTTTTTGAGACAGAGTTTCACTCTTGTTGCCCAGGCCGGAGTGCAATGGTGGGATCTCAGCTCACTACAACCTCTGCCTCCTGGGTTCAAGCGATTCTCCTGCCTCAGCCTCCTGAGTAGCTGGGATTACAGGCATGCACCACCATGCCTGGCTAATTTTGTATTTTTAGTAGAGACAGAGTTTCACCATGTTGGTCAGGCTGGTCTCAAACTCCTGACCTCGGGTTATCTGCCCGCCTCGGCCTCCCAAAGGGCTGGGATTACAGGTGTGAGCCACCGCGCCCAGTGAAAGGCCATTTAAAGAAGTGTGTTAGTTTTCCTATTCCTTCTGTACCACATTTCACTACAAATGACGTGGCTTGAAATCACATGTTTGTTCTCTGACAGTTCTGGAGGTCAGAAAGCCTGAAATCAGTCTTAGCAGGTTAAAGTCAAGATGTTGGCAGGGCTGGTTCCAGGCGTAGGCTCTGGGGAGAATTTGATTCCCTGCTGTTTTCAGCTTCTAGTGGCCATCTGTATTCCTTGGTTTGTGGCCCTTAACTCCATCTTCCAAGTACATCACTCCAATCTCTGCTTCTATCATTATATCGCTTCTTCTCTCTGCAGCCAAATCTTCCTCCACCTCCCTCTTCCAAGAACACTCATTCTATTTAGGGGTCACTTGTATAGTCCTATAGTCCAGGATACTCCCTCCATCTCAAGACCATTAACTTAATCGCGTATGTAAAGTCTCTTTTGCTATACAGGGATTTTTTTTTTTTTTTTGAGACGGAGTCTCATCTGTCACCCAGGCTGCAGTGCAATGGCGCAGTCTCGGCTCACTCCAACCTCCACCTCCTGGGTTCAAGCAAGTCTCCTGCCTCAGCCTCCCAAATAGACGGCACTACAGGCGCACGCCACCATGCCCGGCACATTTTTTTTGTATTTTTTAGTAGAGACAGGGTTTCACTATATTGGCCAGGCTGGTCTCAAACTCCTGACCTCGTGATCTGCCCGCCTCGGCCTCCCAAAGTGCTGGGATTATAGGCGTGAGCCACCATGCCTGGCCCTATACAGGGTATTTTTTTTACAGGTTCTAGTGCATGGATTAGGCTGAGGATGTCTTTGGGGAACATTATTCAGCCTATCACAGGTAGAGAGAGGAGGACCTGCGATTCCAACCTAAGTCCTATGCCTCTGAGGCAGAGTGCCCAACCCCTTGCAGGCCTGCTTCCGGTGAACTCTGAGCTCTAGCCACATCCACAGACCATGGTGCCTCAAACAGCTCCTGCAGGATCATGCCTCCATGCCTTTTCCAAGGTGCTGTTTTTGCCTGGAATTCCCTGCTATTTGGACCCTCACAAACTGCTGCCTAGTCTTTAAAGCCCAGCTGTAGTTCTTCCCCTCAACCTCACCTACCCCAAGTGGAAGTAACTCTCCTTCATCTATGCCTGCACCGTGCTTTCAGAAACTCTCTGCACAAGCAATGGCCATATTACTTTGTAGTTATTTTTGCTTTTTTCTTCCCCTTCTCCATTTACACAGGATTTCCTTCAGAGCAAGAACCACTTCTCTTTCTTGCGCATTCTTTAGTGTCTTCTGTTGTCAAACATTACCTGGCACATAGTAGGCATATTTCCATACATATTTCTGAGCTGAATTGAAGCTAGTTAAAAAATGAATAGCATTATGAAGGTACATTGTGCAATCTTCCCTGAAGGTTAATGAAAAACGAAAATGGAGCCACATTTTTTATTTTGTTTCCCCATCAATTTACTGAGCCCAATGTTGAGCCTTATACTAGATACTTGGAATACAGAGATAAATAAAACAGGGCACCTGCCTGGGAAGTAAGGAAAATGAGATGTAAGGCTCCCCCCACCACGTGGCAGCCACCATGCTTGGCACGGCCACACAAAGTAACTCAATGAAGGGGAAGGCCACTGGAGGAGAAGGAAGCCGTCTACATGAGATTACCCACTGCCCCTTCCAGCAAATGGGTTCTAGAAAACGAGCTTCTGATCTCCTCTCTGATTGCTGGCAAGTTTGCTGAATTTCAGAATGCTTAATACAGAGTTAAAAGGCATTTTAGGATATCTTCCAGTCCAGTGTTTTTGAAACTAGGGTTTGCAACACATTTGAGGGTTGTGAAAATAATTCAGTGGATCTGAGCAAGCATTTTAAAAATTAAAATATATTAAATAGATTAGAAAAGAAATATAAAAATTCACTGAACATAGTAAGGTCAAGTATTGTTTTATGAAAATATTGTTTTAATTGCTCATCTGCATATATGTGTGTGTATATGCCTGTATAAACATACATACACACATATGTCTTTTGGATTGTCATGAAAAATGTATTTCTGACTGTAGGATACAATAAAAAAAGTGTGAAAAGTATTGTTGGCCCTACATCTGCACTTCATAGATTCTTTGTCAAAATTTTCTGATTAAAAGAAAAAAAAAAGGCAAGTCCTGGTAATAGAATCCCGCCAGCTCTTTTAACAAAAGAACTGGTAAATAAATTCCCCGTGCCCATGGGCATCCGCACTTCACACTCATCCTATCACCAACCCTGAGGACTGGATGTCCTTTTATTAAAGGAGCCAGTGGGATTCCACATAGGCCCAATGGGGTAAATAACTTGCTCAAATACATCCTGTTCTATTAGCTAGGCTGGCTTGACAAACTTATGTGGAAAGTTCCTTTAAATAGCCTACAATGCAATTTCCTTTAGATTGTCACAATCAAGATCAGAATATCCAGAAACAGTCTAATTAAATCCTCCAAACTCCTTGTTTTTTTTTTTTTTGAGTCAGAGTCAGAGTCTCGCTCCACTGCCCACGCTGGAGTGCAGTGACATGATCACGGGTCACTGCAGCCTCAACTTTTCCAGGTTCAGGTGATCCTCCCACCTCAGCCTACCAAGTAGCTGGGACCATAGGCATGTGCCACCAAACCTGGCTAATTTTTGTATTTTTTTGTAGAAAAGGTCTTGCTATGTTGCCCAGGCTGGTCTCAAACTCTTGGGCTCAAATGATCCACCTGCCTTGCCCTCCCAAAGAGCTGGGACTACACGTGTGAGCCACTGTGCCTGGCCCTCTAATCTCTTAAGATGTGTAGTAATAAGAAAAAATATGGGCTTTGAAGTTCTTCTGACCCAGGATAAAATTCCCAGCTCTACTGACCATGTGACCTCAGATGCCTGCGGGGGCTCAGGTCCTCCATCTGCACCACTGGCAGTGGCCTGGTGCACGGGGGGCCAGTCCCTTTTACGCTGCAGAGGCCTGCAGAAAATAGGAGCTTGGTACACATTAACAGCTCCCGCCTTCTACTCCCCTTCTCTTTCTATGAATATTTGCAGAGAAGTTAAAAAATAACCACATGCCAACTACACTAATGAGTCAAGGAGAAGGACTGCTGAGAAAATGGCATTTCTCCTCCTTCGACAAAAACAACAGAGCCATGTGAACCTCCATTCTGTGACTGGGGCACCAAGTGGCCGGGCCTTGCCAAGTCCCCCCCTGTGCTGTTTGCCAGTGAAGAGTTTGGAGTTGACTAAGTGCCAACCTCAGCTCGGCTGTGTGTGCTCGATCCTATGACCAGCCCAGCCCTGACCTTTTCTGGTATTTATGATGTCGGATTGGATTTTGATCACTGTTTGAGCTCTTGACACAAAACAAACAGGTTGACCCTTTTCCCTGGGAGGCACAAGTGCCAGGATTTTAATCCTGTCTCCAAACACCCCTCCCAAACAGTACCCTGCCCCACTGCCCCCATGGCAAAACAACCAAGACACAGTGTCTCTTTTGTTGCAGTAGCCAGCAGATCCCGGGGTAGCAACCTTAGGGCAGTGAATCTCAACCCTGGCCACACTTCAGCATTATGTAGGGAGCTTTTAAAAATATGGCAGGCCACTGCCCATACCAGAGGTTCTGACTTGGCTGATATGGGGTAGACCTGGGCATCATTCTTCACGTGCTCCCCAGATGATTATAACTTAAAGGCAGTGTTGACAACAACTGCACTCAGAGAAGAGAAGGTGCCCAGTTTTCCTATAAAATATGGTAGACGGGCACAGCGGCTCACACCAGTAATCCCAGCACTTTGAGAAGCGGAGGTAGGTGGACTGCTTGAGCACAGGAGTTCAAGATCAGCTTGGGCAATGTGGCAAAACCCCATCTCTATTAAAAAATATATATAAAAATTAGCCAGGCGTGGTGGTGCACACCTGTAGTTACAGCTACTCATGGTGGCTGGGGTGGTGGGTGGCGGAGGGGAGGTGGGCAGGTTGCAGTGGGAGAATCACCCAAGCCCAGGAGGTTGAGGCTGTAGTGAGCCGTGAGTGTGCCACTGCACTCCAGCCTCGGCTACAGAGCAAGACCCTGTCTCAAAAAAAAGTGGGGGAAAAAAGAAAAAAAAAAAAAGAAAATATGGCAGGGAGAGGTTAATTGGATCACCAAGATTACAGAGCCGGGGCTGGGACCTGAACACAGGGCTAGCCGACTTTTTGACTTTTACGTTTTAGCATAACAAGGAAAAATGGTTGTGATGCAAAGTTAAGACGAAAAAGACTGGTATACAAACAGGATTATATTATGATCCCAATTTTATAAAAGAATCCATCCTATATGCACAGAAAAGCATCTGAAATATTAGCAATAGCTAACTGTAGGTAGTAGAAATATACACAATTGAGTTTCATTCTTTACCTTTGTGCTGATATGGACATGCATTGTTTTATTCATGACACACATGTATAAAGTGGATCAGTCTGGAGAACCTTAATGATGCCTCCAGCAGAGCAATCCATTCTTGAAAAGGTCTAGTCAATTCTTGTTTTTTCCTTCACTATTACAATGAGGCCCAGAAGGTCTTTTTGTGCTGACTGCCCTCATCCTGTCTGGAGTCATCGTCTTACTGGTCTACAAGGAAAACACATTTTCTTTCCAAAAATTAAAAAAAAAAAAAAAAAAAAAAAGGCAGTGCTGATGTCATGGGATATCAGGGTATCTCTAAAAACTTAAGTCAAGGAAATAAACATTTGGGGTTGAGCCCCTACTGTATGTGTCTATGAGAAACAGTAAGAGCTATTCAAGGCTGGGTACAGTGGCTCATGTCTGTAATCCCAGCACTTTGGAAGGCTGAGGCTGGTGGATCACCTGAGGTCAAGAGTTCGAGACCAGCCTGGCCAACATGGTGAAACCCCATCTCTACTAAAATACAAAAATTAGCTGGGTGTGGTGGCGGCTGCCTGTAATCCCAGCTACTCAGGAGGCTGAGGAGGAGAAACCCTGGAACCCAGGAGGTGGAGGTCGCATTGAGCCGAGATGGCACCACTGCACTCCAGTCTGAGCAACAAGAGCAAAACTCTGTCTCAAAAAAAAAAAAAAGAGCTATTCAAAATCCCACTTCTATTGTAACTGCTACCAGATCTGTCTCCAGAGATATAGACTATAATCTAGCATGATTTGGAAGCCAAATGTTATGTTTTGAGATTCTCCCTGGGCTGAGCCAACAAGTCACTGTTCATTAGTTGAACTCTCATGGGAACCCTGTTTGGGGCAGATTTCTTCATTCTTCCTCACTCTGTGTCTCCATTCCTGCCTTGGACAGTGTTTCATGCTTGGATATAAACTCAGTGACTCAAGGCCCCTTGGTGACTTCAGAGTCCCTGTTATTTGCTCCTTTAAAGGAACAGAAGGGAGAAAAATATATCGTAGAATCCAAAGAGCCCAGAGGCCAGAGACCTAATTTTGTTTATTCAATAACTAATATTTTAGTATTTATTAGGCTTGGATAGGTATATAGAACCTTGAAGGCAGAGCCAGCAGGACTTACTGGAAGATAAATGTAGGGTATGAGGACAAGAGAGGTACCAAAGACGCCCGCATTTATATGGTTCTGGCTTTGCCCCTGACAGTGTGAATTTGCATCAGATCCATAGAACTGAAGAGACACTGGGCCCACCTACTCAAATCCATTTATTTTACTAATCATGCTTTCTATAGTCATTCAGTGAAGTACTTACTGAACAGATAGCTTAGGATCAGAAAGGTAGAGGGACTCGCCTACAGCTAGCAAAGATGAAACACGGACTTGTATCCAAGCGAAGTCCTCTTGAAATTGCATCATCCAAGTCAAAGACCTTCCTAGACCATCCTAGAACCTTCTTGACCTTTGCAACAAAAGGCACTGAGCTAACTCATGACCTCTAAGATCCCTTCCAGTCCTTCTTTCCTACATGTGTGCATGTCAGTAAAGCTACAAAATGCTGTTTCCTACTGCTTCTGTACAAGACTGGAAAGAAAATTCATCTTTCAACACATCCCTTTCCACTTTGACACTCATTTATTTTTTAATTGATCTCCCAATAAGGCACACACCTAATTGGCTTGAATGGTGACACAGTTAATTAGGCCAAAAAAGGAAAAAAAAAAAAAAAAAAAAAGGCCCAGGACGGTGAGCCCAAGTAGGAAGTACTACTTAATAAGAGTGGTGGCCAATTTCTCAGTGAAGAGGAATTTGTAAAAGGGAAGATCAAAGAGATAATTCAGCTTGGTCAGAATTTTAATTTAGGTCACTTTCATGGATAAATAGGCTGCAGATACTACCTTTTCCATCTAAACAGATTAACCCTCTAAACGGCTACAGAAAACTCATTCATGCATCAAAAATTTACAAACGTCTATGATAAGCTGGGTACTATGCTAGGCTACGGAGGTAAAGGCCTTGTCAATAAGGAGGCTCTGACAATTTAAGAAGGGAAACGATGATGGTAGTAAGTGGAAAAGAATTCAAAAGAAAACATTTTATTTACTTAGCATGGGTTCTGTCAGCCAGCATGCTTCTTAAGGTTGCAAGTGACTTTACTGAGACTTAAGCAATTTTTAAAAAGAGAAATTTTGCTTCAGGCATGGCTGGAACTAGAGACTCCAACACAATGTAATCTAAAATCTGTCTCCTCTTTTCAAGCTCTCAGATCTGTTTGCCCTCTCAGACAAAGTGACTGTGTAGGAAAGAGGTAACACAGCAGGCTTGACACTGCTGTCCTTAGAACGATGAACTGCTTGCAAGACTGGCCCTTGGCTGGCATCTGAGAATTGGGGTTTTGGGAAGCTTCCTGCTATTCTCTAAGAGCTCACTGTGTCTAAATTGTGCAAACAAAATGGTTTACGATAAATGCCTGCTTTCCTTCTAGGAGCCTAGGATTTTGGTATTTCCTAGATGATGTCCACATGACCAGCCCCCAATAAAAATCCTGGGTGCTGAGTCATTCATGAGATTCCCTCTTGGGCAACATTTCACGTGTGTTGTCACAACGTATTGTTGAGGGAAATGGCATGTCCCGTGTGACTCCAATGAAGGGGGGGACTCTTGAAGCTTGAGCCTGGTTTCCTCTGGACTTCACCCCATGAGCCTCTTTCCTTTGTGGATTCTGCCTTATACCTTTCTGCTGTAATATATCATATCTGTGAGTATGACATACACTGAGTCTTGTGAGTCCTCCTAGCAAACCAGTGAATTTAGGGGTGGTCTTGGAAACCCCTGGCGGTGTCAAAATGACAAATGGTGGTTCCAGCTTTGCCTCATCATAGTTTAGCAAATAGAAAGAGTACCTTTCTACTGGGCGCGGTGGCTCACGCCTGTAATCCCAGCACTTTGGGAGGCTGAGGCGGGCAGATCCCCTGAGGTAAGGAGTTTGAGACCTGCCTGGCCAACATGGTGAAACTCCATCTCTACTAAAATTACAAAAATTAGCCGGGTGTAGTGGTACGCGTGTAATCCCAGCTACTTGGGAGGCTGAAGAAGGAGAATCACTTGAACCCTGGAGGTGGAGGTTGCAGTGAGCTGAGATCACACTGCTGTACTCCAGCCTGGGCAAAAAGAGCAAGACCCTGTCTCAAAACAACAACAACAACAACAACAACAACAAAAAGAGTACCTTTCCCAACAGCGTTTAGCAAAAAGCCTTGGCGTAATGCTTACTAGTTCTGATCGGCTCAGCTTGGGTCACATATCTGCCCTAAACCAATCGCTATAGCCAGGGAGATGTCTGTGGTCTTGCAGCTGGCCAGGACTGAGTCATGTCCTTATCCCTTCAGCCAGGGATGAGATCAACACCCCTCACACACACTAAAAACCAACTGAAACAAGCAAGGAGAGATATGGTTTTCAACAGAGAATCAGCTATTCTGCTAATGTTACTGGAAGGAAGAAATGTATGCTGAGCAGACAGAACACCACAACTACCACAGTAGAGCACAAACGCAGTATATTATGAGGAAGCATGTGTTATACTGAAACATCAAAACCACAACAACAGAAAGAAAAATCACAGACACAGAAGAGACAAATTCACTCTCTCACTCTAAATCTGCGCTTCCTTTTGTATACCCCACCTAATTTGTAAACTGGGAAAGTAGGTCATGTACAAATCTTTTTTCTTTTGTACCACACCTGACCAGAACACCTATGTCTTTCCTTTTCTTTTTTTTTTCTTTTTTTTTTTTTTAGAGACAGGGTCTCATTCTGTTGCCTAGGCTGGAGGGCAGTGGTATCTCAGCTCACTGCAGCCTCCACCTCCTGGGTTCAACTCAGCCTCCCAAGTAGCTGGGACTACAGGTGTGCACCACTACACCCAGCTAATAGACACACACACACACACACACACACATTTCTTTTGAGTCGGAGTCTCACTCTGTCGCCCAGGCTGGAGTGCAGTGGCGCGATCTCAGCTCACTGCAACCTCCACCTCCCGGGTTTAAGTGATTCTCCTGCCTCAGCCTTCCAAGTAGCTGGGACTACAGGCACACACCACCACGCCTGGCTAATTGTATTTTTTGCAGAGATAGGGTTTCTCCATGTTGGCCAGGCTGGTCTCGAACTTCTGACCTCAAGTGATCTGTCCGCCTCAGCTTCCCAAAGTGCTAGGATTACAGGCATGAGCCCCTGCACCCAGCCAACACCCAGCTAATTTTTATATGTTTTGTATGGACAGGGTTTCGCCATGTTGCCCAGGCTGGTTTCGAACTCCTGAGCTCAAGGGATCCACCAGCCTTGGCCTCCCGAAGTGCTGGGATTACAGGCGTGAGCAATGGCAGGTGCCCTGGACACCCATTTTAACCCTTTAATAGCATTTGATTCTGCTGTTGCACTCAACCTTTGCCTTAGTTCAGGCCATGATCATTCCTTACATGAATTATTGACATGGCTTCCTAATTGGATGCTCTGTTTGTGGTTCCTCCAAACCATTTCTCTGACAAGCGCACACTCACCTTTCTGCACTGAGGACTGATTAGTATGACCTGGTCAGTCTTCTCCTTATGAGACTGTCAGTGGATTTTCAGTGTCTTCCAGAAAAGGCCAAACTCCTTGGCATGGCACAGCATGCTAAATCCTCCATGACCTAGCTCCTACCTACTTTTCTATCTGTCATCACCTTCCCAAACCCTCCGCTCTCACCAACCAACTGATTCTTTGTACTAAATATTACAGCCATAGGGAATGCAACTGACATAGGGAACACACCACGCTCTATCATGCCTTCCTGCCTTTGCTCCCTTCTGTGCCTTTTGTTTGGAATGGCCTATTCGTTCCCCTTTTCCCAGGTGGAGATCTCCAGTCAATCAACAAGGACCGATTTCTCTTAGGTTATGGGGGACGTCTTTCCCAGGTTCCAAAATTAATGACTGTGTCTCCATGGCAACACCATTATTTTTGGCACATGACCCCTTTTCTCTCATCATAGTCCTTTATCTTTGTCTGCCCTTCTGAATTCTCAGTTAGAACGGGACCTCCATGAAGGCAGGTGAACCATCATATCCATTCTTTTTTTTAAGTTTTTTTATTTTTTTTGAGACACAGTCTCACTCTGTCATCCAGGCTGGAGTGCAATGGTGCAATCTCGGCTCACTGCAACCTATGCCTCCTGTGTTCAAGAAATTCTTAGCCTCAGCCTCCCAGGTAGCTGGGACTACAGGTGCGTGCCACCATATCTGGCTAATTTTTGTATTTTTAGCAGAGATGGGGTTTCACAACGTTGGCCAGGCTGGTCTCGAACTCCTGACCTCAGGTTATCCGCCCACCTTGGCCTCCCAAAGTGCTGGGATTACAGGCGTGAACCACCACGTCTGGCCCATCTTATCCATTCTTACAAACTCAGTACTGATTTAGAGATTGATGAGGAATAGTGCTTCAAAACCTGTGGAATAAATCAACTCGTAATAGTGGAGGTGGCTGTAATCTTGGCTCTGCCACTTGCCAATTAGATGATTTTAGTATTAAGTATTATTTAACCTTTTTAGGCATTTTTTTTTTCTCTTCTAAAACGCGGACTGGACTGTTATCTGCCGGGTCTTTTGTGAAGATGAAAGAAGCTAACGTATGTATGATACCTAAACTGTATGTACAGCAGTCCCCAACCTTTTTGGCACCAGTGACCAGTTTCATGGAAGACAATTTTCCATGAAGGGTGGTGGGGGGGAAGGTAGGATGGTTTGGGGAAGATACTGTTCCACCTTAGATATCAGACAATCAGGCATTAGCTAGATTTTCATAAGGTGCATGCAACCTAGATCCCTCACATGCGCAGTTCACAACAGGGTTTGCGCTAGTATGAGAATCTAATCCCAGCGCTGATCTGACAGGAGGTGAAGGTCAGGCTGTAATGCTTGCTTGCCTGGTTCCTAACAGGCCACAGACCACACTGGTCTGGTGCCCAGGGTTTGGGAACCCCAGGTCTAGACCATACCAGGCTTATTAAAAGCAGGTTCTCATGGCTCACGCCTGTAATCCCAGCACTTTAGGAGGCTGAGGCAGGTGGATCATGAGGTCAAGAGTTCAAGACCAGCCTGACCAACATGGTAAAACCCCATCTCTACTTAAAAAAAAAAAAAAAATTAGCTGGGCATGGTGGCATACACCTGTAATTCCAGCTACTCAGGAGGCTGAGGCAGGAGAATTGCTTGAATCCGGGAGGTGGAGGTTGCAGTGAGCTGAAATCGCGCCACTGCACTCCAGCCTGGACGACAGAGTGAGACTCCGTCTCAAAAAAAATAAATAAATAAATAAATAAAATAAAAAATAGCAGGTTCTCTAAAAAACGTACCATATTAATAATAAGGGGAACAGGCTATAGGGTGTATCAGAACTCTTTGTATTATCTTCATAATTTTTCTGTAATCTAAAACTGTTGCCATAAAAAAGTTATTTTTAATAAAGAAAATAAAAAGTCCATTACTGTCGACCAACCCTACCCCACCCCCCAACTCCCAATATAAGGCAGGTGTTTCAAGGACTCTTACATGGTTTGGTTCTGTGTCCCCACTCAAATCTCATGTTCAATTGTGATCCCCAGCGTTGGAGGTGGGGCCTACTGGGAAGTGAATGGTTCACTGGGGTGGATCCTTCACGAATGGTTTAGCACCATCCCTTGGTATTCTGGTGATAGAGTTCTCATGAGATCTGGTTTTTTTAAAAATGTGTAGCACCTTCCCCTACCCTCTTTTGCTTTTGCTTCTGCCATGTAAGATGCCTGCCCCCGCTCTGCCTTCTGCCGTGACTGTAAGCTCCTTGTGGCCTCCCAAGAAACAGATACTGCCATGCTTCCTGTACAGCCTGCAGAACTGTGAGCCAATTAAATCTCTTTTCATATAAATTACCCAGTCTCAGGCATTCCGTTTTTTTTTTTTGAGATGGACTTTTCACTCTTGTTGTCCAGGCTGGGGTGCAATGGCTCAATCTCTGCTCACTGCAATCTCCACCTCCCAGGTACAGGCAATTCTCCTGCCTTAGCCTCTCGAGTAGCTGGGATTTCAGGCATGTGCCACCATGCCTGGCTAATTTTGTATTTTTAGGAGATATGGGGTTTCTCCATGTTGGTCAGGCTGGTCTCGAACTCCCAACCTCAGGTGATCCACCCGTCTCGGCCTCCCAATGTGCTGGAATTATAGGCATGAGCCACCGTGCCCAGCTCAGGTATTTCTTTACAGCAGCGTGAGAACAGACTAATACAGGCTCCCTTTGTTATTTATATTGTAGTATACAATGTCTCAAAAATAAAATTTAAAAAGAGGATTATTGGCTGGATTTGGGGAATCTTCTCTTTTATCTCATAATAATTTTTGCTGCCATGGAATATGACCTGTGGTCATTTTTGACATCTAAGCAGAAAAGAAGAGAAGCCTAAAATCATCATGCCTTCTTTGTCCCTAAAATTCATCAGAAGGCAAATAAGAAAATAAAAGCCAGACCTTCCTTTTCTGATGGAGGTGGTTATTAATGAAAAAACTATCCCTTTGCTTCTAGGGAAGCTGGTAATTTCCACCAGGACCTACTCTGGTTGACAAGTGTTCCTTTAAAAGGCCCCTCCATTCATTTCAATAAGGACCCTCCATT
This sequence comes from Pongo abelii, assembly GCF_028885655.2. Classification (NCBI taxonomy): domain Eukaryota; kingdom Metazoa; phylum Chordata; class Mammalia; order Primates; family Hominidae; genus Pongo; species Pongo abelii. Next base: position 40,077,473 of record NC_085929.1, read on the forward strand.
CATCTCAATAAGGACCCTGCATACATACCTCTGCCTGCTGCATCCTTCCAGATGGGCAAGCCCAGTGCATGGTGCAGAGAAGAGACCAGCATATTTGTCTTCATTGACAGGCCACGTATGTCTTTGTCATATATTAGATGCTTCTAATAATCTATGTATATGCATTTAGGAGGAAAAAAAAAGTTGTGTCTTCTTGATAGTCACAGAATGGTTCCTCTCTTCACGGATAGGCAGATGAGCTGCAAGTTGTTCCCTCTTGTAATTTCGAGGGAAGATCGTAAATTCTAATGGGTCCTAACTGAATCCGTGCCCTTTTGTGGATGTGAATGCTTTTGAGTCTGGTTAATTCGATCACACTTTCTCTTGGTATTGTGTATCCTTCTAGATCCAGGGGAATGAATACATTTATTTATCTTCTGAAAGAGGAAATTCACTACTAGATGTTCAACTATCTGTGGCCCTAGAAGTGAAAATTCACAGTTCATGCATCTTTTGAGGCTAGTGTGGATTACAAATAAGAAGGGAAAGCAAGTCAGAAGCACATAAAATAGGAGTTTAAGAAAAGTCAAGTCAAAGAGCACATGGATTGTGAACTATGAGTTATGAACTGAAAAAGAAGTTGTGGTGTTCCCCGCCCTGTGTCCAAGTGTTCTCATTGTTCAGTTCCCACCTATGAGTGAGAACATGCAGTGTTTGGTTTTCCGTCCTTGCGATAGTTTGCTCAGAATGGTGGTTTCCCGCTTCATCCATGTTGCTAGAAAGGACATGAACTCATCCTTTGTTTATGGCTGCATAGTATTCCATGGTGTATATGTGCCACATTTTCTTACTCCAGTCCACGGGGTGGGGGGATGGGGGAAGGGGGAAGGATAGCATTAGGAGAAATACCTAATGTAAATGATTAGTTAATAGGTGCAGCAAACCAACACGGCACATGTATACATATGTAACAAACCTGCACATTGTGCACCTGTACCTTAGAACTTAAAGTGTGTATATATATATATATAAAGAAATTGTGGAAGGTTTAGATTTCATTTCTTGGGCCAGTCGTTATTAACCACTTAAAACTACCAAGTCCACTCATATTCCTAAAGGACCCTACACATTTCCATCAGTAACAGTGGGTCATTAAGGAAGTGGTTCTCAACAGGGAAAGACATTTCCCCCAGGGTACATTTGGCAACGCCTAGAGATATTTTTGTGTGTCATAGCTGGAGGGGCATAGGATAGAGGGAAGAGGCTAGGGATACTGCTAAACATCCCACAGTGTGAAAGACAGCCCTTCCACCACAAAAAGTTATGAGATATCATCTTAAACTCAGTCAGAATGGCCATTATTAAAGACAAAAAATAACAGACATTAGTGAGGATGTGGAGAAGATGGAACTCTTACACACTGTTGGTGGGAATGTAAATTAGAAGAAAACAGTATGGAGATTTCTCAAAGAACTAACAATAGAAGTACCATTCAACCCAGCAATCCCACCACTGGGTATCTAATCAAAGGAAAAAGAAATCATTATATAAGAAAGACACCTGCACTCATGTTTATCACAACACTACTCACAATAGCAAAGACATGAAATCAACCGACACGCCCATCAATGGATAATGCAAATGTGGTATACAGATGTATATCACGGTACAACGAAATACTATTTAGCCACAAAAAAGAATAAAATCATGTCTTCTGAAACAACATGGGTGGAACTAGAGGTTACTGTCTAAGTGAAACAAGCCAGACAGGGAAAGTCAAATATCACATGCTCTCATTTATAAATGGGAGCTAAAAAATGTGTACACATGGAGGTAGAGAGTGGAAAAACAGACAATGGAAACTCGGAAGGGTGAAGGGATGGAGGGGGGTGGATGATGAGAAATTAATGTGTATAATGTGCATTATTCGTATAATAGATACCCTAAAGGCCCTGACTTCACCACTGCAAAATCTACACATGTAATAAAATTGTATATGTACCTCATACATTTGTACAACTGTTAAAAACACAAAAAGACATATACAGCCCAAAATATCAATAGTGCCAACATGGAGAAACCCTGTACTAAGGAAAAGATTCTCCAGTCACTGGTGATAAGCAGGCCACTGCGGAGGGATAAGAGTGGACACGAACCTGTGCAATTTGAAAAGACCCTACAGGTAATTCCAACACTTCAGCTATCCTCCTCCTCATGGCTCAGAATTATTGTTCAAAAGGCAGAGCTGTCAATGATCATGAGGCTGCTGCTTAGCCTTCACATGGCTATTAATTCAATTTGGCCTGTTGCTTATGGAGAGTAGGAGTAACCCTGACTTTCATGTAGGATTCCCAGACAAGATACATCTAGAACAAACAAGAAAAAGGAAACTGGCTTCTTTTCTTAGCACATGATTCTAAAGGTGTGGACTTTATCCCCATAAATTCATTCAATAAGCCATTTGTTTCTTGCCTCAAGGGATTTGTTTATTGCCTTTATTAGGTCCTAATCTACTCACTCACCCTCTTTGTCCAGAATGTCCTTGGAAAGCCCTGTCCCCTCTATGCATCCACAATAGCTGTGTCTACGATCAAAATCTCTTGAACTCAAAGCAGCTGATATTAAAAGTTATCTAGCAACCCCATCTCTACTAAAAATACAAAAAAATTTAGCCAGGCGTGATGTTGGGTGCCTGTAGTCCCAGCTACTTGGGAAGCTAAGGCAGGAGAATGGTGTGAACCCGGGAGGCGGAGCTTGCAGTGAGCCGAGATTGCGCCACTGCACTCCAGCCTGGGCGATAGAGCAAGGCTTCATCTCAAAAAAAAAAAAAAAAGTGATCTAGCTAAAAAATTCACATTAATCACGGGTAATACTAAAATGTTCCTAGAAATATCAGATCTTTTCAAGGAAGGCTAAGTCAGTCATATGAATTTCTAATGGACTGAGCATTAAAGAGCATAACTTGTGCATATGATAACAAGTAGTTGCTCAATAAATTTATAAATGTCTGAATGAGCAAGAAGAGACATCATGGCAGAGCAGCTTCCTGGAGTTCTGGATTTAATGCTGTTTTGCTTTTCAATATTTCTTCCTGATATTCTCAAAGAAATCCCAAATGTTTTTGTACCACAACTCTGTCCCTTGACCTCCCCTCTCTCCTTGCCCCCAACCTATACAAACACTTGCTTCCAGGAAACAGACAGTTGGTCTCCACATGGGAGGGCTTACCAAGAGATGGTACCTATTCCAACATGGGAGACACAAGCAGGATATTTACAAAAGAAAAAAAAAAAATAGCAATGGTGCAGATGCTCCAGGACCCTGTGGTCAAACAATAAATGTTAATCAAGGAAGAGTCTGCTAAGACCCCCAAATCCTCTCTTTGACTGACTCAGCTCTTTCTTCTTTAGTCTATGGTCCTACTCGCCCTCCTTCTCCCCTGTACAACTCAAAGATAAAAAGAAAAGCTAGAGAGATATTGCTAATAAAAGTAATCACAACATATTTTCTGGATTCTAAGAGGCTGTTGATTGTACAATATATCAAAACATTTGCCAGGAGAAAAAGACCATCTGTCAAGTTGCTTTTGTAAGTCACATCTCAGTTTCGGAAATGGGAAAATGTGCAAAGTCCTGTATCACAGAACTGAGATAATATGACAAAATGCCTGCAAAATACTAGGTGAATTACGTATTTTGCTCCTAACATAATATTCTCATTGAGAATGAGAAGCTGAATTGTAAAGTGCACAGAAGCGTGCGGCCTCAAACCCAGGTCTTGGAATCATCCCACTCTACAGCCTGTACTTTCCCCACTGGGATACACGGCCAGCTCTTTCCAATTAGGAGCAAACCCCCAACTCCCATGCTTTCACATAACCATTTCTCAGGCTTCTTTCCCCATCTTGATAGAGATTATTTTTGGAAATGTGTTTACTCCAAGGCCTTGTATTGTCTCCTCTGATATTAAGAACCTCTCCCATCCTGAATTGTTTAGAGGTATGTAGACAGCCATCTTATTGTGATTACAATAAAATGACTCAGCTGGGCACAGTGGCTCACGCCTGTAATCCCAGCACTTTGGGAAGCTGAGGCGGGAGGATCGCTTGAGCCCAGGAATTTGAGACCAGCCTGGGGAACAAAGTGAGACCCTGTGTCTGCAAAAATAAAAAATTAAAAAAAAAATAGCCAGGCGTGGTAGCACATGCCTACAGTCCCAACTACTGTGGAAACTGAGGTGGGAGAATCCCTTGAGTCCAGGAATTTCAGGTGGCAATGAGCTATGATCCCACGACTGCACTCCAGCCTGGGTGACACAACAAGACCCTGTCACAAAAACAAAACAAAACAAAACAAAATAGCTCTAATATTAATAACAGCAGAAGCTAACACTGTCAAGAGCTTACTGCGTCAGGTACAGTATTAAGACTTTGAAATGTATCATGTCACGTTACCCTCACACCAATACCCCATGGGTATCATTCTCCCCATCTTGCCCACAGGAAACAGAGGTTTAGAGTTGAGCAACACCCCGACGTTGCAAAGATGGGAAGAGGATGCAAAGCAACCCCAAGGAAGGGCCCTTGACACATCTGTCCCTCCACCCTTAGAGTAAATACTTGAGTTGGGAAAGGGAGTGGGGAAAGAAACATCTCACATCTACCTCCAGAGATGTCTTTCCTCCCCTTGGTGAGGAGCCTAAAAGTGTCCTCCAGCTCACCTCCCTGAGAGTCTGAGCCCTGTGTGTCTAAGAAAGCCCCACAACTGATAGAGAGGTCTGTGGAATCCTGGTGATGGATCCATGAGGCTCCTCACTCCCACCCAGCAAGCAGCACAGAGCCAGAGACCCAGGGCATGGCTGGCTTTACAACGCAGTGGCAGCTGAAGGCAGCAGCAAACATCACTCACTGTGTGTGGGCTGTACAAAGAGGAGCTCAGAACACAATCAGGGGAGTCCAGTGATCCCATCTCGTGAATTCTGCTCAGCATCCGTTCCGTTGCTCCTCCTCGCAAATCACAGCTTGCCAATCACACCGTGCCCACTCTTTGTGCTTGCTGATTTCATCCTGCTCCCATCCAATGAGCCCTGTGTTAGATTCATCAAATCCCCTCCGCTGTCCCTGCAGGACTGCGCACTACAGGGCTGCCCAACTGGATTCTACACTGGGGCTCACCTGGCCATCCAGAAAAGGAAACTGTAACAATCTGGTGAGAATACCTATTTTAACACCAAAAAAGCTCTATTTCAAGTTTATTAAAAACAACAACAACAAAAAACACCTGAAGAGACCCCTAGCCCTGACCCTTCTTGTAAGATCTAGACCTGTTTACCCCATCTCTGCATGTCCAAAACTGAACTCGCCATCCAGCACTATTCACTCTACGTCCCCATTCATCTCTAATATGCATTCCTTGCTCTGACTCCAAGGCTAACATCCCGCTATGGGCCACAGTGGTCTTTTTGCTGAGACTGAAGCCTCCTACCTGCTGCCAACTCTTTTTGAAAGTACTGTTTTCCTGTCTCACTTTTTAGATCACCCCCACATGTCAGCCAAAGGGATCTTTTCAAATCTTCTAAACTGTCTTTCAATGACCTTTGGAGAAGACCCAAAGCTAACACTTAATAAGACCCTTTATACCTCTCTTACCTTATTCCCCACCACTCACTTCACCAAGAAACATCCGCTTTACTTGCTCATTTGACAAATATTTATCGGGCACCTTCTATGTGTCAGGCACTGTTCTAGGTGCTGGGACACATCAGGCACAAAACAGACAAAGATCCCTGCCTTCCTGGTGCTTACACAGAGTTAGCCCACCACACCCATGGGTTCTGCATCTGTGGATTCAACCAACCTGGACTGAAAATATTTGGAAAGAAAACTGCCTCTGTACTGAATATACACAGATTTTTTTTTGTCTTCTTACTATTCCCTAAACAATACAGTCTAACAACTATTTACTTAGCATTTACATTGTATTAGGAATTATAAATAATCTACAGATGATTTAAAGCATACAGGAGGATGTCCACAGATGATGTGCAAATGCAATTTTTTATATATCAGGGACTTGAGCATCTGCAGATTTTGGTATCCATGGGAGGTCCCTAGAAAGAACACACAATAACCAGATGGAGCCAGCTGTATCCTGGTACCTGGGTCTGTGCTGCCTATGGGGTGAGGCAGAACAGCCTTCTTGATAAGTAATTACATATTCATTAGAAGGTGATGAGTCCTCTTGAAAAAAAAAAAATGAAAGAGTAGTGGAGAAAAGTGGGATGGTGTCTCAGGCTGTAGGATTCAATAGGACAGTCAGGGAAAGCCTTGCTGAGAAGCTGAGGTTTGGGCAAAGACTCGAAGGGCATTATGGTAGCAAGACAGGGAATGATCTGGAGGAGGAGCATTCCGGGTACAGGGAACATCAGAGCAGAGGGCCAAAGGTAGGAGCCTGTCTGGTCTGTTTGAAAAGTAGATTGAGGGGCCGGGCGTGTTGGCTCATGCTTGTAATCCCAGCACTTTGGGTGGCCGAGACAGGCAGATCCACTGAGGTCAGGATTTTGAGACCAGCCTGGCCAACATGGTGAAACCCCATCTCTACTAAAACTACAAAAAATTAGCCGGGTGTGGTGGCACATTCCTGTAATCCCAGATACTCTGGAGGCTGAGACAGGAGAATTGACTGAGCCCGGGAGGTGGAGGTTGCAGTGAGTGGAGATCACGCCACTGCACTCCAGAGTGGGTGGAGAGAGAGAGAGACTCCATCTCAAAAAAAAAAAAAAAGTGTACATTGAATGTTTATTTCAGTTTCTGTCTGGATCACTCTCTCTAATTTCTCTCTGGATCTCAGATCTTCACAAATGCTGCTCCCTCTAAGTGAGACCAGAGGCCAATGCATCCACCTCTCTCCCTTTAGAAGCCCTCCTGACTCCCTCCAACTTCCCTCACTAGCAATGCTTTCCCTAAAATGTGATTCGACCTCACCCTGACTTTTCCCTTTCAAGAGACTTTCTACACTTGAATGTAACCGTGTGTTCAGATGTATCTAGAATCTAGTGGTTAAGTGTTGGCTCTGAGATCAGTCTGGCTTCAGTCCAGGTTTTGCCACTAACTTGTAGTTAGTGATTTCAGGCAACAGACTTAAAAGAGTTTATGAAGGCTAAATGAGATGGTTCAGGGCATGACACATAAAACCCATTTAATAGATATTAGCAACAGGAGGGTAGGGGCTGGGTCTGTCTCAGTTAATATTTTACCCCCAGGGCCTAGGGCAGGCCAAGAGGCTCAGAAGGTAGTAAATTAATGAAAGAATGAATAACTGAATGGGTGCAGCAGGCAAGGAAGGAAGGAAGGGAGGGAGGGAGGGAGGGAGGGAGGCAGGCAGGCAGGCAGGGAAAGAGGGAAGGAGGGAAGGAGGGAGAAAGGAACTCAGGAAGGTAGGGAGAGGTTAGGGTTGGTTTCTGGTCTGTGAACTCTCCGAAATTTCAGGGTGAAGAACAAGAAAAAAAAAAAAAAAGAAGTTAGCCACAGTGGCTCACGCCTGTAATCCCAGCACTTTGGGAGGCCGAGGTGGACAGATTATGAGGTCAGGAGATTGAGACCAGCCTGGCCAACATGGTGAAACCCTGTCTCTACTAAAATACAAAAAATCAGCCAGGTGTGGTGGTGCACGCCTGTAGTCCCAGCTACTCGGGAAGCTGAGGCAGGGGAATCACTTGAACCCGGGAGGCAGAGGTTGCAGTGAGCCGACATTGTGCCACTGCACTACAGCCTGGTGACGGAGTGAGACTCTGTTTCACAAACAAACAAACAAACAAACAAACAAAAAACCTAAGACATAGAAAGAAAAGAAGGGAACTATCACTTATTAGGTATTGTGCAATACAGAGCCATTACCTGACTTCATCACCAAAACAAACCCTATGGGGCCGTTATTAATGTATCATTCCCTCACTTTTATAGAACAACAACAAAAACGAGGCTCTGAGAAGTTAAATGATCTTTCTAATATAGCAAGACAAGGCAGATTTGCTTCAAAGTTAATCTGAAAATAATGAAAACCTCTTCACCCAATTCTACCAGGGAAAAAAATCCTTGGTGTTGCTTCAATGGTGTACATCTTGGCTGGACTAATGGAAGAACCAGTAGTGTCTATCAAGAAAATCAAAGCGCTAGTTTCTGATTCTGAGTAGAAGGAGGCTGGTTAAGAGAGGCGGAGAAAGCAGGAGGGTACAAGGAAGAAATAATGGAAGAGGTCATCAAAATTTTCCAAGTGGAAAATCAACTAGGAGCTAGAGGACGTTAAAGACCTAAACAAAACCATGAAAACTGGTAGTGAGGAGGGAACTTTATCAATACTGGGAGTGCAAGAGAACTTTTTATTTATTTATTTTTTGAGACAGAGTCTCGCTCTGTCGCCCAGGCTGGAGTGCAGTGGTGCAATCTTGGCTCACTGCAACCTCTGCCTCCAGGGTTCAAGAAATTCTCCTGCCTCAGCCTCCCAAGTAGCTGGAATTACAGGTGACTGCCACCACGCCTGGCTAATTTTTTATATTTTTAGTGGAGATGGGGTTTTGCCATGTTTCCCAGGCTGGTCTTGAACTCCTGACCTCAGGTGATCCACCCACCTTAGCCTCCCAAAGTGCTGGGATTATGGGCACGAGCCACTGCGCCCGGCCCAGGAGAACTTCTAAAGGCCCAGTACAGATTAAAAAAAAATGCCCAGGACTTTTAGCAAAACTGTATGATTGCTAACCAAGAACAGGCCCAGCCTCGCTCTTTCCCAGCTGAATTCCAGCGCCTTCTGTACTAGGAGCACATCACCTCTACAGACACCAGCTGTTGGTGTCATTTTAAAGCCCTTTGAGAATTTCATCTTTTAAAATTTCTGTTTTTCTTCCCCGGGGCAAAATAGTCTCTCAAGTTTAGGAACTGTCAGGAGTGAATGTGAGATGCGTGGAAATCTGTCTATGTTGAGCCCTAGAAGGGGGCACACTGGGCCAGCCAAGAAGGGAAGGCTTTAATAAGGAAAATCTGACTGGCATGAGGTCATGGGATTGTCTTGAAAGGTCTTCTTTGATTCCTTTCCTATGGGCTAACAGGGCGGGGGACACTGAACTTCATTTGGAGATAAGGGAAGGCAGGAAAGGTGATTTAAAGTCAAAGAAAAAGGGGCCAATGGGACAATACCAAACTTAACCACAGGAGAGAGGAGGAAGGAAAGGGGAAAGAAACACCCAAGGTCCAAGTGTCTGTCAGGCACCAGGATCACTGAATCACCTCTTCAAATTTCACACAACCACTGTGAGCAGATATCAGTATCTTCTTTCTACAGGTACAGACGCGAGGTCAAGAGTGGTTCATTGACCTCCTTAAGATCACCCTGCTGATAAAGCAGACCAGCAGGGACTTGAAACTTGGTCTCTTTTTTGCTAAGCTCTTCTGACTCCACCAATTCCATCAGAGGAGACAGGCAGGGCGGCAAGGTAACAAAGAAAGACAAGACCTGAAGAAACTTCAAAGAGTATTAAAAAGTCCTTCGAGGCAACTGATTATAAGCATAAAATTTCTACAAATGTCTTTTCAAAAGTAATACTTCAATGTTCTTCATGTTCAGCTTTTCTACATTATGGTACAGCCCCAATGGCTCTGTGGACAGAACTGTGAGGTAATGGAGCAGACACACATTAACGATGTCCGCCATCATCCCATTCACTCTGGCAGGAGTCCTTAGAGAAAATGGAATGTGGAAAAATAATGCACATTATCTTGTACAATTCTCACAAAGACCCCGTTGGCATTATTCCTTCTCTGAGCCTAAATCAACTAAGATAACCTGCTGTCTTATTCAGTTTGAGCTGCTATAACAAAATATCTGACACCGGGTAATTTATAAGCAACAGAAATTTATTGCTTGCAGTTCCAGAGGCTGGGCAGTCCAAGATCAAGGCTCCAGCAGATCAGATGCATGGTGAGAACTCTCTGCTTCATTGATGGTACCCTTTTTCTTGAGATGCAGTCTCGCTCTGTTGCCCAGGCTGGAGTGCAATGGTGTGATCTCAGCATACTGCAACCTCTGCCTCCCGGTTTCAAGTGATTCTATTGCCTCCGCCTCCTGAGTAGCTGGGGTTACAGGCACACACCACCATGCCCAGCTGATTTTTGTATTTTTAGTAGAGACGGAGTTTCGTCATGTTGGCCAGGCTGGTCTCGAACTCCTGACCTCAGGTGATCCACCCCCCTTGGCCTCCCAAAGTGCTGGGATTACAAACGTGAGCCACCGCACCCTGCTGATGGTATCCCTTTTACTGTGTCCTCACATATAAGGGATGAACAAGGTCTGTCAAGCCTCTTTTATAAAGATACTAACCCCATTCATACAGCTGTCATGAGCTAATCACCTCCTAAAGGCTCCATTCTTAATGTCACTGCACTGGGGGTTAGGTTTCAACATAGGAACTTTGCGACGACATAAACCTTCAGGCCACAGCATCTGCCCATGGTGACAGAGTCATCAGGGTGATCCTGCCTTATTCTCTGGACATGCTGAGTCTCTGGGTAGAGCTCTTGGACCCCAACTCCAGCTACTTAAAGATGATGTTCTGGGAAGTCACATGCTGGGCCAGAATTCTGGAGACTGAGATTTTATTTCTCGAATCCTGGGAAAACTACACTTTTCTATGCTAATTTTGCTTCCCTGTTTTTGTTCTTTGAATGCCTAGATTGCCTTGGGCCCGCCCTCTACAAACTGGTGTGTATATGGTCACTTTGAGTTCTTTCACAAATCTAACTTCATCTCTCCAAAGACATTCTTAACTCCACCCACATGACAATGATTTCTCTTACTCCTCAAGGGAAAGGAGGGTGCAGAGTAAAGAGGACTGGATTCAAAGTTAGACTGTTTGGGTTCAAATCTCGGTTTCATGACTTAAGAAATGTAAGGCTCCAGGTAAACTATGCTTCCCTAAGCATCAGCTCCCAAATCTCTAAAATAGGAACATCAACAGTAATCACTTCATAGGAGGGTTGTGAGGATTAAATGAGTTTATCCATAAAGTCCTTAACAGAGTGGCTGGCACAGACTAAGTGCTTAAACATGTCAGGTGTAAGGAACCACACAGAGTCTATTAGGCCCTGAATGATACCCAGTGGCATGGCACATCTGCGGTGGCATGAGGGTGAGGAAGGCAGTGCCCATGTACGCTGGATAGTTTGACCATACCTGCTGTAGGGTGAGAATTTTACTCTGTGGCAATAAGATCCTCTTAGAGGGGAGGCATCTGTGCTTATGGATGAAATCATTATCTTGAATATTCAGCACGGCCTTCTTCCAAAAGCTTCAGATTATGGGTGTGTATTTATTATTTATGCCTTCACAAGAGCCTCCCGAAATGACGACAATCACATATTATTTCCAGTGTTTTGTGCAGTAAAAACTAAGGCACGCAGGGGTCCAAGGTAACATGTACTCAGCAGTCACACCCGTTCTAAGTGCAGTACAGCCTCCTGGGTCAGTGGACAGAGCACAGACTCCAAAGCTCTATGGATTGGGGTTCAGTTTCGCTATGTAATAGCTCTCTGAGCAAGAAAAGTAATTTAACCTCTCTTGAGCCCAGTTTATTTAACTTTCTTTTTTTTTTTTTTTTTTTTTGAGACTGAGTCTTGCTCTGTCACCCAGGCTGGAGCGCAGTGGCGTGATCTCAGCTCACTGCAAGCTCCGCCTCCTAGGTTCACGCCATTCTCCTGCCTCAGCCTCCCGAATAGCTGGGACTACAGGCGCCCGCCACCACGCCCGGCTAATTTTTTTGTATTTTTAGTAGAGATGGGGTTTCACCATGTTAGCCAGGATGGTTTCAATCTCCTGACCTCGTGATCCACCGGGCTCGGCCTCCCAAAGTGCTGGGATTACAGGCATGAGCCACCAGTTTATTTAACTTTCAAGTGTGCAAAGCTTCTAGCTCAGTGCCTAGAACCTAAGACATGCTTAAGAAATGGTAGCTAGCTTTTCGTCTGTTTTACAAACACTCATTTAGCCACTTGCCTCCTCACTAGCTCCACCATTGTAATGGTGTGTTGAATTTGCACCTTCCATTGAAGAACCAGGGGCTGCCCCAGGCCAATTTTCCCTGGCATGCCAGGGAGAGGACAAGGTCAGGCTCCCAGTGGCAGAGTAGTTGGTGGTCAGATAGGTGTAAACTGAACACAGGTCAGACAAGAGCTGCAAGGACATCTGCCTATAAAAATAAGTTTCCCATGTGAGGGACCCCTGCCAGGTATACCAGAAGTATCTCGTGAGAAGCATACCATACCCATGTCCAGCTCCCCTGAATGTTCTGTTAGGACAGGGCTGCTAGCCACTCTGGTACTAGAGAGTGTAGCTACGGGCTCAACAAACAGTCTTATTCTTGCAACAGTCCCAACAGTAAGCTATTTGGCACCTAGAAGGAGCTCAGTAAATATTGACTGAATGGGGGTGGCTCCTCACCCCGGCCAATAATGGTATGTCTGATTCTTTCTGCTAAGAATTGGTGGTTCTGAAAATCTTCCAGCTGTTGGTGCAGGCTGGGTAAAGGTGCAAACCACTGACATAGGAGGGAGGTATCTGCTACTTAGCTGAAGTCAAGCTCAGGGAAGATGGGGACATCTCTAAGAGGCTTCTTCTGATAGAGGCTGAGGATGGGTCTAACTCCTTAAAAAGGCTTCTTCGTAATTCTCCCAGTAATGAATTTAGGAACAAGGGGCTTTCACAGCGCCACAAAGGAATCAAGCGCAATCTGACCAAGAGCCACTGCAGCCCCAGACAACCAGCTGTTCTCAAAAAGAGAAAAACTAGCCAGGCCACATCGTATCCACATCACTACAACTGTTTACAGTGAAGGATGTCAACAACAATTGCCTTTATGAAGGACACTCTCTTGGATCAGAACATTCTACATTTATGGGCCTGGGCCTGACCTAACAGGCTTTCTTCCTATTCCATGACCTGGCTTCTAATAGTTTGGTTTAGAAAAACAATCACACACATACAAAAGTGATACAAAATAGGGACATATGGAGAAGAGATGAGCTTTACTTATTTTCTTTTCATCTCTGTATTTTTCCAGAAAAATTAGGGTGGGCATGGGAAAACCTCTGATGTTTTGTACTCCTTTGCTGGTGATAGATAAAACACAATGCACTCTGCCTTGTTTTTGAGTTCCTTGAAGGCAGGTGCTGTGTTCTCAACAGCTTTAGGTAACAACAGCATCTAATGTATTCCTCTTCACAGTAGGGGCCCAATAAACGCAAGAAATAAACCAACAAAAGAATGAACAAATAAAATGCAGCCTATTAACTCAGCTCCTTGTATTCAAATTTACCTTGTCCCTGTCCTGACCTTGGCCCACATACCCTGCTCAACCCCAGGAGCTGCCTTGAATCTGAGAGTCCTCCAAATCAAGTCCTTGGGCCAGCTACGGGAGCAGCAAGAGCTCTGGTGCCTTCCCTTCCACAGATGATATCAGCGTATTTAAAATAACCATGATAATTCATGTTGTTATTGGCTACAGAGCCTCACTAGCACTACAGCCACTGCAAGCTGCAAGAGAATAAATGTGATTTCCTAGCTACAGCTCTACAATCTCTGATGACCTGTTCTGGTGACTATGGTGGTTATACTTATCCAACGGAGACTTACAGCTCTAAATACATGCTGCGGGTTGAGTTTCTTTGGAAAAAGACCCTGAGATGGATGTCAGCATACAAGAGGTTTATTAGAGAGAGCTCTTGAGAACAGCACCTATGAAAGGGAAGGGGAGAAAGCAGGACTAGGCAGAGGGGAAAATTGGCCTGTGAGGCAGTATCCGAGTGCGGCAGATGATCCTGCAGGATCTCATGTTCATCAGCCATTCCATGATGTGGGGCGTCCCAGGAAGGGGTATGGCCAGAGGCATGGCCACTCACTTCAACAGAGGCAACTGCAAAAAGGGCTGATGCCTTTTTTGAGAGCCCCCTCTGCAGGGACTGCTCCCAGCAGCTGGCGTAACAAGGCCATTATTCCCAAAGGAAAATGTGGGGGTCTAGTGCATATGACCACCATTCTCACCTGATGAGACAGAGCACAATTAGGAGCTCCTCCGTGACACCTTCCCAGCTACCTTCTCTAATCCCCTCTAGGAGAGGTGACAACTCTCACTGTCCCCTCATTACTCATCTCCTCATATGCAGAGCCAGCCACACTGCTTGACACCCAGTAGGGATTCAATAAATGCCGGTTGAAGAAATGCATCACTGAACACTCAACATCAGCATAAGAAAATGAATAAAACACCATGTAATTATAGAAAAACTGCCCCTCGTGAGTTCACTGTGATCAGGAAGAGAAAAACAAGCAGACACGATAGGGGAACTTGAAAAGAGCAGCGGATGGAAGCCAAGACACGGGCACTCTGATCTCAACTCTGGGAAAAGCCTGCATCCCTCTAAGCTTCCGTTTCTTTCTTTATGAAACAAAAGGACACGTCCACATGTTCTATGAAGATTAGAGAGCTGTGCCATATTCAGTTTCAAAAGCTGTCCTAAATGATGTCATTGTTAGTGTCATTATTGACACGAATAAGAAAAGTAAATTTTGATCCTGATAAGGGAAAGAGTCCCGGGGATCAAAATGTCATTCCCATGATTTGGTGAAGACTTTCCTCAATTATCCCAGAGCTCAGAAGCCCTGAGAAGGAAGCAGGGAGTGACCGGGGCAGGCAAGGAAATTCACTCTCTGTTCATGAATAGAAACAGAAACCAACAGGAATATCCTGTGATTTATGAAAATACTGGGATTTAAAATCATTAAGTAGTATTTTGCTTTCATAGGATATGGAGCTAAGAGGAATGGCAGAAGGGATTTTAAACACAGAAGGGGCCAGTGTGCAATTAAAAAAATACTAATAAGTAAAAATTTCACTGTCAAATTTCTTTCTCATTGTACTCATCCAGTATAGAAGAATTTTTAAAATAATATAATTTTTAAAAAGACATCTGGGAGAAGGGTATTAAAATAACAGCCTACGATTTGTGCTAAGCTGCCACTTCTCTCACATATCCATGCCACAGTTAATACACCTGCTGAGCTCACAATTTCCCACTAGGTACTCTCATATACCTTGAGGCCGTGACGAGAGTTACAATAATAGCTTTAAAGAAGCCCACCAGACTAGAAAGAATGTCTTGTAAAGCCAAATACATACATCTCCTTAAAATGATAAACCACAATGTTAATGAAAGCAAAAGCCATAAGAACATTTTCAAAAATTCTAGAATCAATACTCATCTCTACTACCTCACAGGCTTTCTTGGCAATTAGACTATCCTTCGATAAAAAGAAAACCAATGAACACACGTCCCGACCAGTATGTGAACACTCCACTATCTGCATACAAAATACACACATTTGATATTTATCTGTTAAAAACATCTCCATTTACTAAAGACATGTAAACAAGTTTCTGTTTTACTCTATTATTTTTCAAATCCAAGCAGAGTTGATATTGAACCATATTTGTAATTCCTTACCCACTGCATTAGCATGACCTCATTTGAGGTGACCTCACCTTCTTTAAAGAGTCAACCCCTATTCTTGGCATGCTGATACTTACAAGGATATCAGGAAAAAACAAATGGGCTACCATTACCTTTGAACTTGTGGAACACAGCCCACAGCTCTGCAATGTCAGTGGCAAAGGTGATATCCGTGTCAAGGACGATGACTCTCTCCAGGTTGGCGGGAAGAGTCTTGGTCAGGACAAGCTTCATCAGACCATAAATCCCAGAGTAATGTTTATTGGGGATCCAGGAAACTTCAGACTAGACAGAACAAGGCAGAGAGGGAGTTGGAGAAAGGGAAAAAAAATCGCTATATTAATTCTTTGCTTAAACATTATAAATAATGCCTAGCACACAAAAAGTATCCAATAAAAATTTGTTGAATAAATGAATGAGTTTTCTTTTAAAGATTTATATAATTTGCATTTTGACATGTGAAGTTTTCTGGAGGAAAACATATCTGAATTAAGGGAGAGGAAAAGTAATAGTTATGAAATAATTATTACTGCAAATAATAATGTTGAGATTTTTAAATAAAACTTTTGTTATTATAGAAATTAAATAGATCCACTAGAGAAAAAAAGGATATGCAAAAACATAAAGGTCCAAAAATTGAATCCCACTACATATACTTTTGCAACCAGTATCAAATTGTTCCTATGTATGTATATTTCTTTAAATCATATTCCATTTATGTGTCATTAAAGATGAGTGGGTAATAGTATTGTTAAAGCTTATGCTTATTCTTTTAAAACTGTAATTGAATAGATTACTACTGCTGCCTTCTCTTTATTCTCAGATAAACTCACAAGGAGGACCTAGTCATCACGCAACACTCTTCACCTGACAGCAATACAGGACACACACATAGGACAGAAATGAATCACCCATGGAGCACTGACATTATGATCCTCACATAACATAATGGAACAATCAATGGCTCGCAGGTGGGTAGAGTCATCAGCGAGGTACACACACGGGTGCCAA
This sequence comes from Pongo abelii, assembly GCF_028885655.2. Taxonomy (NCBI): domain Eukaryota; kingdom Metazoa; phylum Chordata; class Mammalia; order Primates; family Hominidae; genus Pongo; species Pongo abelii. Next base: position 40,094,010 of record NC_085929.1, read on the forward strand.
TTTGTGTCCAAAGGCAAGGATAAAAATAAAAGCACCAGTGTGATGAAAGCTCTCATATACGCACAGTCATTTATGAAGATCATTGTGGGCAGAGGCCCCAACCTAGCCGCTGTGGGGAGTTTCCATGGGTGCCAAAGCACACTTATTTTCAAGAGGGTAACACTTTTAATAGAACCCTTTAAAATGGGGAATATGGCCACCTTATCAGGATTCCAAAAAATATTCATCTCCTTTGACCTTACAATACCATGTCGAGGAGACGTTCTTAAAAAAATTCAAATTTAAAAATTTTGTTTTAGACACCAAAGTTTTATTCCCAAAGATGTTCATCACCATGTTACCAAAGAATAGCCACCAAAATGCCCCAAAATGGAACAATTGATTCAAACATGATACTCTTTTTTTTTCTGATAGCATACTATGTAATTGTTTAAAGCAATGTGCATTAAGATGTAATTTCTAAAAACCTGCATATGATGTTAAAGGGGAAAAAAGTAAGCTTTAAAACTGCTTTTACTTAAGAACAACTACGTGTAATCAAACCAAATGAAACACATTCACCCAAATTTTTGCAGAGGAAGAAAAAAAATAGCAAGACATCAAACTGTGTCCGGAGTTGGTTCCTTCCGGTGGGTTCTTCGTCTCGCTGACTTCAAGAATAAAGCTGCGGGCCTTGGTGGTATCACAGCTCTTAAAGGTGGCGCAGACCCAAAGAGTGAGCAGCAGCAAGATTTACTGTGAAGAGCGAAAGAACAAAGCTTCCACAGCTTGGAAGGTAACCCGAGAGGGATGCCGCTGCTGGCTGAGGTGGCCAGCTTTTATTCCCTTATTTGTCCCTGCCCACATCCTGCTGATTGGTCCATTTTACAGAGCACTGATTGGTCATTTTACAGAGTGCTGATTGGTCCATTTTATAAAGTGCTGATATCTGTGTGTTTACAATCCTTTAGCTAGACACAGAGCACTGATGGTGCATTTTTACAGAGTGCTGATTGGTGCATTTACAATCCTTTAGCTAGACACAAAAGTTCTCCAAGTCCCCACTCGACCCAGGAAGTCCAGCTGGCTTCACCTCTCATCAGTTTCAAGAAAAAGCAACCCCAACTCTGTGTATGAGTCCCTGTCACCTTACACCCAGGCATCATGGAAGAGGGGAAAAAAGACAGGAGTTCAAATCTGGGCTCTAGCCCCACACAGAGCATTTGATCTCTCTAAGCCTTGGTTTCTTTACCTGTAAAATGGAGTATGTTTCAGAGATGGAATGGGTCTCATGAGTCAGCATGGGGAACCTGTCTCATCGCTTCCCTAAATTGGCCTCTTGTGTGCCACTATCACTAGACTATGATATGTTTGAAAAAAATGTGGTTACTTAGTTTTTTTTTAAGAGTAGTTGCTCATTTTTAGAAGTTGGTAAAATGGAGACGATGCCTACTTCACACAGTGGTATAAAAATTAAAAGATATTGAAGGACTCAAGGGCCTGGTACACAAAATATACTCAGTAATAAGCTCCCGCCCTTCTTCCTGATCCCTCTATCTTATTCCATGTATTTAGCTATCAGTGCCTCTTTCAGTGCTTCCAGATGAAGGTAAGCGTCTCTAGGATGTATGCAGGAGAGCAAAACACCCTGGGTGGTAGATTCAGACACGCCTGGATTTAGATTCTAGTTATCATCACTTAATCGCCATGTCATCTTGGACAGGTTTGCTCAGCTTTTCTGAGTTTCTGCTATTTATAAAGGTCATGATTTCTTTTTTTTTTTAATTTTTAATTTTAGATTCTGGGGGTACACATGCATTTTTGTTACATGGGTACACTGTGTAATGATGGAGACTGGACTTCCAGTATACCTGTTACCTGAATGTTGAACACTGTATCCAGCAGGCAATTTTTCACCCCTCACACAGCTCTCACCCTCCCTTCTTTTGGAGACCCCAGTGTCTATTATTTCCAACTTTGTATCCATGTATGCCCATGGTTTAGCTTCCACCTGTAAGTGAGAACATGTGATATTTGATTTTCTCCTTCTGAGTTAGTTCACTTAGGATAATGGCCTCCAGCTCCATCCATGTTGCTACACTTACTTCATCCTATCAGGCAGGGTGTGGGTAGAAACAGCACATTCTCCTGGGGAATATAAGGAAGATTTAATAAAGGGACTATTTAATCTAAGTATATGCAGAATTAGAGGCAGTAACAAGAACTGTGCAGTTACTTGAGGAGGGGAAGAGTACTTGGGGCCATTACCACCCCAAAGCCAAAAGGGCCTAGGCCAGCAAATGCTGGAATCCAGAGAGAATTGCTGTATGAGTAAGGCCACCTGGCTAAGGCAGTGACCTTCAGCAGAGGGACACAGCCTACCTGTGGCAACCCATAAGCCAGAACAGGAAAAAACATCTCAACCTCACTCTCCTCCTGCCCACCAGTCTCCTGGGAGGGCAGCCCTCTGGTCAACCCTAACGAAAACCAGAGCGAAAGTGAGATTGGAGATGCTTTATGCATCAGCCTCATGGGGCATAAAGTGAGGGTTAGCGCAAGAGAGGACCTAGAAGGAAAAACCTCACACAACCAACAGAGTCATACAGTTAACACAAGGGCAAATTAAATGAACAACAACAAAATCAAAGCACAATGCCTTGGCTGGGCGTGGTGGCTCACGCCTGTAATCCCAGAACTTTAGGAGGCTGAGGCAGGCGGATCACCTGAGGTTGGGAGTTCGAGACCAGCCTGAACAACAAGGAGAAATGCCATCTCTACTAAAAATACAAAATTAGCCGGGTGTGGTGGTGCACGTCTGTAATCCCAGCTACTCGGGAGGCTGAGGCAGGATAATCGCTTGAACCTGGGAGGCGGAGGTTGCAGTGAGCAGAGATCGCACCATTGCACTCCAGCCTGGGCAACAAAAGCGAAACTCAGTCTCAAAAAAAAAAAAAAAAAAAAAAAAGCACAATGCCTTGTAAATAATAGGTACAAAACACATATCTGGAACAGATGGATGGATGGATGGATGAATGGATGGATGGATGGACGGATGGACGGATGATGGATGGCAGGCAGGCATAGGAAGGCAGGCGATTTGTCTACAGGCCCACAGCCAGCAAGATGCAAAGCTCTAAGAGTCAGAATTTGCCAGGAGATGGTTTGTGTTCTTTCCCCAAACTACATTATCCTTCCTTTAGAGTGAGCCATCGCCGTAAGATCCGAGGACTCAGTGAGGAATTCCCTCCCATGGGCTTTATAAACATCTTCCTCATGAAAGCCCTGGCCTTTGGAGCTCAGCTCAGTTTCCTCTCTCCTCTAACAATCTGCCTGAACTGAAGCTTGGCAATCATTAGTCCATGCTGCAGAGCTGTGCTATTTAATCAGACCTTTGATTAACTTATTCATCTATTTTGGTTACCATCAAAGCAGGAGAGCTGGGTAAAGACTGAACACCAGAGTGATGGGTTAAGCTGTCTAATTAGATTGCCCTGACTCTCCGTTTTATTTTTAACACACATGTGAGGCACTCAGTTACACTGCAAAACAGGAAGACTACAGGAATAAATTAATCTCAACATGAGCCCAGTCCTGAATGTCACTCCAAGTCCCCAACTTAATACATAATCAATTAAGTCCAAGTGTTCAATTAGTTGTAAAGGAGGCAATGGGATGAGTTTGTATTCAGAAAGAAAGCCCCAGGAAAAGGTGGAAAATTAAGAAATTTGGTGGTGGGGAAAGAACATGTGGTAAGAAGCAGGTACATTTATTACAAATAGCTCACCCTCTTAGAGACGGCATGATATCTAGCACACTCTTCCCCCACCTCCATCCACACTCTCCTCCTTCTTCAAGTCTCAACTTAGAAATCACTGCCTTTCAGCCACCACCACCCCCACAGCCCAAGGCTGGATTAGGGGCTCCCAAAGTAAGAAGCAAGCTGTTTCCCTTCCTCTAGTACAGCATGTTATCCTGCTGGGTTCAATTTTCCATGCCCCTCTCCTGCACTTGACTGACACTCCTTGAGGCAGGGACAATGTCTTTTTTACTGCGGTAACAACACAGTAATTATTCAAAAACTGTTTGATGAATGTGCATGACTATGGAGTCAGCCAGGCCTGAGTTCATTTTTCTCTGACATTTTCCTCACCTAGGAGCAGAAGTGTTCATGATTGCTAAAATCCAGGGTCAGGACAGAACAACGGAAGAGGCATAGTTTGTTGAGCCCTGAAGCCTGGGCTATAGAACTGGTTCTACTTTTAATGAGCTGTGTGACCTCAGGTAACTCAATTAACCTCCTGGAGTCTTAGTTTTCTCATCTGGAAAATGGGGGCCTACAATGTTATAGTATTCACAGGAGAAGGCATAGCATCCAGCCTCATGCTGGGCAAGCAACAGGTCTCCGCTAAGCCCACTTCTCCTCTCTCAGTGAATGCCTGTCAGCAATACTGAAGTTCAGATGACTCAGAATTTGGGACATGATAAAAGCAGCAAATTCTGGTACCTTTGAAAGTAAAGGGGAAGTCAGGAATGCAGATGGTTTTGTCAGGGGAAATAAGTCACTTGTCACCTTGTCCTATGTTTCTGTAAAAAATGAGGCAGGCGGATCATGAGGTCAAGATATTGAGACCACCCTGGCCAACATGGTGAAACCCTGTCTCTACTAAAAATACAAAAATCAGTTGGGCGTGGTGGCGTGCTCCTGCAGTCCCAGCTACTCGGGAGGCTGAGGCAGGAGAATCGCTTGAATCCAGGAGGCAGAGGTTGCAGTGAGCCAAGATAGCGCCACTGCACTCCAGCCTGGCAACAGAGTGAGACTCCATTTCAAAAAAAAAAAAAATCACAAGCTGAAATCTGGAAAATGCAAAGTCCCTCCCTCTGGTAGATCTCCAAAACTGGACAGCACACTTTGGGTTTGAGGAGGAGGAAAAGTGCGTGGGGGTGATTAGCCATGCAACCTTTTGGGGCAGTCTCCCCATGCAATCCACACTGGTATTAATCTCATTTCCACGCTGCAACACACTTCAGTCCAACCAGGAACTTCTTACATCATGGGGTCAATGGAGAGAAGAGCGCCCTCAAAGGCAGGCTGAGGAAACCTGGAGGGCACCAGGCAAATTTCCCTGAGAGCGTCCCATAGAGAAGTCAACACCTGGGAGAGTAATATCCCACCATGTTGTTCATCACTATCAACACGCCAAAGGGTTCATGTAATTAAAATGATAATAAAAATGAGAGTTAGTTTATTTTAATGGGCAGATCATTATTCTTGCAATGGCTGTTAATAATTCTAAGCAGCATGGTCTAAACTTCAATCAGCAAAAATGCAGTCATGCCCAAGATTATCGCCTAATTCACTTACGTAAAGGGAGCACAGACAACCCCAGGTTTTAAGGGTTTTATGTAAACTGGGGGGTTGGGGATGCTCTCAAAGGGAAATCTGCCTTCTTCAAGAAGCTGCCAATTACCAGGTAGACCCAAAGGGGAGCATCTATGAGGCGGTGTAAGTGATTCTAGGGTATATCTGATGCCAGGTGGTCCACAAAGAAGTTGACCAGATTAGCAGTATGAGCATGGAGGCAGAGAGCTGGACAGTGGACACACCTCACCTCTAATGGTGACTGCCCAAAACACAGGGGATGGAGGAAAGCCATGTCTCAATGGTGATGACACATTTCTGACCTTTGATAAATAAGGGAAAGACAGGAAAAGAGGCTGGTTTTGTCAGGAAATGATGCTCACTCCTCCAAGATGTGGATTTCCAGGAGTCATTGAGATACCCCAGTAAAGATAATAATAGAAAATATGCCTAGCACGTACTAGGTGTCAGGCATTGTGGCAAGACCTTTATATGGGCCGACCTATTTAAACCCCTCTTACCAAGATTAAGGGTTGTATATTATTTAGTACCCAAAGTTTGGGGGTCCTTTTCCTTACCTCAACTTTCAGTCCCCCAGTCCTAGATACTCTACTCTGAACTGATGTGTTTCTCTCTTCCCCTCCTTTCCCACTGGAACTGGCCTATTCAGATGTGCTCTTCACTCTTCTGATTTACTGCAGGGTCAGGACTGAGCCTCTGCCTCCATCCAGACAAATTCTCATTCTCCAAGCAGTTTTTCAGACAATTAGGTACAATGTCTTTAGAGCTGGGCATTCCAGGCTTCCAAATCTCTCTAGGCCTTAATTTTCTCGCCTGTAGAAAGGGTAATAGTAGTATATCCTGCTTCCTTCCTAAGGCGTTACTATATATGTAATCTGTAAGCTCTCCTCTACCATATTGGAAATATTTTTTGCTCAAAATAGGTTGCTTACCCATATTAACATTTTGCTGTGGATTACAAATCACCTTGACATATTTTAAAAAACTAAAAAAAAGAAGTCATCCCAGCTGCAGAATGTTTGAAAAGTCCTTTGCCTTTCATGTTGTTTCTGAGTGGTTGTCTTGGCAACCAACCTATATGTTCAGAGTATAATTGTTAAGAAACAGAAGTGGGGCGGGGCTCGAGATGCTGGGAGAGAGACACTGGCAGATGCCTTGGAAGAAGATCGTGAAATGAGCACGAGCTTTGGAGTCTGGCTGGCCCAATTCTGAATCCTGACTCTACCACAACCAGCCTGGCAAAGTCACCCCTCTAAGTCTCAATCTCCCCACCCATAAAATAGAGAAAACAATACACATTGCATGAAGTTTGAAAAAGCACTAAATGAGGTAGGAGAGTCAAGGTGCCTAGCACAATGCTTGCCACATCAGGGCTCAGTATGAGTGTTTATAATGACACATGCCATTAATCCCAGCACTTTGGGAGGCCAAGGTGGGCGGATCACTTGGGGTCAGGAGTTCAAGACCAGCCAACATGGTACAACCCCATCTCTACTAAAAATGCAAAAATTAGCCAGGCATGGTAGCGCATGCCTGCAATCCCAGCTGTTTGGGAGGCTGAGTCAGGAGAATCACTTGAGCCCGGGAGGTGGAGGTTGCAGTGAGCCAAGATCGTGCCACTACACTCCAGCCTGGGCGACAGAGTGAGACTTTGTCTCAAAAAAAAATTAAATAAAAAAATAAATAAATAAATAAAATGGTTAACAACACATAGTCTGGAGACTGACTGACTGGGTTTGAATACTGGCTCCATCATTCACTATCTGGGTCATTCTGGGCAAGCAGTTAAACCTCTATGTACCTCAGTTTTCATCTGTAAAATGGGGCTACTTACAGCACATACTCCATGGGATTGTGAAAATTCTGGTGCTATATCTAAGCAATGGCTATTGTTAACTGTTAATATTATGACTGATGATACTAAGAGCAAAAGACAACATTCACATCTATTAAAGGCATCTGCTGTCGCAAGCCTGTAATCCCAGCACTTTGGGAGGCCGAGGCGGACGGACCACCTGAGGTCAGGAGTTCAAGACCAGCCTGGCCAACGTGGTGAAACCCCGTCTCTACTAAAAATACAAAAATTAGCTGGACGTGGTGGTGTGTGTCTGTAATCCCAGCTACTCGGGAGGCTGAGGCAGGAGAACCACTTGAACCCAGGAGGTGGAGGTTGCAGTGAGCCAAGATCGAGCCACTGCACTCCAGCCTGGGCAACAAAGCGAGACTCTGCTCAAAACAAAACAAAAAAAGTCATCTGTGTTTGTGAGTATTCACCCTTGGCAGCACAGAGAAATTCCAGTTTAGCTCAGTTGAGATCATTTAATGGTACATTTATGGAACACCTTAATATGGGGCAGGTACTGAGGAGGGCAAGGGACCAGGGTCCATGATGAAGGAAACATAGCTGATGTTCTCAAGGAGTCCATGGTCTAGTGGATATTCAGTATCCATGACTGCACAACAAGTTACCTCAAAATGCAGCAGCTTAGAACAGTGTCAGTTATTTATTAACTCAAATGGTTTCTGTGTGTCAGGAATCTCAGAGTATATTCACTGCGTGGTTCTTAGGATTCCTCATGAGGTTGCAGTCATCTGAATACTTGCTCTGGGATGTAAGATCTAATTCTATGCTGACTCCCACATACACGCCTGGCAGTTGATGCCAGCTGTCAATAAGAAGGCTCAGGTTTTTGCCACTCCAGAAGGCTGCTTGAGAGTCTTTACAACATGCTAGCTGGCTTCCCCCGAAGTCAGTGGTCCCAAAGACAGCAAGGTGGAGGCAAGGTTATCTTGAAGACTTGGCCTCAGAAGTAACATGGCATCATTCCTGCTATGTCTTATCAGTTATATAGGTAAGTTTATGCAATGTGGGAAGGCACTAGACACGGGAGTGAATGAATGCTAGGAGGTGGGAATTACTGGGTGCCATCTTGGAAATTGGCTACCACATCTGTAATTACAGAATGGTATGAACTGGACTGTGATAAATTCCAAGTACAGCCATCCTCAGAGTCTGTGGGGTATTGGTTACACGAACCCTCTTGGAAATCAAAATCCAAAGACGCTCAAGTCTCTGATATAAAATGGTGCCTTATTGCATATAACCTATGCACATCCTCTTGTATACTTTAAATCATCTCTAGATTACTTATAACACCCAATACAATATAAAAATTATGTAAATGGTTGTTATACTGTATTGTTTTGGGAATACAAGAAAAAAGTCTGTACATGTTCAACATAGATGCAACCATCTATTTTATTTTTCAAGTGTTTTCAGCCCTTGGTTGGTTGAGATATGTATAGCAGTGGTCCAGTAGAAGGACAATTAAAGGAGAGTGATAAGAAAGGAGGGACAACAATCAGAGAGAGATGTCTGGAGGAAATAAACCTTAAATTTGGTCTTGAAAACTGGGTTGAAAATTGAGATTCTCAAATATTGGGAGAAAAGCATGACAGGACAATGAAGGCACAGAGATATAAACAATTGTGTGTGTGTGTGTGTGTGTGTGTGTGTGTGTGTGTGAAATAACTATAGTCTGATACACTTAATGAAAAAGCTTAGAGTTGAAAATGATAGAGATGGATATGGAAAGGTAGGACAGGATCAAATGTTGGAGAAGACCAGGACCATATGCCATGCAAAAGAGCACTGGATAATATCCCAGAGACAGTGGGAAAAACAAAAGGGGTTTCATTAGCTAAGAGATCTGATCTCATCTATATTTCTGGAATATACTCTAATGATTTACGGAGGAAAGATTAACAGAAGGCAGCTGAGAGGCATCAGAACCTTGGAGGAAGCCTGGTGAAAATCTAGATTCCCAGGATCCTACTGAGAGGTTATGATTCACTAGATTTGTGGTAGGGCCTAGAAATCCGTACTTTAAAACCAGCACCCCGGGTGATTCAAAAGCAAGTCTCCATAGATTACCCTCTAAGAAACACCAAGTTAGGAGACACAGAAAATGCTATTTCTCAAGGTCTTCTTGGCTGAATCATTTACCCTGGATCAACAACCAACTTATTTGTTCAGAAACAAGTCATAAGACAGCCCCAAGCTTAAGTGCCCCACCTGAAACTAATACTTTGTTGGATTTATGGGGATAGAAGACCTTTCTCAAATATTAATAAAAGAAAGTGTTGATGTAAGATCAGCAGTTCTTTAGCTATCTCTATACCTCATAGGCAGTTTATGACAGTGAGGCCAGGAAGGCTTCTTGGCTGTACTTCTTTTTAAATTTAGAAGTCCTGTTTCAATACAAGCAGCTCTAGGTCAGCTACAGCAAAATTCTTAGTAACCAGCATCAACAGGAGAACTGAATTGCATATTTCATGTCTTCTTACATTAGCAACTTAGAAGGAAATGTTGAGAGAGCCTGGAAGCTGTTCTTTGCAGGCGACAGCAATCTCCCATAAGCATCAGTGAACATTTATTCAGACATACAACCCTAGCCCAAAATAAGATTAGCTGGCTTGCACCTAAAAATGCTCATTATTCAGAAGTCTACTGAGCAACGATCTTCTGCAAACATAAATAACTCCAGAATGATGACAAAGGAGAAGTGAACCAAGGGGAATGTGATCGTGGATCTACAGACACATCCCTCCTCCTATCGGTGGCACAAAACCCCTTCCTCTCTCATCGCCCAGCAAGAAGCATCCTCTACTTAGCTTTGCGAAGCTTGAGGGGATTGGTCACTGGAGCATTTACAGATTGCCTGAACTCCTTCAGTACTTTATGTTATGAAATGGAGCATTTCAAAGCACTGGGAGTTCTGATTTGTGAACTGGACTGTTACAGTGGTTTAATTTCCTGAAATATAGCTGCCTTCTTAACTAATAGATTTTTCAATGCACTGAGGAGAAAATTGCATTAGCTGCTGCGTAGCCTGATCTTAATATTTTTAGAAGCTGCAATTCTTCTTATTACAGTGCACAGTATGTATTTATGTATGTAGACTTAGCACAGTGTCTGACACATAGAAGGCACTCAATGAATAGTTTTGAAAAAGTAAAACAATGCATTTACACAGACAACACTTATTGAGAACCATTGCTTCTGATGGGGATATACTGATGGACCGGCTTCGTTCATTCATCATTCGTTCATTCATTCATTCAACAAACACTTCAGCGACTTCTAAGTGCAAAGCTCTGTGCCAGATCATTGCTTTGAGGAAATAACAGCGCAGTTTGGGGAGACATAACAAATAATTTCAAAAAGGATGGTCACAGCTGTCAGAGTAGTGATTTACCCTGATAGGAGGTGGGAGTGAGGGAGGTGGGGCATGGGATGGTGAAGATATCCAGGTGGCTTTGGTGCTATTGTTCTACTTTTAATTTAGATGACATGGTGCTTTATCAGTGTATGCCATAACCTGTCTATCTGTAGTCTTCATATGTATGTGAATATGCTCATATATATGGATATCACTGCAACCGCACATGGATACTTATGTGTGTGGATATATACCCTCTCTATCTGTGGAGGACTGGTGCCAGCACCCTCAAGGATACCAAAATCCTCAGGTGCACAAGTGCCCTGATATAAAATAGTGTAGTAGTTGCATATAACCTAGGTATATCCTCCCATACACTTTAAATCATCCCTAGAGTGCTTATTAATACCTAATGCAATGTAAATACTATATATATGGCTGTTATACAGTATTGTTTAGAGAATATTGAAAAGAAAATAAATATCCACACATGTTCAGCTCAGGTGTAACCCATCTATTCTTTTCCCCTGAATACTGCCAAGTCTTGGTGGGTTGAACCCAAGAATACAGAACCCACAGATATAGATAGGTGATTATGTATGTGTGGTGTATTTAGTTATATTTCATTCCTGTTCAAAGTGCTAAGAAGAGAGATAATCATTCTGCTATTAAACACAAGTGGAAAAAAATACTTCGTTTCTGTTACCATAAATTTACTCTATTGCATGCATTCTTAACAGACACAAAAGTTGGTTCTTGTGGGGATCAAAAAAAAAATCAGATATTCAAATGGTTTGGTATTAAAATCTCATGTTAGAGGTTTAATCACGGAAATAAAAAGTATAAAAAGGCACATAGGAGAGGGGAGTGATAATGTTTAAAAAGAGGTTAAGAAACACCACCCTCCAGGATCATACAACACTAAAATAGCCACAAAACAGAGAAGTACGCAAAAGCACACACACACATCTCAAAAACCTGCTCCCTGATCTTAGCCTCTGCTGAATCCAACAGTTCTTTCCTGCCTTTCTGAATTTAATCAGAAGGCAGCTGAACCAGAAAATACACTTCTCTGTTGTCAAGTTCATCTGGATATTCGGGGAGCAATTTCTCTCGCTCTCACAACCATTCCTTCTTCCACTCTTACCTCCGCCTTCCTATGGAGCCATCTAAAAAGGGAAGCCACATAGGCTGCAATTAAAGAAGCCGCACACTGCTCTACGTTAATGAGGCACTTTGCTTTTCATTTTCAGAGGGCTCTTTAGCACTTTGTAGGGGACACCCTTGCCTGTGACAATCTCTGTTGCCAGCTGCGGAGATACACCTTGCAGGTGAGTTTAAACACACGGACAGCAACTTACAAGCAGGCAAAGAGAGTTGAGGAGGATGATCCAGAGTTGCCCCTTTTTAAATTTCTGGTTGGTTTAAAAACTGTTTTCTTTCACCACACATAGAAGGCAAAAGTCTCCTGGTGTAGTAAAAGGAAAACCTTGTCAATGGCAGTCCAAATTTCTTCTGGCTGACAGCCAAAATGAATCTCTTCACTGGTCACCCTGAAAAGATAAGGCTTCACTCAGCTCTTGTAATACATCTAACAAACATTAACCAAAGGTCTTATTGCAATTTTGAATATTTTTAACCTTGACCTTGAAGCCCTGCTTCAGAAGATTTAGACCGTGGCAATATTGACATTCACCGCCCCCTACCCAACAGGCCCTTACTGTTTAATATGATGGTTGTCAAGGCAACCAGATTGTGAGGATGGCTGTCTAACCTGTCTAGATTTAGAATTTATCATACGTGAGAATGCAGAAGGGAAAAATGTCACCCGTAGAAAGTACTATAGAAGATGGTACATGGTACAAGGTAATTCCATTGTGCTTTTACTTCCACTTGGGGATTTGGCTACTGATCAAAGGAATTCCTAATGCTCTAAATCCCCTTTAAAAAAATCACCTAATTCCAAAAGTGAGTCATTTATCTAAACATTCATTGTGTGTGCCAAATTCTGTACTAGATACTAAGGAAAGAGGAGTAAATGAAAAATGTTCCTCTTTCTTAGAAGATCACCATTAAATGGCAGAGAATATTATTATGTTTATAATAACAATAACCTTTGTTGAATGCTTACTATGTAACAGACAGTATACTAAAGCAATCTACAAGTATCTTTTAATTCACACAATAACCTTTATTACTGTGTGTGATGCAGACATCAAGGAAATCACCCAATTATAATGAATTATAGGAGCTGGGATTAAAAATCAGATTTGCGTCTTTCCAAAAACCTTAATCGTTTTTGGAAACTGATTAAAATATGATACTCACATGATTATTACGCAGTGAAATCTGTATATAAATTCTTACCAACATTCTTAGAACATACCAAAATTAATTGTACTCAGAAACGGGAAGTCAAATCAGGAAAGACGAAGGTGACTACTAGATTGAACTCATACTGTTAGCAGAAACAAACATTCCAATGCAGTTATAATAGAGTCATATAGGCCTTCTCAGAACAAATGTTTCTCCAATCTCTAAAGGACTGCAAGTGGCCAGTAACGCTCTGCTGAGAAAGCTTTTAACACCAAAATACAAAGCAGGAAGGGAAGCTTGGAAACATATGCCCAGACTCAGGAAGATTGTTACAATGGATCTTTAACTTCTATACTTTAGAGTGTGTGATATGGTTTGGCTGTGTCCCCACCCAAATCTCATCTTGAATTCCCAGGTGTTGTGGGAGGGACCTGGTGGGAGGGAGGTAATTGAATCATGGGGGCAAGTCTTTCCCATGCTGTTCTTGTGACAGTGAGTAAGTCTCATGAGATCTGATGGTTTTAAAAAGAGGAGTTCCCCTGCACAAGCTCTCTCTTTGCCTGCTGCCATCCATGTAAGATGGGACTTGCTCCTTCTTGCCTTCCACCATGATTGTGAGGCATCCCCAACCACAAGGAATTTTAAGTCCAGTTAAATCTCTTTCTTTTGTAAACTGCCCAGTCTCGGGTATATCTTTATCAGCACCATGAAAACGGACTAATACAGTATGCCAAGGAAAGTCTCAGCCTTCTAAAACTAACGGTTAGCATTTGCACATTACGGAGGGTCCTGAGCAGGAGCCAAGTGGAGCCTGGGTGTCCTCCTTCAGGACACTGATAAAGACCTGCTACAGCCCTAGTCCAGGGCTGGCTACACTTTGGAATTACATGGGCGCACTACTGGGCCTGCCCCAGAAAAACTAAACTATGACATCTAGTGGTAGGGCCTGGCATTGCTGCTTGTTTGGGTTTGGAACACAAGCCATGCTGAAGTGTCATCCAGAGTGGCCCCTACCATTGTTTTGGTGGTGTTGTTTTGTGTTACCAACAGTACCAAGTGATTCTTATGTGCAATCAAGCCTGAGGTATACAACAATTGGGAAGTGAGCCAATCAATTAATTCTAACTGGGGAAGATCAAGACCCAACTTAATAGCACAGCTCTGTAACTTTATTTTCTGTTTGCACAGAATTGCTGAGTTCCTACATAGTACATATTTTTTTTAACCCCCTGGGAATATTTCAGCGTCCTTGATCTGGAAGCAACATGGAATGATGGCACAAGCACTGTCTTCAATACAAGCTGGAGTGTGGTCAATTCCCTTCTCTGAATTTCAGGTTCTGCATCTGTAAAGCAGACACAAGGTGGCCGGGCGTAGTGGCTCACGCCTGTAATTCCAGCACTTTGGGAGGCCAAGGTGGGCAGATCCCCCGAGGTCGGGAGTTTGAGAACAGCCTGACCAACATGAAGAAACCCCATCTCTACTAAAAATACAAAATTAGCCAGGCATGGTGGTCCGTGCCTGTAATCCCAGTTACTTGGGAGGCTGAGGCAGGAGAATGGCTTGAACCCAGGTGGCGGAGGTTGCGGTGAGTCGAGATCGCACCATTGCACTCCAGTCTAGGCAACAAGAGTGAAACTCTGTCACCAAAAAAAAAAGCAGACACAAGGCCACCTATTGCTCTGTCAGCCTGAAAATGGGATGATGTACAGGAAAATACCCAGCAGAGGACCTGAAAGAATCGAGCTGCTGGTTCATTCTGAATCAAGAAGGAAGAAATATTTCATTATGTGACAGGTGGAATAAAGGCCTGATCACAGTAAGTGAGCTCGAGACGCTAGTCCTTTACCACATGTCATCATTTGTGATTTTCTCTCCTTCTTTATAATGGCTGGTTTTGGAGGGTGGGACTTATGTATATATAGAATGGAAGGGCAACACACACACTCTGGGACACAACGTACAATAAGTAATAGCAGCACATTAATAATAACAGGGGATGAGAAAGGGGAGTTTCAGCAGTGCTATTATGCCTCTGAATAAGATGTTGATCATTGCTTGCTATTTTCTCTTCAAACATGTTATTTAGCCAGTAGTGAGCAGATTTAAAACCCACTGGGGTTCTTGAATTCAGCCTGGCTGAGTGGTTAAATCCAATGAAAATATTCTAGTTAGATGAGTTTTTATCCAAGGGAGTTGAGTATACAAAAGCATACATAACCGGTCAGTTTGTAAGATGTCCATCTCTCAAAAATGATAATAGGAATGATGATGATGACGATAAGAGTAATAAGAATGCATGCGCAGCATTTTCTCATTTTCAATGAAATTTTCCATCTATTATTTCATTGGATGCTTGAAATAAGTTTGTGAATTAAGTAAGTAAGGGATTCATATCTCTATTTTACACATAGGAAACTAAGACTTAAAAACATCATTGTCTCAAATTGCACTGCTAATAAGTGGGAGAGTTAAAATTTGCCCCTTCTGACCTTCAGGAAAATCACTGTCATAATGCGGAGGTCCTTCTAACACCTGCACCTAATGCTGGAACTTTATCATGGGAAACAGATGGAATTAAGAGACTGTGAAGCATCACGCATTGTTCTCAACAAGAAAGTTCACATTTTGATACCTTTGTGCACCTTTTCCTAAAATCATCTTGGTGAAATGGTACAACTAGGGATGAAAACTTGAAATGTTTCCAAGTTGCCTATCCAAAGTAACTTTGTTTAGAAATAAATAAAGTTATTTTGTTGACCTGGCTTGTTTTCCATGCTTCAGTTAGAAGACAGAATCTGGCTGGGCACGGTGGCTCAAATCTGTAATCCCAGCACTTTGGGAGGCCGAGGCGGGCAGATCACGAGGTCAAAAGCTTGAGATCAGCCTGACCAACATGGTGAAACCCCATCTCTACTAAAAATACAAAAATTAGCCAGGGGTGGTGGCACATGCCTGTAAGCCCAGCTACTCAGGAAGCTGAGACAGCAGAATCGCTTGAACCCGGGAGGCAGGCAGAGGTTGCAGTGAGCCGAGATTGTGCCATTGCACTCCAGCCTGGGTGACAGAGTGAGACTCTGTCTCAAAAAAAAAAAGACATAATCTGACCCATCAGTGTCCCACATGAGGAAAGAGAGTAATGAATGGACATCACCATGGGGTCACCAAGTAATAGCTACATCTTAACGCTTCACATGGTTGGGAATAAAACGACACAAATCCATTGGACTGGCCTCTGACTTTAGTGCTTCCGTTTTCTATCCCATCACCTTCACAGTCAGCATCTGCCTAGAGCGTGGAGTAACCCCAATTGTGTCAGTTTCTAATATGAAGGGCAATTTTGCCCCCAAAAGACTCTTGGCAATACTTGGAGACACTTTTGGTTGTCATGACTTGGGCATTGGGGTGCTACTGGATCCGGGGGGCAGAGGCAAGGAACGCCACTCAACATCCTCAGACAGGACAGCCCCCACAACAAAAAACTATCTGGCCCAGAACATCATGAGCGCTAAGGTTGAGGCACCTTGCTCAGAAGTACCAGCTGAAACTCAGAAAAAAACGGATGTGGATGAAGAGTCTTTGTCCTGGTACATGAGAGTACACATTTTGTCTAAGTTTTGACCTAATGGAAAACACTGCATTATCTGGAAGTAGGAAAGACCTTGAAAGGGGAAAAAAGATGAGTTTGAAGTCCTCAGAATCCTTAAAGAAAGAAAAGTGACAACTCTTTAACCCCTACATATAAGAGAATTGAATGAGACTTATACATGAAAGAATATAAAGTTTAAATAAGCAAGATTGTCCAATGACTGACTCAGGGACATCTCTCTTGGCTGGAGGCAATGAACTAGCCATTGGCTGCCATTCTCTCAACAAGAGGGATTACACCTTTCCACTGTACCTAGGCATTTTGTCCATCCAGCAGGTATGCCTCATCCTAAACCCAACTTCACACTGAACCAAGGGCTCCAAGCTCCAGGTGCTGGACAGCTGATGTTACTTAGCATTCCCCTAAATACTTCCACCAAAGTTCAGACTCTCAGCATCTGAGCCCCAAATGTTAACTTCACTAGGTCAACAGCACCCTCATGCTTGTCTTATACAAAAAGAAGAAGAGAGTGAATTCCTTCTGCTACATAGTAGCTCCAAGCTGTACCTGGCTGTGCTTTCAACCAGGAATATCTCATTGCAGGATGCTTAAAGAATGGGCATTTGTGCCCCCTGCTGATAGTGTACTATGTTATTATTCAGGGGAAACAAATCACTTTAAGGATGAGCACATGTCTATCTTGGATAGCTCCAGCCACATATATTATACCCTGTCTAGATGACAAATAGGACTTTTGCTCTTCCTGCTAAAGCTCAATCCTTCCTAAGTTTTCTCCATCTTCGTACCACCATGCACCCACCAGCTTGTTCCAGAATTCTAGGAGCTAGACACAATCCCTCTCCCCCACATCCCAGATCTACCTTTCTGTGACAGCCACCATGTCAAACCCTCCCTGTCAAGTCAGCTGTAAAAATGAACCTGCCTCTCAATGCAGTCACCTCCACAGGTTGAAGGCAGTGCATGGAGGTAGTTTTTTCACCAAAACATCTTCTTTTTGAGAACCATCACAGGGCAAAATATTAAGTCTAGAGAAAATAAATCAGTTTTATCTCTTGATTTTCTACGCATCTACCAAGATTCCTGCCCTCAGGATCCATATTGTCACGAGGTCACTGGACTTAAAAACCTTAAGGTCAGGGTTTTGGACTTAGTAGCAATCAATGCCTCACAAGGTATATAGCTGGCAGCCTGTTGCAAGTTACCTGATAAATAAGAAAATTAGAACCTCGGAAAGAAATTTAACAATGCCTATCCCATTCAGCTCCATCTTCTGCCCCTGAGCCCACTGAATGGGTCAGGAACATTGATTTTAAAATGGATTCTGTACACTGTAAAATGAAAGTTCAATTTTCCAAATATAAGGACAGTTAGTTCCCCCCCATCCAGTATGAAGTGTGCTTCCCTCGCCTTGTTTACCCCTTCAGTAATACACTTCAGTACACATATATCTCCCCCATAAGAACATACTTTGTGATAGATAGTTACTATTTTACCTTGGAAACTCCCTTAGCACTTTCCAAGACACATTATCTAGGCATTCCATTTATTTGCTTTCTTTTAATCAAAATGTGGACATACTGACTATACTGATACTGAAACCTCAGAGATAAAAATTGGCCCAACTTTCCCCGCTGTGGGCATCCTGACCAGTCCTGGATGTTAGTTTGAGATCTGGTTTATTAGTTTCCTCAATTATCAAAAAGGTATGCCCTTCATAATCGAAAAAGAGGAAGTGTCGGGCAGAGAAAAGAAGTGCATTTCTTTCTTTTCTAATAGAAAAAGTTTAATGATAAGAGTATTAACTTTTATAGCTAAGCTGAGCAGATAATAAGCAGGTAAAGGAGTTTTGCTTGGGAAAAGGTATTCTCTTCTTTGGGCAACGAAAGCCTGTCATTAACTCAAAGAGCAAGATAAAATGCTCTTACGCCTCCTCTTCACCTCCTCCTCAAAGCTTCTGTGTTCTTGATAATGATGTACCTAGCATGGGAACACCACACTTCCCCCCCACTCCTGGAAATCACAGTGGCCCCCCAAGGCTCTGCTCAGGGTCCCCCTTTTTCTGTGAAGTCATCCCTGACTATCCAGCTGGTAACTGATTGGTACTACACTCTTCCCTATTTCATTAGTATTCACTAAATTCTTGGAGAAGACATGAGCTTTTCCTCATCTGAATCCTGGAACAGTGTGCATTTGGCAAATCCTTATCCACTGACTGATTTGTATCTAGGTACAGACCTGAGTTGCTTCCTCCTAATCAGATGAGAATTCAGCTATCTATTAAATAGAGTTAACATCAGATTTTCCAAGCCAGCTGGTTTCCCTGTGCTACTGAAAAAAAAAAAAAGAAAACTCAGCTGGCAGTCCATCCATCTTAATCTTGAAGGAAGCGGGACCTTCCCCATGTACATACTGGGTGTCTCGGGAAATCCTAACATGATCCAACCCAAACTCCAAACTGGCTTAGAAGTCACAGATGAAAAAGAGAAAGTGGGCTGGGCGCATTGGCTCATGCCTGTAAATCCCAGCACTTTGGGAGGCTGAGGCTGGCAGATCACTTGAGTTCAGGAGTTTGAGACCAGCCTGGCCAACATGGTGAAACCCTGTCTCTACTAAAAATACAAAAATTAGCCGGGCGTGGTGATGCGCACCTGTAATCCCAGCTACTCCAGAGGCTGAGGCACGAGAATAGCTTGCATCTGGGAGGTGGAGATTGCAGTGAGCTGAGATCGCACCACTGCATTCCAGCCTGAGTGACACAGCAAGACTTCGTCTCAATAAAAAACAAACTAAACAAACAAACAAACAAACACCACAGAAAAAGGAGTGTGAGAGGAGAGAGAAACTCACTTATATATATTAATTATTCCTGCTCCTGAGATGAGCATTTTCTTCTCACAACAAACCTACAAAGGAAACAGGGGAGATTCTTTTGGTTGCCTATCCAGAGAGCTACACTTCAGATTCCCTACTGAGAAGGCTGAAAACACACAGACACACACACAGAAACACACACACAGGCAAAGACACAAAGAATCATCACTTTTTCAGTCTTCCCTGAAGACAGGTCATGGGCCTGAGACACCATCTTGGCCAATGTACCTGACGCAGAGTCTCCTAGGAAATCTGGGGGAGAAGATTCCCTGTTTGGTACTGAGAGAGAGAGTGCATATGAGAATAAGGTTGCCTTCCCTCTTCCCATCTACAGTCCTGTAGGCAGCAGACTTCTGGATTTATTCTCACCCCTCCACCATGATGAGCCCATGAAAATTCCCAAGATAATAACCACCACTCTTGGAACTGCCAATCGAAGGGCTTCTTGATATTTGACACAAAATTAGTAGATTCTTTAAGGCACTTTACTCAGGTTATATATTAGATCACAACATAAAAAATCAGGGAACTGATCACATAGGCAATGCAGGGAGGAATCACTGTAGCTGCACAAAGGGATGTAAAGTGAGTCTTTTGTGACCTCTCCCCATTAGGTTCCTTCATGCTCACCACACCCGGCTAATTTTTGTATTTTTAGTAGACATGGGGTTTCACCATGTTGGCCAGGCTGGTCTCAAACTCCCAACCTCAAACGATCCACCTGCCTCGGCCTCCCAAAGTGCTGGGATTACAGGTGTGAGCCACTGCACCCAGCCCACTCTCTCTTTTTCATCTGTGACTTCTAAGTTAGCCAGTTTGGAGTTTGGGTTGGATCACATTAGGATTTTCTGAGTCACCTAGTTAAGTACGTGGGGAAGGTCCCAGTTCCTTCGGGATTAAGATGGATAGACTGCCAGTTGAGTTTTCATTTTTTTCCGTAGCACAGGGAAACCAGCTGGCTTGCAAAACCTGATGTTACTCTTCACGTGTTCCCAAAAGACACCTCCAAAATGACCTAAGTAAAAAGGGTAGGCGCTCGCATGCACGCAAAGCCTCTGTAAGTTAGTGGGTGCTCTTCTACCTGGATTATCCCTTGCAAGCCCTTCTTACAGAGACAATGACACCCATGATAGTCACAAGTCATACGCAGGTGAGCCAAACCCCGCGGTATGCTGCACCCTTACACCTGTGAATACGCCATGCTGCCCCTAAACAGGGAGAAAAACAAGGTTTCTTTTTTTTTTTTTTCTTCAGACGGAGTCTCACTCTGTCACCCAGGCTGGAGTGCAGTGGCATGATCTCGGCTCACGGCAAGCTCCGCCTCCTGGGTTCACGCCATTCTCCTGCCTCAGCCTCCCGAGTAGCTGGGACTACAGGCGCCCACCACCACGCCCGGCTAATTTTTTGTATTTTTAGTAGAGACGGGGTTTCACCATGTTAGCCAGGATGGTCTCGATCTCCTGACCTCATGATCCGTCCGCCTCAGCCTCCCAAAGTGCTGGGATTACAGGCGTGAGCCACCGTGCCCGGCCGAGAACAACAAGGTTACTATTCCCATTATCTATGTGAAGTCATTAATTACCTTCTCTTTCCTTCCCTCCCTCTGCTCCTTTCACAGTCGAGAGAAAAATATAGTTTTAAAAATTGTGCTACTACAGAAAGTCTGCAAAATGCAATGAAAACGAGAAAACTAGAATACATGTACCCAGAGGTAACATATTAAACACTGTCATATGATCTGCCTTTGTAAGTAATTATATAACTACACAGACATCTTTAAACTTTGAAGGGAACTAGTTTTGTGCCTTATTTTAAGCTTAATATTACATCATGAGTATTTCCCTTTCCATTTATTGAAGCAACATTCAACGTTGCTATTAAATCAATAAAATGTTATTTAAAAATGATTTGGAAAAGCTTCAACTGTCTTATTGCAACGATGTACCATACTTTACCTACTCTTTCATGAATGTTGGGATTTAGGTTGTGCCTAAGATTTACTACTGCAAACAAACAATACCATGATGAAAATCCTTTGATTCCACCTTTATTTCCTTGGAGCAAAGAATTCTGCATCACAGAACCTGTACATAATTTTTAAGAATCTGGATATAGCCAAAATATCCAAAAAGGGTATTCTGATGTTGACTTACAATAGACAATTTAAGAAGGGTTGGCCCTCATAGATACTTCCCATTAATAAGTAATAAAAATTTTTAAAGACTCCTATATAGATATAAAATCTTATTTTCTTCTTTCTTTGAATATATTTGTATATTTTTACCATTTGCATTTTTTTGCGAGTTCCCTTATTCTTATCCTTTACCCATTTTTCTGCGGGTCTGTATTTCCTATCTATCTGCAACAGCTCTTTATGTATTACATGCTATATCTGTTTCAAGTACAATTTTTCCAATTTATCACTTGTCCTTTAATTTTGTTTCAGTTTATTCAGAATTTTCCCCTTGATTTTTTCCATTGCAATTAATCAAATCTACTGGAGTTTTCCTTTAAGATTTTTTTTTTTCATTTTCCTTAGGCACACAGAAACCTTCCTCATTCTTAGACCAACATTTTCATATTTTTCTTCTAGTTTTGTTTAATGTTTCTGTTTTTAAATTCAAGCTTTCAATCAATACAAAATTAATTTTTTTAATCTGGCGATATCCTATTTGATCATTTCCCAAATCCTCAATCACATTAATGCCTTTTGTTGGAAAATCCATTCATTCTCTACAGGTTGGAAATTCTTTCTTGAGCAAGAGACCATGGATACCCAGAACTTAAGTTATCGGCCTTCTCTTTTTATGTTCACGGCAGATAAAATAACGTTACTGGGAATCCTCCGCGCTGAATGAAATAGCCTCAAAATTCTTACCAAGACTTCTTCATTCAAACACCTGGTTAGAGCCAATTATGAGCAAGCACATGCTAAGAACTGGGAAGCAGAAAGAAGAGCCGAGGGGTCCATCCACGTAGGCTCCACATTGCAGTGCCAAGTGAGACATACATCCACCAATACCGATGCATCAGAGGTATTTAACAAATAAGTACACGAGGATCAATGTCATAAAAAATGAAGTAACAGGTGGAAAGATAACCTATAGAAGGGGAACCCAAATTTGAACAGAATGCCAGGCCCAGAACACTTTCCTTGAGATGCTAACTGAGCTCTAGAAGAAAGATGGGGAAGGGAGATTTCTATTTCAGGTAACATAGTGAACTAGATAACCTCAAAAGCCTCACAGTGAAAACATTTTGAAAAGTTAACAAGGAACATATATGTGTGCATGCGTGCGTGTGTGCGTGCACGCATATAAAAAAAACTTAAGTTAGCATCAAAGCAAAACTACAAAAATTAAAAGCAAGTCCAAGTTGGAAAATTAGAATATAAGTAATTCCTGAAACTCAGTATTGCTTTGAGGGGAATGGCTCTTGACCTTCTGCTTTCACTACTGTGAGGGTGCAGGAGGGAGATGAGGCCCATGGCCTGGCTTAAGGGGGAGTCAGAGAGAGAACCTTTGCATAAAGTTAGGACCCAAATCCTACACTCTTAGTATAAAGGTGATTTAGAAACAACCCCCCACCCCCCAAACAGAAGGGAAGAACAGAAAACACACTGATTTTTATCTGGATGACTACTAAAGTGGGGGTGGGAGGCCTTCCCTGAGAATCAGCACCCTCAAGATGGATCACACAGTGGTGTGTTGTCTGGACTCAAGCTATCTGGTATCTGACAGACCTGAAATGCAGAATTTAATTCAAAGTGATTAGGACTGACAGGGCCTCAGGCGACTGGCCGCAATAAATGCAAATCTTCTTCCAGGCAAACACAACATTACACCTCCAGGCTTTCTTAAATCTGCATGGAATTTCCCATGGAGTTCAACTGTAGTAAGTAAGGAGGAAAGGCTAGGGCCCAGGGCTAGGCTTCAGGGCTCAGTTCTTGTTTCCACCACTCCACAGCTAAGAAGTCTTGGTCTAGCTGCCTCTACTCTCAGGTTCCTCCTCTGTAAAAAATTATCACAGCACTAATTTCAAGGATCAGTCATGAGATTTCAATGAGATAATCAACACTAAATATTTAGTACTACGTCTGATACATGATAAGTGACAAGTAGATGTTGGCTATTATTGATTTTGATTACCATTTTTCAAATTTATAGTTGTATACCATCTTACTCATTGTTCTGTTTATTAATTTTCCTCCATTGTTTTATTAAATTTACCAGAGGTTTGCCATCTTCTTATATATGGAAATTAATTAATTAAAAATTAATATTTTAATTAATTTAAATTAATGAAAATTAATATTTGTTTAGTTTTCTGTTTATTATTTTTCTTACTTCACAGACTTCTGCTGTGAACTCCACTTCACTTCGGCTTTCCTTAGGGACACACCATTGTTCATATTTCAATTACCGCATGAAACGTAAGATTCATTTATCATTACCTTTTTGAATAATGAAAGAAGTGGAGGCTATTAAAATATCTCCAGTGACAGCTTTCGGCACATTCCATAAACTTTACTGTGAAATGTTCCTCTTCTGCTGATACCAAAACAGGCTATAATTTTAGTTTTTATATCCTTTTGGATTAAATAGCATTTAGGAAAATTCTTTACCCTCCTCTAGTTTCCAAGTAGTTTGAATTTCCCATTTAAAAGTTTGTTTCTGACATGCAGTTCTGCT
Source organism: Pongo abelii (assembly GCF_028885655.2). Lineage (NCBI taxonomy): Eukaryota > Metazoa > Chordata > Mammalia > Primates > Hominidae > Pongo > Pongo abelii. The sequence continues at coordinate 40,118,079 of NC_085929.1, forward strand.
GCACTGTGGTCAAGAGTAGGGCCTGTGTAATTTTTATGGTATGGAATTTAATGAAGTTTTCTTGCGCCATAGTATCTATCATTTGTGTAATTTTTTTGATAAACACTTCACTCATTTTTATTCCACATGATAGGCAGTTCAACAACTATTGATATTATGTTTTAAAAATCATTTCTGTCATTAACAAGATGATTCATCTTTCTTTTCTGTGGCCAAAGCTCTCCCAACATATATTTCTATCAATTTTTGTTTTTTGCTTAGTATATCTGGAAGTTTTCTATTTGGAAAATAACTTTGCTATTCTATCCTCTTGTGGGTATTAAACTTACCAATTTAAAATTATTAGTTTTACCTAATTAAATATATTTTATTGTATTTGAGTTAGTCTAAAATTAACATACTCACACCATATTGCTATTTAACCAAGAATTAAAGTTGTTATCCAGTAATGGAAGAGTTTAAAGCATTTACATTTATTAAAATAATTGATGTTTGATCTTACTTCTGCAATAGTGTTTTTATGCATTCTTTGAGAAAAAAAATTTACGTCATCACAATTCACCTCCTTTAAATGTACAATTCAATTTAATAAATGTATACAGTCTGCAACAACCACAGCAGTCACTTTATAAAACAATTTGATCATCCTCAAAAATTCCCTAGTGCCCCTTTCTGGGTAATCCCCACCACACCACTCTCTGGCTCCTATTAACTTTGTCTTGCTTTCAATAATGTTACATACATGGAATCATTTACCATGTTGTCTTTTGGTCTGGCTTTCTTTCACTCAGCATCAAACCTTTTCATTGGCATTGCTGTATGTGTCATCAGTTCATTCCTTTCCATTGCCAAGATATACCACGGCTGTTTACCAATTCTTCAGCTGACAGTCAGTGAAGTCCTATGAATAAAGCTGCCATGAATATCCACATACAAGTTTTCCAGTGGACACACGTTTTATTTCTCTTGGTTGAACACCTAGGAGTGGAACCACTAGGTCATATTGTGAGTGTATGTTTAATGTTTTAAAAAGCTGCCAAGGCCGGGCGTGTGGCTCACACCTGTAATCACAGCACTATGGGAGGCAGAGGCGGGTGGATCACGAGGTCAGGAGTTTGAGACCAGCCGGGCCAATATGGTGAAACCCCCTCTCTACTAAAAATACAGAAATTAGCTGGGCGTGGTGGTGGGTGCCCCCAATTCCAGATATTCGGGAGGCTGAGGCAGAAGAATCGCTTGAACCCGGGAAACGGAGGTTGCAGTGAGCCAAGATGGAGCCACTGCACTCCAGCCTGGGCAACACAGTGAGACCCTGTTTCAAAAAAAAAAAAAAAAAAGCTACCAAGCTGTTTTCTGAAGTGGTATACCATTTTTCACTTCCATCAGTGATGTCAGAGAGTTGCAGCTGTTCCACATCCTCACTGACACTTTGTATTGTGAGTCATTTTAATCTTAGCCATTGTAGTGGGTGTGAAGCGGTATCTCAGGATGGTCTTTAATTTGCATTTCCCTGATGACTAATGATGTCATTATTAATTTGCATTTTTCAGGGTTTCATTGGCCACTCCATCTCTCCTTTGCTGACATGTCTCTTAAAATATGTTGCTCATTTCTAAATTGGGTTGTTTTCTTATTATTGGCGTAAGACCTCTCCATATATCCCAGATACAAATCTTTCATCAGATAGATGCTTGGCAAATTCTTTCTTTCAGTCTGTAGTTTATCCTTATAGTTTCTTATTAATGTCTTTGCAAGAACAAAAATCCTCAACTTAGATGAAGTCCAATTTATCTATTTTTTTTTCTTATTTAGTTTGTGCTTTTTATGTCTTATTTAAGAAATCTCTCTGCCAGGCATGGTGGCTCACACCTGTAATCCCAACACTTTGGGAGGCCGAGGTAGCAGGACTGCTTGGGCCAGGAGTTCAAGATCAACATGGGCAATATAGCAAGACCTGTCTCTTCAAAAAAAAAAAAATTTTTTTTTTTTAATTTACTTAGCCAGGCGTGATAGCATGTGCCTGTAGTCCCAGCTACTCTAGAGGCTGAGGCAGGAGGATTGCTTGAGCCCAGGAATTTGAGGCTGCAGTGAGCTATGATTCTGCCACTGCACTTCAGCCTGGGTGACAAAGGGAGACCCAGAGAAAGAAAGAAAAGAAAGGAAACAAAGAAAGAGGAGAGGAGAAGGGAGGGGAAGGGAGGGGAGGGGAGGGGAGAGGACGAGGACGGGAGAGGAGGGGAGGGAAGTGGGACAGAGGGAGGGAGGGAGGAAATCTTTGCCTAACTTGAAGTCCCTATAATTTTCTTTGTTTTCCTCTATAAGTTCTACAGATTTAGCTCCTATATTTAGGTGTTAAGATTCAAGTTAATTTTTGTATGTGGTATGAAGTGAGGAGCAAGATTAATTTTTTCCCATGCGGCTAATCTAATAGTTCATTATTTTTTATTTTTTTAATTATTTTTTCTGTCTCATCTTCTTTGCTTCTTACTTAGGCTTTATTTCATTTGAAATAATCATCACTAATAAGTTAGATCTAATTCTACTTATTTCATCAGGGGTCATGTCTGAGCTTTGCAGAAACACCTTACCCTTTTTCCCAGGATAATCAAAGTGAAGAGTTAAAAGATACCACCTAAGTTACCCCACAAAATCCCCTATATTTAACAGCTTTTAAACCCGACTCATACTCTCCAGTGTTTTAAAATGGCTGTGATCAGCTTATTATTTGCGTATGTTCTGAAGACAAATATTTTTTGGCATTTGCAATCAGCCTTGCAACTGACTTAAAACAATTATTTACGTATCACTCTATGTGTAACTCAGTACACACTGTCTGCCCCTTTATAACAATACCTTTTCATTCCTGAATATTCATTTTGATCACTTTTTTGGATGGCTTGCACAGAAGCTATAGTTTCTTCAAGAACAATACACTTGTATATATTTTCTTTTTTTCTGTTTTTTTTTTTTTTTGAGACGGAGTCTTGCTCTGTCACCCAGGCTGGAGTGCAGTGGTGCGACCTCGGCTCACTGCAAGCTCTGCCTCCCGGGTTCATGCCATTCTCCTGCCTCAGCCTCCCGAGTAGCTGGGACTAGAGGTGCCCGCCACCACGTCTGGCTAATTTTTTGTATTTTTAGTAGAGACGGGGTTTCACCGTGTTAGTCAGGATGGTCTCAATCTCCTGACCTTGTGATCCGCCTGCCTCGGCCTCCCAAAGTGCTGGGATTACAGGCGTGAGCCACAGTGCCCGGACTTTTTTCTGTTTTTAAAAAATTTTTTAATCTATTTATTTATTCTGAGACCAGGTTATGAGACTGGCTAATTTGTGTATTTTCTTGGTAGAGATGGGGTTTCACCATACTGCCCAGGTTGGTCTCGAACTCCTGGGCTCAAGTGATCCACCCACCTCAGCCTCCCAAAGTGCTGGGATTACAGGCGTGAGCCACTGCACCTGGCCTATTGGTGTATATTTGCTGAGTTCCTGCACAGCCTATCATTTTTTTTTCTGTTGCCTTATAACATGAGAGAACTTGGTTGGTATTCTTGGGTCTCTGTCTATTTTGCTCAAAACTCTGCAGACATTTTATTTGGACACCTACTCTTACAGTGCAAAAGCTGAGGTGGGATTTTTATTCTTCCAAGATAATAAGCTTGTCTCCACCCTCTGCCCTGGTATTACCACGTAGTGTTAGAAGCCAAGTTCCATACCTTGTCCACAGCCATCAACAACCATATGTTACTGAGCACTTAAAATACGCATGTCCAAAGTGAGACGTTCAAAATATATACCAGATTTCAAAGACTTAATATTTACAATCTGTAAAATATCTCAGTAATTCTTAAAATACTGATCTCAGGTTGAAACGATACTATTTTGGATAAATAAAATTAAATAAGATGTATTATTAAAATGTATTGCACTACTTTGCTTTTCAAAATGTGACTACTGGAAAATTTAAAATCACACAGATGAGCTGCCATTTTATTTCCGTCGGACAGTGCTGCTCAAGAGTCAGACTACCGAAAATGTATGTTTTGGTTCCACGACGCATTCGCTGAAGTAATCTGAAAAAGTCTCTTTCCTAAGCTTCAGTTTCCTCACCAGGAAATAGGAGGGATAAAAGAAGATTATGCAAGTTAAGCATATTAGGTTGGCACATAATCAACTCTTAATAATGAGAATTATTATTCCTAAAAGAAGGATTTTGTTTTAATCCTTGCAATTCAAATAATTTTCTAGGATGTACACTAATGTGGGCAACTTATCACTGATTTTACCTTGGTTGTAGAGGCTCTTTTTGATCTGCAGGTATACAATTCCTTTCGGTGCCTGACAATTTTCCTTGAGTTTCATCATCCTAGGGATGAAGCAGCCAAAACCCTGGCCCTTACAGTATCTAGAGCCCATAGTTTTCATTAACTTTTTCCAACAACACCTCAGCCACTCAATCCCAGGCTAACATGCCAAAAAAAGAACCCCAAAAAGGGCCTCATTGAAAATACCAAATCTCTAACATCTCACTCCTTAACTCTAGCCTTTTATCCTTTCATAACATTTGGACAAAGACTCTGTGCTCAGTGCAAATTTCCTAACCTCATCATAATTTCCAGTTTACCCTGCCCATTGCTTTCTCATCATTTGTCAAACACCTCTGGTCTTTCTTTTTTTGATCCCAACTCCGTCATTATAACCACACTCCTAAATCAATGAAGTTTTTTGTTTTTGTTTTTTAGATTGAGTTTTGCTCTTGTCGCCCAGCCTGGAGTGTAATGGCGCAATCTCAGCTCACTGCAACCTCCGCCTCCTGGGTTCAAGCGAAACTCCTGCCTTGGCCTCCCAAGTAGGTGGGATTACAGGCACCCACCACCATGCCCAGCTAATTTTTGTATTTTTTAGTAGAGACAGAGTTTCACCATGTTGGCCAGGCTGGTCTCAAACTCCTGACCTTAGGTGGTCTGCCTGCCTCAGCCTCCCAAAGTGCTGGTATTACAGGCGTGAGCCACCATGCCCCACTGAAGTTGTTTCTTAACACAAGTTTCTGGTAGGTAAGATTTGTGGTGCATGAGATAGCACTGCAGGCAAGGCTCACAAGAACGAGATTCTGGCATCTGCTCCATCCAAATGCTGCTCTCTTTAGCAGCATTTGGTTAATTCTTTTGGCAAATTCCTTAGAAATAAAACACAATAAAACACATGTCCTCTCTGTAGCATGGAGTTCTTGGGAGGACAGAATGAAAGTAGGTATATGAAAGCACTTCTCTCTCTTTTTTTTTAATTTTTAATTTTATTTTTTGTGGGTACATAGTAGGTATATATATTTATGGGGTACAAGAGATGTTTTGATACACATAAAGCATTTCCTTATCAGTTAAAGGAAGTATGAATGAGAAGACCACAATAAATAAGAATGAGAAGGAAACAATGCTCAAGATGAGAAAAAAGGTGAGTTGGGACACTTCACTGCTTTTAAATGAGTTTAAAACTCTGAGCTCAGACCAACTGTAGCTCAAGGTGGGGCATGTCACATATGCAGATCTAGACCAAGTGCTGTGATTTGCAGAACCACAGAGAATGTCTCTATCTATGGGATGGAGACCCAATGGGGAGCACATTTAAGCAAGTCAGCAACCTGGAAGGCATTTATTCCACAAGCAGATCAGAAGACATGTTTAAGGGTCAACTATCATGTAGGCTCCATGCACTGTCATTTCAGGTACAGTTGAAGAAATGGAGTAGTCATTACTGAGAAGAAGAGAGGACTCAGTAAATGTGTCAGGTCTTCAAACAACTGGTTGATGCACACTGTGTAGCTCAACACATAGAAGCCAGGTATTTGTTGAAGGCCAGGACTGGCCAGATTTTGTCCAAAGGCTGGGCATGAACATAAATGTTATAGACCTTGCCCTCTAGGTTCCCTCCGTCTAGTAGAGAAGGCAGATGAGGGAACAGACAAATGGTACATAGGCTTGCGCTTGATCTTCATTAATGCTCAGGTGGACCAATGAGGAGAATGAAAAAGATGAAGATTTCAGTAAGGCATAAGGCGAATATTTCTAATAGAGTTTCTAAATATGGAACAGGGTCCTTTGGGAGGTAATGATCTCTTATCTCTGTAAGTATTCAAAAGCAGATTAATGACCATTTGTATAGAATATTATAGAAGAAAGTGGAAGGTTATGCTAGATGACTGCCAAGTTCCTTTCTAATTAAGATTCTATGCTTCTCAAAAGGGGACAAGACCCATTCATTAGAAGACTGTTAAATAAAGAAAAATCTGCCTGTGTAAAAAGTGAATTGAACAAATGACATAAAAAGATTATTTTATAATGCAGATTAGAGTTTGCGTTCATTGTCTAAAATTTTCCATGTCCAACATTTCAAACATCAGTCTTATACATACACAAAGGTATGCTTTCAAGTGCTTTATGCTTTTCCATGCCCGTTCTGTGATCCCGCCCTCATTGTGTGAGAGAGAAAAGCCCGTGACAGAGGCCAGAGGTACACTGCTGACCTTGCAGAACCAGCCTTCATATTCAGAAACCACACAGATAATCCAAGAACCAATGAAACAATAAAGAAAACGGGAAAGTGGTAATTTTTCCAGACCTGCGCATAATATTTAACCTCTGTCACCCTGCCAAATAACACAGGACCACAAAGGAAGGAAGGAACAAGAGCATACATCCATCAACTATTCTAGAAAAATAAACCAAAATGTAGACCCTCTGATGAGAGGTCGGCAGTCATTGTTGGAGGAGAAGAGGAAGGGTTGACATGGTGGGCTTAGAAAAGAAAAGATTTAAGAAGTTAATTACAGTCATCTTTAAATATATGAAAGACAGCCACATTAGGAACAAAAAGAAGAAAGCAAGATTTGTTGAGTGCCTATTATGTGCCAAGCATTGCTTTCTATTACAAGTCCTCATTTAACTGCAATCAACCTTCACCAATAAAGGAGAGCCAGAAATACCCATTTTGATAGGCTATTTATTCACCTCTGTCCATTGCTCTGGGTATTAACACATTATTAGTGAACTGGGGGATTCAGAAGGCCACACACACCTTACTTCATTTCTCATGTTTCTGCAGGGCATCCTAGAGCAGATAATGCCCTTCCATGAGACATATCTATGTCTTCTGTCTTTCATCTGCAGGCCCAGCTTCACTGGAGCTGCTCCAGCCTCATGACAGCATTTCGTCACAGCACCTGAAGTTCAACCATTGTTAAGTGTGGTCCCCACTGAACTATAAACCAGGCCCAGCAGCCAGAAAACCCAGATCCCATTCTGGGAAAAGCTATATGTTAGAAAGAAACGTATGTGATCTCTTGTTGGGCAATTCAGTTGCCCTCCTTGGCCTAATTCATGAAAAAGAAAAAACAAAACAAACAAACAAAAAACTTGTAAGTATTAAGCCTCCTTCCCACCCTAGAATCCTATGATTTCATGTTCTCTTCAGTCTCTCCCAGAAGAAAATGTCCAGTATTCAGGAAGCATAGCTTCCCAGGAAACAGATAGGGTAGGCAGCAGTTTACCCACCCCCTACACGACAGGAACAATGAGTCTGCCTCCTAAAGGACAGCAGGGGGCTGGAAGATTACAGTTTTCTAAAGACAACCTCTGCCATCCTCCATAGAGACCAGCACAAAGGCAATTAAGGATGAGTAGGAGGCCAATTTTTAGAGTCCACCATCAATATTTTCTGCAGCCACAGTCCTGAATCTCACTTCATCATCTTTCTGATGTTGGTAACAAGCGGGCATTGGGTCTAAGAGAAAAGGAGAAAAATTAGGGCTCCCAGCTAGACAGGTGAATCATGAAACAGCCACTGCCCTGCCGCTTCCCTTCCTGAGCTCGGGATCAGGCGCACCCCAGTGATGGCATGGGGGTGACTTTCTGGGCCAGCTGGGGCAAGATCAAAGGCTGGTAGACATGTAGGGCCTTGTCTGAAAACTGGCAAGAAATGTTTCCCTGATTTAAAGGCAACTGTCTAGAGTGATGACTGTTAGTTTAGAACAGGATCCTTGAATGGAAGTGACAGGGCCATCCCCATCCTCAGCAGCATCCTTAGAAGGGCTCCCTTTTATCCCCTACAGGAAGTACCATTCCCAGCAGGCCTTCCATGCAGGGGCCATGCTTAATGTACTGGTTCTTCAGGAACAGCCAGAGAAGGAACCCACCCCGCCAAAAGCTCAGAGAGTCCTTGTCTAGACACAATGACAGTAACTTAGCTGAAATAAGCTGCAGAGAGGGAAACAGGACATAGGAGAAAGGGCACAGATCCTGGAGTCAGACAGTTCTGGATATTCATCCTGGCTCTGCCATGTACCGGTTACATGATTTGGAGTTAGTTAACTCCCCTATGCCTCAGTTCCTTTGTATGTACAATGGGAATAATAACAGGACCTAGTCCATAGAGGTGTTGTGAGAAACAGACCATGAGAGAACCATGTAAAACATGAGAAATGAAGTAAATGATTATTTTTTTATTATTATACTTTAAGTTATGGGATACATGTGTAGAACATACAGTTTTGTTACATGGGTATACATGTGCTATGGTGGTTTACTGCACCCATCAACCCATCATCTACATTAGGTATTTCTCCTAATGCTATCCCTCCCCCAGGCCCCCACCCCCTTACAGGCCCCAGTGTGTGATGTTCCCCTCCCTGTGTCCATGTGTTCTCATTGTTCAACTCCCACTTATGAGTGAGAACATACAGAGCTTGATTTTCTGTTCTTGTGTTAGTTTGCTGAGAATGATGGTTTTCAGCTTCATCTATGTCCCTACAAAGGACATGAACTCATCCTTTTTAAAGGCCGCATAGTATTCCATGGTGTATATGTGCCACATTTTCTTGATCCAGTCTATCATTGATGGGCATTTGGGTTGGTTCCAAGTCTTTGCTATTGTGAATAGTGCCGCAATAAACATACATGTGCATGTGTCTTTATAGTAGAATGATTTATAATCCTTTGGGTATATACCCAGTAATGGGATTGCTGAGTCAAACGGTAGTTCTGGTTCTAGATTCTTGCGGAATTGCCACACTGTCTTCCACAATGGTTGAGTAAGTGATTCTTAAGCAATAGATGTTAGACCACAGCCTGTGGGATCCAAAGTCATGGAAAAGAGGAATTTTGAATTCAAGTGCAACTCGACAGTGGTAACCAACAGTCATTCCCCAGGGGCTGTGGCCCCTATCTTTCAAATTCCCTTAAGATCTCCAATACATCCATGTCTACTGAATTATACAATCCTCTATCTCATATCATTTCTTTTGGGAAGGGAAAAGTCGAATATCAGCATCAGCACTTGTTAGCAGCCTAATCTTAAGCAAATGCTCTTCAACCCCACACTTTAACTTAAGTGAGGTGGAGGTAATCGTACTTATCTTTCCAACCCCCAGGGTCATCATGAGAAATGAGTGACAGCACGCATCATTGACAACGCTCTATGCAAAAATAAGTTCTCCTCCTGTAGACAGGAGCTGCATGTTTTGAGTGGAGTTCAGAGCAGAGGTACCTTCAGTCCTGGTAGCCTGGACTTGGAGGCCGGAAACAAACGGGCCATGTAAACATCGGGAAAACCAATGAGCATTTCACAGGCCACAGAGATAGGCAGGCTGAGCCATCACTATTTGCAAATCCCCACTAATTGGTCATTACAGAGAGAAGTGTACCAGTCCACTGCGAATTTCCCACAGTTCATTTTTAATCATGCACCAATCCCTCACAAATGTCCTGTTCCCTATTACTTCATTCTCCAGCACTAACAGATATCATAAGGGGCCCACAGGAACATTTCTGAGAAATGCCATTTCCAACAGCTGTACAAAGTGATTTCTTGGAGCTATATCAAGGGAGGCCGTCACGTGTGTCTGCTGAGGGTACCATCTGACATGCTTCCTGAATGCAACTGTGGAACACAGCACAAGTCCATTTCTCTCCTGTTCTTCCTCCTTCCCTAAGGTCATCTACTGGATGGTGTTTTAATGTGTTTCCTTCCTAGCATACCTGTCATGGAAAGACACTCACTCACCTGTCCCAGAGCTGCTCTTAGGAGGTGGGCTGGTGCAAATGGAGCTGCCTTATCTATGCGACTTCAGGGTGGCTGGTGGGCAAACTCCTGGCTGCCCACACAAGCCTCTGGGACACAAATAGGCATTAGGAATGTGGTGACCCTGGGCTCTACAGTGATAAAGAAACATGAATTCCTGGGCCTGACAGTGATAAAGAAACTCTTTGCCATTGGTTTTATTATTCTTAGGGACCCAGCTCTAAATTCATTGTGTATCAGTCATTTAGTAAACATCTTTATAAGCCAGTCATTTAGCAAGCATCTTTATAAGTTTTAGCACACATCTATAAAGCTTCTTTTAAAGATGTTTTAGCAAACATCTTTAAAAGCCTCACGCCAGGCATTTGGGATACAAAGGTGGTGAAAAACAGATTTGGGACCTTATAGTATAGGAGACAGACAGACATTTATTAGCTCATCACACAAAAGCATGAAAGAATACCCTCTGTGTTGAGTTTATGGAAGAAATGTATGTGATTCTAGGAGAATATGTAACAAAGCAACTCCTATAAAAAGATAAAGGCAGGGAAAGTTTCCCTGAGTACATGTAACTTTAGCAAAGGAACTTGTTATTCATTAGCAATGGGGGAAAAGAAAGGAGGTTGGGGAACAGTTTACTAAATAGAAGAAATAACCTGTTCAAAGGCGCTCACGCTCTGGTGGGAAAGGAGCAAAGTGAATCTGCAGGACTGGAGGGTGAGGAAGGACGCAAGTGTTGCAAGAACAACTTGGAAGGAGGCAGGAGCCAGCGTCTGCAGAGAGATGCGACTCGGTTAAGAACTGTGGCCTCGGCTGGGGGCAGTGGCTCATGCCTGTAATCCCAGGACTTTGGGAGAATGAAGTAGGCAGATCACTTGAGGTAGACGGATCACTTGAGGTCAGGAGTTCGAGACCAACCTGGCCAACTTGGTGAAACCCCGTCTTTACTAAAAATATAAAAATTAGCTGGGCCTGGTGGTGCACGCCTACGGTCCCAGCTACTCTACTCAGGAGGCCGAGGCAGGAGAATCGCTTGAACCCAGGAGGTAGAGGTTGCAATGAGCCGAGATCACGCCACTGCACTCCAGCCTGGGTGACAGAGCAAGACTCTGTCTGCAAAACAAACAAACAAACAAAAACTGTGGCCTTTATCTCAGAGCAGTAGGAAACCAGGGAAGGTTTTACCCAGAGGAAAAGAGTGGCATGACTGCGCTTGTTTTTGGAAAGCTGACTTTTGCTACTGAGAGAAAAGATACGGGGGAGGAGAGGTGAGCAGTGGAGAGAAGAGACTAGTGTGAAAAACACTTGCCATCGTGCTGGGGAAAGATCACAGAGCATGGACTAGGCTGGTGCAGAGGAGGTGGAGTCACGCTAGGGTGTGATGTGGTTAGACCCAGGGCAAGAGAAAGGGACAAAGATGAGCTCTCAGTTCCAGATCAGCAACTAAGCAGATGCTGATACCACTGCAGAGGGGGCTGTCAGGCTGTTGGAGTAGGCAGATCATGGCTTTGGGGTTGTTGATCTGGGTTACATATAAACTAAAACACAGACAGACTAATAGATCATGGAGTCAGACAGGTCTGGGTTTTCATCCTGGCTTTGTCATGAACCATAGTTACTATTATTATGAAAAAATTACGTTTTATAAATACTTTCATACTCACTGTTGTACTGGATTCTGACAACACTCTCATGGGATTCAGGAATGTGAGAGAGACAGGTGGTTAATTGGTAGGGGAATAAAAAGCAGGTGTCAGGAAACTTTGATGAAGTCTTCGATAGTAGAGATCCGGTTAGAGGACAGGACTCTAGAGACAATATTCTTTTGAACGTATCAGATTGTATTTTCTAATTATTATTTTTTAAGCCATGAAGGATTTATTTTGGATGTATATACATATAAAAAACAAAGCCAGCACGTAAAGTAATAGACAGTTGGTCTCCCTGGATTAAAGTAGGCATGACAGAGTCAGAGCATCAATGTTTCCTCCCCTTCTCCCCTCTCATCCGAGACCTCATGGAAGGGGCTTCCAGGAGTGAATTCCAGTCCATGGTACCTTACTCCTTCAACTTCTTAGCTGTTGATGGATTTCACAACCGGCCACACCACCCAAGTGCATTTTAAGTCATTCTGGCCTTGGCTGCAAGTGGAATGAAGCATTTTTAAGAAGCTGTCATGTTGTGTACACTGAGCCATCTTATTTCATCCCTTCCTTTGTGGCTGACTCAGTCCCAAGCCATCTGAGAGCTGAGAGAACCAAGGTTCAAAACCAGTTAGAGAATTCTTCAGCGGTAAACCAGGATTTGAAATTAGTTTTTTCCTCAATCACTTTGTATTTTCTTTTTCTTTTTTCCTTTTTTTTTTTTTGAGGAAAAAAAATGATACAGTCATGTAGCCATGATCTTACCACTATGATTGTACCACATCATACTGCAAACCACTACAATTGTACCACATGCCAACTCTATCACCCAGGCTGGCATACAGTGGTACGATCATAGCTCACTGCAGTCTTGAACTCCTGGGCTCAAGTGATCTTCCTTTTTCAGCCTCCAGAGTAGCTGGGACTACAGGTGCAGTCACCACATCCAGCTAGTTTTTTGTAGAGACAGGCATCTCACTGTGTTTCCCAGGCTGGTCTCGAACTCCTGGGCTCAAGTGATCCCCCTGCCTCAGCCTCCAGAGCAGCTTAGACTGACTACAGGTGTGTGCCATCACACTTGGCTAATTTTAAAAATTTTTTTGTAGAGGTGGGGGTCTCACTATGTTTCCCAGGCTGGTCTCAAACTCCTGGGCTCAAGCGATCCTCCCCACCTCAGCCTCCTAAAGTGCTGGGATTACAGGCATGAGCCACTACGCCCAGCACACTTCGGTGTCTTCTTACAAAGTAAAGGGTGCAGGCTCACAGGGAACATGGCACTGGACTCCTACCCAAAGAAAGGCAAATGGTGAACACAGCGGCAGAGGCATCCTTCGGAACCAGCTGCTGCTCCTCCTCCCGTGTTGCTTTTCCCCCATGGTGTTGGCGCTAAGACCCTGGGAGACAGAGTGGCTTGCTTTCACCTTAATTAGCGCAGCAATTTGCTAAATTTTGTTTTTCCCTTTTTAAGAGTGTTAATCAATTTTAGCTCAGAATAGATTGGAATGGCACGCAAATTACCACGACAATCCCCAAATGCTAAATTCTGAACATCTCCATCAACCTCAGAGCCTGAAATATGTGAAAATCAGAAACTCTGGCCAGCACGTCAGTGATCTATTAAAAATGCTATGGCTCTAAAATGAAAAGATAATGGCTTTATGAGGTTTGGAACAAGCAATTTGCCAGAGTCAGCCTCATGCTTAGGTGTTGAGTCCTTCCCAAGGTGATCGGAGACAGAGCATCAGTGTATTTCTGCAAAGTTACATGTTCCTCTAATCACAGCAATTTGTTAAATCCACAAGCATTAGCGGGTACCTACTACGCACCAGAAATACAGAAAAGAATAAGATGCGACTGCTCTCCTCCTACCCCATTAAGAAGGGTCCAGTAGATAGACAAGTGAACAAAATATGTCTTCCTCTTTCCTGTGGAAGTCAGGCTGTTTCTTAAGAGGAGTTGGCACTGCAGCTGAGTCCTGAAGGATGAACAGGAGTTGTGGCAAGATAGGTGGGAAGGAAATATCAGATGGAAGGAACAGAATAAGCAAAGACTCAAACACAGAAGAGGGGGCAAAGGGAACCAGAGGTGTGCTCTGCTACTTAGAGTTAAAGGAATAGCGAAGGTTTACAGGAATGCCAGTGACAAGACCAGAAGTAGAATCAAGAGCCAGAATATACAGGACTTCTTAATCGGGCCGTGGGTCTCAACATGATGCAAGCAAAATGGCACTACAAAAAAAACTGCAAGGGGATGAGATGACCAAAAAGGTTTCATTTGGTTGAAACCCCTCCAGCCTGACATAACCTTTAATATTTATTCAGCAGTGTCTTTTTAAAGCACATTCAAATATATTCTCTCATTTGAACCTCTTAATTATCCCCATGAGTTTGGTATTTCATCCACCTTTTCTACTGATGAGAAAACAGGTCCAGCAGAGATGCGTGGTTTACTTTGTGTCTTTTGATCAGTAAGTGACAATACGCAAATTTAAACCCCAGCCCATGGGGGTCTGAGTTCAGCCGTTACTTCATTGGGTAATGGAACTCTCTAGATGACAGCTACCACAGACCACTTTCAGATTATACACCAGGCCAATGGCCTCCAGCATCTCCAGAAAGCTTTGGTGGTCAAAACTCAGAGACCAAAGTGGATTCTGTGCACACAAAGGGGTTACTTTAATACTTCGATAATAAAATCAGATTCTGGTGGCAAACAACCTCCTTACACCCTACACATTTTCAGTGAGGAGCTGAGATTTCTGGCATTGCTACAGTCTACTCAACCCCAAGCAATAACGCTTCCAGCTAGAGGAGATCACGGAGGTGCCTCCCCTCCTGCCCATACCTTGAGCTCGTCTGCATTGTAGAAGTCCACACGCACGGCGGGCACCATCCAGGTCTGGAAGAGCGTGGCCAGGATCTGCTCCGCAATGGAGTCAGCAATAAGGTGGAAGTGCAGAGGGTTCCGTCTGTGGGGAGTGTGAGAAGGAAGGGTCAGGCGGAGAGGTACGGCTCTTTGAATTACGGCTGCAAAAACACACTCTTCACAGTTCCTATGGCGGGGCACGTTTCTAACGGCAATTGTGAAAGTAGATCTGGAATGTTACGAAACCAGTGCTCACTGGTGAGGCTGCAGGAGCTGAAAAGGAGAGAAGGCATCTCACCTAACCTCCGTGATTCAGAGAAGTGACAACCAACCACCAATCACTACTGACACCCAATTCAGGCCAAACGCCATACCTGTTATTAGGATTCATTTTTTTCTGAAAGCCCTAAGTAGAGCATGTGTTAACAATGTGGTCAACCTTTATATCTGACTTATCAGCCTTAACACAGAAACACAACAACATAGGGTAAGTTTTTTAGACTGGCTGCAGGCGGCTGGCAAGAGACTTCTCCCATAGCACAGTGTAAGTTCTGTCTTCTGCTTGTTCCTCTCCAAAAGAAAACCAGGCTTTAAGATGGGGTCATCGGGAGCTCCCATCACCCATAACAGCCTGTCCTCACTTTTAATATTTCTATAGCTTTTATTCATCCGAAATAGACCACTTTCAGGTTTGTACACTAAGCCAATGGCCTCTAGCCTCTACTGAAAGCTTTGATGGCCAGAACTCAGACCAAAGTGGATTCTGTGCTAACAAAGTGGTTACTTTAATACTTTTGATAATAAAATCAGATTCTGGTGGCAAACAACTTCATTATGCCTTGAACACTTTCAGTTAGGAGCTGAGATGTCTGATGTTGCTTTTACTGAGGCAGCACCCAAAATACCAAGGAGCATTACGCAAGGGCAAAACTTCCGGAGTTAAATGAAAACGGGTTCCAAACCCAGGTCTGAAATGTATGAGTGGGAATCTTGAGCATGTCACTTACCCCTCTGCACTATTTCTACATTCTGGAAAATGTGGAGAAAGACCTTCTCATCAGGCTGCTGTGTTGATTAAATAAAATAAGAAGTGCAAAATACGGCACATCAAAAATAAACATGGGATAATAATCAATAGCAGATGCGCCCTACCGGCTAGATACAAAGCAATACGTCAGTCAAGAACTACTAGCATAAATACTATTGTGCTACTACAAATAATGACATAAAGTGTTACGCCATGAATGAGTACCTACTAGAAATAAAGCACTGTGGGAAATACAAAGATGAGAATGACCTGGCCCGCTGACCTCAAAGAGCTCATACTGCTCAGAGACAGACAAGCGCAGTTAAATACAAGCACAGGGCAGAATGTGATAAGGACTACAAAAGAACACAAAGTTCCATGGGAGTAAGAGCAGCAGCCAATTCTGACGGGGTCAGAAGGATATGTAAGAGGAGAGGGAAGCTGTGCCCTAAAGGGAAATGCAGGACTTTGACAAGAGAAGGCGGCAGAGGGGATGCAATCTGAGGAGAGCAACAGGAGACAAAGGCTGGGCCCAGGGTGTATTAGGAGTGGGGGTCGGGGGCGGAGGGGCTTAGTAGGGCTCCAGGGTTGGAGCGGAGAAGGACGGACACGAGAATGCAATGAAAGTTTACTTAAAACAGTTCGGGCCGGACACCGCAGCTCACGCCTGTAATCCCAGCACTTTGGGAGGCTGAGGCAGGCGGATAATGAGATCAGGAGATTGAGACCATCCTGGCTAACACAGTGAAACCCCATCTCTACTAAAAATACAAAAAATTAGCTGGGTGTGGTGGCACATGCCTTTAGTCCCAGCTACTTGGGAGGCTGAGGCAGGAAAATTGTTGAACCTGAGTGGTGGAGGTTGCAGTGAGCCAAGATTGCGCGACTGCATTCCAGCCTGGGCGACGGAGCAAGACCCTGTCTCAAAATAAATAAATAAATAAATAAATAAATAAATAAATAAAATAATAAAATAAATAAATAAATTATAAATAAATAAAATAAAATAAAATAAAAATAGACTGGTCTTCAGGGAGGTGTCGGGGGCAGGACTTCAGGGAGGTGTTGGCCTTTTAGCTCTCAGCCGTCGGCATGGTCACTCCTCACACCTGTCCTATGTTCCAGACATACAGACCATCTCTCAGTTTCCCACCCCCTACCCTGTGCTCTCTCTCCACCGTGGGCCTTATCATATTTAGCTTGCTCTGCAGGGAACTGTCCTGCAGTTGCTCATTCAATAAATCCTCACTGAGTACACCCTATTTGTCAGGGGAGAGCTGGATGCTGGGGACACAGTGATGAGTCAGACACACCCGCACCGTTCCTGCCGTCATGGAGCTCACAGTCTTGCCCACCCTGCACCTCCACATTTAGCACTTGGTTATATCTTAGTCTGCCTTAGGACCGCCATCATTTGCTCCTAGGATCCTTTCCTGACTACCCACGTCTAGGTCAGGGGTCCTTCCTAACTGTTATCCCAGCCATACGTACCAGCCTACTCATCCTTATGTAGTGGTTGCCTGTCTACTTGTCTACATCCCTCCTGTGAGTCTCAGCAAGCTCAAAGATCACATCAGACACGTTCAAATGAACAGACCCATGATCTACAGCTCAGTGCCTAGAAAAGAGTAGGAGCTGAATAAATGAACTGCATGGATAGATGGGTGGTGAGTTGTGGACAGATGAGGGGAACAGATGTAGACATGTCATTTAGGAGAACATTAGACTTGGTGGATGTGAAATGAGAATCTGATTAAGACACTGTTGGCCAGGTGCCGTGGCTCATACCTGTAATCCCAGCACTTTGGGAGGCCAGCGTGGTCGGATCACCTGAGGTCAGGAGTTCGAGTCCAGCCTGACCAACACGGCAAAACCCCGTCTCTACTAAAAATACAAAATTAGCCGGGCATGGTGGTGGATGCCTGTAATCCCAGCTACTTGGGAGGCTGAGGCAGGAGCATCACTTGAACCTCGGAGGCAGAGGTTGCCGTGAGCCAAGATCGCACCATTGCACTCCAGCCTGGGCAACAACAGCAAACCTGCATCTCAACAAAAAAAAAAAAAAAAAAAAAAAGTGTCTATCCCAGGAAGAGCAACAAGGAAGCTGGATCTAGAGGATTTCAGGAGAACAGAACTTAGATATGAGAAAAAAAAGAGAGAGGGAGGAGCAGAAGGCCACACTGGGGTTCCTGGGTGGGTGGCAATGGCTCCAGGACAGGGGATACAATGAGAAAGGCACCTTGGAGGAGGACAGTGAGTCTGGGATTGGGCACACCAAGCTGAAGGCGGGGATGGCAAAGCCAGTGCTGCTGCTGAATGGGTGGGTCTAGACATGAAGAAAGTTATTACTCAAGGCCAACCCGCCATACACATAACAGGTGCCTAAGGGTAATAAACTGAATAAATGAATCAAAAAGCAGTCAGCACTACAGAATTTCCCCATGGGACCCACTGCCTGAAGACTGCAACTTTCCTATAAAGTTATCTATGCTCATCATGCTCAGGGGAAAGGGGCATACCTTCCCTACAGCTTCCCTAAATGCCCTATAAGCTGCCACTGGGCCTTGGTGACACTTGGTGGCATGAAGGGACAATGCTGTGTTAGCCCATTGGCCAGTGGCTTAGCTGAGGGCCAAGTCAGAGGCAGCAGGACAAAGTCACCGGGGAGACAGATGGTCCATTTGGCCCTCAGTGTTTCCATGACTGTCTCCCAAGGCCATAGTTGCCATAATGGATTCTTATTAACGGAGAATGGATAAAGGTAAGCCTATATCGTGGTCAAGTTGCATGTTCATCTACAGTAGAGGGGCAGCTTAATTTTAGCCATGGGGTGACAATAATAAATGGACCAAGCTTCTTATATTTGCTCTAACGCATCATACTTTCCACATTTCTGTATCTTTGCTTGTGCTGTTCCCTCTCCATGGAATGCCCTTCCCTGCTTGGAAGCCCCATGAATTCCTGTTCATTCTTCAAAATTCCCTTTGTAAGTATCTCCTCCTGGACACCTTCTTTGAGCACGTCCTTGTGTCTTTCTCCTGCTAACTCTGCACCTTGTGTGAAAAGCTCATCTGCCATCTGTAGCAAGGCATTGTGATACGTATTCAAACTGCTGGCTCCTTGTCCCTACTGTGAGACCACGGAGGACAGAAACCATCTTTTCATCCCCATCCACAGTATCCAGCAAAGAACCTGGAGAATCATGGGTCCTCAATAGATATTCCTGTAACAACAACAAAAAGCCAATGCCCCTCCTTGTATTATCACTGTAACCACCATCATAAGAGGGCAGAAACAGTTGATGGCACAATCTGTATCAACAGTTCGGAGTTTGGGCTGTGTTCTAGAATGCCTGGCTTGGCATCCTGGCTGCAGTACCTACTGAGTGACTGTAAGCAAGTCACTTCATCTCTCAAGGCCTCAATTTCCTCATTTTCAAAGCAGGAATGAGATAACGGGAAGCAAGGAATATTATATTGGATAACAGTGAGGATAAAATGACATAATAATCATAAAGTGCTTAGTAAAGTACTACCTGATATATGGTAAGATTTCAATACAGGTTATCTATTACCAATATTAACTTATGATACTGCTTTTTTTCTCTACTACTTCTGCATCGCGTTTTTGATGAAGTATTTTCAATTAGTTCTTCCAAGCACAGACAAAAAACGGGCTGAATGAATATCCAACAAAGAGCTATTAAGCAATAACTACATATAAGTTACAACAGGGATACAGGTGATGAATGAGCTACGAGTGTTCTCTTCAGGCAGCTTATGATCTTGGAGAGTCAGAGGAAGACAGAATACAAAACACTCCACAAACGTCAGAACATGGATGCGCCGCTGTGCTGGGCTGCCACATACAACCACAGAGCTTGAGAATGGCCCACTTCCCAGGGAGCCTTCCACATAGACCAACAAGTAATATTATGCAGGACACTCTTAGAGTTAGATGGAGAACAACCTGCACAACCACATATGACAACTCTACAAGGAGGAGCACAAAAGCTACATGATGGTGAGGGTGAAAGAGATGACTTTTTGGTAGTGAAGACTCTGGGAGGTTTCCATGAACTATGTGGCAATTAAATCGGAGCTCTAAATGGGTAGAGGAGGAGAAAGGGAGGCATTCAGCAGGGAAGTGCAGTTGACCGTTGAGTAACATGCGGTTGAACTGTATGGGTCCACTGACATATGGATTTTTTTCAACAAAACCTGGAATGGGAAACCCAGCTATACTGAGGGCTGATTTTTCCCACAGGCTGTGATATAGTTTGGATATTTTTCCCCATCCAAATCTTATTTTGAAACGTAATCCCCAGTTTTGGAAGTGGGGCCTGATGGTTAGTGTTTGGGTCATGGGGGCGGATCCCTCATGGCTTGGTGCTGTCTTCATGATGTGAATTTTCTCAAGATCTGGTTGTTTAAAAAAAGAGTTTCTCTTTTTTTAAACACTTTCTCTGGCTCCCACTCTCCTCTTGCATGTGATGTACCTGTTCCTGCTTCACCTTCTGCCATAAGTAAACACTCCTTGAGGTGTCCCTAGAAGCCAAGCAGATGCTGGTGCCATGCTTGTACAGCCTGCAGAATCATAAGCCAATTAAACCATTTTTCTTTATAAATTATCCAGTCATAGGTGTTTATAGCAACGCAAGAACAGCCTAACACAGAAAAATTGGTACCAGGAGTGAGATACTACTATAAAATATATGAAAGTATGGAAGCAACTTTGGAGCTGGGTAACGTACAGGGGCTAAAAGAGTTTGGAGGGCTCAGAAGAAGATGGGAAGATGAGGGAAAGTCTGGAACTTCTTATAGACTGGTTTAATGGTTGTGACCAAAATGCAGATAGTGATAAGGACATTGAAGTCCAGTCTGACAAGTTCTCAGATGGGAATGAGGAACTTATTGGGAACTTGATTAAAGGTCGCCCTTGATGTGCCTTAGCAAAGAACGTGACTGTATTGTGTCCATGCCCTAGAGATCTGTGGAAGTTTTAACTTAAGAGTGACAACCTAGGGTATCTGGCAGAGGACATTTCTAAGCAGCAAAGTGTCCAGATGGAGGAGCAAAGAAATGATCTAAAAGTTGGAACTTAAAGAGGGAAGCAGGGTGTAAAAATTTGGAAATTTTGTAGTCTAACCATGTGGAAAAGAAAGAAAAGGCTTTTTAGGGTGGTGGTGGGTGGTGGGGGAGAAGAACCCACAACTTGCTAGAGATATTAGCATAACTAAAAAGGGGCCAGGTACTGACAGCCAAGACAATGGGAAAAAGGCCCTGAAGGCATTTCAGAAGTCTTTCAGGCTGCCCCTCCCATTACACGCCCAGAGGCCTAGGAAGAAAGAATGGTTTCCTGGGCCAGGGCCAGGACACCATTGCCCTGCACCACCCCAAAAGGCTGCTCTTTGCATAGTGGCCTCTCCAGTTCCAGCCTCAGCCCAAAGGGCCCAAGATACATCTCAGGCTGCAGCTTCAGAGAGTGCAAGCTATAAACCTTGGCAACTTCCATGGGGTGTTAAGCCTGTCAGGACGCAGAGTGCAAGAGTGAAGGAGGCTTGGCAGCCTCTACCAGATTTCAGAGAATGTATAAGAAAGCCTGGGTGCCCATGCAGAAGCCTGCTACAGGGGCAGAGCCAACCAGAGATGTTCTATTAGGGCAGTGCTTAGGGTATATGTGGGGTTGGAGACCCCACACAAAGTCCCCTCTGGGACACTGCCTAGCGGAGCTGTGGGAAGGGGGCCACTATTGTCCCCATTCTAGAATGGTAGATCCACTGGCGACATGCACCTTGTGCTTGGAAAAGCAACAGACACTCAACTCCAACCCATGAGAGCAGCTGCAGGGGCTGTACACTGCAAAGCCACAGGAGTGTTCCTGCCCAAGGCTTTGGGAGCCTGCCCATTGCACCAGTGTGCCCTAGGTATGGGACATGGAGTCAAGAATTATTTTAGAGCTTCAAGATTTAATGACTGCCTTGCTGGGTTGCAGACTTGTGTGGGGGCCTGTAGCACCTTTCTTTTGGCCAGTTTCTCCTTTTTGGAATAAGAGTGTTGACCTCATGCCTGTACCACCATTGTATCTTGGAAGTAAATACTGCGTTTTGATTTTACAGGCTCATAGGTAGAAGGAACTCATCTCCAGATGGGACTTTGAACTTGGGACTTTTGAGTTAAGAATGGAATGAGTTAAGACTTTGGGAGGCTGTTGAGAAACAATGATTGTAGTTTGAAATGTGAGAAGGACATGACATTTGGGGGGCCAGGAACTGAATGATATAGTTTGGATATTTTTCCCCCACTCAAATCTCATGTTGAAATGTAATCCCCAGCGTTGAAGGTGGAGCCTGGTGGAAGATGTCTGGGTTATGGGGGTGGATCCCTAATGGCTTGGTGCTGTCCTCACAATACTGAGTGAGTTCTCATGTGAGCTGGCTGTTTAAAGATTGTGGCACCTCCCACCCTCTCTCTTGCTCCTACTTTCACCATGTGATGTGCCTGCTCCTTTTTCGCCCTTCTGACATAAGTGAATGCTCCCTGAGGCCTCCCCAGAGGCCAAGCAGATGCTGGTACCATGCTTGTGCAGCCTGCAGAACTGTGAGCCAATTAAATCTCTTTTCTTTCTAAATTGCCCAGTCTCAAGTTTCCCGCCACCCACCCCCAGTGAAAGAGTTTCGCTCTTATTGCCCAGGCTAGAGTGCAGTGGCATGGTCTTGGCTCACTGCAACCTCCACCTCCCGGGTTCCAGCTATTCTCCTGCCTCAGCCTCCCATGTAGCTGGGAATACAGACGCCCGCCACCACGCCCGGCTAATTTTTGTATTTTTAGTAGAGATGGGGTTTCACCACATTGGCCAGGCTGGTCTTGAACTCTTGACCTCAAGATCTGCCTGCCTCGGCCTCCCAAAGTGCTGGGATTACAGGCATGAGCCACAGCACCCAGCCTCAGGTGTTTCTTTATAGCAACACAAGAACGGTTTAACAGGGGTAGGTGACATAGGGCTAACTACAGGACTTGAATATATGCAGATTCTGGCTACGTGGGTTTCCTGGAACCAATCCCCTCTGTATACCAAGGGACGACTCTGATAGAGTAAGAAAGGAACAAAGGTGGTAAAGTACAGAGCAGGTCTGTGAAAGAACAATAGTCATATTTGGGTGGATCATAAAACAACATTTACTGGACACCTACTTCATGCCAGAAATAGGGAGGATAAAAAGAAAAAAAGAGAGACCATGTCTTCAGGACAGACTGGGCTAGAATGTGTGAGTTCCTAGGAACTGCAAATTTCATTCTCTAAGAGAAACAGCCAGACAAGGTTTGCAGGCTCGGCAGGCAGCAAATAGAAGTTATAATTCTGGGAAGTTTTAACCTGGTTGCAGAGCAGAAGGTGGACCAGTGTGGGGTAAGAGGAGCAAGCCCTTAAAGAAAGATGCTAGGATGGGGCTTCCTCCTTCAATCTTCTTCTGCCTCTGGTCTATTTAAAGCATCTGTCCAGAAGGCAGAGTAAATCCAGAAAGAAACTCACCCTTCACCTTTATGGCAATACTAGGTGTCTGCATTGTCAAAGGGAATAGTGGGTTTCATTAGCTTCCCTGAGAATATACAAATGCTTAATCAGAAAACACATGAGCCCCTCAGCCCAGGTGACAACCAAGACCTTGGCAGTTTGCTGATATTGTCTCAGCAATCAAAGGCAGGCTAACTATCAGCAGCTTGTGTCTGACTCCTATCAGACAGCATGCTTGAGGGGTTCCATTAATGTTCCACTTTGGGTGCCATCGTAAGAATTTGGGCCCAGACTGCAGTTCCTGACAGTGGCCTTTTCCTTTTAGGCTCACCAAGCCATGGCACAAGCACCTGAAAATACCGCCCAGACCACCTTTCTTGGAACTTCTGTGTAAGCCGAAATAGTTCCCCTGAGCTTTAACCTGTAAATCTGACTGTCAACCAGATGGCCCCACTTTCACATCCCACAGGTCCCTGGGAATCAAGAAGCACCCAATTACAATGCTACTACACACAAGTTTCTTTTATTTTTGGAAACACAGTTTTCACTCTTTTTGCCCAGGCTGAAGTGCAATGGCGCGATCTTGGCTCACCGCAACCTCCGCCTCCTGGGTTCAAGAGATTCTCCTGCCTCAGCCTCCCGAGTAGCTGGGATTACAGACATGTGCCACCACGCCCGGCTACTACACACCAAGTTTCTAATGATTTGTGGAGTGTTTGTCTGGAACCTGTCTCTTCTTTAGAATGTAAGCTCCTTGGGGACAGAGACTGGGTCTTGCATTCATTGCTGCATCCTAGCTCCCAGAGCACCGCCTGACACGGTAAACAGGGGCTTGGGTTTATTCTGGAGGACTGCATGGATGAGTGGCTTCCTCAATTTCCAAAACAGAAATCAGTTTTCCCTCTCCTGGCCCCTTACACAGGTTTCCCCTTGAATTTCCTGCCCGGGTTAAAGGTGCCTCATTCACCCAGCCTCATAAGCTAGAAATGGGGGCATGCCCTGGGCCCCCTCCCCAGCTATATGCCACACACACAATCAACCTCACGTCCTGAAAGGCAGCTTAGCTTAATGGTTAGGAGCTGGGTCTTGAAAGCAAAACTGCCTGTTTCTTTTCTTAACGTGGTTCTGTCAGGAACAAATGTTGAACCTTGGGAAAGCTTCTTCACCTCTGAGTCTCAGTTTCCAAATCTTCAAAACGGGCTTGATCATAATAGCTCCTGCCTTATAGTTATTGTCAGATCGACTGAGCTAAAACATATGCAGCACTTACAACAAGGACTGGCAGGAAGTGAGGACTTAGTGAATGTTAGCTTCATTATCCTATCCAACCTTGGGGATATCTCATGAATATATTCACTCTTTTTTCTCATGAATATATTCACTGTTTTTCTGACTCTCTTACTCACTCTGATATATCCTCTAGCCCCTAAGCCATATGCTTGCTCTAATGTAATCACACAACCCCTTGCTCACTGTACAATATATAAGCCCCAGCCTCTCGCATGGAGCAAAAGAGACCTTCAACGATCTTACCCTGTCTGTCCCTCAAAGCTCATGTCTTCACACCACTTCCTTAAACCCTGCACTCCAGCCATTTCTCCCTCAGTTCTGCCTGTGACCAGCTCCTGCTCCTCCTTCAGGAATAAAGTCAAGAGCCACATTCCCAGGGAAACCTTCCACAGTCACCCCATCCAACGCAGCCCCATCTCCCCCATCACTCTCCATCCCACTGTCCTGTCAGATTTCTTCCTAGCATTTATTATCACTGGAAATCTCCATGTTAACCTCCAAGACTACCTCCCACCCTCCATGAGACTGTCAGCTGTGGAGGATAGAGCTTCTCCAGCTTCACAAAGTACCTCCTCTCTTGTTTACTCTCTCTACAACCCCAGTGCTTAGAGAGCATCTAGCTGGTCTCGGGTGCAGTTCCAGGGTTGAGCATGCCCTCCTGGCAGGCTTGTGCCCATGCTGTTGCCTTTTCCCGGACCATCTACACTTCACCCCGCTAATTGCGTCTGGCCTTCTGTTCTCAAGTTAGACACCACGGCTCTGAGGAGGCCATTCCACGGTGTCGGATGCCCTTCTTAGTGGCTCCAGCTGAGTCTGTGCTCAAACCTTAGTTCAGATCTTTGAAATAATCGACTATTTACTTCTTTGTTCCCTGCTAGATAGAATCTTAGCATGGGTGCTTTATTTTGTTAAGAATCTTATCCCTAGTTTTTTTTTTTTACAGCCCCTTACAGGTAGAAACACTCAGTGATTGTTTAAGGAAAGAATGAATAAATGAACACATGAATAATTACCAAAAAGATCCAAATGCCCTCAGTTTGACACAATTACCAAAGAGATTCAAATGCCCACAGCTTGACACAATTACCTGGAAGTTAGGTACAGAGGCACTTAGAAAAAAATGTAGGAGCAAATCTTTTAACATTGGGTTAGGTAATTGTTTCTTAGATATGATCCCTGAAGCACAAACAATGAAAGAAAAAAATAGATTTCACTGAAATAATTTTTAAAAAACCCTTTCTCTTTTTCTGCTGTCTGCCATGTGAAGATACAGAAAGAAGGTGGCCATCTGCAAACCAGGAAGAGGGTCCATTCCTACCAGATCCTGATCTCAGACCAGCACCCTGATCTCAGACTGCCCCAACTTCAGAACCATATGAAATAAATTCGTGTTAAGGAAAAAAAAAAAAAAAAAAAAAAAGGAAGGAATTTTGTGCTTCACAGGACATGATCAAGAAAGTGAAAAACTACCAGAGTGGGAGATAATATTTTCAAGCATATATTTGATAAGCAACCTGTATCGGCAATATATAAAGATACTTTACAGCTCAAACAATAAAAGGACAAGTAAGCCAATAAAAATTGAGCAAAGGATTTAAATAACCATTTCTCAAAGAAGATATACAAATGGCCAACAAGCACACGAAAAGACATTCAACATCATTAATCATTAGGGAAATGCAAATCAAAACCACAATAAGCCACTTACCCACTAGAATGGCAAAAATAAAAAAGATATATAACAAACAGTGATTAAGAATTTGCAGATATTGGAACCCTCAATGGTTACCGGTGGAACTGTAAAATGAAGCAGCTGGTAGGAGAAACAGTTTGGCAATTTCTCAAAAAATTAAGCATAAAAATAAAAATATCTATAAAAATATGAAAACAGATGTCAACACAAAAGCTTATACAGAACATTCTTAGCAGAATTGTTCATAATAGTCAAGAAGTGGATGGCCGGGCACTGTGGCTCACGCCTGTAATCCCAGCACTTTGGGAGGCTGAGGTGGGTGGATCACCTGAGGTCAGGAGTTCAAGACCAGGCTGGCCAACATGGCGAAACCCTGTCTCTCCCAAAAACAAAAACAAAAAAAAATTAAAAAATTAGCTGGGCACGGTGGCAGGCACCTGTAATTCCAGCTACTTGGGAGGGTGAGGCAGGAGGATTGCTTGAACCCAAGAGGTAGAGGTTGCAGTGAGCTGAGATCACACCATTGCACTCCAGCCTGGGCAACGGAGCAAGACTGTCTCAAAAGAAAAAAAAAAAAAAAAGAAGTGGAAAAAACTGAAATGGCCATCAGCTGATGAATGGATAATACAATGGGGTATATTCATACAATGGAATATTTCTGGGTAATTAAAATAAATGAAGAACTGATACATGCTACATCAGGGATGAACTTTGACAACATTCTGCCAAATGAAAAAAGCCAGTCCAAAAGACTAAATACTGTATGATTTCACTTCCATGAAATGTCCAGAACAGGCAAATCCAAAAAGACAGAAAGCAGATTAGTGGTTGGTATGGGATGGGAAGAGGAGGAAATGAGTAGTATTGGGGCTGGGGATTTCTTTTTAAGTTTATAAAAATGCTCTGATATTAAATACTGAGGATAGTTGCACAATTCTGTGAATTTACTAAACAACCACTACATTGTACACTTTTAAGAGCAAATTTTATCCTATTTACTTATTCATCTCAGAGTAATAGATAAATATTGGAATGTTGGTCTGACCTGCATATTTGGGAGAGGGAAGGAGGCCTGCTCTGCTTCTGTTTCTGGGCTTCCTTCCCTAGGGGGATGTGCTAAGCAGTAAATGGTGTGCCCATGTGGGAAACCCTGCAATTGTCCAGGCTGGCCTCTGACTGGGAGGTAAGTCCAATTCATGGAGACATAAATGAGAGCCCTATTTGTGGCCACAGTCGAAAGAACATCCTATACTCAAGACTAACGGCAATAAAGGAGACTTATTTCATTCTTTATATGTGTGACTTCTGAGCCTTATTTCACATTTGGTTCCTAACTCAGGAAGGTAAGAAATAGTTTTAATGACAGAGCCCTGCAAATTCCAAAATCAGCCAAAGCCTATGAGTCTACATCCTATTCTCTTTTGTTCAAAGGGAGATTAGCAAGAGTTAGACAGATGTTAAGGACATATTTACACCAAAGAGAATTTCTCCAACCGCAGATAATAAAAACTCATTCAGAGGAATAATTTTCTCAATATATGATTCAAGGCTATTTAGTTTTATATTTGTGTAACATCTAAAATAGTCTTTTATGCCAGCTACCAGTTATAAATACACTTGCGAGCATTGCCTGAGGCCCCTTAGAAAAAGCTTCTGCCTGGCCAGGCCAGCTTGGGTACACATCTTAATATAGAGTGGTCCCACATAGCATGCCTGGGTTACTGCAACCCACATATTGCTGCAGACATCAAGTGTGGTTCACAGACAGACCAGACCACAATTCTACACCAAAGAAGGAAGCAAGTGTGTGCTTCCTCTCCAGCAGAGCCTGCAGACTCCACTCTTAATGAGCAACGCTTCTGCTCCCTCTGGTTTCCTTAACTGCTCCCTTGTTCCAGGCTGAGGTGCAATAAATATGGTACTACAAAGAGGCAAAGATGATTAAGCCATTGCTTTCTTCCTGCCTTTCTTTCTTATTTTGTCAGGAACGTGCCACGGTCCCTCTAAGGCAATCTAGGGCCTGTTTCCATTAAAATATACAAGGACATTTGAGCTGAAATAATCTTTAATTATTAAGTTTACAATGCAACGGCAATCTTAGGAAAAGAAAGCGCGTGTGACAGCAACTTGAATTCTCAGTGAATCTGTTGCACTTACAGATTTAATAGGACTCATTTCAGAAAATCACCACAGCCAGAATGAGAGTTTTTCAGTGAGTCCTTCATTTGAGAGTGGCCAAGTGCCTTTGATGATATGCGAAGATTCAAGGACAAGTCAGTGCCATATCAGCAAAGCTTTCCAAAAGAGAAGAACAAAGCAACTTTCAAGAAAAATCAAAAGGCCTTGTAATGCAGTAAAAGCAGCATGGATTGTAGGGGCTGGCAGAGTCCAGGTTGGAGACTGATTCATCTGTGACCTTGAACAAACTATTTAACTTCCCTGAGCCTTGGTTTCCCCATCTGTTTATGGGGATAATGGCACCAGGTCAGGATAACATTCAAATACAATAGCCCACGTGAAGCTTAACATCTGCACTATAAAAAGCAGTTCTTTTTGGTTTTAATATTTATGGGTATGACCAAATACCATTGATCTCTTACCTGTTCAAAGATATCACCTGCCTATGCTATTTTCTTAAGACTTAACTAGAAATACTGATGCCCAGGCCTTTAAAACCTGTATTGATTCTACACTTAACACCTCAAAAATACATACCTGGAACGGGTGAGAATTGATAGAGGCAAAAGGCAGACAAATGCCTAGGCAGAAAGGAACAGGTCCCCAGTGAAATCCAACCATCAAGCCAGAAACAGTCCTGGGTAAATTCTTGAACTGGATTGAGAACCTGCCTCCCTCTTTGGTGTGCTTCCATCTAATTAATCCACATCCTTTCACCTATTTTACACATACCTACCCTTTCCTAATTGGTTTTCTACACTATCATGCCCACCTTTGTGTGGTATCTTTGCTTTAACCTCTTTTGCATAGTCACAAACTAATCAGCATGCACTTCCTATTCTGAACCCATAAGAAGTCTTGAGCACAGCTATATTGGGAACTCTCCTGCCTTTGAGTAGGGGGACCACCCCGCATCCTCTCCCCACTAAAAGCTGTTTCATCACTCAATAAAACTTCCCATGTTGCTCATTCTTTGAGTGTCCGTGTGCCTAATTCTTCCTGGTCACGAGACAAGAACCCAGACCTAGTTGAGCTAAGGAACAAAAAATCCTGCATCAAAATGATTAAGGAGATCACAACATCTACACTATCACTTAGAATGAAAATTAAAAGTAAAAGTAAGAATAATGAGACCAGGCACAGTGGCTCACACCTGTCATCCCAGCACTCTGGGAAGCTAAGGCAGGCAGATCACTTGAAGTCAGGAGTTCGAGACCAGCCTGGCCAACATGGCGAAACCCCATCTCTACTAAAAATACAAAAATTAGCCAGGTGTGGTGGCAGGCACCTGTAATCCCAGATAGTTGGGAGGCTGAGGAAGGAGAACTGCTTGAACCTGGGAGGCGGAGTTTGCAGTGAGCCGAGATTGTGCCACTGCACTTCAGCCTGGGTGACAGAGTGAGACTCTGTCTCAAAAAAAAAAAAAAAAGAAAAAAGAAGCATGATACTAAAAATGATAACTTCTTTTTGTTAAGAAGCTCAGATTCTGAAGCTAGATTGCCTGGTTTCCAACTAGGCTCTGCCCATCTTCTCACTGAGACCTTGAGCCATGACTTACCATCTTGTTCCTTAGTTTAACTCTGAGTAAAATGGACATCATAATAGTGCTCACCTCCTGAAGGCATATGGGGAATCATTGCATTAATATCTGGAAACCACTTGGAACAGACCCTGATACAGAGCAAGAGCTACATTTGTATTTGTTAAATAAATAAAATACAGACAAGTATTACATAGAGCCTATCTTCCCATATTCAAAACAGGGCTCTAAGGCAGGTTAAGAAACAAGCCAAAGCTCCAAGATGCAGAGGCACGTGCTTAGGGTCACCCAGCTCAGGCCTGGTAGGAGCAGAACCGGAACCTAGGCCTGCTTCTTTGTTTTATTCAAATTCTATGCACAACTCAGACAGTTCTACAATGAATTCAAGCCTGAATAAGGGATAAGACAACTAAAGGCAGATACTGGTCACGAATATGCTCTTTTATTCACCATGTCCTTCAGAGGCACAAGTGAAGTTTAAAAAAACAAAACCAAAAACAACTACTTGATATGCAAAGTAAGGCAAATAACCCAGCTTCATTCTGCCAACAAGGCTGTGGAGTGTGAGAGTAAGTAGATCATGCTAGCAAACAAATACTAAATTTTTACAGGCTGATCCACTTTCCTGCCCAGGAGGTAAACACTTAGTTGCTAAATAAATATTTCTTTTCTCTGCTCCCTAAGAGTTTAGTTTCCTTGAAGAGCAGCAATATTTCCCAGTTTATTTGCAACTGGGAATGGAGTCACAGGCATTCCCCCCAATTTTCTGCTGAATATCCTGCCGTCTAGGTGATACAGACATGTATGGTGCTATTTTCTACTGGGTAACAAAAAAACCTTTGTCATTTATAATTTGTATATATTTTTCTCATCCATCTTTCTTCTTCACCATAGGGGTTGTATGGTGACACAACCAAAAATATATATAACACTGAAAACAAAAACAAGATTACACCCAGGCACGGTGGCTCACACCTGTAACCCCAGCTCTTTGGGAAGCCGAGGCAGGTGGATCATCTGAGGTCAGGAGTTCCAGACCAGTCAGGCTAGCATGGTAAAACCCCATCTCCACTAAAAAAAATTAGCCGGGCGTGGTGGTGCATGCCTATAGTCCCAGCTACTCAAGAGGCTGAGGCAGGAGAATCGCTTGAACCCAGGAGGTGGAGGTTTCAATGAGCTGAGATTGCATCAAGATCAGGCCACTGCACTCCAGCCTGGATGACAGGACAAGACTCTGTCTCAAAAAAAAACAAGATTACCTTTATTTCTACCACCCAAACACAACATGCGAAAGTCCTATTTCTTATGTATTTTCTGCTAGTCTGCATTTTGACCCTGTATATGTGTACATGTCACATATACGCATGTGTGTGTATACTGAAATATATACTATGCATCCCATTTTAAATTATATTTTCACTTATTTTATATAAGCATTGCTTCACGGTATGCCATACTTTTCAAAACTGAGTACATGGTTTACCATAAGAGAATGTTCCATTATTTATTCCGTTCTTAAGTATTATCCAATTTTATAATTATAAAGCAATATTTTATAAAAGGTTTTTCTATTGTTAGGGTTCTCTTTTTAAGGGAGAGTCCCTAAGGTGGTCATACTGGGTCAAGGTCTTTCCACATTGTATGAATTTCTCTCCAACAGGTCACAGCAATTGTCAGCGTTGGCATTAGTGTGCAAGTGTGCCTATATTACTCTTTTACTATCTTTTGAAATATGTCATCAAGCATATGGCAGAAGTAAAACTGATTTGATGTAACAAAGCAAGCCTTAAATGAAAATTTGCTAAAAATCTTGTCTGGAAAATAAATCTAATTACTGTAATTAACAGTAAAAGCCAAAAGAAGCATCCTGCACCACTATTATTATATTATTATTAACATTAGTAAGGTACTTCATTTGTCAACATATTTTATAACCATGTATTAGTTAATCCCCATAATGTGCTTGGGAAGCAATGAAGCTATTTATAGCTGGACTTTCTGAGCCGAAAGTCTTTCAAAAGTCCTTTTGTCTTGATATCTCAACTCATCACCAGCATATCAATTCACACAATCATTCCCATTTGTATAATTTCAGGGATGACAGGAACTTCTGTGGTAATTTGGTCCAAGGTGGTGAGTAGTCATTAAAATGGTGTATGGTAAATGCACCTGACAGCAATAACTTAAGCATACCCTGAGAATGACCCAGTTTGACAGATGCACCTGAATGTGTGTTCTGAACTGGAGAATCCAGGAGAGGCCAACCTGGAGATTCATTCCTTGTCTGTAAGAAACATCTGAGCTCCGAAACTGCCCCATGGAATACAGGCCATACAGGGAATTGAGGCCCTGAGTTTTGGGGTGATTGAAGTGGTGCTACTTGGCAACCTCCTGGTGCCACCCCCACTGGAGGTTGTTAGGGAAAGGGTGCTGTTATGGTTAGGCTTTGTGTCCCCACCCAAATCTCGTTTCGAATTGTAATCCCTATCATCCCCATAATCCCCCTGTGTCAAGGCAGAGACCAGGTGGAGGTTACTGATTTATGGAGGTGGTTTCCCCCATGCTGTTCTCATGATAATGAGCGAGTGAGTTCTCACCAGATCTGATGGCCTTCTAAGGGGAGTCTTCCCCCTT
Source organism: Pongo abelii (assembly GCF_028885655.2). NCBI lineage: Eukaryota > Metazoa > Chordata > Mammalia > Primates > Hominidae > Pongo > Pongo abelii. The sequence continues at coordinate 40,150,525 of NC_085929.1, forward strand.
CACTCAGCACTTCTCCTTCCTGCCGTCTTGTGAAGAAGGTGCCTTACTTCCCCTTCACCTTCCGCCATGACTGTAAGTTTCCTGAGGCTTCCCCAGACATGCTAAGCTGTGAGTCAATTAAACGCCTTTCCTTGATAAATTACCCAGTCTCAAGCAGTTTTTTATACTAGTATGAAAATGGACTAATACAGGTGCTAAGTGAAAATGTTATATAAACTGCATGCCTTTCATAAGTAGTTGCAGTTTTCCTGCCCAGCCTGCTGCCATGGGGTCTTGGGGTTCTCCTGACCAGCCTGTTGCCACTGGGCTGTACGTAAGGCAGATCTGTCCAGCCCACTGCCACTGGAACCTCTCCCCATATATGAAAATCCCCAGTTAAACCCAATGTCTCATTTGCTGGCCCTGGGTCTCTTCTTTGGCCTCTTGAACCTGGTGCCACGCCCACTGGAGTAGACAGGGGCTCAGCAGAACAAATGGGATGCAGAATTTTCGTAGCACATACTAAGGATTTGCTTTCTTCTTAAGTCCCCATGCCGCCTTAAAAGTATGACATGCCATCAACAGCTAATAATACTACTACTGCTATTTTTAAATTTAACATCTTTGTGCTGCACAGTTACTGTAGGAGTAAAAGTTTATACTCAACAGGATTCTTACAATTTCAACAACTATTAGATTATTTGATTTGCAGCTAAGGCAATAGGAATAAAATTTATACACAACACCAGAGGTTTTTATGACCTTTAACTTTGCCATAATTGAGAAATAGTGTAATTGAATACCTGTAATCATGCAAAGGCCCTTTTCTAGAAAGTGGGCTTTTTTTTTTTCTTTTTTTTAATCAGGGAGGGACCTGATACATCATGGCAACAAGCAGTAAATACATCAAAGGCTGAAGACCACTCACCTAATTCAATGCTTAGTGTACAATATGCCTGATTTTAAGCCACAGGACGGAGGCCGTAGGACTGAAAGGAGCCTTCAAAACTGCAGAGACACAATAACAATGTGGAAAGGGCATCTCACCTCAGGTCAGAAGACAGTAGGTCAAGCCCCATTTGGACATTCTTTATTTGGTGTTCCCACTTCCTCCTCAAACATACAACTGAAATCATAATTCCAACTGGACAGTGCTACAAGGAAGAACTGACAGCCTCTACAGTGAACTGTTATCTATTTGTTGATTGCTTACTTCTCCTATCCACTTCTCCATTCAGGGTGGGCACTGAATTTGATGCTTGCTAACTTGCCAGCTTGCTGCAGGCACATAAGTGGACCAGCAGAAGAACCGTACAGGTCAGCCCAGTAGAAACAACTGAACTAATAAGTAAATGTTTTAGACCATTAAGTTTTAGGGTGAACTGACACACAGCAAAAGTTAACTGATTAAAAAAAAATAAAAAACCTAAAGTCTAAAGAGTTAAAATGGCTGGGGGTGGTGGCTCACACCTGTAATCCCAGCACTTTGGGAGGCCAAGGTGGGTGGATCACCTGAGGTCAGGAGTTCGGGACCAGCCTGGCCAACATAGAGAAACCCTGTCTCTACTAAAAATACAAAAATTAGCTGGGTGAGGTGACGGGCGCCTGTAATCCAAGCTACTTGGGCAGCTGAGGCAGGAGAATCGCTGGAATCCAGGAGGCAGAGGTTGCAGTGAGCCAAGATCACGCCACTGCACTCCAGCCTTGGCGACAAGAGCGAAACTCCATCTCAAAAAAAAAAAAATAATAAATAAATAAATAAAAAATAAAAATGAGGTAAAATGACCTGCTGACAATCACTCAGCAATATAGTGTCATGAATGTGGAACTGAACTAAGTCTGGGCTGGATATATTAATTAACTGATTGAATACATATCTTCACGTTCTTTATTAATGAACTCCCCCAGATTGACTTCTCAAATAAGTAAACATTTATTGAGCATGTAATACGTGTCAGCTACTTTGCTAAGATACTAGGGACACAGAAAATGATGGCATGGGTTCTGTCTTCCAGAAAGCCCACATTCTGCTACAGCAGACCTGTCATGAATAGATATATAAAATATAATGTAATAAATCGAATGACAGAAAGACGCACAGGGTATTGTGGGCTGGTAGACGAGAAACCCCAAGCCAGGCAGAAGGTTGGCTTCCTGTTAGAAAAGATGCTTATGTAAAGTCTTAAAGGCTAAGAGGGAGTTTGCCAAGGTGAGGGTTGGAGGAAATGGAGAAGGAGGGAGAAATGGGTAGACAGAGCAGCATAACGAGACACAACAGGCCGGACACGCTATGGGGGCACTGGGGAGCTACAAGCAGGTCAGAACTGCTGGAGTGCGAAGTCAAAGCAAAAAGAGGAGACAGAAAGCACTATGGAGATCAACCTGGTCTTTGTGCCATGGTAAAAGGGTTTGATTTCCATCCCTTGACAAGAAGAAGCCACTAACAGGTTTTGAGAAATCAGATGTGCCTGTCTGAAATGTCATTCTGGAATCACAGCAGATGATCTGAAGAGTAGAAACTGGGGAGGCAGGAAGGACACATGAAGGTGAGAGGACAGGTGGCCCTGAATGACATCAGTTGCGGTGGGGATGGAGAGAATGGGGAGAAAGTGAAAACTATCTCAGAGGGAGAATCGCAAAGCACTGACTGCAGATGGGCTTGTTGGAAGACAGAGAGAAGGTGGAACCAATGACGAATCCCAGTTCTTTGCAGGGTTGGTAGGTCTTGAAACCCACCATGGCTCCCATCTTTGTTTATGCCATTGACAGATTCAGGTGCAGCATTTTACACTGAACTCTGTTCAGCTGACCTCTGCAAACTTTTCACCACTATTCCTACTATGGAGAGCCTCCTGGATCCTGACTCATCCATCCCATAGGTTTCCATGCTGTTGGCTACAGCTCTGGATAAGCTTCATCCAAACCCTTGGCAAGAGTGTTAAAGCAGAGCCAGGGGCACTGGCTGGAACCGTGAACGCCATTCTGGATAGGACCCTGGGTATGTCTAGATGACAATCAAAATAGTGAGGAACAGAAGAAAACTTCCATGAGAAAGCAGAAGCCAATGCTGGAAGTGTCACATGGAGAAGCGATGAGCATCCAGAGGCATTATCACTTCCAGGTAGAAGACGAACCAATCCTTAGGATGATGGATCCCATGGGGGGTCCATGAGAGTCAATGGAGATCATCCGCAGGTTGGGAAATAGTTTAATTAAGGCAGGACTTTTTTACAGTCAGAAATGCCCAAAAGTGGGACAGCCCACACCAGAATAGAGGAAGCAACCTGTCTATAAGAAAATACCACCGACTAGGTAGATAAAACAAGAAACATTTATTTTCCCACCATCTATGAGGCTAGAAGTCCAAGATCTTTTGAGGTCGCTCTCTTGACTTGCAGATGGCCTCCTTCTCAATGTATGTTCACATGGTCTGTGTTTGGCACATGTCTGTATCCTAATCTCTTTTTTTTAAAGGACACCTGTCATATTAGATTAGGGCCTACTCTAATGACCCCATTTTAATCTAATTAAAGACCCTATCTCCAAATACAGTCATATTCTCAGGTACCAGGAATGAGGGCCTCAACATAAGAACTGTGGTGGACATAACTCAATCCATAACACAACCTACCGACAAGGATGTATAAGAACTGAAATCTGGTAAATGCCAGGCAGGGGAAGCTGATAGAGAGACTGAAGCATCAGATTTGAGGTGTCCTTTAAGATTGCATTAGGTCTGAGAGTTACAATTCTAAACATGGCAAGACATCACCTAATCGCTGTCATTAAACATTGTTAACACAATCATCTCCTCAGGGTTTCAGACAAAAATTACATTTTTATGGCAGCTAGAATGATTGATGAAATTTTGCTCTTATTTAACCCTTCCCCAAGGAAATACACAGGCAGGCAGTGACAGACCTCAGCCCACACAGCACAGAAGTTGTTCTTACCTATGGAACAGGACGGATTTGACCAGGGTGACGACATCCCGGCTGGCATTGTATCCGGCGCAGACAATAGCAACGTGGATTGTCTGGGAAGAAAAGAAGACGGGGTGAGCAGTCAGACAGACGGAAGAAGGCCTTCCTGGTGCTTCAGATCACACTAGAAAGAAAAATTGCCCTGATTTCTTGTTGGCATCATTAGAAAACAAAGGGCACTGTCTGCAGCTGTGGAAAATAACTCAAGACAGTTTTATTAAGGCCTTTTTAATCGGCTTATGGAGCTATTATCATTTGGAAACCATTAAGGCTCCTTCCAATTACATTTTGGGGACAAGAGAGATGGTGATTGGCTCAAATAGGCAAACAGTGAGTCTCCCGTCCCCAAGCTGAGCGACAATGACAACTGGTTAAACAGAGAGGAAAGAAATACATCTTGAAAGTATGAACCAACAATCAGGGATCTCAGACTAAGAAGTTATGGCTCAGAGAGTTTGTGAAATGTTCCCACAAGATGTGTTGGGTTAGGGTCAACCTAATAAAAGGGCCAAAGGGGACACAGGAACACCTCCGCACCCCATCTGGGATACAGTTCAAAGAATGGAAGACTGGCAGAATTGAAGGGAACCCAAGGAGTTATCTCAACTAAGCAGCCAGGAGCATGGGCCTCAGACATGAATCCTTGAACTCAGGGTGACCCTGGGAGAGATGCAGGGTCCACTAACTCACTGCCATTTAAGTGTCATGACATGTGTCTTGCAGGATGGTGCTAAGGAGTGAGGGAACAATGCCAAGAGGGGAATATGCTGCCCACCACACTACATTTCAATGATACCAAAAAAGGTCCTCCAGAGCTGGGCTTCCCAAATGGAGTGCCCAGGCACCTTAGTGTGCCATGATTGAATTGCAGGTGACAAATACACTCATCTGTTTACGCCCTCTAAGCTACTGGGCAGGGCTGGCATCCTCAGGCAACTTTTCTATTTTCCTCCTGCATCATAGCAGTTATCATTTTCTATGTGTGGCACAACTTGAAAAAGACCGGAAAGCACCACTCTAGGGCATCCCCGATGAAACATAATTATCCAGCCTCAGGAAGAATGGAGAGTTCACACTTCTGGATTTTGTCCTTTCTACTGAAGCACAGCCTTCCTTGAATGGAAACCTGCCTCTTAACACCCACTCCAGTTGCATTCTGTCCTGGACGTATTGTAGAACAATGACGTTTCCTCCAGCACTCCATTAAAGGAGGGCACCTGAGAGATGCCTTTTCTTTTCCAGAACTCCTCACAGCCCTTGCTCCCATGACATGGGCTTCCAGATACCTTGTTATCCCAACCAGCCATGTCAAAATGCAGTTCTGATATCTGGGTCCATCCCATACAGGGTGATGTGACAATGTCCTCTGGTTCCCAGGCTTCCTTCATCACCCCACTTTCTTACATCAGCACGGGAGGCTTGGCCATCAGGGATGAACCATCCCACACCCTCAAATCCACATCCATGACCCATTTAACCCCAATGACCTTCACCCCACCTTGGACACCTATCCCAGTACAAGAAACTTGACCAACTTGGCTTCATATAGAATCTAATTTTCTCAGAAATCCTACAATTATGGGCTTGCCACATGAGCAGGACTCTCAGAGCCTCACATCACTCTACCGCTCCTCTTCCTCTATGGAGGGTCCCTTTGCCCTTGACTGTCAGGCTCCATGCTGGCCCCCACCAGGGCCCATCTGAACCATCACCCCACTCTGCTCTCAGCTCCCGTATGCACCCTACCCCCACACTCAAAATGCAAATCCCCAACCCAGATGGGTGCTACGGTCCCCACCTCTGCTCTTATACCTGCTCCCAAGAAGAAAGAGGAGGGGAGATGCAAGAGAGGAATGAGAAGCATCATGAAAGCTAGTATGTAGTGAGCAAATGATGACATTCCAGCACTGTGCTTAATATTACCAGATTTCAGGCTCACAGTTGTATGAGACAGGTATAGTATTATCATTTTAGTATCACAGATCAGGAAACTCAGGCTTAGAGAATTGGGATTTGAATTCTGGAACAGCAGATGGTTTTTGCTTTTTTTTTTTTTTTTTTTTTTTTTTTGAGACAGAGTCTCACTCTGTCACCCAGGCTGGAATGAAGTGGCGCGATCTCAGCTCACTGCAACCTCTGCCCACCATGTTCAAGTGATTCTCCTGCTTCAGCCTTCTGAGTAGCTAGGATTACAAGCACCCACCACTACGCCCAGGTAATTTTTGTATTTTTAGTAGAGCTGGGTTTTTACCATGTTGGTCAGGCTGGTCTCAAACTCTTGACCTCAAGTGATCCACTTATCTTGGCCTTCCAAAGTGCAGAGATTACAGGTATAAGCCATCGCACCCCGCCTGGAACAGATTCTTAACCCTGGTGGTACATCAGAAACACTCAAAAGATTTTTAAGATATACTCTGTGCCCCAGGCCCTCCGTCCCTCAGACCAATAATTCACAGTCTCTGATGCCCAGAATCTTCAAATGCTCTACTGGAAGGCAGTAGTTCTCAACCAGGGACATATTCACCTCCCTATCCTCCAACCCTTAGGACATCTGCAATGTCTGGAGACAGTCTTGGTTGTCACTACTTGGTGGGTCTGGGGTTGGGGGCAGGGGGATGCTACTGGCATCTGTGAGTAGAGTCCAGGGATGCTGCTCAGCATCCCACAATGCACAAGACAGCCCCAAAACAAAGACCTATCCTGCCCCAAAGGTCAAGAGCACTGCTGTTAGAAAACCCTGTATGAGGGATGAGGGAGCAAAATGAAGCAAAATGAAGTGATGTCAGATCCCTCTGGGTTTTCTGGTACCTTTTTTTCAGGCTAATTTATGCATATTTTAATTTCTCCACCTGTAAAAGAAAGACACCATTGCTTATCTCTGGATAATATCTGTAAAAGACTCAGGATGAAAGATTATAATGCAGATGTAACTGTCACCATTTCAATCATGAGGGAAATGAATAGGAAAACGCCTGCACATGGAAGACATAACTGGGAAGGGGATGAGAATGGGGAAAAAAACACGCTGAATCAGGCTCTTCAGAATCACAAATATTTAAACACACAGCCTCAGAGATATCAAACTTTGTCTTGGCTTCAGGGTTCATGGACTTTTTAAAATGGGCCCATTAAATGTAAGCACAAGCATGCACATTCTCGAACATTTTACATAATTTTCCAATCTCTTTAGTTTCATCAAATACACCTGCCACGATGAATAAATGCATCATCTGGAGGCATAGCAGCAAGGCCCTGCTCCCCGGGAAAGCAGAAAATCACAGTGGCATCGACTATGCTCTTAGAGGAGTTTTGGGTGTTCCAAAATCTGGGGTTACAGAAGTGAACCATGAGTGGGGCAGGGGTTGGAGTGGGAATGGGGAGAGTAGGGAGAAAGATAAATGATCCTTGAAAGAATGGGGTCACAAAAATGGTTTTGTCATGTGACTTTAGGGCTTGAAGCTATTAAGTTCAGTTTTTGAGTTTCTTGGTGTGGTAGATTAAAAATGGTCACGACTATTCAACATTCCTTCTATCAAAGGTTGGGGTCTTGGCTCATGCCTGTGGCTCACTTTGGGAGGCCAAGGTGGGTGGATCATCTGAGGTCAAGAGTTCGAGACCAGCCTGGCCAACATGGTGGCACACACCATCACTGCAAGCTAATTTTGCTGGGTGCGGTGACTCATGCCTGCAATTCCAGCACTTTGGGAGGCCGAGGCGGTGGATCACCTGAGGTCAGGAGTTCAAGACCAGCCTGGCTAACATGGTGAAACCCCGTCTCTACTAAAAATACAAAAAATTAGCCAGGTGTGGTGGCATGTGCCTATAATCCCAGCTACTCAGGAGGCTGAGGCAGCAGAATCGCTTGAACCTGGGAGGCGGAGGTTGTAGTGAGCCGAGATCTCACCATTGCACTCCAGCTTGGGCAACAAGAACAAAACTCCATCTCAAAAAAAACCCCCCAAAAACCAAAAACCAACCAACCAACAAACAAACAAACCAAAGGGTGGGATCTGAATGTCAGGATCAGTGACCACTGTTCCTTGCACTAGGGCCTACAGTCATGCTTTGCTTAACAACACAGATATCTTCTGAGTAGCCTATCATCGTTAAGTGACTTTGTCTTCCGAGCAACTTCAGAGTCCACTTACACAACCCTAGATGGTATAGCCTACAACACACATAGGCTATATAGTAGAGTCTACTGCTTCTAGGCTACAAACCTGTATACACGATACTACACTGAATCCTGTAGACAACTGTAACATGATGGTGAGTATTTCTATCTCTTAACATAGAAAAGGTAAAGTAAAAATATAATATGAGAAAAAAATGGTACGCCTGTATAGGGTACTCATCATGATTACAGTTCACAGAAATGGAAGTAGCTCTGGGTGAGTCAGTGAGTGAGTGGTCAAAGAATGTGAAGGCCTGGGACATTATAGTACACTACTGTGTACACTTAGTTTATAAACATGGTACACTTAGACTATATTAAATTTATAAAAAATATTTTTCTTCAATAATAAACTTAGCTTACTGGAACTTTTTTCCTTTACAAATTTAAAAATTTTTTTAATTATCTCTCTTTTTTTTTTTTTTTTTTGAGATGGAGTCTCACTCTGTTGCCCAGGCTGGAGTGCAGTGGCGTGATCTCGGTGCACTGCAACTTCTGCCTCCCAGGTTCAAGCGATTCTCCTGCCTCAGCCTCCCAAGTAGCTGGGACTACAGGCACCTGCCACCATGCCCAGCTGATTTTTTTGTACTTTTACTAGAGACAGGGTTTCACCGTGTTGGCCAGTATGGTCTTGATCTCCTGATCTCGTGATCCACCCACCTCAGCCTCCCAAAGTGCTGGGATTACAGGCGTGAGCCACTGCGCCCAACCATCTCTTTTTTTTAAAGAGATGGGGTCTTGCTATATTGTCCAGGTTAGAGTACAGTGGTTATTCACAGACATGATCACAGCACACGACAGCCTCGAACTCCTGGGCTCAAGCAATCTTCCCGTCTCAGCTTCCAGAGCAGCTGGGACTGTAAGTGTACACCACTGTGCCTGGCTCTTAACTTTTTGACTCTTTTATAACAACACATAGTTTGAAACACAAACATTGTACAGCTGTATGAAAATACGTTTTCTTTATATTCTTATTCTATAAACATTTTTCTATTTAAAAATTATTTATTTTTAACTTTTAAAACTTTTTTGTTAAAAACTAAGACACAAACACACACCTTAGCCTAGGCCTACACGGAGTCAGGATCATCAATATCACTGTCTTCCACCTCCTTACCTTGTCCCACTGCAAGGTCTTCAGGGGCATTAACACACATGGAGCTGTCATCTCCTGTGACAGCAATGCCTTCTGAAATACCTCCTGAAGGACCTGCCTGAGGCTTTTTAACAGTTAACTTAAAAAAAAAAAATAAGTAGAAGGCACACACTAAAATAATGATAGTATGATAAACACATACACTGGTAACACAGCCATTTTTTATCTAGTATTATCATGTACTGTACATAATTGCGCTATAGTTTTATACAAATGGCAGTGCAGTAGGTTTGTTCACACCAACATCACCAAACACATGAGTGATGTGTTGCACATGATGTTAAGATGGCTATGATGTCACTAGGCAATAGGAATTTTTAGCTCCATTATCATCTGATGGGAGCAGTGTGGTATATGCAGTCCACTGTTGACAGATACGTCATTATGCAACACGTGACTGTATAGATGTAACACTCATGTTTCTCTGTCACAAAGTCCAGATGTAGGATGGAATGATGTTCTCATTTGCCCCTCCAACTCACTCTCTACCCTTCTCCTAACTGTCCTGTGTCTGGAGAGTCTGGCCTTTTGTTTGTTTGTTTTTTTTGAGACCGAGTCTCGATCTATCGCCCAGGCTGGAATGCAGTGGTATGATCTCAGCTCTCTCAAACCTCCACGTCCCAGGTTCTAGCGGTTCTCTTGCCTCAGCCTCTCAAGTAGCTGAGACTACAGGCATGCGGCCATCATGCCCAGCTAATTTTTGTATTTTTAGTAGAGATGGGGTTTGGCCATGTTGCCCAGGCTGGTCTTGAACTCCTGGCCTCATGTGATCCGCCCACCTCGGCCTCCCAAAGTGCTGGGATTACAGGCATGAGCCACCGTGCCTGGCCGAGTCTGAACTTTATAGACCAGGTTAAGTAGGCTCCTTTTGCCTCTGATTTCGGGTTGAGTTTGGTCACTGGGAGGCACCAGTGGGGGTCTCAGAGGTCAGATTTCGTCGGCTCCTGTCAGGGGCCCAATCCCACAGTTCCAGTCCTTGCTGGGTTCCTAAACACCTTCCTGCCTCTGTGTTGCCTCCCCTCAGCCCTGCCCACACCTCTTGGCCCCTTCTGGAATCATTTCAGCCCCTGAGCATGCAAGCTGTAACCTGCCTGGACCTGACCAACACTGAGGACCTTTCCTCAGCACCTCACTTGTCCTGTTGACTGGAAAGAAAGCACAGAAGACTTTCAGGCATTCATAGATACTTGCTGATCCCTAAAGGAAACAGCACCAATGTAACAAACTTGAGAATTTATACATTTTATTTATACTTTTTAAAAGCTTTACAAAGCTCTTGAGTAATGAACCATAAAAGCTCTTTCTAAGGCAATGCTAAGGCTTCCACTAATTTCCTGTTACTCCAGACATGGTGCCCAGCACACTTTGAATCCTGCAGGCTGTACTTGATGATACAGGTAAGGTAGTGCAGAACGGTGAACTGGGTTTATTCCTTACCCCACTGGGGTCAAGGGATGACCTTTGTCTTACAATCTGCAGAGAAGATTCATAACATTGATGTTTTTACAGTTGCCAGTGTTCCAGGACTGTTCTGGGCTTGGAGATAAATTTTAAGACAATCCCCATTCCCCAAAGTCAGGTGCAGAGGCAATGCGATAGCTAACCAGGAGATCCCACAGGAGAATGAGAGGGCTCCTACGATGGCAAGCTCGGTGTCTTTGCATCCCAGAGGGGCCAGCATCACCCAGATAAGAGACGATGCAGAGAGAGCATCTTGGAGGAGAAGGCATTTCAGTGACCACAAAAGAGCAACCGGTGATAATAGGGCCAGCCTGGACTTGTGACTCTTTGCTTGTCAGGCTCCATGAAAACCTGAAAAATCAAGTTCTCCATGCTCTGCCTCCCAGCAGGAAAGAATCCTCAGGGGGCACTTTTTCACAGATAAATATGGGGAAAAAAATCATCGTCCCAAAAGAAATTCACACCAAACTAAGGGATGCCAGCCAAGCTGTAGCCCTGGCAGAAGTCTTCAACACCCTGTCAGCCCTGCTTCTCTTGTCCACAGGGCCTGGTGCTCCCTTCAGGCCATTCTGCCTGGGGGCACGATTCAGTTAAGCATCTCCTATCAGAGAGACTGAGAAAGTGAGAGGCGAAACCCATTTCAACTTGGGCATCAGGTGTGCTATGGAAAGACAGGCTCAGCACAGATTCTGGATGGCAGCTGCAGACTTTTGGTGGGGTTGAGGGGGACAGGCAAGACCTCCCAGAGGACAGATGCTCTGACAGCTGGGGAGAAGCAAACAGCTGGGGTCAGACAGGCAGCAGCGAGGGTCAGAGGCAGAGGCAACGTAGTGTGAAAATCCCACAAGAGTAGAGAGACCTCGATTGGAGCTATAACCTCAAAGCTAAGTGGCCGCATGAGCTTGGAAGAGTTATTTAGTGTCCCTGAGCTTCACTCGCCTCATCCGTAAAATGGAGACAAAAACAGCTACTGATTGGGTTGTGTCAGGATCAAACAAATGAGTGCAAGAAAGTGCCCCTAATAAATCAATGCTTATTAATGTTTCCTGAATGAATAAACAGCACAAGACACTGTTCAGAGTCCTCTGCTTTGACGTCATCATCTGTATAATGGAGGACACAATCTTAAAGGGCTTGTTGAGGACATGGAGTATGTGGCTCTCCAACTCCAGTAGGCATCAGAATCACCTTGGGGGGGCTTGTTAAAACAGAGTGCCGGCTCCTCCCCAGTTTCTGATCCAGGATTTCTGGAGTGGGAGCCTGAGAATAGTCTGCATCCAGGCGACACTGCTGCTGCCGGCCCAGGAACCACACTTTGAGAACCATTGCTCTAGCAGAAGCACTTGGAAGAGACTATAGTAAAAACTCAACAGATGTTAACTGTGATTATTTTGAGAGAGTATGAGGGTGTGCAAATAATCTATTTCCAATTCCTCTCAAGTAGAGAGCACCACTTTTCTTCACTTGGACAAGACAAGGAAAGGCTGCGTTCTTCTTTCAGCTACCACCACATGTCCCAAGGCCTTGGAATTTGTTACTCTTTCAGGGTGAGAAAAAATGGAAAGAGATGAGAATGGGTACAGGCTTCTACTGCAAAAAAAATTTAATAATCATAATAATAAAAAAAGCCCTGGAAATCCAGAGAGCTGGATGCTGGTTCCAGTTTGTAATGGCAGACAGACCTGACAGCAATAACCTAGGCAGTTCCTGAGAATGACCCTATGGTCCAAGAAGGATGTGTGTTTGGAGTTCTGAGCTAAGAATCCCGGGCTAAGTGCGGTGGCTCACGCCTGTAATCCCAGCACTTTGGGAGGCTGAGGCGGGTGGATCACAGGTCAGGAGTTTGAGACCAGCCTGGCCAACATGGTGAAACCCAGTCTCTACTAAAAAAAAACAAAAATTAGCCAGGCGCAGTGGCGGGCACCTGTAATCCCAGCTATTCGGTAAGCTGAGGCAGGAGAATCACTTGAACCCAAGAGGTGGAGGTTGCAGTGAGCCGAGATCGCGCCACTGCACTCTAGCCTGGGTGACAGAGCAAGACTCCACCTCCAAAAAAAAACCCAAAGATTCCCAGAGTGGCCAATCTGGAGATTCACTCCTTATCTATGAAAGAATCTGAACCCCTGGCCCATTCCCTGGAATGCAGACTGTACAGGGGATTGAGGCCCTTTATTTTTGGTTAAGTGATGGTTGCTAGGTGGAGACTGCTAAGTGAAAACACGATATATCAACTGCATGCTTTTTACAAATGGTAGCAGTTCTGCTGTTGAGCCTGTGGTCACTGGCCCACCCCTTTATGTAAGTTCTCCATAAATCCTGTCTCCTTCACTGGCTCTGAGTCTCTTCTTCAACCTCTCAGACATGGTGTGGTCCTTATTGGAATCAACAGGGGTCCAGTATGACACAGTTGTGCCAGCTAAGTGATTTGGGGCAAATTATCTAACCTCTCAGATCCTCAGCCACTGCCTCTATCAAACAAGGGATTTAGAATTTCTATACAGCATTTTCCTAATATCCAGATTTTTCCCAAATTCAAGCTGAAGAAGGTGAGACATAGAGTGGTTAAGTAACTTGCCCAAGGTCCGAGGGCTCAGCTAGTCCGTGACAAAGTGATGGGTTGAATTGAGGGTCCTGCTTTTAAGCCCACAGTAATGGCCTCAATAAAACACGTATGTACCTATTAACATTTTTAAAACATATGGCGAATGTACCCTCTCAAATCATGTTACAAACCTCCAGGATTTGGGACACCACTGATCTAAATCTGTCCACTCTAAATGCTGAACCATGGATGCAAAGACAAAGTTATTTCAACTATGCAGAAAACAGAAGTAGATGCACCTCCTGGCTTTGTAAGCCAAGCCTTCAGGGCTCAGTGAGGAACAGGTGTGACCACATGGGTTCCAGGGCCTGGTGTAAGAACAAGGAGTCTCTTGGTGTCCCCTCCATGGACAAGACACATAAATGGATGACGAATGAATGAACCATCCAGGATTTTCTATCCTGCATATCCCAGTCTGCTTTAGGATTGACTTTCCTGTGCTATAAAGAGCATAGCCACCTGAGAAATCAGAAACCCAAATTTTACACAGAAAACATTAAAGGATGAGACCAAGTTTGGGATGGGTCAAGAGAAGTGTAATTAATACAGGGAGCCCATGTCTGGGGTAGGTGGGTTATCTAACAACAGCCCAATACTGATCCATCATGCGGGCCTCTGGAAGACCGGCCTGGTCCAAAAAGTCCACACACATTAGCCAGACAATCACTCAACAATGATCAGTGTAGCGCCATGCTATGGTCATGCTAGATGACTCATCAAGCTTTCTTGCTTTTAGAATGTGCCTTCATTCTAGATTGCTCTGACTCTTCACCTCACCTATCAAACTCTTCCCCACATTTCAAGACATAACTCCACCTCTTGGGACCCCAGTTTCCTCATCTATGAAGATGAGTAATAAATGTGTCAACTATTTATTTCAGGGTCTTGCTCTGTCACCCAGGCTGGAGTGCAGTGGCACAATCATGGCTCACTGCAGCCTCAAATTCCTGGGCTCAAGCGATCCTCTCACCTCAGCTTCCCAAGTAGCTGGGATTACAGGTGTTCTCCACCATGCCCAGCCAAATTTTTTTTTTGAGAGATGGGGTCTCTCTATGTTGCCCAGGCTGGTCTTGAACTCCTGTGCTCAAGTAATCCTTCCACTTCGGCCTCCTAAGGTGCTGGGATTACAGGCATGAGCCACCATGCCCAGCCCCATGTCAACTAACTGTTGGGCAAATTAACTGAGATGACTCGTGTAAAGGGCTTAGAGCCTGGTACCTTGTAAGTAATGGGTATGTATCGGCAATCATCAATAATAATAACAATTATAGCTTATTCTAAGCTGAAGGTTCTACATCTAAGGTCTGAGCCCCAAATTTCCTCAAATGTCAGGCATCAAGTTATTTTCTTCTTCTCTCACTCTTTCCTCTACCTTCAAGTAAGGTTAGGATAGTATTTTTCCCATCATTGAAAGGAAGGTCTTCAAGGTGCCCAATTCCCTCTGTTCCATCAAATGCTGACACTGCCTGTCACCTCTCCCCAGACAACAGGGTAAAAGACACAGGAATGAGGAGGTGAGACACCTGACTCATCATCTGGGCTGTGGCTGCAGCTTTGTTACCTTAGGCAAGACCCTTTCATCATTTTTAAAATGAGAGAGTTGCATCTTTATTTGTTGTTGTTATTCTCAGTGGCACAATTTCTAAAATAAGTTTTACAAAAAAGCAGAATATGCAACAAGAGAAGGCTACTCTGAGGCCAGCACAGACAGGGGGCTGGCAGAGATATGGTCCCTTGCCTTGGCCATGGTGTGATAGCCAGCCTCCAAGACAGTCTCCAAAGATCCCTTCCCCCTGGTTTTCATGCCGTGTAGCCTCTCCTATACTGTGTCAGAGCTGGGCTGTATAACCAATGGAATTCAGCAGAAGTAACGGTATAAGACATCCGAGGCTAGGTTATAAAAGTCGTTGTAGCTTTTTACTTCTTCTCTGTTTAAACTGCTTACCCTGGGAAAAGCTAGCTGCTATGTTATGAGAACACTTGAACAGTCCTAAGGAAATGAGAACGCCAATCATGTCAGTAAACTATATGGATACAGAGTTTTCAGCCCCAATCAAACCTTCAGATGACTGCAACCCCTGATGTCATCTTAATTGAAATCTCTTTAAAGGTTGAGAGTCATAATCCCCAACCAACCTGCTCCCAGATTCCTAATTTTCAGAAACTGTATGAGATAATAAATGCTTGACATTTTAAGTTGTTAAGTTTTGAGGGTACCTGGCTGTGTAGCAATAAGTATTTAATATATACAGGGAGGGTACCTAAGGCACCCTGAAAATCACTGCACGTGACAATACCACCAGGTTCCTTCCAGCTATAACATCCCCTAATTTCAGGGCCTGAAATTTAAAGAAGACATTTTTATTTTTGTGGATTTACATCCTTGAAGAAGCCCCAAAGAAGGCATATGAAGCTAATGAAATGTGTGTCTAAATGCTATGATAGTATGCTCCAACAGCAATGTGGGATATGGAAAGATAGCTAGCAAACCCCTTCACTGCTGGGTTATTATGTAAAGTCCATGAAGATACAATAAAAAAAGAAAGAAAAAGTGCATTAAAATACTGTAAGGTTAGTTAGGACACAGAATATACAGGTGAGAAGCATTAAGTTTTATAAACATGTTGCCTCCAGCAAAATGCAAACACCCCGCTAAGCTAATAAATACATCCATAGTCTGGAGAATAATTTAAAACATTCCAGATTCTTTTAGAAGAACAGACAGATCTTTGCCTAAACTCACTGAGGAATGATTACCTCATGGGGCTGCTAAAGCCACCAAGGTGAAAGATGATCCCCATATAATGACTGGTAACCCTAAAGTCTGCAGAGGTGAGGCCCCTGTGAAGCACACAATAAGGATCTGGGCTCAGCAGCTGATGACAGTCTGGGTCCCACAAGCTCTAATTCACAGAGCTTCAGTGCAATGGTTCAAAGAACAGGTTCTAGAATCAAACTGCCTAGGTTTAATCCCAAGCTCTACCTCTTTCTGGCTGTGTGACCCTGAAATAATTATGAAACCTTTCCTAGCAGTTTTCTAATCTTTCAAATGAAGATAAGTATGTTGTGTGAATTACATGAGATATTTTATGTAAAGCTCTAGCATGATGTCTGGTACATTTCAAGGACTGATTAACTGTTATTACTATAATATATTACTACTGAGAAATGAAGTTCAAAGCAAGGAGCAGAAGGAAAAATGGGTACTTCCTTAAGGAGTGGTCTGACATCAGAGGATAACATTCATTCACTTTCCATAATAACAATATCCATTGTGGCAGTTCTTAAGTACATCCACAAATTCCTAGACGTTACTCTCATTGAGAGATGGGTATGTGCTGAGTGGGCTTTTGTGACCATTTCAACTAACAGAATACACTATCAGCAGATGTGACACTGTGTGGCTTCTGAGGCCAGGTCATGAAAAGTGCTTCCTTTCTGCCTCGCTTACGAGAATACTTGTACTTAAAGCCTTTAGCTGCCATGTAAGCAGCTGACTGCCTAAAGCTGCCATGTTGCGAGGAAGCTCAAACTAGCCCATGCAGAGACCACATGAGGACCTGAGTCTAAAAGAAAGGGAGGTTGGGTCAGCACCCACTCTTCCAGCATTGTACTGTTCCAGCTCCAGCCACACACTAATGCCACCTGAATGAGGGACCCCATACCAGAACCATTCAGCTAAGTCCTTCTCAAATCTCTGACCCACAGAAACCATGAGAGCTAATAAAATAATTGGTGCTGTTTTAAATTATTTAAGTGTTAGGTGATTTTTCAGGTAGCAGTGGAGAAGTTGAATATTTATAATGAGTATATGTGACACTCATACATAGTTAGCTTCCCCTGCCTCCACCTCATTTCATCCTCACAATTGCACTGGGAAGAACATGTTATTATTTTCATTTTATAATGATGAAATAGACTCCCAAAAGGTAACTGAATTGTCTAAGGTCACAAGACTAATGAGTAGCAAAGGAAAGTCTCCTGTTCAGGAATTCTGGTACCAGTTCCAGTGACTGTTTTTTCTTCTGTACAATAGCTGAGTCCCAGAATAGACCTGAACTGGAAAGGCAAGAAAAATACACATATCCATACACACATGTGCATGAGTGAACATCAAAGGGGATCATTCTGCTCCAACTTCTGAGGCACACAGAGGCCAGGCCATCACTCAAACAGCACTGTACAGGCAACAGAAATATGCAAGAATAAGACAGGCAGCTATTTGAAAGACACATAATTACCAAATGATAAGAGGGCAAAGGGACTGATGAGGGCCCGTTGTTCCTATCACCAGATAGCTCAGCTGACAGCCTCGGCATATTGATAGAGGAGTTTTCAGAAATGCTTTCGGAGCCCAGAGAAGTTTCCGCAACACCCACAGATGGTGGCAGCATCTCTGGTTACGTGGCCCTGCACCGTGACAGCATGTCAAGATGAGCTTCAGCACTTGGAACCAAAAAGCGCTGTGATGAAGGGAGTTTCTATTTTGACTCTACTGACTGACATTTCTTGTCTGCCTCTATGGCTTTTTTGTTAAAATCCTTAAAGACACCAAATGAGGGAGACAGAGGAAGTGCACTGCTCACGGGTAGGAGGCCAGCACCTTGCGGAGAGTGTGCTTTGAAATATGACTGCAGCAGGCCAAGACTTTTAAGAGCATCTATTGGAGGTTCTCAACAGGACCAGGGGTTCCTCACAGAAGAATTCTACCAAAAATAATGTTTTAAGAATCTAAGAAGTTAACATGATCAGTAAACACAAAGAAAGAGAAGAAAAACAAAACCTAATTCTCAGGTGCAAAAGACTAGAAAATAAGTTATACTAAAAGTCAACGTGGCAGTTCAGGCAGACACCCAGCTAGCTGCAGGAGACTTTTTTCATACCCCAGTGGCAGCTGGAATCCCAGCAAGACAGAACTGTTCACTCCCCTGGAAAGGGGGCTGAAGCCAGGGAGCCAAGTGGTCTCACTCAGCGGGTCTCACTCCCACGGAGCCCAGCAAGCTAAGAACCACTGGCTTGAAATTCTCCCCACCAGCACAGCAGTCTGAAGTCTACCTGGGATGATTGAGCTTGGTGGAGAAAGGGGCGTCCGCCATACTGAGGCTTGAGTATGTGGTTTTCCCCTCACAGTGTTAACTCTGACTGTGCAGAATTCACCACGGCATGGCAAAGCACCTGGGGCCAGACTGTCTCTCTCGATTCCTCCTCACTGGGCAGGGCACCTCTGAAAGAAAGGCAGCAGCTCCAGTCAGGGGCTTATAGATAAAACTCCCATCTCCATGAGACAGAGCACCTGGGGCAAAAGGTGGCTGTGGGCACAGCTTCACCGGACTTAAACATCTGCCTGCTGGCTCTGAAGAGAGCAGTGGATCTCCCAGCACAGGACTCAAGCTCTGCTAAGGGACAGACTCCACCTCCTCAAGTGGGTCCCTGACTCCCGTGCCTCCTGATTGGGAGACACCTCAAACAGGAGAGCTCCGGCTGGCAACAGGCGGGTGCCCCTCTGGGACAAAGCTTCCAAAGGAAGGAGCAGGCAGCAATCTTTGCTGTTCTGAAGCCTCCACTGGTGATACCCAGGCAAACAGGGTATGGAGTGGACCTCCACCAAACTCCAGCAGACCTGCAGAAGAGGGGCCTGTTAGAAGGAAAACTAACAAACATAAAGCAATAACATCAACATCAACAAATAGGGTGCCCACAAAAAAGGCCATCAGCATCCAAGATCAAAGGTAGATAAATCTACAAAGATGAAGAAAAACCACTGCAAAAATGCTGAAAATAACAAAAACCAGAATGCCTCTTCTCCAAATGATCGCAACTCCTCTCCAGCAAGGGCACAAAACCAGATGGAGAATGAGTTTGACCAATTGACAGAAGTAGGCTTCAGAAGCTGGGTAATAACAAACTCCTCTGAGCTAAAGGAGCATGTTCTAACCCAATGCAAGGAAGTGAAGAACCCTGAAAAAAGGTTACAGGAAATGCTAACTAGCATAACCAGTTTAGAGAAGAACATCAATGACCTGATGGAGCTGAAAAACACAGCACAAGAACTTCGTGAAGCATACACAAGTATCGACAGACAAATCAATCAAGCAGAAGAAAGGATATCAGAAATTGAAGATCAATTTAATGAAATAAAGTGTGAAGACAAGATTAAAGGAAAAAAAATGAAAAGTAATGAACAAAGCCTCCAAGAAATATGGGACTATGTGAAAAGACCAAACCTACATTTGACTGGTGTACCTGAAAGTGACGGTGAGAATGGAACCAAGGTGGAAAACACTCTTCAGGATATTATCCAGGAGAACTTCCCCAACCTAGCAATACAGGCTAACATTCAAATTCAGGAAATACAGAGAACACCACAAAGATACTCTTCCAGAAAGGCAACCCCAAGACACATAATCATCAGATTCTCCAAGGTTGAAACAAAGGAAATAATGTTAAGGGCATCCAGAAAGAAAGGTCAGGTTACCTATGAAGGGAAGCCCATCACACTAACAGCAGATCAATATGCCGAAACCCTACAAGCCAGAAGAGAATAGGGATCAATATTCAACATTCTTAAAGAAAAGAATTTTCAAACCAGAATTTCATATCCAGCCAAACTGTGTTTCATAAGCAAAGGAGAAATAAAATCCTTTACAGACAAGCAAATCCTCCTGAAGGATTTTGTCACCACTAGGCCTGCCTTACAAGAGCTTCTGAAGGAAGCACTAAATATGGAAAGGAAAAACTAGCACCAGCCACTGCAAAAAATACCAAATTATAAAGATCAATGACATTATGGAGAAACTGCATCAACTAATGTGCAAAATAACCAGCTAGCATCATGATGACAGGATCAAATTCACACATAACAATATTAACCTTAATGTAAATGGGCTAAATGCCTCAGTTAAAAGACACAGACTGGCAAATTGGATAAAGAGTCAAGACCCATTAGTGTGCTATATTCAGGAGACCCATCTCACGTGCAAAGATACACATAAGCTCAAAATAAAGAAATGGAGGAATATTTACCAAGCAAATGGAAAATGGAAAGCAAAAAAAAAGAAAAGCAGGAGATGCAATCCTAGTCTCTGATAAAACAGACTTTAAATCAACAAAGATCAAAAGAGACAAAGAAGTGCATTACATAATGGTAAAGGGATCAATGCAACATGAAGAGCTAACTATCCTAAATATATATGCACCCAATACTGGAGCACCCAGATTCATTAAGTTCTTAGATATCTACAAAGAGACTTAGACTCCCACACAATAATAGTGGGAGACTTTAATACCCCATTGTCAATATTAGACAGATCAATGAGCAGAAAATTAACAAGAATATTCAGGACTTGAACTCAGCTCTGGACCAAGCGGACTTAATAGATACATACAGAACTCCCCACCCCAAATCAACAGAATATACATTCTGCCCAGCACCATAAAGCACTTATTCTAAAATTGAGCACATAATTGGAAATAAAACACTCCTCAGCAAATGCAAAGAACAGAAATCGTAACAAACAGTCTCTCAGACCACAGTGCAATCAAATTAGAACTCAGGATTAGGAAACTCACTCAAAACTGCACAACTACATGGAAACTGAACAACATGCTCCTGAATGACTACTGGGTAAATAACAAAATTAAGGCAGAAATAAATAAGTTCTCTGAAACCAATGAGAACAAAGACACAACATACCAGAATCTCTGGAACACAGCTAAAGCAGTGTTTATAGGGAAATGTATAGCACTAAATGCCCACAACAGAAAGCAGGAAAGATCTAAAATTGACACCCTAACAACTAGAGAAGCAAGAGCAAACAAATTCAAAAACTAGCAGAAGACAAGAAATAACTAAGATCAGAGCAGAAACAAATGGAAAAACATTCCATGCTCATGGATGAAGGAGATAGAGACACGAAAAACCCTTCAAAACAATCAATGAATCCAGGAGTTGGTCTTTTGAAAAGATTAACAAAATATATAGGCCACTAGCTAGACTAATAAAGAAGAAAAGGGAGAAGAACCAAATAGACACAATAAAAGATGATAAAGGGGATATCACCACTGATTCCACAGAAATACAAACTACCATCAGAGAATACTGTAAACATCTCTACACAAATAAACTAGGAAATCTAGAAGAAATGGATAAATTCCTGGACATATACACCCTCCCAAGACTAAACCAGGAAGAAATCGAATCCCTGAATAGACCAATAACAAGTTCTGAAATTGAGGCAGTAATTAACAGCCTACCAACCAAAAAAAGCCCAGGACCAGACAGATTCACAGCCAAATCTTACCAGAGGTACAAAGAGGAGCTGGTGCCATTTCTTCTGAAACTATTCCAAACAACAAAAAAAGAGGGATTCCTCCCTAACTCATTTTATGAAGTCAGCATCACCCTGACACCAAAACCTGGCAGAGACACAACAAAAAAAGAAAATTTCAGGCCAATATCCCTGATGAACATCAATGTGAAAATCCTCGATAAAATACTGGCAAACCGAATCCAGCAGCACATTAAAAAGCTTATCCACCACTATCAAGTTGGCTTCATCCCTGGGATGCAAGGCTGGTTCAACACACGCAAATCAATAAATGTAATCCATCACATAAACAGAACCAATGACAAAAACCACATGATTATATCAATAGATGCAGAGAAGGTCTTCGATAAAATTCAACACCCCTTCATGCTAAAAACACTCAATAAACTAGGTATTGATGGAACAAATCTCAAAATAACAAGAGCTATTTATGACAAACCCGTAGCCAATATCATACTGAATGGGCAAAAGCTGGAAGCATTCCCTTTGAAAACTGGCACAAGACAAGGATGCCCTCTCGCATCACTCCTATTTAACATAGTGTTGGAAGTTCTGGCCAGGGCAATCAAGCAAGAGAAAGAATTAAAGGGTATTCAAACAGGAAGTAAGGAAGTGAAATTGTCTCTGTTTGCAGATGACATGATTATATATTTAGAAAACCCCATCTTCTCAGCCCAAAACTCCTTAAGCTGATAAGCAACTTCAGCAAAATCTCAGGATACAAAACCAAGGTGCAAAAATCACAAGCATTCCTATATACCAATAACAGACAAACAGAGAGCCAAATCATGAGTGAACTCCCATTCAAAATTGCTACAAAGAACATAAAATACTGAGGAATACAACTTACAAGGGTTATGAAAGACCTCTTCAAGGAGAACTACAAACCACTGCTCAAGGAAATAAGAGAGGACCCAAACAAATGGAAAAACATTCCATGCTCATGGATAGGAAAATCAATATCGTGAAAGTGGCCATACTGCTCAAAGTAATTTATATATTCAATGTTATTCCCATCAAGCTACCATTGACTTTCTTCAAAGAATTAGAAAAAACTACTTTAAATTTCATATGGAACCAAAAAAGAGCCTGTATAGCCAAGACAATCTTAAGCAAAAAGAACAAAGCTGGAGGCATCATGCTACCTGACTTCAAACTATACTACAAGGCTACAGTAACCAAAGCAGCATGGTACTCCTACAAGGCTACAGTAACCAAAACAGCATGGTACTGGTACTAAAACAGATATATAGACCAATGGAACAGAATAGAAGCTGCAGAAATTAACCACACATTTACAACCACCTGATCTTTGACAAACCTGACAAAAACAAGAAATGGGGAAAGGATTTCCTATTTAATAAATGGTGCTGGGAAAACTGGCTAGCCATATGCAGAAAACTGAAACTGGACCCCTTCCTTACACCTTATACAAAAATTAACTCAAGATGGATTAAAGACTTAAACATAAGACCTAAAACCATAAAAACCCTAGAAGAAAACCTAGGCAATACCATTCAGGATATAGTCATGGGCGAAGACTTCATGACTGAAACACCAAAAGCAGTGGCAACAAAAGCCAAAATTGACAAATGGGATCTAATTAAACTAAAGAGCTTCTGCACAGCAAAAGAAACTATCATCAGAGTAAACAGGCAACCTACAGAATGGGAGAAAATTTTTGCAATCTATCCATCTGACAAAGGGCTAATATCCAGAATCTACAAGGAACTTAAACAAATTTACAAGTAAAAAACAAATGACCCCATTAAAAAGTGGTGAAGGTATGAAGAGACACTTCTCAAAAGAAGACATTTATACAGCCAACAAACATATGAAGAAAAGCTCAGCATCACTGGTCATCAAAGAAATGCAAATCAAAACCACAATGAGATACCATCTCATGCCAGTTAGAATGGCAATCATTAAAAAGTCAGGAAATAACAGATGCTGGAAAGGATGTGGAGAAATAGGAACGCTTTTACACCGTTGGTGGGAATGTAGATAAGTTCAACCATTGTGGAAGACAATGTGGTGATTCCTCAAGGATCTAGAACCAGAAATACCATTTGACTCAGCAATCTACCAGGTATATACCCAAAGGATTATAAATCATTCTACCACAAAGACACATACACATGTATGTTAACTGCAGGGCTATTCACAATAGCAAAGACTTGGAACCAAACCAAATGCCCATCAATGATAGACTGGATAAAGAAAATGTGGCACATATACACCATGGAATACTATGCAGCCATAAAAAAACAATGAGTTCATGTCCTTTGTGGGGACATGAATGAAGCTGGAAAACATCATTCTCAGCAAACTAACAGAGGAACAGAAAACCAAACACCACATGTTCTCACTCATAAGTGGGAGCTGAACAATGAGAAAGCATGGACACAGGGAGGGGAACATCACACACTGGGACCTGTCGGGGGGTGGGGGGCAAGGGGAGGGAGAGCATTAGGACAAATACCTAATATATGTGGGGCATAAAACCTAGATGATGGGTTGATAGGTACTGTAAACCACCATGGCACATGTATACCTATGTAACAAACCTGCACGTTCTGCACATGTATTCCAGAACTTAAAGTTTAAAAAAAAAAAAATGTCAACGAGTTCAAGGTCTGAATTCCTATATGACTATTTTATTTTTCAAGGAACACACGGATAAAGAAAATTCATCAGTCCTATGTGCTGCTCCTTAAAGCAGTGGTTTCCTTTTTTTGTTTTGTTTTGTTTTTTGAGACGGAGTCTCACTCTGTTGCCCAGGCTGGAGTGCAACGGCATGACCTCAGCTCACTGCAACCTCTGCCTCCCAGGTTCAAACGATTCTCCTGCCTCAGCCTCCCAAGTAGCTGGGATTTCAGGCACCCTCTACCACACCAGGCTATTTTTTTGTATTTTTAGTAGAGACAGGGTTTCACCACGTTGGCCAGGCTGGTCTAAAACTCCTGACCTCAGGTGATCCACCCGCCTCGGCCTGCCAAAGTGCTGGGATTATAGGCGTGAGCCACTGTGTCCAGCCTAAAGCAGTGGTTTCCAAACAATCTCTCCTATCTTAGAATCATCTGGATAGACTCTTTTGTTAAATATCCATATTCTCAGGTGCTACTCCCAGAGATTCTTAGTCAGTAGGTCTAGGGTAGGTCTCATGGATACACGTTTTTGATATGCAAATCTAACACACAGCCAAGTTTGAGAACCACCCATGTGATAGACATTGTTCATTGTGACCACAGTAACAGAACTCCAGAATGTTCCAGAAAAACATGGCTTCCTTGAGTAAAATCTATCTGTTCCAGGCTCTCTTGGACCTAGGTGGCAGCTAAGGGTATCCCTGTAACTAAGTTGTGTCAACAGGATCTAAAAGGATCTCAAAAGTGTGAAATTTCCAAGATACGTTCTTTAAGGAAAGTGATATGTCCCACCTTAACACTTCTTTCCTGCCAGCTGGAATGTGGACAATGCAGCTAAAGCTCTGACAATCATTATAGGTCATGAGATGACCTTGGGAATGTCAATCAAGCAGGCTGGGGTGGAAGATAAAGAAATCCCAAATCCCCAATACTGCCATCCCTACACTGATGGCCTCCAGACATCTTAAACACAATGAGAAAGAAGATGCAAATCTTGCTTAAGCCAGTGTTAGTTGGGATTTTTGATAACCTGCAGTGAAATCTAAGACTGATACAACTAACTACATTAGAATTTCCCTCAAGTTCCAATATCCATTGTCACCACTGAAATAGTACAAGGCAGGAACTTGATTTTTTTTTTTTCTTTTGAGACGGAGTTTTGCTCTGTCGCCCAAGCTGGAGTGCGGTGGCACGATCTTGGCTCACTGCAATCTCCACTTCCTGGGTTTAAACAATTCTCCTGCCTCAGCCTCCCAAGTAGCTGGGACTACAGATGTGCGCCACCACATCCGGCTAATTTTTGCCGTTTTTAGTAGAGACGGGGTATCACCATGTTGGCCAGGATGGTCTCGATCTGTTGACCTTGTGATCCACCCACCTCAGACTCCCAAAGTGCTGGGGTTACAGGCATGAGCCACTGTGCCGGGCCCAGAACTTGATTTTAATCCACAGTTTGCAAATGAGGAAACAGCCACAGAAAAGTGATCTTACT
This sequence comes from Pongo abelii, assembly GCF_028885655.2. Taxonomy (NCBI): domain Eukaryota; kingdom Metazoa; phylum Chordata; class Mammalia; order Primates; family Hominidae; genus Pongo; species Pongo abelii. Next base: position 40,176,347 of record NC_085929.1, read on the forward strand.
TGCTCAAAGCCACATAGCTATTAAACTAGAAATGGCGCCAGGATTTAGACTCACAACTCCCAGCTTCAAAAGCCAGTGGTCTTTGGTCTACACAGTTGTGCAGGGGACTCCCAAATTACAATGAGTATTTCTCAGAAGACTGAGCAGGGGAGTGAAACTCTCCTGGCTAGAGAGATTACAGAAGGAAGAGAAATGTCCCCACAAACATAACTCATTTTCTCTTTTTTATGCCTTCTTTTCCCCTTTTCCTTTTTTATTTTTCCCCTCCTCGATTCTTATTTGTTCTTTAGGTTCTACGTCATAATAGTGTAAATACGCTTGGGGAAACAATTTGCTCGTTTTGGGCCATCTCACCTGGGTAGCAGAGTTCCCATCCAAACTAACCCTTTCTAAGCCAACACCATGGCTGTGATCTGCTAGCAGAGAACCTGAAAGAAATCAAATATGCCTTCACCAAGGCAAGAACAGAAGATCCCTAAATCAGGGCCCTCCCCAGACCAGCCAAGACCAAAGGAATTTGTTAACGTGGCTGAATGCCCGTTTTCATACATAGAGATATTAAGTAACAGAAGCCACTGACAGTGGTTGTCAAAGACTAAAGGGCACTGGGCCTGGCATACAGTCAGGGCTGAATAAATGTGCAGCACTTATCACGTCCTGACATTTCTATTTATTTATTTGTTTATCATCTCTCCCCCTACCTCTGATGACAGAATGTAAGAACCAGAGGGAAGGGGGTTCTGTCTTTTTTGTTGTTGTTCACTGCTGTTTCCCAACACATAAAACGGTGAGATACAAAACACAAGTGCAATATGTTTGCTGAATGAATGGATAAATGAATGAATGATGATGATGGAGTAGAACCACCTCCTCGCCCAGGTTCTCTGGGCTTGGCTGAAGGACCAACTTGTGACATCCCGAATCCTGCTATGATGGACGTTTGTTTCACATCGTTCCTACTCATATGACACATTCCTCATTGGACATCCTCTGTCGGATGCTCTCCACCTCTCCACCAATCCATTCTTCAACCAGGCTTGAGAAACCTGAGAAATGCTCCTATCCTCAGGGGCTCTCCTTGTCCTCCTCCCTCACCACTGAACTTCCGAAGAACTTAGTCTATATCACTGAGGAAGCCATTTTTTAGTGACATTGGATAGTCTCATTGGATAGTATCACCAATGTTACTAATAACCCCATTCACTAGAATAGCATACTACAGTTTGCAAAGTGTTCTCTTTAGGAATTTTGAAGTCTAACCACTCTTTATTCCAGAAAATGGAATAAAGAAACAGCAGGTCCTATCTATGTTTAACTAAGAATAGTAAAAACTAACCATAATTTTGAAAATGTACTATGTACTAGGTGCTAGTCAAGCCTTTATATGGCCATCCTGTTTAATTCTCACAAATACTCCATGAAGCAGGTATTATTTCCTGAAGTTTACTGATGAGACACCTGGAGTTCACAGAAGTTATGCAACTGGATCAAGGGTACTCTCTGCATAAATCACTAAAGCTGGAATATGAATTCAGTCTTGCCCATCTCTCAAAAGGCCTTCCTATGAATAGGCATGCTCTAATTCATCTCCACCATGAGAACTGGAAACAGTGGGGAATGAGTGTATGTGTGTTCACTGCACATAGCAGCGAGGATGCAGGTATTTGAGGAAATAGAGGACAATACATATCCCACATTTCCAAAGAGCTGCTAAGAAAGAAAGCATACCCTAAAAGGGGAGAAGTGTTATTAAGCTATAAAAGTTCAAATTACTTCTTTAGATAAGGAACAAGTCTGTGGTTCTGAATCGGAGAGGCTGTTTATACAGTGAAGTGATAATGAGGTCTAAGAGAACTGCCCAACTGGGCCACAACTCCAGGTGGGCCATTCACACTGTAGTCTAAGAAACAGGGGCCTACAGGATGACAACTAGGTGTAGAAACCCTGCGCATGTCAAAATGAACCACACAGAAACAAGCGGTAGGTTCCATCAGTGAGCTCCTCTTAATATCTGTAGATTACGCCTTCTTATCCCCATTTTCAGATGGGAAAACGGAGGCTCAGAGAGGCTAAATGACTTCTCAGGCCATTCAGCAAAGTTAATGAGCAAGCCAGACTTACAGACCGGGCTAGAATCAAGAATGCCAGCTCTTGGCATCTGGCTGTGTTTCCAGGAGGCATTTGCAAGGCGGGAGGGCAATCGGGACTTTGGACAACTTCCTCCCCAGGCTCCAGGTGCCCTTTACCTCGCATTTCTCCACGACCGGCTGCTGCCCACACTCGGAGCTGTTGCCTGCCACGATGCCAGCCCGAAGGTTCTCGCTGTCTCCAGTGCCCTCCTCCATGGAGTAGGTCTTGGAGTGGTTGCCTCGGCGATGGGCTGGGGCTCGGCCCTGGGCCAGGCTGAGCTGCCTGCGGAGGGCGCGGTTCTCCGCCTCCACCTCGCGCATGCGCACCTCCAGGCTCTCGCGCTCCCGCTGGCTGGAGGCCATGTACCTGGGGCTGTGTGCCTGGGACTCCAGCGGAGACAGAGACACGGGCTTTCCATCTGGGGAGCGAAACACCAGGGAAGCGTTAACCTGGATGAACCATGCCTCAAGCCCCTCCAAGTTCCCCAGACATCCCTTACTACATGGCGAGGCTCCTTGCACAATCCCGTGTTTAAGGAAAACAGATGGAAAGTGAGTTACAAATAAACGCATCCAGATTGAACTGGGAACAAAGTTGAGAACAGAACAATTTATTATGGCGATAAAAGCTAATATGCCTTTTAGAGAAGGCAATCATAATAAAATTGTTTCTAATTAAATGCACTGTCTTCCTCTCCCTACTTGGCATGTTTCTAGGTAGGCTTCTTAACAATAAAGAATTATGAATACAAAGTGGGGGGATTGGGGAGAAAGACAAGGGAGGGGAGAAGGAGTACCAGGAATTGGAGGAGAGCAAGAGGAAAAGAAAGAGTAAAAAGAAAAATTAATAGGCCAGGCGCGGTGGCTCACGCCTGTGATCCCAGCACTTTGGGAGGCCAAGACGGGCGGATCACGAGGTCAGGAGATCGAGATTATCCTGGCTAGCACGGTGAGACCCCGTCTCTACCAAAAATACAAAAAAAAAAAAAAAAATTAGCCGGGCTTGGTGGCACACGCCTGTAGTCCCAGCTACTCAGGAGGCTGAGGCAGGATAATGGCATGAACCCAGGAGGCGGAGCTTGAAGTGAGTCAAGATCGCACCACTGCACTCCAGCCTGGGCCACAGAGTGAGACTCCGTCTCAAAAAAAAAAAAAAAAAAAAAAAAAAAGAAAGAAAAGAAAAAAGATAATAATAATGACTAAGTTTATTGAGCTTTTCCTATGCAAACTCCTATACATCTTTCAAATCCTGTTTTAAAAGCATCACCTCTCAGGGGAAACCTTCCTCCATTTGCAGGCAAGATATCCTTCCACATATTGCAAAATAATTTGTATGCAGCGCTATGAAAACATGTATCTGCCATACTGTATTTGGTAAACAGCTTTACTAAATGTTGCCTATGAAGAGTGGGAGTTCAATGTGGGCAAAGGCGGGTCTTACCTGTCTTTGTGGTAACATGTCACAAGGTCTGAGAAATGCTGGAAGGGTGGGTGCATGGCTCCATGCCAAGAATAAAATATTAAAAGCAACAAGGAAAAAAGAAGTAGAAGCATGACCCATCTCACGGTTTTCCCAAAAAAAGGTTAACCATTAAAGTGAGCGCCAGCAACACTCCATGTAACAATCATACAACCCTGCAATAAAAACTGAGGCACAGCCGGGTGTGGTGGCTCATGCCTGTAATCCCAACATTTTGGGAGGCCAAGGCGGGCAAATCATGAGGTCAGGAGATCGAGACCATCCTGGCCAAGCTGGTGAAACCCCGTCTCTACTAAAATACAAAAAGTTAGCCAGGCATGGTGGCATGCACCTGTATAGAGTCCTAGCTACTCGTGAGGCTGAGGCAGGGAAATTGCTTGAACCCTGGAGGAAGGGGTTGCAGTGAGCCAAGATTGCATCACTGCATTCCAGCCTGGCGACAGAGCAAGACTCTGTCTTAAAACAAAAAACAAAAACAAAAACAAAAACACAAAAAACTGAGGCACAGAGAGGATAAGCAGGTCTCTCAATGTGACGCCACCAGAATGGTGGTGCCAGAATTCGCACCCAGGTCTCTCTGATATCTGGGCCTGTACACTCTCCACTTCAATAAACTTTCATTATAGGCTATTCAGAGAGCTAACATTAAAAAAAACACTTATTAGTATAAAAACCCCATCTCCCAAGGATACTTATATCACCTTGTATACAGTAGGTGCTCAAGGCATGCTTACTGTTCAGGAGTCCCAGTGGCACAAGGCATACCCAAAGCTATCACTTATTTCTGTTTCCACTCTGCAGAAATCCTGGGCTCCAGAGACATTTACAGCCACCTCAGGGGTTACCAAGCAAAAAAAGCGTATCTCTAGAAAATCATCCTCTCTCAGCTGCCTGTCAAAAAAACGCTCCTCTTTTTCCATACTTCAAGTTTTTCCTTCCTGCCCAGACCCCTGAGCTTCAAAACTGTCCCAGAGAGTCTCTGTGACTCACAAACTTGAGGATCAAAGAATGTGATGAATTACACCCTGCAGGTCTCACTTGTGCTTGTGTCGGCCTCTGCCCAGGGCTTTCTGATGTATCTTTGGACCTTAACAAATATGACTCATTTTTTTCCCTCTTAATCACCTCAGGGTTAAACGCCTAAGCGCCTGGTCTTCTCCTATCAATGTAACAAATATGACTCAATGAATTGCACTGCCTGGGACCACAAATCAAAGGCCGACGCAGAATCGGTAGGGGACGTGAAATCACAGGTTGATTAGGGTTGCATTGTCACCGACTGGCCAATTACAAGCTTCAACCCAAGCTTTTGAAACCTGTCTCCCTGTTTGGTACAACTGAGAATGAAAAAGAATAGGCAGCTATTAATAATTGCGTTTTCTCAACCAACATCGACCCTTTGAGCAGGGGTGGGTAAAGATGAACCTCTGGCTTCCTCGGGAATTACACCTTCTGTAGTGTCTATCATGGATCTGCACCACGCTAGGTGGTTCATGCTGATAATGCCTTAGGTTGCTATCAGTACAATGAAGTAGTAATAGTTATCCCTATTACTGATGCAGAAACCGAGACTAAAGTTTAAACCGTGTTCCTACTATGTTGCAGCTTGACTGTAAACAAGGTCTCCTGGACTTTGAGCTCAGCTATGCTCCTGCATTTATGTGCTAAGTTAGAGGTAAAGATGCTCTGGAGACTGAGAGGGTCTTCCTTCTCAGGAAAGGATTTTGGAGCATTCGGGCAGAAATGCAGGAAGCTCAACAGGGTCTCAGGGTCTCTAGAAAATTAACAAATGGGACCTGTGAGTTTCGTCTTTGGAGGAGTTACATCAATGCTCTGAGCTTCGATTTTCTCTTCCGTGAAATGGGAACATAAAATGTTCCAGTAAGAGTGATGGGAGGCTTAAGCAAGATAACAAAATACAGAGCACTGTGTCCCTTATTGGGAGGTGCTTGGCATCAGTGAGTTCCTGTGACCCTTTCTCAGTGAAGGAAGGTGATGTCATGGGTAAGATGAGTTGATGATGTAATTTAAGGTGTAAAGCACGGTGTATTTTCAGAACACAGAGTTGTTCTGTGTGTTGTATAGGGGAATAAGCAGTCAACAGACCTTGGCTTCCTTTGAGATACACTCCGAGGGGAGGCACTGCTGAGCTTCCTGCCTTCATCCTTAGTCGGGTCATGGTTCATCCTTAAGAACATGGAGGAGCAGGCAGGCAGGCTTCACCAAAGAGGCCAGGTCACATTCTCTAGCCCCTCTACTGAAAGTCCCATATTTTAAACATTTACGTAAACTATGATTGTCTGTTTGTGGGCTTAAGAGAAATGCTATCGACATCCTGTGTCCATTTCTCCCCTGCTTTAGACCCCAAATGGTTTTAACCAAATTTAACTCTCAAAGACGTGCAGGGGTTTTCCCACTTTTAAAAGCCCTATAGATTTGTCACCAGTGAAGCCACAACTAAATAATTAATGTCAGGTCTCAGAGGAACCAATGTTGAAAAAAGCAACGTTCATGCTGTGCCCAACTCCTGGCATGGAGGAAGTGCTCAATTAATGGCAGAATTGTCGTTTCCGGTTTGTTTGTTTTAAAGGTCCATTATCTTGAGCCAGCCCCTTCCTTTTCCTCAAGCCAGTTTCACCTTCTGAAAGGCGGGGCCCTGGAGATGTGCTCCCAGTCCCTTCTCAGCTCTAACTCTCCGTAGCTGTGTGGTCCAGATGATTCCAACACCGCATGATCGGAGTGAATAGTGGGCCCTGCTGCCTTGCCAGATTCACAGCTCATTCTTGTTTTATTCATCCTGACTCTTGCTTTTATTCCTGACTATTCCTTTTTCTGGCTCCTGATCTCTTTGCTCAGGCTTCTCCTGACTCTCTGGGAGCAGAAGGAGAGGGGGTCAGGGTAGTGAACAGCCAGCCTCCTTACGTTTCTCTGTTACGCTTTACAGGCACTCGTCCCTCCCAGGAACGCTCCTCAACCTTTGTGTATAGGTTGTAGTTATAAAGCCCATTACATACGATTTTATGGCTATGTAAACAACTGTGCCCATACTGGTATTTCTCAAACTACCAGTGGTGAAGACAGCAAGAGAGGCATGGAAGCACAAGAAGCTTGGGTGAAGAACCAGTTTTTCTCCCTCCCCCAATCCATCCTGGATAAAAATTTGCCCCTAAAACTCAAAGGTAAAACAGAGCTTGGCCCATGTGTAACTCATCACTTGAATTAAACAAACTGGTCTACACTACGTTAATCAAGACTATTGATCATACACTTGATGCTGGCCACAAAGTCCATTTGCTCTAGATGTTTCTAAAATGCTTAGTCTCAAGTTCCATATGTATCTTGTTGCAGACCAGCAACAGTTTGAGGATATGTTAATTTTATGTGTCAACTCAACTGGGCCAGGTGGTACCCAAATATGTGATCAAACATCATTTTGGGTGTTTTTTTTTAAAGGTGTTTTTGGATGAGGTTAACATTTAAATTGGAGACAGAGTAAAGCAGGTGTTCTCCCCTGGTGTGGGTTGGCTACCTCCCATTAGTTGAAAGCATGAATAGAACAAAAATGCTGACCATCCTCCAAATTCAAGAGAACTCATCTTGCCTGACAGCCATTGAATTGGGACATCATCTTTTTCTTGCCTTCAAACTCAAACTGAATCATCAGATCTTCCTGGGTCTCGAGCCTGCTGGAATTTGGACTGGAACTACACCATGAGATCTCCTGGTTCTCAGGCTTTCAGACTCAGACTAGAACTACACATTGGCTCTCCTGGGTCTCCAGCTTGCTGACTCAACCTGCAGATCTTGGAACTTGTCAGCTTCCATAATCATGCAAGCCAATTCCTTACAATAAACATAGCTGTATATGCACACTCTATTGGTTCTGCTTCTCTAAAGAGCCCTGACAAATACAAGGACGAACAACGGCCTGCAGATCACACCTTGAGGGGCACCGCCCAATCTCTAGTCTCCATCCCCAGGTCCTGGCATGCTCCCTATACTTAACAAGCATTTGAGGAAGAGAGAAAAAGAAGAACTAACACCTAGAACTTTCTGTTAAAAAATGGCGTAAAATGCCTAGCACATCATAAACTGACAGTTATTTTAAAAGACATCTCATTATAATATTAAATGCTGGGGAAGAGGGAGAGAGAACTGAGAAAAGCAAACAAATCAAGTAGATTAGTAAGAGCATGGGATTTGGAGTAAGAAAGAGCTGAGCTTGAATTATGGTTCTTCCACTTACTAATAAATAACTTAGGCAAAATACTTAACTTTTCTGTGACTCAGTGTCTTATGTAAAATGGGGGACATGGGAGCATAAGCATGAGTGTGTGTGTGTGTGTGTACACACACAAATATTACTTCATATCAGGCTTACACAGAGTAGATACTTGTATTAGTCAATTTTCACGCTGCTGATAAAGACATAGCCGAGACCGGGTAATTTATAACAAACAAGAGGTTTAATGGACTCACAGTTCCTCATGGTTTAGGAGGCCTCACAATTATGGTGGAAGGTGAGGGAAGAACAAAGGCACATCTTACGATGGTGGCAGGCAAAAAGAGAATGAGAGTGAAGCGAAAGGGGTTTCCCTTATAAAACCATCGGATCTTGTGAGACTTATTCACTATCATGAGAACAGTATAAGGGAACCATCCCCATGATTCAATTATCTCCCACTGCATCCCTCCCACAACACGTGGGAATTATGGGAGCTATAATTCAAGATGAGATTTGGGTGGGGACACAGCCAAACCATATCAATACTCAAACTCTCTGCTGTTCTCCCAGCCCAAGCCCACTAAAGCTCCAGGCAGGGCACATAAAGGCAGAAGTGGATAGGATCCCTTGCATGTAAGTGCCTTTACCTTTGTTTCTCTATTACCTTTCCTTCCAGGTTTCTACTCTTTAGATAGACACAGTCTATGTATGAACATGATGTATCGTTCTATCACGGAATACGTGTGTGTGTTGATCTGCGGTTCAGCCCACTTTCAGCTTAAAATGTCAAACAAGACATTATTCAAAAACTAAGCTGACAACATCATCCTCCTCTCTGCAAAACTTCTCAACAAACATGAATTTATCATCGACTCTGAATCTCTGAATCCACTTGAGATGAATGTTCTGAATTAAGAATCAAAACATCTAAGATTCAGAACAAAGAAGGTAAATTGAAAATCAACCTCCGTGCAGTGCACTGACAGAGATTAGGGACTTACCATCCAAAATGTCCTAAGTGATGATCTCAATCAATCTGAATGTGCTGAGTATCTCTGGATCTCTCCAGAGTGCTGGCATCTGGTACTGCATGTGGGATCCACCACTTTGAAATGAATAGGACTGGGACTTATTAATGCAGGCAGGGCCAGGGTCTGGATGGGCCTCCCATGAAGGGGGCTCAGACCCTTTCAGGGGTGACAAACCCAGATCTCTCTAGTCTAGGAAAGCAAACTCTTGCACTTAGTGCCAGATTTCAGGAAAGCTGTCCGGTTGCATCATCCTGCCCGTGATAAAGACACTACATCCCTAACCTTTATATGGCAAAATCTCCCTACGTACAATCTGTCGCTGAAGCCTGCCAATTCTTTCTTCCTGATGTTTGAAGCACTTGCTCTTCCCATTTGATTTCAAACATCTCATCCGAAGCCAAGCCTCTTAATCTTATTCTAAAACAGGGGTCATCAAACTTTTTCTGTAAACATCCAGAGAGTCAATGTGCTTTACTTCGCAGGCTATGCTATCTCTGCTTCAAGCACTCGACTGCCATTGTAGCATAAAAGCGGCCACAGAAATACACAACAAATGGCTGTGGCTGTGTTCCAGTCAAATTTTATTTCCAAACACAAGCAGAGGGCCAGATCAGGCATACTTTTTGGCCATAGATTATGGATCCTGTCCTAGAACATTGTGTGGGTCTCCTGGGCTAGTCCCCCTGCCTCCAATTTCTCCCTGTTCTTGTCAGCTCACCCGCAGGTGCCATGGATAACATTCTTCAATCCTACTTCCACCATGTTTGCAGTCTGATAATGCACAAAAACAACTCTGTCTACTTCAAGGTCATCCATCAAATTCAACAAACACTTGGTCAGTTCCCCCTGAGTACATGTCATTGGGTGCTGTGTCTGCGTCATCTCATTTTAATTTATGCAAGGCTGTCATGAAGTGGGTGTTCTCACTATTTCCATTTGACTAATGAAAAAAAAAAAAAAAAGAGAGAGAAACAGGCACATGATTTAACTAGTTCCATGTCATCCCAGCAACAATGGCAGAGGGAGAGTCTTGAACCCAGGTTCACTGGTTCCAGATAAATGGCTCTTTCCTCACCAAACCGGAATGTCTCCTGTTCAACACTCTCCGAACAAGTCCAGCCTAATTTGTGGTTGCGGTTGTTGTTTCTGCTTCATTCCCTGGTCCTTCAGGCCGGTGGTTCTCAATCTGGGCTGCCATTAAAAAACTTGGGAAACTTAAAAGTATGAATGTGCACAGGTCCCAACCTAGATGAATTCATATAGCATCTCTGGAGATGGGGGTTGAGTTATCAGCATTTTAAAAAAATTTTTAATTTAATTTTAAGTTCCGGGATACATGTGCAGGACGTGCAGGTTTGTTACATAGGTAAACATGTGCCACATTGGTTTGCTGCACAGATCAACCCATCACCTAGGTATTAAGCCCAGCATCCATTAGCTACTCTTCCTGATGCTCTCCCTCCCCCACCAACTCCCCAACAGGCCCCAGTGTGTGTTGTTCCCCTCCTTGTGTCCATGTGCTCACTGTTCAGCTTCCACTTATGAGTGAGAACATGCGGTATTTGGTTTTCTGTTCCTGTGTTACTCTGCTGAGGATAATGGCTTCCAGCTTCATCCATGTCCATGCAAAGGACATTATCTCATTCCTTTTTATGGCTGCATAGCATTCCATGGTGTATATGTACCACATTTTCTTTATCAGATCTATCACTGATGGGCATCAGGGTTGATTCCAGTCTTTGCTATTGGGAATAGTGCTGCAATAAACATATGTGTGCATGTATCTTTGTAATAGAATGATTTATATTCCTTTGGGTTTTCAGCATTTTTAAAAGCAGCCACTCCCATGGGATTCTCATGTGTAATCAAGGCTGAGAAATGCTGGCTGAGGCATTTCCCCAGACTCTCTAACTTAGATGCAAAGGAAGTCTTAGCATTGCCACACTTAATTATAGTATTGCTCTGACCCTGCACTCCATTTCCCTTACACAAGCCTCTACTGTACTCTTTCAGCAGCTCCCATCATGTGACCCAGACCCACATGATTTCCTGGTATTGTAGCTCCTCCAAGCATAGGGCCTGCTTTGCTCCTCGGCATCGCCCTGCTTCCTGGAAGACAGTCTCCTTCAAAAGCAGTTCCCTTCTAGCCCAGCTGCCTGACTATCCAGCTTCCCTGGTTTCTGGCTCCCTTCTCTTGACCAATCACAGGTCACCTTATTCCAATATATGTTTCAATTTTTCATTTTCCATATGAGACTATATTCATTGAGCAATTTGTAATTTTTGTTAGAAAATGCCCTCCTTTTAATTAACATAAAGATTTCACACCCTCATTCAATGCCAAATATCTAATATCATTTGATATTTCAAAGTAAATTAAATATTGCAGCCAAAGTCATTTTAGAAAAATTTAGAAAACTCAGTTTGATCTTAAAAGTTAATTTTGATCATGAGATGTCCACAGGAGGGCTCAGTCTGCCAACGTGTCATCAGCTTTTCTTTTCTAGGCAGTTTATAAGTCACAGCAAGACACAGGTCCAGGCTGAGCCATTTTCTTAAGTTTCAAAAGCATGGAATCAGATTTGCTGTGGGAAGGAAAATGGCAATGATGACACACAAAGGCTGCTCGCTTTTTATGAGGTACACAGGGAATGTTTTGCCCCAAAATTCCCCTAAGTGATTTTCTGGAAGTTATCTTTGGCAACCAAAGCAAACTTGAGTTCCAGCAAAGGCCCTAGAGACAGATCTTCTGACAAAGATGGAAGAACAGTTCATAAAAAAAAAAAAAATGGAGAGTTCCTCACTAGCTTCTAAAAAGAATTTGCAACCACAGTGCCAGGGAAAGAGGCCTGGATTCACTGCACCATAATAGGCTGAATGAGATCTGACTTTTGTCTTCCATAAAATCATTTCCAAGAATGTTAGCTTAAAGAGCTTCATTAAGTCAAGAAACTGAAGACATTTTTAGCATCAATTTTCTGTACCTATACCTGGGTTTAGACTATAAATGCTTGAAGTGTGTTCTAACGAGCAATGATACCAGTTTTTGTCTCTTGAAACTTCAGGTTCAATGATTTCAAAGCTTCAAACATTTTGTTGTGTGTGTGTGTGTGTGTGTGTGTGTGTGTTTGCCAAATATGCTAAGTTTTGAAAGTTGGAGGCAGTTGGTCTTTGAACTGCTGTTACCATGGTGGGGCAACCATGTCTTCCTGCTTCTATAACTGGCCCGTCATATACCCAAGGAGTCTGAGTATAGACAAAAGGGCTTTGTTAGTAGCATTCAAATCGTCACCAAACAAGGCCAAAAAAGATAATGTATTTAGTGCTCTGTTTCCTAGAAAAATGGAAGGACTTGACAGCAGAGTGAAGGTCTTCTCTTAGATCACCAGGTGGTTTAGAAAACCATCATTGGAGGGTAATGATAACAGTGTATACTAGAAAAGGTGAATAGATATTCACTGCAAATCCTGACAATTGATCTGTGTGTGAGAGCACAATAAATTCACATTCCAGTCATCTTTGAAGAGCCTCTGCCCCCAGTTAGCCCCTAAACTTCAATCACTTTTTACACAGCCTCAAGGACCTCACCAGCATTAGTGACGGTCTCCAATGGTTGAGTCTGAGAAAGCAGCCTTTCTCCTTCCCCAGTTTCTTGAGTCCTATTTCATACACATGCAATAGTTGGACACAATCCCCTTTGTTGGTAGATTCATCAAAACTAAAAGCTAAACAACCATAACGATTTTATCCTTTGCAAAGCATCAACTGAGTGTTCTCAATGTGGCTATTTACTATAAAATCAGATGCAGAAATACTATAGAATTTCTTAATTTTCTCTTTAGCAGCACTCAAGATGAAAGATTTCATAAGTGTTTTTTCCACTGATTTAATTTTTTAAAACCTTTGCAATAAATGTGTTATTTGATATGAAATATTCATAGCCCTTATAAAATCCCACTAAAATGTTCCAAGAGTGAGGCGAATCACACGTGCTGAGAAGAATCATATTTTACAGTAAAAATTTTTAATGAGGTTTGATTTTTTTTTTGTAGCTAAAATCTTGTTCAAATCAAAAGACCCACATGGGATGATTTTTTATCAAAGATTTTTAATTTTATTTTGCATTCATCATACTAAGTATGTTGAAAACTATCCTTTTCTCACTTTGTGAATCTATACTTGCTGTAAGCCTCAAGCTGTCATTCTTGTTGGCCATATTTATTTACCAAAAAAGGTTCTGTGATTTTTTTTTTTTTGAGCCAGGGTCTCGCTCTGTTGCCCAGGCTGGAGTACAGGGGCTCAATCTTGGCTCACTGCAACCTCCACCTCCCAGGTTCAAGCGATTCACTTGCCTCAGCCTCCCAAGTAGCTGGGATTACAGGCACACCACCACGCTCGGCTAATTTTTGTATTTTTAGTAGAGACGGGGTTTCATCATGTTGGCCAGCCTGTTCTCGAACTCCTGACCTCAAGTGATCCATCTGCCTCAGCCTCCCAAAGTGCTGGGATTACAGATGTGAGCTTCTGCACCTGGCATTTCTGTGATTTTTTTTTTTTTAAATGAGGAGCACTGACAATAATGTCTGGTTTGGGTTACAGAGGATGAAAGATTTCAATGGCAAACAGCAGCTATTTGAGGACGCCAGACAAATCAGCAAAGCCCTGACCCCATTCATTCCTGCTCCTTGGGCTTCTGTGCCCCTCCTGCTTCACTTGAGGGGTGAAATATCCAAGTGAAATTCAGATCTACAGAGAAGAGTTAGGGACCCTCATCAAAAAGGATCCAACAGAATGATGACCTTACATCATGAGTGTGTGTTTAATTGGACTGCATCAGAATTGAACTATGGTGTTCTGCTGGGAGGGAGGGAGACTACCAGATAACCCACTCAGACTTTGATATCCTTCTCTGTATTTGGAAGACAGTTGTTCCATGAATATCTTGGGACTGTAAGAAGAAAACTGAGTGTAAAACATGACTAAAAGTCTAGAGCAGGGGTGTCCAATCTTTTGGCTTCCCTGGGCCACACTGGAAGAAGAATTGTCCTGGGCCACACATAAAATACACTAACACTAAGGACAGCTTAGGAGCAAAAAAAAAAAAAAAAGGAAAAGAATCTCATAGTGTTTTAAAAGTGTTGGGCCACATTCAAAGCTGTCCACAGGTGGGATAAGCCTGGTCCAGAGAGTGTTCTAGAGTGTTCTTTAAGCTATGCGTCAGGGAGAGTAGTCAGTTTGCCTATCTGACCACTGCACCTGAAATGGCGCACCTGCCAAACCTGAGCAAAAGTTCTCTTCCCTTATACTGCATGTAAGCAAGATCAACACAGGAAGAAAGCCCCTGCCCCATCTTTTCGGGAGCTCCAGCATCAGTGAGGATGGACTTGACTTGCACCATATTCTTGGGGCCCTCTGACATACTCCATCTCCTCTACAGTCAACTGGCTTTGAGACAAACCACCGCCCTTCATCCAAACTCCCCACCCCTTGCCCAGCCTTCTATGGAGACCGCCTGCTATGCAAGCCACACTTCACGAGAAGTGTCCAACTCTGGCCTGCAGTGTTCACTCTGCGATAGTGGAACCAGATGAGAGACAGAAATGATGGGGCTGGTAAAAAGAGGAATAGAAAGTGCTAGTTATCAAAGATAAAGGGGACTCTGTATTGTTAAAGTTAGCAATGGCAACATAGCCATCCAACGGCATGAGTAGCTGCCATCCAGAATATTCTAACCCATTCTAAAAAAAAATGGAAGCAAGTACTTTTGTGAATGTCATTGATTCCTTCAATGGCATCCCTCTGCTGTAAACTGCCCCTTCACCTAAATCACTGTTATCTTCCTCAGCTCCACTGTAAATTAAAAACAAGAGAAAACAAGCAAAAGCCTGGCTGGACATTCCTTTGCCTATAAGTGACTGTCCTCCTTTTTCCTATCTTCTTTTCCTTCTTCACAGTAGTGTCCAACCCCCCTTTATCAGTTTGACTTACATTAAAGTTATATTCCAATTCCCACAAGTATCTATATTAGAAAAAGAAATAAGAGGAGGAAAATGAAAAAAAAAAAATCACCTCTTTTTTCACCCTTTCCTGACAAATCCAAACCATCCCTTAGGAGAAAATCAGAATGAGGAATGAGGTTTTATCGAAACAGATCAGGGAGAGAGGGGGATAGAAGATTTCATCAGGAGTTCAGCTTGACAGAAATAACGCTTTATCGGGATGGGCACTTGGCAAAGATAACATGTTACCAAGAGCAACATAGATGTTTGGGTAAAATATTGTGCTAATACTTATTAAGGTCAAAACCCACCATCTCTACTTTTGACGGACGGGTATTTTCTTCCAAGTCCTACACCGGAGAGTTTTTATAAGGTGCTTCCAGCAGTCTTATAAAAGTAAGAAGAATAAAACTAAGAATCCTCAACTCAATACCACTATAAGGCAAAGTCGGGATTTTCCTCTGCAAGTTGAGAGGAAGGATGGGCTTGAGTGCAGGAAGCAGTAACGGGCACAGAGGACCAAGGGGAAGCCTATGATGGTGAGGCCTCCAGTACAGGATCCCAATTTCTGACCCCAAAAAGAAAAGCTCCTTGCAGGACAGAGGCCCACCTGAGGGACTGATCTCAGAGACAGTGTCAGAATGGGGATGACGGGGCTGATCGGCCAAGAGGAGATCCTGATTCAAGCCTTGCTAAACTTTCTGAAATCGCTGGTGAAATCTACGGCACTTTCTACTTCCATCTTCTGGCTCTGAAGAGTCCTCAGTGGACCAACGATCTTCACCAACAAGGATTTCAGGAGCCCCTACGTATACAAGCCCTATGCCAAGTTCCTGAATGCAGGGCTGGCAGTTGGAATAAGCATTAAGAATGTTGTATTATTTCCTTCGCATGTTTTGTCATTTGGTGAATTACCATGGACCCTCCAACACCTGGCTCAATAATCTCTTCTAGGAACCCTTCTCCAATCTGCCCAGGGTGAGTTGGCTCCCTCTCTTCTTTCACCATCCTCGGATTTCCTACTACCTTCCACAACGTAGATAAGGTAGTGGCTCTCACTCCATGTGTAACAGCTCTTTATGCCACCTCCGTTGTCTCAACACATCAACTGAACACCTGTTCAGGGCAGGAGCCAGGCTGAATCATCTGTGTTTCCCAGTGCCTGGCACAATGTATACACAGTGGCCATTCTTACGCAGCCACAACACTGTGGAAGGAGATGATGACTTAGGAGTCCTTTCATGTCCCCACATCCAAACCACAGCCTTGGATTTCCACCTCCAAAACCTTCTGCTTCTTTTCTCAGCAAATGTCATCACTTTTGTTCCCCACTGCACAGGCCAAAAATCTAGGACTCACTCCTGAATTTCTTCCCTCATGTCCCACATGCACATCATTAGCAATGTATTGCAATGTTGGTTTGATCTTAAAATATACCCTGGATACAAACACTCCCCCACAACCGCCACCACTATGACCCCAGTTCTGGGACCTCTTACCTGGACTCACTCAATAGCCACCTAACAGGCCACTCTGCCTCACTCATTCTACTTGTCACTCACAGCCAGATGGCCTTTAAAAATGGTTATCAGGGCCGGGCACGGTGGCTCATGCCTGTGATCCCAGCACTTTGGGAGGCCAAGGTGGGCGGATCACAAGGTCAAGAGATCAAGACCATCCTGGCCAACATGGTGAAACCCCATCTCTACTAAAATACAGAAATTAGCTAGGTGTGGTGGCGTGCGCCTGTAGTCTCAGCTACTTGGGAGGCTGAGGCAGAAGAAACGCTTGAACCTGAGAGGCGGAGGTTGCAGTGAGCCAAGATTGTGCCACTGCACTCCAGCCTGGTGACAGAGCGAGACTCCATCTCAAAAAAACAACAACAGCAACAACAACAAAAAAACTGGTTATCAGACCACATGTCTATCCTGTTCAAACCCAGGGCTTCGAACCTGCCTTCCCAGGGCTTCCCATCAAACTTAAACAAAACTCAAATACCTTACAGTGACTTACACATAAGGTCTCAACCACAGTTATCTTTCTGACGTCAAAATGCTCCTCTGATCCCTGGGCGCCAGCCATGCCGGCCTGGCAGATGCTCCTGGGATACATAGCAAGCACTCTCCCACTCAGGGCCTCTACACTTGCTGTTGCCTCTCACCCTGTTCATTAGGAATCTGCTTAAATATCATACCATTCTTCAGAGCAGCATGTGTAGACCAGCCTTTAAAACCCCATCCCTGCCCACCCTGAGGCCACAGTGTTTCTTTCACTCTGTCCCCTGGTTTATTCTTCTCCACTCCACACATCATAACACTCTCCTCAACTATAAACTTATCTGTTTCCTTTTTATTTGCCTGTCTCCACCTCATGAACACAAGTTCAATGGTAGCAGAGTCTTCTGTGGATCTGTTTCAACAACTGTATCTCCAGGGTCTGGAACCAAGCACATAGTAAGCACTCAAAAGACACATCTTGAATACTAAATCAAGAATGCGGTGAATACAAGCAACTATTGCAACAGTCCAGTGATGAGAATCGGATTTCAAATGAGGATCACGATTAGGGCTCCCTTACTGACCGGTCACTTTGGCTGGATGAATGTCATACATTATCTTGTGTAGTTATTTCAGTTCTCTGAAACAGGTTTATTGTCCCCATTTTAAAGAAGCAGAAACAGGGCTGGGCGCGGTGGCTCACACCTGTAATTCCAGCACTTTGGGAGGCTGAGGCAGGCAGATCACGAGGTCAGGAGATGGAGACCATCCTGGCTAACACGGTGAAACCTCATCTCTACTAAAAATACAAAAACTTAGCCGGGCATGGTGGTGGGCACCTGTAGTCCCAGCTACTCGGGAGGCTGAGGCAGGAGAATGGCATGAATCTAGGAGGTGGAGCTTGCAGTGAGCCGAGATCGCGCCACTGCACTCCAGCCTGGGCAACAGAGCGAGACTCCGTCTCAAGAAAAAAAAAAAAGCAGCAGAAACAGAGGCTCACTGGGCTTAAGAAAAGCTTAAGTAACTTGCAAGATTTACTGCAAAAAAAAGTTAGAAAAACAAAGATCAAATTGACTCCCAAAAAAACCCTCGATTTTCATTTTACTTTCTGCATCTAAATATCTCTTTCCAGGAAATAAAGGTTGTACTTCTATACAACAAGCTGGGGATACCCTCTTGCAAGATGCCACTTGCAGGAAAGAGAAGCAGCAGCCTCGTTTCAACAAGATTCAGGAAAGTAAGGAACTTGGTGCAGAAAGATGAATAACAAGAGAATCCAAATCATACCATTTTTAACAGTCTGCTGAACTCTACCAAGGCACAGCAAGAACAAGCGAGGCTGATAAAGCAGCCCAAGTATACTATTATTACACTCAGAGGGCAAGCATGGATGCAGAAGAAAGGAAAGAAGAATCAGCAAGAAGGCAATTTCCTGACATCTTAATCTGAACACCCTAGCTACCCTGCCTGGGTTGTCCTGTGTCCTTTCAAAAGGACACTGGCAGCTGCCTGAGCAGGAGAGCTACCGCAGAGAGTGCATGAGGCCATTATTTCTAGAGCTGTAAGCAATCCTGCTACTGCCAATAGAGAGGGATCTATTCTGCCTTCTGTAGCCTACAAAACAGAAAGGAGGTGGGAGCAGGGAAGAGATGCACACATGATAATAAAAGGGGTCAGGAGGTCTCAGCTGCCAGGCTCAGGTCAGACAGGAGAAGTGACACACAGGGGGAATCAGAAATCTTTTTCTGCAACCGTCAGTGGATTCAGAGGCTGGTCTGAGGCAGCAGTCTCCAGGATGAACTAGAAATGGTTAATTCACAGTTTCTCTACTGATGAGTAGCTTCAGCTGCTCATCAATAGAATCTCCAGCTGATAATTATTAAGTGAAACTTGGGGCTTGCATTTGCATATGTAAAGCACACTTCCCTCCAAAGCCACAATGGGAGTGAGAATGCACTTCCTGATTGTACAGCACTGGGGAGGCTTGGGTGGGTGGGGCTTCAGTCTGCTTTGCATGTGCTTCTCCACGCTAATCAAGCCAGATATTCAGCAGAAATAAACCCCACATCCCAAAATATGCCATTTGTCAAAATCCAGAGCTCACATAAGAGACCTCTCTCTCTCCAGATCCCAGAAGGCTGCACTCCACCACAATAAGCCTCTATAAGGGTTATAATTACTCAGCCCGGTGCATGCACCCACGTGCACACACCCTCGCATATACACACACCTGGGTTGTTTTGCTGGATGATGGGAGTGTTATATGAGTTTCTCCAGAAAGAAGGCTTCCATCCTTCTCACATATTCCTGACACTTTTTTCCATCTTTGCACCTGTGGACTAAGAAGCGTCAGCCCCAAACAACAAGCCAGAAGGAAATGCAAACAGCATCAAATTCTAAGTATCTGATGGCTTATCTCTATCATGACGTTTATCTGAGTTTGTGAGGGAAGTCACTGAGCTCCTCCTCCTACAGGAAAGGATGCCTTAACAGAAAAGCCATCACTCCCAGGAGAAAAGCCAGGGACATTGGCCTTAGCCTGGCTTGAAAAAATCAGAGCCGTCTAAATACCAGTGTCAGCTGTAGGCACTGCAGCCTGATTGTAATGAGAAAGCCACTGGGGCCAAGAAAAGGTGCCTAAAAGTATACTTAAAACATTCGAAAGACAGAAGCAGACAACAGGATTAAAAAAATAATATAAATTATTAATTCTGGGTCTCTTCGTCATTGGTTAAGATCATGATCCCCTGGTCCTCACTGTCATCTGTTAAAGGGGGGTAAAAATGGGCATGCTCTTACACAGCACCATCAAGGCATGTATAAACTAGGAACACTTTAGTTTATCACATACAAACATGCATTTATTGGACAATTTTTGGATAGGGGGCAAAGGCCTTTTCTATAAGGACATGCCCGCTGTCTGAAAACCCTACATTGCCTTCCTGGCATAAATCACAGACATTGCCACACACTTTTATCTTTTTTTTTCTTTTATAGTGTGGGGTAAACTTAAAAGATATGTGTAAACTAATCAGAGTGCAGAATTTCTTTCCTATTTTTTATCTTTTCCCCCATTTTTTAGTTGTCTTGCCAACATTTTATTTGACAGCTCTTCTTAAGGCAATTTGCTCTAAGGCTACTGTTCCAAAATACACAACTTATTATTTTTTACAGAAACACTCCTTCCTGCACTCATATTTCACTGCTTTATGGAATAATTAATTAAACTGTATTTGTTAATTATAGGTAAAGATATGCTATAATAAGCTTGATGAAACTGAGCACACAGTTTAACTGGTGCGATCAGCAATGCTAAACGGTACTAGAAAGTAAGCTGGTAGCTGGAGACTCCACATTCAGTGGGCAGTGAACACTCCTTTGCCAGAGGGAATGGAGGAATCCTTGCTTATTGGATGTGTTCTTCAGTGGAGATGAGTTAAGGATCTTCCACTGAGCCCTTACCTCATGGTATTGTCGAATAAATGAGATGAAGCACTAGATGACAAAATGAGAAGAAGCACTAGAGGCATTTAGCTGTCCCAGCTAAGTATGAGATAAGGGCTTGACAAAACTTATTATTTACCTTATTATATTGGTTAAGTCACTTTCCCTGTAAAGTATGAGTGCTTCTCTGAAGTAAACTCCCACATGCTTCTGAGAAAAATAATACTCCTTTAGACTGGCGGAACTTGGAGACAGATTTTGGAGCATCTGAGGCTGTGCTAGTGCATTGATTTCTCATGTCCATTGATGCAGGTACAGAAGAGACAGTGATTGTGCCCACTCTACATAAGGCAGGTGAGACCCAGAGACTCACAGGCACTTGCCTAAGATCTACAGGAAGGCTGAAAGCAGGACCCCAGAGAGAATCAAATCCTTCCTCTTTTGTTATTTCCCATTCCCTGAACCTGCTTTTAGTACACATTTCGCTGCTTCTTCTCACCTTTCTAACTTTGGAAGTAGTGTAAGTATGTAATGGCGTAAAAAGATGGATAGAAACAGATCCTCCCTCGCAATAATGAAAGGGCAAGAGAGGGTTAATTTGCAGCACTCAGGAGGACCCTTCAGCAGACCTCTGTCCCTCCCCATGAAACATTTCAGCCAACCTTGAGTCTTGACACCTCAGGCTATGTTACTGGCATCTCCCAGGCCCATAGAGTGGCAGCAGAGTGGAGAAAAGGTTCCCTTTGCTTTGCAGCAACTGAGCCATTACAAAGGAGGACTCAGAAGAGTTACCAGCGATGTTGACTTTGGGGAAGTAATTTTATATCCCTCAGCCTCAATTAACTGGGAACATAACTTTCCATCTATCTTTCAGGGCTGTTTTGAAAATGCATTTTTAAGTCTATGGGAAAGGCCTAGGGAAAACAGGAAATCTTAAGGGAATGGGACATGATGTTCTCCTTAAGTGGAGATGCACAGGACTTCACTGAGATTACTATTACTGTTATTACTGGCCAACATTCATGCACCATACTCTTCAGTTTAGTAATAAAAAGAGCCATCTGTGGTAGATTATAGCATTAGTATCCTCCTATCATAGGGATAAGGCAAAACTAAAGCAAAACAATGTCCACAGAGCTCAGAAAAGCCACTTGAGTTCTTTTGGTCTGGAGGAGGAAATGCACATCCCTCTTCCTTGATACTCATTGTATCAGAAGGTTCCTGATGTTCTATTAGTTCCAGAAACAGAAATACCGGCTAGCTGAGGCCTGGGGAGACCTTTCCCACCTGCTGTGGGGTAAAGCCTAAGATCTGCTCCCTGTGATCGGAGCTGCATCAGAGTCCCCAAGCCTCCATCACCTCTAGATTAAATTACTGCAGCACATCTGTATTTTCTGTAATGCTGCAATATGCCAGGAGTTTGAGCCATCAGGCAACTTAATATATTTCCCTCTAAAGGAAAGAACAAATACATCTGAAGCAAGTTATACCTACAATTTCTGAACAGAGACATGCATATGGGTCAATGTCTCACAACATGAATAAATGCAAAAGGCTCACATTGACCTGCACTGTTGTTGGTATTATAATTCACGAGGCCTTCTGCTATAACTAGGGAGTGCCGTTGTGTGTAACCAAAGAGGGTGTGAGGTCGCAGGATGCAAGAGACACTGCATGTCCCCAAGGTCAGGATTTTACAAAAGCTCTTCTCCTACAAATGAAAGGAGCCCTGTACTTGTCAACCCTGTTTGTTTATTTGATTTTCTCCAGCCAACAAGCTCATTCTGATTAAGATCCAGTAGTAGTTATGCACTCATTCATTCACTCATTAAATTCATACATTTATGAAATATCTGCAGTGTCACTATAGAGTCCCTTTCCCTATCAATCACTATAAAGCCTAGTAGAAGAAAAAAGATAAAATCACACTGCAAAGAGAAAAACAGCAGGGTGAAGGACAGAGTGCTGAAGTAGCATTTGGAAGCACCTCCCAGCTCAGTCTTAAAGATTAAGGGGAAAACTTTGAGGACTCATCATGTACATGTTGAGGTTGGAAAGGTGAGCACCAAGACGCTAGACTGAGAGACATGTTCAAGCAGAGGAAACGGCATATACAACGTCCTAGAACCATGGTTCCCAAACTGTGTGCCAAGGTGCCCCAGGGTGCCAAAGTGGACCCACGGGGGCACCGCAGGATATTTTAAAACTTCTAGGGAAGTGCAGCTATTCTCAGCACATGCTGGACACAGCCTCAACTACTGGCTCGAGGTAGTTCACAGTTTCAACATTAGAATGCACGAATTCCTTTGGTGGCTGTATTTAAACCCAGTCGAATTTTCAGAACTTGCTATGATAAAAAGCAATAAGTGCATGGAAATCAGTGTGCAATGCCTGTCCAATCTGATTCCAGAGTTTGAAAAATTGTACAGTGCCCAACAGGTCCATACATCCCATAAGCAAATAAACATGGATAAGAGTGAAATCATGGTATTTTTCCCTTCAATTTATATGTATTCTTTTTTTCAGACAGCTACTAAGTTGTTAGACATAAATACTTAATAACAAAATAGGTATTTCATTTTACCTACGGGTGCTGTGAAAAAATTACTGAGATGCCAAAGGCACCAAAAAATAAGAAAATGTGAGATCCTATGGTTGGAGATCAGAGGGAGCAGAGCTTCCAGTAAACATAAAATACTGTGATAGGACTCAAGCCCTGGTCGAGGTGGGGACCAGTGAAAGAAAATGCTGGAAAGACAAGTGGATCATATTCCAGAGGGCCTTCTAGGCACACCAAAAAACTTGGAACTTTATCCTGAGGCCAGGGGGAGCTAAAAAAGAGTTGTTCTCTAAACCTCCCTGCTGCAGGAGGTACACCACCACCTGAGTTTTACTGGATTTCCCCAGTTCCCAGAATGGCTACATTTCACCATCTATTATGAAGATACCACATTGTTGAGTCCATACTGAGTGAGATGAAAGCCATCATGAGATGTCTAGAGAACGGCCTGCAATTATACCTAAACACTGAACCAAAGTAAATACTATACGTAAAGTGTAAAATGCTTTATGAAGAAAAGTTATTACCTAGCATTCACGTATGTGTGTTTCATACTCTACAATTAGTCAATCTACAGCAAAGTTGAGTCCTGCCTCAAACCCTCAAGCTGTTAATGTCTCCTTTCCTGGTTCCATATTATTACCAAAGCTTATGCTAGATACAGCTAGAACCACTCATTCTCTAATCCCTAACACAACAGTTGGATACGAAGAGAAAGAGCTATATGGTGAAATCTGAAATGCTTAACTTCATGATGCAATATGTTCAGCATGCAGAATCAACGTTATGTTGTCCTTTCTCTTAAGCATCGTTTAAGATTTTTAACCCATCTATGCCTAGTGTTCCATTATTGGAACACTAAGCATGTGGGAGTTATTGATATCCTACCGTTCAAGGTCATCGCCAAGGTCTGATTGCAAAAATTCAAAAAATTGCAACCTCCAGCATAAATGGATTAAGAATGGTGGCCATTCTTGTCTGTATGTGTGATATACTTGACAATAAAGAATACTGACAACTGATCTCCTAAAACATTTTACATGAAGATGTTTTACCTTTCAAATGTTATGTTTAGGAGACATTTCTTACCACATATAAAAAAAATTTATCAATCTTAAGCTACACTTGCTCTATCAGCCAATTTATCAGGCAGTTCCAAAAGTTAGGAAACAGCTATATATTAGGTAATAAAAAAATCATCACGTACACCCCTGGGTTTTAGAAAGAAGAAGAACTAAGAAGAGAGATGTTATAAAGGCTATCCCAGATAAGCATAGAAGAGGAGACAGGTACCCACGTGTCTCTGACGCTCTTTCTTATACCAGACAGAAAATGGTCAGAGGACCAGAGACTTTGGCCACTCACAACACCTCCCTCAGAAAAACCAAAAATTGCAGCAAGAAAAGCTATCCCATCTATTAACCCTTCCACCTCATTCCTGAGGTTTCAATGAAGAGTGAGCTCTAGCAGAGCAACAAGCCTAACCTCTTGCCCCCACTTCCTTCCTAGGGAAGAGGAGTGATATCTGATTGCCATGTCTGTGAGAAAGACTTTCCCGGTTCCATGCTCAGCCAGCCCTGCTCTCCTGTTCTTCCAGGGTCTGTCTGCCTGTAGACAGTATGTGCCATGTGTTCCTAGGAGAGAACTTGACATTGTTCGCTATGCTCCTGACCAATTTGGGTGAGGAAGTAAATCTATCTGGTTGAGACACATTCTCTAAATTGTTGGAACAAAAAGTAATATTTTGATCTCTTTCTGCCTGGTCCTGTGTCTCTCAGTCTGTTCTCATTGCTGACATGTAAAAACTCAATGCTAGAAAGAAGCTTAAGAACCAAAGGAGCTGGCAGAGAAGTAGATTTAAAATACCCCAAATCATACGCATTTCACAAATATCTATACGGCACCTATTATGTGCAAGACAATATGCCAGGTGCTGAAGACAGCTGGTGAAGAAGGCAGATAGGGCCTCTACCTGTGTGTTCTTTACAGCTCATCAGAAGGACAATCGATTGCCCAAATAATTATTTAGTTACACTGTGATAAGTACAGGGTGCTCTGAGAGATTGTATCAAGATGCTCTGTGTTGGTCGGGTGTAGTGGCTCACACTTGTAATCCCAGCACTTTGGGAGGCTAAGGCGGGCAAGATCACGAGGTCAGGAGTTTGAGACCAGCCTGGCCAACATGGTGAAACCCCGTCTCTACTAAAAATACAAAAAAAATTAGCTGGGCATGGTGGCGGGCACCTGTAATCCCAGCTACTCGGGAGGCTGAAGCAGGAGCATTGCTTGAACCTGAGAGACGGAGGTTGCAGTGAGCAGAGATCATGCCACCACACTCCAGCCTAGACAACAAGAGTGAAAATTCTGTCTCAAAAAAAGATTCTGTGTTTTGGTAAGTGGCCCCACCAGTTGAATAAGCCTGACCCACAACCTCCCTTGACGCCGTACTCTTCCATGTTGCCAACTGCACCGCAGCTAATCCATCCCCTCTCACCTCTCAGATCCATCTCCACCCACAACTCCACATCCCAAACTCTCAGCAGGTCTCTCTGTCTGACTGCTGCAACAGCCTGCCAGCTGATCCCCTTGCATCCATTCTTGTCAAAAAAATTATTAATCGTGGCAAAATATACGTAACATAAAGTTGACCACCTTTACCATTTGAAGTGTACAGCTCAGTGGCATGAAGCACATTTACACTGCCGTGCAGCCATCATCACTATCCATCTCCAGAACTTTTTCATCTTGTAAAACAGAAACTCCAGACCCATGAAATAACTCATCATTCTTTTTTATTTTTATTTTTATTTTGAGACAGAATCTTGCTCTGTCGCCCAGGCAGGAGTGCAGTGGCGCAATCTCGGCTCACTGCAGCCTCTGCCTCCTGGGTTCTAGGACTCTCCTGCCTCAGCCTCCTGGGTAGTTGAGATTACACGCCATCATACCCAGCTAATTTTGTGTGTTGTGTGTGTATTTTTAGTAGAGACGTGGTTTCGCCATGTTGGCCAGGCTGGTCTTGAACTCCTGACCTCATGTGATCCACCTGCCTCAGCCTCCCAAAATGCTGGGATTACAGGTGTGAGCCACTGCGTCCTGCTAATTTTTTTTATTATTATTATTTTTTTAATTTTTAGTAGAGATTGGGTTTCGCCATGTTGGCCATATTGGTCTCGAACTTATGACCTCATGTGATCTACCCACCTCGGCCTCCCAAAGTGCTGGGATTATAGGTGTGAGCCACCACGCCCGGCCAACTTCCCATTCCTCCCTTCCCCAAGCCCCTGGTGGTCACCATTCTACTTTCTGTTGCTCTGACTTTGACAACTCTAGGAACCTCACATAAATAGAATCATATAGTATTTACTCGTTTATTACTGGCTTATTTCACCTACTATCATGTCCTTAACTGGAATCCACTCTTGCCTCCCAATCTATTCTCTGCACAGTGGGAGCTGTTCAAAATGCCAATCTGATCTTGTCAGCCCTCCATGCAGCTTTCGTTTCTCAAAAGACTAAGACGAAACTCTTTTGCATGGCTCAAGGCCATGCATGCTCAGCCGCCAGTGACTTCCCAGCATGGCACTCCCACTCTCAGTGCCCCAGGTACAGCAAACTGTCTCATTCATCTCTCCCACTGCCAGGCCTTTGCATGCCATTCCCACTGCATGGATCACTCTTCCAGGATCTCTGTCTAGGCACTCCCATTGATCCTTCAGATAAAGGCCCATGGTCCTCAACCTCAGGAAAGTCTCCCCTGAAATCCCCAACACGTTCAATCTGTCGACTTCATGAGCTGTCTTGGCAGCATGGCTTTCTCCTCTGTGGAGCTCAACTGCAGTGACATCAAGATCTATCTGTATGCTTGCATGCTTGCAATACCTCTCTCTTCTGCTGAGTGCAGAAGTTTCAAATGAGGAGAGGGAGTGTATGTTTTAAATTTCCATTCTATCTGCAACATCCAGCATATAGTAGAGGCTCAGAAAAAATAATGTTTGTTTGCTTAAAAATGAACACAAGAGGCCAGGCACGGTGACTCACGCCTGTAATCCCAGCACTTTGGGAGGCCGAGGCAGGTGGATCACCTGAGGTTGGGAGTTCGAGATCATCCTAACCAACATGGCGAAACCCCGCCTCTACCAAAAATACAAAAAATTAGCCAGGCATGGCGGCACATGCCTGTAATTCCAGCTACTCAGGAGGCTGAGGCAGAAGAATCGCTTGAACCCGGGAGGCAGAGGTTGCGGTGAGCCAAGACTGCACCATTGCCCTCCAGCCTGGGCGACAAGAGCGAAACTCCATTAAAAAAAAAAAAAAAAAAGAACACAAGAGCAGAACCTGACCAAGACTGGTTCAGGAAAGGCATGCCTGAGAAAGTGAGATTTGATCCAAGAACTGAAGAACAAGAGGGAATGAATAAGAAGAGAATAACTGGGAAGTGGGACGTAGACTGTGGCAGAGGAGCACATATCTCAGATTGGACAGGTTTAAAAGCCGTGGGGTAGGAAAGAGGTTGATGTACTTGGGAAACAAAAAACAACAAAATAAGACAAAATAAAGGCCAGTGTGGGTGAAACAGGGTGAACAAGGAGATCCAGCGATGAGCTGC
Organism: Pongo abelii; assembly: GCF_028885655.2. Classification (NCBI taxonomy): domain Eukaryota; kingdom Metazoa; phylum Chordata; class Mammalia; order Primates; family Hominidae; genus Pongo; species Pongo abelii. The sequence continues at coordinate 40,203,818 of NC_085929.1, forward strand.
CTGACCTAATGACAATGGCAAATTGGTGCTCTCTGAAGACTTCTGATTCAAGGAAGTTCTATTATACCTGGTACCACAATTTTGAGTCACCTGCCAAAGGAACCGTCTCTAAATAACTCTCCAATAACCACTCCCCTCACAAAAGGCGTTTATGACCCAAACTGCTTTATAGGTATCTTCTCAGTTAATTCCTTCAACAGCCTCTACAGTTGGTGTTCACTCCAATTTAGAGGACAGCATATTAAAAGTAAGACAAGTTAAATAACTGGAAAGTTAAATAATTGGCCCAAGGTCATTCAGCTGGTAAGTGAAAGGGCCTCAGGTGTGAACAAAAATCTGTCTCCAAAATCCATGACATTTTCACCAAACCATAGCTCTTATAAAGCCTGGAGGTTTTTTTTTTTTTTTTTTTAAGTACTTATTTAAATTCTTGTTCCAAAGAGAGTTCTATGTTTTTATGCATTAAAGGCACTAGCAGTACAAGTTGTAGAGTGATATTTTAGTAACAAAAGATATTTTTGCACAAAACATCAAAAAGTGGCTTATGCAGATTCACTGCTCACTACACTGGCTGCAGAGACTTAGGTCACAGCTTGAGTTTACCCTAAAGAGACCAAATTCTGGAGATGAAACTGGACAATGAGAAGCCAGTCAGCAGCAGGTGGGAGAATCCTCTGAGAGCTGTCACCAACCACATCAAATTACTTGCACATGAGAGAATACGTCCAGCAGGTTAAACCTACACATCATATGTTACAGATTCAATGGCAAAAAAAAAAAAAAAGCTGGCTGGCTAAAAGCATTTTATAACAATAGTGATAGTTAACTGAGGATGACATAAAACATACCAGACTTCTAAGTGAAAAGCCAAAATACATATCAAAGACCAAGAAATCTATACAATAAAATAAAAAGCTAAATCTACAATATCTGCCATCAGCAGGTACAGGAAAAGAAAAATACCACCAACAAAAAAATAAGAAAATCTACAATAATAAACAACATGTGTATGAGAAAAACATTTTATTAATTCTCATCAAGACTGTAAGATCCTTGAACAGGGGTTGGCAAACTTTTCCTACAAAGGTCTAAATACTAAATATTTTAGACTTTGTGGGCCAAAATACTCAGTGGTGCCATTGCAGCTTGAAAGTGGCCACCAGAGATAGAGACATGGTTCTGTTTCAATATAAGTATATTTACAGACACATGTAGAGAGCAAGATTTAACCTGCAGGCCATAATTTGGCAACCTGTCCTTAAAGGTCAAGAAGAAGACCTCTCAGATTCTTCAAAGCAATAACATAGAGCTTCAATATCACAAAAGAAGGAAAATTAAAGTGTTTCCAAAAGTTTTACTTTTCATAAAACTCTATGTTGTAAAGCAAATATCATTTATCCTCATTCTACAGAAGAAAAAATCGACGGCTCAGAGACCTTCGACCATTTGCACAGGGCAAGCCAGCTCACAAGTGGCAGGGCCAGGATTAGAACCCAGGTGTGTTGATGTGTTAATGCTCAGGTTCTTCTCACCATCCCCTGCAGCTAATTGCTTAATAAATGAGAAACAATTCCTTAGTGAAAAAGACGGGGGAGGATAATAAAATGATTCTCAAGATGTAACAGCTCCTAGTGTGATTCAGTCCACAGTCTTCCAGAAGTTAAAAAAAAAAAAAAAGAAAAACTCACTCGAACTGGCCCAAGGAAAAAGGACAGTTTAACATAAACACATAAACAACGGAACTAGTAGAGGAACAAAGTATTCTGATTCTTGCAGGAACTGGAAACCTACTGGAAATTAAGACAGTTATCTCTCCATATTTATCTCTGTCTCTTCCATCTATCTCTCCCTTACCCCTCCCTCACTCTCTCCATATTTTTTCTCCATCACTGTTTATCTCCTCTCCCCTTCTTTCTCCTTCTCTCTTCTCTCCCTATGCCCCACCATGGCCCTCAGTCAGAAGCCTAAGGGTTTCTCACTTGTGTTTTATCTGGGGTTTGCAGCATTCTCTCTTTTTCTACCGGCTGATAAATTCTTTTGCCCAAGGGTGCCTGCCTCTCCAGTCGACATGGGAACAAGGATGCCTGCCAAAGTGGTACCATTGCCCTGAGTCAGCCTCTCCTGGTCCAGACCAACAGCTTACACCCTGTTTGTCTGTCCAAATTCTTAAGACCCAATTAGTCACATGTGAGCACAAGAGTTAGCTAGGCATGGGTTATAGGTGCAGTCTTAGTCCAGTTATGGCCAAAGATGGAACGCAGTCCTCCAGTACTAGACATATTTCAGAATGCAGGAGCTAGAGACAAAGTCAATTCTTGACAGGTGGGTACACACCTCAATGTGTCTAATATCAGGAAAAGTGAGAGGACGACTCAGATCTACAATATGAGAAAACCAGCAGACAGATCAGAGGAACAGAAACCAACTGGAATAAAAAATGCATTTGTAAAATTTATGTAAAAGAAGTGGGACGTATTTACTCAATTCAGAAAGAATCTGGAGATCTCAAAAAGACACCAAATAAGAGTGATAGTCATATAGATGAGAAATCCAGTACGTAAAACTACAATATTATGCATGTGGAAAGAGTTCTTATTTTACGTAAAGGGATACGATTTCCACAGCTGCGGAAAGCTGCCTTTTATCCCTATAAAGGACAGAGTGAGAAGGAACAATACCTCGAGCTGGGGCCTCCTCTTTGACTTAAAGAATTTTACCATATATTCTAATATAGGTTGCTAATGGATACCATGAAATATCTAAATTAACATAGACAACTTAGTATAAACCACCACCTAAATGCATACACAAAACATTTGGGGGAGGAGGGGTGACTGACATTGCAAAGAATTCCTCACTTTACATAAAATTGCACTAGGAAGATGCTAGAATAGGAAGCCTCATTGTCTTTAATTTCTCCATTCTAGTGGTTCTTAGGAGACAAGAAGATAAATCTCAGCTCAAGTTCTATTTTCAGCACCGGCACTAGCAGCTAATTCTCTCTTTCCTGCTTCTCCAAGCTGACCCAGATCTCTCAGCATTTCTTAATGACATTCGGAGATCTGAGGAGAGTGTGGGTAAGATGACACACCCTCCACGAATGAGAGCAGAGCGCACCATGGGACAGAACCCTGAATGACTACCATGAGGAAGAGGCGCATCTGTGACCGTTTTGCCATGCGATGGTCAGGACACTGTGGTGGGAACCGAAGTACATTGCCCATCCACTTTCCTTGATGCGCATCTAACGAAACAATTGATCACTACAGAAATAGTGCCAATGCATTAGGGCAGCGATGCTTAACCCTGAGTGTGTAGCAGAATTAACCTTAGAGCTTCGTATAAAAAATAGATACCAAGCCCAGATCCCCTCAATTCAGCAGGTAGTGGTGGGGACCCCAGAACTGGCCACCTGCAGAACTCTCCAGATGATATTTTTTGTTTAATATCTATCTCTGCCATTAAAATAAAAGCTTCTGAAGATCAGGAAGTCTCTCTATTTTGGTCATCCCCTTATCCTCAGTATCTAGAACAGTGCCTGATTCAAGCACTCAGATAGTCAATCAATGAACAATGAATGTATAAATCAATCATCTATGTGCCAGATACTTTGCTCCTTACAGAGCGTTATGGATTTAATTGTGTCCCATCCCTAAAATTTGTATGTTGAAGTACTAAGCCCCAGCACCTCAGAATGTGACCTTATTTGGAAATAAGGCTGTTGAAGACATAACTGGTTAAGATGAGGTCATACTGGAGTAGAAATGTCCACGAATCCATTATAACCAATGTTCTTATATAAAGGGGAAATTTGGGGACAGACACACACACACACACACACACACACACACAAACGAAGAATGCCTTGTGAAGATTGGAGTCATGCTGCCACAAGCCAAAGAACTATCAGAAGTTAGGAGAAAGGCCAGGTATGGTGGCTCACACCTGTAATCCCAAACTTTGGGAGGTCGAGGCAGGTGGATCGCATGAGGTCAGGAGTTCGAGACCAGCCTGGCCAACATGATGAAACCCTGTCTCTACCAAAAGTACAAAAATTAGCCAGGTGTGATGGCAGGCACCTGTAATCTCAGCTACTCGGGAGGCTGAGGCAGGAGAATTGCTTGAACCCGGGAGGCGGAGGTTGCAGTGAGCCGAGATCGTGCCACTGCACTCCAGCCTGGACAACAAGAGCAAAACTCTGTCTCAAAAAACAAACAAACAAACAAAAAACAAAAAAAGACGTTAGGAGAGAGGCCTGGCACAGATCCTTCCCTAGCATCTCCAGAAGGAGTATGGTTTAGCCAATACCTTGATTTTGGACTTCTAGCCTCCGCAAGTGTGACACAATCAATTTCTTTTGTTTCAGTCATCCAGTTTGTGGTACTTTGTTACGGCAGCTGTGGGGACTTCAAATGGAGGGGATTACATTCCAGTCTAAAGTGGCTCATGGCCCTGATTTGTTCCACTAAAAACAATGTGCTTCAGGTCATGCATCCAGTTTTAAACACAGAGTTCCCTTGGAGTCTGTGAACACTGATGAAGGGCCCTAAGTAATGGCAGTAAGTGGAGAAGTAAGCAAGATGGTCCATTCCAGGGAAAACACCTTCAGAAAAAATGCAGAGGTACAGGTGTGTGTATGACAAAATCAGTCCATGGTCTATGCCTGAACTTTTCTAACTCCAGAATGGGGCTCAGAGCGGGTGCAGAAGAGACCTTTGATGCACAAATTTGTATTGATCAGGCTTTACTTTTACAATAACTACTGACAGAGAGCAGATCTCACTCTATCTATAACAAACCTTTGGGAGATTTCTAAATCCAGAATGGGGCGGGGTGCAGAAGAGACCTTTGATGTACAAATCTGTATTGATCAGGCTTTATTTTTACAATAACTACTGGCTGAGAGCAGATCTCACTCTGTCCATATCAAACGTTTGGGAAGGTCGTGAATAACAACCTCAACAGTTGCACCATCTTCCTGGTTTCCAATGAACAGACTGCTAGCTTTTGGAGAGGGTAAAGGCCGCCCATGAGTATGAAAGATGCAGATTATTCCTGCGTCTAACAAAGAGAATCTTGACTTTCAGATGTCTCATTGAGACATTATCCAGAAGGCAAGTCATTATTTCAACTCAGATGTCTTCTCAGAATACCCCCTTATCATCTGCTTTAGGAAAAAAAAAAAAACTGAAAAGATTATGTTGTGGGAAATGTCATCTGCCTGTTATGCAGAAGTGAAATTGAAGTGCTCTTTGTGTTAAATGTGACAACCATCACACTTGAAATCCAGAGTATAAATGTTACTAATACCCTCTGCAATCACCCACCCAGTTATCAGCTGGAGGAGGCTGCAAAGACAGATTCAGGTTTCTTAATTTCGCCACTTATTTTTTTCTTGTTAATTTAAAAATATCACAGTGTTTTAATTGCACTCAATTTAATGTACTATACCTGCCAGTTCCAACACACTTCATTATTTATATTGCTAGAAAAGCACTTAAAAATCAAATTGCATAATTTGTACTTGTACATCTTTAAGGTAGATTTATATCTGAAATTGTCAAATAGCTGGGGCCGTATTGCTCTGAATATTAAATTTTAACAAGTTGTCACCCCAAAACATTTGCAGGGGATGATGTGAATGGGCCATTAGTTATTTGTGTAGAAAGTTATTAAAACAGGCGTTGAAATGTTAATTCATACTTTCAGTTGTTAGAAGCGAGGAGTCAAGGGCCCAACTACCAGGGTTCACGTCCCAGGTCTGCTATTTATTAACCCTGTATCCTTAGGTTCATGACTTAAGATTTCTGGGCCTCATCGTCCTCTTCTGTTACATAGAATACTAACAACATCTACCTCATACTGGTATGGTGAAGATTAAAACAGATAACATACATAAAGTTCTCAGAACAGTACCTGGCACATGGGAAGCAAAATTTAAGCACTTGCTAGAATAAGTATTTCCTATACTATTAAAGATCACCATCATTTGTACAATAACAATAATCAGTCTCCTACTCTATATTAGTCTGATTTAATCCACCAGATCTCTCCAAAATTTCTCTTTATCATCGCTACATCTCAAATGTAATAGTGGCTGGGGTTTCTGTGTTTTCTAAAAGCGTTTGCTAATTTGGAATTTTTACTTTGATAATTATCTTTTTAAAAATGTACAGAGGCACATTCAGGGTCATCTGGACAGTCATCTTTTAGCAGAGCCCAATGTCACAGCCCACTTTTACACCTAAGTCTATGCTCATGCTAGCCCCAGGTTGTACCCACTACCTTAACTGCCCCAGGCTGATCAGAAGATAACAGGAAAAGGCTAGATACCTAAATGATGCACTTCTACCATGCAAAGACCAAGAATCTGACGCAAAGTGGTTGGGTGCTCTCTGGTTGGAAAGAAATATGAGCCATGGTGTGGTGCGTGGACACTGCAATTCCATGCCAATGTGATCCACACCCTATTAACACAGCATCACCTGACACATTAACATGCTGATAACTTAAACTTCGTTAGTTTTATAGTTTTGTTAGAATTTATTATATAAATCTGTTGTACTCCTCCAGTTCATGCAGGCTCTCTCTATACAGAGGTTGCACCAAATTGCACATTTAAGTAATATTAAAATGAAAAGAATTTACGTTAACACAGTGGTCTATGAAAATTGTACCTTGGGATGGCAAGATACTAAACTGAAGAAATTGTGTCCAAATGACCTGTGGTCTGGCCCTGGCCTCCTTCTCCCACCCTTCCCACCTCTTCTCCTGCACCAGGACACCCCAGGCTGTTCCTTGTCACCCAGGCTGCTGCCATTGCCCCCAAATGCGAAATTCTTACTCAACTCTCAAGTCCCCCTCATCATAAATCCATGAGAAATCTTCCTGACTCCTGCTGGTGCACATTAACACTTCCTGACTGGTTCCTCTGCCCTCATACCATCTTCCACTTCTGCAACTCTCTCATTGTATGAAATCCTTTATCATCACATCTAAGCTCTTGGGAAATAGTAGGTACTCTAAAATCAGGAACCATGAATCTTTGAATTACTGGATCTCTAGTAACACACACAGTGGCTGGCATAGAGTAAAAACTTGGCACAAATATGTTTGCAAGTATATGACCCACTGTGAGCCAGGCACTCTGCTGTGAGCTTGCTGCTATGTTATCTGAACCCAGAGGAAAACCAGAGACATATGGTTTTATTTTACTGAGGCTCAGGCCCAAGGCCATACCAATGGTAGGGAACAAAGCCAGTGGTCCCATCCCAAGTTTGCTGGCTCCAACCCACTTCAGGTTAGTAATGAAAACAATGATGATGGCAACAACAAAGATGATGATAGAAATGATAATGGGTAACATATACTGATGGTCTCCTATATGATGAGAATTGTTCTAGCCATTTTGTGCTCTTTATTTTATAACACCATAAGATATATGATGTAATCTGTCATGGTAATAAATTGACTTGACTGGGCTACAGGGTGCCCAGACATTTGGTCAAACATTATTCTGGGTGTGCCTGTGAGAGTGTTTCTGGATGAGATTAACATTTGATTTGGTAGAATGAATAAAGGAGATTGCCCTCCCTAACGGGGAGGGACTTCATCCAATCAACTGAAGATCTGAGTAGAATAAAAAGGCTGAGTAAAAAGAAACTGCCTGTCTGACAGCTGAGCTGGGACACTGGTCTTTTCTTGCCTTTAAACTTGAACAGAAATATAGCTGTGGGTTTTGAGTCTGTTGGCTTTAAGACTGGAACTGTATCATTGGCTCTCCTGGGTCTCCAGCTTTGCTGACTGAAGATCTTGGGACTTCTCAGCCTCCATAATTAAATGAGCCAATTCCTTATAATAAATCTCTTTACACATTATATATAACAGAATCAATAGGATGGATGGATGGACAGACAGACAGAAGGATGGACAGACAGACAGAGAGATGATAGGTAGAGATAGAGGAAAACTGAGGAACAGAATGGTTAGGCAGGCAGTCAGGCAGGCAGACAGACAGACAGACAGACGATAGACAGACAGAAGATAGATGGAGATAGAGGAAAACTGAGGAATAGAATGGTTAGGCAATATACCCAAAGTCACATAGTTACTAAATGACAGAGATATTATCTGAACTCTGCCAGTCAGGGTCCATGCCTTCTCTTCCCAGCAAGCTGACTATACACCACCAAGATAACAGAGTATACTCTCTCTGGAGCCCTTGATGAAAAGCCCAGCCTGGGTCCAGAAGTACTAGAATGGAGCTTGGGGTTTACTGTAGGTAAAGCGCCACCAGAGTCTGGTCCATGGCAGCTATCTCAGCATCACCAGTGGCTGTAGTAATAGCAGCAAGACGGCCATCGCTGGAAGACTGTCCTTTGGCATGACAGCCAGGAGGGTGGGAAGGTGTGGAGAGTAAACCATTCTGAGATACTAACAGTTTTGTAGTGAGCTGCTCTTTAATAAGACACAAGGCAAGATTTAGTACCGAATGTGCTTGCTCTTAAGTCAGCAACATCAGAAATCATTGCAGGTTGTACACCCGATGAATGTGGAATATGTTTGGGGAAGGAACGCTGTTGTGCGACTGGAATCCCTTCTCTATGTCATCCACTCCCTTCTCTGCCCTCGCTCCCCACCACCAACACCTTGGTAACAAATTTATGTAAGAGAAACATGACACAATTATCAAGGCCAATGGGAGTGCAAGGACCTAGAGAAGGGCCTCAGCCTCGGGCTACCCATGTGATTTATACCCTTCGCACCCCTGGCTTCCACAGGCCTTGATCTGCCCCCAAGAAACAAGATGGATAGAAGAGAAAATCCCATAGAGGTCACCCTGAGAACCTTTCCTTTGAGAATGAATCTGGTATTTCACTGATCTCCTGAGTCGTGCTGCCTATTAACAAAGGGATGGCCCATTTAGGGATAGTTGGTGGTTGCCTGTAACTCCATGAGGAACTGACGAAATTGAGAACCTAGCTCAGCAGAGGCCACTGTGTGCATAATGATAAGTTCCTCATTAGGACATGCAAGGATGAAGAAAAATATCGCCAAGCCAGCCAGGGTGGAGCTAAGAAGCTGAGAACTCATTCTAAAGCTCATCCCGGGATGCCACCCAACCCCATGTGCTTCCTACAGTGATGGCCTTCCCTTTTTTCCATCAAAAAGGGGGTTGTGGCCTAGGAATCTGCATTTTAACAAACCATAGTTGATTCAGATCAACTTGTTCCCCCACTTTTTCAACCAAGGTTGTTCACATTTCATTTCACTTCTTCAAGGTGATGAATGATGTCTGCTGAGGCTCCGTGACCATCGGTTTCATTCTGAGGATTTTCAGGTGTATGGGGGGTGGAGCCACCAAGCACAGACCAATCCTAGCACTGCCAGCTCCTCACACCAGAGATTTCCCTTGAGATGAGATGGGATGGAAATACAGCCAATGGGAACCCATCCTAAACCACACACACAAGGAAAGGGCAAGAGCTTCAAGACAGTGACTGGGGCAGCTGGCATATGCTCTGGAGATGAGAAGAGGGTGGAGAGAGGTAGTGTGATGGTGACCTGGAAACCCTGGGCACTGGATGAAGTGCTGAACAAATGCCAGAGGGTATTAATATACAAAAGAAATCCCAGCCATCCTGCCTGAAATGCTGAACAAAGCACTTCCTGGAGGCATCTAATAAAGCATGTGCAAATGCCTAAAAACAGGAATGTGAGTGACATCAACCTGTAGTCAAACTTGCATCCCTAATATCCAAATTATAGAACCCAGTCATATTCCTTGGGAGCATTTGGGGGACAGGGTTTTCTCTTTGGCATAATTAAGGCAAAGTCCTACAGCATTTCCCAAAGCAGATACAAGAACAATGGCATCTGAATCAACTGTGGTTTTGTTAAAATGCAGATTCCTAGGTTACGCTCCCTGTCTGACGGAACTAGAATCCTAGGCATGAGACTCAAGCATATGAATTATAAACAAATTTGCTAGGTATTTTTTATTTCCACTCAAGTCTGTGAACACTGCTCTATAAAGTTCTGGAATCAGAACTGGGTTCTAATTCTAGCATTTAGGATTGAGGCAGCTTTCCAAGATGTGCCCTCATCTAAACAATGTTCCCACTGAGAGCTGACTGTGGGTCTGGGAGACACATGTGCCAACAAAACTTCAGGAAAGAAAGAAATAACCATGACACTATAAAGCAAATACAGTAGAATGTGTGTCACACTCTCCTTAGTCTTGATTTTCTTAGCTGTAAAATGTGGACCATCACAGCACAACCCCACCTGTTGTGAGGCTCAACCAAGAGACAAACACGCGGAGCAATTAATTAGCAGAGAATCTGGCACAGGATAAGTGCTCAAAAGATGATGAATTCATTTATGGTAGTATTTATCGACTCATCTATCTATACAGAGTGCATATAAATTCACTGAGAGTTCAAAAAAATGCAGCAAGCCATGGCAAATTAAATCAGCCAACTCTCTTTCCTTGTGGGCACCTAAAGCTAACCCATCTAGAGATATGTAGGTTGGGCTCAGGCAAACAAGTGGCGACTTGGTGCACAGCTGACCGGGCCCTGAGATGCTCAATGTCCCTCCCTGTGAACTGGAGCTTAGGATTGGTTCTGTCTGACCGCCCTCTTTCCCTGGTGTACCCAATACACTAACAACCCCTGGTTCGAACCCCTGTTCAAGACCAGGGGTTCGAGACCAGACTGGCCAACATGGTGAAACCCTGTCTCTACTAAAGATACAAAAAATTAGCCAGGCGTGGTGGTGCGTGCCTGTAATCCCAGCTACTGGGGAGGCTGAGGCAGGAGAATCGCTTGAACCTGGGAGGCAGAGGTTGCAGTGAGCCGAGATCGTGCCATTGCACTCCAGCCTAGGCAACAGGGCAAGACTCCATCTCAAAAAAAAAAAAAAAAAAAAAAAAAGAGAAAAATGATATGAATAACTAACAAGCTGCACAGGTATCACAACATACCCCCAAATCCAAACACTTCTCAGCATGTCCATTTGGCCTATCATGGCCTAGACCAGCCATGCTTTGGTCTTGGGGACTACGGCGCCCTTCCCCTCCTGGTCTCCTGACTGTAGTTTTCCTTCCAGCCCAATGCTCTCTGCATACAGCAGATCCCTGCTCTGAGCCCATCAATGTAGGGTTGCCAGATTTAGCAAACAAAAATATAGGATGTCCAGTTATGTCCAAACTAAACAATTATCCATCGTTTATCTGAAATTCAAATTTAACAGGCTGTCTTCTATTTTATCTGGCAACCCCAATGCCAGAGGCTTCCCACTGCACTTGGAACAAAGCTCAATCTCCTTGCTAGCTTCTGTGAGGCCCCCGATCACGGATGCTGGCCTAACTCTCTGTTCCCATCTCTTCCTCGTTGCTGTCCCTTGAACATGCCAAGCTTGTTCTGTCTTGGGGATCACTGCACTGGCTGCTCCTTCCAGCTGGAATATTCTTCCCTCAGATCTTTGCTTGGCTTCCTGCTCCAAGATGACCACCTCTTCCTTTTTTTTTTTTTTTTTTTTTGGTAGATATGGGGGGTTCTGCCACATTACCCAGGCTGGTCTCAAACTCCCGGCTTCAGGCAATCCTCCTGCCTTGGCCTGTCCAAGTGTTAGGATTACAGGCGTGTGCCACCATGCATGGCCTCAAGCTGACCTCTTCAAAGAAGTCCTCTCTGATCTTCTAAAATCCTACTCTCCATCTGATGCCTCAGTCTCCATCCCTTTACCTTGCTTTTTTTTTTTTTTAATAATATTCATTACCAGCTGATAGAACTTGGTTCTTATCCATTTCTCTTACTGGAAACTAAGTATTATGAGGGCAAAGACTGCATCTGCCTTGGTTATTAACATATCCCCAGGGCTGAGAACAACAGGGAGCACAGAGTAGGCATGAAGCAGACATTTGTTGAATAAGTGAAGGTTCCAGGAGGCATCGCATGTTCTTGAGAGCCACGCCAGAAGCTGTGCCAGGCTGACACACCCCAGCAGGTGTTATTGACTTCTCAGTTATGTCACGTGCTAGGGAAAGTGTGGAGAGATGGGAGGGGAAGAGGAGCGCTCGGGACCGATGCACCCACTCACATGGAAGACGGAAGAGGTGGGAGGTGAGAAGAGAACCTGCTGCTCACCAGGTAGGCCTGATGCCAACCTGAGTGCTACCCACTTAAAAAGTAAAAATACCCAATACTAATATTTGTCCTATTCTTTATCTGACGGAGCCTCCACCCACCTTCTCTCTTGATGGTAAACATAATACAATGTCATACCTATAGAGAACTTCCATATGCTTATTCCCTCCCTAGACCCACCACAACCTCACATGGAAGGTACTCCTGCCCTCATCTTCGTGGGAAGAAAGTCAAGGCTCAAAGAGGTGAAGAAACTTATCCAAGATAACACAGCAAGTAAGTAACAATGTCAGGATTTAAATGCAACAAAACAGAGATAATGAAATGCACCAACCCTGAAGCCAGGCTCCTTGGGATGAGATCGTACTCGAACGCTGTCTCTATCTCAATGTCCACCTATAAAGTAGAGGTGAGAAGAGTCCCTCCCTCACAGAGCTGTGGTCAAGATTAAATGGGGGAATACTAACTTGCTGGAAACAGTGCTAGCCCATAGGAAGCAGTAGGTTAAGTGTTCTTCATTACTTTAAGTTCAGATTGTCAGAGTCCAAATCCCCTGCAGGTTGCATTGTTTATTCTTTCTTTTTTTGAGACGGAGTTTTGCTCTTGTCACCCAGGCTGGAATGCAATGGTGCAATCTCGGCTCACTACAACCTCTGCCTCCTGGGTTCAAGCAATTCTCCTGCCTCAGCCTCCCAAGTAGCTGGGATTATAGGCATGCGCCACCATGCGTGGCTAATTTTGTATTTTTAGTAGAGATGGGGTTTCTCCATGTTGGTTAGGTTGGTCTTGAACTCCCAACCTCAGGTGATCTGCCTGCCTTGGCCTCCCAAAGTGCTGGGATCATAGGTGTGAGCCACCACACCTGGCCCTGCATTGTTTTGAACTCAGACTTCCAAAAGTCATGCACCTTCAGCCTCCTCCCCCGGCTGTATCATCCTTTCTCTCCAGATCTTGGTCTCCTTTGCAAGTGGAGGGATGGTCATAAAGCCTTCCTCCCTTGCTGGGCTGGTCATTAAGCCGCCTATCCTGACCAACTGCGCTGCCCCTAATGTGTCTATTTCTTCCACTTCTGATTGGTAGGGCACACTGATTGGTCCCAGTGGGCCCACTCCACCTCCCTAATTTTTCCACCACTCCTGAACCTCCCTCAGTGACCTCCCCCAGCACTGGCCCTAGCTTTGAAAGTTTTATGCCTTTCCTAAGCACACATCTAAATGTAAAAACACTACATTAAGCATCAAGCCCTGGTTTAGAGCTTCAGGCCAGTAAATTAAAAGTTATAGTTCCCACAGTAACCATCTCTCTTCTTATTATGCCCATATTTAGAACTGCGTGCTACTGCAAGGCAAGGGCTGACAAATTTACTCTCTCTCTCTCTCCCCCCACCTGTGTGTGTGTGTGTGTGTGTGTGTGTGTACACATGTGTGTCAGGCTGGCTAAGTTTATGAGGAGTGCAAAATCTCAGAACTTTCCTGACTCTGGTGAGGTTAAATTCTCAGCAGCAGTGGGTGCTGCATGGTTGCTCAAGCAGGAAGAACTCCAGAGCACACCCTGACGAATGCCCAGGAAGCCGCATTCAGCGCACTTCTAGGGCTTGGTTTGGCCAATATCGTGACAGATAAAACACAGAGAGATGAGACAGACAGAGGTGACCGAAGGGAAAAACCAAACAGGCAAGGAGCATGGTTAGGGGAGAAGTGATTTGGGGAGCGCAAAAGAAAGAGGCAAAAAGGAAATGGGTACTGAGAAGAAGGAATATATTGAGGAGTCCAAAAAGTAGAAATGACAAAAAGAAGAAGAGATAGGCAAAATACTCAGAAGAAGGACATGTAAAGAAAAAGGGGAGGGTGGGGGAGAATTAAAATGGAGAGAAGGTCAGGTGCGGTGGCTCACACCTGTAATGCCAGCACTTTGGGAGGCCGAGGTGGGTGGATCACGAGGTCAGGGGTTCGAGTCCAGCCTGGCCAACACAGTGAAAACCTGTCTCTACTAAAGATAAAAAAAATTATCCAGGCGTGGTGGTGGGTGCCTGTAATCCCAGCAACTCGGGAGGCTGAGGCAGGAGAATCGCTTGAACCTGGGAGGCGGAGGTTGCAGTGAGCTGAGACGGTGCCATTGCACTCCAGCCTGGGTGACAGGGCGAGACTCTGCCTCAAAAAAAAAGGATGGAAAAATGATATGAATAACTAATCTTGTAGATACTTATAATGTACATCTTTCACATTACCCATTACAGAGCTTTCACTCCCACATGATCACTAGACGTCCGTCCTCCATTCCTCTCATGCTAGCTGCTTCCATGGGCAAGCTCCGCAGGGTATGAAGGGTAAGAGAGGGTACTCTGTGGCCAGGCTGCCCTGAGTTGCCTGGGGCAAAAGAAAAAGGCAGAAAGGAAATGGAGACAGGAAGAGGGAATACAGAACCCAAAAAGTAGAAATGACAAAAAGAAAGAAAAGTTAGGCAAAATGAAGTAACAGCTACGTGACCTTCAGAAAGCTGGTTAATGTTCTTAGACCTCAGTTTCCTCCTTTATAAACTGAAGATAATGGCCCCCATCTCATGGGCTGTCCTCAGGACTAACTAAGTATACTCATGAAGCACCAGTAAGTGCTATGTGAATGTAAGGGCTATAAAAGTTTGTCATTCAGCCCTCCCAGCAACCCCAGAAATAGGTATCTACATCCCCAGGTAAGGCTGGAAGAAGCCTGACCTGAGTTACTCTCCCAAAGATCAACAGGAGGTGGAATTCAAACGCACCTCATGCTCCTTCTACTAGAGACCTGGGGAAAAAGAGGGAGGGAAGTATGGAAAACAGGGAAGAAAAGAAAGGGAGAAGGACCTTTCCTTGTAGGGTGAGGGCAGACAGAGTGAGAAGGCAAAGAGACCAGAGAAGAGAAGAAAAAGAAAAAAAAGAGGAATGGTAAGAGAAATCCTGAGGCCCCCTTGACAAAGGCAGCCAAGGTGGAGGCTGGCTTGGGGGCCGTCTCCATCTGACATTAGGGGCCCCGCTAGCTAATGAGGCTGGCACTCGATGTTGCAGGCTGGCACCTTCTTGCTGTTCTGCCTACATGCCTGTCCATCCCTCCACCCACATCCTTCCATGGCTCCATCCATCATCCTCCTGGTCTCATCCAGTACCACTGAACTAGTGCCACAACACAGAGCAGGCGCTCATGTGGACCCTGCCATGGCGCCTCCACAACAAGCCTGCCAGTTATTTCCTAGCTCAGGAACCTACACCAGAGCTGGCGGGGCACCAGACCCCAAGTCCTCATCTCCAGGGGGACCCCAGGTTGACTGGGCAGCCCGTGGAACAAATCATCCTTTGGCTTGAGAGCAGTGCAAATTTGCTATGGATGTCATTGAAAGAAATAAATATAGAAACCCCAGAATGGCTCTGGGCAACTGTTTTCCAAAGTCCAGCCACGCTCTGTTAGCAGATGTGGAGGCAGCCACAACTGCAAAATGTTAATCCAATTGACATTTTGAGGGAGGGAGGAGAGAGGGAGGGAGGGAGGAGGAGAAGAGGCTTACTGGTCAGGAGAAATGGTTTCACCCATTTCTAAAAGATGGGAAGGAGGAGGGAATTAAAAATAGATTTGTTGCTGCCCTAACACCACAAGCCATGCACACAACATTGATCACAGAGAGAATAAGCACGCAGAGGATCAGATGCACCAGTACCAGTGGGCTCATTTCTCACCAGCAAATATTGACTGTGCCGTAAGAAACTATGCAAGCTCAAGACTGGAATATTGCTCCTCATGGGGCAGGAAACAAGTCAGTCAGCAAGCAAAACGCATGCCTCTCTGCTCACATCCATACATCTCTACACAGGTTCAGACATAAAAATCTGCTAAGCCCCATTAATCTAAGATTCCCAGCATGTCCTGGACCATCATGGCTGATTTCTAATAAGCATTTGCAAAGGCCATTACTCCACTTAACAATTAGCCTCCTCCTACTGTCTGGGTCAGATCCTTCAATGGGTCTCACAGTAAGACAATGGAAGACCCATGTGGAACTTAGAGCAGCCTTGGCCTAGGAGGGGTGGCCTCCCATCTTCTCTAGGCAGCTCCCTGGACTCTAGGAGAGCAGTTCTCTTCCTCCCTCTACCCCCATATTTCTTTTCTCCTAAGTGAAGAGGGTTACAGTACCTTGAATAGACCTTAGAGAAAAGCATCTCCCTCATTATGTCACTGATTTGTTTCTGAAAATAAAATGTTTTGTGCCAAAAGGCTACCATGGAACCAATCTCCTATTATTTTAAGTACGACAAATTATAATTAAAATTATAAATCATAATTAAAAATTAAAATTTATTGTATGCTAAGCAAACTGCCCACTTCCCTTTCCAATCAATGTCCAAAATGGAAAAGAAAATACCATTAGATAGTTGTATGTAAATGACAACTTCTCTTGTTAGGATGCAAAATGCTTAAAACACTGCTTCCTGATCACAAAGCTATTCATGCAGCCATCAGCCAACAGGGGCTATGCATGCAGTAACACGGCCTTCCCCAATAACAGCAACATTTATTTATTTATTTTATTTTTATTTTTATTTTTTGAGATGGAGTTTTGCTCTGTCACCCAGGCTGGAGTGCAATGGCACAATCTTGGCTCACTGCAACCTCCACCTCCCGGGTTCAAGTGATTCTCCTGCCTCAGCCTCCTGAGTAGATGGGAGTACAGGCACCAGTCATCACACCCGGCTAATTTTTGTAGTTTTAGTACAGATGGGGTTTCACCACGTTGGCCAGGCTGGTCATGAACTCCTGACCTCAGGTGATCCGCCCACCATGGCCTCCCACAGTGCTGGGATTACAGGCGTGAACCACCGCACTCGGCCAATGGCACCATTTTAGACCCTCATTATCCTCTTGCTGATGCTTAAGGTTTTCAAAACGTGTATATATCATTCTGACATTCTACCAGTTTTATCAGTTCTGTAACTCAATATTTATCACATACCTCATTTTGCTAAAAGTACTGTATCAATTTTTACAATGTAAGCATAAATTCTCTGTATGTAAACATCATTCCAAAAATATGACATATGTACTTTTTATGAAGTTTAGGTATTAAAAAAAAAAGGCAGAGAACTACCATTCAAACCTGCAATCCTGTTCCTGAGTATATACCCAAAAGAACAGACATCATTCTATTATAAAGACACATGCACACATATGTTCACTGCAGCACTATTCACAATAGCAAAGACATGGAACCAACCTAAATGTCCATCAACAGTGGACTAGATAAAGAAAATGTGGTGCATATACACCATGGAATACTATGCAGCCATAAAAAAGAATGAAATCACCTCCTCTGTAGCAACCTCGATGGAGCTGGAGGCCACTATCCTAAGCAAATTGACATAAGAACAGAAAACCAAATACCACACGTTTTCACTTACAAGTGAGAGCTAAACTATGGTTCACAAAGGCAGAAAGAGCGGTACAATGGACACCGGAGACTCAGAAGCGGGAAGGCTGGGAGGGATTGAGAGCCAAAAAAACTACCTGCTGGGTACAACGTACACTACTTGAGTGACAAGTCCACTAAAATCTCAGACTTAACCACTACACAATTCATTTTTATAGCCAAAAACCATCTGTAACCTTAAAGCAACTGAAATGAAAAAGAAAATTAAAAAGAGGGAGGGAGGGAGGGAAGGTAGGGAGATGTTAGGAAAGAGCTCTCATTGTGTTATATATAATTTACCAAATTAAAACAAACAAACAAGAGTCATTCTACTAATGTAAACCTCAACCCATGGCTGGACGCGATGGCTCATGCCTGTGATCCCAGCCTTTGGGAGGCCGAGGCGGGCGGATCACGAGGTCAGGAGTTGGAGACCAGCCTGGCCAACATGGTGAAACCCCATCTTTACTAAAGATGCAGAAGGTTGCCTGGGCATGGTGGCACACGCCTGTGGTCCCAGCTGCTCGTGAGGCTGAGACAGGAGAATCACTTGAACCCCGGAGGTGGAAGTTGCAGTGAGCCAAGATTACACCATTGCACTCCAGCCTGGGCAACAGAGCGAGATTCTATCTCTATTAAAAAAAAAAAAAAAAAAAAAGAGAGAGAGAGAGAGAAAAGAAAAGAAAACCTCAACCCAGAAGCACGCTGTAGGGTGTGCCTGTGTGTCACGGTAGACTTTATATGATAAGTCTTAGGTTGCAGTGCAACCCAGGTGTAGCCAGTGACCATTTTACTCAGGGACCCACCCTGGAGGAAGGAGCTGTACCTGCTCACATATTTGAGGCCCAATACAGTCCTGAGGTGGCTCCCTCTGTTACCACTGTCTTGGAAGTAGTGAATTCTGGAATCAGTTTTTCCTGGTGACATTAGCAGCTTGTCAAATGACATGTTAGATGTTAGGAAAGAGTTCTCATTGGTAAGATGAAGTGCTACCAACAACGTGGACTGGCTACAGTATATTAGAGATACTCCCCACCTTTTCATAACACAGAAGGAAATCTAGAGAGGCTGACATCAACATTCTTAGCGATGCTGTCTAAGGGTTGATCCATAGCTATTGTGTTTCCAGCTGCTGCTTAGGAGAAATTCGGTTTGCCTAATGCCAACTATGAGGGTGACAGCAATGGTCCCTGTCACAGTGTCACACCTGCCTCTAGTGAACCTTTCTGTAAGAGAGTGGTCAGAGCATCTGAAAGGACAGAGGGTAGAGACATATCTTTATTGTTGGTTGAATCACTGTGCGCCTACTAATGAATGCTTGATCAATAAATGTCTCTTTGTGTGGCAGAATCTGGTGGAATAATTTTTTTTTTCATCACGATTTGTTAGTGAAGTTCTAGTTTGAGGTTCTACCATCTTCAACTTTTTGGCCACTACTATTACCTACAAATTCAGCTAAGAGTTGTCCATGACCAAATTGATATAGGTAAATTCACACACACACACACACACACATGGGGTGGGGGCGGGGGGAGAGATGGGGGGGGAAGGGAGGGAGTAGGGAGAATGAAAAAAATAGGATCAGGTAGCCCCCTAGTCTCTTCCAACTATAAATGTTTGCATTGAACCTTATCTAAGAGATGACTAGTGGTCGTGTTTGCATGCCAGCACTGACTTTGGGGGCATGAGCAAGGATGAGATTAGAGAATGAACCTTTGGGCTTATCTTTACAAAGTAAAAGAAATAAATTAATTAAGTGCTTACTGAGCATCTTTAGTGAATACTATATCCAGGCTACATCCCCAATCCCAGTTATTTCAGTCTCCTAAGATTTTAATTTTGTGTACTCTCTATTCAATTCAGCAAAAATCACCCTTGTCCCATAAAGCAATGATCAGATAGCTGCAGCAATTTTTTCTTTCTTTCTTTTTTTTTTTTTTTTTTGAGCTCTGTCTCCCAGGCTGGAGTGCAGCAGCAAGACCTCAGCTCACTGCAACCTCTGCCTCCCAGGTTCAAGTGATTCTTGTGCCTCAGCCTCCCGAGTAGCTAGGATTACAGGCTCACGCCACCATACCCTGCTAATTTTTCTATTTTTAGTAGAGACAGGGTTTCACCATGTTGACCAGGCTGGTCTCAAATTCCTGACCTCAAGTGATCCATCCACCTTGGCCTCCCAGTGCTGGGATACCCGGCCGTGATTTTCTTAACAAACAACTGCCACCTGATGCAGATGAAGGAAGGTATCACACATCCTATGATTTTATTTTCAGATTTTTCCCTAATATTTTATTATGAAAAATTCCAAACACACAGTAAAGTTGAAAGAATTCTACAATGAACATATATATAGCTGCACCTGCGATGTACCATGACCCTCTTATCATATTTGCTTTTATCATATTTATCCTTCTATCCATCCATCAACACATCTTTGGTTTTTTAATGCATTTCAAAACAGTAAGACAGTCAGCAGCACATTACTTCCTAGGCATTTTAATATGTATATCATTAACCAGGATTCAATAATGTTTATGGGTTTTTCCCCCCCTTCAAGGTAAAAGTTACATACAATGAAATGCACAATACACTGGAAAAATTTTGACAATGCATACTCCTATGTAACCCAAACACTTTTCAAGATGCAGAAAGTTCTGGAGTGATGAGGAAGTTCCCTCAAGCTCCTTCTCTGACAGTATCTGCATCCTCCCACCATAGGCAATCCCTTCTTGATTAAGCTTAGTTATAGATTGGTTCTTCCTGTCCCCAAACTCAATCTATTAGGAATCCTGAAGTATATATTCTTTGGGTAAGCTTTCTCTCATAACATCAAGTTTTTGCAATTCATTCAAGTTGTTTCATGTATTGCTAATCTGTTTTTACTTACTGCTTGGTGAGTGGCATACCATAATATTAACAGAACAGAAATTATTTATCTATTCTCTCAGTGATGAATACCTGGGCTGTTTTTGCAATAACAGTTTCATAGTCCAGCAATAACTACAACTGCAACTGAAGGGTCAGAGGGTAGACACCTATTCAGTATTTTTCTGTTTTGTTTTTGTTTTTTCTTGAGACAGAGTCTCACTCTGTTGCCTAGGCTGGAGTGCAGTGGCAATCTTGGCTCAATGCAACCTCCGCCTCCTGGTTTCAAGCAATTCTCCCGCCTCAGCCTCCTGAGTAGCTAGGACTACAGGCACTTGCCACCACGCCCAGCTAATTTTTTGTATTTTTAGTAAAGACAAGGTTTTGCTACGTAGGCCTGGCTGGTCTCGAGCTCCTGACCTCAAGCAATCCGCCCCCCTCGGCCTCCCAAAGTGCTAGGATTACAGGCCTGTCTATTCAGTTTTATAGGAAATCACTAGACCTTTCTTTAAAGGGGATGAACCATTTATATTCCCACCAGTAATGTGTGAGAGATACAGCTGCAACACATTCTTACCAACATCTGATGTTGTTAGTTTTGTTTTATTTTAATTTTAGCCACGCCGGTGGGTTTGAAATGGCATCTCATTGTGGTTTTTCCTGCTTCCTGTGAGTTACTTGAACATTTTTTAGAATTCCATTGTAATTTACCTATGGTGGTTTTTAATGCATCTCTTTGTATAGCTTTTTGAACGGTTGCTCTAGGTATTACATTACATATGCATAATTTATCAAAGTCTACTGGGGCTGACATTTTACCAGTTCGAGTGACCTGCAGCACACTTAACTCCCATTGTATCCCTTTATCCTCTCTCATTTACAAAAGGATTGCCTTAAATATTTCCCTTACATATATCAAAAGCCACATTAGACGTTTTCCAAACTTCTTTACATCTTGGACTCTGTTGTGAAACCCAGTTTCCACCAAGCAGACACACCTGTGTGACATGACAGAGGCAAAAATGAACGCCAGGAAGTAGAGGATGCTCTTGGGCCTGCTTCTGCTGTTTTCTGGCAAGCACGAGCAAGGGATGTTATTTTCCTTTTGAGGCAGCTGTCGTTAGAGCTCTGAGTCCAGTCCCAAACTTCTCAAGTATCAAAAAGTATGGTTCTTGTCCTGCTCACACAGATCTCAGCAGATACAGCAGGGTCCATAAGGGAACAGCCGCCCCGTGGCTTCTTAACCAGTTTCCTTGGTGGTCTGGTTCGATATGGTTCTCGCCTGTGCCTCTAGCCTCTCTTAGGATTCTTCAAGGCACTTAAGAATGGTAATACATTGGCTGGGCGCAGTGGCTCATGCCTACAATCCCAGCACTTTGGGAGCCCAAGGCGGGTGGATCACGAGGTCAGGAGATTAAGACCATCCTGACCAACACTGCACTCCAGCCTGGCGACACAGCTAGACTCTGTCTCAAAAAAAAAAAAAAGGAAATACATCTTTTTCTGTTGAAGCTCATGCATCCTCTTGTCTGTAACTGAACTCTAATGGTTATAGTCCCACAGCTAATTACTGGCAGAGCTGGGATCAAAACTCAGATCTCCGTTCTTTCTTCTGCAGTGCGCTGCGGAGTCTTTCTCTCAACAACGTTCTTCAAAGAAAAAAGAGTTGAAAGTCCCACATTCTATTTTGAGAACACACACTGGGAATGAAATGTTTGTATTTCTCTGTCACATCCTTTTCACCCTACATGTGTGGTTATCTTTGCCTGGGTGAGTTAAACCACTGCTCAGGAATGAGACACTGTGGGTGTTTCTTAGGCAGCACAACGGTGACAGCAATAAGCATATTTTCCTTGCTACTGGGGCTGGATTAATCAAGACATTTGTTTCTTAAAAGATTCAACTCACCGCAGTAAACAGAGAAGGATGTAATCTGCAGTGGCTTCTCACAATTTATTGCTTATGGACAGACGCTTATCTTATTTATTTTTTAAGATGGAGTCTCACTCACTCTGTCACCCAGGCTGGAGTGCAGTGCTGTGATCTCTGCTCACTGCAACCTCTGTCTCTGAGGTTCAAGCGATTCTCTTGCCTCAGGCCCCTGAGTAGCTGAGAGTACAGGAGCACGCCACCACACTCGGCTAATTTTTGTATTTTTTTGTAGAGATGGGATTTCACCATGTTGGCCAGGCGGGTCTTGAACTCCTAGCCTCAAGCAATCTGCCCGCCTTACCCTCACTCAGTCACCCAGGCTGGAGTGCAGTGGTGCGATCTCTGCTCACTGCAACCTCTGTATCCAAGTTTCAAGTGATTCTCTTGCCTCAGCCCCCCGAGTAGCTGAGAGTATAGGAGCACACCACCATGCTCGGCTAATTTTTGTATTCTTTTTGTAGAGATGGGATTTCACCATGTTGGCCAGGCTGGGCTTGAACTCCTAGCCTCAAGCAATCTGCCCACCTTAGCCTCCCAAAGTGATGGGATTATAAACATGAGCCACTGCGCCCAGCCAACAAACCCTTAGCTTAGAACTCAAAGATTTGGATGGACATTTCAGCTCAGCTACATCCCAGGTAGGGCCATTTACTGAACTTCCACTCATCCAGCCCAGCTGGCTTCCTTGCTGATCTTCCAACAAGACAAGCACACTCCTGCCACGGGACCTTCACACTTGCAATGTCCACTGGATGGAATCTGCATCCTCTCGATATTTGTGTGCTGTGCACCCTGACTTCACTCTAGTGTCTGCTCAAAAAGCTTTCCCTAACACCCTGCTCCCCTGACTTACTTTCTTCCCCATAACACTTAAATGACTCAATCTTATATACCTATTTCTTCACTGAGTATCCCCTGGTGACTGGCACATAGCTCGAACTCCATAAATCTTTCAAGAGTGAATGAATGCCTGCCTACAAGTTTGACAGAGACTCGGGGTCCTCCTCTGTAGGCTGACCTCCCAAAGCTGACCTCGAACAACCACTGTAAATATGAACTGAGACTGGTTATATGAAAACCCATGATGGTGAAAACATGTGCTCAGCACGTAGTGAGCATTTTACAAGCTTTACTGTTTCTAAGAAAAACTATTTTTCACATTCTAACATCTCTGAAGTCGAGAAAGTTTGAGCAATCACTGGAGACCACACAGCAGGGGTAACACAGCTGTTCCCACTAGTGCCTTCACCTCTTTGCAGAATGGGTGTCACAGGCTTCAGTGAAAATCCCGGAGACAATGAAGGGAGTCACTCTTTTAACCGCTATGAACCAAATGGTTGTGGGAAGAGGCAGAAAGAAATGGAGAACCAGATGTGTTTAGCAACATTCCTAGAAGCAGAGCCAGGAGGAGGCCAGCTCCACAGAGCTGCAAAGTGGGTTAAGTGTCGTCTTCACAGGATTTTCATAAGAAATGCTGCATGCTCATGATGATGCAGAGGACGGCACGATGTAGACAGATGCAGGAGATGACACTGAGTTGAAAAACAGATTCTGAAGAGTGAGATTCCAAGCAAAGAAGCTTTTGCAATATCTGAACCAATATATTTGCCTATACTTTCCTTTATGTGTAGGCATAGCAATAAAATATGACAAAAACCCAAGTGTAAAATAGTTCTTTCAATAAGCATAAAAGAAAGATTCAAAGAGATAAAAAAAAATTGTGCCATGATTTAATTAAAAGATTTCTTGGCTTTACATAAAACAATGCCATGTCTTACACTCAGTGGCATCTGAGGTTAGGTGAATTTGTTTGAAAAAAAAATTGAAAAACAAAACTCCAAAGCACTCTTGACCCCAGACACTTCTCTATTGGTTCATCCATTGACCTAATTTCCCTGTATTTAATTCCCATGTCTATTTTCAAGACTGATTTACACTGCAGGTTCTGATGCAACCACTGACTTACATTGCAGGTTCTAATGTAACCACTGTCCTTAACGAGTACATAGATTTGTTGCCTTCTCTACAGGGGCATGAGATTTGTTGCCTCCAGGAAAGGCAACAAATCTATGTATTCCTTAAGGACAGTGGTTCTCAAAGGGTTGTCCTGGGAACAGCCGCATCACCTAGACAGTAGTTAGAAATGCACATTCTGAGGCCTCCCAAGACCTGCTAACTCGGACACTGGGGGAGAAGAAGGGGTTCCAACAAGCCTTCCAGGTCATTCTGATGCATGCTGGAGTTTGAGAATCGATGCTATAGGAAAAACACCCAGTACCAACTACCATCAACTTGACCACTCATGTGTCACCACTCACTGAAGTTTAACTACAATGTCCAGAGAATTAATTGTGTACCAGGCACTATGTGGAAGGCTGAATGCTGCCTCACAATCCAAAGTGGTATGTGTGAAAATCACTAAATAAAATGCAAAATGGGATGACATGAGGGCTGGCGGGGGTGCCAGAACCATGCTCTGTTCAGGGAAATAGAGGACTGATTCTGATCCAAGAGTCCCGGTGGACTTCGTCTCTGAATTTTATAGGTGAAGAAGCTGTTCAGAGCCCACTGTGGTGCTCTTATTGATGGAGAGGCACAGTCCCTCTTCCCCAAATGCTGGTGGCCTGAAGGCAGTGTCTGAACTGGCCTTGAAAAGTGAGTAGGAAACCCATAAGTAGGCAGAGGTCTTCAAGGACATTCTGAGTAGAGGGAAAAACGAAACTAAATAAAGCAGGGAAGTGCGAAAGTAATTATTTTGTTCCGGGAAGAGTGGGTGGCAATCTGCAGTAGTTTAGGTACCTTTTAAGCTTGTCGGAAAGGTTGACAAGGCATGAGAGACCTGGAGGGACAGGAGGGTGTAGCCGAAGAGTGGATTTCCACATCCATGGTCTGAGGTGAGCAGCTGGCAGTGAGGACAAAGATGTTGACAGCAGTGTTTCTCACCCTGTAAGAGGAACATGGATTTCCTGGGATCTTGTTAAACTGCGGGCTCTGATTCATAATCTTGGGATGGGCCTGCAGTTGTGTCTTTTTGAGCAGCTCCCAGGTGATGCTGATACTTTTTGTACCTGGATCACACTCAGAGTGGTGATGGCCTGGAGGGGAACGCAGGTGCTACAGGGAGAGTATGTGAAGATGCTTGGAAATGATGCCTTTATGTTGCTGTCAGGATACATGATTGGATGGGTCCATGATGGTGTTTTCAGAAGAATGGCAACAGATGGAAAGGAAAACGGGAATTGGGGGCAAAAGTTTTCATAAAGGGAAGGCGGAACGTGGAGTTCTGCAGATGAAAAGGAGGTTGCTGGAAACAGAACAGTGCATCCACTGCAATTAGTCTCGGCAGTGCATGACAATAAATTCCTGATAACAGTGGCTTAAACCAAAGGGACTTTTATGTCTGTCTCACATCCAGAAAGTCAGGAGGTTGGTAGTGTAGCGTGGAATGTGATTTAACAGTGCCATTGACTTCCCTGGATCCCATCATTCTGCTTTACCATCCTCAGCTCTAGGTTGAGGCCCCTCAGTGTCCAATACCATGCTAGAGCATCAACATCCTTGTTGTAGGCTGGCAGCTAAAAGTAGTGGAAGAGAAGGCCAAAAATGGGGACACATCTCAACAGCAAAAGTGATTGTAAGTGGATTCCCTGAAGTTCCATAGCCATGCCCAACTGCCACAGGGGCAGGGAGACACTGTCATTTCTTTGGCTGCTTTGCTCTCCTGAATGCAAGCAGAAGTCTGTTCCTAAACAGAAAAGGGACAATGGATATAGGGAGGCAACATGGCAGTCCTTGCTGCAAGGGGAATCCATGGTGACAACTCAAAAGGGGAGGGCACAATGAAGTAATCAGATTCTTAGGGGATACTTGAGTGTCGGCCTCTTGTGCTCATGGGTGTCTGAATCTACTTGTGTCTTGCGATTTTGCTAGTTCATTAGTGTGAGTGTTCCTCTCCTCTGTCATAAAAACCTGTCCAAATCCTTCTCATCTGCAAGAGCCAGCTCCACTGCCATCTCCTCCATTAACTGTGGCTGCATTTCACAGGGTTGTTCCAAAAAGTCAAGGTAAAACACTAGGAACAATGCTTGGCACATATTATGTACTGGGCACATAATAACCGCTTAATAAATGCTAGATATGAATTATATGTACCAAGACCCAGCATGGGTGCAGACACATAGTAGGCATTCAATATGCATTTGCTGAATGTAATCTGCAGCTTCTGGACTGACCTCTGTGCCTTAATTTTTTCCTGGGGCTCCTGTGTCCACCACACCTACCATTCTCCAAGGCCCATCCAAAAGCCAGAATCTAGCCCCCAATAGGGACATTATTTAGATGAAAGAACATTTTTCCACAGCCATCCTAGTTTTCAGGGTCTTGCCAAGAAATAGAAAAGAAAAGCAATATAAATGTTAATAGGAAATTGTCTATTCACTTTTACTTAGGCTAATCTACAGCAGACCAACAAACAGGGAATTAGACAGCCGAAGGGACAGGAAAACACGGGACCTTGACAAGCTGAAGCCCAACGGACTGCAGTTTCTAGGAGGAAATGTAATTCCAGGCCAACAAGGAAGGCTACGTGGAAATCAGGACAGAGGGCTTCTCCTTGGGATGCCTCTATGGTGTGAGATGAGGTTCCTGCTGTGGTCCCTGTTTTCCTGGGCATCCATCAAATTAGTGTCTACCATATGCAGCCACAGGTCTGAGTGGTAGGGACAAAAAGGTGATTACAGCAGCTCCTGTCCCCAAGGACTACAGAGGCAAGAAAAATAAACCTATAACTACAATACAGTGTGAGGTAAATGTTACTAGATGTGTAGGCTCAAGATATTAGATAAGCAAGGAAGAAGGGCAGATTGCCAGAACAATAGAGCAGAAGAAAGATTAGGTACAAAGTTGTCTTCCTGTAGAGCAGAAGACCCTGAGACGGCGTTCTAAAGGGTGACTAGGAGTTACTCTGGCAAAGAAGGCAGGAAAAGGTGTTCCAGGAAGTGCGAACACCAGGTACAAAGACTAGAGTGCATGAGTTCATGTCCTTTGCAGGGACATTGATGAAGCTGAAAACCATCATCCTCAACAAACTAACACAGGAAAAGAAAACCAAACATTGCATGTTCTCACTCATAAATGGGAGTTGAACAATGAGAACGTACAGACACAAGGAGGGGAACATCACACACTGGGGCCTATCAGTGGGGTGGAGGAAAAGGGGAGGGAGAGCATTAGGACAAATACCTAATGCATGTGGGGCTTAAAACCCAGATGACAGGCTGACAGGTGCAGCAAACCACTGTGGCACATGTATACCTATGTAACAAACCTGCATGTTTAGGACATGTATCCCAGAACTTAAAGTGAAAAAAAAAAAAAAAAGTAAAGAAAAAAAGACTAGAGAGATACATTATGATAGGCTAAATAATGCCCCCAAAGATTACCACTTGATAATTCCTGAATTTTTTGAGTATTGCATTACATAACAAAAAAGGACTTTGTAGGTATGATTAAAGACCTAGAGGTGGAAGATGATCTCAGATTATCCTGCTGGGCCTGATATAACCACAAAGGTCCTTTTTTTTTTTTTTTTTTTTAGTGAGACGGAGTCTCGCTCTTTCGCCCAGGCTGGAGTGCAGTGGTGCTATCTCGGTTCACTGCAAGCTCCACCTCCAGGGTTCACGCCATTCTCTTGCCTCAGCCTCCCGAGTAGTTGGGACTACAGTCGCACAAAGGTCCTTATAAGAGAGATGCAGGAAGAGTCAGCATCAGAGGGAATGTTGGTGTGATAATGGAAGCAGAAAGTGGTGTCATTCATTTTGCAGATGGAGGATGGGACCACAAGCCAAGGGATGCAGGTGGCTGCTAAAAGCTGAAAAGGGCAAGGGGATGGGATTCTCCCTCAGAGCTTCCAGAAGAAAACAGCCCTGTGAACACCCTGACTTTAGTCCAGTGAGACTGATTTTGGATTTCTGACCTCCAGAACTATAAAAGAGCAAATCTGTATTATTTTAAGCCACTAAGTTTATGGTGATTTGATATAGTAGCAACAGAAAACTAACATATACGTGTTAAGGTGTGTCTTCCAGAATGTTAAGGAAGAACATCAGAAAAATGAATTGGAGGAGGCAGGCTCAGGCCAAGTCATGGAAGGATCTGTGCACCAGCCTGAGTTTAAGTTTTATCCTCAATGTGGAGCTTCCACTAAAGCGTCTTAGCAGAGGGATACTAAAGCGCTGAATTGTCAAATTTCTAGATCTTAAATCTTAGGAATGACCACATGTCTAATTCTCCATTTTATTGACTCATTTCTTTTATTATAGACTGTAATGACTGTATAAAACAAAGGAATAATCTAATGGAATATGGAAGGCTATGTCATCCCTCCAAATTCCACTCTAATGTTCTTGAAGATGCATACATGTACCTGCAGGGCTGTGACCCAGTACAAGCTTGGGTCACAGACAGGGGAACTTACTGGAAACTGGTGATTTCTCCCCAGAATCCTGGCCTGATGATTGCTGTATGGCTACAAAGGCCTCGTTCAAATGTCCCACCCTGCCCCAACTCCAGGAACGGGACAGGCAACCCATGCTCACTGAGTGCTCTCTTAGGGCCAGAAGCTTTGTGAACATTCCATCATTGAGTTCTCTGTGATCCTTCTGGGCAGTACCCTCCGCTGCCGGGAGCCTCTTGCAACTGAGCCTGATTCCCCGAGCACTGCTGTTGCAAGGCACGACACTCATCAGCGAAGACTGGAAAAGATGATAATCCACCTACACAGGGTCCCTACCTACCTCTGCCCAATCTCTGTCTACACACAGAAAAGCACTGAACGGTAGAATTCCAGCCAGCCTCCTCCTTCTCACTTACTCCTGATACACCAACCTTTATGCACTCACACACCCCTTGTCAGGGCCCCTGCCAGCTATGTCCTTGGCCGAATGTTGCTTGCTGCCAAAGGAATCGCTTAGGTGGCCTCTAAAGCAGCCCCGGATCTGACAAGCTGGGTCTGCTCTAGCACTGCTGCTAGACCCCTGAGGCCACAGCCAGACACGCAGAGGCTCTAAAGCAGTGCTCTGCCTGTTGCCAGAGCCGGAGACCCACACTAAGGAGGACCCAAGGCACAAGAAACCTGAGTTCAATTCCTCACTGAGACACTTCACAGCTGTGAAACCTTGGCCAAGTCACTGTCCTTCCATCAAAACAGTAGGGTGTGGCCCATCACCAACACTTGCCACCATGGTGCACCCCATAAATTAGAAAGCTACACTTCTCATGCATCTGACAGGTCCCACAGCCACAGAGGGCTCTGTGGTGGAAACACACACAATATAACACAACACAACACAACACAACACACACCTGGCAACACTGGGCACTGCTGAAGCCTCAATTTTGAGCTGTTTTCAACAGTGTTGTCATGAACAGATTCTTGCAGAGTCTATTCCACCCCCTTCCATATTTTCTTTTAGAATCTATATTTGGAGACAGCATTTCCCTGAAAATAAAAGCATTGAGTTGAAGGGTCTATCATGGAGTTAAAGGATATGCACAATTTATGGTTCTTGTGATGACCTGGCTCTCTCCAGGAAGAGCGATGTTGATCCCACCAGCAAGTCAGATCAGACAGCACTGTTCACATCCCTACTTCATTCCAGCATGGAATTAAGCACTTCAGTTATTATTTTCCAATATCACACAATGCTCAGCCCCATTTGACTGATAAGGAAAGTAAAGTTATGGAAAGCAAAGCGACTTGTCCAAGGCAATGCAGTTATTTTGAGACAGAGCTGGGAGAAGAATTTAAGTCCCTAGAATCTTCCAACTCCATTGTATCTGCTGAATTATTCAGGTCTTTGAGTTATCCCACACTACTTCAACAGCTTTCATTTATTACAGATAACCATAAGGCCAGGTTCTAGACTGGCTACTTTATTATATACACTATTGCATTCATCCAAGTCAATAAGGCAATAAACATGATAATGTTGATGATGATAATAGCACCTACCTACTACTGAATGTTTAATATGTGCAGGCATCATGTAAGGCACTTACATTATTTTAACTCTAAAAATCTATGAGTTACCATTAACATGCCCAGTTTATAGATGAAAGAATTGGAGCTCGGAAAAGAGACATCCCCGAAGAGTCCCACAGATGATAAATGGAAAACACATCCATCAATAAATAGATTTGAACACAGGACTGGCTCCTAACAGTTAACTGCCCAGGTGGGTGACAAGCAAGAAGGTTTCTAAAGATGACAGTGAGAAAAATCAGCATTCCATGTTGGTTTGTCTTCCCTGCAATGTGCTGGCTGTGTGTCGTTTGATCAGTGCTGAGTTTATTTCAACCCCATCAGACCAGCTGCATACAAATGCATGTCTTTCTCTTCTGGGGGCTGCTTCCCATTATAGCAAACATGGATCACACGGCTCAGCCCACACCCCCACACAAGCCTCCAGGGTACCGCCTCCAATGGCCAAGAGGGACCTCATCAGGGCCTGAGAACAGAGGGAAAGCTCCCTCTCACGGCACCATCTGCACTGCAGAGGAGGAAACAGGAAGGGGGAGCTCCTAGAAAGCAGCAATACTATCCTGGTATAAGGGGTGAGCTTCAAGGCTAGGAAAGAAGCCACAGGACAACTAATAAAATTATTAAACAAGTAACTTGATGTAATTTCAGATTCTCCTCCTGGAAGGGGATGGAAGAGGTTCTAGTAAAAATAAACTGAATCGCTTTAAAGAAAGGAAATGATTCAGCAAATCCAGACAGAAGATACCTGGGCCACAGATCATTTGCATCGCTAACCTACCTTCTTAGAAGTTCTTTTCGTCAAAAGACAGAGAGACATAAATCCCCGTGAATTGGCCCTTTTCTGCCCTCAGGCAGGTACAATCTCAAATTCTTCCTGATCCATGACATCTCAGATCCTGAAACCACTGCAGAATGAAACAGCCCTATGGACACCCTGACTTTAGTCCAGTGAGACTGATTTTGGACTTCTGACCTCCAGAACTATAAAAAAGTAAATCTGTATTATTTTAAGCCACTAAGTTTATGGTGATTTGATATAGTAGCAACAGAAAACTAACATATGTGTTAAGGTGTGCCTTCCAGAATGTCTTCCAGAAAGCAGCCTGAAAAAGCAACCATCATCCCATCATCGCGTAAGAATTATATCATCTTCAGTAGATCCAGAACTGGCACGCAAGACCAATTCTAGCTGAATAATATCATGGCTACTAAAGATGTGGGAGGGAATGGGGAAAACACGCTGGCTTCCCTCCCTCACTGCCCTGACACTAGATGCATTTGTCAGGTGAGAAACGGAGAGCTCCCGGGGCCACACCTGCCCCCTGGCACAAGCAGGCCCATCATTTGACTGTGAGTCCATCAGCAAAATACGGGGAGTATCCAGATGAAGAGGAAAAGCATTCAACCTCCCTATAACAAAATTTATAAAATCAGCGTTAGCTTGCCAGGGATCCTCTTTGACTGTAACTTAGAAAGTCTCAAGGTGTTAACAGCTGGAAGTGGTTATTAGGTTCCTAAAATCCTATAGCTGGGGTTTATGGCTACATTTCTGATGCACAACAACCAAGACTGTCCAAGCACACACACGCCATGCTCCCTCCTTTCTCCAACTGCTCTGGCTTTGCAGCCAATCTTACTCCCTGGTCTCAGTTCTTTGGAATCAAGGGAACTTTCTAAAATATCAAGCTGCTTTAGAAAAGCGTCAATTTGTAAATTCTCCATTTGGCCCTGTCTACCTGCAAAGATACAGATAAGTCCGGGGGAAGCAAAAGAAGAGGATTTTGTGTCTCTTTTTAGTTTCCAGATGGAGCTGCCTCCCACAGTCGACCCACACACCCAAGTGGCTGATGTCACTGTTATGATTTTAGTAGCACTGTGAGGGCCCTGGGGGCGAGAACCCCCATAAAAATCAACAATATCAAGCACATCTGAGAAAGCCAGAGAGATAGAACCTAGGGAACCAGAGTGTGCTTAGCTCTGGAAGTGTCTGCAGAATTGCCAAGCAGAGACCCATCATATCGACATCTGTGCACACACACAGGATGGAATGAGCCAGGACCTTAGAGAGGATGACACTTGACCAGGCTGACGATGTCCAAGCTGCTGAGAAGGATCCAGTCCCAAATATCACCCAGTAGGACCCTCAGGGAAAATTCCCTTGGCCACTATGTAGAATGTCAGGCTCAGGACTAAGAAAGCACCTGTCCCAGAGGAGAAAACAGTGTTTTCAACCAAGCTTGGCACTGTCGTGAGTCCAGCCTCCACGGACTGAATAGAAGTTAGGAGTTGCTGATGTGGAGCTGCTATTGGAGGGAGGGAGGGAGGGAGGGAAAGAGAAAAGAAAAATGTAAGGAATATGACAGTGCACTGGGCACTGAGGCTGTCTATGGGGAAAAGACGCTCTGGAAGGGGGTTGTGGTGGCCAATGCGTAGACAGAGATCCTCATACCCAGCCCGGCCAGAAGCCCTCCTGAGTGCCCCTCGCTATAACACAGACATTACACGCCTGCCTGAGGCATTTCATCCCTTCAGGTGACTGTCATCGTACTATGTTGCTAGGGCGGCCGTAACAGAATACCAGACTGTGGGGCTGAAACAACAGGAATTCATTCTCTTAGAGTTCTGGAGGTTGGAAGTCTGATATCAAAGTGTTGGCAGAGTTTGTTTCTCCTTTTTTGTGTGTGTGAGACAGACTCTCGCTCTGTCGCCCAGGCTGGAGTACAGTGGTGCGATCTCGGCTCACTGCAACCTCTCCCTCCCTGGTTCAAGCGATTCTCCTGCTTCAGCCTCCTGAGTAGCTGGGATTGCAGGTGTGTGCTACCACACCCGGCTAATTTTTGTATTTTTAGTAAAGTCGGGGTTTCACGACGTTGGTCAGGCTGGTCTCCAACTCCTGACCTCGTGATCCGCCCGCCTCGGCCTCCCAAAGTGCTGGGATTACAGGCGTGAGCCACCGCCCCCAGCCCAGAGTTAGTTTCTTCTGAGGCCTCTCCTTGGCCTGCAGCTGGCCATCTTCTGCCTGTGTCTTCATGGGGTCTTTCCTCTGTATCTGTGTCCTAATCTCTTCCTCTTATAGGGACACCAGTCGGATAGGACTAGGGCCCACCATAATGACCTCATTTTACTTTAATCACCTCTGTAAAGACCCCATCCCCAAACAGTCACATTCCTGGGTACCAGGGGTTAAGGCTTCAACACATAACTTCGGACATGGAGGGGCGCAATTCAGCCAATCACAGTCATTACCACTTTTATACCACTGAGCAAAATGAGACGCACAGGAAGTAAGTGATTCTCAGAAGCCACCCCACTCATCTGCAGCAGAGCCAGGATTAAAATCCAGACCTCCAAGACCCTGAAAACACGATCCCACCACGCCACGAAGCTGCTTAGACCTGTGAGGTTGCTGGCGTCAGGCCCGGTTTCACAAATCAGAGAGCCGAGGCTGAGGAAGGTGAAGGAACTTACCAGAGGGTCACAGATCTAAAAAGAGTGGCACTGGGACTCATATCTAGGGTCTATCTAGCTTTACCCCTACTAGTCATTTGCATTGAATGCACGCCAAGACTGCACTTGGATTGAGACTCATCCTTGGTGAGGCAGTAGCGCCCTTCCTTCATAACTCATTCTCCTCTATTCAGGGTGGTCCAGGTGGCATGGTTGTTTAGAGGTACCCATTCTCCATTTTAATTCTTTAATTCTTTTTTTTTTTTTGAGATGGAGTCTTACTCTGTCGCCCAGGCTGGAGTGCAGTGGCGCAATCTCAGCTCACTGCAAGCTCCACCTCCCGGGTTCACACCATTCTCCTGCCTCAGCCTCCCGAGTAGCTGGGACTACAGGTGCCCACCACCACACCCAGCTAATTTTTTGTATTTTTAGTGGAGATGGGGTTTCACTGTGTTAGCCAGGATGGTCTCGATCTCCTGACCTCATGATCTGCCCGCCTCAGCCTCCCAAAGTGCTGGGATTACAGGCGTGAGCCACCGCGCCCGGCCTAATTCTTTAATTCTTAAATTAATTTCTTAATACTTACAAATCTGAGGAAAGGTGTTTAAAATCCTTCATTAAAGGCCATTCAACTATACGATCACAGCATCCTTCAGTGAGTCCCCACGTTACTGACAC
Organism: Pongo abelii; assembly: GCF_028885655.2. Taxonomy (NCBI): domain Eukaryota; kingdom Metazoa; phylum Chordata; class Mammalia; order Primates; family Hominidae; genus Pongo; species Pongo abelii. Next base: position 40,238,357 of record NC_085929.1, read on the forward strand.
GGGCTCTCTGATTTGTACTTTATGCTTCCTTGGGGACTCTCCGTGGTGCTTACTATAAAACCTTGTACTAAGTAGTTTCCTGATAAATATTTGCTGAATGCATGAATGGATGGACGGACAAAGTGGTCCAAGGAACCTCAAAAGGCCCTTCCCAGCTTTAAGCTTCATGATTCTGCTCTAGGGGATGACACAGTGGGATTGCTGCCCCATGGCCGAGCACTGCATCAGATCTAAACCAGAACTTTTGATCTCCTCAGTGTATCTTCCTCCAACAAAGCGAGCATGTCAGGGCAAAATCACCAACCAAAACAAGGCAGGGATAAGAAGCTGTCTTTGAGAATAATGGGCTCTACCCAGGCACAAAATGATAGAAAGCTCTGGGAATCAATTAAACTTTCCCTTTATAATTAATGCCAATACTTTTTTTTTTTTTGAGATGGAGTCATGCTCTGTCACCCAGGCTGGAGTGCAGTGGCGTGATCTTGGCTCACTGCAACCTCCACTCCCAGGTTCAAGCGATTCTCGTGCCTCAGCCTCCCAAGTAGCTGGGATTACAGGCATGCGCCACCAAGCCCAGCTAATTTTTATATTTTTCATACAGACGGGGTTTTGCCATGTTAGCCAGGCTGGTCTCGAACTCCTGACCTCAGGTGATCCGCCCGCCTCGGCCTCTCAAAGTGCTAGGATTACAGGTGTGAGCCACCATGCCCAGCTGGCCAATGTTACTTTGATGTACTTTCCTCTCTCATCAGATCTTTGCTAGGCAGAAAACAAAAAAAAAGGAAAACTTCATCATCACCGTATAATTCCACTGTCCTTGCTGTCTATGTTCCCACTTAGAAAATGCTACTGCCGTTCAACAAATGTCTGTCTGAGTAGCTATACAAGCAAAGAACTACCCTGGGCACTTTCCAAAGAAGCAGAAGACAATAGCTCATGACAGCAAGGCAGTTACAAGCAACACAAGGAGATTTAAAAAAAAAAAAAAAAAAACACTTAAGAATGCAGAATAATGTAATACAAATTGTATTCAGTGTTAAGCCTTTGAGGAATAACCAGTCTGGGGAAAGGTTTTAAAGTCTAACGTCTTCTCAGAAGAGAATGAATCAGTGAATCAAAGAATCAAATTAAAAATGAGAGCTGGAAGAATTGGCCCCAGAAAATGGCTAGGTCACAGTCTAATGGATGATCATGGTGATGAACCAGCCAAGGAGCTGAACAAGTTAGGAAGACAGTGGCAAGGAAGGCTCAGAAGCCATACTGTGTGTCAAGGGGAAAGGAACAACTCGTCCCTGGCTGGCTGGAGAAAGGAGAATGGGAATGACAGCAGCAGGTGCAGAGAGTTCCTGGAGGACCACAAAAGGTTCTTTTAATCAGAGGCATTTAGACTGGACACAATGGGTACAAGGCACTCATTTGATTTTTCTGAGCAGAGGAATAGAATGATGCAAATTCCTAAGGAATTCATAACATTCCAACAGCTCTGCTGTCATCTGAGTAGAATAAATCAAGATCACCACAATGGCAGGTACATTGATCCAAGTGTAACGGGGTCATCCTACACACTAGAGAAGGAAATGGCAAAATTCTTTAAAACCAGGGGCACATTTCAATGGGAAGTCATTAGTTTGAAAAAGGGGCATTAGATAAATGCTGTATGATGTTTTTTCTCAAAAGACCAGTTAAAACTTAGAAATTTCCAAAGCAACAAATCACACAGCTGCAAAAGACCTTCGGTAGTAAACTGTCCCAAATCTTTATGTAAGAAATCATTCACTCATCATTTATTGTGCCTCTACTGTGTACGAGGCACTGTGCTGGATACAGACCCCAAGCAAGCAAGAGACGGCCAAGTATTATAGGAGCAGTTGTAGGATGACAAACACCGAGCTCCAGCTTAATCCCACAGAGGTACAGCAGTTTCCCCAGGTGAACAAGGTGAAGCAAGGCAGGAGAGAAAAGAGCCCTGCTAAGTCAGGAGCTGTGCAAGAGCAAGGGGTGGCCACCAGGCTCCCATGTTTTGTAACCTGCTGGAGCGAAGGGTCCAGGGGGTCTGCAGCAGGATAGGAGATAGGGAAGAACTGAGATCCGAAGGTTAGAATGGATGGGTCTCTTTCAAGGGTTCTAACCCCTGTGTTAAAATCCTCTGCTACACCACGCCTCAATCTAGAATTCTTCACACTTTCGTTTAAATGTGTCCTAAAATACTGAATAGAACATGAGTCTGAAGGATACCCTGGAAACCAGGAATGAGGCCGACCTCCTTACTGGAGAGAAGTTAGGTGAGCTGCCCACAGCTGACGGATACATAGGATGCTGTACAGGAAAACTGACTGCTACCTATGGCCAAATGATATGAGCAGAAACACCTCTGAGACCAGACTAAAAGGAAAGAGCACAGAGAAGGGAAAAGGTAAGAATGAGTTTGTTTGTGTTTGTTTTAGAGTTGGGGTCTTACTTTATCACCCAGGCTGGAGTGCAATGGTGTGATCATAGCTCACTGCAGCCTCAAACTTCTGGACTCCAGCAATCCTCCTTCTTCAGCCTCTCAGGTAGCTGACACTACAAGTGAGCACCACTACGCTTGTCTAATTTTTATCTTTATTGTTTTATTTTTTTTGCAGAGACGGGGTCTTGCTATGTTGCATAGGTTACTCTTGAACTCCCGGCCTCAAGTAGTCCTCTTGCGTCAGCCTCCCAAAGTGTTGGGATTGTAGGCGTGAGCCACCGTGCCTGACCTAGAAATACGGGTTTTAAACAGACATTATCTTCTCCAGATTTCAGAAAATAAAGGTAAGAGCTAATGTGTGCTGCATATTGAGTGGTGTGCCATTTTATAAAGGCAGAAATCCAGAGAAGTGGAGTGACTTGTCCCAACCAAACCACCCAACAAGTAGAGCTAATGCCAAGATTCAACCCAAGGCACTTTGAGTCTGGAGAGCGTTAACCACTACCACTATCCCATTTGGCACAACCCTGGAACCCTGGGGAGGGGGAAAAAAAGGGGCAAATCCTACCCGGACAGGGAAGCTGGAGCCTGGATGGCAGGCCTAACACTGGAAATGAATGGCCTTGAGCCAGTAAAGATGCCAGCCTCAGTGGGAGAAATGGCCCTGCACTGAGCATCTAAACAGCCTTCAGGCAGGCATGAGCAGACGGATCACAGGCTCGAAGGCTTCTAGAGGAGACCAGCACAAGAGGGGCATGTTCACTGAGGCCAGGAACCCACTGGCTATGAGGTGGGTCCAGCCATGAGGTAACTAGGTGAGTCACATAGTCCACTCCATCATCAATGGAAATTCATCAGGAAACCCCTCCTTGACTCTGAGTGGTCAAGAGATGAAAGAAATGGGTGGAGAAGTGGAGGAAACAAACAGTAATCAGAGTCACAGAAATTGAGGGGTGAGGGGTACTGTGTGTGTGTGTGTGTGTGTGTGTGTGTGTGTGTGTGTGTGTGTGTGTGTGTGTGTGTGTGTGTGTGTGTGTGTGTGTGTGTGTGTGTGTGTGTGTGTGTGTGTGTGTGTGTGTGTGTGTGTGTGTGTGTGTGTGTCTACATGTGGGTAGCATGCACCCTGCTGAGGCCAGAAAGCCACTAACCTACTAGTCTCTAAAAAAGAAAGCAGAGGCAACAACACAGGGAAGAAACCTTGACCCCCAGCATTCTTCAACAGCCTCAACCAGAGTGAAATTTAAATTATGTTTCCATGGTGCGGACTCTGTGCCTTAGGAATTTGCTCTGCATTGCCTTTGTACTCACAGAAGGTATATCATAAGTATTTGTCAACGGTGAGGACGACAGCTACACTTTTAAAGGTACCTAAATTGCCTACCCTGTGGCTAATTTGTTGTGTGTTTGTCCTGAAAAATCGCCCCTTTATGGAACCTCTCCATCTTGGGAGCAAAATCCTATCACTTGAGGGCTGAGATGTGCTAAGAAGAAGCTCAGTGCTTCATTTCATATCTATTTTCTTATAATTAATCAGTTTTATTTTAAAAAGAGGGGGATAGATATATCTACAGATGAGGGAAAATAGATTCAGCTTAGAGAAGGATTATACATAATAGTCCCAGAAGGTTTGGCTGTTCAGATGATCATTAAAGGAATGGAAAGAGTTGGTTTTAAAAAAAAGTCCCAGCTCCCCCAGGATCAGATAAAGAAAAATGAGAGGGCTGTTTCCACTCCCTTCTGAACCACATTAAAATGTATCCCTAAACAGCGTTTTGCTAGGAATCCCCCCTGCTATTCCACTAGTACATAAATGCAGGGAACCATATCTGGCTACTGGGAAGCACGTCAATCACAGCTCAGGATTCATCCATTCCGTGGTCACTGGTGGTTTATTTGAAACACACAAGCCAGCACACACAGCTAGACACAGCAAACCAGGTTGGCACTCTTAATTACCTAATTGGTGGTTCTGTTGTAGGCTCTTTTTTTTTTCAGGTTATGTATTTGTTTACTCTTCTTCCTTGATAGCATTTTAAAATGAGTGCCCAGGGCTGGGCACAGTGGCTCCCATGTGTAATCACAGCACTTTGGGTGTCCAAGGTGAGAGGATCACTTGACCCCAGGAGTTCAAGACCAGCATGGGCAACATGGCGAGACCCCGTGCCTACAAAAAATTTAATATTAGCCAGCTATGGTGGTGTGTGCCTGTGTTCCCAGCTATTTAGGAGGCTGAGGTGAGAGGATCACTTGAGTTTGGGAGGTTGAGGCTGCAGTGAGCCAGGATGGTGCTGCTGCACTCCAGCCTGGGTGACAGCGAGACCCTGTCTCAAAGAAAAAGATAACGTAACATGACGTGACGTGACGTGACGTGACGTGACGTGACGTAACGTAACATAAAACAAAACGAGTACCCAGTGGTCAATAATGAAACCAGAATCATCCTGGAAACTGGTCCATGCAGACTGACTCCTACCCTCCTACCAAGTTGGCTACTATAGCTGAAGTGCCCAGTCTCCTACCACTGTGGTGACCAGCAGGCCAGAAATGTTGCCCCTCTTCCATCACACACGTGATCATGTAATTCCAAAGAAATGAGAAAAGTTGGTCTTGGCCTGGAAAAATGAGGACCCCCTCATTCAGAGAATAGCCTCATATTCAAGAGCGTGGCGATAAAAAACCCCAGCTCTAGAGTCAGATAAGGCTGGTTCAACCCTCGGCTTCTCTGGCTGTGTACCATGGAGACGTTCCTTATCCTCACTAAGCCTGAGGCCTCATCTATAAACTGGGGGACATAATTATATTCACTTAGTAGAATTAGACGACCAAAGTCAAAAATGAGATAAAAGACAACACATAATCTATTGGGGACAATGACAAAAAATAACTGCTTTAATCATATAAATGCCAAATTAAGAACTGTAATATAAATTTACCTTGATAACAAATCAATTGAAGAAAGGAAAAACAAAAGAAATTGGCAGGATAATCTTCACTGCTCAGGTAATACTGACTGTGGCAAGGTCCTATGTTGCTACCCAACTTGTTCTCACTCAGCCTGTGGCCTCCCTTGGCCCAACTGGCCTCAGGTACTTGTGTGAAAGAACAGCAACCACATGCAGGTCTCTGACCCATTCAAACCCCACTCGGCTCCATGTACCCTAAATTCCAATCTACGCCATCTCAGGTTATGGAAAGATGGCAGGTGATTACCTTGTGTAATGAACATAGGACACATTCCTCACCCCCTTCAGATTGTCCTCTGGAATTCAAAGGCAGTCCCCTCTTATATCCTTTGGAGGCATGCTGCCAGAAGGACTTGTTGGCAAGAGGTGGAAAGAAATCAGGAAGGAGAAGAGACTATTTAAGAAGCAGGAATATCTGAACTCCATGCTCAATTGATGGAGGCTCCACTTCCACCATCTTTGGGCTCCTACCTTTGCATGAGAAGCTTGGGCTAGAAAGAATCAGAATTAGGGTCGTTCCTTCAAAATCTTCACTTTACACAATCAAAAATGGATGTCCAGAGAAAATTAAGTAGTTGTACGAGATCACCCAGTTAAGTTACTGACTAGGTCAGGCCTACAACCCAGAGTTACCTGCCTATCACCACAGGCGTTTCTCATGTCTTAACATCACTCATGAATCTCTTTTGATCACCAATAGGGTGGTCTTTTTCCAAGCTCACTGAGTCCTCCCATACTTCTTAGAGGTACAACAGATCCATGTCATCCTGCTTCTTTGAATTAATGTTCCTAAGGGCAGGCTGGTAACTGGATACTGGGTAACACCTGGGTGACTTTTTCAAAGTGGTCTTCCTGGCTGGCTGCACTCTCATCCCTCCACTGCATACGCAGCTATCCTTTTAAACTGCAAAGCAAACATTCTTCCATAGCCCTATCCCCTTGTACTGTCTACAGCAGTGGCTCCTAAACTTTATCCAGCATCAGGGTCCTCTGGAGGGCTGGGTTAAATGTAGGATCGCCAGGCCCTAACCCCCCGAGCATCTGCCTCTGAAATAGAGTCCAAGCATTTGTATTTCAAACAAGTTCCCACTTCAGAAATTCTCTTCTCCTAGCTCCCCAAACAACACGTGGCAAGGATTGGAAAGCAGATGAGCCCCAGTTGCAACTGCAGTGGCATCGCACAGGCTAGGCTAAAGTTGTCACACTCACAGGATCACAGACAGACATCATTGAGCAAAGGGCCCCCATGGAAACACGGCAGATCCCAGCTGACAATGGCTTTCCTTTCACTGTTCTGAAACCAGCACTAAGAAATTTCTCTAAAGAGTTACAAACCATCCAGAAGTTTATTTAATTTTGAGTTAATTCCCCATTACTAACTACTAATTCCAAATTCATGTTTCCCTCCCAATAAATTGTCCCAGTTCCTTGCACAATGTACACTCAAATTTCCATCTCACCCCATATACTTAAGTATGATCAACACAGGTCACAGGTAGCTCTTACTTTGGGAAACAGTGATAAGCCTTCAAATCTGTTGCCATAAAATGATTCCTATATCCTCAGGTTGATGAATCTAGGAAATTAAAATACAGGATGGCCGTTAGATTTGAATTTATGATAAACAATAAATTTTTTTGTATAAACATATGCCCTGCAATATTTAGGATATATTTATACTAAAAAAATTGGCCACTGTTTATGTGAAATTCCAATTTAACAGAGGGGACTACATTTTTATATGGCAACTCTACTTCATCTGTGCATTTGTTCAGAAATTTTTTTGTTTGCTTTTGTTTTCTTTGTTGTTGTTGCTGTTGTTTTGAAACAGAATCTCAGTCTGTCACCCAGGCTCAAAAACAGTGGTGTGATCACAGCTCACTGCAGCCTTGACCTCCCAGGCTCAAGCGATCCTTCCACCTCCTGAATAGCTGGGACCATAGGCAAGTACCACCACACCCAGCTAACTTACATATTTTTTGTAGAGACAGGTTTTCACCATGTTGCCCAGGCTGGTCTCGAACTCATGCATTCAAGAGCAATCCACCTGCCTCGGCCTCCCAAAGTGCTGGGATTACAGGCATGAGCCACCACACCTGGCCACCCCCAAAATATTTACTAAACCTCTATTATGTGTCACTTGCTGTAAATACAAGACATGCAGCCAGAGTGTGTTAGTAAATGTTTAACAGCCGGTTCCTGGGAAGGGGATAAATTTTACGTTGGCTCATGGTTGGAGACCCTGCAGCCATCCTGCAAATATGAGAAGGCGAAAAGACCTGCAGAGATGCCCATTCAGAGCACAGACATTATGGAGCCACAAAACCAGTGTCAACAACCAAGATCTCGTTATAGATCAAATGAATGAGTTCTTACTTGTTTAAACCATTAAACAAGTTAATTGTTTTTTGTTGTTATTGGAAATGACAAATGATTCCCAACCGATACCCAAAGGATACCCCTCTTCACTGTATATGTTGTACTCTCCCTCTCCAAATACATCAACACCTGTTTCTACATGGTCCATGTTGGTGGGTCTCTTCTTTCCTCCCTCCATCTTCTTCATTTATGCACTCATTCACTCACTCACTTACCTTCCTACCCATTCATCCATCCATCTACCCCCACAGTGCACCATGTATTTATTGATTCATTTTCTTATACTATCCAATGAAACCAGGCTCTAGAACTATTAGTAGGCATCCCAGTGAGTGCTTCTGACTGATTCTGAGCCAATCACCAACATTTTCCATCAAGGGCCTCTTTTGGAGGAGTATTTTGTGAATCTGCTCTCAGCTGCTATCACAGAATGAGAGCTTTTTCTTTTCTTTTCCAGTATTGATACATTCCTGGACTCTCTGTTGACCCAGTTCTTCTCCTCATCTACTCAGTATTTCCTTGGGGTCAGATTATAATCTTGGAGAAATCCAGAAAGCCACAGAGGAGCCCGTAAAGATCAATAAATCCACTTGAGAACACTCAAATCCCCACAGTGGAATCGAGGGCTTGAAGCCACAAGTTATCTGAGAAGGCTTTTGACCCAACAGATGCTTCTTTTGTGAACAATCCCAAGCACTAATGAATGTACTCAAGAAACCAACTAGCACTATTTCTCTGATGTGACAAAAGAAAAAAGAAACAAGGAATGAAGGATGAAAATTAATAAAACCATACAGAAAACCACTTAACTAACCATCCTGAAATCTCATTTCAAATGCATTCTGCCAAAGTTGCTTTGTCCCCATGAGCCAGAGTGTCTACCCCTACTCCAGGCCTCTGTGCCAGGCCTGCCCAGACCAGTCACCACTCATGTCGCCCCTGAGCAATCCCTTTATTTGTCATCACTCTGTTTTCATTCCTCCCATCTCGGATCTAAAAGTTCCCTTTCTAATCTCCAGGTTCCTGCCATACTTCGTGAGATACGCCATTTGAAGAGAGGCTCAATCACAATACTGCAGTAGAGACAACCTTTCCATGTGGTTGCAGAAAATTCTGAACACTATCTAGGCTTTCCCTTCAAGCACACCAAATATGCCGTTATTTACTGTTACCTGAGGGTCCCTTATTAGCACATCGACTATGTCCAGAGAACAAACACCTGGGGATCAATACCAACAGGCTGACCAAAGAAGAGGCCCATCCTCCTGCTCGGAGAACCCCCGGCTAAGTGTGACCCATCAGGACCTCAGCTACTCACCAAAGACAGCACTTTGGAGACCCAGACCAGATGCTGGGAAAAATCCAAGATAGTGACCAATTTATGAGAGAAACTAGATTGGACAAACTGGAAGGCACAGACTGAGGCTAAGAAAATAGGACAGGAGGCTTTTTAGAGGAAATTTGTTCATACTGAGGATAATTAATGAATGTGCTGAATGGACTCTCAGAGGCAGTCACAGAAGCTGAAGCCATGATTATTTTTAATAGACATAGGTTCTTATTGGGTGAAACCAACATGAGCTTTTTGGCTGGCCACATGGCCAGTGGGCTAAGTTCTTCCCATCCTGATCCACAGTTATTTTATGGTGAGGTGGCTTCCCTATCCTAACTCCAATCAATGCACGTTCATGCCCTGAAGACCTCTCAGTGAAACAAGAAGTGGAGGTGGAAGACAGTGATACTGATAATCCTGAACCTGTGTGGGTCTCAGCTAAAATAAAGTGTACTTGTATCTTTGTTTTGTTTTCTTTTTTTTCTGAGATGGAGTCTCGCTCTGTCACCCAGGCTGGGTCACCAGGCTGGAGTGCAGTGGCATGATCTTGGCTCACTGCAACCTCCGCCTCCCAGGTTCAAGCGATTCTCCCGCCTCAGCCTCCTAAGTGGCTGGGATTACAGGTGCCCGCCACCACATCCAGCTATTTTTTGTATTTTTAGTAGAGATGGGGTTTCACCATGTTGGCCAGACTCATCTCAAACTTCTGAGCTCAGGTAATGCCCCCACCTCAGCCTCCCAAAGTGCTGGGATTACAGCTGTGAGCCACCACACCCGGATGTATCTTTGTTTTCAACAAAAAAGTTTAAAAAGTAAAAATTAAAAGATTTAAAAACAGCAAAAAGCTTACAGTGTAAGGATATAAAACATTTTTGTACAGCTATACAATGTGTTTGTTAGAAGCTGAGTGTTATGACAGGAGTCAAAAAGCTTACAAATATTTCAAAGTTTATAAAGTAAAAAAGTTACAGTAAACTAACATAGCATGAGTAAAGATGGCAAAACAGTTTTACAAATTTAGTGTAGTGTAAGTGCGCAGTGTTTAGAAAGTCTATGGTGGTATACAGTAATGCCCTAGCCCTTCACGTTCACACACCACTCACTCACTGGCTCACCCAGAGAAAGAAACTTCCAGTTCTACAAGCTCCATTCATGGTAAGTGCCCTATACAGGTATGCCATCTATACCATATTTATTTATTGATTGATTGATTTTTGAGACAAGAGTCTCACTCTGTCACCCAGGCTGGAGTGCAGTGGCACAGTCTCGTCTCGCTGCAACCTCCACCTCCCACATTCAAGCAATTCTCCTGCCTCAGCCTCCCGAGTAGCTGGGAGTACAGGCGCCCGCCACCACGCCCGGCTAATTTTTTCTATTTTTAGTAGAGATGGGGTTTCACCGTATTAGCCAGGATGGTCCCGATCTCCTGACCTTGTAATCTGCCCACCTTGGCCTCCCAAAGTACTGGGATTACAGACGTGAGCTACTGCACCTGGCCCATCTATACCATATTTTTACTGCACCTTTTCCATGTTTAGGTACATAAATGCTTACCATTGTGTTACAATTGCCTCCAGTAGTCAGTACAGTCACATGCTATACAGGTTTGCTGCCTAGAGGCAATAGGCTATACCAGCAGTCCCCAGCCTTTTTGGTACCAGGTACTGGTTTTGTGGAAGATCATTTTTCTGCAGACAAAGGTTGGTGGAAGGGGATGGTTTGGGGATGATTCAAATACATTATATTTATTGTGTACTTTATTTCTATTATTATTACATTGTAATATATAATGAAATAATTATACAACTCACCATAGTGTAAAATCAGTGGGAGCCCTGAGTTTGTCTTCCTGCAATTAGACAGTCCCATCTGGGGATGATGGGAGACAGTGACAGATCATCAGGCATTAGATTCTTATAAGGAGCCCACAACCTAGATCCCTCTTGTGCTCAGTTCACAATAGGGTTTGCAATAATCTAATGCCACTGCCGATCTGACAGGAGGCGGAGCTCAGGGGGTAACACAGTGATGGGGAGTGGCTGTAAACACAGATGAAGCTTCTCTCACTAGCTGCCAGCCCCTAACCTCCTGCTGTGTGGCCATGTTCCTAATAGGCCAGGGACTGGTACCAGGGGCTGAGGACCCCTGGGCTATACCATATAGGCTAGGTGTACACTCTATGATATTTACATAACAACAAAAATGCCTAACAATGCATTTCTCAGAATGTATCCCGGTTGTAGGCATGACTATATTACAAAAGTACTACAATTACTTTTTAATAATTTGTTTTCTTTTCTGAGAGTGACTGTACCAGCACACACTTGAGGTCCAAGTCCCAGAGGCCAGAGAATGTGGCCTGTGGTTACATAAGATTGGAAAAGAAAATGTCAGAGAAGGAACTGGCTACAAAGTGGACAGGGCCTACATCCCACAGATCTTGTAGGCCTGAAGAAGTGCAGACTGCCTTAAGCCACGGGTGGTTTAAGCAAGGGAGTGTAGTGGTTGGTCTGCTGATCTGGTGTCACAGCAGAGATTATTCCTAAGAAAAGATAAGGCAACTGAGGCCAGAGGGCTGCTGGAAAAAGAACAGCCCAATTCCCAGGAATGCCCTCCTCAAGCAGGGAAAGAGAACCTGCTTTGGGTGGGTAATTTTGGGGTCCTTAGTGCTTACGGGATTCCTGGAGGAGTGAAAGGAAACCAGATATTCAGAGCATGAAAGTAAACCAAATCCTCTTGATGGAAAACAAAGAAATGGAGGCAAAGGAAGTGGAATTCAACAGTGTGGTGTCAACTAAACAACAAAACTGGGCTTTATAATTTGCAGCTGCTACAATATTTAGTGAGGTTATCTAGGTAGAAGTGACTTTGGAATCAGGTGTTGTGGAGGAGAAGACGACTGAACTTAAGACTTGCTAGTTCTACCCTGGAATCCTGGCTTTCCAGAGGCAGGACCTTGAACAAGACATTAAATCAGAGCAAAACACACATTCCTTTAGAATGGCAATAGTCTCATTCATAGAATATGGACAAAAATTCCTGTTTCCACAGGTGTATTATGACGATTAGGTAAGAATTTGAATGTGCAAGTTTCTTATGGGTGCCATGCTTGATACTCACAGGGGACTATTATCAATTCATACAATATCGAAATTCACCCATTTACCTTAAATGTCTGGGTGAAATAGGGAAAGGCAAAGAACAAGAAAGTACACACACCTGTGAGCATAAAAGGGCAACACACTTGTGAATATTCTCAGCAAGTGTCTTTAAAGACGATCTTCTAAGGCAAATCCATGCCCCCAACTGAAGGGCAGCTTATAAATCTGCCAAAGAATCAGAGCAGCCACACAGTAAATGCATGTGCTGCTCCTTTTAAGCTTATTAAATGGTGCAGGTTAAAGGTATCGTAGAGAAACTCTAAGTGGCGTAGAAGGACAAAGAACTTCTCACAGAAGCTCTGGACTGTGCATCCCGATTGGTCTGAGTGGTATCTTTTTCCTTGGTACTTAGCAGGAACACAAAAGCCTTATGTACAACCCCCATACTGTTTTGTACTCTTTGTTTTTGTTTGTGTCTTTATGTTTGTCTTTGGTATATTGTTTTATAGGCAGCAGTCAGAGCCACAGTGGAGATCTTTGGGTAAGAAATTACTTTGTTGGCTGGGCGTGGTGGCTAATACCTATAATCCTAGCAGTTTGGGAGGCCAAGGTAGGCGGATCACCTGAGGTCAGGAGTTCAAGACCAGCCTGGCCAACATGGTGAAACCCCGTCTCTACTAAAAATACAAAAAATTAGCTGGGCGTGGTGGCAGGCATCTGTAATCTCAGCTTCTCGGGAGGCTGAGGCAGGAGAATCGCTTGAACCTGGGAGGCCGAGGTTGCAATGAGCCGAGATCACGCCACTGCCCTCCAGCCTGGGAGGGAGAGAGGGAGAGAAGAAGGGAGGGAGAGCGAGAGGAGGGAGAGGGAGAGGGAGAGGGAGGAAAGGAGAGGGAGAGGGAGGAAAGGAGAGGGAGAGGGAGGAAATGAAAGGAAGGAAAGGAAAGAAGGAAGGGAGGGAATTACTTTGTCAATCATAAGTCATTATCAAGATACTAAGGACAATGATGTGGTGATGACAAAAATAACAGTAACAAATATTGTGACAAATACAATGGTAAAAGTCCTTCAAGTGAATGAAAACATGTTGAGCACCTATGATGTGCATGGAACCGAGCTGCACATTATGGGGGAAATACATCATTCCTGCCCTTAGAATTGAATGAATACACAAAAACATCCAACAGAGTCACAGCAGAAGGCACATTATAGTAAGTCACCCAATGGAGGGAAGTATAATGGCAAGACCAAAGACAGAAAAATAATCCTGATAAGATAGAATGGAAGAAACAGTGAAGAGGGACTCTACAAAAAAGGTGAGGTAGGTCTGGGAAGAAGGAGGTGGACCCTGCATGAGTTAACAACTCATAGAGACAGAAAAGGAACACTTGCATTTGGGGAACCATCGTGGCCGCGGCATGGGTAGACTGCTGATTGGGGTCGCAAGTGGGAGTTGAGGTCGGAGCTTAGGGGTGAGCTGTTTTGATGAAGTTGTAAAGGGAAATTAGAGCAAGATCCTAGAAGGCAGTAAGTGAGCCACTAACAATATCTGGCCTTACTCATTTGCTTTCTAGGCAATGAGGAGCCACAGAAAGCCTTTGAACAGGGAGTGGCACAGCCTTTGAACAGGGAGTGGCACAGCCTTTGAGGAAGATTCCTCTGGAATCTATACGAAAGGCTGGAGGATAAAAGGAGGCAAAAAGCAAAGCCAAAGGGGTCAGACAGGAGCTAGCAAAGGCTTGTTCGAACAAGAGAGCCATTAGAGACAATTACAAGAAAGAGAAGTTTCTAGTTTAAAAGAACTTTATGAAGCTCTCGTTAAAAAGAAAATGCAGTAGTGAATTTCCAGGTTGGCTGCAGACCAAGCCCAGATTTAGGTTCACGGTGTAAAGAGCACAGCCTTGAGGGTCCAGGGACAAAGGGAGGCATGCCATCTTTCTTTCTCCCAAGAAACAGCTCCAGGATGTGGGTGATGTACACAGAAATTCTAGAATCAGTTCACGTCTACAGATGCTTTGGAAATCCATTGTGTCCAGTGAGGTACTGTAAGGTGATGAGTGGAAACAAGAATGAAAAATGTGCTTGCTGATTCCAAAACCTTACACACAGACACACACACTGATATCAGGCGGATTTAGGTAAGGGTCATATGAAGTTAATCAACAAATCAAGGGAAAAGGGAAAAGGGACATGGAATTTGGAAAATGACTAAGAAATGTTGGAAGATAAAATTTGTGGTGTACCTTAGAGAGAAAAACTCCTGTATTTCAGGAGACTGCCATCCACACAGGCATTCTGAGCCCCCCTTTTTCCCCCTCTACCCATGTGTGATGGTCTCTCTGGGGGACCTCATTCATTCACACAGCTCCCTATACCACCCTTAGCCTGAGAAGGGCCCCGGCTGGGCCACCAACCCAATTGGGATTCACCACTGAGCCCAGCCTTTGGTTGCAGCCAAAACAGGAAAGAGAATGAAGGAGGCTAGAAATACCATAAAGACAAACTTGGAGCTAGTGCCGACCAAACCAATTCTCTGCTTCAGAAATGGAACGATGCTGAACCGTCAGCTGAAGAAGGCTGCACAGCTTGAAAGAGGAAGCGTCAAAGGAAGCTTGGTGGAGAGGAGAGTGTGAATAGGGAAGTGCCAACAGGGACACGTGCAGGGGGTGGGAAGGCAGGCAGGACGCCCAGTGAGAGTGACAGAGGCCAGCAGAGCACGAGTGTGCAAGGAAACACAGGGAACGAGAGGGTGCGTGGGTGACGGAGTGTGCCGGGGTGACAGGCGGATACGGCACATGATGCAGAGTGGAAGACAACCACAGGTAGAGAAGCGTCAGCAAAGGAATGCATTTTTTCTGTTCTCCTAACAATTCAGCACGCATTAGATGGGAAGGGTGAAGGAGGAGAGCATGAGACAGGGGTGAAAACCAGAGCCACAGGGACAATGAAGGACTAAGTCCCAGAATACAAAGACCACGGGTCTTTCTTGAGTAGACTGATGATGCTGTGGGGGTGGAGATGGAAGTGGGAATCTCTGGCTCTCAGCCACAGTTCTATAAGGGTCACCTTCATGCCCTCATCTGTATGCTCCAGTAGGCTCATTACCCAGGAGAGAATTATCTCTAGATAGAGAAGGGAAGAGTTGATATAAAGTAGACCAAACTCCACCCAGCCATGCCCGCAGGCTATGGTACTGGAGACCCATCTCTCCCAGAAAATGGTGAAGAAAGGCTCTGCATGCACTTATCAACTTTCTAACAGCCATGGTAACTTCTCCTCCCTTGGCTCATTCATTTGTTCATCCATTCATTCATTCCGCAATTATTATTGAGTGTCTGGGACAAGCTGGGCACTTCTAAGTGTACTGAACATGACCAACCAATCAGCTGCCCTCAGGGAGTTTACAGTCCAGCGGGAGAACATAGAAAAGAGACAGTCTCAACAGCCAGCAAATACAACGGAGGCATCAGGCAGTGATCAGAGTTGTGAAGGAAATAAAGGAAGGAAAGGGGGCGTGGGAGGAGGAGGGTTCTGATTCTGACTTCATAAAGGGCCCTCTCTTACAAGGTGAAGTGGAAACAAAGACCTGCAAGAAGTAAAGGGGCTACAAGGGATCCATGGAAAGAGCATTCCCAGAAGGGGGGCCAGGGCAGTGCGCACAGTGAGGAGAGTGGCTGTGTGCGAGGTGAGTAAGAGAAGACGCAAGGGTGGAGGCTGCAGGAGGTGGAGCCAGGAGGGCAGGGCTGAGTGGATCTGGAAGCTCTGGAAAGGCCAGCAGTCAGGTCTGATAGTGGGTCTGAGCAGAGTCTCTCAGTGACACCCTTCCTTCTGCTACTGCATGGGGCGAGGGAAGAATCCCAGGATGTGGTCTGGGAGGCAGGAGCACAGAGGCGACAGGGTGGTGACCTGCCCATTGGCCTCGGGCGGTATTCTAAATGCAACGGTCAGCAGCAGCAACTGTGCAATAGTGCCTTTCTTTTCAAAGAGCCAGCTGCTCTGATTCACAGACAGTCCCTCCCAGTTAAGGGTTCATCAGGAACTAGAGGACCAACCAACAAGGTCATTTACCTGTCGCCATTGCTGCATTCACTGGTAATCAAAAGGGGCAGGGTAGGGGAGGACCACGAACCCAAAGAGAAGGTCTGGGAGCATGCAAACATGCCTCTCAAGCCTCACAATTGTCCTTTTGCTAAATTTAGGTTGAAACAAAACGTTCAAAGCCCCCTTGGAAGCCCATTCACAGGTGTGTGACTGTGAACCACATAGTAATCTCCTAGAAAGCAAGAACATCAGGCTTACATTTTTCACTTGCCTCTCAGGGCTCAGTGCTCTGCAGTATATACAGTAAGCACCAAATGAACACTTTTCAGATAAATTAAATAACTGCAGAATAGTCATAACAACAGTGTTTTTTTTAAACAATATTTAGTAATTGCTTACTCTATGCCAGTACTTTTCAGCCAGGGGCAATTTGCCCCCCTGCCCCGGAGACATTTGGCAATGTCTGGAGACACTTTTGGAGTCACAAATCAGGGGAGAGATGCTGCTGGTACCTAGTAGGTTAGGAAAGCTGCAAAAACGTCATATAGTTCACAAGACAGCCTCCCTGCCCCCCATAACAAAGTATTTTCCAGCCCCCAAAATCCAGCGCTTATAAATCACTATTTATCTTCACAGTTACTCTTTTTTCTTTTTTCCAGTCGAGGAAACTGGGCCCTGACACATTAACTTGCCCAAAAGATCACAGTGGGCAACATTCTAGAGCACAAACAATGGAAGCCGACAGGTAAATAAATAGATGGGTAGAGTGCAACAGATAGGCAGACAGATTGAGACAAAAATGGGAAAACTGGGAAATATGGAAAAGAACAGGGAATGGATGAAAAGTAGTCCTAAGCCAAGCTCTGCCAAGAAATGACACATGGCCCTGGGCCTTCCCCTCCTTACTCTAAACCTGAGAGCACACAGCTGTAAAATTCCAGGAGGTGTAGAAGATCACTGACTTCCAGCTTTAACATCTTCAGGACAAGTTTTTCCCTGCAGCTGAAATATTAGCTTTATATAAATACTCGTAAACACATGGTAATATTCACCATACAAATCCTAAATTCCTTCCCCTTTACTCAGCAAAGGCAGGAGATGCCAAATGCCTTATGATATACTCCTCCCCTCCTCCTTTCCTTGCTTCTAAAAATATCTGTGAACAGCCACCTGTGCCAAGCACTGAGCCAGGGCTGGAAATATTCTAATGCCAGATGTGCAAAGTCCTTTTTAATATGGTGCATTTGTGAAGCTTCTATTACTTGGCCAGCCCCAAGGTGGGCAATTTCCCTCCTGCACAGATGGGGCACTACACTGGGACTCCAGCTAACTTTATAAGCAGCAGGCAAGACTGGGGGAATTGGGGTGCAGGGACAGAATTCCCTCCCCACTCGGATCATGCCTCCCAGTCAGTGTCAATATCTACTTCTCTGCTCAATAAATCCTGATGATCATCTTAATAGAAATCATTACCTACTAAATGGCAAAGGAATGAGAAAGCAAGGCAATATGGATGAGAGAAAGAGGTTTTGAGATGAGATGTGAGTAGATTCGGAAAAGCCGGGTAGGGAGAATCAGTTTGTCATGGCTAGCACGGATGGGTCAAGGCCGGCAGCAGAAACAAGGCTCCCTGAAGGTCAAGGTGACATGGGGAAGCCAGGAGGAGCTGGAAGACAGTTATGGATGGGCTCCAAATTGGTCCCTAAAGAAAATGATGTTTTCTATTTCTTATGACAATATTGTTATAGGGCTGTTAACAAGAATCAAGAAATGTCAGACTGTACCAAGGGATGACATCCAGTAACAGCCTGAGCTGGTTTGATTAAGCCATTTAATTAGCATCTGTTTGGGGCGGGGCACTGAACAGAGGGTGATCCATTCACCATCTGATTCAATTCTCACATTAAAGGAGGTAGTAGGTATTACTCTTGTATATATCGCAATGAGGAAACCAAGACCCATAAAGGTGCTAATATTTTGCTAAACCAGATAAAGTAAAAGAGTGTATCTAATGCCCTGTTTCTCTCACCACCCTACAGCAATGTCAGCAAAGATGGAAAACAGAACGTGGAGAGAGATGTAGCTTACTAGAGCCCTGTGGCTTCAATCCCCACCAGGAATGTTGTTTAAGAGGAAGGTGATCAAGCACAAATTCACATTTGCTTGAGGAAGAATACAAATGTATGTCTGTTTATCTTCTTGGTCTGGAAAGTATTATTATCATGTCCATCTTATAGATGCAGAAAGTAAGACCCAGAAGAATCACATGATACACGTGACATCACAAATCTACTGGCTGATAAGGCGGGACCTGAAACTAGTTCCTCTCTCTAAATGGCTAACACAGAAAACCAAGGCAAAGACAGTCAGGGAAGGCAGGGACTTCCTGAGGCTTGGAAAGGTCAGGGGAAGCTTATCAGGGCAGGTGAGATTTGAGCAGAGCAGGGCCAGCATTGAAGACATCAGCAGGGAGGAGAGGTGAGATCAAAGGACTGAGGACAGGTAAGGGGCATTCAGGGGTCAGGTAGATGGATCTGCACTCACAAGCCCTGATATCAAAGGCCAAGTGTCCACATAAACAGAGAGAAAACCCAAGTCTGACCCAGCAATCTCTTGCTCAAAGCCCTTGAAATGACTTCACATCAACTGTGCTACTCAATTCACATGATCTGGCTCCTCTCTACTTTAGTAGCCCGAACTCCACTTGTAGTATCCCATATTCATCATCTACACCTATACACACATGCAGGTTATTCCTCCAGCCTACAGACTCTTTATCCCACAAATTAAAAAATTTCCAGGACGACCAGGCTCGGTGGCTCACTCCTGTAATCCCAACACTTTGGGAGGCCAACGCAGGCAGATCACTTGAGGTCAGGAGTTCAAGACCAGCCTGGCCAACATGGTGAAATCCCATCTCTACTAAAAATACAAAAATTAGCCAGGCACAGTGGTGCATGCCTGTAATCCCAGCTACTCAGGAGGCTGAGGCAGGAGAATCGCTTGAACCTGGGAGGCGGAGGCTGCAGTAAGCCAAGATCACGCCACTGCACTCCAGCCTGGGCAACAAAGCGAGACTCCATCTCCACCCCCACCACCAAAAAGAAAAAAAAAAAAAACAGAGACACATTTCCAGGGGATTTCTTCCAAGTACCACCTGTGGGAAGTTGTCCCTGACACTCCATGACAGACCCACTCCCAGGAGGCAATGCCTGTTAGGCAGGTAGGATGCTATACTAGACTGGCCTGCTGCATCCCACTTCCTCACTAGCTATTAGAGGGCAGGACCCATAGGTCTACACCCATGAGGCAGACACTCAATAATTATCAAGTCTACAAAGACACAGTTATGGATAGAAGGGAGTAAATATAGTATTAGGTGAGTGAGTCCTTGGCCTACCGTTGGCCTCAGCTTTCTCTACTTTGCCAAAGAAATAATATCCAGCTTTCTTTACTTGTCTGATAATGTTTGTAAAAAGATCCAGAAGCTCAAGGGTATTAACTGCCATCACAAAAAAAAAAAAAAAAGGCATTCTTGGAATAAGCTTTTATTTCAGAAAGGAAACCAATTTATGTAGTGTCATCATAAAATAATGCATAGAGATGATGAACTGACGATGATATAGTGATAAGAATTCTTGTTTCATTTATAATATGAACCTTAATTCCTGCCCTCCCCCAAAATGAGTTAACTTACAATTAAAACACATGTATATAGAACACCAAAGTGCAGATTAAGCAAAAGGCAATATGCAATGGGGAAAGGAATTGGGAAGGAAATAATTACATGAAGTCACAGCCAAAGATACTGACTGCAATCAACCATCCAATTTTAAGGCAGCCTCAGAAGGAAGAGAAAAAGACATGAGTTGAATTAGGTCTCTCTCCTTTGACAGAAGGGACATTGAACAATGTCATGGGAAATGGGTTAAGCTTCAGTCTTTCAAGGGATATAAACTATCACTAATGCATTCCAGAAGATGAGGAATCAAATTTACTTGCTGTGCTCAATATCATGGGAGATAAATGTGCTAATAATATGATCAGTTAGGGTATAACCCACCAGACTTCCTCCATCTAATGACTCTGGCCTGCTTTGAAGTAGCCACATTAGGAGGCTTTTCATTTACTTCCACTGAAAATGCCACCAATCCCTCAAAGAGCTGGGTGCCCTTATTTAAGGGCCTGCAAAGCCCATTCGCAAACAACAGGCGATATCAAGGACAATGAAGATCAACAACAGGAACACGTGATGGACACGGCCCTAGCCCCTTCCCTAAACCTTGGTTCCTACAGTTGCTAAGATCTTTATCTTTGCTTCCTGAGGAGGGCTGTCAAGAGAAGCAAATGAGTTAGCATACACACATGTAGAGGCTCTCATGCTTACCCGTTCTCCCCTCATCGAGTATTTATGGATGACCTATAAGATGCCAGGCATGAGTCTCATTGTTGAGGTATGGAAATGACAGAAGTCCCTGCCCTCATGAAGTGTGTGTGTGCGTGCATGCATGCGAGCATGTGTGTGTGTGCATGCATGCGTGTGTGTGTTGAGGGAGACAGAGACCAAAATACAGTTAACCCTTGAACAACACGGGTTTAAAGTGCATGAGTCCACAAATACACAAATTTTCTCTCGCCTCTGCCCCCCCTGAGACAGCAAGACCAATCTCTCCTCCTCCTCAGCCTACTCAACATGAAGATGAAGATGAAAACCACTATGATGATCTGCTTCTACTTAATACATAGTAAATATATTTTCCTTTTGATGTTCTTAATAACAATTTCTCCTCTCTAGTTTACTTTACTGGAAGAGTAATATAATATATAACATACATACAAACTACATGTGAATCAACTGTTACTGTTAAAGCTTCTGGTGAACAGTAGGTTATGAGGAGTCAAATGTTCAGGAAGTCAAAAGTTATATGCATCTCCATGATGTGCTTATTTCACATTGCATGCCTGTACCAAAACAACTCATGCACCCTGTAAATCTATATACCTACTATGTATCTATACAATTGTTTTTGAAAGCTGACACGAATTTTTGACTGTGCAGGGGGTTAGCGCCCCTAGTTCCCATGTTGTTTAAGGGTCAACTGTAATATAACTGTATTATACAACATATTAAAAAGTGGTAAGGAGAAAAATTAAGTAGGGATGAATGATGAGAAGTGGAGAGGGAGTTGCATTTCTATTTTATTTTATTACTATTATCATTATTTTTATTATTTTATTTATTATATAATTTTTTATTTATTATATTATTTTTTTTGAGATGGAGTTTTACTCTTGTTGCCCAGGAGGGAGTGCAATGGTGCTATCTCGGCTCACTGCAACCTCCGCCTCCCTGGTTCAAGTGATTCTTTTGCCTCAGCCTCCCAAGTAGCTGGGATTACAGGCATGCGCCACCACGCCCGGCTAATTTTTTTTGTATTTAGTAGAGACAGGATTTCACCATGTTGGTCAGGCTGGTCTGGAACTCCTGACCTCGGGTGATCACCTGCCTCGGCCTCCTAAAGTGCTGGGATTATAGGCGTGAGCCACTGCACCCAGCCTGCAATTTTTTTTTTTTTTTTTTTTTTGAGACGGAGTCTTGCTCTGTTGCCCAGGCTGGAGTGCAGTGGTGTGATCTTGGCTCACTGCAAGCTCCGCCTCCCAGGTTCACGCCATTCTCCTGTCTCAGCCTTCCGAGTAGCTGGGACTATAGGCGCCCACCACTACGCCTGGCTAATTTTTTGTATTTTCAGTAGAGACGGGGTTTCACCATGTTAGCCAGGATGGTCTCGATCTCCTGACCTCGTGATCCGTCCGCCTCAGCCTCCCAAAGTGCTCGGATTACAGGCATGAGCCACTGCGCCTGGCCCGGCCTGCATTTCTAAGTAGGATGATCCAAGAGAACTTATTGAGATAGTGATATTGGGGCAAAACTTGGATATCTGAGGAAGTTAAATTCAGGAAAGGGAATAGCTAGTTTGTCAGAGCTGTTAAATTCAGGAAAGGGAATGGCTAACTGTATTCGTCAGAGCTGTAGCAGGAAAAAGATGCCATACTCAAACTGGGTAATTTGAAGAGTGTGTAATAACAGAGTAGAATGGTGCTTCCTGGGGCTGGGGGGAGGAAGAAATGGGAGGTATTATTCAAAGGGTACAATGTTAGTTATACAAGATGAGTAAGTCCTAGAGAGCTACTGCAAAACACAGAGCCTGTAGTTAACAATACTGTATCGTAGCCTTTGAAGTTTGCTGGGAGGGTAGATTTTATGTTAAGTCCTATCACTAATAGTAAATAAAGAGAGCAGGAGGAAACAGAGGTGATGGATTATAGACTGTGGTGATGGGTTCACCAGTGTACATTTATCTGCAAACTCATCAAGTTGTACACATTAAATATGTACAGCTTTTTGTATGTCATTCATCCTCTATAAAGTCGTTTTAAAAACAAACAAGGCAGCTTTAGATATAGTCACTGAATCAATAATTAATCTACTTAAAAGTCCTTGTATTCAGACCATATTTCTCTACAGGAAAATAATGATTAAGCATTCAAATGCCTTGCTTTTATTCAGCTATACTATGTCTTCTGAAATCACCTTATCTATTATGCAGTAAATTCATGAAACAAAAAAGAAAAGCAGGGCTTAGGGAAACAACAAGAGCTTCGGTAGCCCCAGGTTAGTGATAGTCACCTCTAGGCCTGAAGTGGTCCCAGAAAGGAGATTAGGAATGATACACAAGAACAGCACAGAAAGGTCGTGTGCAGGAGCTGTGGTCTTCATTGCTTCATTCCTTCTGCCCTCAGAGAAGCAGCCTGGGGAGGGGGCGGGGCTGGGGAATCCCTGGCCTCTCTCCTTTCCTTCTGGCTGATCTTCTGCCAGAGACCTGCAACAGGAAGCTGGGGGCCAGGAAGCCTGTGGATGCCCTGAAGAAGAATGAGTGATCTGAAAGGGCAGTAGAACAGTACTAGAATCCAGTGCAAAGGCCCTGGGGCAGGAGTTCACATGGGAAGTGGGTAGAAGGAACCAGCCTATGATCCAGGAACACAGTGAACAAGATTTGGAAAGCTGACAGAGAATATGAGGCCTCCTCTCCAAACAGAAACTCCAGGAGGCTTGGTTGATTCACTGACACATGCACAGTGCTGAGCACAGTACCAGACACCAGAGTCTGTGTTCCAGAAATGGAAGAATAGGTGAGTAATGAAAGGCTAAGTAAGCAAATTCTTTGCAAATGGGGAAAAGATTGAATGTATAGGACTGCACATATCAGAAGCCCCCTGGAATCTCTGCATCCAGAAGATTGCAGTCACCTTCGAAGCACTCACCACCAGAGGCTACTCGCACACTCTCCTGTGGCAGCCGTTCACCTCGGCCCTTTTCCTAGGGATTTGCCTTCAAGTCCCAGAATGGGCCTCAGGGTCTTTGCATTTGCCTTTCTATGAGTCTGGAACACCACCCACCCCCTCACCTGTGGGCAGGCAAAGCACCTCCTGTGTTCATGTCATCTCCTGTACCAAGCCCTTCCTGATGACCAACTTGGAGCCGGGTGCCCTCTATCCATGCCTCCATGGCCCCCTATGATAATGTCCCCCATATCACTTATCATGCTGCTCGTGAATTTGGCTTCATTAATCTTGCAACAACCCCAGAGTATTAGGCCACCACCTCTCATGCCCGACAGAGTCCATGGCAGAAGGTGGGCTCTCAGATTTTAGCTGCGCTCCTGAATGAAAGAATCAATAAAAGCCACACAGCATTAAGTGGCAGACTCTAGTAATTTAATTCCTGGTCCCGGGCTCTTTGATATAAAATAACTCTTCTATTTTTAATACACCCCACATTCCTGAAGATGACACTACTGCAAAATTAAAGAAATGTGATGAACAGCTTACAACCTGCAACACACTCGGCAGCTCAAAATGACAACATTAATTTAATGAACTTAAACACTGGTGAACTTTTTAACACATCCGGAGTTATTTACACTGGGAAATGCATACTTAAGATTGCCTGCCAAAGAGACTCAAATAGAGATGACACATATATCTTTCACATGTTAATCTGCATTTTAAACTTTGAGCTTTGATACAAGTTGGCTTTTCTCTTTTGGAATGAAGAAATCAAGAGACTACTTTTTTACCCATCCATCCATCCATCTATCCATCTATCCATCCATCCAGCCACATCTTTCCTAAGTGACAGGTAAATCACTAGTTGTTGGGAATGCAAAGAAATAAACCTTGCCATTACAGTGTATTTAGGGAGATAGACAAACAGCAGTGAATATAATGTAAATTAAGTATAATAATCAAACGACAAAGTGCTAGGGGACACGGCTTGTTGAATGGATTGCTGGGGAGAAGCAGAAAGACCATAGCATTCATGGAGATGGTGGGCATTCGTTTTCCAAGGCTGCCATAACAAACAAAGAATCACAATCTGGGTGGCTTACACAATAGCAATGTACTACCTCACAGTTTTAGAGGCTAGGAGACTGAGATCAAACTGTCAACAGGATTGGTTCTGAAGGGTGTGAGGGAGGGATACGCTTAGGGCTTTCTCCAAGCTCTAATAACCTCAGGAGTCCTCAGCTTGTAAATGACATCCTCCGTGTGTCTCACATCATCTGATCCTCTGTACACGTCATTCTGTGTCCAAATTTCCCCTTTGCACAAGGACACAGTCAAATTGAATTACGGCCACCTTAATGGCCTCATCCTAGTTTGATTATCTGCAAAGACCCTCTTTCCACATAAGGTCACGTTCACAGGCACCAGGGGGTTAGGACTTCAACATCTTTTGTGGGAGACACAATTCTATCCATACCACAGTGATGTGTTGGATCTTGAAAGAGGAACATGAGCTTGCCTACAAGGATGGCAGAAGAGGGTACTGATGTGGTCAAAGGAACAGAGGATGGGAGACCATGGGATGGGAGAGCTGGTGCAGAGGTGAGGGATGACACTGGTGATGAGAGAGGCCTTGAGGCTGGACTTCATCCTATTAGTAGTGAGAGACCACTGAAGAGTTTTACGAGAGGAACTAAAACAACAGTAGTATTGTGCTTTGAAACACTCTTTATCCATCTCTGGGAGGGCTTTTTGCTTTCTCTCTTGCTTGTTTCTCTTTGTCTTAGGAAATTGCATGGAAGCCCTGTTTAGCTTTCATGTTTCAATGAGAGAGAGGAGTTTGGGGTTCATGCTTCTCTTTCCTAATAATCCTGGCCTCAGCTCTGGTATAGGACTGGTCTATAAACTAAGTGGAAAGTCATCACAAAGACCTTCTCCCACTTCTATTTAAACTGGGAGAGTCGGTGGTCACACCCCTTCAGAGTAAGGGGTTCAGAGACACAGGCAAAAGGAAACATCTTCCATGCTACCTCTGGCTACCATGGAATGCCTCACATCTGTTTCCTGGAAACACATAATATCCAAGTTGGAAGGATCCATAGAAGTCCTCCAAAACATGTTCCTGGAACTTGGAAGGTGTAGGAGATCAGAATCTGCCAGCCCAAAATATGTCACTTTAGCAAAAGCATTATTTTGAATGAGAGACAACTGAGAAGAAACAGAATAAAAGCTCTCTGCCCTGCCTAAAAGCAGGACATCAGTTTACAAAGGTAGCAGTGTCCCTTCTCTCCTTCTTCCAGGAAGGACAAAGGTTGATCATGAAAGAAGCTTTGGCCTTTCTCAGCCAGGAGAAGGCACTGGAGGAATCTGCTTAACAAATTCCCATGTATTTGATATTTGCCTTCCTGCAGTTACTGCAGCTAGGGACTCGAAGCCTTTTTCCTTTGTTTTGTTACTTATCGAAAAACTTACTGTTCTTTGTTGAAGATGCAATATAAGCTGGATTTCTAAACCACCTCTTTGAGAACCATGCACTCCCTGGGTGTCCCCCTTGCATACATGAAATGCACACCTTAATAAACTTCTGTTTGATTTTCTCCTGTTAATCTATCTTTTGTTACAGAGGTCTGTCCTAGCTAAGAACTAAGAGTAGAGGGAAAATTGATTTTTTTCTTCCCCAACAAAGGTATCTCAGAAAATACCCCAGCCGTGGAGGAAAGGGAGGGTTGAAAGAACTGGTGAATGAGGGGATCCAAGTCTCCTGGTCCTGTTTTGCCTTCAGCAGCTCCATTTATCTTCTTTAAATAATAAGTTTACTGAGATATAATTCATATACCAAATAAGTCACCCTTTTAATGTGTACATTTCAGTGGTTTTTAGGGTATTCAGAATTGTGCAGCCATCACTGCTATCTAATTCCACAGCATTTTAATCATCCAGAAAACAAACCCCGACCCTCCCCATATTCCCTCCTTCCCCAAACCTTCAAAACCACCAATCTATTTTCTATCTCTATGGACTGGCCCATTCTGACATTTCATATGAATGGAATCACAAGTACATATGTGGCCTTTGGTATCTGGCTTCCTCCACTTAGCATGTTTTCAAATTTCACTCATGTTATAGCATGTATCAATACTTCATCCCTTGTAATATCTGAATAACATTCCATTGTATGGCTAGACCACATTTTGTTTATCCATTTATTAACTGATAGACATTCAGGTAGTTTTCACTTCTTGGTTATCATGAATAATGCTGTCTTGAAAAATTTTGTACACGTTTTTGTTTGAGAACCTGTTTTCAGTTCTTTTGAGCACAGATACCTGGAGTGGAATTGCTGGGCCACACGTCAACTCCACATTTCACTTTTTTTGGAATCACTCAACTGTTTTCCAAAGTGGCTGTTCCATTTTATATTCCCACCAGCAATGTATAAGGGTTCCAATTTCTCCCTATCCTCTCTAACACTTGTTATTTTCTATCTTTTTGATAACAGCCACCCTAGTGAGTGTGAAGTGGTACCCCATTGTGGTTTTGATTTGCATTTCCCCAATAACTAATGATGCTTAGCATTTTTTCATGTGCATTTTGACAACCTGTGTATCTTCTTTGGAGAAATATCTATTCAAAT
This sequence comes from Pongo abelii, assembly GCF_028885655.2. Lineage (NCBI taxonomy): Eukaryota > Metazoa > Chordata > Mammalia > Primates > Hominidae > Pongo > Pongo abelii. The sequence continues at coordinate 40,265,604 of NC_085929.1, forward strand.
CCATCACTCAATTTTCTAATTGGGTTATCTGTCTTTTCATTGTTGAGTTATAAGAGTTCTTCATCTATTCTGTACATAAGTCCCTTATCAGATAAATGACTGCAAATATTTTCTCCTATTTTGTGTCTTTTAATTTTCTTGAAGGAACCCTTTGAAACACAAAAGATTTTAATTTGATGAAGCTCAATTTATCTATTTTTTTCTTTTGTTGGTTGTGCTTTTAGTGTCATATCTCAGAAACCGTTGCCTAATCTAAAGTCACAAAGATTTATTCTGATGTTTCCTTCTAAGAATCTCACAGCTTTAGCTCTGATCTTTTGGTTGATTTACTTGTTTTCATTTTTACTCTTTTTAGAGGATAGCAATCCATAAAAAGTGTGTTTTAACTCCCCCAACCCCAAGCCACCATATTTTAGATTCTAGAAAGGAGATAAATAACTTGCCATGGTCACAAAAGGAGTTTCAGGCATCAATGGACTCAGAGCAAGTTCTCTGCCTCAATGTCAACAGATGACTCTGGCTTCCCACAAAAGATGTACAGGTCAAACCTCCCCAACACGCACGAAGACCTGGATGCTGTGTAGGTCAGAAGGGATCCTCCCCTCTCTTCACAGAAGACTGTGGCACCCCCATGTGAACAGTCAGATTCAGATGTGCAGCAGTCTGAAATGACCCTGTGTCATTTGCTTCTTATTTGTCCCATAACTGTTTCTGATGAATCTCAGGCCCTACATTCCACCCTCGAAACCTACCCCAGGTATATAGGGAATAGAATGTCTTCTTCAAAGCCTCCCTTCCCCACATGGGCTTTTGTCTCATTCACTCAGCTGAACTCACTGAGCATTTACCAGGTACTCTGTCTTTGGTTTTGGGGACGCAAAATGGAATAAGATGACACAGCCCTGCCCTCCCAGAGCTGTCAGTTTTGTGGAAGCAACACACGCTAAGTCCTGGCATTTTAACACTTTCCCAACATTTAGTCATAACAAGCGTTAACTGCCAATATTAATTGCTACACACGTGGCTCTATTTTTGTGCTTTAGGTGCATTACTGAAGTCCATAACAGCGTTACGAGGTAGTGATATCACTGTTCCATTTTTCAGGATATATCACACACTAACTGTGTGCACAGCACTCTACCTAAAGATCAGCGCTAACAGAGGAATAAGCAGAGGCCTCCAGGAGCAAAGAGTGAAGAGTCTGGCAAGGCTTCAAGTACAGGGGTAAGTGGATGGAGCTTTCACTGTAGAATCTTTCCTGGAGAAAAAGCAAACAGTGGGGCAACAATAAAGGCATTAAAAATAACTGTCAAGTTGAAGAAAAAGTGAGTAGTGATGTGGCTGGATTCTAGGGAGATGGGGCTGTGTAAAGGCAGAGTGTACAAGCCTCTGCCAGAATTCACATTCACACACCACAGCCAAAAGAGCCGGCAAATTACATGGGGAAAAACCCTGTAAGAGCTCGCCTTGTGCGGACATGTACTATTATTATACACTCTGTGCCTCTGAGACAATCTGCCACGCACACACACAAAGCTAGCAACTAAAAGGAAACTGGCATTAATACAATTCAGTGTGAGGGTATGATCTGGGGGTGTGGAGGTGGAGATGAGGTTGTTTTATTTCTTACAATAATACTTGTATTTCAGGTAATCGAATTTGGTTCTTAGCGCTAATGTCATTTTCTACTAATTTAATGTCCCAGGAATCCCTCCGAGTAAGAAGATTGCTGGTGGAATGCAAATAAAGCCCATTCTGGGAAAAAGAACCATTTCCCCAACCCAGGTGTGCTCAAAGGCTGAACAAAGGCCAATCCCACAGAGGAGAGGGAGTTAAATAGATCCTAGGAGGTGGTCTGGGTATGAAGGCTGCTTGCTGGGCAAAGGGGCAGTGGTTATTTGAGATTCTTCATTGTGAAAGCAAACTAATCAGGCTCTCTAGCATCAGGCATCTGGAAAGCCAGCAGGGCACTCAGGGGCCTCAGATGACTCAGATGGGAGGAGAGGAGAGCAGAGAAATGAGGAAGGGGGAATAGTGTCCATCTGGCTAGCTCTGCTTCCAAAGGAGCACAGAAGCATCCCTCAGCCTCCAGGTTGGGTAGTAGTAAGAGACAATGCTAGGGCCAGGTGCGGTGGCTCACGCCTGTAATCCCAGCACTTTGGGAGGCCGAGGCAGGTGGATCACGGGGTCAGGAGATCGAGACCACGGTGAAACCCCGTCTCTACTAAAAACACACTAAAAAATTAGCCAAGTGCGGTGGCAGGCGCCTGTAGTCCCAGCTACTCGGGAGGCTGAGGCCTGAGAATGGTGTGAACCCGGGAGGCGGAGCTTGCAGTGAGCCGAGATCACGCCACTGCACTCCAGCCTGGGTGACAGAGCGAGACTCCATCTCAAAAAAAAGAGAGACCATGCTTCCCAGTTTCCATGGACCACTCCCCATGTATGTCCCTATCCCCCCCCTGCATTCTTAACAGTTTCCAGTTTGGACAAGACATTATACAGTCATCCTAGATACAGTGGGCAGAGTATGACAGGAAGACTGAAGAAAGCTAAGACAGAATTTGCAAGCCATGTAACCTCAGCCTAGGTACTTACTCTCTCAGGCCTTAGTTTCCTTGTTGGAAAAATGGAATAACAGTACATGCCTGGCAAGTTTGTCAAGTTTAAGTGAGATACCATGTGTTCTTCACCGTGCCAGCCCTGGGCTCACTGGGCACGTATAGAAACTTGATGGGTGCTGAGTTATCACTGTCTGTTGGTGCACACCGGCAGGACCAGCCTGGGATGCCTGGCTTCCGGAAGAGCTCTTTTCCATCCTAATTTCCTGATGAACTCTGGAGCCTCCCTGTCTCCTATTCCTGCCCCTGGGCATCTGACATCCTCAGTTCACAGCTAATCGCAGAATCATAGCATGAAAAAAGGCATACTTCTCCAAGGGCTGAATAGGATTTCATAAACCAAAAAAGCCTTCAGCTTCCAGCTGCGGTACTGTCCTGGACTAATTTACCCTGCAGCCACGCAAGACAATGAAGTTGGGAATTTCTATTTGAGGGAGTATTTTTCCCCTTCTCTCCCTCTCCTGACAGTGGTCTTCAATTACAGCCTGTGAAGCTCTGGGTGCAGGGAGGCTAAGGGAGGGAGTCAGAGAAGTGAACTCACTGAAACGCATTTGCAGAAGCAGATCACTAAATGTCCCACAGACAGTGGTGCAGCTGACAGCGCCTGAGCTCAGTGGGGCAGCTTGGGGAGAGGAGAAGAGCAGGAAAAAATTAAGCTCTTCCTTGGGCCTGATGAAGATTAATATCTCCTCCCTGATGAGATGAGGCAGTTTAATCGCTGCTATTAATACAGAATCACTGAGAGCCAAAGATGAGGACATGCAAAGAGGCCGGGGATGAGATGAGAGCACCTCAAGGTATGAGCACAGAAGCAGAGAAGGACTCCCTGAATGTAGAAAGACACAGCTGATTTTCTGCAGGGCTCAAAAGCTAACAGAGAAATTGGAGAGCTGAAGCACTGTGTGGTATGATACAGTGTTTCAGACTTGCTGTGTTGCTTTTCCTACTGGGATCATCTGACTGATTGGGTTAAACATGCTGATCTCTAATACCACATCTGGCATACGATCTCAGGACACTGACCTTTACCATCGCTTCCTGGAGAGCCCAACAACAGCAGGACTCAAGCATGGTCTTCTGACTCCTCTCCTTGGCCTAATCCTAGTCATGCTTCAAGATTCAGCCCAGGAGGCATCTTCTTCCACGAAAGCTTTCTTGGATGTCCCCAGATACTTAGGTGTCCCTTTTTCTGGATTCCTGAACACCAGCACACATACTTCTATTATAGCAAGTATGCTAAATGCCAATAGTGGGTCCTTCCCTGCAAAAGAAGACTGCTCTCAGCCTTAAATTCTTGCTTCCCACCTTTCTATAATTTCTCTTTTTACTCATTAATCAGTGTTTCCATCATCTCATCTCCTGGTTTCCTCCGAGGACCTATATTATCTTCAGAAAATGACCACACGGAGAAAGGTCATTATCACCTAAGACTAACAAAAGAACAATTTTCATCAGGACAGAAACTATGTCTTAATCTTAGTGTCTTTCTTGGACTCTAGTCCAGTATCAGAGGTATACTTGGTACTTAATAAATATGTGCTCTGTATGCAATGATCTAAGAGAAAAACAAGGGGTTAGGGCATAAATGGAGGCACCAAAAAATCAGCTGGCCACCTAAGGGAAACCTCCACATCCAAAAAGAAAGGTGCAAACCAAACCACTATGGAGACCTTGAAGTCCTGCAACCCGCTCTTATCTGCTCAAAAGCCACAAGATCATTCTCAAAGGTGCGCCATTAAATAAAAGCAAAAACAGTTCATGCCCTCCCCTGCCACCTCCATCCTCACTCACTCAAGCTGTGTGAATTTTCAACTCAAATATGCTCAGGATTCCCGACTCTGCAAATCCCACACCATCTGACATTTGGGCCTAAGAGTTTGAGAAATGCGAAAGAGGCATGGAAGAATCCCAGAAGAGCAGGTCTTGTGCAGAGCAATGTTTACCTTCGATTGTCACAGAATGATCTGGAACCATTTCATTAAATAGAAGGAAAATTGCAAATGTGAAGGCTACTAGTTTGGGATTCATAAAAGAAGGCAAGCCTTTGTCAAAATATGTCTGCTGTGTGGATGATAAGCAGCACACTGAGCATGAAGGCCACACGTGTGGAATAAACGCTGCAACATTATAAGCACTGAGGCTTCTGGACCCCAGCATTTAATTAGATTACAGTCTTGACAATAGCTCACCTGATAGATCATGCAATAACAAGCTCCCTTGGGTAGGTTAAAAATGCAAATTAAGTGTCAGAAACAGGAACACCACCTCAACTACTGAATGCATTCCCACTAAGTGCAAAGCACAGTAGGTGGTTTAAAGAGGCCCAAAAGCCAGTTTTAACCTTCAAGGCACAGGTTGATAGCAATATAAATATCTATAGAAAGAGCAACAACTGAAACATCAAATATTAGTCACCCGGATTAGTTGCAAACATCTCTGGTGGAGGGAGCTGAGACTCTCCTACACACCCAAGTGTGCTGGAGCCAAGTGCAGAAATGCGGAGCCAACAACTGCACCCAACACCGCTGGGCTTGGAGTCGCGAGAAGAGCAGGTTTCTGGCAGCACCAACACAGCCTGCAAATACCCATGACCATAATTTCTCATGATGCCACAGGCAGGATGAAGGGAGGACCCCGTGAAAGCGACCGCACAGAAACAGAGACACTGAGAAAGCACAGGCCAAGTGCCTGGAACGGCAGCAGGAAGAGAGAAAGAGCTCTGTGGTCCTGCAATCACCTTGCAAGAAATCCAACCTTTCCAAAGCCCAGAGCCAGGAGGGGTGTGCAAGAGAATGTGAGTGGGTTCCATGCCCACCCTCCAGATGGATGGAACCTCTGTTCAGGCAAAGAACTGCTCCTTGGCTGAGGGTCCCAGCAGAACCAGCTTCAGATACCCCACTTTTAACCACTCACAAATGAGAACGTACCAGTTGTCACCAACTGGCTGTGTTTCTGCAGTTCATTTAACCATTTGGGGCCTCAGTTTGCTCATAGGTAAGATGGGGCTAACAAGGGTTCCTCTTTACATGCTGAGACAATACAGCGTGGTAAGCAAAAGCACGGTCCCTGGAGACAAGATGGTGAGCCGTGGAGTCCCCCCAACTCTACTTCCCAGGGGAGTGACTTTGGGAAAGTCATTGAACTTCTGTGTACTTCAGTTTCTTCGCCTGTAAGCAGGGATAATAGGACCAGCCTTACGGGGTGGTTGTGAGGACGGAATGAGTTAATCTAAGTAAATTACAGAGAACAGCACCTAGCATATAGCAAGTGCTCCACAAGCATCAGTGACTACTCTTGATGTGATGATGTAGCTGTTCATTCCTATCCTGTTCTCATAAAGGAGGCGATCATTCACTCATCAACCCTCTTGCACCGAGCACATTGTGTGCAACGAACCTGTCATGTAGTATGAGTTACCTTACTTGGCATACCAGCCCCTAGAACAAGGACTAGGAGCCCACTTGGTCTGAGGTTCAGAAAGGTCAGGGGACCCCTCCAAGGCCATGTAGCCAGCGAGTCGCAGCATCAAACTCAGGGCCCAGGTCTTCTGGTACAAGAACCCCTGCACTTCCTACCCTACCAAATGGCAAGAGCACTGCCTAATAAAACCACGCAGACGCTTCAGCTTTACTTCAACCAGATTTTTCTTTATAATAAAAACAAAAGTACAATGTCTTTTTTACACTGGAAATTTTAAAAAGGCATCCCAATCTTTCTTTCCAAATAATGTCTTTTTTTTTGTTTTCCTAGTAAAGATGGTTGACACTGGCTTCTAGCTTACCTCACTATTGGATGTCACTGGTTCAAGAGTTCCAACACCCAGTGATAGAGTCTGGATCTTTGTCCCCGCCAAATCTCATGTTGAAATCTAATCTCCAATGTTAGCAGTGGATCCTGGTGGGAGGGGCTTGGATCATGGGGGCAGATTTCTCATGAATGGCTTAGCACCATTCTCTTGGTGCAATCCTTGTGAGATATGGTTGTTTAAAAAGTGTATGGCACCTCCCCTTACTCTCTCTCCTGCTTCTCCTCCAGTTATGTAACACGCCTGCTCCCACTCTGCCTTCCGCCCTGACTGTAAGCTCCCTGAGGCCTCCCCAGAAGCCAAGCAGATGCCGGTGCCATGACTGTATAGCCTGCACAACCGTGAATCCAATAAGTCTCTTTTCTTTATAAATTACCCAGCCTTAGGTATTTCTTTATAGCAACGCAAGAATGGCTTAATATACCCAGGTAGGAGCGTGTTGGAAGTTCACTGTCAGATCTTTGATCAGCTATCAATATGTCCTGAACCAGCCATGGACCAGTCGTCCCACACAGCTCTTCCCACCGACCTCTCTGCCAGTATCCATTCGCTCAGGTCAAAACCTGGAGTCATCACTGACTCTTTCTTTCTCTCTCCTTCACAACCCAAACATCACCAAGGCCTAAAGCCTCTACCTCCAAAACCTATCCCCAGGCAGCCACTTCTGCCTCATCTCCATTGCCACTGCCACCATCTAAGTTCAGGTCACCTCACTGCTTATCTGGATAACTATGTTGGCTACCCAGCTGGTGATCTGGCCTAAATTCCTGACCACCGTAGATCATTCTCTATATAGAAGCCAGGCTTATTATCTCTCTTTGATCTGACCTCCACCACAACTCTTTGAGGTGTTCCGGGCAGATATCACCACCCCTGTTTTACAGATGAGGAGAGAGAGTCCTCGACTTGTCACATGGCTATTTAGTGATGAAGGTCATTATTCTACAATCCAGTAATTTGACTCGCACAAGACATTCACCTTCCCTGGGTTTTAATTTTCTCTAAGAGACAGATAACGTTAGCCCAGCTTGACTCACAAGGCTGTTGTGGAGATTCAATGAGAAAGTGAGCTCTTTCACATACCAGCTGAGTGACCCTGAGCAATCCACTTAGCCACTCTCAGTTCTCATTTTGTGCTTTTTCCATCATGCCCCGCTGGCTATGAATCCAGTCCAACTGCGTGCAAATTAAGCCTTTGCTTTATATTTACTGAGCAACAACTATGTGCCGCAACAGATTTTTTTAATACCCTATTTTATTTGCAATCACAGATCTGAAGTTTATCAATACATGATCTCCTCAAAAACGAAAGAAATAAAACAAGTATCTGCAATTTGCTGAGAACCTAATATGTGTCAGTTGCCTGCAAAACTCATCATTCTTAGACTTTCAAATACATCTGTAAGGACGGTATTGTTGTTTCCACTTACACATGAGAAAACTTACAGAAGGCAAGAGACAAGCCCACAGTCACCCAGCTGCTAAGTGGAACAGACAGGTTTCAAACCCTGAGTGTTCTGACTGCAAAGCCCATGTCCACTCCAGTCCTACTATCCCCACTCCCAGGAGGTGGATGCTCCTCTGTGATGGGAATGGAATAGGGATGCTTGGCGTACCTGGGAGCTGCTAGTCTCCCTCTTGCCCAGGCTATGTGGCTCCTCTGTGTCTTCCTAAATGACAACGTGCTTTTCCATGGGTACTCAGAGCATGCCTGCTGCCATGATGCCCTCTCCTGACCTCTGGCCCTACAGGGCCCTATTAGGTCTTATGTACTGTGTTCTCATCGCACCGGGGACACACTTGGACTTCTGGATGGCTCTGCCATGCTCACGCCCTGGAAAACACCTCATTGTCCTTGTTTCCTACTGACTGGTACAGTGCTCAGCACAGGGGAGGAACTACCTACAGCCAAATGATTGTCATAGAAAGGAGGGAGGAGAAGGAAAGACAGGCAGCAAGATGCACCGTGTATGTGGTGGGTGAGAACGTGGGCTCCAGGCCACACAAGTGGCTCTGCCACTCACAGGTTGGGACCTAGGGCAAGTTTCTCAACATCCTGCACCTGCCTTTCCCTCTAAAAGGTGGGTGATGCTAGTGCCTCCCTGGGTGATGTGTCATGAACATAAATGCAAGTGCTTTAGAGCAGCACACACGGCAAAGCCCCACCAAGTGTTAATTTCTATTATCCCACACTAAGGACCAAGGGAAGGAATTGCCTCAAAGCCTGAAGGAGCCGAGGGATTTCACCCAGGGAACAGAACAAGCGAAGAAACCAAGAAAATATGCAATCCAAGGGTCTCTTTCTGATGACTACCTGTCACTGAAGCATCTGGAATGCAATACAGGGACTGTTTGGAGCAGAGGTGTGGACCAGAGGGAAAACAGCCTCCTTTCTATTTGTCAGAGAGCCATCAGAGCAGCAAGAGCTACTAGGAAGAAGACTGGTGAGAGCAAAATGAAAAAATTTTGTAAATACTCACTCTCGGCGATCTTTGCTTATCCGCCCCTTCATGCCACTCACCTCTGAGTGTTTATCCAAAACATGAAATTAAGCCGTGGGTGAGGTGCTCGTCTCTGTCAGACCTGTCTCCTTCAGTGCTGGTTCAGAACCAGTGCCTGTGTGTGCCCTGACAATCTGAGCACCCGGAAGGCTTATATTCATGCCTGCATTGGGGATTTGAAGAGTCCAAGAACCAATCTGCCCCCAAACTGCTCTCAAGTGAGCTAAGTGCAGCATTTTGAGAAGCATTAACTCACAGGTACGGCTTCTAGGAGAGGAAAGGCAAGGGCCCGGTTCTTGCTACTGCTTGGAGCAGGCTGACCCTAATCTGCCCTGAAAGGCTGGATCCAATCATCCATCAGCCACAGGAGCCAAGGCAACTGGCACATGATCCCAGGAGGCAAAGAAAATGCATGGCTTGAAAAGTGATAAAAGACACAACCGAGCCCTCTGAGCCTGGGTGGAAGTTCCAACCTAGTACATTTCCTAGGATCTGTGAGGCATTATTCATACACAGGGAGAGGACCAACTCTACCTAATCCCTATGGAGAACTAAGCAGGAGGGAGCCGCTTTACATAGAAAAAAAAGAGATCTAGAATCATACCCATTTAAGAAACAAAAGAAACCTTAGAGAGATCACACAAGGCATGCCTGCCTGGGTTCAATCTCAGCTTTACCTATTATCAAACTTCTCTGTGCCTCTGTTCCCCCATCTGCACAATAAGAATATTAGCACGAAAATTAGTCGGGCGTGGTGGCGTGCGCCTGTAGTCCCAGCTACTCGGGAGGCTGAGGTAGGAGAATGGCATGAACGTGGGAGGTGGAGCTTGTAGTGAGCAGAGATCGCACCACTGCACTCCAGCCTGGGTGACAGAGCAAGACTCCGTCTCAAAAAAAAATAAGAATATTAGCACCTACTGCATAGGACAGTTCTGAGGAAGAAACTAGTTACTACAAGTCAAGGACTTGGTGCTTGATGTACAATAAATGCTCCATAAATAGTAACTAATATTATTTTTATTTCTGGCACTTCAAGATTCACTGAGCATCTACTCTGTTTCAGGTATTTTGCCAAAGACTAAGGATTCGGATATGACTACGGAAAGGTGAGTCCTCACTATCTGAAGTGTGTGAAATCCAAACAAATAATAATAACAATGACTTTGCCAGCGGAATGAATGAATAACCTTGGTGATCCATCCAATGGCACTGGCGCTTTGTGCTGGGCACTTTTCTAGGCAATGATATTAGAGTCCACAGGAAAGTTCTAAAAAGGAAGTATGCTATATAAATGAAGTGCAATTCAACATAATAAATGATTAACAGAAGTACAAACAATATATTGGCCAGGCACTTGGTGTGAAAACTAAGATTTAAGTCAGAGGAGATAAAATAGGGAGTGAGGCTGTTGTGCAAGACAAACAGTAGGCACTCCATCAGCGATGTCGTTACCATGCTAGTTATTATTAAATCCAAGTCCTGGAGCCCAGGAGAGGAGGAGCAGGGGCTGAGACCAGGAACCCAGAGGCTGCACTTAATCCAGGTCAAACTTTTCAAGTGGGCCAGAAGAGAGGCACTTGTTAAAAATACAGACACCTGGGCACCTCCCCTGAGGAACCCCATTTAGTAGATCTAGGGCAGGATTCTGGGCTGTCTTGTTCATTAAGTGCCCTGGGGTGGACTGGAAGTCTATATGTTAAACAAATGCCCCAGGTGATTCTTAGCATCTAGCAAATGCTGGAACCAGAGATCTAGGTGACCTCCTTATGGGCAAGAAGAGGAAATACTCTCTCAGGTTCCTCTGAACTTTGATTAGCAGCTAAAGGCAAGTCCAGATTGCAAGGACTAAGCTTCCCGAGGAGAGGAGAGCAAGGAATGAGAAGCCAGAGGCCAAGGTGCCAAGATCCACTTTGCAGGCCTGTGTGATAGGTCCCTGCCTACCGTTCCTGACCTCATCCACCATGTTGCTTCTCCTCCTGACCTCATCTACCATGTTGCTTCTCCTCTCTTCTCTTTCTCTCCAGCCGCCCAGACTCCTCCTTGGCAACCTGCAAAAGCACCAAGCACTCTCCATCTCTTGCTCTTCTCCCTGCCTGAAATGCTTTTCCTTCCCCTCGCCACCTGGTTCTGCTTAATGTCACCTATGAGAGAGGCCTGCCCAGATCACCCTATTAACACAGCACTTCCCTTTCCTCACTCCTCACTAAGCCCATTGCCCTGGCACTACCATCTCACTCTGCTTTATTTTTCTTTGTTGCACTTATCAACACTCAGCAGAGCATGAAGTTGTTCGATCATCATCTCCCTCCATCCACTGGGAAAACTAAGCTCCATGAGAAGAGGGGACTTGCCCATGTGGCTCAGGGCTCTATACCCAGTGCCCTAGACAGTGCCTGACGGTGTGTGTGGAATGAATGAATAACTTTGGTGATCCACCCAATGGCACTGGCGCTCAGTGACCTCATCTGAAATGGTAAACCCTCCTTCCCTAATTAGGTTATGGGGGGATTATTTCAATGTATCAAGAAAGCTCATGTCCAAGAGGGCCAAGCAAATTAATCATAATTGTTACCAACAGGTGCAATGGAGAGGGTTCCCAGCTGGGACACCACCTCAAGCATCCATCACTGGCTGTGCGCCAGAAATGGGGCACTGAGTGCCCTCTGCTGGAGCCAAAAAAAAAAAAAAAAAAAAAAAAAAAAAAAGCCAACTATCCATTATCTAAGGCTCCACCCCAGAAAGAAGGAATCTTGGCATGGCCAGGGTTCTTCCTATCAATATAGGTTTTTTTTGTTTTTTTTTTAGACAGTCTCACTCTGTCGCCAGGCTGGAGTGCAGTGGTGTGATCTCGGCTCACTGCAATCTCCACCTCCCGGGTTCAAGTGATTCCCCTGCCTCAGCCTCCTGAGTAGCTGGGATTACAGGTGCACACCATCACGCCTGGCTAATATTTTGTATTTTAGTAGAGACGGGGTTTCACCATGTTGGCCAGGATGGTCTCGATCTCCTGACCTCGTGATCCACCCATCTCCACCTCCACCTCCCACCATGTAGCTTTAAACATTCAACTCTGTTGACTCCTTGAGCGACCTCTTGCTTCCAGAAGTATAGTCAACATATCCAAAGCAGCTGCTGAGACAAAATGACTCTGCAAACCTAATCCATGCTAGGCACCATGAACTCATTTTCATCTTCGCGAAAACCCCCAATTTACACAGAGGCAATTTGCAGTAAGAGAGGTTAAGTGACTCAGTGTGGACACACAGCATTTAAAAGGAGGACTGGGACTTAGACAGCCCCATCCAACATATCTGTTAGGAAAGTGATTAAACTCTGCATCAGTGGATGGCCCTTTCCTCTTTGTTCTTTAAAGTTCTCACTACGGGTCATTTTGATGAAATAATTTAATTTTCTCCAAACATGGCCAATGCATTCACAAGGAAGTGCCAGTACATTTATAACCACAGCTACAGTATGTTAGGAGTCTCTCCCTGCCCCTTTCTAATGCCTAAAGAAGGCTGCTGAGGCCGTGAGCTTCATTATATCACCATTCTCTAGGTTTCAGTTCCTCAGTTGTAAAACAAGGGTCTCTCTGGACCAGGTGGGTGACGTTTTGCATCCCTCCCAGCAGACTTTCCAGGATTCTAGAAAAATATGAGAATGAAAGGAAAAACAGAGATTTGTTAAATGACCACTGTCGGATATAATAGGTCATTTAGTCTTTATAACAGCGGTGTAAGCTATAGGTTGTGCTCTCCTCTTTTTTTTGAGATGGAGTTTCGCTCTTGTTGCCCAGGCTGGAGTGCAATGGCACGATCTCGGCTCACCGCAACCTCCGCCTCCTAGGTTCAAGCGATTCTCCTGTCTCAGCCTCCAGAGTAGCTGGGATTACAGGCATGTGTCACCACGCCTGGATAATTTTGTATTTTCAGTAGAGACAGGGTTTCCCCATGTTGGTCAGGCTGGTCTTGAACTCCCGACCTCAGGTGATCTGCCCTCCTCGGCCTCCCAAAGTGCTAGGATTACAGGTGTGAGCCACAGCGCCCAGCCCTGTGCTCTCCTTTTTATGGAGAAGAAACTGACCTGCAATGATGTTGAGTAACTTGTCTGTTTTACTCTGTGATTTAAATGGTATCTACTAAAATTCAAACTCCCATCCACTTGTCCTTGGGGGCTATGTTCCTTCAACCATCAACATTTGCCCTATAAAAAGTCCTTCTGTAATTTTCAAAAGTTTTATCTGCTTAGGCTGTAAGTCTGCCTAGATGACTCCTGATGTCTGTTCCTTCTCTTAATTGTATGAGGCCATGACAGAAACAAAATGCAAACTGCAAACTGCATTAAAGGATTAACTGAATTTTTTCATTATACTGGCTTATAAGAATCCTGCTAGCCACAGAAGATCGTGTATCTTCTCTTTTGTCCAAGATACCCCATTTTCACTTGTCTCAGGGTTTGTCTTGTCCTTGTCTAAAGCTTGAGTATATTGATTTTGAAATGTCATCTACCAGTTGTTTCTATATCTGCAAGTTCTTGAGTGACTGCAGAGTAAAGGACCTTTTTAGACAAGGACAGGCTCCCTTGCTTACTATCTTGGTGACGTTGCTCAAACGGTACAACGTCCCTGAGCCTTAGTTTCCTCATCTATAAAATGGGACAAGGATGAAGTTGTTTGGGGGAGTAAATGAGATAATACATGTAAAATTCCTAGCCCAGCACCAGGCCAAAAGGTGGAAACTCAAAGTCTAAGTGAGCCAGACAGGGTCAACCACTGCCATACGCAGATACCAGAGCAGATTCCCTCTCAATGCTGTTCTACATAAACAACAGTGAAGGGATGACACAGGGATCAACAAGGAAGGATGGAGACCCTGACAAAATGGATCATCCGAGCACTGTGCACATGGACAGCCAGTACTCAGCTCCAGCCAGTAGCTACTATGATGAAATGAGGGTCTGGTTTTGCAGATCTTTTCATTTTTTTTAGGGAAAGCCAAAAATCATGACTTTTTATGTGCAATCTCCCAATGTTTAACCATTAGCAACAAATTCAAAAATGGTAAAAGCAGTAGGGGGGCCAAACCCAACACAAGTGCAAGCCAGATGCAACCAATCTTGGTTTAACATGCGATAAATAGAAATGATTGCTACAGTTTCCATTATCGTTATAGTTTAAATAGTACATTTCCTTCTTGTGTTTCTATATCTTACACAATACAATAATAAAAGGTTTTTTTTTCCATTTCCAGGAATAAGGATTTTATGAAAATGCATGTTTGTTGAATAACACAAAGGAGAATATTACCTAATGTGGCTTGGGGTCAATATCAAGCAGTAATATTGTTTTAATATTAATTAGAGCCGTGTCATTGCAAGAGCTGGTAAGAACACTGGTGTTGTTTCCAACTGATGAAAACACTCATACAGATTAGGGTTTTTATGAGTAAATTTCAGATCTTGAAGTCAGTGCTGTGATTCACTCTCATAGGGTGAATATCTGTCCAAATGGTATATCAGAAAGGAAAAAAGCCAATGTTGTTACATAGAATTGTTAAACAATGATCTCTAAAGAAAAGTTTCATTCTTAAAAAGCATTTGAACTTCAAAGTCCAACAATGACATAGATTCATAAATCCCAAAGGTTAAGAAAATTCCTCTCATCTAAAAACAATGCAAAACCTACAAAATCACTTCAAATTCTGCTACCATCAAGATTTGCATAGTTTTTTGAAAACTAAAATAACATATTCAGAAAAATGAACAAGTCCTAAGTGAAATACTTAGTGAATTATCATAAAGTGAGCCCAGCTATATAGTCATCACACAGGTTAAAATTAAAATTAAGGCTGGGCGTGGTGGCTCACACCTGTAATCCTGGCACTTTGGGAGGCCGAGGCAGGCAGATCACCTGAGGTTAGGAGCTCGAGACCAGCCTGGCTAACATGGCGAAACCCCATCTCTACTAAAAATACAAAAATTAGCTGGGTGTGGTGGCACACGCCTGTAATCCCAGCTACTCGGGAGGCTGAGGCAGGAGAATCCCTTGAACCCGGGGTTGGAGGGGTGGGGGCGGAGGTTGCAGTGAGCAAAGATTGTGCCACTGCACTCCAGCCTGGGTGACAGATTGAGACTCTGTCTCAAAAAACAAAACAAAAACAAACAAACAAACAAAAATTAAAATTAAATTATTAGCAGCATCCCAAAGTCTTCCTTGGGCCCTGCCCCAGTCTCTGTTCTAACCTCCCTACCAGAGTTAACCACCATCCGGATTGGTAAGAGCCTACATTAATTTTTTCCTGTTTTTGAACTTGGTATAATTGGAATCCTATAGTATGTATTATTTTGTGTATGTCTTCTTTTGCTCAATGCTGAGAGTAATTTCATTTTCATCACTCTATAGTACTTCACTATATAAACGTGCCACTATTCTTTTTTTTTTTTTTTTGAGACAGAGTATTGCTCTGTTGCCCAGGCTGGAGTGCAGTGGCATGATCTCGGCTCACTGGAACATTCGCCTCCAGGATTCAAGCGATTCTCCTGCCTCAGCCTCCCTAGTAGGTGGGGCTACAGGCATGCTAATTACTACCTAATTACTACCAAGCCCAGCTATTTTGTATTTTTAGTAGAGACGGGGGTTCGCCATGTTGGCCAGGCTGGTCTTGAGCTCCTGGCCTCAAGTAATCTGCCTGCCTTGGCCTCCCAAAATGCTGGGATTACAGGTGTGAGCCACCACACCCAGCCCCACTATTCTCATTTTAGTGTTCATGAACATTTCATAGTTTCATGTCTGGTGCTATTATAAATAACGCTGATGTGAGCACTCTAGTACTAGTCTTTTGTTCCCACCTACATGCATTTCTCTTGGGTGTATTGCTAGGGGTAGAGCTAAGGGATCATGGGGTATGCTTGGCTTTGCTTGGTAATACTTTGGTTAAGTTTTCCAAAGCAGTTACATAAATGGCTATCTTTTACTTAAAATTAAGAGACCTATTCAAACATCAAAAGGACCCTCTGAATAAAATCCTCCCTCCTTTTGTTAAATGGTATCCAAAATCAAGAAATAAAATAAAATAAAATTGACTTAAAACCAGGAAACCTGCAACAAAGAGCAGACATTCTGAACTTATCTTTTCAGAAAACCTTAATGCATCACCAGTTACTGATTAAACACCTATCATAGATGAAGTATTATGGTTTTAAATCATTCAGACAATTCAGACCAATATATCCAAATACAGTGCCTTTCTCATGAGCTGTAAATGAAATGTTGGATACATATATGTCAAATTCAAATGCAAGAACCCAAAACTCCAAGGGAAGGATAAGATGTCCATATGAAAAGTGCATGGCACATCATCTCTGCTCTATCCATAAAGGACAAGAAGAGGATAGAGAGGATGTGGGAGCATGGGACTGTGGGAAAGTGGTATGGAAGGCAGAACAATGATGCCCCAAAAGATGTCCACATCCTAATCCCCATGGCCAATGAATATGTCATCTTCCATGGCCAAAAGGGCTTCATCAGTACCATTAAATTAAGGATTTTCAGATAGGGGAGTTATCTTGGATTTTCTGGGTAGGCTCAATATAATTACAAGGGTCCGGCCGGGCAGGGTGGCTCACACCTGTAATCCCAGCACTTTGGGAGGCCAAGGTAGGTGGATCACGAGGTCAGGAGATAGAGACCATCCTGGCCAACACGATGAAATCCCGTCTCTAATAAAACTACAAAAATTACCTGAGCATGGTGGCACGTGCCTGTAATCCCAGCTACTCAGGAGGCTGAGGCAGGAGAATCACTTGAACCAGGGAGTTGGAGGTTGCAGTGAACTGAGATCGCACCACCGCACTCTAGCCTGGTGATAGAGTGAGACTCCATCACAAAAAATAGTAATTAATAATAATAATTATTATTATTATTATAACGGTCCTAATAAGAGGGGGGTAGGAGAGTCACAGTCAGAGAAGGAGATGTAACAACAGAAGCAGAAGTTAGCATCAGAGAGAAAGATTTGAAGATGCCACACTGCTGGCCTTGGGGATGGAGGAAGGCGTCACAAGCCAAGGAAAGCGGGCAGGCTCAAGAAGCTTAAAAAGACCAGGAGACGGATTCTTCACTGGAGCCTACAGAAGGAACCAGCCTTGCCAACACCTTGACTTTAGCCCAGTGAGAATGATTTTGAGTTTCTGACCTCTGGAACTGTAAGATAATAAATGTATGGTTTTTTTTTAAGCCACTAAGTTTGTGGTGGTTTGTTACAGCAGCCACAGGAAACTCATACAAGTTGCATGTTGGGATTCATGGCAACCACATTTCTTGATTCCTGGTCCAGGCCTCTTGCTGTGACCTCTTAAAGGAGATGCAGCCAACGGATGCAGCAGGGTCATTTTTTCCACCCTAGCAGGATGGCCAATATTATTTTAAGATCAAAGGCTACGTATAAGAAAAGTAGAGGTCAGGTCAGGCGCGGTGGCTCATACCTGTAATCCCAGTACTTTGGGAGGCCAAGGTGGGTGGGTCACCTGAGGTCAGGAGTTCAAGACCAGCCTGGCCAACGTGGTGAAACCCTATCTCTACTAAAAACACAAAAAATTAGCTGGGCGTGGGGGCAGGCACCTGTAATCCCAGCTACTCAGGAGGCTGAGGCAGGAGAATTGCTTGAACCTGGGAGGCGGAGGTTGCAATGAGCTGAGATCGTGCCACTGCACTCCATCCGGGGTAACAGAGCAAGACTCCATCTCAAAAAAAAGTAAAAGGAAAGTAGAGGTCATCTTTGTAACCATCTCACAAGCAAATAATTGGGATAGACTTTACTGCCCTCTCAGATGCCAAGACCTTAAAGAGACTTTTAAGTCCCAAGGTAAGAACTACAGACACATGCACTGGGCATTCTTTGGGATGCATGTGTCACCTGGGCACTATTCAGAGCAGCCCACTTGCATGCTCACATTCTCATTCGTTGCAGGATTTTGCTCAAGCTCAGCACTAACATTTATTAAGCACTGGCTGGAAAAGTTCTTTTTTGTTTGTTTGTTTTTCTTTTTGAGGGAGTCTCGCTCTGTTGCCCAGGCTGGAGTACAGGGCGCTATCTTGGGTCACTGCAAGCTCTGCCCCCCGGGTTCATGCCATTCTCCTGCCCCAGCCTCCCGAGTAGCTGGGACTATAGGCGCCCACCACCATGCCTAGCTAATTTTTTTTATATTTTTGGTAGAGACGGGGTTTCACCGTGTTCGCCAGGATGTTCTCCATCTCCTGACCTCATGATCCGCCCACCTCAGCCTCCCAAAGTGCTGGGATTACAGGCGTGAGCCACTGCGCCCGGCCAGCTCTTCATTTTTGATCAATTTTTTTAAAAACACAACTTTTGTATTATAAGTCCCATTTCATTTTGCATTCAGCATCCTATGTTCTTATACTCCATAATATCCTTATTAAATGATACATTTGGACAACTGGCAGGACAGCAAAAACAGGCTTTCCTGCCAAAGCTGCTGCGTAGCCTAGACTTGGGGGATACTGAAAGCTCCAGCAGATTATTCACCTGTACCTTGCACAATCTGACTTCCCAGACCTTCCGGCACACTCTCTGGGCTGAGGGATGGGGGAGCAGACACAGGGCTGGGGAACCAATCATGTCTGGACAAACCCTCCTTGGATAAAATGCACCACCCCCATCTCGCCTATTCCACCACACAAGTGCCCTGGGATTCCCCCATAATAATAGTGTAAAGAAAAAGCTTTAACTTACAATTCTTTCATTCTCACTGTAAGTCTTCAAAATAGCCCAGTATTGGAACTCCATTTCTTTCTGTTGAAATTTACTGTGACAACACTCAAAAACATTCATTTCAGAGGGGGTTCATGTTGCTAAAAACGGAACCAACAGTGAACTCAGGCTTTAGGAGTGACAAAACGGGTGCAGGCTGATATCAGTTCAGAAGTGAAGATCCTCTGCCTTTTCATGACACTGGTTTTAAGTGTTCAGGACTTCGCATCCTCTGAAGACATTTGCTTTTAAATAACACCCACATTGTCCCGGCCTGCCTCCCTGACAATGGGAAACCTTTGCACCGAGCTGGTTATGAATTATCAGAGGGCAGCATGTGTGAAGAGTTTTCTGAATGGCTGAAAAGCACCCTTTTTCCACATGCTGATAAGTCTCTAATAGCCGAACACATCTCCTTGATGGGCGGAAAAGAAGAACCACATCCCACAATAAAACCCAGTGGGCTCTGAGAAAAGGTGATTCTGATAGAAAATAACAGGCATGCTCTAAATTCAAATGGGGTGTAGTTGAGCAGATTTACTCCAGTCTCAGAATTAACATCACGACCAAATGAAAGGAGCCATGTCCTCAGGTCTCAAAAATCACAGATGCTCACAGCATCAGGAGCCCTTCCCTACCAGTGGTTCCTGCGTCCCTCAATACCAGAGTCCTTCCCAGGAAACATTCACTAAGGACACATTGGGAGTGAGTGCTCAGTTAGACACTGGGAGTGTAACGACGAATAAAACACTTCCTTCTCTCAAGAAACTCATAGGTAAGTGGTTACAAAGACACCAAACAAGCAAAATATCTCTTGGTGAGTGCTGGTCATAGAAGTTTCCACATGGGATCTGGCATTAGGGGAAAATGACATTGACTATGGGCATTGAAGGTGTTGGCTGGGAGGGAGGGTTACAGAAAAAAGAACTGAATAGTGGGCAGTAAGAACACAAGAGTGAAAATTAAGAATCAGAGAAGTAGTTTTCTCAGGGAGTTCAACAGGGTATTATACCCTGAAGACAGACAGTATAGGTTGGGGAAAAAAACAATTGTGGAAGACCCCAGAGTCATGGTAAGGAATCCACAGTGGATCCAGGAGGCAATCATGAGACCTGCCAGCACTCAAAGTCAGAGGAGGACACATGTGTTCGTTCACTCATTCATTCAACAAACATTTGGGGACCAAATCTTCTCCTGGCACTGCAGTAGGTGCTAGAGGTGGAAGGCCGAGCTAAAGAGACCCGCTCCCTCTATTCCCAAAGCTTGTAAATCTGTTGTGAAAACAAAAGATTATAAAAACAAGAAAAATAAACAGCCCTGAGTATTAAGGGTACATACAAGGAGTTAGGTAAATAGGGAGCCAAGGAAGCCTGCTAGTTAAGGGGTCAGGAGCAATTAATTGTGTTTCAGCTGAGACCGAAGGATCTAGGCAGCCAGACAAAGAAGAGGAAGGAAGCAAGAGCAATAGAGGGTGTCAGGGAGCAGAAAGAACAGGTGGGAAGAGAAGAGCCCACAGAGGGCAATGTACGCCAGGACTTAAAGAAATCTGGCATGGCTGGGCCGAGGATGCCAGATGATGGGAGGCACGATGGTGGGGATTAGGGAATGGGCCAGAGGGGCTGACAAGGAGCAGAGTGGTGCTGTGATTTATCTCTGAGGACTCTGAAGAACGAAGGAGACCTGCAAGAAAGTGGGCTGTTGTGTTTAGTCCTGATCACAAAGGAGGAGTGGCAGAGCCAGGGCAACAGCAGTGGTGAAAGATGGGAAACAACTGACGCAGCTACAAGGCCGAGCTTAGACTCAACAGGAGGTGGCAACCAAGACACGGAGTGAATGAAGGGAGTCAAGGATTACTCCCAAGTTTAGGGTCTGAATGGCGTGGAGCTGGGAATGCTGACTGAGATGTTAGAGAAAGAAAGGTGGACTGGGAAAGAAATAAAGCAAGGAGTTGGGTTTAAGAACTAAGGGGTTAACGCACTAACAAAAACACCACCTGATGAGCGTCCTTCACCAGCGGTCACTGGGCCTTCAAAAGGTGTCTCAAGGAATGGGAATCTCATCTCTTTCCCAGATGGTGAACTCCATGCCTGACAACTGAGTCACTGGAACAGGTGTTCTTTCTTACAGGGAGACAATGCCTGCCTCCCCATAACATTTATGCATTACTCCTGCTTCCACGCTCAGGAGCAAATCACAGTAAGCCGACTCCCTCTTAGTGTCATAATTCCCCTTAATCGGGGAAGATTCTGGTCATTTTCAATTCACTTACATCAGACGTTAGAATCAGAAGCTTGTAGGTAGAATTTCGGCACCCTGCTAAGTGCACTCGACAACTTCATTTCACGCTGGAAGAAACGAAGGCCTAGCATGAAGAGCAAGTGTGCCCCAGATCACCCAGCTCCTCTGGCTGAGCTGATTTGAGATCCTGAGACAGCTGACCCCCTCTAGGGCTCTCTCAATATACCATGCTGCGGCGTGTAATCCAACTCCAAAACCCTATGCTGAGGGCATCCACGTCTTGGAGGGAGTTCTTGGCTCTGCTCTCAGGAGATCCATTGAAATTAAACAGAGTCAAAAAATAAATAAATCCACATAAAGTATGAATAGTATTTCCATGAATACAGGCAGCAACTCTGCCCCTTATTTATGGCTTCACCTGCCATGAAACCAAAAACTCAAGGGTGTCAATAAATGGATTGTAACGTTGTTGTGATGTGGAATTACAAAGAAAATAATGTCTCTGCGGGCCCTTTGGGAAATGCACTGATGTCTGCGGCAACCGGCAAGGAGCTTCATGGAGGCACTCCCTTTGTGTTCTGATAAATACTCAGCCTTTCCCAGAGCCTCAGGATCTCTGGGTCAGGCAGGGTCAGATGGGTCACCTTGTGTAACTGCCCGTCTCGCTCAGCTCCCTCCCACGATACTGGACTTGTGTTTCTGCATCTCTCATGCCAGGTATTTCACTACCTCCTGGGCAGCTCATTCCAGCTCTGGTCAGCATGATCCTCATTATGAGGAGCTTGACATCTGGCTCCTTGCCACTTCCCTCCATAGGTTTGGGGCCACCAGAGCAATCCCAGCCTTTCTTTCAGGGGACAGCCCTTTGTCTGTTTGCTGAAGCTGAGCATGTACACCCTGAGCCTCTGCTTCTCCAAGGTAAACATCCTCAATTCTTCCCACCATTTCTTACATAACCAGATTTGAATGGGCACTGTCACTCACCTGGATTTTCCTAAGCGTGCTGCCTCATCTAGATTGTCCTTACAGCATAGAGTCCACAAATACAAACGCAGCAGCCCGAATGCACACTAACTGACACTCAGTAACAAAAATCTGTTGCCTTTGTCATCCTAGCTAAAATACTGTGTTAACATGCCCACATCACGCAGCCCCTACTAAATGCAGCTTGTGATTTGGTCCCAAGCGTGGGGTTCATTCTGAAGGATCATGTTGATAGATAAAGCACCTACACCCAGTCTGTCATGTTGCCTCAAAGTATTTTCATGATCTTTCCAGTTTCCCATAATCTATCTGCCAGTCTGGTGAAATTGCTCAAAGTTAGTGATCACAGTCACCCCACCGGCCACGATGGTTCTAAGCTGCCTTCAAATTGACCATAAACACATCTAAACATAAACACAGACAGTTATGAATTCTCCATAATCCAGATCAACTTCTAATCTCTTCTCTTTGGGAAACCATGCCATTTGCCTTTGGTGGCCATCCCAGTCACCCAATCTCACCCAATGTGTTTTAAGCAACTCTCCATCATCCTGTGACCAGAAATAGGCACAGGGCTTAAAGTTAACAAAAAAGTACCGGCCTCCCTCACTACCCTCCCATAACCTCAGTGACTGGTTTCAGGAGGAGTTACCACAGGCAATTCAATCAGAGGCAATATTGGGGAATTAGAAAAAGGAAAAAAATCCTCTTTCTACTGGGGTTGGTGAGGACAGGATGCAAGCCTGAAACTTCCTCTATGTAAATAAAGTCACCCTGAGAAAAACCAAGGCAGAGAAAAATAGAACAAAGGGATAGAGGGAGACCTAGCTACAAAGCCCCTGGATCCAACTCTGCCTGAAGCCTGCCCTATCTCTGAACTTACAAATCCTATTAACTATCAAATTCCCTTTTCACCAAAAATCAATTTGGGTTGGCTTTCTGCCAAAGAGTGCAAATCAAAATTCTACAACTTTCCTCACCCAGATCGTGTGACACCCTGTCAAATCCCTGACCAAAGTTTGATCGCTCACTGAGGCCCCAATCTATAGCATGGTATTACAGTTAAAAATTCAAGCTCTTGAGTCCAATCCAGGCTTCATCTTGACCGCCTCTGGGGTCATGGGCAGATCACTGAAGCTTATTTGCCTCATCTTCCCCATCTGTAAAATAGGTATATTAAATGTACCTGGCACAAAGAATCATTGTGAAGAAAGAGTGAACATATGTAAAAGTCCTTATAACAATACCTGGCCTGTAGAAATACTCAAAATAATAGTTGTTTGTACTGTCGTCATCACTGTGATGACAGAATCACAGTGTATGTCATCACTGTCATTGTTATACCATTATTATTATTACCAGCTTAGTTAGTTAAAAGTCAGTGTTCTACTTATTAAACCTATACTAGCACGGGGTACCTCTGACTTCTTTTATAAAAAGGGCTTTTCCATGATCTCTGGGAGAATGTTTCCTTACATCAAGACCAACATCAACTCCCCTTCCTCTCTCTAGTCTCTTTTCCAAAAACTTACCATCCACTGCCATGGCATAACCGGCTCTATCTACCTGCTTACCTGAAGGTTCTGACTGCTCCAGGGATGCACCTAAACGGTAGGAACAGGGACAGGGGTGTGTCACCCGGCCTCAGCACTGGGCTGAGCATCCTGAGCCCTCCCTGCTAGGCAGGCACATAGTTCCAACCTTGTTTATATTCAGTCTAGCTAACTCAAGGCAAATCTCAGAAAGTGACGTGGAGATCCTAATTAAAAGGTAGCCTTGAGCTGCCAATAAGATTATGCATAAAGGAAACGTTTAAAAACACAGTTGTGACTTCCTTGAGACAGATTTTCATTTGAGATCTTCCTCCTGAAATTCAAGTGTGGAGGTAAATAAAAATAAAGTCAGCTCTTCACCACTGCCGTTCCCTCTCTCTCTGAAGACTAGAAAACCATCTTTGATAGGCAAAACATTGCACTGTATTTGAAACTGCTGGCTAGAAAAAGGGTAAGTCTTGCTGTTCCCACTGATTTCTGGAAAGTAGCAGGGATCATCATTTGTTTTTATTTGTTTGGGGAGAGCAAATTCTTTGTTGCCTCCCTGTGCTCGGCCTGTCATGTAACTGATCATCTTTCATCCCCAGCCCAGGCCTGACAGCTCCAAGAAACCTCTCCCACAGCACCCTGCCTTCCTCCATCACAACGCGCATCGCAATGCGCTGCGATCATTTGTTAGCCTATCTGTCTCCTCCACTATCCTGTGAATCTCCAGATGTGTTATCTCCATATTCTCAGCACCAAGTTTCGTGCAGGCATCCAATAATAACAACGACACGGCCAGGTGCAGTGGCTCACGCTTGTAATCCCAGCACTTTGGGAGGCCGAGGTGGGCAGATCACAAGGTCAAGAGATCGAGACCATCCTGGCCAACACAGTGAAACCCCATCTCTACGAAAATTACAAGAATTAGCTGGGTGTGGTGGCGGGTGCCTATGGTCCTAGCTACTCGGAAGGCTGAGGCAGGAGAATCACTTGAACCTGGGAGGCAGGGGTTGCAGTGAGCCACGATCACGCCACCGCACTCCAGCCTGGTGACAGAGCGAGACTCGGTCTCAAAAAAAAAAAAAAAAAAAAAACCACACAAACAAAAAACACCACCACCACCACGATGTTGAATGGGTGAATAAATGAATGAAAAGATGGACCAACTCTTGAAACATATGGCTCCATGAATAGCTCAGTAATTTCTCCAGGGCCCAACCTTTTCTCCCATTATCGACAAAGTAATTGACTTGATTTGACATTTCTGTACCCACCACCCTCCCACTGCATCAAGGCATGCCTTATTTTGCTTGTTTTTCCCTTTTTCTCCTCACACTGTTGACTGCTGCCAACTACCTGTGTGACTCTAGACAAGTCACTTCCCATGACTGGAAATACATATTCCTATTAGATGGCTTTGAGTTTCTTCTCTAGGGTTCTATGACAGCTAATGTTCCCTTTCTTCCCTCCTTCCCTCTCACTTTGGCTTCCATTCTTACCTTCGAAGCTCCCAGAAAACAGGTAAATCCAGGTGATGGCTGGGATGCAGAGAAGACTCAACGAGGCAGCCAAGAATTTCCGTCTCCCCCTGCAGATTCCCAGCATCCTCTCAGAAGTGGCAATCCCTAATCCCAGCGCCGTTTCTCTGTCCGGAGCGTGAAGTCCTCGGCCTCCCTCATAATACTCTCTGAAAGGAAGAGCAAAGAGGAAGGCCTGAGTTCTCAGCACTGGAGATGGATATAAGTTATGGAAGAGAAATATCTCACAGATCCTGAAAGGGGTTCGACTGATCTAGGCTTCCTGCTAACCTTTCATCCCAAGAGATGATGCTGCCGTCTCGCAGTCTTC
Source organism: Pongo abelii (assembly GCF_028885655.2). Lineage (NCBI taxonomy): Eukaryota > Metazoa > Chordata > Mammalia > Primates > Hominidae > Pongo > Pongo abelii. The sequence continues at coordinate 40,290,903 of NC_085929.1, forward strand.
AAAACCGAGACAATAAATAAATAAGTAAATAACAAAAACTGTAAGATCTCTCTCACACACACACGCACACACACACAAACACACACACACACACATACACACGCACACTTTATAATACAGGTTAACTTTGAGACCTGAACTAACATACTTAAAGGAGCATTTGGTTAGCACCTATTATGTACCATGTACAAACCATGTGCTGTGTTTCAAAAGAAGACTAAAACAGGCTGGGCACAGTGGCTCACGCCTGTAATCTCAGCACTTTGGGAGGCCGAGATGAGTGGATCACTTGAGATCAGGAGTTCAAGCCCAGCTGGCCAACATGGTGAAACCCCGTCTGTACTAAAAATACAAAAATTAGCAGGGCATGGTGGCACGCCTGCAATCCCAGCTACATGGGAGGCTGAGGCGTGAGAATAACTTGAACCTGGGAGGTGGAGGTTGCAGTGAGCTGAGATTGCGCCACTGCACTCCAGCCTGGGAGTCAGAGCGAGATTCCATCTCAAAAAAAGAAAAAGACTAGAACAGAGAATGGATTCAAAGTGTAGTCTAATGAGAGAGACCAACAGAAAAGATCTATGAGAACCCCAAGCTGAGATGTGCATGGACCACTCTGGAAGGGCAAATAAAGGTGCTGACTGCCCTGTGCGTGGTCAGGATAGCAGAACAGTTCCAGCATTCTGGGCAGAGGAGACTGAGAAAGGCACTGGTAACGACTAAAGAGCACATGCCAAGGCAAGGAGATGGGAGAGGCCACCACCTCCATCTGCATAGACTGTACCTTAATCACAGCTGAAAGCCTAAACACACTCACTAGGGACTGTCTTCATAGCTTCCACCCTCAATATGGAAGAAGAGGTCCAGAGAATCACAGAAACCATTAAAACATGCAGAGAAGGGATAAGAACAAACAGATAGCCTGGGGAGGGCATATCCTCAGACCATGGCAGAAGACTGGCCGTGATGTGTCAACGGAAGAGGGAGCACGTCAGTGCAGACAGAGTGGAGGGCCCATGATCTTTCACCTGATTATCTGACCAGGGAATCATGAAACCTACAAAGGAGTTAAAAAACCAATGGACCCTAAGACCTCATCTCTACCCACCTCCTGACATAGGCGTCACGCTGACTATAGGTGGAAAGAAAGATAAACCCACATGGTGCTTCCCTAACAGAGCGGAACTTACCCATTGCACACAGCTATAAAAAGCTTCAGATTCCCAAGGAACAGATGTCTATAAAACAACTGGCTTAGTTCTCCCCTTCCATATTCCTAAATGCATCCTTCCCTCTTGGGTAACCCTTATACCGCCATGACAGTGGTCTGGTTGAACTGACTCCTTTCCCCACCAGCCTTAGCATTTCCAGAAGACAGATAACCACCTCATCAGATCCACCTTGCATTCTTTAAGACTTAGCATATTGCCTGTCAGCTGCAGGTGCCTGATAACTGTCTGTTAAATGAATACATGGAATCAGATTCTATCCAAAGGCCACCCTCTCAAGCTTCAGGAGTTTGTGTTCAGTGAGTTGCCAACAATAAACACCTAATGGAGCCGATCACAACTGTCAAGGCTGAGCCTGCTTCTGCAACCACTCTGACACAATTTTCTAAATGGAATTCTTTTGGAACAGATGAAAGACCACGGGGCTAGAGGGTGTAGACTAGAAAGTAAAACTGAAAAAAGCAAAATCCTTTTGAACAGAGAATGTTGACTTGAAAAAAAGTCCCCTCTAGGGAATGTTCAGTCTAAAGCATTGAAAACAAACCCTACGTACACATTCCACCAGTCACAGAGAATGAGAACCACCAAGACCTGTGAAGCTCTTAGGAGAAGGAAGTGCAGAAAAAGAGGGCTGTGCAGTTAGACAGGTGTGGGTTCAAGCCCAGATGCTGCACTCGACTGGCTATGACCTTGACAAGTCCCCTGTCTCTGGATAAGCTTCCTTATTCATCTATAAATTAAGATGATACCCTTTATCTTGGAGGGTTGCTTTCAGGCTCAAATGAGAGAGCCCTTGATGAAGTGCTTATCAAAGATATTTTAAGTACATTTCAGGGGCGATCCTTCCTTCCTGGAGGGCAGAAAAGCAGCCTTAATTGGTTTGCTTGTTTTTTTTTTTTTTTTTTTTTTTGGAGACAGAGACTTGCTCTGTCGCCAGGCTAGAGTACAGTGATGCGATCTCGGCTCCCTGCAACTTCCGCCTCCCGTGTTCAAGGGATTCTCCTGCCTCAGCCTCCCGAATAGCTGGGATTACAGGCACACGCCACCACATCCAGCTAGTTTTTGTATTTTCAGTAGAGATGGGGTTTCACCATCTTGGCCAAGATGGTCTCAATCTCTCGACCTTGTGATCCACCCACCTCGGCCTCCCAAAGTGCTGGGATTACAGGCGTGAGCCACTGCACCTGACCCTTAATGAGGTTTTTCTCTCTCTCCATTCCCACACTTCCCCCACAGGATTGAGTAGAAAACAGATCCCAACAAATAGGTATTGCCCAATATGCCAGATAGGTGATTTAAACCTGAAGGATCCACCTACTCAATTCTCCTTCGAGAGTTACCATTCTCCCTAGGGATCTGTGAGGGGCTGGTTCAGGACCCCCCATAGATACCAAAATCCACAGATGGCTCAAGTCCCTCATATAAATGGGCATAGTATTTCCATATAACCTACACCTATCCTCCTATATACTTTACTCTAAATCATCTCTAGATTACTTATAATACCTAATGCAGGCCGGGCATTACAGGTGGCTCGTGCCTGTAATCCCAGCACTTTGGGAGGCCGAGGTGGGTGGATCACCTGAGGTCAGGAGTTTGAGACCAGCCTGGCCAACATGACGAAATGCTGTCTCTACTAAAAATACAAGAATTAACCGGGTGTGGTGGCATGCACCTGTAATCCCAGCTACTTGGGACACTGAGGCAGGAGAATCATTTGAACCCGGAGGTGGAGGTTACAGTGAGCCTAGATTGTGCCACTGCCCTCCAGCCTGGGCAACAGAGCAAGACTACATCTCAAAATGGTAATAATAATAATAAATTTTTTAAAAACTTAACCAAAAAATACCGAAGGCAATGTGAATGCTACATAAATAATTATACTGTATTGTTTAGAGAATGACAAAAAAGTCTGCACATGTTCAGTACAGTTTCCGTTTTTTTTCCTGAAGACTTTCAATCACAGTTGGTTGAATCTGTGAATGTGGAACCCTCAGATACGAAGGGCTGACTGTATCACAACATTAAAATCACAATTTTTGTTTTCACAGTTTACTTACAGCAATAAGTCAAGGCAACTAGCAGTAAGTAGCACTTATATGTCAAGCACTTTTCTATATTTTTTCACATATAACTGCTTATGTAATTCTCAAAATAACCTATGAGATAAACACTATTTCCAGTCCCCACTGTACGGATGAGAAAATTAAGGCCTAGAGAGATTAATTAACTGGCCAAGGATTATACACTACTAGTAAGAGGCAAAAACACCTCAGGCTCTGCTCTCCCTCAGCAATTGATCCTAAGAACTCTTGCCAGAGGGTGTTTTTCCTTTTACTTTAACCTAAATCCTTCATATTGAATATTATGATTATTTCTTTCCCAGGGTCAAATATATCATAACTGTTAACTCTCATTCCAGAAAAAATAGAAAGACATCAAAAAGCTATAGACAAGGGCTGGGTGCAGTGCCTCACACCTGTAATCCCAGCACTTTGGCAGGCTGAGGCGGGCAGATCACCTGAGGTCAGGAGTTCGAAACCTGCCTGACTAACATAGTGAAACCCGGTCTCTACTAAAAATACAAAAAATTAGCTGGGCATGGTGGTGGGCGCCTGTAATCCCAGCTACTTGGGAGGCTGAGGCAGGACAATCGTTTGAACTCGGGAGGCAGAGGTTGCAGTGAGCCAAGATCATGCCATTGCACTCCAGCCTAGGCAACAAGAGCAAAACTCCATCTCAAAAAAAAAAAAAAAAAAGCTATAGACAAATTTAAACTTTTAAAGGAAGGGAGGAGGATAGGAACTGAACTCATTTGGCATTAATAATATTCAAATAACACTGGGGGAAAAAACTCTTTAATAGAATACTTTCCTCTTTTCCTCTCTCCATCTGCAGAAGTTAATATCAACACATACAATTTGTACAAAGTTTTAAAACAGAATTTATGGTGGTTTCCCTTTTATGATAACACGGGCATCTGAAATTAAACCCAGCAGGTAAAAAGTATTCCTTCATGAATTTCACTTTTAAATGACACCTGTGTACTAAAAACACATTTTTAAGAAAAATCTCAATCTATATCAGAAGTTACTCCAGGAAGTCAACACAGAAATCAACACAAGAAGAATGGAAGGAAGAAACAGGAGGTGGGCTGGAAATTACATCACAAACATGTGCAAATGTTGGCAAACTAACTGGGAAAACCAGCCTCTAACCTGCTCTCTCCCTACTGCTCCCTGGTGTGAGGGAGGCCTCCCCACCTGTTAACCCAGGTGTCTAAGAGTCATCCCTAAATAACTCTCCCTCAACTCCAAGATCCAACTCTTCGGCCAAGCTGGTCAACTCCTCTTCCTAAACATGTACTCCATCTGTCGTCTCCCATCTGTCTTAACCAATGAAATTTACATTTATGAAGAACACTGTATGAACCCAAAAAAATCACCATGATCTGTTTGTTTTTGTTTTTGTTTGAGACAGGGTTTCGCTCTTGTGGCACCGGCTGGAGTGCAATGCCGTGATCTTGGCTCACTGCAACCTTCACCTCCTGGGTTCATGCATTCTCCTGCCTTAGCCTCCTGAATAGCTGGGATTACAGGCGCCAGGCACCACGTCCAGCTATTTTTTGTATTTTTAGTAGAGAGAGGGTTTCACCATGTTAGCCAGGCTGGTCTCAAACTCCTGACCTCAGGTGCTCCACCTGCCTCGGCCTCCCAAAGTGCTGGGATTACAAGCATGAGCCACCATGCCTGGCTGATCTGTTAAGCTACAAACACAGGATTCAAAGCTAAATGTATTATATAATGTGATCACAAGTATCCTTCAGTCCAAAGCAATAAATTTTATATATGTGTACAAATACCTATATACCTATATGAGAAAAAAAGGCTTAAATGTTGTAAATTATCTTTTGGTATAGAATATGACTAATTTCAACATATTTTTATATATATATATATATATATACTTCCTGAAATTTTATACAAGGAGCCTGCATTGCTTTTACAATTTAAAAGTTATTTAAAAATTGACCAGGCACAGTGGCTCACACCTGTAATCTCAGCACTTTGGGAGGCCGAGGCAGGTGGATCACCTGACAGCAGGCATTCAAGACCAGCTTGGGCAACATGGTGAAATCCTGTCTCTACTAAAAAATAAAAATAAAAATAAATCAGCTGGACGTGGTGGTGCATGCCTGTAATCCCAGCTACTGGAGAGGCTGAGGCAGGAGAATTGCTTGAACCGGGGAGGCGGAGGTTACAATCAGCTGAGATCTCGCCACTGCACTCCAGCCTGGGCGACAGAGCGAGACTCCATTTCATAAATAAATGTTATTTAAAAGTTTTTATCTCTATGTCTTAATTATATTGCTTGCAATTCAAAATACCTCAGCACAGACAGTATAAAATATATATGCATACATATGCGTGTATATATATGTATATATATAAGCTTTAATATATACACACATATATATATAAGCTTTAATTTACAAGCTCAGTGCAGTGAGTTAACATCTCTTGCGTCCTAATTGGGAATACACCCTCCAGGGGTGGCTGGTTACCATTTGAGAGACTCCAGTCAGAAGCCTACATTCCAAGCGTGTGCTCCAGCTATCTCTCATCAGCACCAGAGGCTGTCTTTTAATTAGCATCATGGATGTTAGAAATAATTTTTCTTGGGTGTTCAAGATGTGTGGATTGTCTAGAAACACTGCACATGAAGAAGGAATAAAAATCTAAGAAAAAAATATATACACACACATACACACAAACACACATATATATGGGGAACAAAATGGCTCAAACCCTTCAGAATTGCTTAGGATCCCAAACTGATCCTAGGTGCATATAACAGTGGGAGGATTTGGACCACTGATTCTAACTAGAAGATTGCCTGAATCCTGCCACTCACACACTGTCACTCGTCTTCGGTGAACCTTTCTTACAAGGTGCTGTCTCAGCACCTAAAAGAGAAAGAGCTGGACATCACCGAGGTTTTGTTACAAAACAGGTCCTATAGGCCGGGCGTGGTGGCTGACGCCTGTAATCCCAACACTTTGGGAGGCTGAGGCGGGCGAATCATGAGGTCAGGAGATGGAGACCATCCTGGCTAACACGGTGAAACCCCATCCCTACCAAAAATACAAAAACTTAGCTGGGCGTGGTGGCAGATGCCTGTAGTCCCAGCTACTCAGGAGGCTGAGGAAAGAGAATGGTGTGAACCCAGGAGGCGGAGCTTGCAGTGAGCAGAGATTGTGCCGCTGCACTACAGCCTGGGCGACAAAGCGAGACTCTGTCCCACTCCAAAAAAAAAAACCAGGTCCTATGGCAGATGGATCACTGAAAGATGTTAGCTTTATTATCATTATTTGTATTACTGTCATTATTATTTTCCTACTGTACACATTTACCCAAGCCACACTCCCACGCACGCGTGCGTGCGCGCGCACACACACACACACACACACTCCCGCCCTGCCTACTGTATCCTAGATGTCTTTCCTCCTCTCTGGGACCTCAGTAGAATCAAGTCTTCACTGCTTCTATAGGACTGCTCTGTCAAGTCTAGTCCCGAAGGCTCTCCCTTTTTGCTTCTCAACTCCAGCAGGAGTCAGCAGCACACTCCTAATCACTTAATTATCTTCTAATCATTTCCTGTGCATTATTTGATCTCTCTTCATTGGACTAAAACCCCTTCTGGGCAAAGGATCTAGGTCTTCCAGGGTTAGTTTTAAGCCTCTCCCTGAGACCAGCATCTAAGACCAAGGAATGTTTACACTAACCCACCTCTACTCAAAGGGTGGTCCTTGAACCAACAGCCATCAGCATCAGCTGATCTTCTCAGATATGCAGAATCTCAGGCCTCACCCTAGCCCCACTGAATCAGAACTGGCATTTTAACAAGATCTCAGGTGATTCATATATACACGAATGTTTGAGAAGCCTGTACTAAAGCACTTAGTAAATAACTGGTTAATAAACAGAGCTGGCCGCCCCTTCTCCTCTCCGCTCCTCACTTCACCAGGGCAGGAATCCGCCAGTGCAGCAGGGCAAACTGTTCACATCCTAGACTTCCTTGATTGCAAATTTGTTACAACAGCTTTCTGAGAGATGAAAGCCGAGTTTCTCAACACGTGCCTTTTTCTAACTAAACAAAAACATCTACGGACTAGGGTTGGCTCTGATGATGTGCCCGACTTTTCATCAAAAACTTCCCCCACAAGTGAATACTGACTGAACAGCACCAGCACCACCCACTTCATTACACCCACTTTACCAAAGGGAAAACTGAGGCCAAGAGAGGCTAAAGACACTGACTTAGTGGTTGGAAATCCTGGCACGCAAATTCTCGTATTGTTTCCTTTACGGTCTATCTCCCCTATCAGACCATCAGTGTCACAAGGGCATGGACTTGTCCATTTTGCCCACTGCTGCCTTGTTCATTACTAGCACAGTATCTAGCATATAGAAAAGAAGCTAATCAATAAATATGTATTGAATGGATCAATGACTGTCTCCATCATGGCAGCAGTCTCCCAGGATATTATCATACAAACTACTCCAATCACACGATACCCCTCAGCCCGCCCTTCCCCTCCAAGCCCATCTATGGAATGCTGCAGAACTTACACTATGAGATCAGAAAACTCCTCTTTATGTTCAACCTCCTTCCTCTCACGTCATTCTGCCTCTTGCTTTTATGTGAAAGTGGAGCTGTCCCCTAAATCACTGCTTCCTCTAAAAGAAAGATCTGTTCCCTTCTTGCAATGCATGTACCCAACTAAGGGACAAGAAATGGGCCTCTGTCCTTCTGGCTTCCAGCTGTGTCTCCTGGATCCTCCTGCCACTCTCTCTAATGAAGACCCCTGTTCCACTGTGGCTCGCCATCGTCCTCCCTGTCCTTGGCAACTACTGGTCACAGCTCTCATGCTTTTTTTTAAGCCAACAGGTTATAGTAATTTACTTCACATAAGAACAGCGCATTTCAGGCCTACGATTTCCATTTAATATCAACAAAAATAATCTGTATGGAAAACCCAAAAGCAATCATAGAACATAATATGCAAAGTGTGCAAATGTAATTTAAAATGCAAGTTATTCTATAGCATTAGCAAGGTAGAACGTCATAGATATTAAGGAATCCATCTCATTGTAGCTAATAATCTTTTTGCATGTATAGCCCATGCAAATGTACAAATTACAACTTAGTGTTGATGTTAAAATGTGTAACACATCCTCAGATCATTTGTTTGAAGATACTAAAATAATGTCATGTTTATATTTCATTATTTATGAAAGTCATCAGCTCATTTCTAAAGCTTCATAAAGCATTGCACTGATAACGTATGTGTAGCCAGGAGAAACTGTTCCCTGAACCTAAAAGGTGAAAGACATGCCAGGTGCAGTGGCTCATGCCTATAATCCCAACATTTGAGAAGGCAAAGGGGGAAGAATTGCTTGAGGCCAGGAGTTCAAGACCAGCCTGGGCAACATAGAGAGACCTACCGTCTCTAAAAAAATGTAAAGACTTTAGCTGGGCATGGTGGCATCTGCCTGTAGTCACAGCTACTCCGGAGGCTGAGGGAGGATGATCACTTGAGCAAAGGGTTTGAGGCTGCAGTGAACTAAAAATCACACCACTGCACTCCAGCCTGGGCAACAGAGTAAGACCCTATCTCTAAAAAATAGAAAATAAAAAAGCAAAAAAGGTGAAAGGCAATATACTATATTGCTACTGCAGATTAAAAAAAAAATTATATGTGTATGTGTGTGCATGTATGTGTGTACATACAATCCCCCATATCACACACAAGAAACCACCCATAATCCAAACCGGAGGTCATTTACTCCTCCCATTCTTGATAACTGTAATCTCCGCATGACCATTCTCACATTCTTCCTCCTCTCCACTCACTTCCATGATGAAAATGCCCATCCAAAATATCTGCCACTTCACATGAACGAGGTTCACATTCTAGGTCTTGTCATCACCCAAAGCAGCACAACCTGCATGGTTTCAAATGTCAATATCCCCCACAGTCCCCCACAATCCCGTTGCCAGCCCTCCAAGGCTACAATTGCACAGATTCTTTACTGTCATCATGATCCCCAATCCACTGCCCTTCTTTATCATACTCTCTATCCAGGTCTAGTTTTTTTTTTTTTTTTTTTTTGTATTCTCTCTTGTTCAGCGTAGATGCTGCCATGGTTCGTTAATCCCCTTCTGTAAGTACTCGCCCCTTCCTTGGCCCTTTTTTTTTTCAGATTGCAGTAGCCTGGGAAAATCCAACGCTTCAGATGAACGCAACCCTCCTTGCTCTTCACAGCTTTATGTGTGAAGCCAAATGGGGTAGGAAATCACACTCTCAGGCTGGCAGATATGTTTCAGTTAATCATTTCTGATTTCAAATGGGCAGTCAACTGCTCAGAAATGCTACTGCCTTTCTCTAGTAAACTCACTTCTCCAACCTCTGAGATACTTATTTCATACATTTTTTTCCTCAAACCTCTTCCTTCCTGAATGATAAATTTTAGGGGTATTCCAGGATTCAATGTGGGATCCACACTTTCTTTTTCTCCCTAGGTGAAAACCCCCATGCCAACAGCTTGCAAAACAATCTCCCGGCTGATGACTCCCATATTCCTCCCTGTAGCTCTGGCCTCTCTTCTTAGCTCCAGGTCCATGTGTACAATGACCTTCTTCCTATATACCCACTGGATAAATCCACATGCATCTCAGACCTCAACTCCTGATTTCCTCCTCCAAACCTGCTCCAGAAAGGGCAGCATCATTTACTCCATTGCTGAAGCCACATATATGGGAGCCATTCTCAATTCCTCACTCAAACAACTCATCTTGGGCAATCCATGCATTCTCCAATTCAGGCAAATTTCTGCTATTCCACGCCTCGCATACATCGTCCTCTCTCCATTCCACCTGCCACTATACGAATCGAAGCTACCATCACCCCATGCCCGTGGCTTCTGCATTAGCAGCCTCATTCAAACTCCACTTGAAATTACTCAGTGTTGGCCGGGCGCGGTGGCTCACGCCTGTAATCCCAGCACTTTGGGAGGCCAAGGCAGGTGGATCACGAGGTCAGGAGATCGAGACCATCCTGGCTAACATGGTGAAACTCCGTCTCTACTAAAAATACAAAAAATTAGCCAGGTGTGGTGGCAGGCACCTGTAGTCCCAGCTGCTCAGGAAGCTGAGGCAGGAGAATGGTGTGAATGCAGGAGGCAGAGCCTGTAGTGAGCTGAGATCACGCCACTATACTCCAGCCTGGGCAGCACAGCGAGACTCTGTCTCAAAAAGAAAAAAAAAAAAAAAAGAGGAAATTACTCAGTGTTTCTTATTAACTCTTAAATCCAAACTCTTTGCTCCACCTAGAAGCACCTGGCTTGACCTCGATCTCTCCGACCTCATCTCTGTCCACTCTCTCTGCTCTACTCCAGCCACACTGACCCCTTCACTTCTGGAATATGCCTCAGGGTCTTTGCAAGTGTGCTCTCTGTGCCTGAAATCCTTATGTTGGGCTCTTTGCTGGACTGCATCCTTATCCGTCTAGACTGGATCTTGAATGCTGTCAACTCAGAGAACTCTTCCCAGATAATCCTATGCCTCAGTAGCCCCCTCCCAGGCTTTGTCTATCATCATGCTGCGGTCGTTTCCTTCATAGTACTCATCAAATTTCTAAATTAAACAATTATTTGATTGATTACTTGCTTAATCGCTGCTGCGCCCACTAGATTTTAATCTCTACTTGGGCATAAACCATGACTACTTTATATTCAAGGTATATCCAGACACATGGGAAGCATTCAGTGAGTATCTGCTGAATGAATGAATGAATGAATGAATGAATGAACGAATGTGCCATCATCAGGCGGCCTGCAGTCACTCTCGTACTGCTCCAATAAACCCTTTTAAAACAAAAGTCCAGCAACTAGCTGTCTGACTGTACAACATCTGTAACATGAGAAATGGGATCCACACAGCATCCCACACAGGTCCCTGAGGCAATGGGGTACTGCCCCTCAGACACCCTCTCGTACATGTGAGGTCATTTGCAAAGTTCACTTTGGTAACTTTCTCTCCTTCTCCCTGCTGCATGGGAATGACCACACAGGAAGCAACTGGTGCCTCCCTCCGGGTCTGGGGCCACGCGAGCATCTCTGTAGAATTTCCTCCCTGAAGGTGATCCTCTGGCCTGTCAAACTGGCACTTCCTAATGGCACTTGGCCTTGGAGGCACTATTAAAAATCCATCATGTGAACTCTAATTTAAAAGCCACATACAATATGCTCTCAAACAAACATTGAAAACTTTGAGTTCACTATGTTGAAAGGACCACAAGGGTCCACTCCTGCCAACTCAGTTTGTCTTGATCCTGCTGTGAAGTCAAATTCTCTGGCTGCAGATAAACATGTACATTTGCTTTCGGAACCACTGGGGTGTCACAGATCAGGGCAGTGGCCCCCCTGAGGCATCCAACACAGTCCTCAACCACCCATTTTCATACAGCTCTGCAGTCAAGACACATTAGTTGTCACCTGAATTGTGCCCATCTTGTCTCTGTTATATAACAAGCAAACTCCAAGGCACAGTCTGCATTTCATATGGGCCTCACAGCATTTACAAAGCTCTGGGAGTCAGGAAACCTGGCCTCAAGCATCAGCTCTGCAGATACAAGCTGCAGGAGGCTGGCAACTGATTCGTTATCCTGGAGCCTCCCATCATTTTTCTGGGAAAGCCCATGGCAATATCAGGCACTCATCGTTGTTGCAAGGATTGCAAGAGATCAAATGAAATCCAAAATACGATTATCAAACAATATGAGAAGCTATGTAGTATTAATAGGACTAAAATAAATTGATTGACTATAGCTGTTCGACCAATCAAAATCTAAGGACAGTACAGACACTAGTGTTTGCTTGCTCTGATAACCACAAATCAGGTGTGAGGTGGGGAAGATGTGCTCTGATTCTGCCTCAAGGCTGTGTATCTTGGAAAAGGAAGAACTATTGAAAAAGGAAAGAATACTCTTACATCTACCAGAAGGGCGGGTGGGGGGGGAATGGAAAAAAAACTCCTCCAAACACATTATTCAATATGCTACTGCTCTTCTTGAAGGGACCATAACCATTTTTCAAAAGAGATTACCCCTGTGAAACAAATTATGTCTCAAAATTTAGCACCAGGAAATGATTCTCTCATGAAGAATCAATAGCCTTCCTTGGATAAGACAATGGCCACTCTTACAAAACTTACCTTATTCTCCATAGTTGACTTAAAAAAGGGGTTAAAAAAAATAGGAGACATTAATCTTTTTTTTTTTTTCTTTCTTTTTTTGAGATGGAGTCTTGCTCTGTCGCCCAGGCTGGAGTGCAGTGGCACGATCTCGGTTCACTGAAAGCTCCACCTCCCGGGTTCAGGCAATTCTCCTGACTCAGCCTCCGGAGTAGCTGGGATTACAGGCGCGTGCCACCACACCCAGCTAATTTTTGTATTTTTAGTAGAGATGGGGTTTCACCATGTTGGCCAGGCTGGTCTTGAACTCCTGACCTCAGGTGATCCGTCCCCCTCAGCCTCCCAAAGTGCTCGGATTACAGGTGTCAGCCACCATGCCCAGCCAGATGTTAATCTTAATATTTTATTTAACCTAGTATACTTAATATATTAGCATGTTAACATGTAATCAATATAAAGCATTACTAATGAGACGATTTAGTTCTTTTTCTCATCTCGGTCTTCAAATACAGAGTGCATCTTATCATCGACAGCACATCTCAGTTTGAAGCAGCCATGTTTCAAGTGCTTAAGAGCCACATGGGCTAATGGCCACGGTGCTGGACTGTGCAGGTTTCAGTATTTTCTAAACCTTTACATCAGACTGAGAATGGAGTTGAGGCAGAGAGCCCAGGAAGCTTTGCCGTAATACAGGCTGGATAAATAGCAGCAGGAGTTAGTGGCAGCAGAACTATAGAGAACCGGATTTAACTGGATGTGACAGTGCTTAGGAAAGAAGAACACATTTATTGGGCAACTAGGATACCCAGGTACCATACTGACACCTTCACATGGCCTTAATTCACTCAGCTTTTACAATCCATCTGTGAGACTCCACTTAACAGAGAAGGGCACTGAGGTTCAAAGAGGTTAAGTGGCTTAGGTCCCACAGCTGTAAGAGAGGCACTGGAAATAACCCCAAGATTTCCGGCTTCAAATTGAATGTGCTTCTCTCAATATGGTAGCAAAGGCCTCCAAAATCGGATCCCTGTCGACCTCACCTTTCCAGCTTCATACCCTGGCATGGTCCAAACCACACCTTCTAATCCAGGAACACCACATGGGCAAAGCTGCTATGTGGCCTCACACTTCTCTGCCTTTCCACCTGCTGCCTCTTTTAACTGCTAGACTTTCCCACATCAACTCTGCTTTTCCCCATGGGGAGACTCTAAGTCAGTGGTTCTCAATAGGGGGTAATTTACCCCCAGGGGACATTTGGCAATGTGGAGACAATTTTGATTATTAAGACTGGGGAGTTGGCCGGGCGCAGTGGCTCATGCCTGTAATCCCAGCACTTTGGAAGGCTGAGGTGGGCAGAACACCTGAGATCAGGAGTTCGAGACCAGCCTGGCCAACACGGTGAAACCCCATCTCTACTAAAAAAATACAAAAATTAGCTGGTATGGTGGCACGTGCCTGTAATCCCAGCTACTCGGGAGGCTGAGGCAGGAGAGTCACTTGAACCCAGGAGGCGGAGGTTGCAGGGAGCCGAGATCACACCACTGCACTCCAGCCTGGGTGACAGAACAAGTCGCTGTCTTAAAAAAAAAAAAAAAAAAAAAAGACTCGGGAGGGTGGGATGCTACCAGCATCGGGTGGGTCAAGGTCAGGAATGCTAATGAACATCTTACAAGGCACAGGACAGTCCCACAACAAAGAAGGATTATGCCCCAAATGACAATAAGGCTGAGACTGAGAAACCCTGGTTTAAGGCAAGCACTTCTTCAGAGAGGACCCTTCCCTCACTGAAAGGTTCCAAGGATGTTTCAACCAAGCACATGCACAAAAGATGACCTGCAAATTCACTGTGGTCATCTTTATCTTTTCCTCCAGAGTCATCTCCCTTGGCTTGGGGAAGTGAAGTGCATTGATCTGCATCCCAACGAGTTTTCTTAATTTCCACCCTTTGTATTGTTCCACACAATCTGGATTGTGCTTTAAAAGGGCAGGAACTCAAGTTTAATTGAGCCACAGGCAGGCAGGTGGTGTGGACATTACTTCTAGCATAGAGATCTCTCTGGGGTGATACAGGTACAGAAGCAAATGGGAGGAAAGAATCGAGAGTAATCAAAATTTTCCACTTACAATATTAACCTCTTTCAACAATGCATTGCCAAAGAGATCTTTAATGCAAATTTATCTTTCCTGAGGATACACATTCTTCCCGGGGTCAGACTACAGCTTCAGGAAGGCTGATTTTTATGTTTTTCTTCTGAATGTTAAATCAGCCCTTAATCACATCCATGAGACTACCTATGAAGCCCTGCCTTGGAGTATTTCGATCTTTGTTCTGATTTTCATTCTGGAAACAGACGATGTAAGCAGGCAGGCCTCACATTTTCATTCTGCTTAAGCAAATACACATAAGCGTTTCACAAGGACCAATACTGGGAAATGCACTTCGGCATTCCTTAGTGTTGAAGGGTCCTGACTTGTCTAACGTGCAGTGTATTGTTCCTCGAAGTTCCAAGGCTTAGGGAGATTTCACACAAATATCTCTGGTGCCAAATGATAGACGGAAGACAGCTATTGCTTTACCTTTTCTCCACCCTTTGCCATTCACTACAGTCCACAAGGCACCTACTGACTGGGGTACATGCTAGGCCAGGTCCAGGGCTGGAGAATGGGGATGCAGAGATGGACAGGACATGGGCCCCTGCTCTTGAGGGGCCTCAAGAGAGTGTACAGGACAGTCAGGCAGACACAAACACCACAAACATGAACATAAGTCGGGAGCCAGGGACACATGATTCTCACGAAAAAATGAGCTGAGCCAGAAGATGGCACAATTTCAAAAGAGTGAGAAGGAGAGAGAAGTCACTCCTGGCAGAAAGAACCATTAGAAAAAATGAAAGGCTGGAACCACACAGTGTGGCAACCAACCACTCCTTCCAGAAGAAAAGGTACAGAGAACACTCAGATAATGGGACTGGGACAGGACTTGAATGCTCAGTGAAGGAGAATTTGAACTTCCTTCCACAGCCCCTAGGGAGCCACTCGAGATTTCCGAGCAGGAATGATGGGATCTGTGCTTAAGACAATCAATGGCCAGGCGTCGTGGCTCACACCTGTAATCCCAGCACTTCGGGAGGCTGAGATTGGATGATCCCTTGAGCCTAGGAGTTCAAGACCAGCCTGGGCTACAACATGAGACCTCATCTCTACATAAAAAGCATTTTTTAAATTAGCCAGGTGTGGTGCCACATGCCTGCAGTCCCAGCTACTTGAGAGGCCAAGGTGGAAGGATCTCTTGAGCCCAAGAGGTCAAGGCTGCAGTGAGCCATGATGGTACCACTGCACTCCAGTCTGGACAACAGAGAGGGAGGGAGGGGGAGGGGGAGGGGGAGGGGAAGGGGAAGGGGAAGGGAAGGCAGGCGAAGGGAAGGCAGGTGAAGGGAGGGAGGAAGGAAGGACTAATGACCTTGAAGCCGAGCACAAGAAGGCCTTGTTTAGGTGGAGGCCCAAAGGCCAATGTGAAACTTTCTTCTGAGATGCCCTGCTGGGTGCCCTCCCAACAGTCATGCCCCTGTTTTGAGGGGCTTTCCTTGTTAACACATTGCAGATTCAGTCACATACGGTAACACTATGCTGAGGAGTGGGGCCTCTAGCTGCAGGGGATAAACCATGACTGGTCTCATGCTTTAGAGCAACATCTCCTTTGCCCAGAATTGGTTCAGGGATGGCCTGTGACACAGTTCTAGTTATGAGGTGCAATGAAAGGAGAAGTCATCAAAGTGTCACCAAAGCCACTACAGGAGGAAGGGAGTCAGGAAAGAAATTCTTTTAGACAGATGGAAACATGAGTTGCCTCAGGTCATAGAAAAAGTCTCTATAAGGATAAAGCACAGGGACTCTTGATTCCAAGAACCTTGAAATGTACCGTGTGATGGTTTCCAACAGTAATGCCCTTTAACCCTTGTTTCAAGGTACCCCCCGATTTGAGCCACATAAATATCCTTGTAGTGAGATGGGCTTTTTCTTTTTATTGCAGCGAAATACACATAACATAAAATTAACCACTTTAACAAGTACAATTCATGGCATTTAGTACATTCACGATGTTGAGCAACCACTCCTTTATCTAATTCTAAAACATTTCCATCAATCTGAAAAAAAAACCAGTCACCTCCCATTTTCCCTTACTCCTCGTCCCTGGCAACCAACGTCTGCTTTCTGCCTCTATAGAGTTAGCAGCTCTGTATATTCCATGTACGTGGGATCATTCAACATATGGCCTTTTGTGTCTGGTTCCTCTCACTCAGCACCATGTGCCCAAGGTTTATCCGTGTGGTAGCGCATGTCAGCACAGCATCCTTTTTTTTTTTTTTTTTTTGAAAGAGTCTCGCTCTGTCGCCCAGACTGGAGTGCAGTGGTGCAATCTCGGCTCACTGCACCCTCCGCCTCCTGAGTTCAAGCAATTCTCCTGCCTCAGCCTCCCCAGTAGCTGGGATTACAGGCACCTGCCACCACGCCCAGCTGATTTTTGTATTTTTAGTAGAGATGGGGTTTCCCCATGTTGGCCAGGCTGGTCTCGAACTCTCGACCTCAGGTGATCCACCCACCTTGGCCTCCCCAAAGTGCTGGGATTACCAGCCTGAGCCACCGCACCCGGCCTAGCATCCTGTTTTACAGCTGATTAATAGTCCATTGCATGGATAGGCCACATTTTGTTTATCCATTCATCAGGTGATGCTATGTTTGGTATGCTTTTACTTTGGGCCACCATGAATAGTTTTGCTACAAACATTTGTGTGTAAGTACTTGTTTGAGAAGAATGCCTCTTCTTAAGGTTACCTAAATCTCTTCGCTCTGCATACATGGGATTTATCTTTGTTATTATTAATGATTCTAAATTTCTAGAACCTAGCACATAAGGAGCTCAAGGAATGGTGGTTATTTCATTATATATGTCTGGCTCTATGGTGGGTGCTTAATCCACCCCAAACTCCTAATATTTGTCTATCATTATTCCACCCATCATTGTACACATCAGACAACCACAGCTCAGGGTAGGTTAAATAATATGCCATACATTACACACAATAGTATGGAGCGGAACCAGGAAGTACCTAGCTTGTAATTTGGCACCCAGCAGCTCTACAGTGAGAAGTAATCAAGTTCCTAGTGACAATTTGATCATTTTAAAACAAAAGGCCAGGCATGGTAGCTCATGCCTGTAATCTCAGGACTCTGGGAGGCGGAGGTGGGTGGATCACCAGCAGTCAAGAGTTGGAGACCAGCCTGTCCAACATAGTGATACCCCATCTCTACTAAAAATACAAAAATAGCCAGATGTGGAGGTGTGGTGGCATGTGCCGTAATCCCAGTTACTTGGGAGGCTGAGGCAGCAGAATCACTTGAACCCGGGAGGCGGAGGTTGCAGTGAGCCAAGATCGCGTGACTGCACTCTGGCCTAGGCAACAAGAGCAAAACTCTGTCTCAAAAAAATTAAATTAAAAAAAAAAAAAAAAAAGAACTAGGGGGTGGTAAGAAGGTACAGTCTACTGTATCTTCCTCTCCTAATTCTACTTTCAGGGTATAGAATGCTCACTGGGCTATTGTATCAGTTTGCCAGGGCTGCTATAACAACAGTGCTACAAATTGGGTGGCTTAAAACAGCAGCAATTTGTCTCACAGTTCTGTGGGCTAGAAGTTCAAGATCATGGTGTGAACAGGGCATGCTCACTCTCAAGGCGCTGGGGAAAGATCTGTTCCAGGCCTCTCTCCTAGCTCCTGGTAGGACCTTAGCTTGTGGCAACACAACTCCAACCTTCACGCGACATTCTGCCTGTGTGCACATCTGTGTCCAAACTTCCCCTGTTACAAGGACACTGGTTATAATGGATTAAGGACCCAAGTGGCTCCAGTATGACCTCAACTAATTTCATCTGCAACAACCCAATTTCCACATAAGGTCACATTCTGAGGCACTGAGGGTTGGAACTTCAACATATGAATTCTGGAGAGAGAATTCAACCCATAACAGTTACCTGCACCATCGAGTAAAAGACATGAGTAAACCACTGTGAGACAGAGTCAAAAAGAGGCATTTCAGTTCCACGGGGTCAGTGATACCCAGTCCCCAGCAGCCCCTGTCGAAGAGCAGCGGGGCTGACTCCAGGCAACTGGAGGATGGACAGCACAGCCTTGACAGCTGCCACAGGCCTCAACATTCTGAATGGTGTGAAAGAAGCAGCATGAAGCCAAGCTTTAGGAAATCTCAGTCAGCAACTGACTCTGACCCTGATGAACACAGCCTCTCTGAATTTCAGCATCCAAATTAAAATAACTGTGGGTTCAGTAACTGATCTCTAACATCTAACACACAACATCTGCTTATCCATTCCAAAATCCATCAGGAGACATAAATCCCTCCTCTGCAGCAGTGCAAAACTATTTAGGGCTTAGAACAATTTCTTGCTTTCCTTGCTGCAGCTAAGAACTTTTAGCTAATGTTCTTGCAACCTTCAAAGTTACAGAGTAAGTCTCAGGCATCCCGGCCTCAATACAAAATCAAATTGTTCAAATACATCTCACTCACACAACACATCAGACAGATGTAGCACACAGAGTAAACACTCTGGTTAATAAGTGCTAGGTCATTAGTTGTGGGGCTGTCAGTAGAACCCAATAACTGTGATAGCACACAAAGCTGCCCCCGTCTTAGAAGTCAAGCTAAATGCTTTCCATTTTTATCACCCAATTCATAACCTTGTTGTCTGGCTTTAAGAATCAATAGCTTGGTGGTTTTGGTATCCAATAAATTTGTCTTAGTTTGGACGTTTTTCATTTCCCATGCCACTTGAAGAGAGCAAGGTACGGTAAATTGCTCTTCTCACAGCATTTGTTTTTCCAAATCTATAATTTCACACTGACGGCCAGGTGCAGTGGCTCACGCCTGTAATCCCAGCACTTTGGGAGGCCAAGATGGGTAGATCACCTGAGGTCAGGAGTTCAAGACCAGCCTGGCCAACATGGGGTGAAACCCTATCTCTACTAAAAATACAAAAATTAGCCAGGCATGGTGGTGGGTGCCTGTAATCCCAGCTATTCGGGAGGGTGAGGCAGGAGAATCACTTGAACCTGGGAGGTGGAGGTTGCAGTGAGCCAAGATTGCGCCACTGCATTCCAGCCTGGGCAACAGAACGAGACTCTGCCTTAAAAAAAAAATCACACTGACGTGTTCCAGAAACTAGTGAAAGCAAAGAGGAAAGAATGCAGACAGCAGAAGCCCCATCCAAAGACCAAGGCAGCTTCCAACTATGATCACTTAGGACAATTCACTGAACAAGTTCCATATGAGCAAATGTCAACTGGTCTACCCCAGGGTGACCCATCACTCACCTAGCAAATAATACTTATCTAGCACTTAGTATGTGCCAAACCCCGTGCTAAGTAATTTACGTAAGTGACCGCATTAGTCCATAAATGCCACTGCTTTATGCACACACACAAATAGATACACATAAGATATTTATTTCTATATTTAAATAGTACACTGATAAAAATAGAAAGCAATGCCAGCTCCGTGGATAACAGAAAGCAGCAAGAGACTGAAAGAACCGGCACATGGTAAAAGAAAGTCAATGTGTGTGTGTGTGTGTGTGTGTGTGTGTGTGTGTGTGTGTGTGTCTGTGTGTGTGTGTGTGTGTGTGTATATATATATATATATATATATATACACACACACACACACACACACACACACATACAGACAGACTCAAGATCACTGAATTTAAGCCTGAAAGAGAGCTTGGGGAGGAGGTAGTTCTCTAATACAATGTAAATTATCTGCATGGGGAAAATGAGGCTCATACAAAGAATTGGCATATCCAGAGTTAGCCAGAGGGCAAAGGATAGAATTAAGTCTGGAGTCGAGTTCTTGTTTTGGGTTCTGCTGTTTGTTTTATCCTCCTCCTTCTCAAATCAACTATTTTTTAAAATGTTGAAAGCACTAAAATATGGCAAGGTTCATGACTGCGAAGCATTTAAGACGGGAGGGAGAGTAACCCCTACCCTTTATGTCTCTCCCAGTCCAAATCCACAGAGACAGAACATGGTTATCAGGAGCTGGGAGAAGAGGAGAGTGGCAGTGACTGATAATGCATATGGGGTTTCTTTTGGGAGTGAGGAAAATGTTCTGGAATTAGTTGTGACAATCACACAACCTTGTGAAAATACTAAAAACCACTGAATTGCACATTATATGAATTGTACATTTTAAACACACATTTAAATGTGTTGTTGTTTTTTTACATCAGTGACACAAGAACAATGAAGAGTCAGGGCTTCATCACACAGATTAGCCACTACCAAAATAAAGAATCAAATTGGGCCGGGCGTGGTGGCTCATGCATGTAATCCCAGCACTTTGGGAGGCCGAGGCGGGCGCATCACGAGGTCAGGAGATCGAGACCATCCTGGCTAACATGGTGAAACCCCATCTCTACTAAAAATACAAAAATTAGCTGGGCACGGTGGTGCGTGCCTGTAATCCCAGCTACTCGGGAGGCTGAGGCAGGAGAATCACTTGAACCTGGGAGGTGGAGGTTGCAGTGAGCCAACATCACGCCACTGCACTCCAGCCTGGCAACAGAGTGAGACTCCGCCTCCCAAAAAACAAAACCAAACAAAAAACAGAATCAAGTTTAAAAAAAAGAGAGAGAGAGGGAGTGTTCCACTCATCACACCCTTATTTTTCCTGAGACATTTCCAGACCATAGCGTGTCAGGCCATACACTGCAGTGCTTCAGCCTGATTTAATCAGCACTGTAATGCTGTGACACAAATGCTATGGTACTCAATTTACAGACGAAAAGACTAAGTATCCAAAAGGTCAGGAGATTCCCTCAAGATGATATAAAGGGCCAAAAGCTTGTCTTCTAGGTCTCCTATCACAGCACTTAGCAAAACATGTTAATCCACTGGATCTGCTTCTCTCTTATCAGAGTGATGAGAG
Source organism: Pongo abelii (assembly GCF_028885655.2). Classification (NCBI taxonomy): domain Eukaryota; kingdom Metazoa; phylum Chordata; class Mammalia; order Primates; family Hominidae; genus Pongo; species Pongo abelii. Next base: position 40,312,383 of record NC_085929.1, read on the forward strand.
TCCCTTTGAGCACTATGTTTCTTCAGAAAAAAAAAAAAAAAAATTGCAAGAGCAGTTTGAGATTATAGCCAAATCATGGGAAAAGGGACTAGAAGGCTGAGATATTTAAAAATTTGTTTGGGAGGCTGAGGCGGTGGATTATCTGAGGTCAGGAGTTGGAGATCGGCCTGGCCAATGTGGCAAAACCCCATCTCTACTAAAAATGCAAAAATTAGCTGGGCATGGTGGCAGGCGCCTGTAATCCCAGCTACTTGGGAGGCTGTGGCAACAGAATCGCTTGAACCTCGGAAGCGGAGGTTGCAGTGAGCTGAGATCATGCTATTTCACTCCAGCCTGGGCAACAGAGCGAAACTCCATCTCAAAACACACAAATTTGTATGGAGAGTTATCAAGAAAGGAAGAAGAGGTGTGTACTAAAAGTACTCTCCAGACAGAAGAGCAGTGTTTTGTTGTTATTGTTGTTGTTGTTGATTTAATCAAACAAGTATCCATTGTGGCCTACTATATATGAGAAATTGCTTGCAACCCAGCCAAGGATATGGTCTCAGGACAAGAGAATGGCAGTGCTGGTGCCACTGCATGATTCTGACAATCACTGAGGCAGAACAGGCTCTAACTTCCCTGGTGGTTATTGACCACCAGGCTCTACTGGAAGTAGTGGGCGGTAGAGGGAGATTAGAGTGGTCTTTCACCAATGGGCTCTAAAGAGGACCTATGTGTTTAAAAGGAGCTTCCAAGTTGGTAAAGCCAATCAATTCTGAATCACTAAGACAATCTCTCTCTTTCTTCTTTTTCCCCTTTTAGTGCATGGCAGATCCAAGATTACCTCCAATCCATCCTTCAGAGACCTCCTCTTTGGTAAAATCAACTCGGACTCCTCTGAGCTCTCACTAGACTCTGCTTAATTAGAATGCCTTTTCGTTTCGTTTTGTTTAACAACTGCAACAATTGCTCTCTGCTAATGAATAAACCAATAACATTACGACTTGCAGTAGTATTTTCTATCATATACTGAGCAGTATCTTTCTGCAATGCCAAGCTCTACATACATGAGTGCTTCACATATGTTGTCTTACTAAAATCTAACCCTGTAAATTAGGTAATACTATCCCCAATGTATAGAAGAGGAAATAAAGCAATTTGCTCAAAGTCACAAGCCAGTAAATGATGGAACAAAAATATAAACCCAGCAATCTAACTCCAGAATGTCTTTATTTGTCACCATATGGCCTGTGTATAGCGTGGGAGCTCCTGGAAGTTAACTAAAGAACTACTAACTTCTCGCTTAAATTTGAGGGAGCAAAAATGGAAGGTAAGGATTTCTAGTGCCCTAATTCACTTTTTAAACCAGTTCAGAGTTTAGGTGCTCCAGTGCAAGATCAATAATGTATTGAAAAGTTAAAATAAAGTGGCATTCTACCCTCAAAGAAGTCTGTCCTGCTTTCAGGAGACAGTTACAGGTACTAACATGCACAAAATGAATCTTTATTTATATATACACACACAGAGTTTATATTTGTACATAAACAATACGTATACCGTATATTCATACAGTATGTATACTGTATAGTATATATACATACACACATACACATATGTATATACACATATGTGTATAATGTACACACATAGACACAGTTTATATTTGTACATATTTATACTATATTTGTACAGCATATATACTGTATATTATATATGTGTGTATATACATATAGGTATACACACACGTGTATACATATGTGTATGTGTATATGCATGTGTATACATACATATGTGTATATATGCATATGTGCATGTGTATATATGCATATATACATGGGCATATGTGTATATATACGTATATATGTGTATATATATACACACACACACCCCACTTAAGTTAGTCATCCATTTTACGAATTAGAAAACTGAAGTATTCAGATGTTACACAACTCATAAAGTTACTTGATGAGTAACGGGTGAACAGTATCTCACCCCAGGCCTGCCTGTTTCACATCCCGCACTCTTTCTAACACCCTAACCAATTAATACCAGAGTGGCTAGTGTGAATCAGCTACCCTAGGCTAACAATGCACAACATGAAAGGAATCAAGACAGGAAGAAACCCAGTGCCTGGTTTCTACAGACCTCTGACAAGTTTAAAAAAGAAACAAACAAAACTGTAAAACCCATGTGTAGTGATCACAGGGACAATTGGACGGGAAAAAAACATAATTTGTTCGTTTACAAATACTTTTAAGCTGTTTGTCAAACAAAATGAGTTTGTCTGCCAGATGAGATCTCAATTTTCTAAGTTCATTAGCAGCTGATGAACAGAAAGGGTCACCTGGTGATTTCATAATTTGGCCCTGAATCTTGTCAAAGCCACTTAAAAAAAAAAATTCCAAGCTGTCAAGAGAGAAAGGAAATGCCATTTTATCTAATTTGTGCACTATTTCTGTGCAAACAAGGGGTAGATATTTAGACATGCTGTATTAAGTTGCCACAAGCAGGGCAGGGTGGTAAAAAAATAAAAAGGAGACGCGGCAGGACTGTTTAAAATGCACAGTATCAGAAGCCATAGGCAGCACTAAATTGCCTGGAGGCCAAGTCTGACAGCATTTTTATTATTTTTATTTTTTTAATCCTGTAGGTAGCAAAAACATGCTTCTAAATTACAAAAATTCCTCAAGAAGTCCATTGTCTTTTGGGCATAAGTAGGGCACAGTATTCAAGTGCTGGGAAGACAGGGAAGGTGGCTTTCAAAGTTCTAATAAGGCCCTTGTTAGAAGAAAAAGGCTCTTATTTTTACTATACATTCATTTTACACTGCAAAGGAGCATCTAAGTTCTTATTCAAGCATATTAATTGGAAAAAAGCGTCCCCAATATATTCTCTCCAAATTGCTCCACCAGGAGCTATCAAGGTGAGATTCAATATTGCTACTCTCAGCCAAAAGGCACTTCTCTTTTGAGGAATTAATTAGATTTGGTCCCTGGAATTCCATCTCAGCCTCTCCAAAGCTGAGAGAGGTTACCTGGGAAAGGGTGGACTCTTCTCTCCAAGAGATAGGAAACAGTACAAAATATTCCAACCTTATAAAGAGGTGCCCCAGAAGGAGGCTGGGGACCTCTCTCTCTCCCTACTCCCTCCAGAGGGTCTCTGAGAATTCTCCTCCCTTCAGAGCCTCCCCTCCTGAGGGGGTCCCTTGGCATTTCCCTCAGGTCTCACTCAGCTTAATTCTCACATCCTCGAAGAGCCTTCCTCAGTACCAAATACCTGTTCTGCTTATAACACCATTACAACTTAACAGTAAGATAGGCTGGGCACAGTGGCTCACGCCTGTAATCCCAGCACTTTGGGAGGCCAAGGTGGGCGGATCACCAGGTCAGGAGATCGAGACCAGCATGGCCAATATAGTGAAACTCTGTCTCTACTAAAAAATACAAAAATTAGTCAGGCATCGTGGCGCCTGCGTGTAGTCCCAGCTACTCGGGAGGCTGAGGCAGGAGAATCACTGGAATCTGGGAAGCGGAGGTTGCAGTGAGGCGAGATTGTGCCACTGTGCTCCAGCCTGGGTGACAGAGCGAGACTCCATCTCAAAAAAAAAAAAAAAAGTAAGATAATGGTACACACACACTGTAATGGGTCTTCCCTCTCAGAATGTTTTGCTTCATTCCAAGTTAAGTGAACGGCATGCTCTACTTCCACCTAACAGCTGGTATTATCTTCTACCCAATTTTAAGCAGGAACTAGAGAAGATCTTTGAGACTTCTGATTTGCTGGTTAACCTAAACCTCTGGAGAAGCACTGGAGAGGCAAGTTTTACAGAATATGGGGCACTAGTTAGACTGGTGACCTTATTCCCAGTGGTGATGTTATTGTCCATGGCAATAAGTGAGTGCACTGATCAGGACATTTTCCCTACGCTCCTCCTAACAAGACAGGATCTTCATGGGTGATATCTCAATATTGTTCTGAAACAGCTTTTAATTTCCAGAATTTCAGATTTCCACATTTGACACCTGATATAAAATAATATTTCAAAAGCAAATAAAGGTGATTTTATGACCAGTCCTGCCTCCAAACTATCTTCCTTCCAAGTCAACTCCAAAGTCTTCTTCCAGACCCCATTCACCGCAGGCTTCCTGCATGAAGCCCTTCCCAATATGTTGCACTCAGCTCAATCAGAATGAGAAAAATCAAATATTTAAGTCAGCCTTAAAAATCTTCATCTCTCAGTTCAAAAGGACTTAGTGAGAAAGTTACCCCCTCCCTTGACAATTCTTCTAATGCATTCCAGGCAAGTCTCAATACACTGTTACTGTGTCCTTACAGCCCTTCAACACTTGGTAAGAAGGAACTGAGAGTTTCCATTCAGATAGCTTTTGGCTAGTAGCAGCATCTAGCTAGACTTGAACATGGTTTAGTTTCTTTGGTTCCCTGCTATTTATAGAGAATGACATAAACTTCTTAATATCTTAAATGTATTTAAGTAAATAACAAGGTCTTAAGAAGATGTGGCCAAACACTATAAAGGGATATGAGCAGGACAGAGTTCATGAAACCCTGCCCAGTAAAGTCCAGGAGGCCAGGGACCAAGCATCCAGCTGGTTCTCAGCTATGTCCACCATACTTGGTATTATTTGTTGGCTGTGTCCTCAACCAAATCTTACCTTGAATTGTAATAATCCCCACATGTCACAGGCAGGGCCAGGTGGAGATAACTGAATCATGGGGTCAGTTTTCCCCATACTGTTCTCATGGTAGTGAATAAGTTTCATGAGATCTGATGGTTTCATAAAAAAGGGTGTTCCCCTGCACAAGTTTTCTTGCCCACTGCCATGTAAGACGTGCCTTTGCTTCTCCTTTGCCTTCCCAGCCATGTGTAATTGTGAGTCCATTAAACTTATTTCCCTTATAAATTACCCAGTCTTGGGTGTATCTTTATTAGCAGTGTGAGAACAGATGAATACAGTTAATTGGTATCAGAAGTGGGGTGCTGCAATAAAGACACCCAAAAATGTGGAAAGAACTTTGGAACTGAGTAACAGGTAGAGGTTGGAACAGTTTGGAGGGCTCAAAAGAGGACAGGAAGATGTGGGAAAGTTTTGAACTTCCTAGAGACTTGTTGCATGGCTTGGACCAAAATGCTGATAGTGATATGGACAATGAAGTCCAGGGTGAGGTGGTCTCAGATGGAGATAAAGAACTTCTTGGGAACTGGAATAAAGGTGACTCTTGCTAGGTTTTAGCAAAAAGACTGGTGACATTTTGCCCCTGCCCTAGAGATTTGTAGAAACTCGAACTTGAGAGAGATGATTGACAGAGATGATTTAGGGCATCTGGCAGAAGAAATTTCTAAACAGCAGTGTTCAAGAGGTGACTTGGGTGTTGCTAAAAGCATTCAGTTTTAAGTATTCACAAAGATATGGTTTGGAATTGGAACTTACGTTTAAAAGAGAAGCAAAGCATAAAAGTTTTGAAAATGTGCAGCCTGATATGCAATAGAAGAGAAAAACCCATTTTCTGAGAAGAAATTCAAGCCTGCTGCATAAACTTGCATAAGTAATGAGGAGCCAAATGTTAATTGTCAAGACAATGAGGAAAACGTCTCCAGGGCATGTCAAAGGTCTTCACAGCAGCCCCTCACATCACAGGCTTGGAGGCCTAGGAGGAAAAAATGGTTTCGTGGGTTGGGCCCAGGGCCTTGCTGCTTTCTGCAGTCTCAGGACTTGGTGCCCTGTGTCCCAGCCGTGGCTAAGAGGAGCCAACATAGAGCTCAGGCCATTGCTTCAGAGGGTGCAAGGCTGAAGCCTTGGTGGCTTCCACATGCTGTTGGGCCTGGGGGTAAAGAGAAGTCAATAATTGAGATTTGGGAACCCCTGCCTGGATTTCAGAGGATGTATGGAAATGCCTGGATGTCCAGGCAGATGTCTGCTACAGGGGCAGAGCCCTCACAGAGAAGCTCTGCTAGGACAGTGTGGAATGGAAATCTGGGGTTGGATCCCCCACACAGAGTGCCCACTGGGGCACTGCCTAGTGGAGCTGTGAGAAGAGGGCCACTGTCCTTTAGACCCTAGAATGACAGATCCAGCAACAGCTTGCACCAAGCCTCAGGCACTCAACACCAGCCTGTGAAAGCAGCCAGGATGAGGGCTGTACCCTGCAAAGCCACAGGGGCAGAGCTACCCAACTCCATGGGAGCCCACCTCTTGCATCAGCATGACCTAGAGGATGTGAGACATGGAATGAAAGGAAATCACTTTGGAGCTTTAAGATTTAACTGCCCCATAGGATTTTTACACAGGGCCTGTAGTTCCTTCATTTTCGCCAATGTCTCCAATTTGGAATGGGTATTTTTACCCAAGCCCTGTACTCGCATTGTATCTAGGAAGTAACTAACTTGGTTTTGATTTTACAGGCTTATAGGTGGAAGAGACTTGCCTTGTCTCAGATGAGACTTTGGACTGCGGACTTTTGAGTTAATGCTGAAATGTGTTGAGACTTTGGGGGACTGTTGGGAAGGCACAATTGGTTTTGAAATGAGAGAACACGAGATTTGGGAAGGGCCAAGGGCAGAATGATATGGTTTGGCTGTGTCCCCAAAACTCCCCTTGAATTGTAATAATCCCCACATGTCAAGGGCAGGGCTAGCTGGAGATAAATGAATCATGGGGGTTTCCCCCATACTGTTTTCATGGTAGTGAGTAAGTCTTATGAGATCTGAGAATTTTATAAATGGGAGTTCCCCTGCACAATCTCTCTTTCCTGCCACCATGTAAGACATGACTTTGCTGGTCATTCACCTTCTGCCATGATTGTGAGGCCTGCCCAGCCATGTGAACTGTGTGAGTCCATTAAACTTTTTCCTTTATAAATTACCCACTGTCCAGTATGTATTTATTAGCAGCGTGAGAACATGCTAATACACCTGGCATAGCAACTGACATCCAGTAGCCCCTCAATAACTATTGTGAAGGGAAACTGGCCTACACTGAATCATCCAAGGATACAACAGGAATTTAAACCAATATTTTTTTTCTCTAAGTCCAAAATATTATTAACTCTAGAACTCTACACTCAACTACTTCAAAAGCCAATATATATTTGTTAAGTGAATAAAAGAAAACTAAGATGGTTCTTTTCCTTGAGGTATTTATACCTCAACAGAAATACTTACAATTCATACTGCTCAGAGATTTCCATCTATCTTTTTGCCTTCAGATATATGATGAAAGACCAGGCTATGCCTCTCCGGAAGCTGACCAAAGTTTAAGTGTATCTTACCTGTCACAAAGATTGAAAAACTCCTCAACCAGAGCATCTACTAATCTGACATGCCAACTTCTCAAGTTCTGCAAAATATAAGATATAACTGACAGGGACATCTAAAAGCTCTTTTGAATTTTGTTTTCACAGCAATACATACCCAGAATATTTATTTAGATAACTTCAGAAGTTTCAATCCTCTTTTTATTTTGTTTTTGCTTTAAAAGGCCCACAAGCACATATCCTTTCAAGGTGAACACCAGGTAAATTCTACCAAAAACAACGGCAGTAACTTTTCATTTTACCTACCACAAACACAGATTTCTTAAGAGAACATAAAGGATAGATGGTCTGTTTTATAACTTGTACTAGTTAAAAAGAAAAGCCTTCTAAATGAAGAATGAAAACTTTATAAGTAAATGAGAAAAGCTCATGAGTGAGATAAATCGTTAAAATTAAAATGTCTTTGTGCTGTACACTGGAAAGGCTGTAGCCACCTTTAAACTTTCCCCAGGCAGTTTAGGAACGGTGAGCATGTCTGCGCAGTATCATTATGGCTGGCCAAAAAAATTAAAAAAGAAGAACAAAGAGCAGTCTGAAGAATTAAAAAAGCATGATCCTTTGGGGCCATATACCCTAGCAGTAAACTTTTCTGCACAACTCAGTAATTTCCATGTATTACAATACGGCACAAAGGGGAACTGAGTCATATTACAAAAAAAAATTAATTATTTTCAGTCTTTTCTGTTTGCAAAGGAAGAAAAATACTAGTTTAGAAAATTTTCCACAAAATCATTATGCCTCTTTGGTTTCATTTTGTGTTTAGACATGTTGCTGCCCAAAGGGAAAAGTGCCACTTCGTCTGAAAATTCATTTGTATGGAATATCTCACTGCTAACAATGCCTTATCATTAGGTTATCGGGCATTTTATGGATAAACTTCTGTTGGAAAAATGCTGCTAAAGGGCAGAGATTATTATATAGAACTCATTATAGACTTTCATTATGGAAGCCAAGCCAAAGGCTTACTACTTCTATTACCATCAGCACTAGTGCTACTACTATTACTGCCAGCATTAGTACCACTGCTACTCATATTACTACTCACAACTACCACCATCATCCTAGGAAGAATACTCTAAGTCTTGCGTCCAAGAGAAAAATAAATTTTTTTGTGTCTTATTTGTGAAGTGCATACTGCATGCTAAGATAGGCACTTGATTACATTACCTCGTTTACTACTCACAACAGCCCCAAAGGGTAGGCTTTTTTATTATCTGTTCCCTTTTCTATGTGAGAAATAGATGCCCAGAGAGCCTAAATGCAGAGCCTCAGAGTCCAGGAGCACTTAGCAGCAGAACCAGTGTTCAGACTCAGAGACGTCAATTCTGTAAAACAGAATGCACTATGGCCACAGACACCTTAGGATTATACTTGTTTGGAAGTGACAGGCTTTGGCTGTGTCCCCACTCAAATCTCATCTTGAATTGTAGTTCCCATAATCCCCACATGTCATGGGAGGGACCTGTTAGGAGGTAATCGAATCACAGGGGGTGGTTACCCCCATGCTATTCTCGTGATAATGAGTGTGTCTCAGGAGTTCTGATGGTTTTACAAGTGTCTGGCATTTTCCCTGCTGGTACTTCTCCTTGCTCCTGCCATGTAAAGAAGGATGTGCTTGCTTCCCCTTCCATCATGACTGTAAGTTTCCTGAAGCCTCCCCAATGATGCTGAACTGTGAATCAATTAAACCTCTTTCCTTTAGAAACTGCACAGTCTGGGGTATGTCTTTATTAGCAGCGTGAGAATGAACTAACACAGGAGGGCAAGGTCTAACCAGGAAAATCTGTTACTAGGAAACCCCTAAGAGGGCAGGATATTGGGGAATCAGAAAATAATGAGGCATCTTTCATTCCCTAAAGACAACGTTACAAACCAGAATAATCAAGTCACATATTCAAAACAAAAAAACAAAGCACAGAAGCAAAAAAACACAAGTTTTGAAACTCTTCCTCCATAGGAAATATAGGCGTTCCCAAGCCCTCACCTAGTAGCATCCACACCCTCCTTTCTCTCCCCCATTCTTAGCCAAGATTTTCAAATTACTCAGGAGAAAACAGACTCCCTTTCTCACTGTCTTCAGGGACTTCCCCAAAACCCCACCCATGGGAAAAAGAAAGGAGAAGGTGGGGCCAGGGGAGGGGCTAAAGAAGACACTGACATTGGGCACCTCCTCTAGACCAAGTACCATCTCCTTTAATATCCACAAACAGCTTTCCACCCAAACAGCGAAAGCCGCTGAGCGTGCCCGGAGGAGGAGACGGAGGCAGGAAGTTCCACGACTGGCCATGCTGCAGCGAGCAGTGCCATGAAGATTTATGAGATGTTTACCACACTCCTACAGCATTGCACAGGTAAGTGTTCAATGTGGCATTATTATTCACATTAGCAATCCAAAGAAGAGCTGAAAAACATGTTCTGAAACTTTAAAATGTCAGTTTCTCTCTCATCACCCTGGATCACAACAGGGCTGTCAATTTTAAAAATATCACGGCTGGAGGAGAAAAGGAAACAGCCAACCCACATCTGATAAAAGATACTAGACTTTTCCAGGCTTCAACAAGGAAGGACAAAATCAGTTTCCGCTCCCACCTGGCATACATAATGCCCACCAGGACTGAGTGGAAGATAATCCTCCGAAACAAGGAGCAGCAGCTTCCAACAGCTCCCCCATGTTTACTGAAATTAGGACTTAACTGTAGTTTTATTTATTGCAAATCCATTTAGGAAATAAAAGGTTCAAATGTCCAATTCCCACTCCCAAACCTGAAACCTGGCACAGGCTGTGAGAAGTGAGGAATATTGCTTCTTTTCTCAGGAGAACAGCTTTTATTCCAGAATACAGATAGCTACTGTCACTTCCAGAGTCCCTCCTACCTCCCGCAAGAACACAGGAAAAATCCTTCTCCCTAAATAGAACTTTTTTCAGCTCCTCTCTTAAGCTATGTGGTATGTGTAGCTTCATCACTGCAGATCTCTGCTTTCTCAAATAAGGCAAGCACCCCCCAACTTTTTTTTTCATAAGAATCTGTCCTCTTATTGCCTCTCTGTCATAATCATACAAAAAGGGGGTGGTGTGAGAATCTCTTGCTTTCATGCAAATGGATCTAAAAATAAAAGAAAACTAATAAAGAAGGAATTGATAACCGTAATTTTTTTTTCCAAAAGAATATATTTTCATTTGCAAGTTTTCCATAGGGCCTCTGTCTCCTACAACTGCAGGGAAAATAAAGTTTATTAATGTTGAGGGGAAAACAGGGCCTGTATATTGTAAGGCTGCAAGCATGAAGATGGTAAGTTTACGCTAGATGGGATGCCCAACCCCCAAACTCACATATCCAAAAGCTTCCCAGGACCACATTCAAGTCCGCGATGTATGTAGTTGGGCCCCACATGTCTGTGCATGCAATTTGTGAATAATTTGCAAATGCTGGTGGAGACTGTGCAGCTGTCTTTTCCCAAACACTAGACTACAAAAGATGGTGTCGGAGTCTGATTCTTCTCAGGAGGGAGGGAAGAAAGAAGGGAACCCTGAGATCGCCCAGACACCACCAATCCCAGGTGGGCCCCAAGGGTTCAGGCTGGGGCATGGAGTACCTCTGCCCACAGAACTTGTTTTTAAAGCCAGAACTGCTCTCAAAGAGGAGCAAGAAGGCAGCAAATACCAGGAGCTAGGCAACTGTCAGGGTGAAGAGCCTGGCCTCTTCAGACAGACAGACCAGAGTTCCAACCCCAGTCTATCCTTTTACTGCTGTGTGGTCTTGGACAAGCGGCACAAATTCTCTAAACTCAGTTTTCTTATCCATCCAGAAACCACAGACTCATTTCCTCAAAGTGGGAAAATTTCTTTCTTTTCTTTTTGAGACAGAGTCTCGCTCTGTCGCCTAGGCTGGAGCGCAGTGGCACGATCTCGGCTCACTGCAACCTCTGCCTCCCGGGTTCAAGCAATTCTCCTGCCTCAGCCTCCCAAGTAGCTGGGATTACAGGCACATGCCACCACACCCAGTTGATTTTTATATTTTTAGTAGAGTTAAGGTTTCACCATATTGGCCAGGCTGATCTTGAACTCCTGATCTCAGGTGATCCGTCCGCCTCCGCCTCCCAAAGTGCTGGGATTACTGTCGTGAGCCACCGTGCCTGGCCTTACAATGGGACAATTTCAAGAGTAAAAAGGAACACTATTCATATAAAATGAGGCTAAACTCCCTCAGAGGATGCTTGAAGTGAGACTGCGTAAGCATTGTTTTCCTTTATCTTTAGCATGTCATAGGACTCAATGAATGGTAAGAGTTGTTGCTGATCCTATTTTAAGAGAACTAGTCTTTAAAGAGTTTTGAATTCAGTCTCCGTCTTTGTAAACTGTGTAATCTGGTATAAATTAATCCTAAAACTCAATTTCATCTAAAAAGTAGGAGTAGGATAAATACAGTAACAAGTTGTAGGGCTGCTGAAAGCTCAGCATGGGAGAATTTAAGTACTTAGCACTTAGCACAATTGCTGGTATACAGTAAGTATTTCATTAACAGCCATAATAATTACTACCACTACTTACTTATATGTAGGTTTACAGAGACGCAACTAACTTGATCCTTGCAGCAACCATGACTATATATACGTTAATGGATCTATGTATAAGGAGTTTTAGGAGGGAGGGGGAGAGGGAGGGAGAGGGAGAGAGAGGAAGAGAGAGAGAGACAGAGAGAGAAACACACTAGACATAGTGGTTAAGAATATAGGCTGTGGACCACCCCATTACTGGGTATATACCCAAAGGACTATAAATCATGCTGCTATAAAGACACATGCGCACGTATGTTTACTGTGGCACTATTCACAATAGCAAAGACTTGGAACCAACCCAAATGTCCATCAATGATAGACTGGATTAAGAAAATGTGGCACATATACATCATGGAATACTATGCAGCCCTAAAAAAGGATGCGTTCAGGGACATGGATGAAGCTAGAAACCATCATTCTCAGCAAACTATTTCAAGGACAGAAAACCAAACACTGCACATTCTCACTCACAGGTGGGAACTGAACAATAAGAACACTTGGACACAGGGTGGGGAACATCACACACTGGGGCCTGTCGTGGGGTGGGGGGAGGGAGGAGGGATAGCATTAGGAGATATACCTAATGTAGATGACGAGTTAACAGGTGCAGCACACCAACATGGCACATGTGTACATATGTAACAAACCTGCACATTGTGCACATGTACCCTAGAACTTAAAGTATTAAAAAAAAAAAAAAGAATATAGGCTGTGGAGCCAGAGACTACCTAGGTTCAAATCCCACCTTTGCTATTTCTAAACTGTGTGACTTTATGCAAGTCAGTTGACATCTCTCAGCCTCAGTTTCTTCATCTGTAAAATGTGGCATTTGTATGTACCTCATAGGAGTGCTGAAGTTTAAATAACCTAATCAAGGTATAATAATTAAAACAAATTAAGAGTTTGAGTATTACTTGGGTATACATCCATACACATACATACTCAAAGTAGCTAATTTAACATGTCATCCGCCCTTTTTCTAAGAGTTGGTTTCAACAAGAAGTGGAGAATAGGCAGCTAGGGATTCAGAATATCAGAAAAGAAGGAGGCAGACAGAGTTTGGAGGGAAGGCTGCATCACTGACCAGCCTCACGGACTTCTGACTGGGAGGACACCAGGCAAAGCCACTACAGAAATGAACCTCTTTTGAGCCCCTACTAGATTCAAATTCCCAGGGAAAACAAAAAAGAGAGAAACACCCAAAATAATCCAGAAGACTCATAAGAAAAGCAAAATATAAATCTTTAAAAAAATCAATCAAAGAAGGACATGGGTCAGAAACATTATTTTCCAAGTAAAATTATCCCACCAAAAGCACCATACCAACACACCATTAAAGAAACTGCAGAAAGAAAACAGCAAAGTCCCTCTTGTGGAAGACCTTGGAAAATGCAAAGAAACAGAGCCAGGTGGATGAGGAGCGGAGATTTTTACCTTAAAGGTGACGCAGTAAGACTTGGGCTTTTTTTTTTTTTTTTTTTTTTTTTTTTCCCCTGGGATGGGATGTCGCTCCGTTTCCTAGGCTGGAGATCTCAGCTCACTGCAGCCTCCACCTCCCTGGTTCAAGCAATTCTCCTACCCTAGCCTCCCGAGCAGCTGGGATTACAGGGGCACACCACCACACCCGGCTAACTTTTGCATTGTTAGTAGACACAAAGTTTCACCAAGTTTGCCAGGCTGGTCTTGAACTCCTGACCTCAAGTGATCCGCCTGCCTCAGCCTCCCAAAGTGCTGGGATCACAGGCGTGGGCCACCATGCCTGGCCAGACTTGGGCTCTTTTAAAAGCATCTCCAAAGTTATTAATTAAAGAGAGTGGGAGCTTGGCAAAGAACATCAGGGACAGAAGAGGGTGATGGACCCGTGAGTGGCTAGGTATTTAAGTCGGCACAGAAGTAGCAAGCAGAGGAAAAAGACAAGAAGGGGGAACCCCTCCAGCCAGTTTATTCGCCTTCCCTAGCCTGCACCTCCTCCCTTCTCAGCTCCCCTTCACCAAGCCCTTAGCTCCACCTTTCTCTGCCTTTGGGCATTGTTGACAGGTATTTTCTCCTCTTTCTTCTTCCCAAAAGGATCTAGGGTGCCCAGAAGTCTGGGTTTGGGGAGGTATCCCACCATCCCAAATTTTACATCTCAAATTTAAATTTTACATCTCAAATTTAAAACCATTGTGTTAACCTACACAACCAGTATAATCAAAGTCCCCTTGCCATAGTGACTGATTTCAATGGGCATGAGCCGGAGTTACTCCAATGATGGAGGAGCCGATGGTGGTTGAAGGAAGAGGAGAAGCACATGGAAGAGGACAGAGCCTAGGAAACTGCAGGAGACAAGTGACAGCCCTGACCAACCTCCCCTAAGCTGGCTCTGCCTCTGGGGTTCTCAGTTATGGCAAACTTCCAGTATATTCCCTCACCTGCGTCAGCCAGTTTGTAGAGTCTGCTTCTCACAACCAAAGGCACAAAGGCATCCTAACTGATACAGGCGCTTTGAGATCTGGGATCCTCCCTTACTTGCAAAATGGTTCTGAAGATAAACTGATTTTGAGTCTTATCTCAGCTTTGCCATTTACAACTGTAACCTAACTATCCCTCCTTGCCTCACCCCCATGTGGCTCACCTATAAAATGAGGATCATAATCCTAATGCACAGAGGTGTTGCATGAATTACGTAAAGCAATAAATGCTATTGTACCTACACATTAAAATACCTAGATATTGGCCAGGCGCAGTGGCTCACGCCTGTAATCCTAGTACTTAGGGAGGCCATGGCAGGTGGATCACCTGAGGTCAGGAGTTCGAGACCAGCCCGGCAACATGGCGAAACCCGTCTCAACTGAAATACCCATGTCTACTAAAAATACAAAATTTAGCCAGGCGTGATGGCAGGTACCTGTAAGCCCAGCTACTTGGAGGCTGAGGCAGGAGAATTGCTTGAACCTGGGAGGCAGAGGTTGCAGTGAGCCAAGATCTGGCCGTTGCACTCCAGCCTGGGCAACAAGAGCGAAACTCTGTCTCTCAATCAATCAATCAATCAATAAAATGAAGTACCTAGATATTAAAATACCTAGCAATGTCTGAAATAGTGAGTATAGGTATTACACACATGCACATACTCTGCATTTCCTTCTACAAATAACCATGTATATTACATGATGAAATGTACAAGTGAAAAGGAACACAGTAAAAGCTTCTGGGATCCCGACGGCTTGAAAGAGAGAGCTGACAGAAGGAGCAACCACTGGGAGTGCTCACTGGATGACCACGTCCTTCCTTTTCTCCATCTTTACCAACACACATGGCTTTTTCACAACAGGAGTGTTCCACACTGGCACTGCTGCTCCAAGCCCTGGATGTAGGACCTTGACACGTTTTTCAAAGATATAATCTGAAGAGGATGGTGTAATCATTCAGGTCCCTGCACCCCGAGCTTCTTGACACACTGGAAGAATATGCACAAAGAAAAATTGGTACCTCGCTAGCTTCATTGGGTCCATGACACAGGCTGCAAATGCAGACACCATGATGCCACCCTAAATCTTTCATCCGGAGGAATCCTCCAGGAGGGCTTTCCGTGCTGCTCTAAAATGGAGCACGAGCACATACATCCTACAGCAAAGCCATAAAAATTCTGAATTGGAAGGAACCTTAAAAGTCAGGCATTTCAGCTTTCCACCCAACACTACTGCATCCCATTAAAAACAACAGCATTGTGGGCCTTGGCCATCTACAGTACTCAATTTGAGCTTCTGGTGTGCATGGATGATTTGGACAACTTTATCTAGTATTATTCTTCCAGATTCCTGGAGTTTTCTTTTTCTCCAGAAAGTTACTGATAGCAACTTGATCCATGCATGGACGGAGAGCCAGAGATATGCCTGGTACCTTGCAAAATGTTCTCAGTGGTGGAATATCACGCCAGACAAACACCTGCAATCTCGTGGGTAGGATGCGAGCCTGTCCACGTGAAGTTAGACTAAGCATCTGGAAAAGGGCATACCACTGCTCACTGTTTGATCAGTTAAGCAGTGTTTCTGGAGCAACGCTATGACCAGGCACTGCTGCTGAGAAAACAAAGGCATAATCCATGTGGTGGGGACAAACAAATCTACAACTAACTCCTTAACAAAAAGGGATGGCTGTTTTTGTAAACATATATGGATAAGAAACTTTTTTTTTTTTTTTGAGAAGTTGTTTTGCTCTTGTTGCACAGGCTGGAGTGCAGTGGTGCAATCTCGGCTCACCACAACCTCCCCCTCCTGGGTTCAAGCGATTCTCCTGCCTCAGCCTCCCAAGTAGCTGGGATTACAGGCATGTGCCACCACGCCTGGCTAATTTTAAGTAGAGACGGGGTTTCTCCATGTTGGTCAGGCTGGTCTCGAACTTCTAACCTCGGGCAATCTGCCCGCCTCGGCCTCCCAAAGTGCTGGGATTACAGAAGTGAGCCACCGCGCCTGGTCAATAAGGAACATTCTCACAAACAAAAGCAAGCGTGACTGAAAACGGAGAGTTTGGTAATATGGAGGAAGAAGACTTTGTGTATTGGTATGGGGACATACTTGGTTCAGGGAAGAATGAAAATACAGACCTCTCCATAGATAAGGTCATAGGAGAGCTAGGATCTGAAGTAGGAACTAGAGTTTGCTGAGACCATGTGTGCTCACATGTGCATGTGGTGGGCTCTATTTAGCCAGGAAATAGGGAAGAAGAAGATCCTCGCTGTCCCACGCACTTATGGCTTGCTTTAATTTTTAAGACATCTAGCTCTATGAAGCTAAGCTTTTTGCTATCCCCTGACTCATTCCGTTCCAAAAGTTTAATGTGAGTACACCAAACCCTGCCAATCAAATAGTAAGCCTCTTGCAAGCAAGGATTACATCAAAAGCTCTGACTGCTAAATACCTACCTCCCTGTGTGTTTTTTAACTTTACATTTATTTCCATTTTGAAATTACAGACTTTCAAGAAGTTGCAAAAATAGTACAGAGAGGTCCTGCGTACCCTTTATCCGGTTTCCTCCCAATAGTGATAATTTATATAACTATAATTATTATCAAAATCAGGAAATTAACATCAGCATGATACAATTAATTAGACTACAGACTTATTCAGATTTTATTAGTTCTTGCATACATTCAGGCTTTTTTGTATTTGTGTGTAGTTCTATGAAATATTATCACATGTATAGATTTGTGCAACCACCACCATAATCAAGATATGGAACTATTCTATCATCCTGAAGAAACTCCATTATGCTACCCCATTATACTCACACCCCACCCTAGTCCCTGGCAACCACTGTTCTTTTCCTATGCTGTATAATTCTGTCATTAGGAGAAGGTTATACTAACAGAATCATATAGTCTCTAACCTTTTGAGATTGGCTTTTTGCACTCAGCATAATAGCCTTTAGCCCCATCTCAGTTATTGCATGCATCAAGTTCATTCCTTTTTCTCGCTGAGTAGTGTTCAACTGCAAGGATATACATTTTGTTCATTCATTCACCTGTTAAGGACTTTGAGGTAGTTTACAAGTTTCGAGCTATTACAAATAAAGCTCTTAAAAAGATTTGTGTATAGGTATTTCTATAAACACAAGTTTCCATTTTTCTGGAAGTGTGACTTCTGGATCATACGGTAATATGGTTTGGCTGTGTCCCCACCCAAATCTCAACTTGAATTTTATCTCCCAGAATTCCCACGTGTTGTGGGAGGGACCCAGGGGGAGGTAACTGAGTCATGGGGGCCAGTCTTTCCCATGCTATTCTCATGATAGTGAGTAAGTCTCACAAGATCTGATGTGTTTATCAGGGGTTTCTGCTTTTGCTTCTTCCTCATTTCTCTCTTGCCACTGCCACGTAAGAAGTACCTTTTGCCTTGCACCATGATTCTGGGGCCTCCCCAGACATGTGGTACTGTAAGTCCAATTAAAACTCTTTTTCTTCCCAGTCTCGGGTATGTCTTTATCAGCCACATGAAAATGTACTAATACATATGGTATATATTTAACTTTTTAAGAAATTGACAGATGGTCATACCATATTACATTCCCACCAAAGACACAGTTTCTCTGCAACCTCACCAGCATGTGATATTGCCAGCAAATTTTATCGTATTCATTCTAATAGGTGTGTAATGGTAGCTAATTATGGTCTTAATTTATATTTCCCTGATGTTGTTGAGCATCTTTTCATGTGCTTATTTCCCATCTGTGTATTTTCCTTGGTGACATGTCTAAGTCTTTTGCCCATTTTCTAATTGGATTGTTTGGTTTCTAATGTTGAGTCTGGAGAGATTTTTATATATTCAGGATATGAGTCCTCTGTCAAATGTATCATTTACACACATTTCTCCCAGTCAGTGGCTTCTCTTTTCACCCTCTTAACAGATTCTCCTACAAAGCCACATGTTAAACTGTGATTAATTCCAGTTCATCCATTTTGTTTTATGAATTGTGCTTTTGGTGTTCCAACTCCTTTTAAAATCCAAGATCAGATGAGGTACCTGGACAAATTACCTGATACCCCCCTTCCCCAATGACTAGTTTCCTCATATGTAACACAGGGAAGATAATTATGGCATCTACTTCATAAGTTGTATCAAAAGTAGAACACTTAAAACACTGTCTGACACCCCTAGTGTTTGCTGTTACTATTTTTACTCTCTAATGAAAATAATATCTTCGTTTGTTCAGACTACCTTATGAAAGTCCTCTGAGAAAATGCCTGAAAACTAAATCTGGAAAAAAAGAAAAGAGGGGTTAACAAGCATATGTGCAAAGGAATGATTTGGTTGAGAGGGAGATGACTAATGAATCCTCTGAACACAGGTATCATGCCAAGTTTCTCAAATAAAAGGTAAATCAGAAACAAAAGAAATTCTGACCCCAGGCAGAGCCAAAAATAAAAGTAATAATTTGCCTCCCCCAACTCACAACTGCTGACTCCATAAGCACTTATTCCCATTGCAAATGGCTCAGAATGGCAAGGGAAGCACTACAGAGATGGCTTCAGTCCCATCATCACTTAGAGAAGAGCTCTTAGGCCCCGCTGAATGTTCCAGACTAGGCAGGCTGGGAGTCTTCCTTTATCATTGGCAGGTGAATGAAGGCAGCTGCCACCTGCCTTTAGGAATGGTTATGTCTCTAATTGTGTGTTAAAGATGGCTCTGGGTAATCTTAAAGCCAAATGAAAAGAATATTTTAAATTAACCTTCGGGGAACTCACAGGAGGAGGTTTTCTTCCCCGTTCTGGTTATGAAGACAGGGACACAGGACATCTCCTGCACTGATCTCTTTGTATGGACAATATGCTTAGATATACAGTAGGTAAGGTGACAAGTAAGTCTTATTTGTCACCCTGCCCCTCTCCCCACTCAACCCACCAAGGTGAATTGGGCATGTGTACCTGTGTATCCCTAGAAAGAATTGTGCACATCTATCTAGAAATAAATATTTATTCCCAGGTCTATCTCCCTCTCCCTAAACAATACTACCAGGGTACGGATTCATTAGTCATCTCCCACCCAACCAAATCATTCCTTTGCGCAAGAGGGCAGGGACCCTACTCAATTCACCCCAGTACTCCAGTGCCTTGAACACAGCCTAACACATAATCAAAGCTCATGAATGTAACAAGCTGCCTGGCAAGGCTGGACAGATGGGTGGGTGAGTGGGTAGACAGACAATTGGATGGACAGGAAGATGGGTGGATAGATCAACACACAAATGAAAGCTAAAAGATGACGAGAGATACCAAGGAAGATCAAAATATTCTTTCTCAACACCAGCAACGTCCACCAATGCCTTAAAGTCACTTCTCTAACTCCCCCAAGACAGCATCCATGACCCTCCTCTTAATAAAAGCTACTATTACATTATGGAATTGGTAGAGCACTCATTTCCCCCAATGTTCTAGGGGTTCTGCTTCTATACAACTTACATTTCCTATCTCAATTGAGACTTCATTGGTCTAGACCTCAATCATCTCTGTAGCTTCCATATTGCCTGATATCTGGAAATGTCTTGGGAACGAGTTACTCCTGGACACATTTGGTGGTGTGACTCGGTTTCTAAGGCAAACTGGAGTTTTACAAGTATGTTGTACATAGCTGGAATTCAGTAAATGCTAATGAAATTCATAGCTCCGTAAGATGGTATGACTGGCTGTTTAACAACACCAACAACCAAAAATGCAGAGGAGGTGAGGTTCAACAATTCACTAGGAGGACTCGCCAGACTCAGCATGTAGATGTGGGTATGACTTACAGCAGCTCATGACTATGACTCATCACAGCAAAAGGACATAGAGTAGAACCAGCAAAGGAAGAAGGTCTATGAGGCAAAGTCTGGAGGGAACCAGGCTCAAGCTTCAAGAGTTCTCTCCCAGTAGAGTCACACAGGACACACTTAATTCCTCCAGAAATGAGTTGTGACCACACATGTGAAAACATGTTTACCAGGGAAGCTCACTAGAGGTTCCGTGCCTAGGGTTTTCACCCAGGACTGGTTAGGCAGGCATCCAAAAATGTAGACTCCCAGAAGGAAAACAGATGTTCACAATAAACTATATTGTTTGCATCAACAGTTTAAGCACAGTGACCCAGTCTTATCGGGTCTGAGAATGATGGGAACCCTCCTAAAATCTAAGTCCCCAGATGCCAGCCAAAGCCAACCTCCTAAGCAGGCCTGTCTAAGGATGGCAGTCAGGATTGTTATGTTAACTGTCTTCTGTACTCTCTTGTTTATAAAGAAGAGAATTAACACAGCAATCCTGGCTGCCATCCTGTACTCTCCTCCCTATACAGAAGAGAACATAGCAATCCTGACTGCCATCCTTAGAAAGGCCTGCTTAACATAACTTTTTGGGAAGTTAGTCAGTGATTCCACTAATGCTGCCTTTGTTGACAATAGTTTTGGATTTCTCTGGGAATTGCCTTTAGAGCCTTCTCTCTATCCAAAATATAAGAAATCTCCAACACTGAACGCAGACTTGATCTCTAATAGCCAACGCATATGCAAAAACCTCTTTGGTTCAAACGAGAAGTCAACAATAAAATAATAAACTGCACCTTTCTACCATGGTCTTCAGGCACAAAGGGCAAGGACCATTTATCCATTCATTCCAGGAACATGTATTTGGCACCTTCTGAATACAAAACAATTTGCAGGTTGACTGCTTGAGACGCACATATCAAAAGGGAGGCTGCAAGAGATCCACAGTTCAGCTCCCTGCTGCTCAGTAAAACACACACTTACCAGGCACACACCTGGCACCTCTTCCCATGAACACTCTGCAGAAAGCCAGCTGCATATCTGTGTGTTTCGGGTACCTTGAGCAACCTACTTTGAATTTCCCTGAAAGTAAGACTAAAATGCCTGGCTTAAACAAAAACAACAACAACAAAACCCCTGTTCTAAAAAATGACTGAACTAGCCCCCAGTGTCCCCAGTGCAACCCAGGTTTTATTTTTCCAGAGCATGAAGAGAGTGCAGTCAAGTTCAGCCTCCTCTTCTCTACTGTCATGCATTTTCTAGCTGATCCCAGTCAGGTTCATGGCTTTCAATGGCCTGTAAAGGCCATCAACCTCCAATCTGTATCTCCCACCCTAACCTTGCTCCAGAACTCCTGGCTCATATCCCACTGCCTGGCCCAATATATTCATTTGGATATATCGAAAAAGCACCACTAATTCAATAAGACTGAAACTGAACTCCTAATGTTCTCTGCCAAGCTGGTTTCTCTTGCAATCTTCCCATTAGAATATATGGACAGCTCCCGAACTCCACCAACTTCCTTCCTTTAGCCGCTCAAATAAAAAACTAGACACACCCTTGACTCCTCTTCCTCTGTTAGTCTCATATCCAATATCTCAGAAAATCCTGCTGAATTTACCTTGAAGACACACCTGGATTCGGACTATATCCCAACACTTTGGCCACTACGCTTGGTCTAAGCCACCAGCATCTCCTGCTTGAATGAAACAACTGTCCTAGTTTCCTAACTGATCTCCCTGCCTCTACCCTTGTCTGCAAGCTCTTCTCAAGTCAGTAACCAAGCAGATCTTTTAGAAAAGCAAGCCAAGGAATCTCTTTCCTCTGCCCCAACCACTCCAATGGCTCCCAACTTCATTCAGAATAAAGACTCGACCCTGGCCGGGTACGGTGGCTCATGCCTGTAATCCCAGCACTTTGGGAGACTGAAGCGGGTGGATCACCTGAGGTCAGGAGCTCGAGACCAGCCTGGCCAACATGGTGAAACTCTATCTCTGCAAAAATACAAAAAATTAGCCGGGCATGATGGCAGGTGCCTGTAATCCCAGCTACTGGGGAGGCTGAGGCAGGAGAATTGCTTGAACCCGGGAGGCAGAGGTTGCAATGAGCCCAGATCGCAGCACTGCACTCCAGCCTGGGCGACAGAGCGAGACTCTGTCTCAAAAAATAAATAAATAAATAAATAATAAAATAAAATAACAACCATCATTATACCTAACATGCCCTATTTCTTCTCTTGCAATTCTTTTCTTCCATTCAAAAAATGTTCACTGTCACTATGAACTTTGTCTAATGCCTCTCTCCCCTTGCTACATTTTATGATTATTATTTTTTGAAATTTATTAAGGTGACATTCACATAAAATAAAATGAACTATTTTAAACAACCCAGAGGCATTTAGTGCATTCACAATGTTGTGCAACCACCACCTCAATCTAATTCCAAAACTTTTCCATTAATTCCAAAACAGAACCCCACACCCATCAGGCAGCTTCTGCCCTTTCTCCCTCCCTCCCAGCCCCTGGTAATAACCAATGTATGTCGGTCTCCATAAATTTACCCACTCTGGATATATCTTATGAATCGAATCAAACAATATGCGATCTCTTATATCTGACTTCTTTCTCTGCCCCTTGCTAGAAATTAAGTTTATGGCAACAGTTTTGCAAGCTTCATGTGAGGTGCTGGGAGGATCAGATACTGAAACCAAAACCAGAAGTAGGTAGCTGAAGCAAACGGAGCTAGGGACACACGTGAGCACGCTGCAGTCCAAAAGTCTGGCCTCCAGGGCAGCCTAGAGTCTCACCAATAAGCCTGGCACATTTTCCAGCCCCAGTGTTTACAGGATCTTCTGCAGGAACACCACTTGACATAATCACATACAGCAAGAGGACAAATAGTTCCTTGAACACTTTCCGAGAACATGGCTGTATCATTACATTGAAACTACCTGTAATGTGACATCTCCTCAACTATAAGCTCCTTGAAAACGAGGCAAGAGCTAATTCACCTTTGAATCTGGGTACCCAGAGCCGTGTCCGGGCCTTGGAAGGCTCTCAGTGATGCAATGATGCCAGCTGTGCTGCTTGAAGGAAGATAATAAGACTCAGAGCTGACTTCAAATCCTCTTCCTTGGCCGGGCGTGATGGCTCACGCCTGTAATCTCAGCACTTTGGGAGGCCAAGGCGGGCGGATCACGAGGTCAAGAGATCGAGACCATCCTGGCCAACATGGTGAAACCCCATCTCTACTAAAAATACAAAAATTAGCTGGGCATGGTGGCGAGTGCCTGTAGTCCCAGCTGCTCTGGAGGCTGAGGCAGGAGAATCGCTTAAACCTGGTAGGCGGAGGTTGCAGTGAGCTGAGAGCTCACCATTGCACTCCAGCCTGGTGACACAGTGAGACTCTGTCTCAAAAAAGAAAATCCTCTTCCTTGCAATTTCAAACCATGTGACTACCACAAAGACAGCTGGATAGGCAGTTTGTTTCCAGCAGGTAAGGCAACAAGTCATTAAAAGCAAAGCCCTAGAGACAGTGTGTCTGTATGCAAATCCCAGCTCTCCCACCTCCAAGCTATGTGACCTTGAGTTAATTTCTTAACTTCTTTGTGCTCAGTTTCATTATCTGCACAATCAGGGGGACAGTCATGTTATCTGCCTCACAGGACTGTTTGGGATTAAATAAATTAATCTACACGAAGTGTTTAGATTAGGAACCAGCATGTAGTAGGTGTTCAATAAGCATTCGCTTTCGTAACCAGGTCTTCAGTTTTTTAAAAATAGACTTTATTTTTTAGGATCACGGCAAGATAGGAAGGTACAGAGAGATTTCCCATATACCTCCTGCTCCCACATATGCACAGCTTCCCCCAATCTCAACATCCCCCATCAGAGTGGTAAGTTTCTTACAACTGGTGAGCCTACATTGATACATCATTATCGCCTAAAGTCCACTGTTTACATGACAGTTCATTTTTGATAAATATCCTATTGGTTTTGAGGAATGTGTAACTACACATATCATACAGAGTAGCTTTACTGCGCTAAAAATAGTCTGAGCTCTGCTGATTCATCCTTTCCTCTTCCCAACCCCTGGCAACCACTGATCTTTTTACTATCTCCATAGTTTTGCCTTTTTCAGAATGTCACAGTTGGAAAACAGTAAGTAGCCTTTTCAAATTGGCTTCTTTCACTTAGTCATGTGTATTTAAATTTCTTCCATGTCTTTTCATGGCTTGACGGCTCATTTCTTTTCAGCGCTGAATAATATTCCATTGCCTGGATGTGCTATGGTTTATTTATCCATTCACCTATCCATTCACCTACTTAAGGACACCTTAGCTGCTTCCAAGTTTTGGCAATCATGAATAAAGCTGCTTTAAACACCTATGTGAAGGTTTTTGTGTGGATATAAGTTTTCAGCTTCTTTGGGTAAATACCAAGTTGTGAGATTCTGGGTTGTATGTTAAGAGTATGTTTAGTTGCATAAGAAATTGCCAAACTGTCTTCCAAAGTGGCTATACCATTTTGCATTCTGACAGCAACAGATGAGAGTTCCTGTTGCTCCACATCCTCATCAGCATTTGGTGGTGTCAGTGTTCCAGGTTTTGGCCATTCTAATAGGTGTGTAGCAGTATGTCACTGTTGTTTTATTTGCATTTCCCTAATGATATACGACATGGAGCATCTTTTCATGTGCTTATCTGTCATCTGCATATTTTCTTTGGGGAGGTATCTGTTAAAGTCTTTGATCCACTTTTTAAATTGGGCTGTTTTCTTCTTGTTATGTTCATCCAACTCCTTGTGGGGAGAAAAGAAAGATGAAGCCTTGCCAGAGTGCTAAGACTCAGCAAGAACACAAGAGCAGCCCCTCCCTGCCCCTACCACCAAGGTGCTTGGCACAAATAGGTTGGGGGGGAATCCAGATAGTAAGTCATCTCCAGTAATATGCAACCATTTGCATATTAATCAATCAAACAGTATTTATGGAATGTTTACAAAGCATGAAGCACCCTGCATGACACTGGGATCGTAAAGAAGAATAAAGCCCAGTATTCCCCTGCCCTGACAATGCTCACCATCCCACATGTGAGCAGAATCAATTTCACAGTGACGCATACACTGGAGTTGCACTTCTTTGAGGATGTAGCAAAAGGAACCAGTGTTTCATGCAAAGACTATCCTCTTTGCATTTTCCCATGAACTGTTTGTGAACTTTCAAAGCAGTAGTTGAAGACAGACCCAGTAGCACCATTGAACCTATATCCCCCTCAGCCTCAGAACCTGGGCACAAGCTCTTAACACTGCCTGGTGGGTCTCAAATCCCAGACCCATCTTCATCCATTCTTCTCTCCTTATTCAGAAACTCAGTACATCCTTCCCTAACCCTGCCCACCCACCGCATGTATTAAAAAGATCAGGTCCTGCCAGGCGCAGCGGCCCACGCCTGTAATCCCAGCACTCTGGGAGGCCAAGGTGGGCAGATCACCTGAGGTGAGGAGTTCAAGACCAGCCTGGCCAACATGGAGAAACCCCGTCTCTACTAAAAGTATAAAAATTAGCTGGGCGTGGTAGCGGGTGCCTGTAATCCCAGCTACTCAGGAGGCTCAGGCAAGAGAATCACTTGAACCCAGGAGGCAGAGGTTGCGGTGAACCAAGATTGCACCACTGCACTCCAGCCTGGTGACAGAGTGAGACTCCATCTCAAAAAAAAAAAAAAAAAAAGATCAGGTCCTGTGTGATGTATTTCCCTAACCTCCTGCACTTTTCTAGATGGAACTACCATTTATACTTATGAACATATACAACTACATGTTCCATGTCCCCACTAAGCAGTGAGCTCAGAGAATGTGCCTGTTTTGACCAGCACTGGTTCCCAAAAGCCTAGCACAACACCTGTGCATAGCACATAGGAAGTTGTCAATAAATATGTATTATTAGATGCAAGGACAGATGGATAAATAGTCTGAATTTCCAGTGAGGCGTGGGCCTCACACTCTGCATGTCTAAACCAGCACTTTCCAATTGAAATATTATATAATGCTAGTTAGCCATATGAGTAGTTTTTCATTTTCTAGTAGCCACATTTTAAAAAGAGCTAACAGGTGAAATTATTTAAATAATAGATCTTATTTCCTCCAATGTATGAAAATATTATTTCAACATATCATCAATATAAAAATAACTGAGATATTTTATAGTTTTCCATACTATTCAAAATCAGATGCATATTTTACACTTAAGTACATCTCAATTGGTGTGCTAAATTTTCAGTGACTGAAGTGAAATAGTCCCTCCAAAACCAGAAGCTCGTGTTAAAAAAAAACAAAACAAAAAACTTTACACTGCTTCAGTTTTTAGATGTAATAAAGATTTTACAATTTGCAGTTCAGTTCCTCAGTGGTACTAGCCACATTTCAAGCACTTGATAGTTATAGGTGGGCGTTGCTACCACCCAGGAGAGCACAGAAAAAAAACTACAGTAGTCTGCATGCAACAGACACCAGATCTCTCACTCTGAACAAGACACAGCATGGGGAAGGGGAAGGGAACTAACATTTATTATGACAAAATTATAAAACTTTCCAACCCATTATCTCATGGAATACGTAAGAATCCTATAAAATAGATATTGCTGTTTTCACGTTTGCAGGTAAAGAAATTGGTTGAGAGAGTTTACACTGACCAAGATCATATAGCTAGTAAGTGCTGGTCAGGATCTGAACCAAAGACTGGCTGAACCCAAAGCCATAGCCCAATACTCTTGGTCCCACAGTACTCTATGGACCTCCGATGAAGGCAATAAAATCTCCCTCTTGACTCCCCAGAAGCAAATTACATAAGGCACATGAATGCAAGATTCTACCGAGGTGCGGTGGTTCTCCTATTGTTCACAAATATCAGCTCTTCAGCTCTGAGCATATCAAGGTAGAACTTCTCTGCCCCAGAACAGCCATGGGACCTACTCTGCCCAATGAAATAAGAATGCATGCAACTCAATGGAAGCTTTAAGAACCATTATACACCCTTTTCTCTCTACCTTAAGGACTAGCAACAGTCCTGATAGAGACTGCCTCACTATCAGGATCCCAGAGTGAAGACAGCATGCAGCAGTGCCATGAGTAGCCCGTGATGGACTTGTAGTACGGGGCGTGGGATGATTTTTTTTTTTTTTTTTGAGATGGCGTCTCGCTCTGTTGCCCAGGCTGGAGTGCAATGGCGCGATCTTGGATCACTGCAACTTCCGCCTCCTGGGTTCAAGCGATTCCCCTGCCTCAGTCTCCCAAAAAGTAGCTGGGACTACAGGTGTGCACCACCACGCCTAGCTAATTTTTGTATTTTTAGTACAGACAGGGTTTCACCATGTTGGCCAGGATGATCTCGATCTCCTGACCTCGTGATCCGCCCGCCTCGGCCTCCCAAAGTGATTTTTTTGTTACCAAAGTGATTTTTTTGTTCTATGCGAGATTTGTTACTGCAGCATAACCTAACCTGCCCCCGACTCATATAAACATGATTAATGCGTGAGTGGAAGATGGGTAAATTGGGTGTTGAGGGAAAAGTGGGTGATTCTGAGCTCTTGCTTATGTTAACTGCAATAACCCTGCAGTCTGCTCCTCCATAAAGTCAGTCAAAAGGCTATTAGACCACCAGCTGCGGTGGGGTCTGGTTTCATCCCTACTGGTATTACTGTATTTCTTACAAATAGCTCATTAAGGCAATTATCAGTCATTAGCACAGTAGCCTGAGCAACAGTACAAGCACACACGTTAATAAAACACAATTTAGCAGAGCAAGTAAAGACATGAACAAACTAGGCTCCCTTGTGGGACACTCGTGGCTGAAGAGAATTTCCACTACACTAAAGCCAGGCACTCTGGAGAAGTATGCCAATCTCAGCACCTCTTAAGTGATCATTTGCATGAGCTTCAGTTCAACCAACAACACCTGAGTCTTGAAGAATTACTAGGAGTCTGACAGGGAGAAAAAGTTAACAGGCTTTCCAAGGAAAAAAAGATTTCCCAAATATTCGCAACGTGGAAGAGCATGCTGAATTTAGGAAGTGGTAAAATCATGATTTGGTATATGGAGGTGGGGCCCAAGACCAGGAAAGAAGGCCAGAGCCCAACTGGGAACAGCTTTATTATGTCATGGTAAGTTGTTCAAACTTTTTCTAGAGGCAAGAAGTAATCAAAGAGGCTCAAGCAGGGAATGCCATGAGCTGCTCTGAGCCTTAGAAAAGTCATTCTGGCAGTATAAGAATGATGGATTAGGAGACACAGGAAGGAGGAGGCCGGAGCATCAGCTAGTGAAATACTTCAGGCCAGGGATAATGGGAGCCCAGCCCAGAACTGTGACAGATGGAAAGAAAAAGACCAGAACACAGGAAATGGGCTGACCAGGGCTTAGCGCTCAATTGGATGACCTAAGTAAGAGAGGAACAAGGAAAGGGGAAATTGGCTAGAGAAAGTCTCTAAGGATGACTCTGAGATTTCCACCTTGGGTATATAACAATGCATTAAAAGGGACTACTGGAAACTAATTTGACAGGTTCAACCCAGGTGGCAAATGCAGAAAACGATTAACAACCTGTACACACAGACATTAAAAACTCATTTATTTTCCCACTCAAGGGCACTTAATATCTAAGGTTCCAGGAACACATGCCCCAAAGGCCTGGACCATGAAGTTAGGGCTATGCTAAGCTCCAGGTATGCTCTAAAACATACTGGGAATTGTGCCTGGCCTCCCCTGCCTTCTCACGGTTCTGACATAGCATCTCACCTGCCCAGAACTTGTGACAGTCACTTGGCTTCATTTTGGACGAGGCTCTTTTTGACATGTAATGTCTTCTATTCATTACTTCCCCCAGACACATGCACAAGTGATGACTGTCTCTTTGCATACTGCGGTGCCTTTTCTCTTCATTCAAGTCTCCTAGGAAAACTGAGATTCAAACCAGAGCCTCCTGGTGTGCATTTTCCAGCCAGGGTGCATTGTCATTGGTGAGGCCTCACTCAACTACACATTCATCTTTGATCTGCCAGGTTGAAAGCACAGATGGCGTAGGCCTCACCAGGCCATCCTGTCCATCTATCAGTCCCTTTGCAATGATCCCCTTGGGGTTCTGGGCTATTACCAAGTTTCCCTTTGTGTGGATATTTCATTCCATAAGCACAGTCAAGCCTCAACAGCTGCCCAGGCCAACACAGATCAAGAAGTTTCTTCACAGTTTATTTGCTCATCCAACAAACATGTACTATGCCCTGACAACACGCCAGGCCCTGTGCTGGACAATGAAGCACAGAGATGAAAACCATCTGTCCTTCAAGAAGTCCACAGCCTCCTCAAGGAGACAAAGATGTTAAAAGACAAATAAAACAGAGATATTTAATGCAACTAGCACTGTTTGCTTTCTGGTTTTCTCCCATTAGGTGGTAAAAAATTGGCATATGAATACAGACTATTCTCTTAGTATTGGTTTAAATGGTGGTATGAAGTACATCTACTGCATTAAGAAGTGCCACTCTAGGCTGGGCACGGTGGCTCACCCCTGTAATCCCAACTCCTTTGGGAGGTTGAGGCAGGTGGATCATCTGAGGTCAGGAGCTCAAGACTAGCCTGCCCAACATGGCAAAATCCCGTCTCTAGTAAAAATACAAGATCACACCATTACACTCCAGCCTGGGCAACAAGAGCAAAACTCTGTCTCAAGAAAAAAAAAAAAGAAGTACCACTCTAAGAAGCAACAAGCTTCCCCAGACAAGACTGTCAAGCCCTAGTCCTAAGAAGCTTGTGGAAATATACCAGGATTGCATATTCTTTTGTTCATCTCTGATAGTCAAATGCCATAAGACCAGAAACAAAACACAGTTCCAGCAATGTCCCACACAAACATCTTGGTGGAGGACAGATGTGTCTGACATCTGGGATCTCTTCTGCTCAACGGCCCACCAGATACATAAAACAGAATTGAGAATGGTGGCCATTCATCTTCAGAAATGTTGAAGTCTACTCATTCCCATCTGGACACAACATACAGCTTTGAGGAACAACATACAGCTTCTGTTCGACCTCGGCTGTGGGCTTGACGACAAAACACTACTGTAGGATGTTCCATCTTTTCTGCCTAGTAAAGATCTCATGGTGAAATGCATCTTCACAGTGAAGACAGGAAGCCCAGGTACACTTGAACTCCATCCTTTTCTCCATCTTGACTGGTATCTCCAGTTTTTCCCAAACTCTTGCATTCTGCGATGCTCCCAACTTCAGCCTTAAATATCTTATAGGAAAATCTCCACATTAGAACAAACGTCACATTAAAACAACTCAATGAACACTGAACAAATATGCGAGGAGGGAAACAATTATTTACTGAGTGTTTAAATCATGCCAGAGATACTCCACACTCTTGCAACAGGCCTAAAACATAGGTATTAATTTTTCCTTTTTAGAGGAAAAACTTTAAAAAGCATCACTGAAGTTAACTTACTTATCTCAATGCAGGAAGAAAGAGATGCTGAGGCCAAAAGTGTAAATCATATCTCATCTCCAAAATTAATATCCTTTCCATGACATAGTATTCACTCTTGTTCGACCATTTCAAATTCCAGAATGCTCTCCAAGAAAGGCTAGGCAGATGGACTGTCAATCTCTTCTAAGTGCCTCTATCACTCAAGTCATTCTCTTCAACCTGACCTCACCCCTGAAAATCTATCCCTAAAGCTAAGACACTGAGCACATGTCAGGCAAGCAAATGATGCTTTTCCAACAGTCCCCAATAGGGCCCAACAGGGTCAAATACTTTGGTTCCTGACATATCAGTAACAATAATAATGACTGTGATGGTTAGTTTTATGTGTCAACTTGGCTAGGCTATGGTCCCCAGTTACTTAATCAAACACTGTCCAGGTGCTCCTGTAGTTATTTTGTAGATGTGGTTAATATCTACAGTTGACTTTAAGTAAAAGACTCTATCCTCAATTGTATTGATGGGCCTCATCTAATCAGCTGAAGGCCTTCAGAGGAAAAACTGAGTTTTCCTGGAAGAGAAATTCTGCCTCTGCCTCAGGACCACAGCTTCATTTTCTGCCCAAGAGTCCAGCCTGCCAGTGTGACCTACAACTTTGGACTTAGCCCTACAATCACATAAGCTAATTCCTTAAAATCAAGGTATATGTGTGTGCGTGTGTGTTTGTACAACTACACCATCCTATTGGGACATTTCTCTGGAGAACCCTGACTGATACTAACATATGCATAATGTAATTTCATACAGGCTATTTGATACTCACAACAGGTCACCTATGTAAGTATGATCGCCTTTTGTTCAAGTGAAGAAACTGCAGCTCCCTGCCTGCAGCTAAATAACATGTCCAAGGAACACACAGACATTAAATGACAAGGCCATAATTTAGACTCATATCTTCAACTCAACATGGTATGCTGCTTTCTGCAAGACACACTGCCCCTAAAAAGTCACCATAATTCCTAATGAGAATAGCCCAGGAAAGGAGGAGACTTAATAATCTGCCACTGAATATATCTAGAAAAACAGTCCAAGGAAGATGCAAGCCCACAGCCCAGCCAAACTGGTTCTTCTCACTTTTTGTTGGGGAGGCACTGTCTGGCAGCCTAGCATGTTCAATTTCTCCCAGGACAGTAGTGAGACCAAAGGAGAACTGAAGAAGGGGCTAGCAGAAGCTAGAACTTCCTCCGGTCCTCATCACCTCGTCTAAGCCAGAGACCTCACAGTCTGCACCCTTATCATTGCTGTCCAGCTGTTCAACGTGAATGCCAAAATCATTGTTCTTCATTAATTCACTGGAAGCCTTCATGCAAACCTCATTAAGAGGCACAGTAATTATTCTGTGAATATTGCCCATTTTCCAATTATGTTCCTTTCCTCATGCCGGGAGAATGTGCCATCGGAGAAAAAGCACTGGGTTGCCTTCATCTGTTTTAAAATATGTGGGTGAGGGATTGGCTTTTGATGGTGGCTTCTACAACCAGAAAGGACTCTTCAGCCGAGAACCATTCTTAGTAATCTGATGGTGTGCAAAGTACAAGCATCTGTCTATCAACCCAGCCCAGGGATTCGCACACCTGGGCTTGCCACTTCAGGGATGAGACTGCCTGGCCATGAATTCTCAGCAGAGAATTGTAGCAAGGATCTGAACTCTGTCTTTCTGTGAACCACACCAGAAGGCATGTACGTATTCACATCCATGCAGATGGCTAAGCAGAGCCCTGTGAGTGTGCAGTCTCATGCATCTGCAGAGAAGCAGAAAGGGTTTGTGGTGTGAGTAAAATCATGAGGAGAGGTGCCGTGGAAGTAAGAGATTCAGCTGCTGAACCATTTGCAGATCATCGTTAAGTACTACTCATGAGACTATCAACTGTTCATCACCTCCAAAATCACAGGCAACCCTCCTGAGTCCAATTATCTCCAAACTTTTCCTCTTTTGCATTCAATTTTGTCATTAAATAAGCAAACAAAGACATGGCCTGGTGTTCTGATGCCCACACTGTTTTCACAAATAAAAAGGGTCTAAGAATGATGGGAACTTGAGGCCTGACTCAGAGAGCAACCTCCGTGGGCTGCGGGGGATGAAATGAAGAGCAAAAATTCATCCATGAACAGGGCAGGACAGCATCTGGTTTTTCATGCTTGGTTTCATCCTCTATAAGCAGTCTGGCTTCCAGGTAGGTAGGCAGACTCTTAATTGTTCGAGTTGTTATAACAAAATGCCACCGACTAGGTAGCTTATAAACAACAGGCATTTGTTTCTCATAGTTCTGGAGGCTGGGAAGTCCAAGGTCAAGACAACAGCAGATTCAGTGTCTGATGAGAGTCTGCTTTCTGTTCACAGACGGCCATCTTCTTGCTATGTCCTCACATGGTGAAAGGCTCCCTTGTGCCTATTTTTAAGGGCACTAATCCCACTCATGAGGGCTCCACCCTCAAGACCTCACTGCTCAAAGGCCCAACTCTTAATACTATCACATAGCAGGATAGATTTCAACATACAAATTCTGAGGGGGCACAAACATTCAGACCATAGCAGGCAGGCAGGCGGGAGGGCAGGTGGACGTACAGATGGACGATGGACGGACAGATAGATAGATACAGACAGATAGAGATAGATAGGTAGGTAGATAGATAGATAGATAGAGAGATAGATAAATAGATACAGAAAGACAGACAGATACAGACAATGTTTTTGGGGCCAAGATTCAAAGTCAGGCATATCTGGCCACCAAAATTAATATCCTTTACACAACACAGTGTTCACTCTCAATCATTTCAAATTCCAGGATGCTCTCCAGGAAAAGTGAGTCTAATGCACTGTCAACTTGCTCCTCTAAGTGCCTCTCTCACTCAAGTCATTCTCCTCAACCTGACCTCACCCACCACAATCTGCCCCTACAGCTAAGACCCTGGGAAGTTGGGGGGTGTGGGGGGGGGCATGTATATACACACACACATACACATTTATATGTGTATATATGTGTTTCTATACATACACACGTGTATACGTATATAGACACACATATATGCATACGCATATACATACAATCAAATATATACACTGGAGGCTCAGCAGTTTTCCTATGGTTCGCCTCTGCCAGGCACACAAGTTTCTTCACAACCTGGTGCTTGCCAACAGCCTTGTCTCCCATCTAGCCCCTTTGAAGGCACATATTTTCAAAGTCAAATGTCAGTACATTTGCAGGTACTGACACCTCCACTTAGAGGTATTTAAAGTACTTGTCTATTGGATACTTTCTAAGCCCTTTGCATATATATAAATTCATTTAATGCTCTAAATAGCTCTATGAGTGAATCAGTACTGCCACCCCATTTTACAGCCATAGACAGATCACTCATTTGTGTTTCTCTCTCTCTCTCTCTTTCGCAGGGGACCCTTGGGGCAGACCCCACAACCTTCATGGCTGCATACCCAGCATGCTATCCATTGTTCTCATGACAACCAAGCCCAATTCACTGCACAAAAGAGTGTTTGAGTTGTTGCACATCCAGACGAGAATGGACCACAGAGAGGTAACAGCAAAAGTCTAGAGCACAGAGCTGCTGGAACTGGACTCAGCTGCCTGGTGAAGTTGGGGGCAGGGAGACTCATGCTGGCTAAACAGCTGCTTAATAAATCTGCCCTAGCATCACAGACAGGCTCTCACCGATATTAGCATTCAGTAGCACACCTTCGATTGGCAAATGCTTCATTGTCATTTTTTATTAGTTATGCCTTACAACTTCCCCGCTAGGTCAATATTATCAAGGAGGTCAGCGGTAAGGTAGGACAAAATCATTATCCACTCATGATAGATGGAGAAGCTGAAGGAGGGAGGAAAGGGGGAGGGGAGGAAGGAAGAACAGGGTAGCATGGTGGTGCAGGCAGCGTCACACTGCAGAGGAAGGGCCTTTACAGGCAGATGACCTAGGTTCAGACCCCAGATTCACAACTAATTTGACCTTGGACAGGTTCTATGCTTTAGTTTCTCTCTTATAAAAATGGAGATGGTTCATGTCTCCACCCTTGGATTAGACACTGGTCCCCCAGCCACGTGGTAGCTCCTTCTCATAGGGCTTCTTGAGACTCACACCTTCCCATCCAGCTGTGCCACCTCAAGTCGCTTACCAAACCCTGCTGTCTTCAGCTGATTCAGGGCATGGGTTAAAATCCAAAATCTCTCCTGTTGCTGCAAGGAGAACATACACTCTACAAGGACAGAAACCCTATCAACTCACTCAGGGATGTCTTTCCACAGCCTGATAAATTGTAGGTGTTCAATGAATATTTTCTGAATAAATACAGGACAGGGGAGGGAAGGAAGAATAAGAGGGAGAAAAGAGGAGGGGAGGAAGTTCATTCAGCAGCTGCACTAGATTGTAACTGACCTGAGAGAAGGAAGGCGTACTGCGGCCCTGAGAAGAGCCCTAGAAAAAGGGAGGTTCCCAATCAGTATTTGTCGATAGCCTGTAAAAGCCTGACTTTCCCTCCTGAATAAATTAAGCTTGTTCCTTCTGCTTCTTGAGGGCAGCCTCTCTGTATCCTGCCCTTCTGTGCTTCATGGACCTGAAGAAATGATACACAGCAAATACCTACTGAACAATGAAAACAAAGCAGATTTGCCTGTGATTTTTGTTGGTTGTTAAACACTTTAGACACCCAAGGACCAGGGAGCCCAGTGGCCTTTTCAAGGCAAATTGGGAGGGTAAGAACTCAGCAGGGCAAGAGTCCAGGACTTCCCCCACCTTCAGGAACTTTGCACACAGTGGTCTCCCTTGGGTGGGCTGAAAGTTCTCAGTCCCTCCACAACTAGATTCTGACTAGGGCTGTAGGCTACACCACATTCCTATTTCCCCGCACCATCCCAAAAACGGGTGCCTAATTACTTGGGCACATGGTATGTGCTCAATAAATACTGACTGACAGGCTGATTTATCATCATGCTCAAAAACAACTTCAAAGACCACCAGTTTGAGGAGGACTGGATGGAGTGACGTCACCAGCAGCCCAGTCCCAGATGTCAAACCACTTCAGTGTTCGCATGGGCTCCTGGGGGCTTTGTGATCCAAAAGTATGGATCACAACAGCCAACTTTTCTCAGTCCCATCATCATATCTCATTATGTCTCCTCCCATGGGTGTGTGAGTACAAAGCTCTTCATTGCGCTAATAGTCTACAAAGTTCATGGCAGAGCTGAAAAATGAGCTATTCCACACACATGAATGCTCTGGATGACATTTTTAAAGTTCAGACCTTCTGGTCACAAGCTCTATCCCTCTGCTGTCCTCTAACAATCTCAGGTTTTTCTCCCCTTGCCAATTACGCCACCATCCAGGGCAACTCCAGCAGGCCTGTGGCTATCCATCCACAGGCTGTTTCACCAAATCCTTAATTTCCCTGATACCAACAAACCTCCCGACCGAGCCTCCTTAGCACCAGCTCCAGCCCTTGACATCATCTAAGGGTTGAAGTCAACTGCCTTGACTTCAAATAATTAAGTTACCTTTATTAATTACCTAATCCCACTAAATCCACCTCATTTAATCCCCACCTCCTCAACCACCCCTTCCACTTTCCCATGGGGTGAAAGACTGCCCTGAATCTGAACCTTGCCTACTCCATAAAAAATCTCTGTAACCCTAAGGAAATTTGTTTGTTTCTAAGAAACTCAGTTTCTTCTCCTATACTCTGGGCCATTTGTGGACAGCTAGCTGTTCACCAAAGCCTGGGCACAGGATGAGACACTCCCTAGCCTCCATAGAGTGAGGTGTGACCACGTGACCAAGTCCTAGCCAGTAGGACATGTGCAGTGTGATGTGGGCCCTACCCGCAGGTAACACCCTCTGCTGGCTGGACATCAGTGTCTAGAGCTTGCATGTGGATGGTCCAGGGTGTTTCCTTAAGCCGGGGTCACTGTGTGGACCAGAGACACCTCCTCTGCTTTCACTCACCCCACATAGTTACTCACTCTGTGAGTGCAAAATAAACATCTTGGGTCATTATGCATTTTGGGGGTCCATTTAGCCTGCTTTAACTAATGCACCATTCTTCCTGCCTAAAGGAATAGTTATGCTGATTAAATAATGAAAATTTGCAAAACCCCCCATATAAGATCTGACATAAGGCCTGACAATAGATGTTTTTAATTTTTCTTCCCTTTATTTTCTCCTATAGCATTTTGCCATAACTTCTATTCTCATTTTATGTTTATTAATTTTTTTAGAGACAGGGTCTCACTTTGTCACCCAGGCTGGAGGGTAGTGGCACAATCCTAGCTCGCTATAGCCTCAAACTCGGGGGCTCAACAGATCCTCCCACCTTAGCCTCCTGAGTACCTGGGACTACAAGCGCATGCCACCATGCCCGGCTAATTTTTCATTTTTAGTAGAGATGAGATGGGGGTCTCGTGGTGTTGCCCAAGGTGGTCTAGAACTTCTGGCCTCAAGCAATCCTCCCGCATCAGCCTCCCAAAGTGCTAGGATTATAGGCTTGAGCCACCATCCACACAGCCTCTCATTTTAAAGTGTTGGAGCTAAATACTATAGGATAAAATAAAGAAGAAAAATATTAATCACACACCAATTATATTGCCAGGCCCTATACTTCCTCTCTACCCCAATGCTACCATCTGATTCACCACCTTCTCACTCATCGTGGCATCTGAACCAGGCTTGCTATATCCACACTTGCCCTTTTCTCCCGGTCCTTGTCCCTGCTGCGCTCAGGAGACACATGCTGTCTAACCAACCCCAGCAATGCTACACCCCTGCTGGAAACCTCCAGAGGCTCCTCCTGGGCTAAGTGCACCGCCCCCTCTTCTGCTTCCCACATGGTTCTTTGCTCCAGGGTACCTGACACCCTGCACCAACACAATACATTTACTTGTCCGTTTCACAGCCCTGGACTGCAAGCTCCTTGAGGGCAAGAATCTTCCTTAATCACCACCGTATCTATTGCAGACTTCTGCTTAGTCACCAGGGATACAGTGATGAAGAGAACAAACAAATATCTCTGTCCTCCCAAGATTCTCCTCCAGTTTAAGAATCTCTAGTTGCTTCCTGGCTGGCAGACGTCGTGACAAAGGCAGAAAAGGCGTTAGGAGAATCCCAGCTTCACCCACAAATGCTGTTGCTTCCTAAGCACAGACGACGTTGGTTATTTTCTCCAAGTCTCAATGCCTTCATCATTATGAAGTTAGAAAAAAATGGCAGCTACTGAGGGCTACTGTAGGGTCAAGGGAGATGGTGTAGCCAAAAAAAAGCTTGGAACAGTGCCTGACACACAGCAAGCAAATATTAGTTTACCTCCCCATTCTGAAATGATAAACTCCTAGAGTGCAGAGGCCATGACTTACACTTCTCATTCTTTCCCCACCATGCCTTACAGATATAAACCACATCTGACAAATGTTTGTCTGACTAATGAGATGGTAAGGATGTCCAAGAAAGTGAGCCAAGGGTATTTAGAAAGATTTCTCTCCACCAGCCTGCATAAAGAGCGTCTAAGAGCATGCCGAGAAGGGGAACAGAGTGGAGGTAACAGGCAAGTCTGCTCCAATGACGACTTGTACCCTCTTTAGCCCCAATCAATGACTCCCTTTGACCACTGAAGCCCGTATTTTTCCCAGCAGAAAGGTGTGTGTATGTATACATACGTGTGTGTGTATATGCTATCAAAGGAGTTCAATTTTCAATACATCATTGGAAATCTTCAACAATCATTAAGTATGATGAATAAGAAAAAACAGGAACAGAGGAATTAGACTGAAAAGCCTGTCCAAGTGCATTAAAAACTTCATGTGAAGGAAATGGAAAACTATAAACAGCGATGTCCCAATCACTCAGGTTCCATTTAAGTGACTTTTTTAGGTTTTTTTTTTTTTTTTTTAAAAAAAAGAGAGCTGTTTCTATTGCGGGTACATTTAATTTTAACTAAGTGAAAAGATACTTCCCTGATCTTGTAATCTATAATAAATATATTCTAAATTTTTCTTAATGATCCTGGTTCATTATGTATTCCCAACCTTGGCCTGATGCCTGGCATAGGCACTGTGTAGCATTAAATCTCACTAAGCTGCCAACTATGTGTGCCCTTGGGAGCTACAAACATGTCTGGACAATCAGCCCTACCCTATGCCATGGTTCCATTCTGCCCCAGTTTGAGTTCTTATAGCTGGTAGGCAGGGCTTTCCTATACTTCTCCTAGAGGTCGGATTGTCACTTCTTGCTCATGTTTCTGGCCGGCTTCTGAAGTTCCCCTTTCAAATGCACTGTTGTGCTGATCTCCTATAGCTTAGAAATGCAAATGTAGTCCAGGCACAGTGATAGCTTAGAAATGC
Organism: Pongo abelii; assembly: GCF_028885655.2. Lineage (NCBI taxonomy): Eukaryota > Metazoa > Chordata > Mammalia > Primates > Hominidae > Pongo > Pongo abelii. The sequence continues at coordinate 40,351,388 of NC_085929.1, forward strand.
AAATATAGCCTAGGTGCAGTGGCTCATACCTGTAATCCCAGCACTTCGGGAGGCTGAGGCAGGAAGATAACCTGAGGTCAGGAGTTCGAGACCAGCCTGGCCAATATGGTGAAGCCCCGTCTCTACTAAAAATACAACCATTAGCCGGGGTGGTGGCAGACGCCTGTAATCCCAGCTACTCGGGAGGCTGAGGCAAGACAATCACTTGAGCCCGGCAGGCAGAGGTTGCAGTGAGCCGAGATCACGCCACTGCATTCCAGCCTGGGTGACAGAATAAGGTTCCATCTCAAAAAAATAATATGAATTAAAAAAAAGAAATGTAAATGTAAAAAGCTGGTCAGAACAAAGCGGAAGTCATTAAGGCTACCAGAAATCCTCTGGTTTCTATCCTTCCAGTCACACGTAGGAATGATCTTCCTCAGTGCCTGGAAGTGAGCAGTGGCCATGTAACTTGCTTTGGCCAATGAACTGTAAGCAAAAGCCAGAAGTAGAACATGATCCCCCAAGTTCCAATTTCCTCTGGCTACAGTGATCTATGACACTCCACCTAGTGGAAACACCAGCATCCCAGGGTAGAAGTTACCTGGCGAAGAATAAAACCCCCCACCTATATACCAACCACAGATGAACGTGTTGCATAAGAAATAAATCCTTGTTATTTCAACCACACAGAGATATCGGGGTTGTCCATATAAATAGCACAACCTAATCCAGCCTGACAAATATAAATGATGTATTAAAAAAGAATAACAAGTTATGACTCATCAGTCAAGAGGCCTTCCCATGAGAAAAATTCATGAGCTTCAACTCAGACCATAGCACATACCTCGGCTGCCCAAAGGCTGTGTGTCTGTGTGTGTGTATGTACACATGAATAAATGCTTTCACAGCATCATGGTACACCTGTTAATGCTGGCTTCCTTGCCTGTGTAATAAGCTGCCCAAGGACAGAAGCCTTATGTTTTCATCCTGTCTTCCCAGAATCTGATACAGTGCCTGGTACAGAGTAGAGGGCAATAAATATTCATCTCAGTTAACCATCTTGCTATCTATCAGGAAGGAAAAAATAATTACAACAGCTTATCTAAGTTCACATGGAACTTGTAACTGGAAAAGGAAATGAGGTCCAGCCATACTTCCAGAACAGAGCCTCACACACCCCTCAGATAGGTCCGATGACATGATTTGTCCCTGTCCTTGCCCTCCGCATCTGAGGACACAGCAATGACTCATCCCTATACACAGTGTGGCTGTAGACAGATGCATCTGCACACAGCCAATGACTTCTCCTGCCCATTGTGCCTTCCCCATAGATAGTGAGGAATTTTCCAGCTAGGCCCATTTATGGAGAGAGCTCTTTCTGCTGCCCTTTGGGGTCAGGATATCTTTGTTCGAACTGAGTCATCTGCAGTTCATTCCTCCATGCTGTCCTGTTTAAAGGGCACGTCTCGATACCAGGCTTCACAGTTACCCGAGAGCACCACCCCACCGCCCAGTGATGGTTCATTCCTCATTTGCCCTGTTAAGTGTCTACCAGTTAAAAGTAATTATTGCCATTAGCTGAGTGCTCAGTAACTTCAAGCCATCATGGTAGGTACTTATATTATTATCCCATCACATCCTTAGAACAATCCTTTAAAGCTGATATCATTATCCTCATTTTACAGATGAGAAAACGATAGACCCAAAAGGTTGATGCCACATGCCCGATTGAGTTTTGCTAACATTTTACTGACCAACATTTCTTCATTATGTGTATTTCCCCAAGTCCATGATTTACTGTATTAGTCCATTCTCACACTGCTATTAAGAACTACCTGAGACTAGGTAATTTATGAGCAGAAGAGGTTTAACTGACTCTCAGTTCTGCAAGCTGTACAGGAAGCATGGCTGAGAAGCCTCAGGAAACTTACAATCATGGCAGAAGGCAAAGGGGAAGCAAGCATGCCTTCACATGGTGGCAGGAGAAAGAGCAAAAGGGGAAATGCTACACACTTTTCAACAATCAGATCTCGTGAGAACTCATTCACTATCACGAGAACAGCAAGGGGGAAGTCCACCCCCACGATTCAATCACCTCCCGCCAAGCCCCTCCTCCAACACATGGGGATTACAATTCGACAAGAGATTTGGGTGGGTACACAGAGCCAAACCATATCACTTACCCACTCATTCATGTTATTCCTTTCACCTGTAGACATTCATTGAGGACCTGTGCTGGAACCACATTACCCCCACTCTACACACGAGGTTTATATTTAACCACAAAATGGTGACTCCAGAATTTTAAAATATGACCAATTATAAAGTCGAAACATTTTCTAATAATAGTAGCATGTAACTCATAGGACTATAATGAAAATGAAATGACTTAATACAAGAAAAGTGTTAAGAGAAGTACTGGTACACAATATGGCTTCAATAAATGTCAGTTTATAACACTGAATATAATAACAGCTATTGTCCAGCAACACATTTTTGCACAGTTTTGGGGAAGAAGGGACAGACACAGGTGGGCAGCAAAGGCCAAGTATAATGCTATATTCTACTACAGCTCATCCCAGGAACACTTTGGGTCTTTGTTTTCTTATTTGCAAGATGAGGGAAGTGAATTTGGTCATCTCCAGGGACCAGTCTTAAAATGCTTTGATTTGTCATTCCAGCAGCTGATCAGTCGATGAGCAACTTAAAGACTGAGCATCTCAGACAATTCCCCCAGTTTGCTCTGCAGAGAATGCTGGCTTCTACTACAAAGCACTATGGAGAAGCCCCAAATGACTTTGCATTATGAAGGAAATCCTTTGTAAAGGAATATTCCAGAGAACAGTTTGTTCATTTCAGAATACGGATATTTATCCAATCCCCAAATACAGGATGGGGTATTAGTCTGTTCTCACACTGCTAATAAAGACATGTCTGAGACTGGGTAATTTATAAATTATAATAAAAGACATACCCGAGACTGGGTAATTGCTAATAAAGACATACCCGAGACTGGGTAATTATAAAGGAAAGAGGTTTAATTGACTCATAGTTCAGGGTGGCTGGGGAGGCCTCAGGAAACTTACAATCATGATGGAAGGCAAAGCAAACATGTCCTTCTTCACATGGTGGCAGCAAGGAGAAATGCTGAGCAAAAGGAGGGAAAGACCCTTCTAAAACTATTAGATCTCATGAGAACTCACTCACTGTCACCACTAACACAAGGACAACAGCATAGGGGTAACTGCCCCTTTGATTCAATTACCTCCCACCGGGTCCCTCCCATGACACTGGCGATTATAGGAACTACAATTCAAGGTGAGATTTGGGTGGGGACACAGCAAAACCACATCAGATGGTGACAGAGCACTGTGGCTTTTTCCCACTACCCATCAATCCTGACTCCAACAGAGACTGGAAGCTGCTAAATTCCCCAGCTGCAATTAATAAAACAAAACAGCAGGTGTGGATGTGGGAAGGCGTTACAATGGGGGGACAAGGCTGGGAGACAGAAACTACCACTCCTGAGTAAGAGCTCAGAGCTGGGGAGGGCAGTGCTGAGGACATACATCCTGCCAGGAACTTCGATGCCAAGGACAGCAAGACCCGCTGTCCAGATCACATTTCAACACAAGAGTGTTCATTTCTCTCTTTTTTTAATACAGTGGTAAAATTCCACATATGCGATAGCACAAACTTGGTGGCTTAAAACAACAGAAACATGCTCTCTCACAAGTTTGGAAGCCAGAAGTCCAAAATCAAGGTGCTGCAGGGCTGTGCTTCCTCCAGGGACTCCAGGGAAAACACATTTATTACTCGACTCTTGCAGCTTCTGATAACTGCCAGCATTCCTTGACCTGTGGCTGCCTGACTGCAGTCTCTACCCTCAGGGTCACACTGCCTTCTCCCATGTGTTCAATCTCCCTTTGCCTACTTTTTTTTTTTTTTTTTTTTTTTAAGATGGAGTCTCGCTCTGTCGCACAGGCTGGAGCACAATGGCGCAATCTCGGCTCACCGCAACCTCCACCTCCTGGGTTCAAGCAATTCTCCTGCCTCAGCCTCCTGAGTAGCTGGGATTACAGGCACCCACCACCGCGCCCGGCTAATTTTTGTATTTTTAGTAGAGAGAGAATTTCATCATCTTGGCCAGGCTGGTCTCAAACTCCTGACCTCATGATCTGCTGGCCTCGGCCTCCCAAAGTGCTGAGATTACAGGCAAGAGCCACCACGCCCAGCCTTGCCTCCCTCTTATAAGGAGACATGTGATTGCCTTTAGTACCCACCTGGATAATCCATGCTTCTCTCATCTCAGGATCCCTAACTTAACCACACCCACAAAGGGTCTTTTCCTATTTCCAAATCAGGGAACAGCTACAAGTTTCAGGAATTGGAGCCTGTTATCATTGGCCTACAACAGTTCTCATCTTACCTCATTTAAAAAAAAAAAATAACAAAAAATTTAACCCTTTAAAACAGATAAATGAGAGTCAACACCCATCTCACCCTAGAATATCCAAGCTGGAAGTAGCCTTAGAAATCAGCTAACTCCAGCCTCCTCCACCTGAAAAGGGTCTGGGATGGAGGCAATTCACCCCGGATTACCCAGAAGATGCAGCCTACCAAACAAAAGCTACTTTTATCAATGGTTTCTCCTAAGACATTTAAGAGTTCACTGGACCGGGCACGGTGGCTCACGCCTGTAATCCCAGCACTTTGGGAGGCCGAGGCGGGCAGATCATAAGGTTAGGAGATCGAGACCATCCTGGCTAACACGGTGAAACCCCATCTCTATTAAAAATACAAAAAAAAAAAATTAGCCAGGCGTGGTGGCGGGCACCCATAATCCCAGCTACTCAGGAGGCTGAGGCAGGAGAATGGCGTGAACCCGGCAGGCGGAGCTTGCAGTGAGCCGAGATGGCGCCACTGCGCTCCTGCCTGGGTGACAGAGCAAGAGCCCCGTCTCAAAAAAAAGAGTTCACTGAAAAGAATGTCCTATTATCCTCCTCGCCCTCTGTCCCCCCGCCAAAAAATATATCATACGTAAACTTTTGGCACATGGACTGCAAAAAATGAGACACATCTTTACAGAGGGATATAATTTACATTTAAAAAGCAATTCTGGGTTAGCCCCGAAAAGTGGAAATAAGTGCAAAATGTCTGGCCTGAATTCACTCCTGGACAATATGAACTCAGATCTGTCCCACTGTGGCCAATGCAGGAGCCACAGAGGGTGTGTGATGAGAAGAGGCATCAGATCAGGGCTGTTCTTTTAAAAGAAAAAGCTGACATCATGGTGTAGAGCCAAGTGGGCCTGTCACGGAGACTGGGAAGGAAGCCACTTCCACTGTCTACTTCAGAGGTTCCCAAACTTTAGGAACATCACACTGTCACCTGGAGAGCTTTGTTCAAACAGATTGCTGCCCTCCCCTCAACACCTCCTCCCCCAGAGTTTCAGATTCTAGAGATCTAGGGTGGGATTGGATAATTTGGATTTCCAACAAGTTCCTAGGTGATGCGTACTGCAGGGCTGAGAAGCACAGTCTGAAAGCCATTGTCCTATGGAAGACTTAGCCCAGGGAGCAGAAGAACTAGAATAAAAGAGATGATATCAGAGAAAGTATTACAGAAATTGCTAAGATTTGAGCAGATCAGAAGAAATGAGATGGCAGAAGGGGACAAAGGTGTATTCACCAGAAGAGATGCAGTGTAAAGGAAGAATTATCAGGAGGGGAGAAGATGAGCTCTGCACTGAAGATGCTAAGTTTAAAGGTGTCAGTAGGACAGATGGGGTAATTCACATACCAAGGGAGTAAGTTGATCCATGAGAAGAAGCCACAGAACCTGCAGGTGACCTGCCTTTGAAGGGCAGGAAGAGTGATGCTGACACAGGTGATTGGGGGAGTTCTTAAAGAATCCAGGGCATCCTGAGACAGTCCTCTTCAAGGAAGGCAGACAGAAAGGCTTCTAAATGAAGAAGGAGATGGTCAATGGCATGAAGTGCCACTGCAGTTCAGAAAAGATGAGGATAGAAGAAAGGTGCTTAGATCTGACAACTAGGTCATCAACAGCACACAGCAGCAGCTTGTGGGAAGGAAGCCAGGTTTGGGTGGCAAAGCTAAGAAAGTGAAAACTTTAGCCACAGGCTCTTCTTTGAAGCCTAGTGATGAAGGAGGAGTGAGAAGGAAGCGACGTTGAGAAAGATAACTCTGAGGGTACCTTCCATGCCAGCACCCAGCACCCCTGCAGTTTCCCCAAAGGAATACACTGACGTCTAAAGTCCCAGTCCCTAACGTTGTGCCCAACACCAATGTTAGCCTCAGTAAAGAATTACTAAATGAATGCATGCATAGATGCATGAATGAGAAAACATAATAATGCTACAAGAAGAGAAGGAAAAAAGTTCTTTGCGCATAAATTTGGTGTGTAGCATTCCCTAGCTTTACTCAGCCACCACAGCCTCCTTGCTAATCAAGGTCCTTGTACTTGCTATTCCCTCTCGCTGGAATGTTCTTCCTCAATTATCTAAGAGGCTCGCTTTCTCACTTCATTCAGCGCTAGATCAAATGCTACTTTCTCAGAGATGCTTTGGGCAGTCTCTTTTACTTTTCTTTTCTTTTTTTTTTTTTTGAGAGAGTCTTGCTCTGTTGCCCAGGCTGGAATGCAGCAGCGTGATCTCAGCTCACTGCAACCAACTCCTCCCACGTTCAACCGATTCTCCTGCCTCAGCCTCCCTAGTAGCTGGGATTACAGGCACGTGCCACCGTGTCTGGCTAATTTTTGTATTTTTAATAGAGACGGGGTTTCACCATGTTGTCCAGGCTGGTCTCGAACTCCTGACCTCAAGTGATCTGCCCACCTCAGTCTCCCAAAGGGCTGGGATTACAGGCATGAGCCACCGCGCCCAGTCTTGTAGTCTCTTTTTCTAAAACAACATCATCCCACCCTTCACGCATGGCCCAGAGAGCCTCTGTGACCCCACTACCATTAACCTGCCGTATTTCCCCTTCTCACCACTCCATGCCACCTGACGTATTTCATACCTATTTGTTTGTTTACTATAAGATCCACTGGGACAGGGCTTTGCTTCGCTCATTCCTGTATCCCCGGTGCTTAGTACAGTTCCTGGCACATAGTAGGTGCTCAATAAATATTTATTAAGTGAATGAATCCACTATATTACCTCTCAAAAATTCTCCCAGCCTTAATAGTTCCTTTAAGGGCTCCTGGAGGAATGTGCTTGAACACTGGAAGGCATGGGGACTACTAAAACCCCTCCTCCTCCCTGCACCTGCACTGCAATCAGATGAAAACTGATGACTGGCAGAAAAATCCAGCCACCATCTGGCTGTTCAAGGACCCCTCCTGGGTGCTGACAGCATTGCCATTCAAGATAATGAAGATTAAAACCAACAGTGATCCAGGGGGACAGGTCCTCAGGAGGCAGCCTGGATTGGACTTAACCCATTCTGAGCCAAGGAGCTCCCAGTCATCCTGAGAAGAAACCACCATTCCCTGCAAGGGTGAAGGCAGGAGGCAGACAAGGCCCCTGCTTGAGAGATTATAGATGACTTATCCAAGGAAAGGATGAGATGGAAGCAAAAGTGCTTTGGCAAGATAATGTCTGTGGGAAGATGAGGAATTCTCTCACAATGACAGATGTAACATACCATGTGCCCACCAGTCAACAAGGTCCTTTGGGCCGGGTGCCAACTGTGCTCTCTGCTCATTTATTAAAGCAACCATGTGTGCTCCCACCGTGACACCCAAGGCCTGAGACCCATGGCCACTCTGTCTTCAGGAGACACTCCATCTGTAAAATTTACAGAGAAAGCCTGTCCAGCTAAATCAAATTCCATAAGCAAATGCTGACCACATTTGATTACAACATAAAACTTAGGGGAGCTCTACAGTGAAGAAGAAACCAACACTACGCAGATGCCAAGGCAAAGGGAGCTGGCTGCTGTCAAGTTCTTCCTTCCTTCCAGCTCACAAGTGAAGGAACCGTCAGGGATACATTTCCTCCACGAGAGGCAGGAGGAAATGGTTCAAAGCCGACTCTTGTGCTAGATGGCCTGCCTTTGAACTCCAGCTCTGCTACTTATCAGCTGTGTGACCTTGGACAACTTATTGAACATTTCCCCTGCCTCAGTTTCCTCAAGGGTGAAATGAGGATGCAACAAGTATCTCACTCCTACGGTTACTGTGAGAATTAAACACACCTCAAGCAAATGCTGATACAAGCAAGCTTACAGAGGCTGGAGATGATGACAGTGGCGGTGGTGGTTGTTCTCTTGGCCCATTCAGGCTGCTTTAACTGAATACCATACACTGGGTGGCTTATAAACAATTTCTCACAATTCTGGAGGCTGAGAAGCTTAAGATCAGGAAGCAGTAGATTCGGTGTCTGGTGAGGGCACCCTTGCTGCTTCACAGACAGCAGTCTTCTTGCTGTGCCCTCACGTAGAAGAAGAGGTAAGGGAGCTCTCTGAGGTCTCTTTATATAAAAGCATTAATCTCATTCATGAGGGCTCTGCCTTCATGACCTAAATGTCACCTAAAGGCCTAAATCATCACATTGAAAGTTAGGTTTCCTATGGATTTTGCAGGGGCACAAACATTTGGTCCATAGCAATGTTGATGGCAATGGTGGTGATGACGATGACACTGCTCATATATTAGCAGATATTCTTTTTTTCTTTTTTTTTTTTTTTGAGACGGAGTCTCGCTCTGTCGCCTAGGCTGGAGTGCAGTGGCATGATCTCAGTTCCTGACCTCAGGTGATCCACCCGCCTCTGCCTCCCAAAGTGCTGGGATTACAGGCGTGAGCCATTGCGTCCGGCTCATTAGCAGAGATTCTAAGGGTTCACAGGCAAAGTTGTGACACAAAAACAGGAGTGTCAAGAAAAGAATTCGTAAAAAGTCCCTTCTGATCTTGCATGTGGATGAATACATGCACCCTCCCTCTGCTTCTGCCTTCCTGTTCCTCCAGAACACTCTGAAGACAGGGAGCCAGGGCCTGGAGAGCTGGAAGATGTCAGGTGAGAGGGCGGGGAGCCCTGCCGTGAGGATGGAGTGGGAGGCTCTTCAGAAGCTGCCTCTTCTCCTCTTGCCCTAGGACCGATGCCTGCCCAGGTCCCTAAGCGGCCCCTGGGGCCAGAGGAGCACTCTTAAGCCACTCACAGTGGCTTCCCAAAACCAGCGATTGGATTGGAAAAGTATTCCTAAGTTTTTAAAAAAAGATAACTGGACAAGAACTTGCAGTTTGCAAACTCAGACATAGACATACCACTAGGGAACAGTGGAAGCTACAGGGTCAGGTGCTCACACCACACACACATACACATGCATGTACACACACACACACACCACACACACACATACACATATACAGACTTGAGCTCCCAAAGAGGATAACGTTCAAGCTGCTTGGCCTTGCACACAAAGCCCCTCCCAGCCTGGCCCAGGCGTAATCCCGAGGCAACCACTTCACCTTTCCAAGTCGTAAGCTTCTGGACATGGGTAGTAACAGCCCTAAAATAATCCTCTCTTTCACACCTCAAACGTTTCTCACCTTTCTATTCCTGCAGTTCCCACTGGCTGCAAAACCCTCTCTTCTTCCTTTCACTCGGCTAACACCAACTCAGCTTTCAAGATTCAGGAATCAAACATCTCCCTGGAAGCCTCTAGTCAGTGGCCCCTTTCCTGGGCTCCCATAATACCGTGCTTTTCTTACTGGAGTACCTTCAGCATGAGTCCTGGCACCTATCAATCATAATGACCAGATTCCTAGGAAGCTCAGACATGCAGAGCTCACTTAGCTTGAGCTCCAGAACCAGAAGAAAGCACACAGCCATCCTCCTCTCTCATGTATGGAGTCCCATTCTCATCGGTGAAAAGTCCCAGACATCAAAGCCCAAGCCTGAGGTACCCTGTGAGCTCTGTCTAAAGAACAAGACGGATCAGGAACAGAACTGAGAGGGAGTGGAGGTACAGAGGTCCAAAACACAACTGGAGGGCCCATAACAAACTCGAGCCTTAAAACATACAGTGCTGTCAGTGACCAAGGGAGCCTGGACCCAGAGCCCCCAGGCTTCACGCAAGCTGTGGCTTGGACCCTCCAGTACAGGCCTCAACAGCATGGAAGTCAGGAAGGGTCGATTAAGATGGGGCAACCCCAGAGGGCTCGGAATCAGCTGGCTGTACCCACTGTGCATAGGCTGTTTAAGCTGCAGCCCCAGACTTGCTACTGGCTGGGGCTCCCAGCTGCCACCAAAAAGATATCTTCCCTGGGAACCGGTCCAGTTCAGCAGGCAAGAGAGCACAGAGCCTGACACTGACTCTGGCACATGCTGTGTGTTCCTGGGGCAGTTAACTGGAACTCTGGACTGAGGCCCAGGATCTATGTCCAGTATACAGTAAGCACTCAATAAGTGCTAAATGTTATTAGATAACTGTTGTTGGACTGGGCCAGACATGGCCTGGCAGGCAGTACAGGCCCATCTGGTCTGAGATGTGGTGACTGCCCTCAGGGGGCTAAACACAGGCCACAGTGATTCAGTAAGTCTCAGAGGCACCTGTGCCTTCCTCCTTTGGGAGAACTGCAGGATGCCCCAGTGCAGGGGTGGCAGTCAACTCCAGAACCCCAAGAGCACTGTGCTCACCAAGCAGATGATGTCTCAGCCTGTAGAGGTAGCTGACTTTTATGTTAACCTTTAATTATATTATCTCCTCAATCAGATTTGAAACTAATGTAATACCAAAACATCTGAATGGCAGATTACCAACTATAAAGTCTAATCAAACCAGTGACCCTGGGTTACAGGCTTAACTGTGCCTCCCCTAAAATGCATATGTTAAAGTTCTAACCATCAGTATCTAAGAATGTGATTGTATTTGAAGACAGGATCTTTAAAGAAGTAATTAGAGTAAGATGGGAATGTATGAGTGGGCCCTAATCCAGAATGACCAGTGTCCTTATAAGAAGAGGAAATAAGGATACGGACACACAGAGAGGGGAAACCATATGGAGGCACAGGAAGACAGCCTTCCACAAGCCTAGGAGAGAGGCCCTGGAAGAAACCAACCTTGCTAACAACTTCATCTTGGACTTCTAGCCTGCAGAACTGTGACAGAATATATTTTTATCATTTAAGCCACCCAGTTTGTGGTACTTTGTTATGATAGGGCTAGCAAACTAATACACTAGGTGAGGTCAGTCTTGGTGCACAATTATTGTCATTTTTATTTATTTTTATTTTTGTTTTTGCAGATGGAGCTTCACTCCTGTTGCCCAGGCTGGAGTGCAATGGCGTGATCTCAGCTCACTGCAACCTCTGCCTCCTGGGTTCAAGCGATTCTCCTGCCTCAGCTTCCCAAGTAGCTGGCGTTACAGGCATGCGCCACCACGCCCAGCTAATTTTTTCTATTTAGTAGAGACGAGGTTTCACTATGGGCAATGAGCCACCATGCCCAGCTCAATTATTGTCATTTTAGCAGAACACTGGAATTTGGAGAAGCTGAATAACTTACTGGAGCCACTCATCCACTAAGTGGGAAAGCTGGGATTCAAGGTAATAAAGCCTGACTCCTTCTACCACCAAGAATGTAATACTTACTCAACTAATATTTGTTTAGCATCTATTATGTGCTAAGATCTTTTTAAGGTGCTAAGGACAGCAGCCAAAACGGACAAAATTTCTTCTCTAGTAGAGCTTTCAGACAAATAGGGAGGAAAAATAATCATAATCAAGAAAATATAAAATATGCACCTGTCAGGCCTCTGAGCCCAAGCTAAGCCATCATATCCCTTGTGACCTGCACCTAGACATCCAAATGGCCTGAAGTAACTGAAGAATCACAAAAGAAGTGAAAATGGCCGGTTCCTGCCTTAACTGATGACATTACCTTGTGAAATTCCTTCTCCTGGCTCATCCTGGCTCAAAAGCTCCCCCAGTGAGCACCTTGTGTCCCCCACCCCTGCCAGCGAGAGAACAATCCCCTTTGATTGTAATTTTCCACTACCTACCCAAATCCTATAAAACGGCCCCACCCCATCTCCCTTCGCTGACTCTCTTTTCTGACTCAGCCCGCCTGCACCCAGGTGATTAAAAAGCTTTATTGCTCACACAAAGCCTGTTTGTGGTGGTCTCCACACGGACGCGAGTGAAAGTACCTTCAGCAATAACTGGAGGGTGGTAGGAATATGAGCAAGTTTTTTTCTCATCCCATTCTATAGTTTTTATTATAAACATTTAAGACAAACAAAATTTTCTTTTAAAAAAGCCAGATGGTAAAAGTGAATTTTCAAGAGAGCACTGCTCACTCCATTCACTGGTCTTTAAGTCTATGAAAAAAATCAGGCAGAGGTAAGTCATGAGCCCCAAGGAAAAGTTTCTATCATGTTAATATGCCTCAGCGACAAAGCTACAGCTTTAGAAATGATACAGCTAGCATTTCCCATGCAGGATAATTTTTGCTCTAAAGTTTGAGGCCAAAGCTATTTCAAAGAACAACCATGTTCAGAGAAATGGATTTTGTTTCTCTTCACCCACATGAGAATTCACACAATGGCTAGCACTCTCCACCAGGGAAAATTCTTGCAAAACTGGATGGAGCTGAATTTCACTTTATTGCTGGTGCTTATGCAGAAATTATTATTACATGTTCATAAGGGCTTTATGGTGGTATAATATTTTACTGCTAGAGAAGCATTCACACAATACGTGGCATCTTTAAGTGTCCTGTCATTTACAATTCTACACTTTGTAGTCTGTAAAGGCAGGCAAGTCTCTGCAAACCTTCTGTGACTTTCAAACCCCTGGACAGCTTGGCACTGTCTCAGCAGGGATTAACTGCACTGCTGCCTGCAATAGAGGCTGCAAGGACTTCCTAGTTCCATAACCCTCCAAGAGTGTGAGGTGCTTTCACAGTCATGTTAACTAATGCATCGGATGGCATTCAGGATAAAACCCGAAATTCAGCAGCATTCCCCAGGCTGGTGGATCTGAGTTGCCTAACAGAGGCAGGTGAGAAATGACATTTGAGAGCCTGGCAATATCCTCAAGCACTCACTTATTCATGCTAAAGACTTGCTGGCACTAACTGCAGCCTATTTTGAAAGTCATTATAACGAAGAGCTAAGTTAGAAGCCAGGTTCTCCAGCTCACCTGGCATGGATAAATGTCCAAATTCCAAGCTTCCTTTTATCATCTTTAAAATAGGGGAAATTACGGCATACGGTTAAAGCGGTCCTGAAATAAAATCGAGCATGTGAGGTCTTGGTCTGGAACCTAACACACATTAGGTGTTAACTACCAGAATGAGCAAAGTCACTGCTAATCGGGAAAAAGATCCAGATGAAGCCAGTAGTTAGTGATCACTCCATTCCTCTTCCTCCCAACTGTATTATCCCTGGTTTAGCTTGACTTTACAAGGTCAGAAACAGCTCTGAACCCATAGATGGGATTCAGTAAAGCTCCAGATTTTGCATTCAAAACTCTGTGTGCATGCATGTACACAAACAAGCACTTCTGGGGAAGAGGCCACATTTCAAGAGACTGTCAAAGGGATCCGTGACCAGGAAAGGTTGACAATGACTAGAGTGGAGTCTAGTTCAGCCTGCTTCCTACAGAGCTGGTGTGATGGAAAGGAAAGACAGCGGAGGCAGATGGTTCCAAAGTTTAAATTCTGGCTCTGGCCCCTATTCACTAGTTGATCCTAGGGGAGCTCTCTACCTCTCTGAGCATGATAGCTCCTATGTAAAATGGGAAAATGGAAGCAAGACCACCAGTTGCAGAGTTATTAGGAGGATTAAATACAGGAACAAGTGCCTGGCACACAATGGTGTCAACTGTGTTAGTCTCCCCATTCACAGTCCCTGCCAGAAAACTGGCCAGCAGGACCAAGGACCAGCCTTGTCATATTTTTCTGTCCATTTGCTTCCTGCATACCAAGAACCCTGCAACTTCTACAACTGCTGTACCAGACCAGGCCCGATCTCATGTATCTAGGTTTGTCACCCATTTAAGGTTCAGTGTTCCCTCTGTTCCCACCAAGTTCCACACCCAGGCATCTCAGCTGCATTCCATGGGTTTGAGTGGCAGCCCAAGGTAGAAAAAGCATGAGCTTCCACAACAAGCCACCTGGGTTCAAGCCTCAGTCCTCTCATTTCCTAGCGGGTGACCTAGACCCGTAACTTAACCCTTCTGTGATTCAGATTCTTTATCTGTAAAATAGGGATGGCCATCATTATCTACCTTACTGGAAAAAAAAAATTAATTCATGTAAAGTGTGAGGACAAGACCTGGAACACTGTAAGTACCAACTACCATTATGACCTGACCACAAGAAACAGAAACTCAATAAGCCAGTTCAGACAACAGCAGTTTACCATTAACATACTGAGAATGAAAAGGGAGATGGGCCATGCATGAATCCCAGAATAGTAACTGTAGTACAACCAAGCAATATAGAAGATGTGGCTAGAACCCAGGCAGCACACGGGACCTCCGTGGGGGAGAGTGAGCTTTGCCTCCAGCTAACTCTATAAGATCTGGCCCTGCTTTCTCCAGCCTCTTGTCCCACTGCTACATCCATGATTGTGATTGAAATGCCAAAGGCACAGGGATTTTGTAATACTTTTAATTTATGGGCAGTGAAATTTAATTTTCATGTGCCACTCCATATATATATATATATGGAGTAGAGAGTATTACATACACACACACACACACACACACACACATACCTATACATACATACATACATACGTATACATATGGATACGAACAGGATATATACACACACATAGTATACATATATGTGTGTATATATACGTGTGTGTGTATATATATCCTGTCCTGTCTCCCCCTGCAACATTACGAATTTTTTAACAACAAACACTTTCATGCATGCCCTAACATCTTCAAGAAAGACTAATTCAAGTGGAGAGAGACCAGGACCAAAAGGATTGTGAGAGACAAACGTAACCATTGAAAACAGAGAAAAAGCAAACAGCCTAAGTGAAAAGCATTTGTAAACTGTGAAAACCCTTGTGAGAGTCAGCTACACAGATGACTGTGATCATCTGAGTCCATGAGGGATCTTCAGGATGCCTCGGAAGAAGAGCTGACCCAGGTGAGCGTGTTCGTATCAAACAGCTGCAGGTAGGGCTGAAGCCTATGGCCAGAGCCGGCTCTCAATGAGAACGTCTAGAGGCTCTGCAGCAAATGAGCCTCAGGTGTGCTGAGGTGGTGCCTTCAGCCCCAGGCCAGCAAGATATCTTCCACTTATCCCAGTACGCTGAACAAACATTATCATTTTCCACAAAGTTTCAGGGTGGGAAAGTTGGGGATACTCTACTTTAGAACATGGGCCAGCAAACTTTTTATGTGTAAGGTGAGATAGTAAATCACGTAAGCTCTGCATGCCACACTATCTTTCTGGCAACTCTCAACTCAATCACTGTAGTAGGAAAGCAACCACAGATAAGAGGAAACAGGCGTGGTTGTGTGCCAAGAAAACTTAATTTATGGACAGTGAAATTTAATTTTCACGTGCTACAGAACAGTACTCTTGTTTTGATTTTTTTGGACACTTTAAACATGTAAAAGCCATTCTTAGCTCATGGGCTAAAGGAGGACAGACTGGCCCACAGCATGCTGACTCTTGCTCTCAATAATTACCCCAACACGATCTCTAGTAACATGGAATTTCAAGCTTCTGACATTCTATGTGGGGACTATGGCTGCTGAAATCTCGTCTATTCAATCTTCAGTGACTCATACAGCCACTAGGATCTCAAAAAATGTTTTTTTAAAAATTGGACAGGTGTAATGGCTCATGCCTGTATTCCCAGCACTTTGGGAGGCCAAGATGGGAAGATTCCTTTAGGCCAGGAGTTTGAGACCAGCCTGAGCAACAGAGCAAGACCCCAACTCTACAAAAAGTTTAAAAATTAGCTGGATGTTGTTGAGCATGCCTGCAGTCCCAGCTACTTGGGAGGCTGAGGCAGGAGGATCACTTGAGCCCAAGAGTTTGAGGCTGCAGTGTGAGCTCTGATTGTGCCACTGCACTCCACCCTGCCCCAACAAAAATAAATAAATAAATAAATAAATAAATAAATAAATAAATATGATAATTGTCCTTTAGCGATTTCTATCCTAATAAAACATCTTTGGCATTAGATCTCCACTGCATTCTAGAACAGTCCATCCTACTGGTGGGGAGTTCTAGAGGTTAAAAGTTCTTCCTGAGATGATGTTCATCTCCTTCACTCCCCCAAGGGCTCCTGGGTCTCCCTGATTGTGTCTGCAGAATTAATCCAATCCATCTTACCCATGACGGCTCTCCACGTTTTTTGTTTATATCAGGGAGGAAAAAAATGAAAGGAATGAACTACTCTCATAATAGAAAAATCTTTGCCAGGAGAGGAAGTGAATGTAGAATTTCTGATAGAAAACAATGCTTTTACCTAAACAGTGGGTTCAGAAATAGCCCAGTCCATAGACCTACCAAAAACTCAAGAAATTATTTAGGAGAATATATTAGTTCATTTTTGCATTGCTAGAAAGAAATTCCTGAGGCTGAGTAATTTATAAAGAAAAGAGGTTTAACCGGCTCATGGTTTTGCAGGCTTGTACAAGAAGCATGGCACCCACATCTGCTGGGCTTCTGGAGAGGGTCTCAGGAAGCTTACAATCATGGCGGGAGGTGAAAGAGGAACAGACACGTCACATGCCAAAAGTGGGAGCAAGAAAGAGGGAGCAGGTCCCAGATTATTTTAAACAACCAGATTTCTCATGAGTGAGAACCCCAAGGGGATGGTGCTAACCCATTCATGAGGAATCAGCCCCCATGATCTAATTACCTTCCACCAGCCCCATCTCCAACACTGTGGATTTCACTGCAACATGAGACTTGGAGGGGACAAACATCCAAACCATATCAGAGAGAAAAAAGCATGTTTTCCTCAACCCCTGGCACAGAAGATCCCCATTTACACATATGTTGGAACAAACAAATAAATAACTGAACAAATAAGTGACCATACGTTAGCATGCCAATAGAGAACATTCTCATTCTACCGCAGCCTGTACAGATCACAAAAACAGAACAACTAGTGAGAATAAGATATAGTAGCCTAAAGAGTTAAAATATGAATGCTATGGGGACCAATTGATTCTTTACTAAAATTCTTAATTTCCCTAGAGACAGATTGACTGCCTTCAAATCACACGTTTACATGAATTAAAAAAATAAGAAAAGCGATTATTAACTACGTACCAGGAGTATGAGGCACTTTGACTTGCATCACCTCATCTAACTTTCATGCATACCTACTACAGGGAACTATGCCCCTCATTGTTCCAGAGAAGATCACCTGGACCTAGGGAACATGGGGGCTTCAGGCTTCAAACCCAGATGTGTTCAACCCTAAAGCCCAGGCACCTTCTGCTGTAGGAGACATAAAACTCTGCTGATCCCATTTACTTACGAAATGATCTACGGGCCAGATCATTAGAGAAAATGCCTCTAAAACGCCTCCGAATTGAAGGTGGTAAGAAACTATGTAAACCAGTACAGGAAAATGAATACGCAGGAAACGCACATCCATACTAACTAGGTTTAGGATTTTGCCCTACTTCATATTCAATTATAAAACTATTTGATTTAATAATATATGCAAAACAGCTAGCACTACACCAAATCGGCACCCCCTCAAGAAAATGCACATCCCCTCACTGTAAAATCCAGAAAAAATAATAGAATCCATGCACAAAAAGGGACCTAGTTTTTAAAAAACAAAAATGGTCATAAAAATGAATAAGAAATCCTGTTGCAGTTTTACTTCCTGTCTTTAAAAACTTTTTATACATATATTCTTTTAAAACTATTTTTGGAGACCAAAATTGGCAAAATACTGAGAGTGATATAGTTTAATCTCTATTAGCTTGGAGCTGTGAAACTACATTGTTGATTTATTTCTCACACAGTCAAAATTTGGTGTGAAAGGTTCTAGCATCTTTTCTTGCAAATATCTAGTATTTTACCACTTTTAAAGTGCTGTTGGATCTACTGCCCTCCTTCATCTTTACAGCAACCCTAGGTATAAGGCAAGTACAGACAGTCCCCGATTTAGGATAATTCGACTTAGATTTTTCAGCTTTTTTTTTTTCCGGGAAAGGGTGTCGCTCAGTCACCCAGGCTGGAGCACAGTGGCGTGATCACAGCTCACTGCAGCCTGAACTCCCTAGGCACATGCTACCACGCCCATCTAATTTTTCTAGTTTTTATAGAGGCAAGGTTTCGTCACGTTGCCCAGGCTGGTCTCGAACTCCTGGGCTCAAGTGATCCACCCGCCTCAGCCTCCCAAAGTGCTGGGATTACAGGTGTGAGCCACCGCACCTGGCTGACTTTCCAGCTTTATGATGATGCAAAAGCAATATGCATTCGATAGAAACTATACTTGAGTACCCATATAACCATTCTGTTTTTCATTTTCAGTACAGTATTCAATATACCTAGGCTTAGGTTGCATGATTTTGCCCAAATACAGGCCAATGAAAGTGAGCATGTTTAAGGTAGGCTAAGCTGAACTATGCTGTAATGTAGGTTAAATGTATTAAATGCAAATTTTGAACTTGATATTTTCAACTCACGATGGATTTAGCAGGATGCAATCTATGCTAATCCAAGGTGCATCTGTTCTGTTACTCTCATTATTTTTTCCTCTTACAAACGTACAAAAAAAGTTTCAGAGTTTATGAAGGAGCTTTCCAATGAAAGTGACAGAAAATCCAACTCAAACTAATGCAGGCAAAATAAAGGACTGAATAGTTCACAATCTGTAAGGTCCAGAGGTGAATCTACCCTCTGGCAAGGTTTGATCTGGGTCCAGGAGATGGCCTGGTCCCACTCCACCTCTCAGCTCTGCTCTCGTCCACGTGGACTTCATACTCAGATGCCATGCAGTGGCAAGACACTTGCTAGGTTGGATGTAGCTACAATATCCGCAGCTCCATCCTCTGAGTTCAAGGCCAGTGGGAAAGAACACACATACCTCTCAACAGTCCCAACAAAAGTCTCATAACATCTTGTGGGCTCCAACTAGGTCATGAAACCACCTCTAAGCCAATTACTATAAGCCAGTATCAGGAATAATCTGAGTCCTATGTCTCCCCCTGAAGCCCTGCACAATATCATCTCCACCACAGTCCATGGGCTAAAGGGTGGGTGTGAGTGTGGGTCTCCCTGGAAAAACTGAGCAGGGTGAATAAATACAAAGTCAGAAAGCCAAGAGATCCTCAGCACAGGCTATGTGAGTTGCCCAGAGTCACACTGCTACTAAGAGACAAAATCAGGACGCATGCACAAATCTCCTGGGACCAAGTACTCCAAAAATAGTGGCAAATTATTTTAAAACACACGGGGGAATCACAAAAAGTCCTCCAAACTGAATCTCTTGGTCACAAATAACAGTCTAAAATATTTAAGAAACTGCCAACAGGACTTCAAAGAAAGCCACTTACATAATAGAAAGTTTGTAAAATTAAACACAGTTACTGTTATCGAAATCGAAATCCCTTTATAGTTCTAAATGGTTCCTTACCATCAAGAAAGTCAGAACACTGTACTCAGAAGTAAAAGCGAAAAGCTTTTTGACCTATTTTTGTCTCTACATGGACGTAAAGCACCGAATCCTATTTATTAAGTGCCTTCGACGCACGCTGTTGCTCTGGCGATTCGCAACTCGAAAATGACACTTATTATTCAGCTAGAGATTAGAATCTCAAGCAGTAGGGCATTTTTTAATAAAAAATAAAATTAAAAATAGATTTGCCATTGTCTGTTTAATAAAACTAGTAGCTCTGCTGGCTTAGAGGGGAAATAACATATTTCTTCGGATTTTTATATATTCATCTGAGCAGTACTGAAAAAAAAAACAATGTTACTAATATTCATATCTTGAGCAATTGTACATTGTTTCTAACTATACATTCAATCTCTCTGGCACATCCACTGTGGCCCTGAGCAGCCAGTGCAGGCTCTTCTACCAAAACGAAGCAAGACCCTCTGAAACCTGACGCGTGCAGGTGTCAAGAAACACCAGGTGCAGCTTGACAGATGTGAGCCAAATAAGGAAATATTCAGCCCTGCACCGCCCAACAGAACTTTCGCTCATGATGTATATTTTCTACATCTGTGCTCTAAAATATGGTGGTCGCTAGCTGCATGTGGCTATTGAGACTAAAGAACTGTATTTTTAATCTTATTTCATTTCAACTCATTTAAAGTAGCCACGTGCCGCTAATGGCTACTGATCTGGAGGGCAGCTGGGAGGTTACCCTTGAGAATGTCTCCAGCATTTTACCTGTTGCTCTCTCTCACTCACATTTCCCTTTCTAGCACACCAAAAAAACAACAGCAACAAAAAAAAAACCACCTACAGTTCTCCAAACAGGACATCTGTTTTGTTCCTCTGGGGTCCTGTCTATGTTGTTCATGTGGCCCTGGATTTCCATACTCCTAGCCTCGCTGGCAGACATCCTTTTCATCCTCACAACCCAACCCAGGCTTTATCTCTTCTGTGAAGCTGTCCTTGATTTTCCATTCTATCTTCCCTGCTTGTGAATGGGTCAACTCTCCTTCCCCAATGCCCTGTGCATGTGAACATCTCTGTGATTACACTGCAGTGGGTCAGGAGTATGTCCCTTCCAGACTAGAAGGCAGAGAGGGTGGCTATAAGAATTGGCACTTTGGGCCGGGCACAGTGGCTTATGCCTGTAATCCCAGCACTTTGGGAGGCTGAGGCGGGTGGATCACATGAGGTCAGGAGTTCAAGACCAGCCTGGCCAACATGGTGAAACCCCGTATCTACTAAAAATACAAAAATCAGCCTGGTGTGGTGGCACATGCCTGTAATCCCAGCTACTCGGGAGGCTGAGGAAGGAGAATCGGCTTGAACCCGGGAGGCGGAGGTTGCAGTGAGCCAAGATCGCGCCATGGCACTCCAACCTGGGCAACAGAGCAAGACTGTCTCAAAAAAAAAAAAAAAAGAATGAGCACTTTGGAGATGGCTGCCTAGCATTAAATTCTGTCTCCAACACTTACTACTACCTCTAAGATCTCATGCAAGTTAGACGATCTCTCCAAGCTTTGGTGTCCCATCTGTAAAATGGGGTTATTAATGATAACTCTTCTTGATGGCTGTTGCAAAGATTAAGAAAATGTCCAAACACAAGCACAACATTTGCCTGGGTACCTGGCAAGGAGCAGCAATGTCATAACATTAATCTCTTATATATTGTTTTTCATTATATTATTAGACTGTGCACTTTTAAGTATAGACTAGATCTTAGCCATCCCTGAAACCCAGCAACACAGCATACAGTGGGTACTCATTAAAAATTAAAATGACTAATGATGCCTCCAGTGGATGGATGCCAGCCCTGAACTCAATTCTAAGTATTTCCCATAATGCTAAATTGCCTTGCTCTAAAGGTCAAACTAGGAAACTAAAAAGATGTCTCAGCTGGACTCAGTGGCTCATGCCTGTAATCCCAGCACTTTGAGAGAACGAGGTGGGTGGATCACTTGAGGTCAGCAGTTCAAGATCAGCCTGGCCAACATGGTGAAACCCCATCTCTACTAAAAATAGAAAACATTAGCCGGACGTGGTGGAGCACGCCTGTAATCCCAGCTACTCGGGAGGCGGAGGCAGGAGAATCGCCTGACCCCGGGAGACGGAGTTTGCAGTGAGCCGAGATCGTGCCACTACACTCTAGCCTGAGGGATACAGCGAGATTCCCTCTCAAAAAAAAAAATAAAATAAATAAATAAATAAATAAATAAATAAATAAAATTAAAGAGGTCTCAACAGAGGCAGACAGGGGAAGAGTAGTGAGGATGCAGGAAGATCCAAAATGCATATGGGGGTTTATTCAAACTGCACTCAAACCCTCTAGTGGTCCCACCACCATCATCTCCAGAGGTCCCACCCCTGCCCCAAGCCCTCCCTGTACCCACAACCTGGCCAAACCTCTACTAAAATGTTACCGATGAAAACAAGTCTTATCCTGCAGGTTTGAGTGCAGTAAAAGAAGTTTAAAGGCCACTGGTCTAAAATGGCCGTAAGAGAATATATGTGCAACTCAGTTCCCACAGTCTGTTCCCGGCGCCCTTCCTCCCACTTCTAGTTTACTCATCTCCTTTCTTTCCTAGGAGGCCAAGGCGGGCGGATCACCTGAGGTCAGCAGTTCGAGACCAGGCTGCCCAACACATTAAAACTCCGTCTCTACTAAAAATACAAAAAATTAGCTGGGCATGGTGGTGGGAACCTGTAATCCCAGCTACTCAGGAGGCTGAGGCAGGAGAATCGCTTGAACCCAGGAGGCGGAGGTTGCAGTGAGCCGAGATGGTGCCACTGCACTCCAGCCTGGGCGACAAAAGCGAAACTCCGTCTCAAAAAAAAAAAGAAAACCCTCCAATTTACAGACAAGACTTGCAACCCTAGATTCTAACTGTGTTCCACAGTGTCCCTAACCCCGAAAGACAGGATACCTCGAGACCGTCCAAGGTTTCTTGGTTTTATTGAGGGCAAATAAAGATGAGCAGCAGATGAAACAAGCATTAAAAATGATTAAGTGTTCAACATACAGGCTTTCTAGCCCAGGAAGAGTCCCAATGAGACTGTTTGTTTCCCAAATTCAATGTCTTCCTCCTGCCATAATGCTCCCTGGCACAGGGAGTTTAGTAAAGAGCAAGCTGGGAGCTGGGAGCATACAGTAAGTGCATCTCCAATGGGGCTCTCCTTTCGGTGCTTTGAACGCAGAAAGTGATTTCAATTTCAGCACAGCTTCCACTTAGGAGGATCAGGCAGCACTGGAAGCTGGAAGGCAGGTGACCTATCTTCCTTGGGGCCCCTGTGCAAGAGGTCTAAAGGGTAATGACTGGGGACCGGCATGACTGAAGAGCATAAGAACAGCTGCCATGGAGTCTGGGGATTGGCTACTTGCCTGCCGTGCAAACTTGGGTATATCACCTCCCCTCTGTGTGCTTTGGTTTCCTTGTTTATAAAACAAGAGCGTGGTTTCCAAACTTTTTTTTTTTTGAGACTGAGTTTGGCTCTTGTTGCCCAGGCTGGAGTGCAATGGCGCAATCTCGGCTCACTGCAACCTCCGCCTCCCGGGCTCAAGCAATGCTCCTGCCTCAGCCTCCTGAGTGGCTGGGATTACAGGCATGCACCACCATGCCCGGCTAATGTTGTATTTTTAATAGAGACGGGGTTTCTCCACATTGGTTAGGCTGGTCTTGAACTCCTGACCTCATGATCCACCCGCCTCGGCCTCCCCCAAGTACTGGGATTACAGACGTGAGCTACCGCGCCTGGCCTCAAACTTTTCTTTAAGTAACAAGCCCCCTTTTTGTCCCCAATAAAATCTTCTGGGAAATGCAAAGATCTAAAACATACAGGTGACGCATCTGTGACTGAAGTGTATTTACAGGATTCTAAAGTCCCACTTAGCTGAGTCTCTCTCCCTTACCTCCCCCAGCCCCTGGGAAAACCAGAATCCTAGAAGTTCATGGAATGATGTTAGGGAACTAGATCATCTTTCTAGCATCACATCAAGTTGAAAAATTCCAGGATGGGACTTATAATGGATCTTATTTATTTACTTATTTATTTTTATTTTTTCAGACAGAGTTTTACTGTTATTGCCCAGACTGGAGTGTAATGGCGCGATCTCAGCTCACCGCAACCTCTGCCTCCCAAGTTCAGGCAATTCTCCTGCCTCAGCCTCCTGAGTAGCTGAGATTACAGGCATGCGCCACCATGCCCAGCTAATTTTGTATTTTTAGTAGAGACGGGGTTTCTCCATGTTGGTCACGCTGGTCTCCCAACTCCCAACCTCAGATCATCTAGCCGCCTCGGCCTCCCAAAGTGCTGGAATTACAAGTGTGAGCCACCGCGCCTGGCCTATAATGGACCTTATAATGCCTATCTTTAGGAAATGGCTAAGAAATAGACAAAATCATTATTTCATTTAACATCTGTATTATGAAAAATGTTAAAAACATTAAAAAAAGAGAGTCCCTATATATCTATGACCCAATATCAGTAATTATCAAGTCATGATAATTACAGTCTTGTTTCCTCTCTATCCTACTCACTCCCATGACTCCCTCTCTCCCCACCCCGCGATTACTTTGAAGCAAATCCCCAATATACTATCATCTTGGTCCTAAGGGTTTCAAAATCTTTATTTTTAAATCTCAATTTCATTACCATACTAAGAAAAGGACATGAATTCCTTAACTTTATCTAACATCCACAAGCCACTGGCGCCATCAAATTTTTCCCCCTTACAATTTCCTTGGTGAAGAACAGAGTTGTTTTTCTATAGAGTTTTCCACTGTCTGAATTTTCATGACAGCGTCTCTGTTTGTAATTTAACCTATGTCTCTGCCCTCTGTATATTTCCTGTGACTTCACAGCTAGATCTAGGGTCTTGATCAGATCCAAGTTCCATCAAGAGGCACATGACATCTGATTGTTTCTCTTTGGTGATGCTGGCAACCATGGATTAAAACACTGACTTTATTAGACTGATTATTTTACAGCATCTTATCCATCTTCCAAAATGTTTCACGCATACACAGATATAGAACATTAGATATTCACAGTTTTACCCAAACTGCATTCAACTACCATTGTTCTGAAACTTTTCATTTAATGACACAGGAGTAATAGTTTTTTAAAAAATCATAATTCCATAAGATATGCTTCACATGGTAACAATATTGAGTATAGTTTAGATTCTAACAATTCAGAAGACATTTATTCAGAGTAGTGCTTTATACATAGAAGGTGAATAATAAGTCGTTGCTGAATAAATAGCCAGCCCCATTAAATCCAGTCCACATCTAAGCAGTGGTATACTGTGAACTGACCTGTACAAGGACTCTACCAGATGTACTACACAACAAGTACTTAGTACCAGATGTACTAAGACTCAAGTCTTCTAAAAATTCCCCAAACATCTTTCTTCTCTCATTGTAAACTAGAAAAAACCAAACAGTTCCTGGTTTTCACCATTTCTCACTTTGTGTTGTTTTTGAAACAACTGCCTAAAAACCCAGCATGGCTCCATCTTTTTATTGCCTTAACTCACTCATTCACGCTTTCTCCTCCCTCCAAATAGCTTAAGTATAAGCCATAGCCCCTGATCAAAAATCAAACCGGTAATTTCTGCCACCCCCACTCATGCTAACTGGTGGTTACAAAAAAAATTGACAGCCTGTTTCAACATTGCCAGAGTCTGAGGGACCCCAAAATGATCAATGTCACCATTTTGCTTCATGACTAGGAGCTTATTGTGCGAAAAGCAGCTACTCCCTATAGTCAATTAATAGTTCCATGAAAGAAGCCAGAGACGTGAGCAATCAAAACTAAATCAGGCAGCGTATTTTTTTTGAGTCCTCCGTATTTTTTTTTCTAGAATGCTGCTGTGAAAGCTCAGAATATAAACAAGTAGGAGCTTATTAGGAAAAGACTAGTTGAAAATCTTTCGCCCAGCACATCTCAGCCACCACAACAGTCTTCCTCACCAACAGGCTTACATCTAAAGGACTCAGTGTGTGAGAATGAAAACGAGGTGGTGGATAAGTGATTTTTAAACCAGGCTCATGGGCCCTAGGGGTAAGAAAGGGCAGGCACTGAGAGTCTTTGGCCAGCACCTCTATTTCTCTCTCCACCCCCAGCCCTGCACCCCCGCAGGCCACTGAATGACTCAGAGTAAAAGTCATTCCCTCCAGCACCCACAATAACCTGTCCCCACACCAGGAGCCCACCCCAGCCTGACTCAAATTCTGCCTTACTCAGGAAGGGAAGGAGGGCTCTTCCTGAAGCCACATTGTGACAAAGATGCCCCACGCTCCTTGCACACTGCCAGACACTGGGCCCAAAAACCCCAGTGTTTTCACCAAAGGCATGCCTATCCCCCAATTAAAGACCCCTCATTCTGAATAAACCAGTATTCAGTTAATTACTCAAGACAAGTCCCTTCAATGGATCCCAGAGGGCCTCTGAGGCAGAGAGAGGGACCTGGAGTCAGGTCCTTGATCTGTCCCCCTGGGCAAATCACTTTCCTGAGATGCCTCTTTGGGTCTGTAGATTGGAGGGCCATATTCACTATCTCCTAAAGCTTTTAAAGAATCAAAAAGGCTAATTGCACAATAAAGGCAAATTCTTTCTCCTCCACCCCAGCCTGTCCTGCTTCACTCCCTCTGCTTCATTGTTCTTCACGGGTTTACACCCCCTACTTCATCTGCACTCAGTCCCAGAGAACAGTTCTTGGCCTGTCCACTCAGCAGACACCTTCTCTGACACAGGGACCGTGTAGAGAAAGAAGAGCAGGATAAATCCTCTCTGTTCTTGCACCATTTCTGGTCTAGGAATGATAGTGTGTCATCAGTCTCATCAATAGTTAATGCTTTTGCCTCCCAGAGTCACCCCAGGATAAGACGCTGCATCAAAAGAAACCTGTCCCCTCAACTCCAGGTCCAGCAGACACACAGGCCCACTTCGCAGAACATCTCAACCACCTGGGAGTCCTTAGCAAGCTAATGTCGTTTTTTCATCAATCAATCCCTCTCCACTCCACCTCCCAGCACCCCATCATCTTCACCATAACTTCAACAGTATCCATGTATCTCAGAGGATACGAATGCTACAGGGTGAGGGCAGAAGCTCCAGTCTACTGAAAAAAACTCAAATTAGGACTACATCCTTCAAATGACGGATGTGATACATTATTAACAGGCAGTATTCACTCATAACCTACTGGGTAGAAGACACCAGGCTGTAAGTTTTCAACATATTAATCCCTTTAGCTCTTTTTTTCTCTTTTTTTTTTTTTGAGACAGAGTCTCACTCTGTTGTTCAGGTTGGAGTGCAGTGGTGCGATCTTGGCTCATTGCAACCTCCACCTCCCAGGTTCAAGCAATTCTCCTGCCTCAGCCTTCCAAGAAGCTGGGATTACAGATGAGCACCACCATGCCCAGCTAATTTTTTTGTATTTTAAATAGAGACGGGGTTTCACCATGTTGGCCAGGCTGGTCTCAAACTCCTGACCTTAGGCGATCCGCCTGCTCTGCCTCCCAAAGTACTGGGATTACAGGCGTGAGCCACTGCACCCGGACTCCTTTAGTTCTTATTACAATAGTAAGGTATAGGTACAGTTGTTATCCCAATTTTCCATACGAGGAAATACAAAGGGGCAGAGAGATTAAAGGAGGAGCCCAGGGTCAGATGGCTGGTAGGGGGTGGGGGTGCAATGATCTGGTTCTGTAGCTTGAGGGCCTTTTCCACAGAAAAGTAAAAGGAGGACCATACTTCTGTTGCAGAAACTGCCAGCGACCACAACCACTCATATTTAAACCCATCAGGAGAAAAGTCCTGTTCACTCTCTGGACTGAGGATCAGAAGATCTCGGGCCACACCCAGGCCCTACCACCAGCAGCAGCAATAACATGGCCTTCAAACAGGGATTTCACCTCTTCTAACCCCTATTTTCCCATCTAAAAGGCGAGTGTTTTAGATAATAGGTCTCATATCCTAGGATTATCTGCAAGGAAACCAGGGAGCGGAGTCTTAAGTCTTCCGCACTTGAGGTCAGAAGGACCTAGTTCAACTCTGGGCTGTGAGGCCAGCTGGCTGGTGACTGTGGGTGGGTAATTTAACCTCTAAGTTTCCGCTTCCTCATTTGCAAAGAAGGGTAACAATGAATTTATTGCAAGTACTAAATGAAGCAACACCCACAAATGCTGAATCCAGTGTCCGGCATATAACAAACACCTAACCTAATAAATGACAAACAGTCGTATTATTATTATTACCATTATTATTATCAAGATCTGAAATTCCACAGAAGGAAATCTTCCCCTCTTTAATACGGTAGACTTTATAACCTTATTTGGAAGGATAATCTGGCTAACACATTTTCCCATTTAAATCCTTGAACAACCAAGTCTGACTCAGAGTGGAGGGGGATAGGGCAGAGGGTGTAAAGGTAGCAGCTGGATCCCAGGCCCCTCATCTGATGGAGGAAGAGTTGCTGGCTCCCCTCTTATTCTAATTCTAACCCTGCCTCTCTCTTATGCCCCTCCCACCACACTCCTGCTCCCAAGACCCTATAAGTAACCTAACTGGTCTTAAAACAAAGACACCACCGGAGCAAGTCTATAGCTGCTGAATGATAATGACAAGGTTCCTATGGCAACCCTCATTTCTAAAGTTTGGGTGGTGGAAGACAGAGAGGGATCATTTGACACCTGGCTTATGGGTGAAACACCTTGAAACTGCATGTTTTTTAATTCTCTCCACAATTAGAGCCAGGCCTTACACTTTTCCAGCACAAGACACTTTACAAGGTGTTTCACACAAGTTAACTGCCATGTGAGATAAGGAGGAGAGATTACTGACCCTGTTTTTTACAAATGAAAAACCTAACAATTGGACTTGTTAACAGCTCATATGCAGTAAATCCAGGATAAGACCTTGGGTCTCTTGACTCCTAAACAAGCGATTTACTCAAGACCCCACTGTGTCTTCCAACCCTACCTACCTTCTCTCTACCACCCCAGCCTTCTAGGCTTTCTCCTTCTCTCAAGTCACTTACTTCGAGGCACACTTACCCAACCTTTGCGTTTCTTCCTTCTGTCACATCCTGCTCTGTTTCCACAATTATCAAGTGACTCAGCTCTCCAATTAAACTGTGTATGTGTCTATTCAATACCATTCAGCTGTAAAATAACCTACACGTTTCTACAGTGATGCCTAGGACAAGGTTTTATTCACCAAGCGACTATGCCACCGGCTCCAGTTAAAGACTACCAGGAAAATACCTGTAGTCAAACAAAGTTGGGTTCATTGGTTCACTGCAGCAAGGTGGACACTACACCAGGCAGAATTTCAGAGATCTCAGCAAGAGGATGTCAGAAGGAGCTCATTATACAATTTGGACTGTGTTCAGTGATTTAGGGGTAGGCTCAGGGAAATGTAGTTTTGCTCTGAATTGGGTACTGTCAACAGAGCAGAAATTTTATGATGACGCAGCTTCCTAATTTTTATCTAAGAGGCAGGAGGAACAGAATGAGGCTAAAGCCATAATCGGTAAAGAAACATTTGTGTGAGCTGAGACTGGGGAATGTTCGGTCGTTTTTGTGCCTTGCAGTGATCTTGCTTTTATCTGTGCTCAGTGTTAATGATTGAGTGGTCTTGTTTTTGTCTTGTTCTATCACCAATATATAGTGACTCCATCACTCTATATTGTATTCTGTGAAACTCTTTATGCCCAAGAAGAGAACACACAAAGGCCCTAGCTATTAGAGCCAGGCTGGCTCTAAGCAGATAGCAGCAGAAGGAACTATTCTTTGTAATTTTCTCGACAACTTGTTCCACAAGTCACAATACCTGTTTGTGGTACTTACTTTGTACTTTTTAAAAATAAGACTCATGATGGAGAAGGCTGATGTGAGCCGACGTTGAAAGGTCAGCCCTGGAGCTACAAAAAGAGGCCTCTGAGCTGAGAGACTGAAACCGATGCTCCCAGATCAAGATTTTTTTTTCCTGCCATCAACTGCGGAAGTAATTAATAGTCACTTTTATTTCAGAATTTGTTTTATATTTAACAAAGCCTCCTGAGCAGCCCTTTATGGCTTCAAGGTGGTCTGGGCACAAGATCGATAAAGATTTCACCCCTTAATTAGGTTACAGTCCAGTAAAGGTAACATGTGTTTTTTGTTTATAAAAATAAACACAATAAATTTAAAAAAACATACAGTCTGTTAGAAAGTGGTAAGTACGATGAAGGCTGAGCACGGTGGCTCACACTTGTAATCCTAGCACTTTCAGAGTCCAAGGCGGGCAGATTGCCTGAGCTCAGGAGTTCGAGACCAGCCTGGGCAACACAGTAAAACCCCGTCTCTACTAAAAAAATATATACACAAAAAATTAGCCGGGCGTGGCGGCATACACCTGTAGTCCCAGCTACTTGGGAGGCTGAGGCAGGAGAATTGCTTGAACCTGGGAGGCGGAGGTTACAGTGAGTGGAGATTGCGCCACTGCACTCCAGCGTGGGCAACAGAGCGAGACTCCATCTCCAAAAAAAAAAAAAAAAAAAAGAAAGAAAGTGATAAGTGCTATGAAAATAAAGAAAAAACAGAACAGGGTAAAGAGGATTGGGAATGCCAGGCGAGGGTCACAGTGATCAATGAGGCAGCCAGGCAAGCCCTCTACCATATGAAATGTAAACATGAGAAAGTCTTGATGGAAATGAAGGGGGGGCCCAAACAAAGCCACCAAAGGGAAATTAATCCAAGGAGAAATTAATCCAAAGGGAAATCAGCACCATCGTCTCATTTTAGATATGCGACAACTGAGAACTAGAGAGGTCTAAGACATTGTCCGAGACCACACAATTTGATGATAGAACCAGGTGGAACATGGGTCTCCAGATTCCATGCCACAAGCTTCCTTCTCTATAATGAACAGGATATAAGAGCATTCTGTACAGGATCAAATCCAGAAGTAACTCCAGAATCACAGGCAAAAACAGCCGCTGCTTTCCAAGCACACACAGGTTTACAATACCTGTGTGTATCCATGCCAACCTGCAAAGTGTTAACTACCAAATGATCCTGAGAAGTCCAACCTTTAGCCTCATTCAAAACAGGGGAAGAGGAGGAGGCTGCGAGCATTTAAGTCCCTTGTTCAACATTTAGATGGCAAAAGGCAGGGTTTATTTTCAAACCCCAGCTGCATAATTTCATAGCTCTATTATGCAAAACACCACACATCAGTATGATGTTCACAGATACATGTGGCCTACGTAACCCTTAATAATACCTACTTCACAGAGAGTTGTGAGGCTTAAATAAGTATGCCCACATATGCCGAAGATAGCAAGGATATGAAAAAGTGCCAGTTCCTTTCCCACATGTGCTGAGTTGGAAACAGCTTGGTGCCAGAGCATGTCCACAAGGATATGTCTGCCTGTTGTGCCGTCTGCTGTATCCTCAGAACCTGCCTTGGGGCAGGCACTAAATATTCACTGAATGGACGGAAAATAGAAGGATGCAAGTTCTTCCTTCTGCTCTTTGTTCTCAATACTCTAGGGATCCCCAAGAACACCTCTCAGTTCAGCTGTGGACAAGAGGAAGCAAATGCGAAAGTGAAACTGCTCTCAGCAGGTCCCAACTGAGTCCCTACTGGGCAGGCTTGTGGCCAGCCAGATGCCCAGACCGGCCATACCAGACAGTCCTTGTAGAGGCTGAACAAGATAAATTGCCTCTTGTGGATTAAGAAATCTACCAAAGCACTCTAGAATGGATTCCAAGATCCATTTGCATCAAAAACATGAAATCAAATGAGTATCACATTCAAGGACTTGGCATATCACAAAGTCAGAGTTGATCAATGTAATTATAAATGCACTTAAGGGGAAAAAAAAAAAAAAAAAAAAAAGAAAGGACCTTGCCCTGGGCATGAAGAGAAGCCATGAAGGGCTGCTTTGTTAAATATAAAACAAATTCTAAAATAAAAGTGACTATTAATTACTTCAGCAGTTGATGGCAGAAAAAAAAATCTTGGTCTGGGAGCATCGGTTTCAGTTTCTCAGCTCAGAGACCCCTTTTTATAGCTCCAGGCTGACCTTTCACCACCGGCTCACATCAGCCTTCTCCATCATGAGTCTTATTTTTAAAAAGTACAAGGTAAATCCCCCAGTGTTCTAATCAAGCTCCCTTACTCACTTGAAGGGTAACCTTCATAGAAAAGAGGCCACTTGATGAATTCCAAAGCAAGTAAAAATAAAACATAATGGAGAAGATAGTCTAATCATCACACAGCTAATTACAAAAGAAGAGTACATCACTTTATTCTCCCCAAGTGTCTCCAGTTTATTTAAAAAAAAAAAAAAAGGTCCAATTTAACAAAGACATTCTGTGTTACCGGTCTGAAGAGAAACAGAAGGAATCTGGGGAGACGCAGTTGTGATTTATAAAACCAAAGAGTTGGCTGTTGAAAGAGTTATTCATAAATGTATCGGTGACATATGTAAATATACATGATATGCCAACTGGATGCAAGAGCCCGGTGAAGGTGCCGTGGGGTGCCACGTTGCATCAAGCAAGGCTGTGCCCTTCACAAGCTTATGGCTGACTGCAGCATTACAAAACCCCAGAGGCAGGACCACAAGGCATTCAGCAGAGAGAGCACTTTCCAGCTCAGGAGGCCCAGGTAGTCATTCTGGAGAAGGTAGCATATAAAGTGGGCCTTAGGCCGGGCGCGGTGGCTCACGCCTGTAATCCCAGCACTTTGGGAGGCCGAGACGGATGGATCACGAGGTCAGGAGATCAAGACCATCCTGGCTAACACGGTGAAACCCTGTGTCTACTAAAAATACAAAAAAATTAGCCGGGTGTGGTGGCGGGTACCTGTAGTCCCAGCTACTTGGGAGGCTGAGGCAGGAGAATGGCATGAACCCGGGAGGCGGAACTTGCAGTGAGCCGAGATCGCACCGCACTCCAGCCTGGGCAAGACAGCGGGACTCCATCTCAAAAAAAATAAATAAATAAAAATAAAGTGGGCCTTGAAGAATGGGTGGGAAGTAGAGGGGTGGAGTGGGAAACTGTCAGAACCCTAATCATTTGCTAGCCACTCCACGTGCCCCCAACCTGCTCAACCCAGGAAGGATCAGGTGAGAGACCTCAGGGGCTGGAGGGCCCATCACGCCTCACCAGGGCTGTGTGGCACAATCCCCAGGACCCATGTTTCAGAACCCACGTGCCACATTCCAGCCAAGATGGCAGGAATCAGAATTTCGGGGGTGGGGCTTGGTCCTGTGCTTCTGGGAAAGGCCCTCAAGGAATTTCTGATGAGCAGCCCTCTGCCCCCAGGAACCACAGATTAACACCAGTATCTTAGTTTTCAAAGTGGAGCAAATGAAACTTAGAGTGGGGGGGGGTTCCTTACTTTTTCGTCATCATTCTGACGAATATGTAGTGAATACCAACTTCAGGATACAAAAATTAATAAAGCCCATACCTGCCCTCATTACACGTTTTTTGCTCAGTGAGTCCTTACAGCAAAACCATGAAGGACTACTGTCATCTCTACACATGCCCCCTTTTTATTAAGACAAAGAAACTGAAGCTTAAAAGGTTAAGAGAACAGGAATAATAAATGATGGAGTCGGGACCAAGTCTTGGCATCCTGAGACGCACCCCGCACTTCTGCGCTCCTTACTGGAGGCTTCCCGGGCACCCAGCCCTATGCTGGCACCTGGGTGATGACTATGCACAACAAATGGCCTCTGATCTCAGTAGGAATAGGAGGTTTAGGGGACAGCAGAAGAGAGCTGTCCAGGAGCCAAACTTCCACTGAAAAGATTCCAAAAT
This sequence comes from Pongo abelii, assembly GCF_028885655.2. Taxonomy (NCBI): domain Eukaryota; kingdom Metazoa; phylum Chordata; class Mammalia; order Primates; family Hominidae; genus Pongo; species Pongo abelii. The sequence goes on from NC_085929.1 coordinate 40,384,829, forward strand.
GTTTCATGTGCAGAATCCAACCAGAGTGCTGAACTGTGGCTATACCTGGACCAGTTCTCAGGGGGCCATGCTCCTCTGGAAATGTTCTCTACCCAGACAACCACATGCCTCTCCATGGAAGAGGGTCGGTCGGAACCATTCCTGATAGAACAAGCTGGGTGGGTGGGTGGTGGATCTAAGCAGTCACTTCCCCCTCAGAGCCTCAGTGAGGTCCATATGAAGAGGCTGAAATGAAGACTCAAGGCGCAGCTCCTCAGAGTGATAAATAGATCTACTGATCATCAGCCAAGAGAGTAAGACACAAGGGAAATCCCACCAGAACTGGGAATTAGACACCGTTTCCAGGTCCCTGTGAGGCAGCCACTGTGTCTTCTTTGGTGAAAGAACCAGATTACGGCCCTAAACTTAGAGGCGGACAACGCCAAGCCCTAGGCTGGTGCTTCTACTTTTAGCCGTGTGAGCCAAGCAAGGTAGCTTACTTCAGCACAGATCGCCCTGCTGAAAAACGGCAACTTGCAAAGGTTTCTGTGAGGATTTAATAAAACAGCTTTGAAAACGCTACACATCTTACCTGGCTCACGACAGGTGCCCTCCAAACGGCTGATGCATCTGAATGTGTTTCTTAATGTGGTTCTGAAAAATAGACACGGCCCCTTTAAGGCTAGCTGTCAGATGAACCTGTCTGTCATTATCCTTTTCTGTCTCCCCGCCGCTCCCTAATTTTTGTTTTTCCAAGAGCAAGCAGAAAAAGCTAAAATAACTTTTTTTTTTTTTCTTTTTTTGAGACAGAGTCTCGCTCTGTTGCCCAGGCTGGAATGCAGTGGCGTGATCTCAGTTCACTGCAACCCCTGCCTTCTGGATTCAAGTGATTCTTGTGCCTCAGTCTCCCCAGTAGCTGGGATTACAGGCTTAGCTAATTTTTGTATTTTTAGTAGAAACGAGGTTTTGCCATGTTGGCCAGACTGGTCTCGAACTCCTGGCCTTGAGGGATCTGCCCTTCTCAGCCTCCCAAAAGTGTTGGGATTACAGCAGTGAACCACCACGACCGGCCTAAAAGAACATCTTTAAGTGAAGTTTCATGGGGCAGACAGATTAGTGGCTCTTTTATTCTAAGCTGGAAGCCAAAAGGAACAGACTCCCCTCAAGGGCAGGAGAAAAAAATCCATTGGCAGCTTTTGATACCCAGACAGCTGGGAAGCCCCCAAAGGGCAAGAATTCAATAAATACTCCCACTGGACGTGCAATGGCAAGAAATGATGCAATCAGAAAAAGGCCAACTTAAATTACATGTTCACTTGCAGTAAGTTTTCAAGGAAACATACTAACAAAACACTTCCTGAAATATTTTTTATAGTTGTTTATCGGTAAATGTTAGTAATTAGTAATTAATGCTCTCCTAGATAAACAAAATGCCTATTTTAAATAGAAAATGATAATCGAGTGCATCAGAGAGAATCTCTGGCCTATCACACAAGAGATCTTGCCTTTGACACCATAAACCATATTACTGCACACCCAGGGCAGTTATCTGCTTAAGACCTGGGCTTGAGAAAAAATGACTAGCCTCCAGGAAACAACAGATGCTGGAGAGGAAGTGGAGAAATAGGAACGCTTTTACACTGTTGGTAGGAGTGTAAATTAGTTCAACCATTGTGGAAGACAGTGTGGCGATTCCTCAAGGATCTAGAACCAGAAATACCATTTGACCCAGCAATCCCATTGTTACCGGGGTTCCTTGCTCCCAGAGCGCCCAAGATGGTGGCGGGCCACTTCCAAAATGGCGGCGGGTCGCTTCCAAGATGGTGGCAAGCCTCGTGTTCTCTGACCTGGGGTTCTTGGCCTCACAGATTCCAAGCAATGGAACCTTGGGCCATGTGGTGAGTGTTATAGCTCTATTAGAAGCCATGGGTCACAGAAGAGAACCGTGGAACCCAGTGACTAGTGTTCAACTCGATTAGGATGAACCTGGGCACGTAGCTATGCAGGAACAATAGCAAGCTTTTAGCCTGATCAGGAGCAGCAATGGGTGCCTGGCTGGATCAGGAGCACAGTGGATACCCTGCCAGATCCGGAGGGATGGAAGTCAGCGGCGGGTCTGTGACTATGGCAAACAGCAGTGGTGGACAGCGAGCAAAAGCTCAGCTCGAGCCATAACAAACCCAGACCAGAAGAGAGTGCGGTTGCAAGAGTTAACAGAGTGAAAACAGAGTTCCCATACAAAGGGAGGGGACCCAAAGAGGGTAGCCGTTGCTGGCTCAAATGCCTGGGTTTATATCCCAATCATTGTCCCTCCTGCTGTGCTTGCAGGTGATAGATGATTGGCTATTTCTTTACTTCCTGTTTTTGCCTAATTAGCATTTTAGTGAGCTCTCTTTACTACCTGATTGGTTGGGTGTGAGCTAAGATGCAAGCCCCGTGTTTAAAGGTGGATGTGGTCACCTTCCCAGCTAGGCTTAGGGATTCTTAGTTGGCCTAGGAAATCCAGCTAGTCCTGTCTCTCACCATTACTGGGTACATACCCAAAGGATTATAAATTATTCTACTATAAAGACACATGCACACGTATGTTTATTGCAGCACTATTCACAACAGCAAAGACTTGGAACCAATCCAAATGCCAGTGATAAACTAGATAAAGAAAATGTGGCACATATACACTATGGAATACTATGCAACCATAAAAAAGGATGAGTTCATGTCTTTTGCAGGGACATGGGTGAAACTGGAAACCGTCATTCTCAGCAAACTAACACAAGATTAGAAAACCAAACACTGCATCTTCTCTCCCATAGGTGGGAGTTGAACAATGAGAACACATAGACACAGGGGAGGGGAACATCACACACTGGGGCCTGTGGGGGGTGGGGGGCTAGGGGAGCGATAATATTAGGACAAATACCTAATGTAGATGACGGGTTGATGGGTGCAGCAAACCACCATGGCACACATATACCTATGTAACAAAACTGCACGTTCTGCACATGTATCCCAGAACTTAAAGTATAATTTAAAAAAATAAAAAATGACTAGCCCCAAGGGAGCTCACCTTATAAATGCAAACCTGTATCATGATAATAATGTTGTATTACTGTACTTCCTAATTTCAGAATAACATCTCATCATAGTCATTTTTAAAATATGGAAACAAATGCACGAGCTTTGGGAAAAGGTAGAAATGACACTAGGAAAACAATGGGCACCCAACAGATACAAACAAAAAGCCTTCACCTTACATTGTGGCCTCTGGCAGTATAAACTGGGTCCCCACCAGGCTTCTGGAAGAAGTGCTGTCTGAGTAGGGACTCAGAAAATAAAAGGGAGTTTTCAACAGGCCCAAAGCAGTTTCAGGCTTAACAAAGGCCGCATTAGTATAAAATTCTTCTCAACTCCTAAAGCTGGAGGATCCTTGGAAGTAAAAAGCAGTCAGAAGTCAGGTATCAAACAGAGACCAGGGCTTAAATCCAGATATGTTTTCTTGGTCTTGAGTGATTAACGAAATCAACAAAATGTGGTCAAGAGCTGGAAGCAACCCATTATGGCATGTATGGTTCATCAAGGACATGTCCAGCAACAGATAAATGGGCAAACCAAGGTATGTGGCATATACATACAGTAGAAGGAAATATCATCGACACGCTACACCATGTGATGTAAACTTTGAGGACCTCATGCTAAGTGAAATACGCCAGTCACAAAACAACAAATACTGTATCATTCCACTCATATAAAGTACCTGGAGGACTCAAACCCATAGAGAATGCTGCTTGCCAGGGGCTGGGAGGAGGGGAGAATAGGGAGTTCTTGTTCAAAGGATGCACAATTTCAGTTCTGCAAGATCCAAACAGTTCTGGAGACTGGCTGCACGACAATGTGAAGATACTTAATACTACTGAACTGTCCACCCAAAAATAGTTAAGATGGTCAATCTTATGTGTATTTTACAATTTAAAAATTTTAAATTTTTTGTTAAATTAAAAAAAAAAAATTTTATACAGACAGGGTCTCACTATGTTGCCCAGACTGGTCTTGAACTCCTGGACTCAAGTGATTCTACCGCTTCGGCTTCCCAAAGTGTTAGGATTACAGGCGTGAGCCACGATCCCTGGCCTTTTTTGAATTTTTTTAAATCAAGAAGCTGATACTTAACCCCAGGGCTTGAAATAAGACTTCAATAAAATAATGTACACAGTCTAACCCATAGCACCTGGCATACCATAGATGTTCAAATAAATATTTGCTTCTCCCACTGTCTTTGTTTTCAGAATAAGAAATAAAGTTGTGGCCAGAGAAGTTAAGTGCCTGGAGGGGCAATCCTAGTGGTTCGGAACTCCAGGGTCACAGTGTCCTGGCTCCACACTGGATTCTCTACTCAGCAGCAAGCATGGCCTGAGGAAAGCGACCCAGCGTCTCTGACACTCAGCGTCCTGAGCTGTGAAGGTGGTGGTGGGATCAGCACCTCAGAGGGGGCTCTTCTGAGGATGGGCATGCAACCGTGATCAGGAGAATGCCTGGTCCACACAAACGTGACTTCAGCGCTCACCAGGGCAAAGCGGGGGCAAGACCAACACGTGCAAACTACCAGGCCACTACCCTGACCCTCCTGGGCCAGTCCTCCACTCCAGCTGCCCACAACAACTAGAATGGTGCATCTGCCTGCAAGCAGGAGTCAGCACGGGGAACACCATGGGCCCAGGCAGCCTGAGGCCTTTCTGATGACCTACTGCACTGCCACCACAGCCACGACCCTCACCCGTACATCCATGCACCCTCAGCAAGGTCCTTGGAGTGTGAAGCCTGCACTCCTGGGCACTGTCGCTAGAGAGATTTCATCCCTAAATCTCAGGGTGGGCAAGGCTCCCTTAGGCTGAGAGTGGGTAAGGAAGCAGCATCGCCCAGGCAGCCTCTGCCTAGAATACCTCTCTTCTTCCTCCTTTTCTTCCACCCCCCTTATTCCCATCTGTGCGGCAAGGAAAAGGTCAGTAAGCACAGCCCCATCTTGGTATTCTCTCCAAAGCTCCACATTAAAGGAAAACTGACATCTGCGAGGAGATAACAGCTAACTCGTTTTTCCCTTCGTTAACTTGGTGGCCGAGTGCAGCCACCACCTGGGCTAAGCATGCCAGCCTTTGCTAACACCCATTCTGCAAAAGGACCAAGCACTGCAACTCGGCTAGCTGTTCCTCACTCCCACTCCTCACCCACCTACACACACGCACACACACACACACACCCCCTTAGCCTACAATTAACAGCAACAACAAGAAATCATAACAGCGAATGGTAGCATATTGCCATAGAACAAGCCATGGAATTTGCACAAGATCCCTTGGACAAGCAATTAACCTCACTAGGCCTCAGGCTCCTCACCCACAGAATGGCCATGCAGACACACCTGGCCTCTCCATGTTGCCATGAGGATCCTTGACTGTCAAATCTGGAGAACTCTCCTACGCAGCATTTGGTGCCACTCCTCAGTCCTGCCCCCCAGCACTTCGCGCCAGCCCCAGGAGCTCTTGCACCCGCAAATAATGCTTTCACTGGGATTATGCAACTCACTTCTGCTCACCACCCTTTGGCCAGAATGAGCCACATGGCCCTAGAAAGGGGCAGGGAAGGTGACCATTCCTATGTTCTCAGTAGAAGAGAAGTGGATTTTGGGACCCAGACGTTCTTTTTTTTTGAGACAAGGTCTCACTCTGTCACCCAGGCTGGAGTGGCATGATCTCGGCTCACTGCAACCTCTATCTCCTGGGTTCAAGCAATTCTCATGCCTCAGCCTCCCGAGTAGCTGGGATTACAGGCACACGCCACCACGCCCGGCTCATTTTTTTGTATTTTTAGTAGAGAGAGGGTCTCACCATGTTGGCCAGGCTGGTCTCTAACTCCTGACCTCAAATGATCCACCTGCCTCAGCTTCCCAAAGTGCTGGGATTACAGGCGTGAGCCACCGTGCCCGGCAGGAACCAGATGTTTCTAACACAGACACATCCTCTGTCCTCAAGAGCTCATGGCAAGTGGTGAAGACAAGCTACACAAACCCCTGGGAAGAAAACATCATGGAAAAGGCTGCCAAAGATCTTGTAAGCTGCCATGGGAGCAAAGGAAGACTCTATTCACCCCACCTGGGAGCCTTCGACAGAGGTGTGTATGTCATCAGGGAAGGCTTCCTGGGGGAGGTTATATCTGAACATCTTGAACAATACAGGCGATCTTCTCAGGGAAGAGGACTGATGGCAGTCACTGAGCAGAGAGGCTCCTGGCCTTGAACGACACTACAATTTCGTCTTTTCCAGTTTGAGGCCTGGGCTCCTTCATAACTGTATCATAAATCCACTCCGAGTGGGTGTACCTGACACTGTGACCGCCAGGGCTGAATCACCAGGAACGCAGGAAGCTGAGGGCCAGCCGGACACCTGGGTCCCAAGAGAAACAGTGTGGGGACACAGAAGCCAGATAGGCCTGGGTTCAAATCCCAGCTCTGTCACGTGTCCTCGGGGGCCACCATGACGTTAGTTTGTGGGCTTGGTGTTATAAAACATAAGTTCTTCTTGTGAGAGCTGTGTTTTCATTGACCTAACAAATCTATTAACAAAAAAGGGGCAGTCCACAGTCAAAATTTTTACCAGAGGTAAAAACAGTCAAAACAATATTGATGATTGATGTTCCTACTATACCTATATATTAGTATCTATCAGAGGTAGCAGGCACCGAGTCCTCACCAAGGGCCTGGCCAATTTCTAGTCTATTATTATTATTATTATTATTATTATACTCTTTCACAGATGAGAAAATTGAGGCACAGAAGTCAATTAAGCTGTCCAAGAGCATAGGAATGTGTTGCAGAAAGCGGTTTGCCTCCATACTGAGCCTCAGCAGGGAACTCACCATTGCCACTTCTCACACAGCACCGTGGCAGACAGAACACGGGAGCCGACAGTTTAGGGTTCAAGTCTCAGCTTTGCCACTCAGTCACTCTTTGATCTCAGGCGTGCCACCTCTGCAAGCCTCACTTCCCTCATTTCTGAAATGGAGGTTAATCCAACTTCATCAGGTAATTGAGGCAAAGCACTTGCCACGGAGAAGCGCTCAATAATGCTCTTGTCTTTATTTCCTTTAGCAGTCAAGAGGGTGGGGTCCCTGCCCTCTTGGCTTGCCTAACAGTCTCCTGCCTCACGATGGGCTAGGGGATGGCTGACAATGCCTAGACAATCCCATCCCCATTTCTAGGAGACCTTGTAAGCTCAGGTAAACTTTATTAAAAATATAAAGGAGGAGCCGGGCCCGGTGGCTTACGCCTGTAATCCCAACACTTTAGGAGGCTGAGGCGGGCGGATCACGAGGTCAGGAGTTCGAGACCAGCCTGACCAACATGGTGAAACCCCATCTCTACTAAAAAAAAAAAAAAAAATGCAAAACTTAGCCAGACGTGGTGATGCATGCCTGTAATCCCAGTTACTCAGGAGGCTGAGGCAGGAGAATCACTTGAACCTAGGAGGCGGAGGTTGCAGTGAGCCGACATTGTGCCATTGCACTCCAGCCTGGATGACAAAGCGAGACTCTGTCTCAAAAAAAAAAAAAAGAGAAATGAAAGGAGATTGAAAATCGTGGTTCCTGAACTGGACACTAAAAGTAACCCAGGGTTTTGAGGAGGCCAATGTCTGGGGCCTGCTCCCACTGGACTGCAGCTTCACTTGAAGGCAAAGTCATTATGTGGCATCCCAGATCTGTTAATCTGGCCTAACTAATGCCTCCCATGTTTCCAGGTGAATGTGAGGCATATAGAGCTATGACAAGCATCACAGAACTTCCATCTCCAATGAGGGGTGCAGCTCCTCTTTCTTCTTCCATTGCCTGGCAATGGTTTGTACAGAACCTACCAGGCAGGTAGAGTCTTGACCTGACAGAGACATGAGGAAGTTGGGAGGTAAGGAAGGTCAAAAAGACCCTTCAGACCACTGATGACTATTAAGGTTCCTTGTAGGTTTAAGGGGCTCTCATTTACTTCAATAATCCTGGAGCCCCCATCAGTGCCTACCATGGAGCTAGGACCCAGCAAAGACATGGAGACCCCTATGTTCAGGAAGGTTATTTACAATAAAGATGTAATAAAGTGCTATGCTGATATAAATAAGTAGCCCAAAGCACAATACAGATACTAAGTACATACATGATAAAGACAAGAAGGGAACTTAAGAAACCAATGCTGGCTTCATGTTGCTGGGGAAAGCTACATAGGCAAGGTGCAGGTGGCCTTGGAGTGGAGACTGCCTAAGTCTTCTTCCTTGTTTCAAAAATGCATGCTTCTGTACATTTTACCAGGCAAGACTGTAAGCTCCTTGAGGGTAGGGATGGTGCCCTGTTTACCACACTATCCCCAATATCATGCATAGAATAGAGACTCAAATGCTGGACTGATGGATGGACGAATGGATAGATGGGCAGATTGGATAGTCAGGGCTACATCACTGCCTTGAGACAGCAGCAGAAGACACGTAGATTTAAGTGGCACAGAACAGGGCTTTCCCCAGAGGCCCATGGCCACATTTTCCCTGTTCCTACTTTCAGAATCTACAGCAGTTTCAGCCCACAGTCCCTGGGTTTCACAATCACTGCCTATATTTGGACTGTACTCCTGATGTGGCCTTATCTTGCAGGCCTCTCTCTCTCACTCACTCTCTCACATGTCTCTCTCGATCACCTTTAACCCACTTCTGCTCCTGACCCGGATCCCTGGCCCACTCCCAGGTTGGTTCACAGTTTCTGAAAGAACCACAGCCATGGGTGTCGGGCCCAGCCCAGCAGACAGAACACGTTTGGATGCACTGTTATCATAAAGTACTGCTGACCTCTACTGTGGAACAGAATTCAGTGACCTCTGCTCCCACGTCTGTGCAGGACAAGCTCCCTCTGCTTTTGCTCCATAGCCCCAAATCCAACCCAGAACCTACTCCCCTTCACCCATCTTCAAGAAGGGAAGGCACAGCTGGGAGCAGTAAAATGCCACTATACCCACAAGCTGCAACCATTTGTTCCCTCCAGCAAGACTGCAGATAATTTCAGCCAGACCTTCTCTTCTTCTCACTCTGACCTTGAAGTAGATTTTGTTTCATCTGTTTGTTTTCACGACAGAACATCCTGGTAGGGAATATTGGCGTCTTTTTCTTTTCAAAGTGACACTGACACAACTCCACTTTGTGCAAATAAATGTTTTCAACCTAAATGAGTCATTTGTTGGGAACAGTGAGTTCGCAAGCCTGCATATAGGTTGACCCCTTTACCAAGGAGGGTGGCAGGTAGCATTGTGTTTGGGGCTGACAAATATTATGAACAATGAGATCTTTTCCATGGTGATATCCATTGCTGTACACAGGGAAAATAAGGAGAAAAATAGGGTGATAGTTGAAAACTCTGGGCCAGGCAGAATTCCTCTCTGGGGAGAATCCAGCTACACTAGTATCTTGCTATAAAATCTTGAGAGTAAAGGAGATATTTAACTTCTGACTCTTGTTAATTCATTTGTGGTTGTCAGGATTAATTTGAATCATTTACTACATGTAAAACATTTGAAAAATACTCAGTATATAGTAAGCATTCAATGTTAGCTGTTATTCTTTTTTTTTAGGCAGGGTCTCGCTCTGTCATCCAGGTTGGAGTCCAGTGGCACGATCTGAATTCACTGCAACCTCTGCCTCCCAGGCTCAAGAAATCCTCCCATCTCAGCCTCCCAAGTAGCTGGGACTACAGATGCACACCACCATGCCCAGCTAATTTTTGTAATTTTAGTAGAGATAGGGTTTCGCCATGTTGCCCAGGCTGGTCTCCAACTCCTGGGCTCAAGCAATCCTCCTGCCTCAGCCTCTGGCCTCAGCTCTGGGTGGGCCTAGAGTTAACTACCCCATGGTGGATGGATGTGGCCAACTTAGCTGTTGCCAGGTGACACTCATAAATGACCATAAAGCAATCTGCCTCAGCCTCCCAAAGTGCTGGGATTATAGACATGAGCCACTGCACCCAGCCTGTTATTGTTCTTTACAGACAGCATATAGGGGGCTGTTTTGCCCAGTATGGGAGTCACAACCCACATGTGCCTATTTAAATTTAATTACAATTAAATAAAATTAAAAATTCAGTTCCTAAGTTGCACTAGCCACCTTTCAAGTACTCAGTAACTACCCATGTCTAGTGGTGACTACATCAGATGGTGCAGATGGAGAGCAGTTCCATCCTGCAGAAGGTTCTATAGGGACAGTGCTGATATGGAGGTGAAGGAGTGGCTTGAAGCTTGAGGGTCTGTGTGACCTTGGGCGAGTTACTTCACCTCTCTGTGCCTCATTTCCTCATTTGTAAAATGGGGATAATGTAGCTACATTATTCAGTCATAATAAGGATTATCTGCTCTGGAAGCACTCACAATAATGCTTATGATAATGGTAAACACTCACCAGATGGAGCCCTAGAATGGAGGACAGACACCCTTATGGTGCACGGTGGATTGCTGCGAGGATTAGAAAGATTTTTATAGAAAGCACCTCCCACAGGCCCAAACATAGCAGACACTCAGTCCATTCACTTTTTTTTTCAATAAATGTTCACAGAGCACCTACTATGGGTAGGCATTCTTCTAGGCACCAGAGACATAGAAATGAACAAACGCCTTGCCCTCATGGAGCTTACAGTCTCACTAAAGGGGTTGATTATTGCTTACACTAACAGGAACACCAACATGTCCAGCATATTACATATTCTCAGCAATGAAAATGAAATGCCAACCACAAAGCTACCCACAAAGGTGGCATCTGACAAAAAGGGCTCTAATGAATGAATAGATGGATAGATGAATGAATGAGGGTGTAGGGAGAAGGCTCAATAATGCACAAGCAATGAACTGGGCTCTGGGTGGGCCCAGAGTTAATTACCCCACGGTGGATGGATGTGGCTAACTCAGCTGTTGCCAGGTGACACTCATAAATGATCATAAAGCAGTCTGTAAACAGTGTTATGTATAAAACCTTAATCATTATGAACAGGAATCTTAAGATCCAAATGCCTGGGATAAACACGGCCTTTGCACACATGCCCTCTGCCTTCTATTCTGGTCTCTGCTCTGACTCATCCTGTGGGCTGGGGCTGTTCACTCAGCGGAGAGACCAAACAGCCTTTCACTGGCCCTGGACAAATGAAACCCCCTAAGAGGGAGGTGTCCCACTGCCCAGAAAACCCCTCCCCAGCCCTCGGACTCACCTGCCGGCCTGAGCAACGTGCCTTCTAGCGCTGGTTCTATTATTCACGGCAAGGGACTTTCCCAAGAGGCAGCAAGTGGCACTATGCTGCCTGCGTTTCTATTTCCAAAATCTGAAAGCTCTGTTTCATAGGTTTGCAGCTCCCTGACAGCTAAATGTCATGGGATGGAGCCACATTGAATCACTGGATCTACTTCTCACCAGCAGGCTGGGCCTCAGAAAGTTATTTCAAGTCCTCTAGTCCCGATCACTCGTTTTTTGTTTAGTAAGTAAAAATAGTGCATGCTTCACAACATTGTTAGTAGGATTACATGAGAGAACTTAAATAAAGTGCCCAAGTCTTCGGTAAGACCTAGCTCATGTCCTACCTAGAACACCAAGATGGCTAGACAAGAAGAGGAGACGCAGCTCAAGTACCAGTTCAGTCACTATCTATCGGGGCCACCTGGTCTACCTGCGGCTTGCCCAATTCCCTCCTCACTCAAGAGGAGAGGGCCAAACCGGATCCGAGCAGCCTACCCTGTAATCTCTTGCAGCACACTACCCGCTCCGTTTTCCCACAACCACGGTGCATTTCATCCTGCTGAAAAGAATACAAAGCATACGAAAATTCAGTGCAAGAATTCATACCAGCAACCTCGTCCATCTGCATAAGACTTAGTTCCAAATGGTGACAACAGGCCCTTTGCTCATTACAGGTCTCACATGTGCACGGGTGTGTGGGAACAGCACCCTGTAATCCATGGGACTGAGGGGGAGCTACCACGGCCTGCCTCGTCGGAAGCAGAAACACCTGAGAAATGCCAGGTTTGGAACGCCAGTTATATGTGGTTTTTATACATGTACTAAAATAAAGAGCCAAGTTTTAATGTAAAAATGCCTGTCTTGAATACCACACTTCAAGACGAGATGATGTCTAAGAGTCTTCCTGTGTCTGATCTACAAGGATTCGTGCTAGGAGTTCACCTGGTGGGGAGGACAGGGCTGAAATGAGGTTAGGTGATGCTCCCCACGTGGCCTAAAACTATTACTATCCCTCACTTCTCCCCTCACCATCCCAGCCAGCATCTGCCACCCCATGACCTCCTCTTGCCCATGGCCCTCCCTAACATGTCCTTAATTGAATTACAGGCAATTTCCACTCCCACAACCAGGCGGATTCCTCCCATCAAAAACGTTTCTGTGCCCCTTATTAAACTCCTTCATTTGACGTTCCTTTCTAGTGATTGCCCACGCCCTGGTTTGGTCAACCAGAAATCACCTATCATGTCAAATCCCAACTCATCATGCATTTTGTGTATGTCTACCCCATGGCAGGCACAGCACACAGACTCGACAATGACCATGGCTGACCTTGAGGGGCTCAAAACTAAATGGAAGGGGGGTTGCAAGGTACACAGATTCACGGCAAAATTAAATGGGCAGCCACTAGTATTTCAACAGAATTCTAAGATGCCAGGCACCCAGGGCAGGACTGGCTGATTGCAAACGTGGGGATGTGGAAAGAAGGGCCATGAACGAGGCTCCAAAAATGAGCGGAATGTAGACAGGGAGAGCGAAAGGGGGAAAGAAGGGAGACCCTTTCATTTGAAATCCGACTTTCTGATCAATGCTCATCATTCCGGCCCTCTCTTACCCTTGGAGCCAGCCCCTTTGGATCCACTTAAGATTTCTACTGCATCCTCCTCTTGTCTGTCGGTTGGCTACTCCCTGCTTGATCTGACCCCCTGCAGGCCTACTCACCTTCCCTACTCCCCAGGCCCTGACCCAAAACAACACTCTCAGAGTTGGCATTAAGTGTGGCAAGGCTAAAATTAGGACTGTTTCCATAGATATCTAGACTTCTCTGTAGCAAATGTGTTCAGCTCCCTCCCAAGTGGAAAAAAAAAAACATGTATTTTCCATTCTGACTGCAAAGCAACCCAGGGGTCTGGAAAATCGAAGCCTCCTCACATCTGGACGCGCCTCTGAGCTTCCCAACCCCATGGGAAGGAAAAGAGGAGCCCCTTTGGGTCTGTGCAGTGGTTTGCAGGGGAACTACAAAAGCCATTTGTCCTCACTGGACGAGAAAACACCAGGCAGAAAAGGAGGGGTAGCAACCGTGGGAAGCACTCACGTGTCCAGACCACCAGCACATACGTGTGTACCCTCATGTCATCCTGAGAAGGGGGTCCCTTCTGGGAGGTGGTTCTCCTTTCTCCCCATTTCAGAGATGAGGCAATGCAGACCAGGAAAACTACATAATTCAGTGTCGCTGGAAGACGAGCCACATCACGGTGAAAAGACGGGAAACGGAAAGTCAAAGATGTTCAGAGAACTGCCCAAAGCCACCCCACAAAGGGCTGTCATCAGGAGGACGGGAAAGCAAAAACAGATACCGCTGATGTTGAAGGCACTGTTTTGTTCTGGGTTCTGGGTTCAATACTTCATGTGGAGTCTTGCATTTCACCTTAGTTATGAGTTGAATTGTGTATCCCCCAGAAAGATGTGTTGAAGTCCTAACCCCACTCAGAATGTGACCTTATTTGAAAACAAGTTCACTGCAGATATAATTCAGTTAAGATGAGGTCATACTGGAGAAGGGTGGGCCCTTAACCCAGTCTGACTGGTGTCTTTATAAGATGTTGGCCATGTGATGAGACACACAGAAAGAGCTCCACTGATGACAGGGGCTTAGAGGGATGCATCTACCAGCCAGAGTGCCAAAGAGAAGCTAGGCAGAGGCCAGGAAGGACACAGTTTCAGAGAGCATGGCCCTGCCAACACAAAACTGGTCTCTGGAATTGAGAGACATTATTGTCTCATTTCTGTTGTTTTGAGCCATCCAGTTTGTTATGGCAGCCTTCGGAAACTGATACAGTCCTCACCACAATTCTATGAAGACAAGCACTGACACAGTTGGGTTTTACACATGAAGTCACTAAATCTTCATTAACAACAAATACCAGTGACAGGTATCAACATGGTACCAAGTGCTTTACAGACAAACTCATTTTATTCCCACAGCAACCCTAACCCCACAACATCCCCATGACTGACTGTGTTGTTGTTGTTGTTGTTTGAGACCATCTCGCTCTGTTGCCCAGGTTGGAGTACAGTGGTGCAATCTTGGCTCACTGCAACCTCTGCCTCCTGGGTTCCAGCGATTCTCCTGCCTCAACCTCCTGAGTAGCTGGGATTACAGGTGTGTACCACCACACCCGGCAAATTTTTGTATTTTTAGTACAGACAGGGTTTCCCCATGTTGACCAGGCTGTCTTGAACTCCTGACCTCAGGTGATCCGTTCACCTCGGCCTCCCAAAGTGCTAGGATTATAGGTGTGAGCCACCGCACCCGGCCTGTCCCATTTTAAAGGAGGGAAAACTGAGGCATACAGAGATTAAATCATTTGCATAAGGGCACAAGGCTTGTATGTGGTAGAATGTGGATTCAATCCCAGATCCAGAATCTGTGCTCTGACCCACTATAACCAGAACAGTGTCTGATCTAGAATTGAACTCAGAAGGTCTGGTGACACAGCCCACATCCCTAGCCTCTTTTAAAACTTTGTATTCCACCTGCTAATAGAATGCTCTGCACTCAGGAGCACCTAAACATTTATTTCATGGCACAAATAAATTAATTAGATAGGCAGTGGTTTCCATACATCCCATTAGCTCAAATTAATGTATATTTATATTCATTTTAAGGCTGACCCAGGTCTATAGCAGCAACAGAAATCAGAATAGGAATACCTGGGGTGTCTAGAGTACAAAGCAGGCAGAGTAAAATAAAGCTCCTGTCTTACAAAGCTTTTATGTGCTAGGTCATTTCAGTAAGCATTTAATGAGCACATATTGTGTGCCAGCACTGTGTCAGGTAAGGGGGATAACAAAAGACAGACTCAGCCTGGCAGGTGCTCCATCTGGAAGGACATGGAAATGGCCAAATTACCACATATCCAGGTAAGTACCAGGACTGAAGTCGGAACAGAGATGCTATTAGAGGACAGAAGAGAGGTATCAAAATCTGTCCAGGTAAATAACAGATGGCTTTAGAGCATCTGGTACCAGACTTTTACTCTTAATTTCAAGCTTCTTATTTTAAGGCTAATCTAAACACCACTACTACCAACCTCCTTCCCCTGTGGGCACATAAGCATGCGCTTGCATGCACGCGCGCACACACACACACACTCCTCTGTCTTCCCTCATTCTCTTTTTTCTTTCTCTCTGCAACTTTTCACTGAAACACTTGATTTTTTTTCACTGCATGAACCACACTGGTGACCTACAGAACAAATGGCAACATTTAACTAATGATTACTAATCCATAATGAAGTAAATAGTTAATTGATGACCTTCAGAAAAAAAATTTAAGGTCAGAGCCTTGAAGAACTAAAGTCCATAGCTAACTAGCAATGGCCATTAGTGTTAATTGACCTAAACAGTCTCAGCACCAGGAAGTCAAGTCTATTTCTAAATCAGCAAAAAAAAAAGAAAACAATATTGGTGAAAGGAATGAGGAACTAGGGTGGCAGGAGGTGGGAGTGATGGAGGGGGTTCCTTCCAGTTGAAGAACCTAAAATAGAGCATGCCCTGATGTCAACCTTTCAGCCAGTCACTCGGCCACCCACAGAGGCTGGTCACTCCACACAGAGCATGCTGTCTTGACTGCCATGTGGCGGCGTGGCTTAGCAGTAAGAATGCAGACTCTGACGTGACACTGCCTTCATTGTTTGCACTGTGAAATGGGCACACCAGCATCCACTTCACAGAGTCATTCTCAGGTCGAGTGTACCAGAAGTGCTCAGAACCTTCCATGGCACAGAGCAGACACTCAGTAAATGCTATCCATTATTATTATTATTATTATATTATTATTATTATTACTAGCACAATCTTTGCCATTAAAGAATTTAACACAGCTCCTGAGAAAATACACAGCAGCTGCTATCCATCGTCATCACCACCATCATCATCGCCATCCCCATCATCACCACGAACACCGCCACCCCACCAGCGACACACTAGCTGTGGGCACATCCTTTACGCCCTTGAACCTAAACTTCTACAGCTATGAAGCAAGTCCCATGGAATTTACAGACCAAACACTAAGTGTAGGGCTCCCTGGGAGCTGGTCTTATGGAGCACACTGGCAGGAAGAGCCAGAAACCGAGTGAATTTGGAGCATGGAAAACAGCCATGGCCAGGCGCGGTGGCTCACGCCTGTAATCCCAGCACTTTGGGAGGCCGAGGTGCGTGGATGACCTGAGGTCAGGAGTTTGAGACCAGCCTGGCCAACGTAGCAAAACCCCGTCTCTACTAAAAACACAAAAAAATAAGCTGGGCATGGTGGCGGACACCTGTAATCCCAGCTACTAGAGAGGCTGAGGCAGGAGAACTGCCTGAACCCATGAGGTGGAGGTTACAGTGAACCAAGATTGCACCACTGCACTCCAGCTTGGGTGTCAAGAGCAAAATTCTGTCTCAAAAAAAATAAATAAATAAAGCCATGGAAGTGACCTAGCTGGGAAAACACATAAGCAAGCCTCTTACATTAAAATTGGATCCTTTTACCGGAAAGCATGCCCACTCACCTCTGCCCGAACCGCCCCCAGCAAGAGGGAGGCCCGGGAGGAGGGTGCAGATTTGGCCAGATGATCTGGAGCTGGGGGAATCCAGCCCCGATAGAGCACACCACCTCATTCCTGGGTGGCCTGACTTTGTATTTGGGTTTATTATTTCTGCTCTGCCCACAAAAGGCCCTTGGGATCTGGCATATTTCTTTTTTTAACCCCCCTGGCATGAGCAGCGCACGACAAAGGCACGCCTCGATTAGCTGGAGTGTTCCTAGCCTAATGAGACATGCTGTGGAGTTATTTGTATAGTCTGTTCTGAATGCTGTCGGATGGAGCACTTCCTGCCCCAGGTTGAAAGCCCTGAAGGCTGCGTCCCTCCTGGGGCCTTCCGGGAAGCTGAGATGTAGGCAGGCAACACAGGACGGGTGGAAGCATGGAGCAGGTGGCACTCAGCGTACTCGTCTGCCTAGGGTCCAGCCTCTTCACCCACCCAGGAAGGTAGCATGTCACAACCATAGAACATGGGAAACCGCCACTGACCAGGGGCCAACAACGTGCCTCCATTTACCCATCCACAATGCCCCATCACCAATTCTGGCACTAAAACTTGTATGATCCTTTCTCAGATTCATATGCCATTCTTTACCCTCCCACTGTCTGCCACCTCACATCCTTCCTCCTCCTCCTTTCCACCAGGCCTAGGATCTGCCTCCCACTTGGGTCCTGCCCTGCTATCCTCACTCCATGTCACAAGAAGCCAAGTACAAGTCACTGGTTTGACCTCCCTCCTCCTCCTCTTCCTCCACTGAGGCTGCATCCCTTCTCCTCTCACCTCCCAACCCTGACATTTCTTCCTTCCTCCCCTGCCCCCCACCTGTATTCTCTCTCCCTCTCTCTCCCCCTCCCTCCCTCCTCCTTTATTCTTCTCCTTCTGTCCTCTATTCTCCTGCCTCCGCTCAGGGAACTTAAATAAGAAAATGGTACATTATTTCCACAGGCCGCTTTTTGCATCCTACCTCTGTCAAATGCAAAACCTCTTTCCTGGCTAACTCGGTCCTTTGTGACAGCCCGCCTGAATCTGGGGACAGGACCTAAGACATGCTGAGGTTAGAGGGACACAGCGGGCCAGGGCCACAGGCATGCCTCACCTCAAGGAAACCCCGTGCAGACAAAGGGTAGAAAGCTGGTCTTCAGGTTTTTACTTCTCTAAGAGGCTACTGCAACTGTCCTCACTCCCCAGGACACCTCCTCTTCCAGGAGCACATCGGCCGCCGCTTTGATCTGACCTCACAACTTTTTCACAAAGGTCTCAGGGCATGACCCAAACAGAAAGGCAATGTAACATGTGGCAGCTGAAACGGAGCAATTTGCTCAATGAACTGCAGCTATGTTTATTATTTTAAATGGATTATAAAATAAAGAGTATTTGTCCTGCTTTTACCAGAAATGTTAGAGTTTGAGGATATCTTTTTTAAAATATATTTCATTTTTAGGTAATAAATCTTGGGCAAGACACTATTTCCACCCAACGATCGCTGGAAAGTGTGGAGTCAGGTCCCCCTGGGTTCAAATTCCACCTTGGTACTTAACTGTCTGTGAAAATTCAGGCCAGTAACTTAGCCTGTCTGGGCCTCGGTTTCCTTGTCTGTTAAACATGAAATAATAAAGTTCCCACCACAGAAAATTAGTCAGAGGACTGTAACTGACTCTGCCAACATTATATACATGTGTATGGAGCCACTGACATGTCAGATGCTATTCCAAGTGCTTTACATGGATTAATAATTCACACAGCTCTAAAAGGTAGGGACTGTTGTGATCCCCATTTTAAAGAAGGTCAGCGAAGTTGAAAAACGTCCAAGATGACATGACTAAGCAAAGGATACAGGATTCACCCCAGGCAGTCTAGCTCCAGAGATACACCACTCCATCTATGAGGTTAGGCCCAGTGGCCAGCAAAGAATTAGCTGCTCAACAACTCACTCACTAGGATTGTAATAAATATTACTGGCTTCATTTTTATAAGAACATTGCCTCCAGAGGGGCAATTTTATTTTGGATTTGAATTAAATTTCAGAGCCAGGGCACTGACCCTCGTGCAATAATATGTATCTCTACCCACACCCCACCCCCACCATTCTGGAGAGAAAGGCAGGCTGGGGGAACTGCCTGCTTGCAGCTTTATGGGTCAAGCTGCAGTCTCTGGGCCAAAGAAGCTGGGGGTGTCTCCATCCCAGAATTGTTGGCAAATCTCTCTGTGGCCAGGGCCAACTACAGAATGACAGCCACCACCTGTCCCTCTTGACTGGGGAACCATGGGGGCAGAGGGCTGTGCCACAGAGAGAGCAAAGCTCCTCCTGAACACACATGCCCATCTCCAACCATGCCAAGGGGACTCCAGGCTGAGCAGAGATGGCTCTCTCCAGCCTGCCATGCCTGCTGCATCCCCTGAGCAGTGACTGGTGCTAAAATCCACAGCAACCAACAGGCAGCAGCCCCAGCCATGTCCCATGCCGCAAAGCAGGTGACCGATGAATTTAGCTCGCACTTGGCAGCACAGGGCATTTTCACTTTGGTGGGAGGAAGCCGCCTGATTTTGTTTAATTGAAAGTTTCCCTCGCTCGCCAGTGCCTGAGAGTGCTTGTCAGCAGCAAGTGGAGGCGGGAAACACAGGGCAATGAGAAAACTGCCTGTCGCACACTCTGACACCTCCGGCAGCCTCACCTGATGGGCTCTCCTAGCCAGGTCACTTCTGGTAGGTAAGGTGCAGCCTTCAGTGCCCGGGGGCCAGGAGCGTGCTGCATCTGGGTTCTGGGATGCAGAGCTATGGGTTCCTCCTCCACAGTTTTCCAGCAGCCACTCCCAGATAGGGTTCAGTCCAAAGATCTCAACCTAAATATCCCAATCTTGGGATTTTAGAACAAAACGTCATAGAAGAAAACATACAGGATGGTCAAGAATGCAGGCTTTGGAGCATGAAATTTCTGTGTCTGAATCACTGATCTATTCTCTCACCATGAGACCCAGCAGTTGGGTGGGCCTCTGTGGGCACAGTTTATCATCTATACCATGAACATGGGAACCAGGTTAGAACCCCAGGCCTGGGGATAAAACAGGACTGAAACTAACTGGACCCCCATACTGGTCCCCACAATAACTCCAACCATTAGGATTTGCTCAAAAGTGTGGGCCCACGAAGGTAATTTACGGAGTCACAAATCAGGAGAGCAGATACCCTTGGAGACACAGGGGGCAGTGATGGGAGAGGGGGAGGATGTGACTCGAGTCACTGGTAACGTACTATTTCTTGTTCTGGGAGCTGGTGATACAGATGTGTTACCTTTGTGAAAATTCACCAAGCTGCACACTTATGCTTTCTGTGCTTTGCTGCTGGTATAATATGCTATACTTCTATTTAAAGCAAACTAACACAGGAACAGAAAACCAAACACTGCATTGTTCTCACTCACAAGTGGGAGTTGAACAATGAGAATGCATGGACACAGGGAGGAGAACAACATACAACAGGGCCTGTTGGGGTGGCAGGGTGCGGGGCTAGGGGAGGGAGAGCATTAGGACAAATACCTAATGCATGCAGGGCTTAAAACCTAGATGACGGGTTGACATGTGCAGGAAACCACCATGGCACATGTGTACCTATGTAACAAACCTGCACTTTCTGCACATGTATCTCAAAACTTAAAATAACATTAAAAAAAATAATAAAATATAAAATAAAAATGTACTAAAAAAAAAAAAAAAAAACATTGGCGTGGGACACAAAAACTGGCCTTTGTGACTGTCCTCGGCTCAGAGCAAGAACTCCAGATTTGAACACTCTGGTCATCTCTCCACATAAGCCCCCTTCACCCAGGGCTGTATTTATAAAACCCACCATCTAATGGTACCACTGTATTTGCAGATGCCCCAACAACCGTGAGCGATCATCACATCCAGTGACCCCAGAGCATCTTCTCTGCCTTCCACAAGTATTTACTGAGCGTCTTCTACGTACCAGGAATGGATCCAGAGGTAAACAAAACTAAGAAAGTCCCTTTTTTAAAAAAAAGCTGATTTTATGGGTCTGAAGAGAAGGGAAAGAATACCATTTACTGAGGCCCTGCTATGTATAATAATGGTGTCCTGGGGGTGCATATGCCGTGTAATTTTATTGTTAACACTGTTGCGAGGTTCAGTCTAGTCAAGATTATCCCTCCATTTGAGGTATAAACTACCCAGTCTATGCCAAATGAAAGCCCCAAGTATCCTCCAAAAAAATTTTTTTTTCCCAAGATTTTGTAAGAAACTAGCACAGCAGGGCTCTGGGGACAGATTATCTGGGTTCAAACCTTCATTGTATGACTTTGGGCAAGTTTCTTAATCTCTCTACGCCTCAGTTTTCCCGTTTTCAAAATGGGAGAAATGATTACTTCTTAGAATTCTGGAAGGATGTAATACGATGATCCAGGAAAATACTACAGAACACTTGAAATGTGGCTGCTCTGAAGTGAGCTGTACTATAAATTAAAATACAGGCTGGGCGCGGTGGCTCACGCCTGTAATCCCAGCACTTTGGGAGGCTGAGGCGAGTGGATCACTTGAGGTCACGAGTTCGAGACCAGCCTGGCCAACATGGTGAAACCGTGTCTCTACAAAAATACAAAAATTAGCCAGGCGTGATGGTGCACACCTCCAGTCTCAGCTACTCAGGAGGCTGAGGCACGAGAATCGCTTGAACCTGGGAGGCAGAGGCTGCAGTGAGCTGAGATCATGCCACGCCACTCCACTCCAGCCTGAGCAACAGAGCAAGACTCTGTCTCAAAAAATAAAAAATAAAAATAATAAAATACATACCAGAGTCCAAAGACAGTATGAAATAAAGAATGTAACATACGAATTTATATATATATATATTTTGGTTATGCTGGGCTAAATACAACATGTTATTAAATTAATTTTACCTCTTTGTTTTTACCTTTTTAAAAATATGACTACTAAAATCTTTAAAATTACGTATGTTGTTTATATTGTATTTCTTTTTTTTTTTTTTGAGACAGAGCCTTGCTCTGTCGCCCAGGCTGGAGTGCAATGGTATGAACTTGGCTCATTGCAACCTCCACCTTCGGGTTTCAAGTGATTCTTCTGCTTCAGTCTCCCAAGTAGCTGGGACTATAGGCGCTCGCCATCACGCCCAACTAATTTTTGTATTTTTAGTATACAACTACATATTGGCCAGGCTGGTCTCAAACTCCTGAACCTGTGATCCGCCCACCTCAGCCTCCCAAAGTGCTGGGATTACAGGCATAAGCCACCACACCCAGCCGGCTTATATTGTATTTGTATCTGACAAAATGCTGTTCTAGCTTATCAAACTGTTTTCCTAAATGAAGGCAATTCCTTTCTCAAAGGAATTTTCAATCCCAGCTCTTCAGAGAAAATGTTACATCTCAATATATAAATACGTTAACTTCATGGATGTAGAAACTAAACATGAACCTGATGATGTGCCTGAGGTCAAGCGGCTAACAAAGGTAAGGCCAGAATCTGACCCCAGATCTAACTCAATGCTGAACTCAGCTCTTCCTGGTGCTCAACACTCATTTCCTCTACCTCTGAATCTAATCCTTAAAGAGTGGCTTCTCCAGGCCATCACCCCAGGAAAGACTCCAGATCTAACATTCAATTACTTGTCACTGGGATCATCGATAGATGGCTGTGGTTAATAGGATAAGAGTGTTTGATAGCTTAAGATATGGTTTTAAAAGAGTGAGGGTAAATGTTTGCAGAGATATCATCAGGATGCGTGATATTCAGATGCTTTCAATACTTGGCCATAGTGACATTTCTAGTCCTAGTTTCTTTTCTTCTTCTTCTTCCTTTTTTTTTTTTTTTTTAGGTGGAGTTCCAAGCCCAGGCTGGAATGCAATGGCGTGATCTCAGCCTACCGCAACCTCTGCCTCCCGGGTTCAAGCGATTCTCCTGCCTCAGCCTCCTGAGTAGCTGGGATTACAGGCATGCACCACCATGCCTGGCTAATTTTGCATTTTTAGTAGAGACAGGGTTTCTCTATGTTGGTCAGGCTGGTCTCGAACTCCTGACCTCAGGTGATCTGCCCGCCTCGGCCTCCCAAAGTGCTGGGATTGCAGGTGTGAGCCACCACGCCCGGTCTCTTTTCTTCTTATATATAGCACATCAAAGAACAGGGGATGCCTCAGGGCTGTAATGTTCAGGAGGGGTCACCACATCCCAAGCACACTAAACTGACATGGAATCCTCCCAACAGCCCCATGAGACATGGATCCTGCATCCCCATTTGACAGATAAATGAAACCACTCACAGGAAGGCTTACTGATTTGTCCACAGCCACCCAGCTAGTAAGTGGCAGAGTAGACTTCAAACCCAGTCTATATCTAGTCTTCCCATTTAACAACTGCAAATCCACCCTTCATTTTAGGCCTCCCTGTCTTTGCTCTTCCTGTCCTCTGTGCTAGAATGTCTTTTCCAATCAACTTATTCTGCCAGGTCTGGCTCAAACCACTTTTTCTTTAAAGCCAATACTGTTCTCTCCCTTTTTGTAAAATTAATTAACCACTCTCTCCTTTGGTCACCCATGAACTTGCAACACCATCTATCCTGTACTCGCCACAGTGTATCAGAATGTGTTGCTTATATGTCTGTTACCTCCGCAACAGCATGAACCTCTCTTCGTAGAAGAGGCTATGCCTAATCCATGTAGGTATCTTTGGCTCCTGGCACAGTATCAGGTATATGGGAATTACTCAGTAAGTATCTGCTGATTAAATGAATGTAATAAGCAACCAGCTCATCTTGACACCCTGTTTTTTGTTCTGAGTACCTTTTTCCCAACCGGCTTCACTCTTCTGAATTCTGATGTTCTTCCCCATGGGTGGCTTTTCCACCAATCTGCTTGCATGGAGAGAGGCCAAGTGCACTGCTTTCAACCGTAGCTTGGTAACACCAATTGTCACCTCTCCATTTTTATTAATTGCTGAGTTAATCAAGCACTCCAAATTGTGTCCACCCACGTTAACATGCTCTTATTTCTGCAAGCATTTCCGGAAACCAATAAAACAGGTTTAAGCTGAAGTAAGAGAATCCCACAGGCTTTTGGACCCAGCATGATTGCCATATTTTTCCAAATATCTGGGCCCAAGTCAGATCAGACGAAAGAAAGGTCTTGACCAAAATCTCAACCATCCGCAGCTTCTATGGAGCAAACAGCAGAGCAAACTATGATATACTCTCTCATTTGAACATTTTAACTATCCTGCAAGACTGCCATTACCATGCCAGCACTCAGATAAGGAAACTGAGGCTTAATTGAGAAATGTACTATATTCCAGAGCCAGAAGAGACAGAGATAAGGCCCAGACCTTATCCGTGCACAAGTCATGCGCAGTCTCTGCCATGTGGGGCCTGAAGAGTACACTCTTACCTGATCCTGTGGCCTGACCCATCCTCCCAGGCTTAACAGCCACGTTCTGGTCATTTCAGTAAAGCAGAGCCACCCCACACAAATGATGTGTTCTTTCCTCTGGGAAAGCTTTGCTAAACCTCCCAGCCATAAGGGACTGAGATGTTTTCATCTGAATTGTCAACTAGGTGTTGCTTTAAATTCTGGAAAAAAAAAATTCATATGGATATTTTCATTCCTTCTGCTCCTCTTACTTTTGACGTACATATTAACATAAGTATATGCTTCTCCCTGACACCTGCCTTGCTGTGCACCATTCTGTGGACAGCCAACCCAGCAGCAGAGGGATGGAAGCGAGATTATTTTATATGTGAATGTACTTTTTATTAGAATATATTTTATGTTTAATATACTGTGAATTTATGTTAATGTACTTTTTAGCCTTCTGATTGCAAAGAATAAATGCTATTCTTACAAACTGTCCTCTTCCAAACTGTCCTTGTCTACTTAATAAGTAGCTTTTTAAATTTTTTTTTTTTTTACTTTTAATAAAGATGCCACAGAGACTGCTAGGCCAAAACGTGACGACATTCCCTGACAGGCTCCCATACGGAGAGTCTGACGTTCCAGATGCCTTCTTGTGTACCAGGTTTCCAGAACACAGTTACGAGCCCCCCGGGGCTGAAAAAGAAGCTCTGCACACACAACATGCTGCACGGCTTACTGTCCAGCTCAACAAGCAACCTGCTCAAAGCCTGTAGCGGGCCCTGGTGCCCCCAGAGGTCCCTGCACTAAATTGCCCAGGCGAAGTCACCTCCAGCTCTCCAAATGAGCAGCTGGAGGACTCAGAGGAAAGGTGAGCATCTGTGTGGGAAGGCTGGTCTAAACCTCATCACCTGGAAAGGATTTTGAGAAATGAAAGGTAAAGAAATAAGAATTATAATTGGGTTTCTCAAATGTGGGTAATAACTTGACCCTTTTTAAAGGAGAAGAGAAGTGTGGTTAAAAGACAGAGTCTTACGAAAATATGTTTCCATGGCAAATTATCACAGCAAAGAATCCCAGCCACTTGTTTTTCAGATTCATCAAAATATAAACCCCAATTTGAACAGTTTTGTTTAAATAGTTCCCTCTCATAAAACATACAGAATATAGACCCATGGACCTTATTTTGAAAAAGACCCATCTACAGAGTATATTTCACTCATGTTAAGCCTTTGGGTTTCAGGAAACAAGTTACAATGTCTCACTACAAAGGGTTAAGGAAATAGGAACCCTTAAGTGAGTGATCATCTTCATGAGCCTGAACATGAAAACAGTGGCACATGGGGCAGGTTCTCCAGACATCAGCCTAACACTGCAAAGCCCTCAGGGCAGTACCGTAACCAGGAGGCCAAATGTGGCTGAACGAAAGTCTCCAATAGCACTTTAATAGAGGAGAGGAGGTACTAACACCCTTGCCACACCCGCAAATGCTATCAATTATCTTTGCTTTTTTTTTTTTTTTTTTTTTGAGACAGAGTCTCACTCTGTCACCCAGGCTGGAGTGCAGTGGCAGGATCCTGGCTCACTGCAAGCTCCGCCTCCCGGGTTCCCGCCATTCTCCTGCCTCAGCCTCCCAAGTAGCTGGGACTACAGGCGCCTGCCACCACGCCCAGCTAATTTTTTGTATTTTTAGTAGAGACGGGGTTTCATAGTGTTAGCCAGGATGGTCTCGATCTCCTGACCTCATGATCTGCTCGCCTCGGCCTCCCAAAGTGCTGGGATTACAGGCTTGAGCCACCGCGCCCGGCCAATTCTCTTTGCCTTCTATGAAATGAAAAAAGGCCAGTAACCTGGGGCAAATGAAATGCCTGTGTTTCAAGTCAGTGTAGGCTATATCCAAATCACACCAAGACGCACCCCCCCAACCCAGTTCCACCCTCAGCAGTGATAAAGGGGCAGGTGAGGGAAGCAGAGGCCAGCCAGGAGACCTCTCAGCAGGGGGGGCATTGTTAAAGCTTAGGAAAAACACCAAAGATGAAACTCAGCCTCTCATCAGTAACACTGGAACAGCAAGGCTAATCTTTATCATATAAGGCAACTAAGACTACAAATAAGGTATTTTGCAAATAAAAGTTTCATACATTCCACAGAGTAATAGGATGCACTGAATTATCTAACTTCAGCATGTCTAGGAAACCTGTGAGATTCAATCACAGGACAACAGGTATGCATCCCCTGCTTACATAAATGGGCAGGAATTTTAATTTTCTCCTGCCATTCTCCTACCTTTGCTACGATTAACTTGAACTCCAAGAGCCCCAAATGATGGAGTTTTCAATAGACTGATGGAGCGCTCTTTTAATTAATCACTCCATAATCCAATTTTCCTCACGTGCGTCTACAAATCACCCCCATCTCTCCACAAATCCAAGAGGCCATGAGACATGACACACAGCCGGATGAATTATGCTGAAAATGGGAAAACTCATCACTTTGGGCCCTGGATTGCAAATAATAACCAAGAATGGGTTAGAAGATTTCTAAAGATATCCTCGGATGCCAATGCCGGAGAAGTCTGTGCGGCAGGAAGCTGCTGTTATCTTTACGTTTCAGCCTCAGTAGCTTAAGACCCTTCCGGTGAGATATGATGCAAAGGGCCATGCACACACCTCCAGCACCCACAGTGTGGGGGAGTGCTGCTTTGCAAGCAGGGTGATGCTTGGCTACCACCTTGCAGCTTCCCCCAGGAAGTTTCGGTATTATTATTTCCATTGCAGAGTCAAGAAAATTAAAGTGTAATAAGATAAAGTAACTCAGCCAGGGTCATAGAGAATGTAAGCAACAGAGACTCAGACCCATATATTTCTCAAAGCCTTCCAGTACTGCTCCCTGGCCCAAGTCACCCTCATCTCCTGCCTGAAGTACAGCCCTCTGCAGTCCCCCTGTTTCGGCCTTTGCTACCTGGGGCCAATGCACAACCAAGGAGTAGCCTTGTGATCCTGATGAACATGAATCAGCTCATGCATCTCTTCCAATGCCCAGGAGACCCAGAACAATTGGGTTCCTCTCTGTCATCCTCTCCCAATACTTTCCTAGGGGCTTGCGCCCTTCCAGGCACGTGACCCCTCTCTGGTCTCTCTATTAGCAATTAAGAAATGGCCTGAAGGCCTTTGCACTGGCATGGGCCTTGGCTCTTTCCCCAGAAAGCCCCATGACTCACTCCTTCACCATCTTCAGGCATCTGCTCCAATTACCTCTGCAAACCATCCCGGACCAACCTCCTTAAAACCGCAAACCCTACCCCACTCCTGCCAACACACACACTCCACACTCCCTCTCTCTCCCTTCCGTATTTTCTTCTCTCCGAGTATTTACCACCACAGGAGACACAGTATGTTTTCCTTGTTTTGTGTGTTAGTCTATCTCCCTCTGCCAGAACACAAACTCCATGAAGGCAGGGACTCGTGTCCCTTTGTTTACTGACAGTCCCACAGTACTTAGAACAGTGCCTCATATACAATAGTGTACAATAAATAGTTGTGTGATGAATCAATGAGAAAAATAAAGACTTGAACCTATCTAAGTCAGGTGGTCTCTGCCCACTGACCACACCACCTGTCTCACCTTCAACAAGAACGTCAGCTCATTCAGGGCAGAAACCAAGGCCATGCAGTTGGCCTCGGTCAATGCCAGCTTCCTCCGTGTACGAATCATTACTGCAGCTGTCCGTCCAAGCTGCTGGGAACACACCACTTTAAAGCGGTTGTGCGCTTGCAGGGAACATTATCCTGGGTCACTGTACGTTGACCCTCTTTCCTCTGATGGCATTAACGAGTGTGCTCTTCACACACGGCTATCATTCAGGGTGAGTCAGTGTGGAAGAAGCAGCCCACTTATCAAACTCCACTTCTCTTCTGAGGCCCCCATATTGTGCCAGCCCACGCAAGGGGCCTGACTATGGGAAGGCATGTGCCACATCCAAGTGACTGTCAGTTTGGCTGGAATGTCACAACTATGCAGGGAATCTGTGGGAGACCGGGCAAGACCAGATTGGGGAGGCCCTGAAAGGCCAGATGCCACCATCCCGCGGAGCTGCCAGATTCTCGAGGTCACGGCTTGCACTGCGGAGGGCCGGCAACCCCGACTTTAATCTGCCTACCCAGGGAAGGAAAGCCTCCACCTCCTGCAAATCACCCTCTTAGTGACATGCATGCACTTACTCCAAAAGTCAACCTTTGTCTACAAAGGACAATGACAGGAGCAACCCTAGGTTTCCTGATGGCACAAATCAACCTCCCCTCCTGTTTTCTGAAGCTCAAGCTCTCTGCAGCTTCTGAGATGCTGCCAAGCACACAAAGGCGGAGTCACCCTGAGCCCATGATGGCACCAACAGCACATGTATTTGTGAGGCTTTCCATGGCGGGGGGGGGGGGGGGGGGGGGGGGGCGGGGAACTAATAAAAGGGCAGGTAAAACCTTAGGAAGAACACAAATAATTATTGGAACTTATTTAAATGCTGAGTTAGGCAGTTTTCAAATGATAACTCACTTCATCCTAATGTTCTGATTAAACATTATCATCCTCATTTTGCCCATGCAGAAACTAAGGCTCATCTGATAAATAATCCACATGAGCCAGAAAGTGACAGCCCTCACTTTCAAACCTAGGTTTACAGGGCACAAAGGTGTGTGTTCCACAGGCGATACCATGCTTCCTAATACCAGTGACTATCACTTTTTAAGTTGCTGAAAATATAATTACATTGCTACTGAGCCACTTTATTTTAAGCTGATATCTTAGCTGACCCTCTGCGGAGGGGGCAGCTCCAAATCCAGCCTCTGAGACTTCATCCCAGGAGTAGAATTGGGGTACACACCAGTACTCCAGATGGCTAAATACACGTGAAGTCCCGAGCCCCAAGTTCACACCAATCCCCCTAAGCCTCAGTCTGTTTATCTACAAAAATAGGAATGTTTATCTCATATCAACATCATAAGGCAGCCTTACGGAACTACTGATATTGATAGAGCAATACGAAGCTTGTTAATGTGCTTTATAAACTCTGAAAGGCTATTAAAACAAAGTTATAAATTATAATGAAATCTAGTGAGTGACACACATTCAGAGGTCTCACTGCAGGCATAAGCAGCTCAGCTACCCTCCAGGAGATGAAACACCCAACCTACAACCTCCTATTCACCTTCCGCTGGAGCCCGAGTTTCTCATAAAAGATCATAAAAGACGTGGCCGGGCATGGTGACTCACACCTGTAATCCTAACAATTTGGGAGGCCGAGACAGGTGGATCACTTAAGGCCAGGAGTTCGAGACCAGCCTGGCCAACATGGCAAAACCCCGTCTCTACCAAAAAATACAAAAATTAGCCAGGCGTGGTGGCGTTCCTATAATCCCAGCTACTGGGGAGGCTGGGGCATGAGAATTGCTTGAACCTGGGAGGCAGAGATTGCAGTGAGCCGAGATCATGCCGTGGCACTCCAGCCTGGATGACAGAGTGAGACTCTGGTCAATAAATAAATAAATAAAAGATGTGAGCCCCAGGAAGGGTATCACTGAATTAAAACTCCCTCCTGTGAGCATCTCAGGTAACCACGCAGCCAAGCTGAGGTGCAGGCTAGATCCATGGAAGCCAGCCCACAGCAATCCTGCTCTCTGGTGCTCAGTAAGGACCCAGTAAATTCCCACCTCCCATTTTCCTCTCCTACACTTGGGGGCTCAGACACTCTGACTTAGGCCTTCTAGCCCTCCTACAGGATGTTCCTGGGACTTGTGTGACTAGGGGGCACATTTAGAGGCAAGAAACTGGCAGAGAATCTAGTTTGGGCTTAAATTGTTTTTATTCCTATGTTATTTAAACATTAAAGTGGGCTGGGCACAATGGCTCATGCCTGTAATCCCAGCACTTTGGGAGGCCAAGGCAGGTGAATCACTTAAGCCAGGAGTTCAAGACCAGCCTGGCCATCATGACGAAACCCTGTATCTACAAAAAATAAAAAAATTAGCAGGGCATGGTGGCCCACGCCTGTAATCCCAGCTATTTAGGAGTCTGAGGCAGGAGAATGGCTTGAACTCAGGAGGCTGCAGTGAGCCGAGATCATGTACCTGGACAACAGAGTGAGATTCTGCCAAAAAAAAAAAAAGGAAGGGAGGGAGGGAAGGAGGGAGGGAGGGAAAAGAGAAGAAAAGAGAAGAGAAGAGAAAAACATGTAAGACATTAAAATTACAAAATTATTTGTATAGTAAATGTTTATTGAGCACCAAGTACCAGTCACTGCGCTCACCACTGCAGGATACAGTGGCAAGGAAAATGACAAAAAGACACTCCTGGCTCTCGTGAAGCTTCCAGTCCAGCAGGGACTGGAATTAGCCACCATGCCTGGCTAATTTTTGTATTTTTTGGTAGAGATGGGGTTTTGCCATGTTGGCCAGGCTGGTCTCGAACTCCTGGCCTTAAGTGATCCACCTGTCTCGGCCTCCCAAAGTGTTAGGATTACAGGTGTGAGTCACCATACCCGGCCACATCTTTTATGATCTTTCATGAGAAACTCGGCCTCCAGTGGAAGGTGAATAGGAAGTTGTAGGTTGGGTGTTTCATCTCCTGGAGGGTAGCTGAGCTGCTTATGCCTGCAGTGAGACCTCTGAATGCGTGTCACTCACTAGATTTCATTATAATTTATAATGGGAAAAACAAATGAACCAGAACATCCCATAAAAGCCTTTAAAGTCACCTGGGAAAAGTGCCTCGCAGGGCTTTACAAATACAGAAGGGCAAGTTTTGGCCTGGGCAAGGTGGTGAGGGTAGGCTGAAAAAGCGGTAATTAAGCAGAGACCTGGGTCAGAGCAGGGGTTATCGAGGCCAGAGCGGCGAAGTGAAGGAAACAGAATTCCAAGTGAAAAGAACATCACGTGAACATCGAATGAGGTCTGATGTGGTCTGAATATCTATGTCACCCCAAAAATTGCTTTGTCAAAATCCTAACCCGCAATGTGATGGTATTATTAGCAGGTGGGGCCTTTGGGAGGTGTTCACACCATGAAGGTGGAGCCTTCTAGAATGGCATTACTGCCCTTAAAACAGAAACACTAGAGAGCTCCCTCGCCCCTTCTTTCACATAAGGACGCAATAAGAAGGCCAAGAGACAGCAGGCCCTCAGCAGGTGCCGAATCTGCTGGTATCTTGATCTTGGAATTCCCACATTCTAGCACTGCGAGACCTAAACTCGTGTTATTTAAAAGTCACCCGGCTGGGCACAGTGGCTCACAGCTGTAATCCTAGCACTTTCGGAGGCCGAGGCAGGTGGATAACCTGAGGTCAGGAGTTCGAGATCAGTCTGACCAACATGGTGAAACCCTGTCTCTACCAAAAATACAAAAATTAGCCAGGCGTGGTGGGTGGGTGCCTGTAATCCCAGCTACTCGGGGGACTGAGGCAGGAGAACTGCTTGAGCCTGGAGGTGGAGGTTGTGGTGAGTTGACATCGTGCC
The DNA here is from genome assembly GCF_028885655.2 of Pongo abelii. Taxonomy (NCBI): domain Eukaryota; kingdom Metazoa; phylum Chordata; class Mammalia; order Primates; family Hominidae; genus Pongo; species Pongo abelii. The sequence continues at coordinate 40,416,552 of NC_085929.1, forward strand.
ATTGCACTCCAGCCTAGGTGACAAGAGCAAGACTCTATCTCACAAGAAAAAAAAAAAATCACCCAGTTGATGGTATTTTTACTTCAGCAGCCTGAACAGACTAGGACAAGGTTCTCATGCCTATGATTTTTGCTCTAAAACAATCTTGAAATCAAAACAAACTTACAAGGTTTATCTTGAAGATCAACGCCAATACAAGTTTCAGTGAACGTAACATATGTTTGTTTCTATTCCTGACTTAAACCACCACTTCCCAGAGGGAATATGGTCCGCTTTGCTCAGGCTGGCCAGGTTCTCCTGAAGATGGTGGCCCCACCATGTGCATGGAGCTCATTCCATCATTCCTTCCCAATGTGGACAACCTGTGGAACCACCAATGCTCCCGCTCCACAGTTAGGCCCCTCTGCACTTCATTCTCTTTCTTCAATTGAAGAGGGACCACTTTGTACCAAAGCAATGCCTCACCTAGGGCCAGTATTTGGTTGTAAGTAGTCACATTCATGACCCAGAAGATGCTTATATTAATTTTAGATGACATCAAAAGGTCAATTTTTTAAAAACTAAATGAAAAAAAAGTAACCAAAAAAAAGTCTTACAGAACATCTATGAGCCCATGAAGGAACACTGTTTGAGAAACAAACTCCTTCCTCCCTTCCATTTTGTCACCATCTTCAATGACCTCACGAAAATCCCTTCCTTCTGCATTTGCAAATGCCCTTCCATTTCCCTTCCAACCCAGAAATGATGTGCACGTGGTGGACAACTGTACTAATAAAGCTCGTGATAAAGAATCGATTTGTATCACACATCGGGGAAGTGGGTAACATTTATGGAGCCCCCCAACTACCTACAAAGCACCTTCGAATATATCCTCACACAGGCTGGGTGCGGTGGCTCACTCCTGTCATCCCAGCACTTTGGGAGGCCGAGGTGGGCGGATCACCTGAGATCAGGACTTAGAAACCAGCCTGGGCAACATGGCGAAACCCCATCTCTTCTAAAAATACAAAAAATTAGCCAAGCGTGGTGGTGCGTGCCTGTAATCCCAGCTACTCGGGAGGCTGAGGCATAAGAATTGCTTGAACCCAGGAGGCAGAGGTTGCAGAGAGCCAAGATCACAGCACTGCACTCCAGCCTGGGCAACAGGGCAAGACTCCGTCTCAATAACAAAACAAAAAACAAATATATCTTCATACAACACTCACGAGTCTTGTAAAATACTTCACTCCCTTTAGAGATGAAAAGACTGGTGGTTTTTGAGTAGCTTACTTAAAGTCAGTTACACATTTAAGTTCCTGATGTAAATCAGCAACTGCCTGACCCTAAAGCCTGAGCTTTCAACCAGGATATCACCTCACTTCCCCAAAAGAAAGCATATACTGTAATCTGAAGTCAAAACTGGCACAATAAATAACAGATGCCACCTGCCCCTAAAATTCTTACCGAGCTCCCTTCAGAAGTGTCTTCATTCTCCTTTTAATTTCGTGAGCTTTTTCTCAAGCCCCCTCATTCAACAGAAATGGAAAAGATTCTTATTCTATTGTATTGTCTTCCATTTTAATTGTCAGGTTTGCAAGTGTATGTCTGACAATTTTCGTGGCAAAGGTCCAGGAAGCTCCCTCCTGGGCTAGGCAGACTTTTGCACACCGGCAGCATTTCTTAGCGCCATTTATGACATCTTTTTCAATGAGAGAAAAGAAAGTGTATTTTTTGGAGCCCATCCATTCATAAGTTTGAGATTCTGGAGCTGGAATAATACGTATCTGGAAATTTTGTGTAATGGTTTCCTTAAATAGACCCTTTATTCTTGGTCCCCTCCAAAGCCTAGCAGAGATACAAGTCAGGCTCTTCTCAAATAGGGACTCTGTTCAATCAACTCACGCCAAGACCATTGATTGGGAACATCCAACATGGGGAGGCAGGCTCTGGGTCTGGTGTTTGCAGGGGGTCCCGGAGGGGCTCATGGGCAGGAAACAAAGGAGACGCAAGCAATACTCATGGAGGCACCTACAAGGGGATGGGGTCATTTCAACTGGGTCTTGAAGGGAGAGTGGTCTGGAGTGACCAGAAGATAGGGGAGGGGAGAACTGAATGAAAATGTATTCATTCATTCATAATTTTCTGAGTGTTCAATGAGGGAAGGATGTGAAGCTCGGTGCCAGAAACACAGTGTGAACCAGGAAAACGGAAATGGCCCGCGCCCTTGTGCAGTGTGAAACCTCATGGGATAGACAGATGAGGAACATATAGGCAAATGCAAACTACCAGCCATGTCAGTGCTGAAAGGGAGGCCCCAGGTTTCTGCCCCCCATAATTGGGGAGCCAGGCCAGGGCCCTGCCAAGCCCTCCCAGCCCAGCTGGCCCACTGGCTCCTCAGGCCTGGGAGAGAACAATGACAGTGGTCAGAAGATAGAGGGGAACTAGCGACCCGTGTGAACCTGCCACATTCTAGGAACAGAGCTACTACAGCTTCAGGGTTAAGCGCATAATTCTGGTGTTCAAATCCTAGTTTCTCCCCTACCCAGCCCTGTAGCCCTAAGCAAGTTACCAAACTCCACAATGCCTCAGATGCAAGGCGGGGCTCACGCTCCTGTTTATTCCATCTTAGGGTTTTATGTGAGGATTTAAAATGTCAAATGAATTCATTCATATAGAGGCTAAAAAGAGTGCTTGGCACGTAGTTGGTGCTTAAAAAAAATGAGCTTTTTTCCTTATTTTTTTCAAATTAACCCGCACAGCAATTCTAGGAGGCATATTTTATCTCTGTTTCACAAATGAAAAAACTGAGGCTCAAAAAGCTGCAAGAAATGAAAAAACTGAGGCTCAAAATGCTGCAACAGAACTTCACCAAAATCTCACGGGTACATGCTGGAGTCTGAGTCAAGTTGAGAATCATCAGAAAATTGTTTCAAAAACCAAGAATCACTGCACATAATGCTGTCAAGGTTTAAACTACAACAAGCTATTTCAAATTTATTTTATATCTGCAAAATTCCCAGGTCTATTCAAAAGGACCATGACCTTCGTGATAAGCCAGCCCTCATAGGCAACAATTCCTCAGGTTGCTTAGGACAGAGTAGGTCATAATTTTGGGGTGGGGGCAGGGGGTGTGCTGCCTCAGTTTCCCTAAAGCAACAAGCATTAGGCAGGTGGAAACAAGGGGTTATGAGACTACAGAGACTCAAGTTTTCATGACTTTACTGGGCATAGCTGCTCAGAGATTTACTGCCCTCACGCCAAGGCACGCAACAGCTCAGAACAACAAACATTTACAACTGAGCACCTACCTGTCCCCAAAGCTACCCTGGGCTCCATATGGTTCTGTGCATTTGGGAAGCTGCATATGGTTCTGTGAACTCTTGTCTCCTCAACAGGCAGGCCCTTTGCTTCCCCCTTGCCTCATTCAGACCCCTCATCTGAGAGTCATTTCGGAGTTCACCAGCTCCAGAAATGTTATCTTTCGAGGCTGAATCAAGAGGCTCTCCTCTGTGCTCTACCAAATGTCTATAAAAATTTCCAATATCTCCACCACTAAACTTGCCCCTTTGTTTTACAGGAATTAGTCCAGAAATTCATTTCCTTACTGGCTATGACTTCCATATGGACATGGATGAAGCCATTATTCCTTTTTAAAAGATGTATTCACTTTTTGTTGAACAAAAACATCTTTTTGAGCAACTACTATGTGCAAGGCACCATGCTATGTGCTAGCCATAAAAAAAAAAAACAAAACAACAACAACTGTATTGAGAGGATGCCATTCTATTAGGAGAGACAGGTGCAAGAAGGAGAATGAGAATATGATGTTTCTGCATGACTTTAGCTAGTAACTTACCCTTCTCTGGCTTGGTTAATTTACCTGGAAAATTGACCCAACATTAGTACCTACAACTCTTAAGATGATGAGGAGGATTACATGAGATCATACCTACAAAATGCTTAGCAAACACATCCCTGGCACACAGTACACAGACCAAATACATGCTGGGTAAAATTCTTTGTGATAAGCACTGTAAATGTTGGCTATTATCAAAAGGAGATGTTCTCTGACAGCAGCTTAGCTTTAAGTTGTAAGAGCTGGTTTGGGTTCATTGAAAGCAAAGTCATTAGAAATTTAATGGAAAATTGGCATCAATGCATTGGCTGTGACGAAATCAACTTTGAAATATCACATACTTTTAACTCACAATCCTAGTCTGATAGGATCCTAGTCTAATAGCTCTTCTATTCTCGACTTTGACAACATCACCTAAAAATGCCTTCTCAAAAGCCAGTCTCACCACGAGTCCTTTCTTAAGACGTTTCATACCTTCTCTACCATGTATGAGAGTTCACAATCTTGTCCTGGCCTTCTCACCACCCTCACAAAACTACAAAGCTTCTTTCAAACAGGATTCATGTCTGAATCAAGTTAGTAACCCACCATACCAGTCATGTGTTGCATAATAATGCTACCTAAGGAGCCATTCCAAAACCAGTGTCTTGAGGCAATGATCACTTATTTCCAGTCATGCACCTGCAGGTCAGCTGGGACTTGGCTGATCTAGACTGGGCTTGGTTTCTCACTGAGGGCCCATGAATTGGTTGCGTGGCTCTGTTCCCCTCTCCTACTCCTCTTCTTACCAGCAGCTGGCAGGGCACACTCTTTGTGGCAAAGGCAGGGACACAAAAAAGCAGAAATGCTCAAGATCTTTTAAGGCATAGGCTTAAAACTGGCATACCATCCCCTCCACCTCACATTTCAGGCCAAAGCAAGTCACGTGGTGAAACTCAAAGTCAAAAGTCAAAGGAGTTGGACAGGAATTCAGAAAGGTGTGAAGATTTGAGGCCACAAATGCAATCAGCCTGTCACATCCACCACTCAGGTGCTTGATGCATATAAAATGATCATCTGGCTCTGAATAAATGAACAAATGAACGAATGAAAGAAGACTGCCTACATTTCACAGCCTTGTCAAGACACATGCCAGTTTCACTAGCAGCCACTGTGAATTCTAAAGGTGGTACAACAGTGGCACCCTCGTTAAATATTAGTTTGCTACAGGTCCCTAGACTCCACTGTACTTCAGTGGAAGAGGCAGCATTTCAAAAATGTGTATGTTCACAGTGTTATTTTTTCATGGATCTCTGATTGTGAAACAAATCAACATTCCCATTCACACACAAGAGCCCGTGTGCAGGCACACATCATACCCTATTTCTCAAAAAAGAAAAAGGCAACACTGCTTTGCAAACGTGGAGTGAGGGAAGGGGATTAAAAAGGGAGAAGGTGAATAGGTGACTTTGAATACAACCTACAGTGGTTAATTTTCATTTAACTGTCTAGCTGAGACTAGGGGTTCAGCAGACGCACATTAAATTCTGTGAACTTAGAAACGATGCATTATTGAAGCCACGGCAGGAGGAAAGGACTCGGTTTAGAACACATAAAAGACTAAAACCCGCAGAAGTGTCATTTTCCATTACAAAGTAACCGCTAAAGAAAATACATTTTAATTGAGAAAGAAAACACCAGCTCCAAAAGGGTAGGTAAAACAAAATGTATCCACAGCACTGTCCCCCTTCCTCTTCCTACCACCCCAGTATATCCTGCAGTTCCTCCTGGAACTCAACCAAGGAATAAATCTTAAACTATTCTACGTCCTTTCTGGATCCACTAACACTAGTAGAGGCCACCATGTACTCCAATCACTCAACAAATATTTATTGAAGAGTCCTCTAGGCCTAAGACACAAAAAGACAGAAACCCTGCCATCATCAGCTCACATTCAGGTAAACGCACAGCATATTAACAAATGGTGATGCTATAGGAAAAAACAGAGCAGGGTAAAGAAGGCAAAGGTGGAGTTATCGGAGAGCCACAAATTTAAATACAGTGAAAATCACCAAGTGTTTCACCTTCCGAAGTGACCTTAAGACTTCTGTGCTTCAACTTTCAAAAGCTATTGAAATCCATCATTAATTTAAGTGGTACAGGTAAACCATCATATCACTCATTCTAGCAGACACAAATATGGGGTCCCCACCCACCAGGTGTTTGCAATCTAATTCCTCTCATCAAGTGGTATGCAGGTCTCATGGGAACACCACAAGCCCCACGTTTAACTCTAAGCAATGACAAAAGGCAGTCCACGCAGGCCTATTATTACAGCCCGCTGAATGTCACAAGTATCACAGGCACCTCCTCCCCTTTCACTACATGTTTAGTAGGAAGTGCATTGAAGGCACTGAAGATGCGGGAAATCTATCAATTCCACACGAAAAGCATGAGCAGGCCTCACTGGGTCCCCAAACTGGGCTCCCAGCCCTGCAGACCTGGATGCTCTAAGTCTAAGGGTCAACTCCCCTCCCCATCTAGAGGCTGACCCTGTGAGCACTCCGGGTCTCTCTCTAGATGGGAAGAGAGGTTGTGCTGTTGGTCCGGGCCCCACCCTTATCCTAAGGCTATGTCTTCTCTACTTCCTGCTCAACCTGTGGAGGCCTCCTTCCCAGTGTTCTAAATCTTGGCTGCCTATGCAGATCACCTGTGGAGTTTTTGATCCTGGTCCCCAAGATGCATCACAAACCATTAAAATCACTATTTCTAGGGATGGATCCCAGACATCAGCATCAGTTAAAGCTTTCCAGAGGATTCCAGTACACATCCTAGGTGAGAACCACTGTGGACCCCTACTCTACTCACTAGGGTGGCTACCCCAGCCGCAACCTTATTCCTGACCCCCTTGTCTCCTCTTCTTATTTCAATTTGAGGCTTTAGCTGTGCCCCCTACCTGACACTGTCCCACTGCTGTCCATCAGAATGAATTAACAGAAACTTCGAAGTAGCCTCTGTGTGCAGCAACTCTATTTTTCAAACAAAACTGGAACATGGGAGCTGGCAGAAACACTACTGTGCTCTTCCGAGGCAGTGGCCCCAGGCAAGTTAGGACAGGGCTTTGGAGTTCTCATCCTTGTCTGGACCCATATCTGATGCAAGGTCACACACATGTGTGTGACCTCGTACAAGGAAATGAACCTCATTTGGTCTCAGTGTGCTCCTCTGTAAGTCAGGCACCATGACAGCCACCTCATCAGGCTGTTGGGAAAACACAATGAGAATCATGAATCAAGCATCTGACATTCAGGAGGTGCTCAAAAAACGGCAGTGGCGCTTCTCAATTTGTTATATGGGAGCCAGTCCAGGAAGAGCTTATATACCAAAGTGGAATGCCTGGGACAGTTTAATGGTTTAATGGGGTAACAAATGAGGCAGAATATTTGCAGTTAGAGCCACCCTAGAAAATCTGATCACCGATCACCTGTATTTTGTGTCATGAGCCTTATATTGGAGAGGCAAGTGGGGGTGCTGTGGGGGATGGGGAGGAGAGTACACCTGTACAGAGGTGGGCAGAGGTGGCACCCTCAGTCTCTGGATGGGACACACAAACTGGAAACCAGAGAGAGCAGGAAGGCACAGGGAGGACAAATTGGCTCTAACTATGAATGCATTTGAGCATAAACAGAAAACAGAAAAGCAAGCCATCTGCCCACTCACAGAGGACAAGAGGAGGAGATGGAGACCTGAGGTGACCAGAGTAGAAAACTAGGATGGAATGGACTCAGGCAGGTCTCTTGGGAGGCTACATATTAGTTATCTATTGCTGTGTAACAAACTGTCACAAAGTTGATGGCTCAAAACAGCACACATTCTCATTATTTCACAGTTCCTATAGCTCAGTGTGAGCCTGGGCATGGCTTAGCTGTGTCTATGGTTCAAGAATCTCATAAGGCTACACAGCCAAGGTGTCCCCAGGGGGCTCCGGGGCCGAATCCACCTGCAACCTCCCTCCTGTGCTGACAGAATTCATTTCCTTGTGCCTGAGGTCCTTGCCTTTTTGCTGGCTGTTGGCAGGGGTCACCTTCTGCTCCTCAAACCCACCCACAGTTCCTTGCCACGTGGGCTCCCCCAACATGCCAACTTCATCAAGCCAAGAAGGAAATCCTTCAGGGCAAGTCTGCTATGAAGATGGGGTCTTACATAAGGAAACGTAATCACAGAAGTGACATCCTTCGCCTCTGCTCTGGTCTTGTTAGAAGCAAGTCACAAGTCCCCTGCACACCCCAAGTGAAAAAGGGAACACACAAGAGCAGATCAGGAGATGAGGATCATGAGGGCCAACTTAGAGTCTGCCTGCCAGAGATACCTTACTTTCACCGTAGTAAAATACACATCACATAAAACTTATAATTTTACCCATTTTTAAGGGAATAGTTGGGTAGAATCACACACATTCCTATTTTTGTGCAACCATTACCAACACCCACCTCCAGCACTGTTTCATCTTCCCAAACTGAAACTCTCTCCCCCTTAAAAGCTCACTCCCAATTCTCTCCTTCCCCTAATCCCTGGAAACCACCATTTTACTTTCTGTCTCTACAAATTTGACTACTGTAGGAACTTTACATAAGTGGAATGATAAATATTTAACTTTTTAATGACTGACTCATTTAACTCAGCAACATGTCCTCAAAGTTCATCCATGTTGTCACATGTGACAGGACTTCCTTCCTTTTGAAGGCTGAATAATATTCCATTGTATGTCTACACCACATGGTGTTTAGCCTTTCCACTGATGAACACCTGGGTGGCTTCCACATTTTGGCTATTGTGAATGACACTGCTATGAACATGAGTATGCAAATATCTCTTTAGAACTGTGCTTTCAACTCTTTTGGGTATATACTCAGCAGTAGAATTGCTGGATCTTATGGTACCAGGGGCACATTTGAGGCCAAAGTGTACCATGTACTGGGGTCCAGTGGCTTGGGAGCCTGTTAAAACTTTTGACAGAGGCAGAGGAAAGTAAAGGGTGCCCAAGTGACTGAGAGCAACGTCCTATTGTTAGCACCATCTCTCCCTCAATGATGCCGTCACCTTGCTAGAATGTTCAAACTTCACAGTGTCCGCAGCCCTCCATCTACTGAGGCCTAGCAACACTGACCCCTTCCACTCCTGGTTCCCACCCCTGGTGTGCTTGACTTTTGCTGCTGCTCCTGCATTTTAAAGGAGTCTTTTTCAGTTACACTGTTTGAGTTTTCTGTAATTAGATACTCACTCGTTCTCTCTCAGTATTCAGAATGAAAGCAATGCTCTCTCCCAGCTGTGCTACAGGGGCCAAGTGTCAGATGCGACCCAGCACAGCACCTTCCCCGCCGACCAGACCTGATGGTGGGATATCAGAGAGAGGTCCTCAAAGAGAGGAAACACACGTGCTGCCCTGGAAAAGAGTTGAAGCTGCTTTTCTGGTTATCGCCCCTGTCTCTCACTTCCTGGATTTCTTCACCCCAACATTAGCAGATCAGGGACAGTTTTGCCGGAAGGAGGCCAGTCATGCCTCCTTTGTGGAGCTCCCTGGAGAGCCTGTACCTCCCTTCCCTCAAAGCCCAGGAAGAAGCTGAAATGAAAGCCTCAGGTTGACTCACTCACAACTGTTGAATCCCACACACCCTTCTTTGCAAAGCAGCTGGCTACCACATTCAGAAGGCACTACAGCCTTTAAATCAAGCCCATTCTTTTGCAAAAGCCCCACATACCCACTCCTCCGCTTTTATTTTTGCTCACCCAAAAAGCTGCAAGCAGTAAACTCTCATTGGTGGTCTACGAAGATAAAAGTCCCAGGGATCTATTATTATTTCAGGCAGAATAAAGGGTTCCTTCCTGTGGTCCCAAAGTAGCACAAAACGAATGCAGGAGGCAAGCTGGGCCTGGACAGCCACCTAGTAAGTCTGGCTATCAGGCAGAAGTCAGGACAGGGCAGCATGACGGGAATACGCAAGGGAGGCAGCCCTTATCTAGATCTATCCCAGCTCAGCCAGTGAAGGTGAAATCAGAGGGGGAATGCCAATGAAGCCAGCGGAATCTACAGACAGCCAAAATGTGGCGCTTTATTACGAGAGTCTAAGTGACTGCAAACAGGCCATTATCAAATCTCTTCAGTGACAAAGCTCCGTGTTGAAGGGGACAAATAAAAATAAGTACATTAAGCACAATAAATCACAGAGACCTGTCGGTGAGACCCATTATCCCTGGGGGATTACGAGGCTGTTTTCCTCCCTGCTTTCAGCTATTGGATCCTGGTTTTCCCATCATTGTTTTAATATTGCAGCCATTACTCTCTGTGCCACGAAGAGCCTGCTGTTTCTCTGTAGTTCTGGGTGGCAAGGGCATAATTTGTTTTACGATTTGCTTGGGAGGGTAGCTGTTTTATATTCATCTTTAAAAAATATATTCAATGATTGTAGCAATGAGACCCTGTTTAAAAAACAAGAGACCCAGTCCTGTCACTCCTTTCAGCATACACGTGGCCACAGCTGTAGCCACCCAAAAGGTACCCAACAATTACCAAGAGGACTACGCAGTTTCTTTGGGGGCCCACACGCCCCAAGAAAGCTTGAGCCAGGCTTAAAAGAGCTCCTGAATAATGCAGAAGACAGCCCGGGCTTGAGGGAGAAAATAAAAGGTTGGAAGTCAGGTGGCCTGAATTTTATCATTAAGTTGGTGTGAGCCTACACAGTTCCCTTGATCTGGGCCCAAGTGCCCCGCCCCCCCATCCACAAAATAAGGCATCCCATTGGTCCACATCTCTCTTGGGAGCCCAAAAGTTCTGCATTTCCATGAGATGCAGAGGGAGTGCGAAGCACTTTACACCAGGTAACCCTACTTTTATTTCCCCCTCTCCTTCCACAAGATCATTACAAGATTCTCATTAAGACTGGCCGAGCGCAGTGGCTCAATGTCTATAATCCCAGCACTTTGGGAGGCCGAGGCAGGCGGATCACCTGAGGTCGGGAGTTCAAGACCAGCCTGGCCAACATGGGGAAACCCTGTCTCTACTAAAAATATAAAATTAGCTGGGTGTGGTGGCACATGCCTGTAATCCCAGCTACTCCAGAGACTGAGGCAGGAGAATCGCTTGAACCCGGGAGGTGGAGGTTGTGGTGAGCCGAGATTGTGCCATTGCACTCCAGCTTGGGCAACAAGAGCAAAACTCCATTTCAAAAACAAACAAAAAAAAAGATTCTTAAGATAAAACCAACCCATTATGCAATTCTCCAAGACATCTTCTACCAGTTCCTCCTTCTCCTATCCCTGCAGAAATGTTCCCTCATGCCTCCTCATTCCATGACATGTTGTTTTCCAGGCCCATTCATTATAAACAAGTCCTCACGCAACTGTATCCATCGGGAAGTGACAGGATGTGCTATTTATGCTGCTCCCTATCAGAAGTGAACAGGACCACAAACCCCCGCTGCTCTTCAGCAAGATGGCTTTGGACCCCTCCCTGCAGTATGGAGACACCAGTAGTCCTTTCAGGCATTCCCATTTCAATTACCGCATCTCAATCTCACCATGAAAAGAACACGTCTTGCAATGTAAGCTTCCAGTGTGGCACTGTACAAGGCGGCCATATAACAAAATTGATCCCAGAACTTCATCGCCCACCTGCGAGGCACTGACATCAAACCTGCCTGATGGTGCCCAACTCTCAAAATACCCTATGAAGGACTCAAAATCAAAACAGGCAAAAAAGTTACAGGCTCTCCCATGTCAAAAATGGAATTGGGTTTAACGGATCATCAAAGCCTGTTGAGCGGCCTCTTTGGAGTGGAATAAAGAGGATTCCTTCTACCAAACGATGCATCAGGCTTTGCAAAATTTGATGTAACAAACCAATAAATACCAAGAGGTGTTATACATATGGTAGTTTTTAGCCCAGAATTGCAGGTGGCAAGTGACAAAAGGGATAGCTTTGCCTGGAAGCATGACAGCCAGGGGCCAACCTAATCTGCTCACAATGAACCAAGCCACACAGAATGAGAGTTCCAAGCAAGCAGGGACTGGGACTTTGTCTTGTTCTCCTCCTCACCCGCCCCCTCACTGTGCCCAGCACAGTGCTTGGCATATAACAGAAGGTCAACAACTGTGTGTTCAGTGAATCAGCAAATGAAGGATTGAATCTGAGCAGAGCAACATCGATGACCAGCAGCCCTCAGAAACTCTGATCCAATTGATGGGAATAACATGAAAATCTATTTAACAAAGAAGTGAGACTTCTGCAGTGCTTTGGGCATCTCAAAGACTACATCCAGACGTATACATTCAGACAGCAATCTGTATGATGCTGTAAGTAAATGCAAGTAAAAGGCACAAATCCTTTAAATGTCAGTGTGTGGGTTTTGAGGGTTGTTTTTGGCTTATTTGTTTTGTAGCTTTTTCCCCTAACCATTGCAAGTTATTAGGAAGAAACAAAAGAGAAGTGCAGTCTAAAAACATTCTTAGCCTCTGCCCCAAGTGAACCTCTGTTGAATATCAAAATATAGCTCATGAAAACAAACCAATAAAACCAGAATACATTCCCACACTCTCCATGAAAGATTCAGGAGTTGGAACAGATATCTCGAGATTTACACTCAAATTGTACCACAGGGCAGCAGTCACTGGCCTGCAAGTCAGGACGAGGAGGAACACAGCAGTCCTGACGTCTAAGAAGATGCAGCTCAGCTCCTGGGTGGTGCCCCCCTTGCAAGACCAGCCCCAGCTCACTCTACGTTTCCACCAAACACACAGCTCAGGTACAACATTCTTACTTCCAAAGGACTTACAACTGAAAATTCTCACAGACCACATCATGTGTCAGACCCAAATGCTCATTAGATGTCACGTGCTTGGAATGAAGAGCCTCTAATGTCCAACGGGCATCCGGCCATCACCCAGGGGATACAATTTCTAGATTGCTTTCTCATGAACTTGTGTTTGATCCTTACATTAAAGGCGAGAACAGATGACAGACCTTGTTTCACAGAGGAGAAAAAAATGAAGCTCAGAGTATTAAGGGTTGAAATAATCCCCCAAAAGACATGAGGAAGTCCTAACCCCTGGTACCTTAAAATGTGACCTTCATTGGAAATAGGGCCCTTACAGAGATAATCAAGTTAAAATGAGGTCATTAGGTGGGCCTTAATCCAATATAACTGCTCTCCTTATAAAAAGGGGAAGTTGGCTGGGCGCAGTGGCTCACGCCTGTAATCCCAGCACTTTGGGAGGCCGAGGCAGGCAGACCACCTGAGGTGAGGAGTTCAAGACTAGCTTGCCCAACATGGCGAAACCCCGTCTCTACTAAAAATACAAAAATTAGCCGGGCGTGGTGACACACGCCTGTAATCCCAGCTACTTGGGAGGCTGAGGCAGGAGACTCACTTGAACCCGGGAGACGGAGGTTGCAGTGAGCCGAGATTGCACCACTGCACTCCAACCTGGGTGACACGAGTGAAACTCTGTCTCAAAAAAAAAGTGGGGGGGGGGGGTGTTGTTTGCACACAGAGACACGTACAGAGGGAAGACAATGTGAAGACACACAAGGAGAAAATAGCCATGTGACTGGAGGGACATGTCTACCAGCCAAAGATCACCAGAGATTGCCAGCAATCACCAGAAGCTAGTGAGAACCAGAAGGGTTCTCACCGAGAGCCACTGGAGAGGCAGTGTGGTCCTGCTGACTCCTCCAGACACCTTGGCTTTGGACTTCTGGCCTCCAGAACTGTGAGACAATTAATGTCTGTCGTTTTAGGTCATTCAGCATGTGGTACATTGTTACGGCTGCCATAGGAAATGAATGCAAAGAAAGTAAGCGCCTTAGCCAACAGGAACCAGGAAATATTAGCATGAAAATCACAATAAACCATGTTCTGCCAAAACTTCTTGATCCTATGTCCTACTCTCTCAGACACTGTGAGACGTTTTCCATAAAGACAATCCCCTAATTAGTTGGGCGAGGTGGCACATGCCTGCAGTCCTAGCTACTGGAGAGGCTGAGGTGGGAGAATCGCTTAAGCCCAGGAGTTCAAGGCTGCAGTGAGCTAGGATCACATCACTGCACTCCAGCCTGGGCAACACAGTGAGATATCATCTCTATAAAAAATTAATTAAAATGTTGAAAAGACAATCTTCCAATCAGTTAACACAATCGATGTTGGCAGATAAAGGGGTGATGATACATGGATGACTTATTCAGGCCCTCAACCTGAACATATGCATAAACACATCGTATAGCAAATGGCTTTCTAAAATTGTACTGAAATTTCTGGTTTGCAGGCAAGCAAAATTTGGGAAGCGGATTTTTGGATTCTGATGTGAAAAGACTACAATTTGAAAGCTGCTACCTACTCCCCACATCTTTTCGGCTGTGATGTTTCATTCTAAACAGAGACAGACCAGACAATGAACACACAAGCCACATTAAAACAGTAATTAGTGCAAGAGCGAGAACAATGACAACTTCTTGACAAAGTGGAACAATGAACAGGTTTGTCATAGGCAGAACCTTAAAGATTAGCTCTGAGAATGAACAGAAATCATTCCAACACAACAGTGGCACCTTTACCACGTGGGCCAAATGGACTCATAAAACTCCACACTTCAAAACTTTGGTCTGTAAGACACACAAAAAAACAAGATGACAAGACTCTCTCACACACGGGAGTGCTGGCGTGCCCAGCAGAGCTCTTGGCCAATCCACTGCTCCAGTGGGAAGAATAGCATGAGCTGTTGGTCTCAAAGACAGAGTCCTGCCTTAGGGCAGCCACCCATCCCATTCCCCAAAAAGTCATAAAACTCATTTCACAACCCAAGTCCACCCTCAGAGTATTGCAGAGAAGCTATCAATTGCAAGGACAATGCTACAATTCCAACACGGCAGCACTGAGCCTAGGGAGGTGAAAGGTCCAGATTCTCACTATCCAACCCCAAGCATTTTTCACAAACCCACAACCAGCTCTCATCTGTACATTTTGTCTTCTCTCTACTCCTATTAAAGGGAAAGCAGTACCCGAATAATAAACTCTACATCAAACTTAACCATCCCTGAAACAGTCTGCACTGCCTAGGTGAATCTGTTACTAATTTGTGTTTCAAACAAGATATGTACATGTTTTTCAAAATACAACCCATTCACAGCATTAAAACCACAGATGATGTTATAGGCTGAACTGTATCCCCTCCCCCAACTTCGTATGTTGAAGTTCTAACCCCCAGAACTTCAAAATGTGACCGTATTTAGAGATGGGGTCTTTAAAAAGGTGATTAAGCCTGGGTGAGGTGGCTTATGTCTGTAATCCCAGCACTTTGGAAGGCCAAGGATGGTGAATCACCTAATGTCAGGAGTTCAAGACCAGCCTGGCTAACATGGTGAAACCTTGTCTCTACTAAAAATACAAAAATTAGCTGGGCGCAGTGGCAAGTGCCTGTAATCCCAGCTACTTGGGAGGCTGAGGGAGGAGAACCGCTTGAACCCGGGAGGCGGAGGTTGCACTGAGCCGAGATCAAGCCATTGCACTCCAGCCTGGGCAACAAGAGCGAAACTCCATCTCAAAAAATAAAAAGGTAATTAAGTTAAAATGAGGTCATTAGGGTGGGCCCTAATCTACTATGACTGATGTCCTAATAACAGGAAGAGATTAGAGCACAGACACACGCAGAGGGAAGACCATACGAAAACAGCAGGAAAAGACAGCCACATATAAGCCAAGGGGAGAGGCTTTTGCCAACACCCTGATCTCAGACTTCAAGCCTCTAGGACAGTGAGAAAATACATTAATATTATTTAAGCTCCATAGTCTATGGTACTTTGTTACGGCTGCCCTGGCAAACTAAAATAGATGGAATTCTATCATTCTGAATTTTTTAAAAAAATAAATAAAATCACATAACGGTTTAAAAAAAAAAAAAAAAGAATGGCAAAACACATTGTCAGAGATTCTTTACCGTGTCCTTAAAAGTCTTGAAATTGGCCGGGCATGGTGGCTCACGCCTGTAATCCCAGCACTTTGGGAGGCCAAGGCAGGCGGATCACAAAGTCAAGAGATGCAAACCAGCCTGGCCAACATGGTGAAACCCCGTCTCTACTGAAAATACAAAAATTAGCTGGGCACGGTGGCAGGCACCTGTAATCCCAGCTACTCGGGAGGCTGAGGCAGGAGAATCACTTGAACCCGGGATGGGGAGGTTGTAGTGAACCAAGATCACACCACTGCACTCTAGCCTGGCAACAGAGCGAGACTTCGTCTCAAAAAAACAAAACAAAACAAAAAAAGTCTTGAAATGACTGATGCAGGGAACAGAAGGTATCACTGATGCCATTGTGTCAATGGGCAGATGAGTATCCTACCAGGGAAAGTGCTGACTGGCGCTGGTAGGGGAAGTACACACAGGACAGTCAAAAGGTTTTATAGAGACCTGTGGTCTCTTTTGTATGACTTCTAGATCTTCAGATTAATGTTCCTACTGAATATTTTGGGCTATTCTGTCTACCCGGCTTCTCTCCTAGAACCACTCCTTCCCCACTCTTCAAGCAATTCAAATAGGACTGACTTCCTCCTACCAGCTCCGGGGATGTGGTGGAGGTTCTTCCAACCAGATTACAACATGGGCTTTTTTTTGAGACAGAGTCTCACTCTGTCGCCAGGCTGGGCTCACTGCAACCTCCGACTCCCTGGTTCAAGTGATTCTACTGCCTCAGCCTCCTGAGTAGCTGGGATTACAGGCGTGTGCCACCAGGCGGGGCTAATTTTTGTATTTTTAGTAGAGACGGGGTTTCACAATGTTGGCCAGGTCGGTCTCAATCTCCTGACCTCGTGGTCCCCCTGCCTCGGCCTCCTAAAGTGCTAGGATTACAGGTATGAGCCACCACGCCTGGCCACAACCAGGACTTTTGCCAGATGTACTGGGAAAAAGATGCTTTCCCTCAGCTACGATGGTGAGGCGAGTCAGAGGTGCACCCAGGGCTCCTGGCATCCCATGGGGACAGGCCGCCTGAGAACCAAGCCAACACAGAAGAAGGCAGAGCCAGGCATGGGGCAGCAGAGTCGGTAACGCTGTTTGAGGACTTAGATCCAGCCCTGCCTGACGCTGCCCTCGGGTCTTCAGTTACTTAAGCAGATAAAGTGGAATGGTTATTTAACATCATTATGAGTTAGGTTTCTATAATTTGTACCTGAAACAATCCTCAGTGAGCCACTGAGGCACTCTGGCATACACGATCACATGACTAGCTACGTGTGTAAAAGTTTCATCAACATTTAAAGGATGTTTACATTATCCTGAAACTCCACAGAATTTCAAGTGTGCTTAATCAGGAGGGCAATGTATGAGCTTTAGGAAATACTGATGTCCTTTAAATTCTATGGAAAAAAATATTCAGGTGTACAAGGGTCTATGGCAGAAAGCAACTTAAAAATTACCCACTCCAAACTTCAGTATCTGAGACAGAATAGTACAGAGGTATTTAAGTTTTTTTTTTAATTCCTTTTTTTTTTTTTTGAGACAGCATCTTGCTGTCACCCAGGCTGGAGTGCAATGGCATGACCAGGGCTCACTGCACCCTCAACTTCCTGGGCTCAAGGAATCCACCTCTCAGTCTCCCGAGTAGATGGCACCACAGGCATGCACCATGATGCCCAGCTAATTTTTTTTTAACTTCTTTTTTTATACAGATGGGGTTTCGCTATGTTGCCAGGGCTGGTCTCGAACTCTTAGGCTCAAGCGAACCTCCCACCTTGGCCTCTCAGTGTGCTGAGATAACAGGCATGAGCCACCATGCCTGGGCCCTTGAATTCTGAAATTTGAAAAACTTGTACTGCCGTGCCTATTTTTAGGCTGACATAAAGTTTTCATCCTAAAGTACACAATTTCTAAGGATACAATTTTCAGCATATTGTAAACATTAACATTTTAAAATAAAACTTTCACATCACAGTTCTAAATGGAATCTAGCAATCTGATAGCCATCATTCATTTTAAAAATCCAACAGCAAGTTATTTTTTAAGAACTGCAAATGTTATATTATTCTTTCACATGAGAAAGGGGCTTAAATGCCGTTTCTGGCACCAAGTTTCAACACATAAAAGACAAAAGGTAAAGAGGCAACCATGTGGCATTGCTGTGATTAGAAGGACCTCAACATACCAATTTCAAATGGTCCCTTTGTTAGGTGACCCTTGAGATTTTCATACCCAGAGCAACATGCCAGAATAAGACTAGTTCTGGCTAAGAGATGTGCCTTTATAAAATGAGGGAGGACAGGGCCTGGCGCAGTGGCTCATACCTGTAATCCCAGCAGTTTGGGAGGCCGAGGAAGGTGTATCACCTGAGGTCAGGAGTTCGAGACCAGCCTGACCAACAAGGTGAAACCCCATCTCTACTAAAAATACAAAAATTAGCCAGACGTGGTGGCGGGTGCCTGCAGTCCCGGCTACTCGGGAGGCTGAGACAGGAGAATTGCTTAAACCTGGGAGGCGGAGGTTGTAGTGAGCCGAGATTGCACCACTGCACTCCAGCCTGGGCAACGGAGCGAGACTCCGTCTCAGAAATAAATACATTAATTAATTAAATAAAAATAAAAATAAATAAAACAAGGGAGGATAACCATGAAAGGGGGATTGGGAGAACCGTGGACCAGACAGGGATCGTCTCAGGCTGATCAATCTCAGGGAAGGGCACATATGTGAGGCTGGAGATGTGAAAATTTATTTTCTTAGAACTATCCACATCTGCATACTCCATGAAAAGTCTTCATGTATTTCCCAGGGGTATGTATATTTCCAGTATTAGGACACCTGGGTTGTTGGATTATAGGACAGATATTAAAAGCAAATATTCTGAAAACAAAATTCATTTCCAGTCTCTGGGCTTTATTGCTTGAGCAAATAACCTCTCCAAGCCTCAGTTTCTTTAGCTGTAAAATGAAACTACTCAGTTTAGAGAGCTGTCAAAGGCATCATACTTGTAAAGCACACCTCAGTACCTTTTCTTACAAATTGCTAAGGAAGGGGCCTTTCCTATCCCATTCATTGGCTCCCATCTCTCTTAACTGTCACAGCCCAAATTTCCCATGAGAGAAAAGTGCAAGGTGGACAGAAAACTGAAAAACTGCCTCAGGTGATTAGTGGGCAACCACTTGCTTTTACCTTCAGGGCCTCTGCAAATTTTCTGAGATCTATGGACAGGGCTAAGAAGAGAAAGACTGGCCTCTTCCTCATCCCTAGGAGCCCTTGGTTTTCTGGTTTAACCAAGCACAATTACCATAAGGTGGGGAAGGCAAAGAGAAGAAGGGAAAGGGAATGAAGCAACTCTAAATAACTGAGTGCTTTCTCAACATAATACACACATTAACAAATTTAATGAGCTCAAAAATGCTGTATTTCCAAAGGAGTTATGGATAATTCCAAGCAGAAGAAAAAGGAAAATGGCAAAAGCTAAGACCCAGAGCAAGCACCCCTTGGTATGGATTAAATCAGACCACTACTGGAGAAGCAGCAGGGCTTCCTGAACCATATAACCAACACCATATGCCAAGTGCAAGTTCATAAAGTTTTGCTAGTGCCTGGATCACACAAACCTTCTGATAAGCCCAGGGCTCCTCTGTCACTCCTCTGTGATTTGCTAAGCAAACCTATTCATGCAGCACTCACGCCTGGCTTACAAGGGCAGTGCCATAAAAACCCAAATGGACCTCACAAATACTAGAGGCAATACTAAATATTCTAACATAAACATGCGGTTATATGGAGAAGAGTCTTTAGGCGCTGCTGCTAAGCTCCTGTACAAATTTATCCGATCCTCCCTAGCCCCATCACCATCTGATAATTTCTCCATCAATTATGACTGCCATTCTGCATCTGGCTCTTTAAAGAATGGGGAATGCTATTAAACATAAAAGGTACAAGGTTCTTCAAGTCCTCCTACCTGCTAATCCTCCACTTCAATACTCAGCCCTTGAGAGCTTGTGTGAAGACATTTCTTTTTTTTGAGACGGAGTCTCGCTCTGTCCCCCAGGCTGGAGTGCAGTGGCGCGATCTCGGCTCACTGCAACCTCCGCCTCCTGGGTTCACACCATTCTCCTGCCTCAGCCTCCTGAGTAGCTGGGACTACAGGTGCCCGCCGCCACGCGCTGCTAATTTTTTTTTTTATTTTTAGTAGAGACGGGGTTTCACCATGTTAGCCAGGATGGTCTCCTAACCTCGTGATCCGCCCGCTTCAGCCCCTCAAAGTGCTGGGATTATAGGTGTAAGCCACTGCACCCGGCCTGTGTGAAGGCATTTCTAGGTCTGCAGTGATGACTAAGATGCATTCTCCCTCACCAGCACCACCAGATTTCCTGAAGCCATCAGTGCGCCCCAGGAATGCCCAATAGCCATTCTGGTCATTGGTGAGAGGGGTAAGGTCTTCTTTGGATTCTGGAATACTTTGAGAGGCTAATTCACATCAACCCACCTACCCCTGCAGCACAGTATGACACTCAAGGTTTAGCCAGAAAGGGTTACATTATGCCTGGCCAGCAAATTCACTGAAATCTAAAACGACAACAGCAACCATTTATTGTATTGACTGCATGTTCCAGGCATACGGTAAAACCTAGAAGATCCCCTGAGATGCAGTTTTACTGAAAGGCTCCCGCTCTCCAGCAAAACATCCAGGTTATGGCGCAGAAAGTGCAGCCGCAGAAGTCAGACTGAGGGGCAGATGCGGTTCAGTGCTCAGTATCAGGAAAAGCTTAAGAGGCAGGACTACCTGAGCCAGGTTCTGAAGGAAAAACACAAGTGTCCCAGGCAGATAAAGAAGGAAAGAGCTTACCAGGCAGGAGGGATATGTGCACAGCTTGACAGATCTAGGGGGAAAAAATCAGTAAAGAAGAAAATGATTAAGTTACAGATTGGTGATGCATGAAATGGGGGGTGGCCAGGGGTGGGGGGTAAGATTGCAGAGAAAGGCAGGGCTGGTTCATAACAAGCTTTGTGTGTCCCAATATGACAGCTGATGTTTTCCAGGGGCTGACGGTGAGCCAGTGAGGGTAAGTACACAGAATATCCTAGAGAAATCCTCATTCCTTAAAGATTAAAAATAAAGACTTGCTGTCTGTAAGGGATTGGATTATCCTATTTGAGAAATTCTGTTATCCAGAATGGCTTACCCCACAATGTTGAAAAGTGTGTACCGTAATCTCAAAGTAAGCTCCTCCTCAGGCAGAGAAACACCAGCTGTCACAGGAAGCAAAGAAACTGGCTTCACTTTTAAGGTGAATCCAGAACCCAGATGTCAGAGCTCCAAGCACTTTGCTCTCAGCTCCATGCAGCTGCTTTAGGAGCCACTCATGAAGAAAAGAAGAATTTTCTCTATTATACCCGTTATTGGGTGTCATCCAAGGCTAGGAAAAAGGTTGTTCTATAACCCTGAGCCCATTTGAACAAACCCCCAATAAGAGAGGCCCCGAAAAGTGTATTTTCACCAAAGCCCTACCCCAAGCCAAGCCAAAGGAGAAAGTGCTATTTTAAGACTTGCTGCTTGTGTCACGAGTGGACTTTATTCCAACAAGGCCATATTACAGTGGGCAATGAAAGCCATCTCAGACTTCCATATCAAGCAAATGTTTGTGGGCCAGTGATTCAACAGAGAAAAATTCACAAGCTTCCCTGGGATTCTGTCCTCCTATAACAGTTCCAGCCCAGTAGACCTTAGAACTTCACATATGAACTGGTACAAAATCCTGTCCAGTGGTCTCCCAGCCTCCATCTCTCCCCGCTTCAATCTGTCCCAGGCATGATGCAGGTGCACCTTCCAAAACCAGGGCCTTGAGCACACCACATCCTCCTGATGAAAAGCCACCCTGCCTTCCCATAACTAACTCGCCAACAACTTCTTTTTTTTTTTCTTTGAGACGGAGTCTCGCTCTGTCACCCAGGCTGGAGTGCAGTGGCGTGATCACAGCTCACTGCAAGCTCTGCCTCCCAGGTTCACGCCATTCTCCTGCCTCAGCCTCCCAAGTAGCTGGGACTACAGGCGCCCACCACTACACCCAGCTAATTTTTTGTATTTTTAGTAGAGGCGGGGTTTCACCGTGTTAGTCAGGATGGTCTCAATCTCCTGACCTCATGATCTGTCCGCCTTGGCCTCCCAGAGTGCTGGGATTACAGGCATGAGCCACCACGCCCAGCCTAACTCACCAACTTCATCTGCAACTCCCTGCTAACAGAAACCCAAGCTGGTTTCCTCTCCAACCCAAAAAATATATTTGTGCTTGCCAAACTACCCTCCCTTAATCCTTCCATTCAGATTTTAACTGTCTTGTATCCAAAGACCCAACTCAAGTCCCACCCCTCCTTTGAGTTTGAGAAGCTAAAGGAAGCTCCCACCTCTGACTTCCCGTCCGTGTTCAGCCTCCACAATGCACACATCCATTCACTGCACTGCTACATCCTTTCTATTGTTGCTCGTAACTGTTCATTTAATCTTCTATTGTTGCTTAACTTATGACACATTTTTTGCAAGCTCTCCAACTATGTCCCTCGAGGGCAGGGACAGGAGGCTCGGAATTTAATATAATAAATGTTGAGCAGAGGAGTCGTAATTACTAAGAGCTTCTCAAGGTGCTTTCATAGATACAAGGATGGGTGTAACCTAGTCACAGCCTCTAATACCTAAGTGAAGGAATAAGAATTAAAGTATGCAGATATTGACAATGCCTAGTTGAAGATGGCCAAGCACAGCCTTTGATTTGGTTTGCTGTTTGGTGATGCCTCCTCCTACCCTATCCTCCCATCTCCTAATCACTAAGACCCAAATCCAATATTCTCATCTTGACCTCTTCAAGCAGAATGCTACCCAACACACTGTCCTCTGGGCCCTTTGACTTTCACTCATCCCCTTATGAGACTCTTCCTCCCTCACCAAGACGAGGCTCCTGAATGGACGATGAGTGACTCTGCACCTCTGTGTTCCTCTGTCAAGCCAGGACCTGCACACAGCAGGAGCTTGATCAACGTTGGCTGAGCAAGTGAAGGAAACCCCACAAAGAGACAGAGTGCCACAAAGCCTACGGTCAGGAATGATTTCAGCCAGACAGAGACAAGAGAGAGGATGGGGGGTTGGATCCAGCAAAAAAAGCAGCGTAACAAGGCCACTCAAGTGGGAAAACAAGGGGCATTTTTAGGTGAAAGCTAATAGGCTAGGAACAGAGAAAACCTGGAGAGGAGTCCTAGGAAATACAGCGAGGCCAGAAAGGCAGGGAAGCCAGGGGCAAGGTCGGTCCTGGAACAACAAACTGAGGAGTCTGAACAGCTGAGAGTTGAGTCCTGGCTCCTTCTTCATGGCTGTGGGCCTTGCACAAGCGTTAGTTTCCACATCTGTGAAGTGAGAGAGTGAGCACATCCCCCTCCCAGGGTTGCTGTGAGAATGAAATAACAAAAATGATCGAATGAGAGAGTGCCTGGCACAAAAGAAACACTTGAATTAGGTGCTTTGGGTGCAGATTGGATGGAAGCAGAGCATGCTGCAGAGAAGGGAGAGCTGAGGACCAGGGAGCCTAGGTTCTGGTTCCACCTCCCCTCTGAATAATCATCTTGACCTCCCTTAGGTCTGGCCTTAGTTTCCACGGATGTAAAATGAAGGTGTAGGTCTAGTGGGGCTCCAAGGTCTCTTCCAGCCTTGGTAGTCTCTCAATACAGCAGCTCTGCCTTACAGAGGGAAAGCATCAGACAGTGCTCGTGTAACTGAGAAACCCAGCAAAGAGGTAGTCATATTGAGAAATGGGTAAAGACACCAATATGGTCGAGGAGAGTTCTTCCTGCTGGGGACCAAGTACTGAGTCCCTCCCTCCATTCTCCCAAGTCCACTTCATCCTCCTGACATGGGAGCGCCTGTCTACATCTAAATCATTTCATAATCATCGTCATCCATGCTGGACAACAACCATCCTAAAGTTTCTTGTATTGAAAATGTCTTTCCAGGCATTTTCAAGGCACCTTGTCATGTAAATGTGAACAAGCTTTACAGCATGTCCATTCTTCTCATTCCAGATAAGTTAAAATCCCTACAAACTCAGAGGAAAGAAAGCACACATTTCGGTATTGTACTCTCCTTGCCTTTTTACAAAGCCATCAATGTTTGAACCACAACAATGATCCTTCAGAGAATTCATTCTGCTGATCTGAAATATCCTTCACATTTTTAAAATAAAAACTGCTAGGAGATGCCTTGAGGAGCTCAAGTCTATCTCATCACCATTTAAGTCTACTGTTACTCACCCACCTCTCCCTCCAGCATCACCTCCACCCCAGTAATGAAAACATGACCATTCATTCACAAAACAAGTAATTCAGTGTGGACACAACTACTTACTAACTGCAGACCTACTAAGCACCAGCACCACTCCTGAAGAAAGGTAAAGCCCCACCGGCCTATTGGCTTGCCTCTATGCCTCCCTTGGCTTCTGAAACAACCACAAAATGCCATTTCCAGATGAGAGCTGACATCAGTCAAGGAGGCTCTTAAACAAACAGTGTTGGCACATGAAGGATCTACACAACTGTTCTAAAAACAAAAGGGGAGGGGATGGCTTCGAGTTAGCCACAGCAAGGTTAACCTTACTCAACAATAACAAATATGCATTTAATGTATCCAAGGCAGATGCAGCAATCCCTAACCACAGAATAACACTCAAGAGCCCAAGATTACCTTCTGAATTTAAAATTTGAAAAAAAAAAAAAGAAAGAAATCCCTAGATGCCCATGTTCTGCTGTAAATCCTCCTAAATTCTATGGCTACTATGGAGAGCTGGAAAGAATGGCAAGTCCTTTCTTCCCAATTGGCCTTGGTAATTCAGAAAAGGACTATGTTAAAAGCAAAGCTCTCTCAGTAGTCAGGGTTCCATCTCCATCTGCGTCTGCTGCCTGTCCAAGGCACAGCCCCATAATGCGACAAAAGAGGCTCAAATTATGGGTGAGACTGCATTTTCAATTCCAGCCCCAGCCTGTGATTACCTGCAACTCCAGGTTGCCCAAAATTACCTCTGAAGCCTTAAACGCCTTACATCTTATTCCATTCCTAGAACAAAATCTTTTTTGGAAACCTTCATAACAGACAAAGGAAGAACAACAATGAAAAAAAAAAAAAGCCCTAGATATTTCCGTTACAGTGAAGGAACAATCAGCAGACAAGCATGATTTTGATTTTTTTTTTTTTTTTTTTTTTTTTTGAGATGAAGTCTCACTCTGTTTCCAGGCTGGAATGCAATGGCCATGATTTCGGCTCACGGTAACCTCCGTCTCTGGGGTTCAAGTGACTCTCCTGCCTCAGCCTCCCGAGTAGCTGGGATTACAGGCGTACGCCACCAGGCCCGGCTAATTTTCTTGTATTTTTAGTAGAGACAGGGTTTCACAATGTTGGCCAGGCTGGTCTCGAACTTCTGACCTCAGGTGATCCCCCCACCTCGGCCTCCCAAAATTCTGGAATTACAGGCGTGAGACAACACGCCCAGCCTGATTTTGATATTTTTTAATGTCTCATACACACCGCCTCTCCTGTATACTCAAGCAGAACAAAATGAATTCCATGTCTCTGCAATTATAAAAACTCAGAATCCTGGAAACTCTTACCTAATTTACTTTTTAAACCACTTCTGTTCTTGATATATTCTTAGAGGTAGAATGTGAGGGTGGTTAACGAACTTATGAAGGTGGGTAGGTGAGTACTGTTATCTCCAGGAAGAACAGTAGTTAAATATCTGCCAAAAGTAAGTAAGTGATGTAACTCCATGTGTTAAGTTAGCGGTAATCACAGTTTATATAACCACTGTACTGCTTTCTGCAATACAGTTGAATATTAGGCTCCTAGTGGGTTATTTGTTAAAACATTCTAGTTTATGTTTGAAAAGTCCTTGGTGGTTTTTTTGTTTGTTTGTTTTTTGTTTTTGAGACAGAGCCTTGCTCTTTCCCCAGGCTGGAGTGCAGTGGCGGCATCTCGACTCACTGCAACCTCTGCCTCCCAGGTTCAAGCCATTCTCCTGCCTCAGCCTCCCGAGTAGCTGGGACTACAGGCGCACGCCACCATGCCCAGCTAATTTTTTGTGTGTGTGTATTTTTAGTAGAGACAGGGTTTTACCATGTTGGCCAGGATGGTCTCAATCTCTTGACTTCGTGATCCACCTGCCTCGGCTCCCCAAAGTGCTGGGATTACAGGGGTGAGCCACTGTGCCCAGACGAAAAGTCCTTGGTTTTGTATAACAGGTGAGGCTCCCAAAACGGTCTATCATGATTATGTTCATCAAATAATTTGAAATATAATACCGGAATTAGCTATTAAAAGGAGACTCACTATGAATCCCTTTAGTAAGGTAAAAATCTTTTTGTACTGCAATTAACTTATCTTAAATTATTTAGTTTTAAGATCACATTTTACATGCCCACTTCTCCTAAAATAGAGCACTCCTCCACTTGGCTTCAACTCCCAAATAAGAATGTAACAAACCTTCTATTTACACTGCACTTACTTCAGATCTCCTCTTTCCTCTACCCCCAGGAGATCAGCCATAGTGAGGAGCCCTCCTTCTAGCAACTCACACATTTGGAGGCATCAAACTAAGTCACTTTGCATTTTTCCTGACTTGTTTATCTACCCAATTGCTCTTCTACTCTATTTTTCTTCAAAAGACCCTTGATATTCACCCAACAGCTCCCCTACAAGGTAATCTCCCTTTCAGGCCAAATGAATGGGTTTCCCTTTCCAAGTTACATTCAGGGCTTTGCAAAATCCGGAGAGGTCAACTCAGCTTTTATTTACTTAATTATGAAGTAATTACAAGATTCAGCATTGTTGCTGTTGTTTTTAATCACAAAGCACTTAATTCTCAAATAGTGGTCAAAGAACAGTGTAACATTTCAGAACTAACGGGTTTCCACCATAGGTAAGAAGTTAGCAGGCAAGTCTGGCTGCTGCTCTATGAAAATGGCTATGACCAATCACAAAGACTTTGTGATTCTTTTCTTCAGCCTTGTGTATTTGCAGTGCTTTACATTTCAAAGAAGAGTGTACCTATGAACTGGTCAGGCCTCTTTCTTTCCATTTAAGAGGGAGAAAACTAGACAACCTAAAGAGTGATCAGTGTAGAGGCTAAGCTAACTGACTGAAGCAAGCCCTTTCCCTCCCTGGGCCTCTAAATTCCTACTTACAAGATCACTAACACACTAATGTATACAGACAGCGCCTGAAGCCCAGAGATGTCAAGAAATATTCTAAGGTCACACAGCAAGTTAGCACAGGATGATGTAAGACTAAACCCAGATCCCCTGGGGCTTGATTAAAGCATCCTGTCTCCCAATCAACATAGGGATGGATGATAGAGACAAGACAAACATACAAACACAAACACACACACACATGCACACACACACACACACACACACACACACAGAGGCTTCTAACTTTTATCCCCATTATCCTTCTGGCTGCTGTTTCTAAAAAATACGCTAAATATACCTGGCCCTGGAGATTGCTGTTACAACTGTGATTTTCCACATTCTCTATCTAATATCCTCCCGGCAGTTACACTGTTGCTTGTTCTTCCTCACCATAGTTTCCTCATTCCAAGAAACACACATATGCACACATGCCCACCTACCCTCCCATTCTCAATATTCAAAACTCTTTCTTTTCTAACAGCAAAGGAAGTTTAGACTAGAACTGAAATGATTATAATATAAGAATCTTGTTCAGGTGTTAAACACAACCATAACTCTACCCAGAGCAAATCTGACAAAATGGAATTTGTTCTCACCTAAGTGTTTTTTTTCATACTATATCATTTGTCAACTAACATTGTCATTTTTCCCACTGCTGCATAATCACATAATGAAAGTGCCAGGTGTAATTCATGTACACAAGAGGGCAGACTCAGGGTTGATAAGGGACCCTTTCTTTATTTGCATTGCTAATAGCTTTTTAAAGAATAAGCAAAATGCTATATGCAGAATGATAATGGACAAAAGAGAAAATTTTCTGTTTTTAATAACAATGTAGGATAACCAATTAGCATGCTCAGATTTTATCTCGCAACCATTCTTGCCACTATTTGAATACACAGAGCAAGAAGCTGAGGCACAGTCCTCAGCATGGAATCCTATTAAATTATTTCTCTTCTAACACCGTGTTTCCCTCTTTGGGCACATCCCACCTTCCAGCCACACTAACTATGACTATTCTCCATACACACCACAACAGATACTTTAGGGTTTCCATGATGTTCTTTCTGCCTGCGATCCCCTTCCTCCCTACTCTCCTGGGAAGTTCAAACTCATCCCTTGAACAAGTCTGCAAGACAGTACTTACCTGGTAATAATAGCTGAATGTCTGGGCCGGGCACGGTGGCTCACACCTGTAATCCCAGCACTGTGGGAGGCCAAGATGGGTGGATCACGAGGTCAGGAGTTCTAGACCAGCCTGGCCAAGATGGTGAAACCCCGCCTCTACTAAAAATACAAAAATTAGCCGGGCGCGGTGGCAGGCGCCTGTAATCCCATCTACTGGGGAGGCTGAGGCAGGAGAATCGCTTGAACCCGGGAGGTGGAGGTTGCAGTGAGCCAAGATCATGCCACTGCACTCTAGCCTGGCTGACAGAGCAAGACTCCATCTCAAAAAAAAAGAAAAAACAAACAAACAAACAAATAGCTGAATGTCTGCCTCCCATAAACGACTAGAAGCTAAATGTAACCTTACTTTGTAACCTCCACACAGAGCATGGCACCTGCCACAGGGTAGATGATCTATTATTATTTGTTAAACGAAAAGATGAAAAGTCTTATAAAATACTTTTAACGAAGCCTTTCACTGGTTGCTGCCTGCTACTCTCCATATGCCAATGTGACAGAGAAATGCTGAACACCTCTCAATGGCAAATACTTCATGTAGCACGACCTCACCAACACTAAGCAGATTTCGCAAGGTGGCTGTATCCCTGAGGTGTGCCAGTGGCAGGGTGTCTAGAGCTCTCAGCCTTTTGGGTCTTATATCCCCCACCCCCAATGCAGTATGCTCCTCCTTTCTGAGAATCTCTAGCCAAAAAAACACCTTCATCTTGTTCACAGACCATAAGGAAGGCCAGCCTCCTGCCTCTACTTCTGCCATCTGGCTTCCATCAAATTCGTAAGACTTCATTCATGTCTTAGGATGACAGCATATATTCTCCACAGGATCGGTTTTCAATCATTGGTGCTCAATGGCAAATGCGATGGTATTTTCCTGTTCCAATCTCTTACCCCTTGGCTGTACTGCGCCCAAGAGAATCAATCTATAAAGCCTTAATGTTAGAAATAAAGCTTTCTGCTGACCATTTTTCCTAGACCACAACCATAGCTCCCCTTCAACTACCTAAATGTGCACTACACGTATGGGTAAAGGGTCACAAATGCAGTCTACCAGACCCCAGAGTTCAAGGGAAAAGTAATAACTCAGGTGGGTTCACAGGTTTCAAACAGAGTCTAACTCTACATGCTGAACTGGGCCTTTTAGAATCCAGTATGACCAACATCTTGGTGATATCTGCCTGTTTTTGTGACAGTATTCTAAACTGAGCAGGCTCTTCTTGGCCTCTACCTAGCATCTTTCCTGTCTCCGCCCCCACCTCTGGGATCAGCTGTGATAAGACTTAGCTACTTGGGTAAACCTAGGCAATGGGGCAGTCAGTGTTCTTCAGAGAAGTAGAATTATCTTCCAATTCTGCTGGAAGGACTGTGGACATTAATGATTTCATACTATTAAAAGTGCAGACAGCGTCTGAGATGGAAGGGCAACTACACTGTCAAATGTTATGTTAACACCTCTAAGTATAAGGAATGTATTTTTAAGGGGAATTTCAAGTTAGATGGAATCCACTGCAGAGATATTTTGAAGCCATGTGATTTTATGATGACTGCAGGGAATATGCAGTCAAAAACCAAACACCAAAAGTGTTGATTACAAACTGTTAGGGAACTTAAAGTTAGGATGGTCTAATATTCAAAGGATAGAGCCTTTGTATAGTCCTTAAATACTTACAGATTGTAACTGAGTCTTTTCAGAATGTCACATAACATTTTGCTGTTAACTGGTTCTGAGTTGTCCAAATGACAATTTAGATGTGAGCCCTTAGGCACTCAGAATCCACTCATTAGTGCAAGCATGTACTAGACACCAAACAGTTCATCTCAGGAACCCTCAAGATAAACCACAGTCTCACGAACCCTCAATATAAACCACAGGCTCATGAACCCTCAAGATAAATCACAGTAACATGGGCCCTGGTGTTTTCTTCTTTGATGGTGGAAAAGATAACTAGTCCCCCCTAGTGTCCTGCTACTGTAGGTGGCTGAAGGATGGCGACACTACAGGACGCACCCTCCCTGCACTGTGCATCAACTTTAAAGCGCAGCTCAGGAACCCAGAAACAAAGGAAACCTTCACAACCTTCCCAAGAGATGGAAGCGCTTCCGAGACCTACGATGAGATGAAAAAAACCTTTCATTTCATTTCTAAGGCCCTTCCAGGTATGGTTTAAAAGCCAAAGGAATCTGTATTGGCTCACATCAAAAAGTTAATCCACACCCCAGCACACTTCATTAAGTGAAGCAGGAGGGCCCACACTTGTCAGCAGCTACTGCTCACCCCAGAGCAATCAGATCTTCCCGTTAAAAACCTCTCTGTCCTGCCAGGGGGATGTGATTCCTTTCCTCGCCACTCTCGAAAACCCACTAACCTCTAAATCTTGGTGATTTTTGCCTCTCTGTTCGAGTGAGTTTTCTTCCTGGTATGGAATTAACAGGGACAGGCTCGATAAATGTGTTCTCCACAAGCAATTTTCACTAAAGTAAAGTACTCTTGAACAATAAAGGTACACTAAGAGATGTGTGAAATCTTAAAGCCGGCGTTTTTATTTCTTTTATTTTTACCCCTAGTGAGGACCAACCGTGCCAGTGAGTAATTCATTCATGTCACCCATTTGTGAGAGATGGGAGAAGAAACCACCACCACTTGTTCCCTTCTTAATTTAGAAGCTTTCCTTATCTTAAGTCTATCGAAGCTGACTCCTGAGGTGGGAAGACAGGAGAGGTGAGGAGAAAAATTAACCTGAGGTGACTGCCTCCACGGAATGATAAGCACTTCAGGTCTCCACACCTGTGTCAGAGAAGAAAGGCACCTGCATGTCAGGGAGGCGGACGCCCCCACCTGCCACCCCCTCCGTTTCTCCCCTTGAAGGAAGCAGAAGCCTGATCTCCCCCGACTCCCTTCTCTCTCTCTCTCTCTCTCTGGGCACTTACATAAGACCCTGTAAAACTTCCAGTGACATTCATGGAAAATGTAAGCTGCTATTCTGCTCCCTCAGGAGATCATTTTAATGGACTGAGTGACAAAATTCACGGATTCTGAATTCAGCAGAAACCTGCTCAACCGAGGCACATCAGCGCAGAGACGGAAAAAAAAAAAGTCCATCCTCATTAAACAGGGTCACCCAAGGGATGGATTCAGTGTGCAAGAGACAATCTGTTCCCTCCGAAGTGACCCATTTAAAATCAGATTGTTCTGGGGGAAGCTCACAGGTTTAATAAATTTCAAACAGGCAAGGATAGGCTTGTACAACTGAGGTTCCTTAAGAGGAACATTTAAAAGAGGATAAGGCAATGAACAAAATAACTTGAGGATACACAAACTTTGGAGTCCTCACTCCAAAACTTCATAGCAGTGACATTTACAAGAATGTCTGGATAGCTATACACTGATCACTCCTCACAAGCAGCTTTGCCTAATAGGAAGGACATGCTGGCTGGGCTTCCCCTCTACAAACATCAATGCCAACCAACCACTCTGTCCTAAAGAGGGACTCGCAAGCTGCGGCTGCTCGCCCCCAAATTGCGCAGGACTGTCTGCAAGAAGGAACAAGAAAAGTTATTCACAGCATCACACCACGAAAGGTAGTTGCGTACCGCCCAAGAGGGCCCTCTCCAAACACTGCAGGCTCCGCAAACCACAGGTGCTCACCGCTAACAAGAGGGCCGGGGTTGCGGGTATCGGTCACATGCCCTCGTGGTGTTAACCAGAAACTCCTCCTGGCTCCCTGCCAGCAGCCTGTGTGCCCAGAAGCCGAGCAGGCCCTGAGGGGGGTCCTGGGGACTTCGGAGACTGGGGGCTTCCACCTCTAGCCTCTCCAGGGCTCCCGGCCGGGGCAGCAGAGGGTGTGCCCGGCCTCCCCGCCGGCATCCCGAATACAGGGGGTACCAGCCACAGGTTCGGAGAACTTGTCCGGCGCTACACACCACGGCGCCCCCGCGGCGACTCTCGCGCTCCAGGGCTCTTACCTTGGCAGTGACTGCCGCCAGGCAGAGGGAGACGCGGAAGAACGGGGTCGCGCGGCGGCGCCGCCGCCTACGAGGTGCAGGGGGTCCGGGTCAGGGTCCCGGCAGGCGCTGCCCTACTCGAAGCGGCGGTGCCAAGCACAGAGTTCGGGACTGCCCCCGGCTCCAAATGCCGCGGCGAGGGTCCGGGTCGCCCAAGCTGAGCACTGTCTCTTCTTCCTCTTCCTCCGGGGCCGCTGCCTGGAGCTGCTCCCGGCCCGGGGGACTCTTCCGAGCCAGGGGCGCCCCGCATGGGCAGGGGCCTGGGTCAGCCTCGGGTTGGGTCCAGGGAGCGACCGCCGGGGCCGACTCCACCTCCCGCGCTCCCAGCCGATTCGTCCCTTCAGAGCAGGGCCTGCCCGCGAACGGCCCGGCGAAGCGAGCGCGGCCGCGCCCCCAGCTTCGGGCGCCCGGGCTCCGGCGCGGCGGCGGGGCAGGAGCAGACTGGCCGGGCCGGGCGCCGAGCGCGGCGGCGCGGGGGGGGCTGCAGCCGGCCGCGGCGCGCTCTCCCCCAGGGCCTGCGCCGCCCGCCAGCGGCTCCGCGGGAAGGAGGCGCCGGAGAGGGCCTCGCCCCGGCCTGGGGCGCGGGGCCGGGGGCGCGGGGCTATGGGAGGCGCCCCGGGAAGGTCACGGGAGCGGAGGCGCGGCGAAGGGATCACAGCGCGGTGGGTGCGGGGAGCCGAGGCGAGCGGCCCCCGCCGCCGGGAGCGCTCGCCGGCCTCGGCCGCCGCCGCCTCCGAGATGCGCCGGCTTCCCGGAGCGCCCGGCGCTCGGAGCTGGGCGGCCGCTGCAGCCGCCGCGGGCAGCCGGGCGCCGCTGGCCGGAGCCGGCGCGCGATCCCCGCCTCCCGCGCCCGGCCAGGAGGGGGCCGCCGCCCGGGGACCGGCAGGGGCGGGCGCTGGGGTCCGGGCTCCGGGCTGGCCCCGCCGCCTCCGCGTGCCTAGAGCGCCGGACTCGCTCAGCAGCTGCAGTGACTGTGTGTCTGTGTCATGTCTGTGCAGCCGGGGGGGACCGCGAGCCGGGACTGGGTTCCGAGCGGGGGCGGGGCCGGCGCCCGCCTCGACGCCCGCCCCCGACCCCGTGACCAAGCGGCCGGCCAATGGCAAGCGCCGCAGCCGCGCGGACCGAGAGTTCGCCCCCGCAAAGGCTCCGCCCCCCGGCGAGACTCCGCCCCGGTGCTTCTTCAGCTCGCTGGCAGGCAGGCGGAAGCAACACCCGGAGCCGGGATCCCGGGCCGGGTCGGGATGAAAGGGTGCAAGCTGGGAGCTCCCCGCCCTTCTTCCCCCAACCCCGGCCGCTCCCGGCCGCCTCGGGCTTGGCGTGCCTCGCGGAAAGAGGGGGAAGGGAAGCGGGACGGGCCCGCAGCTGCCGTGGTAGAGAGGCTCGCAGGCTTGCAGGACCATGCAGCCTGCTCCCCAAATTGCACAAAACAGCCGTCGTGAGAAGTAGGAAGTTTCCCCGCCTCGGGTCGCAGCTTCTCTCGGAGGTGGGCATGGTGTGGGGCAGCCGGAGTCTGTGAGGAGCCCCGCCGAAGGGCTCTGACGGCATCTTTCTGGGATCAGTATCCAAGAATCCTGTCCAAGGCTTCCTGTTCCTCGGAGGAAACTACATTTCTGTTTCCCCCACCCCAAACACACACCCCATGCACGCACAACACGCCCCTCCCCTGCTGATTTTATTCTCGCTCTTTCCCTCTTGGCATAAGAACCCGGCGCGCGACATCCCTTGAATGGACTTCCAGCCTCCCAGTTCTAGGGACGAGGGTGGGGGTGCCGAGAGTCCTCCCGAACCACAAGAGGAGTGGGTGAAATGGGTCGGGGCGCAGGAGCGGGGGTGTGAGAATGGATGGAAGGAGGATGCCCTCGAGAGAAGACCCAGAGGAGGCGAAAGCAGAGAGGCAGGGAGAGAAAGAGGACGCCGAGAGCTGCACAACTCCGACTCGGAGACCGGAGCTCCGGGCGCGCGATCCAGCTCCCGGGTTTTTCCGCAGCTCGGTCCCAGGGCTTCTGGGGTCCCCTTCCCCCCGGGTCTCCACCTCTCCCCAGCCGGGCGGGCCGCCGGGTCTTTGCCTTCCCTCTGCGCGCCTCTCCGCGCTCCAGGACTCGGGCGAGGCAGCGGGAAGCCCACCCTAGTTCTTGGAAGGGGCAGGGGAAGGATAGGCTGGGGAGGGGGCGCGCGGGAAAAGGCCGCCGAGCTGACCCCACTCCTCGAGGTCGGGCGCGGGGGTGGGGGGTGAGGCGGCAAGGGCTTCCGAGGCTTGGCCCCTGCTCGGCTCCGGACCTGGCTCCCGCCTGGGTAACCACACTCTCGGCCTTTGGCTTGAGCGAGCTGGGACCCTTCTCCCATCCCCCTTCCCTCTAGCCTCGTGAAACAACGACCCCCACCAGCAGCAGCAGCGCCCGCTTTGCCCCGTCTCCAGAGCGCTGTTTACCTAATCTCAGCGGCTGACCGAGCCCAGCAGAATGCGAAAGGGAGGCAGCGGTGGTACAGCAGCGTCCCCGGCGAAGAAGTAAAAGACGTTTGCTTTGGAGCTTCGGGATAAGTTAACTGCGAAGCTGGGGTCCTGCTGTCTTATCTCTGCGGGGATGAGCCTCACCGTGCACGTTGCAGGCATAGCAGATTCTATCTGTTTTTGATGCCATTACGGTGTCGGAGATATTATATGAAAAAATAGTATCTAATATCCTAGAGACCATTAAAGTGTCAAAGTTTAATGCCAAGTCTTCTAGCTCGAAGGCTGCTCAGTTCTTCCTCTGACGTGCAGCTCTGCTCTAGAACGCGCTGAAAACAAGGGGATCATTTTTATTTTTTTGCCGCCCGAATGTCCTTCCTTCCTACTCTCTTCCTCCTCTCTCACCCCCACCCCCTCCCCGGAACCGGGTAAAGTTAAAGTAAGAATTTGTACTTTCTTTTTACGTTTTGCTTTGCTTCACTTCATTAGTGGTGTAAAATGCATTATTACAGCACATTAGCATATTAATAAAGGTAACGTGACTGAGGAAAGGAAAAGACCTGAAATTTACAAGCGAAGGAGAAATAATTGAATAACATCAGAAACTAGAAGATAAGCTTGCGGGAAAGAAACATCTCCATTATAATTACTCAAGTGTAGTACATTCTCTAGATGGAATCTAAGAAAGAAAAATGTGACCATGGTGTGGGAGCTAGCAATGTTCACGCTGGTCAGTAAGGCACGTTGAAGACATAATGCCTTATTAGTGGATTTCACAAAATGTACTTGCATTGGTCAATAAGCACCTTAAATGTGGAAAAGCTTTGTTTTATCAAATCAAGGTTGCAAGTGCCTGCAGTCAGTGGCATAGCTAATGCTCTAAATGATATTGTTGTCAGACTGAAATATGCCACATACTGAGCCTTCTGGTTAGTACATCAAGCCCCACGTTTAAAGTATTACGTTGGAAAATTATAAAGCTCCTCAACTCCCCAGTCCAAGCAACTAAATATATATATATATACATATACATGGAAGCCCTGAAGTAGGATGTAGTTACTAGGAATTACAGCCGTTTGACACAAACCAAGATACAGATTAGTCTTAAAAGGATTTCCGCTACGATGTAGTATGAGATGGGCAGAATAAAATATGTAAGGTGATGTATCTGTTATTTGTAAAGAATGAGCGCAGCTTTTGCTGAGAACTGAAAAATGAAAAAAAAAATGAGCTATCTAAACCAACTATTACCTATTTGTCTCCACACACTTATTGTACCTGTCACTGAAGAGATTCGGAAAGGTCTCTCTTTATTTTTTATTAGGGTCATGGAGACCGAATCCTAAGAAACCTGAGGTCTTAAAACAGCCACTAGGGGGCCCCAAAGGTATCTCAAAGAGGAAGCCAGGAAACACTCTCACCTCCGTTTTTCTGTGTGCCTGATATTAGGAACTGGGGAATCTAAAGGCACGTTAAGAACACAGTGCACTGTAGTCCCAGCACTTTGGGAGGCTGAGGCGGGCGGATCACATGAAGTCAGAAGTTAGAGACCAGCCTGGCCAACATGGCGAAACCCCGACTCTACTAAAAATGGTAAAATTTTCCGGGCGTGTTGGTGGGTGCCTGTAATCCCAGCTACTCAGGAGGCTGAGGCAGGAGAATTGCTTGAACCGGGAGAATTGCTTGAACCGGGGAGGCGGAGGTTGCAGTGAGCCGAGATCGCACTCCAGCCTGGGCGACAAGAGCGAAACTCTATCTCAAAACAAACAAACAAACAAAAACATAGTGCAAAGTTTGGAGGCAAATCTAGTTTTATGTAATAAATGACCTGAGTCCAATTTTGACTCCTAAGTCAATTTAGTTTCTCAACTCTTTTCTCACCTCCAAGAAAGGAAATATTGTATCCTTGAGAGGAGGGTTAC
Source organism: Pongo abelii (assembly GCF_028885655.2). Classification (NCBI taxonomy): domain Eukaryota; kingdom Metazoa; phylum Chordata; class Mammalia; order Primates; family Hominidae; genus Pongo; species Pongo abelii. Next base: position 40,453,150 of record NC_085929.1, read on the forward strand.
CTAATATACTCTTAACTGTCTCAAAGTCAGCACAATTCTGTTTGCCATTCCAAATAGGACGTTCTTTCAAAGATTTGAGGACTGTTTTCTGAATGTTTTGCACATTCTTCAAGAGACTGAATTCTCACAAAGAGGATTTTTAAAAGATTAAGCAACCTGTACAGCAGGGCACCCACCTGCCAACTTAACTGAAGTCAAGCCAGCCACAGGGGCACTAGCATTAGAGCTGAGTCCTGAAGGCCTCTGCTAGGCCAGACATTTATTCTTTAGTGCTGGGTTCTGGTGAAATGGTGGTGTTGATGTTGGGAGGAAGGAGTGGTTCCTGCAGCAGGGGTGAGGAGACAGGGTATAGTGGGAATAGCAGCCAGTGGTAGTGGAGGGGTGATTACTCCAAGGGCTACTTAGCCAGTATGGAAGGATTGCAGTATCTTAATTAATGTTATATTTGTCAAAACATCTAAATGTCGGGTCTGATCCTACAGAAAGCTGCCCAAAATTTTTAACTAGCAATCAAATTTTCTCATGGCTTCCACATCCTTAGCAGTCACATAGTATTTTTTCCATATCTTACCAGTAGGTAAAGTTAAGATGTCCTTTATGAGGGTCAAGAATCAAACAGCACTCAGATAGCACAGGTTTGAAAAAGCCTAGTTTTCCTTAAACCAATGCTAGATAAATATCTGCCAAAGATGCTCTGTCCCGACACACTTCAAGCAAAAATTTAAGCACAGGGCGTGAAACATTGCTCTTTTATTTAGGCCAATAATTAAAAGACATTGCTGAGCAAAACAAATGCCTCCATCAGGGCTAAGCAAAGAAGAAGTCACCTGTTAGGTAAAGAATGAAAAATCATTGCAAAAGCCACCAAATTAACACTAATGGAAGTGTGATTTGAACATAATTTAAGTAAAAACAAGCAAGTCCAGAATGGAGACATGAGACAGGGAATGGGGATAAAGTCTTTCTTTGTGGAATGAAAACTATTTTATGCTGACATCATCATATTAATTAACAGGAGAGATACAGGTATTCTCAAAATAGCATTATTAACCTCCAGAAGACTTGCCCCTGCAAAGTTGAGAGCCAGCTAATTAGAACAAATTTGGCTATAGATAGAGAATCCCATTGTCTTCAGGAGAGAGGGTTTATTCACTCGCCAGCTGTGAAAGTCCATCAGAGTATGACTCTGTCAGGTATTGGCTCTGTGACCACCTTATGATAAAATGCTGAACTGGGGAGCCAAAGCCCTTCTAGAGACAGAAAGGAAAAAATCAGTGCCAAAGAGGTCAACTCAAAGGACAAAGGGAGCTTTTCTTCTCAAGGAAAGGGGAGCTCAGGCTAGTGGGCCATAAGATCCTCAAGACAAAAATGAAAACAAAAAATTTAAACATTGGTAAAGGCACCAGAGTCCTGAAATGAAAGATTATGACATATACCTTTTGGAGCTCTTTAGTGTGAAGCCCTGTTTAAAGGGTGTGTTTTTATCAGTTTCTGTTTTCTCCTCCCTCTGTTTAAAAGAGCTATGAGGCAGAACATCTCAAAGTTTACTGTGTAGCCAGATCACCTGGGGAATCTTGTTAAAATGCAGATCCTGGTTATGTAGGTTTAGGGTGAGGTCTGAGACTCTGCTTTTCTTTTGTTTTTTTTTGGGGGGGAGGGGTTTGTTTGTTTGTTTTGTGACGGGGTCTCGCTCTGTCGCCCGGGCTGGAGTGCAGTGGCACAATCTTGGCTCACTGCAACCTCCACCTCCCAGGTTTAAGCGATTCTCCTGCTTCAGCCTCTTGAGTAGCTGGGATTACAGGCACCTGCCACCACGCCCAGCTAATTTTTGTATTTTTAGTATAGTCGGGGTTTTGCCATGTTGGCCAGGCTGGTCTCTAACTCCTGACCTCAGGTGATCCGCCTGCCTCGGCCTCCCAAAGTGCTGGGATTATAGGCGTGAGCCACTGCTCCTGGCGAGACTCTGCTTTTCTAAAAATCTGCCATTCGTGGACCACGCTTTGAGTAGCAAGAATGTAGAAGACATTTGTTGGTAGTCGACAACATCCTTCCCTCTCTTTCCTCTTCCCAAGAGTATTTCCTTGGTCAGGATTCTTCAAAACCCTGAGACAAGGAGTTTGGGGCAAGAAGCTTATTTGGGAGGTGATTCCAGGAAACAGAGTGCTGCGATTTGAGTATTTCCTGAAGTTCACATGTTGAAAGGTAATCACCAATGTGATTGTATTCAGAGATGGAGCCTTTAGGTGGTGATTAAATAATGAGGGCAGGGATTAGGGCCCTTATAAAAGGGCTTGAGGGAGTGGGTTTGTGTTCTTCCATTTTTCTGTCATGTGAAGATACAGCAGGAAGGCCCTTGCCAGACACCAAACGCCAGTGCCATAATCTTGGACTTCCCAGCCACCGAAAATGTAAAAAATAAATTTTTGTTCTTTATAAATTACCAGTCTTAGGTATTTTGTTATAGCAGCACAAATGGACTAAGATAGAGTGAAGGTGTGGGGAAACAAAATAGGTAAGGAAAGAAGGCTAAGGAAAGGTGAATTAATAAGTGATCAACATGTGCTCAGTTCTGAGAGGATGCTCAGAGAGATTGTGCAGAATAGCACTGCCCAAAAGAACTTTCTGTGCAATGGCATGACCTATCTGCACTGTCCAATATGGTAGCCACTAGCCACATGCAATTGTTGTGTACTTGAAATGAGGCCACTGTGACTGAGAACTGAATGTTTCATTTTATCTGTTGTCAATTAATTTAAATTGTAATAACCACATGTGTTGGCTTATTGTGTTGGACACTACAAATGTAGAACATAACTTAAGAACCACCTCACTAGGTCAAGAAACCTAAAGAAATATTTATCCATCAAACTCCGTCATCTGTTGAGGGTGGTTCCTGGGAATTGATAACACCTGAGACTTCACTTGTGCTTCCATGGCCAGAGAGTAACCTCAGCAGAGAGTTGCAGGTGCTTAAGGTCGGAAGTCTTTAGTGTATATGGAAACTGCCCATCAAAGGTGGAGGTGATCACCAGGGTGAGCCTAGGGGATATGACCAAGGCATTGAGAGCATTTGCTAAAAGAATCCTGGTTTTATTTTGATTCTTATTCTCATTTCCAGGAGCAGATCCTGAATAGCATAAGCTAATCAATATATTCCATGCCACTGACCACTATCATTGGTTCAAAGCTGAGTAGATAACCTAGGCTGGTCCAGTCAGGGTGAATCTCACAACTCTTATGTGTATGCTGGATCACTAAAAGTGTGTTTTTACCTTCTGGACCAATGTGATGTACAGATACAAAGCTTAGTATTTCTGCAGTCATTTTGCCACTACAGAGGATAAAGCTGACACTGAGGATAACAGAGCACAGAGAGACAGAAAACCCAATCCATATCAGTTAGCGATGCTTTGAGCTGCAAATAACAGAAATACCCAGCTAACCTTAAATAATAATGATCTCACGTAATGATAAATCTCAAGGAAAGTAAGTCCAGGTTTGGTGGAACCGCTCAACAATTTCATCAAGGACTCAAGATCTTCTAGTCTTGATATTCTGCCTCCTCAGCATATTAGCATTCCATGTTTCCTCATGATCACAAGATGGCTGTGAGAGCTCCAGATATTGTGTTCCCAAACCAGCATCCAAACTGAGGCAGGATAGTCAAGGAAGTAACCATGTCCTCGGGATGCAGCAACTGTACTAATTGCACCATCAACACAGTAAGCCCCAGCATTCATACTGTAGTCAAGCCCACTCAAGCAAAGCTATCTCCCATTGGGAATTTCCCCTGTGCAAAATGCATGTGCATTTTTATTTTACCTGTCCTCAGACTGACCCTTTGCTCATTGTAATGATAAAAAAAAAAAGCACCCCTGAGTGGATATTTAAGATGCTAATGAGACATGCAACGTATGAACAAGCATGTACAGCTACTGCGCATGGGCTTCTAGAGGACCACCCAGAACATGCTTACTAGTAACACCTCTCCCCCACCCCGTTATGAATAATCATATAAGACTCCCATAAAGGGAGTCTCCCTAGTGCCAGTCTTTGCTGTCTCATCCTTAGGAGCAGCCTGCCCTGAATCTTTTCTCAGGGTGTACTGTGTATTCTGCACCTAGCTTTCATAGTATTCTTCCTCCTTTGCAATAAATTGCTCTATGCTGCATCTCCTTTGCTGTGTGTCTCTTGTTTAAATTCTTTTAAACTAAGAAGACAAGAACTGAGGTTTCACAACATCCATTAACAAAAGCAGGGGGGTAAAAAGCATGTAGAAAGAGGCTTCCCTTTTATTAGTAGACTTCTCCTTGTGATTGACTTCAGTTTGTCATGAATCGCCACCTAGAAATGGAACATTTTTGGATTTTGTTAGCAAAGGAGGAGAAGTGGCTCTTGGGTACCAACTAACTACCTGCTCTAGGACCCTTGATGATATCATTAAGTCACTGAATGAAACCAACCCTGACATTTGTCCTGACTCCAAGCTCCTTGTTTATGTGAGCCAACAAAATCTACCTATTGTGTAAATTTTAATTGAGTCTTCTCTTACTTGAACATCCTAACCGATACAGGTAATAAAGACCTACTGCCAAAAGATTTAGACTCAGCAATTCTCATCCACCCTATTCTTGGATGCAATTATAGCCAATGCTGGAAGAGTACAAGGGGCTCCCTTTCCTCCAGAGTGAAATTCAGTTTGGAAATTATTTGCTCTTCTATAATGGTGTGAACAGAGGCCTAGATGTCCCACATGCATCATTGTATTAAGAGGGGAAGCCTTTAGTAGGTGATTAAGTCATGACGGCAGGGATTAGGGCCCTTATAAAAGAGCATGAGGGAGTGGGTTTGCTTTCTTCCACTTTTTTGTGGAAGAAAGAAAGTTCCCATCCTCCACCCAACACTCATCACATATGGTTGTTCTGCTCAGCCACACCTTCCTTTTGCCTGGGAGAATGGGTATCATTCTAATTTCCTATTGCATCTGCAATCAAATCCTAAGACCCCACCTGTTTGGTTGGTCCTTCTGAAACCCCACTTGCTCAGTTGGTCCTTTAACCATCCTTGCCTCTGCCATGTAGTTTCTGCTAGTATTTCTATCGTGGGACCTGGAGTCTGCTTCCAGAACCCTTGCTTTAACCTTGGTAGATCTATGCTCTGGCAAGAATCTGACTTGAGAAATGCTGATGATTTAAAGTTCCTGTAACAGGTCCTTTATTCACCTTGGCACTTGGAGCTTCGGCTTTGATTTTTGTATGCTTGGACTTGAGTGCACTGTGCTCACAGGGGATTTGGATTGATGACCTCTGTGAGAAGAGGGCATGTAATTGTGTCCCAGTTAAACTCCCAGATCCAAGCCTCAAATTGGTTTTCTCTCTCGGGAGGTTAAAGAATGTCTGGATGCCAGGGAGGGGCTGTGTCTGGCAGTGTTTTATCCAGTCCTGCTAGAAAGTGAGGAGTTTCTTATATTAAACCATATTTTAAAAGAATTTCTAACTTAAAAAGATTGTAAATGGAACCTGAGTATTTAGGAGTGGAAACTGAGTGATTATGTGGCCCATGATTTATTGGGTAGCTGCTATTCACATGCTCAAGTGCTATGCATTCTACAGGGTGAGAGTAGTGGGGAAAGTATACTGCAAGAAATGTGGATATGGTTCCTATATTTGAGAATCTCCAGATCCAATTAATGGAACAAAGCATTTACTTTGATGAGTTAAATGACTTTGCAAGTATTAGATAAATGGAAGAGCTGTCACTGAGTAATCATGAAAGATGCATTGAGGACAACCAGTGCCGTCAATCTGGAAGAGCAAGGCTACCATGGTCCATCTTATCTTCGGAAGACTTCTAAAAGGAGGAGGCCCTTGTTGGACCTTAAAGATTTGTCAAGATTTGGCCATCTGTAAAGGGAAGAAGTTTCAGGCTTTGAGAAACAGCAAGGATGTTAAGCAGAAGGTGCGATTGCTATGGTAAAGCATTTGTTTAAGAGATCAGAGACTGAAAAGCTAAGTTAGATCCAGGATTAGTTGAAAATACATCCCTGCTTTGTGTCAGTTACTATGCTGACCATTGAAGATTTTAAGAAACATAAGGACAGTTCTTGTTCTTTTAGTGGCTCACGGTCAAGTAGATAGAGATAAAACACTAAAAGGTAATAAGTTAAATTCTTAACTATTCATGAGCTTCATGTACTGTTTTTCCTCAATCACCAATCCCTGTCCAACCTACCCTCAGAATATCCTTCAAATCCATTCCCTCTGCTTCATCCAAACTGTTACTGTTTTAACTCAGACCCTATCTCTCACCTGGAATCTCACAAAACCCACTTGTCTATCATCAGCCTCCTAATATAGCCTTCCTCCCACCCCCACAGTCCGGTCCCCCAGTTCCTAAGTGCTAACCAAATTGCCCCCACAGAGTAAATCTGGGCATATTTCTTACTTTTTTTTTTTTTTTGAGACGGAGTCTCGCTCTGTCCCCCAGGCTGGAGTGCAGTGGCACGATCTCGGCTCACTGCAAGGTCCGCCTCCCGGGTTCACGCCATTATCCTGCCTCAGCCTCCCAAGTAGCTGGGACTACGGGTGCCCACCACCACTCCCGGCTAATTTTTTGTATTTTTAGTAGAGATGGAGTTTCACCGTGTTAGCCAGGATGGCCTCAATCTCCCGATCTCGTGATCTGCGTGCCTGGGGCCTCCCAAAGTGCTGGGATTACAGGCGTGAGCCACTGTGCCCAGCCTTCTTACTTCCATTTACTTATTCTAGTTCCTTTAAAAAAATATCAGTAATTCTTGTTTGACTTACCTATGTGGGGATCTGGGATACTAGCCCCAGACTGTGGTTAGGGTAGCATTCAAGAGGTAAGGATAAGATTTCTCCGTGGGCTCCAGAAAGTACAACCAAGAGAGAACCCAAAGTCTAGAGCGTCCCTTAAAAGCCTCAAATGAAATATGACCCCTGAAGTACTAATTTGAGTTGAATAGAAAGGAAGAAATCAGGGACAATGTAAAAAATTAGAATAATGATTACCATGGAGTTGCAATTTGCAACTAGCACTATTCAAAACACCTTCCTGCATTAGCTCATTTAATTATAGTAAGCCCTGTGAGGTGTTAACAGTTACTATTACTGTCACCATCATGGCCACTTACAGATTAGACAACTAGGACCTAAAGCTGTCAGATAACTTACCAAAGATAACACAGTAACAGTAGACCTGGAATCCAAACACAGGCAGTTTATTTCTAGATGCGTGCTCTTAACCACCATGCCACCTTGCCTCTATAAAGTGTCAGTACTTAAAAAAAAGGAGATCAGAATAAAAGGTAAGACATGAAGTTGGAGGGACAGCTCTGAGCCACTAGAAGCAAAACTGCAGGGGCTTTCTGAAGGTTGTTCGCAATCTTTTTTTTTTTTTTTTTTTTTTGAGATGGAGTCTTGCTCTGTTGCCCAGGCTGGAGTGTAGTGGCGTGATCTCGGCTCACTGCAACCTCTGCCTCCCAGGTTCAAGCAATTCTCCTACCTCAGCCTCCCGAGTAGCTGGGATTACAGGCATGTGCCACCATGCCTGGCTAATTTTTTTGTATTTTTTAATAGAGATGGGGTTTCACCATGCTGGCCAAGCTGGTCTCGAACTCCTGATCTCGTGATCCTCCCGCCTTAACCTCCCAAAGTGCTAGGATTACAGGTGTAAGCCACCTTGCCCAGCTGATTGTTAGCAATCTGGGTTTTTTTTTGTTTTTTTTGTTTTTTTTGAGATGGAGTCTCACTTTGTTGCCTGGGCTGGAGAGTGGCATGATCTTGGCTCACTGCAACCTCTGCCTCCCAGGTTCAAGCAATTTCTCCTACCTCAGCCTCCCAAGTAGCTGGGATTACACACATGTGCCACCATGCCTAGCTAAGTTTTTGTATTTTTTTAGTAGAGATGGGGTTTCACCGTGCTGGCCAGGCTGGCCTTGAACTCCTGACCTCGTGATCTACCCGCCTTGGCCTCCCAAAGTGCTGGGATTACAGGTGTGAGCCACAGCGCCCGGCTGGTTGTTCGCAGTCTTAACTAAAGAGCTGGGTAGGGTGTGGATAAAGATTCAGGATAGTGCCTTCTATTTATTTTTTGTCTGTATGTGCCATCTAATATTAAGTGTCATTCACTATCTCATTATTTTCAACCCAAATCATTGATAAATGCCTTCTAAGAGGGTGACCCTGGTTCATCTTCCATATTACTGACTTACATTTCCATATGTTCAATTCTTCTCTTTACGGCTTCATTGTAGACTTTAATTTTTCCATTTCTGTTTCATTTTTCATTCTCCTTACAATCCTTATTTATGTCACCAGTCTCCCTTTTAATTTCATTTTCTTTGTCTTGACATCTTGGCCTTTCTGCTACAGTTTTATCGATGTCAAGCACATTCTAAAGCATTACTTTATTTCCCATAGTAAATCATTTGGAGACAATTTCTCTTTCTTTAAGTCTTTAAGATATTCCCTTTCCTTCCCTTTCTCTTATTGTGCAGTGTTTTCCACTGACTTAGTGTGGTTGGTGCTTTCTTCTCATTTATCCTCCAGTAAGAATAAATCCATCTACACCCAGTGTTTACTAATACCCTAGGTTGATGGATTTCCCATCGCCCAATTCTCAGAGTAGTAGTTTTGAACTATTTTTCGGCTCTACAGCTAGACAAAAGGTTGATATGCACAAATAGCTCCTGGCTGAAAGTCCCCTCCCTGGCTGACTCACATCTTATGTGGCTTTGCTGAATCAAAACTAAAAAAACTTCTCTTTCTCTTCCAGCTGGCTCCCTGATACTCTGAACAAGTGGAGTGTGCAAAACTACAATTCCCAGCTCTTCCTCTCACTGTGTGTCCCTATTCTGCTTTTCCTGTGGTGTCTAGACCTTTCAGAGTCTGGTGAGTCAATACCTAGAGTTTCTCAAATAGATGGCAGGTGGTTGGAGTTCTGTTGAAGGGCCCATCTATGAAGTCCAGACTCCTGCAGTTTCTACAGGCCAAATAAAGGTAGCTCATGACAAAGCTTCTCCATCTCCACCCATAGCTGTGTAGTTGAAAATAAAAACTCAGTAAAGACAGGTAAAGTCCATGCTGAAAACTGGTGGAAAAGGTCTCTAATGGAGACATCAGAGTTGATGAACATTAATTCATTCAACCGGGATTAGTTGAGGGCCTACCGTTCTAGACTGGTGCTAGTAATCAACAGAACAGACATGTTCTTTGTCTCACAGAAGGTATTCTCTAGTTGGACAGACAAACATTAAGCAAATGAACACAAATATATACATAATTATTAAGTGGAGCAAATGCCACAAAGAAAATGAGAGAGGTACTATGGGACATAACCAAAGTTAGAGTTCAAGACAGTCTTTCTGACAGTGTGGCAATCTCCCAAGGATCTAGAACCAGAAATGCCATTTGACCCAGCAATCCCATTACTGGGTATATACCCAAAGGATTATAAATCATTCTACTCTAAAGACTCATGCACACATATGTTTATTGCAGCACTATTTACAGTAGCAAAGACTTGGGACTAATTCAAATGCCCATCAATGATTGATTGGAAAAAGAAAATGTGAGACATATACACCATGGAATACTATGCAACCATGAAAAAAGAATTAGATCATGTCCTTTGTGGGGACATGGATGAAGCTGGAAGCCATCATTCTCAGCAAACTAACACAGGAACAGAAAACCAAACACCGCATATTCTCACTCATAAGCGGGAGTTGAACAACAGGAACACGTGGTCACAGGGAGAAGAACAACACACACCGGTGCCTGGCTGGGGGCAAGGGGAGAGTGAGCATTAGGACAAATACTTAATGCCTGCAGGGATTAAAACCTCAATAATGGGTTGATAGGTTCAGCAAAGCACCACGGCACATGTATACCTAGGTAACAAACCTGCACATTCTGCACGTGTATCCTGGAACTTAAAGTAAAATAATTTAAAAAAAGACAGTCTTTCTGAGGAAGGGACATTAAGGCTGAGTTATAAAGTAGGAGTAATGGGCCGGGAGCAGTGGCTCACACCTGTAATCTTAGCACTTTGGGAGGCCGAGGCGGGTGGATTGCCTGAGCTCAGGGGTTCAAGGCCAGCCTGGGCAACACAGTGAAACCCATCTCTACTAAAATACAAAAAATTAGCCAGGCGTGGCAGCATGTGCCTGTAATCCCAGCTACTTGGGAGGCTGAGACAGGAGAATTGCTTGAACCTGGGAGGCAGAGGTTGCAGTGAGCCGAGATCGTTCCATTACAGTCCAGCCTGGGCGACAGAGGAAGACTCCATCTCAAAAACAAAAATTAAAAAATTAAAAATAAATAAATAAATAAACAAAGTAGGAGTTATTCAGATAATTAGTGAGTTTAAAAAGTGTTCCAGGTAGGAGGTATAGCATGTGCAAAGCAATGAGGCAGGAGGACTTGGCATGTCCAAACAACTCAACAAAGCTCAGTATAGCTGGAGCTTAGTGAGTAGGAGGGAGAGTCTTGAAGAGAAGAATACTACATGAACAGCTATTGAGGGTATTTAGGGGAATCAAAAGAGATGAATAAATGGATTGCCAAGTAGCAGTGTGGTCCCACTGAAAACTCAGGCTTGAGTTACCTTGAGCTTCCAATTCTCCTGCCTCAGCCTCCCGAGCAACTGGGACTACAGGTGCACACCACGACGTCCAACTAATTTTTGTATTTTTAGTAGAGACAGGGTTTCACTAATTCACTTAGCATGAATTAATGCTGATCCAAGTCAGCACAGTTCTGGAATCTTCTCCAACAATATTCTGTCACTCTGTCTTACAGTTTTGCCTCTGCTAGGACGAGCAGGAAACCCAGCTCAAACTTTTGTCATGCTCTCAACTGCATCTCTCTAATTCTCACTGCAATACAGACTTGACCTCCTCATGTAGCCTAATCTTAAACTCTATTCTGGAAACAACCTGTCTTCAACAGGGAGGTTACCTGAAAACTGTCAGTGATTCTTTGACTCAAAACTGAATTGGTTTATGCTATTCTCTCTCACCCCACCCCCTTCTACCTCCCTCCCAGTGGGAATAGGATGGCATTTTAATAATCATGGATTTGGCCGGGCGTGGTGGCTCATGCCTGTAATCCCAGCACTTTGGGAGGCCAAGGAGGGTGGATCACGAGGTCAGGAGTTTGAGACAAGCCTGGCCAAGATGGTGAAACACCGTCTCAACTAAAAATACAAAAACTAGCCGGGCTTGGTGGCGCATGCCTGTAGTCCCAGTTACTTGGGAGGCTGAGGCAGGAGAATCGCTTGAACCCGGGAGGCGGAGGTTGCAGTGAACCAAGATCATACCACTGCACTCCAGCCTGGGTGGCAGAGCGAGACTCCATCTCAAAAATAATAATAATAATCATGGATTTGCTGGGACTACTTCCTATCAGCTGCTTGGCTCCAAGCTTCCATTTTAGAGAGCTCGTGGCCCATCCCAGCTTCCCTTTAGAATAAAATTTATCATCTTATTTTATAAACCACTGGCTCTTTTTTTTTGGTTCAAGCATCCACCTTGACTTCTCATTCAGGAAAGCCCCTGTTACATGGATAGCATTTACATATGGCATCTTTAATCCTTCCAACCAAATGTCTGGAGGTGTTTCTCAGTGTTAACTTAATCTTCTCCACTTGCACCAAAAACTAATTTCCTATTCTTTAGACCTTGGTAGAAACCAGACCATCTGGTCACCACCCTCCATGTGGAGGCAATATTCAAGTTACAAAAAATAATTAAATCACTCTGTTCGACCTTCCTTTTTCCAGACTGATTTAAATCCCTGAAATCATTTTTTTCCCTTTAGGTCACATAATTAGGCCCTATGTACTTAAAGGGCTTTCAAGAGTAAATCTTATTATTTACCAGAGTAAAAGCTTTCCAGAAATAATAACAACCACAAGGACAACCATACCTTGCAACTTGATGGCATTTAACTTTTTTTCCCAGTGCTGTTTTTTTTTTTTTGGCAAGTACATCATCTTCTTTTGTTCACTTAATGACTGTGAATTAGGGAAGGTAGATGTTATTTTCTCTGGGAAAAACAATAAAACTCAGCCCAGAGTTACTCCAGTGGAGGAATAGGATCCAGTTGGACCCATGTAAGGCTTCGACCTCATCACTATAGCCTCCCTCAGAGCCTCAGCTGACGTGCTTCTCTGTGGACTGCCTCCACATTTAATCAAAGGTCACCCAAGGATAATAATAGCCAACCTTTCTTGAGCGTTTAATGTATGTCAGACACTGCACCCCCTGAGTGCTTTATATGCATCTTATTTTTCCACTGTTATGACGAAGGAGATGGCTCTATTATTAGACAAGTAAGATGAAGCTCAAGGAGGTTAAAGGACTTGCTCTGGATCATCACAGCTCAAACAGCAGAAGCTTCAGTCCCTGTGTGCTTAGATAGAAGGCTTTACTGCCCCAAGAATCAACCGAATGGACCTCTCCTCTGTGTTCATTGTGGAATCCTTGGTGAGGGCATTGTCTGTCACCTTCTGGAATGTTCTTATATAATACCTCCTTTCAGAAAATTCTTTCTATAGGTACAACATGCTTTCTTGGAGGAAAAAGTTTCCTTTTGTTAACATTGTGGTTTTTGTTTTGTGTTTTGTTTTGTTTCGTTTTGTTTGAGACAGAGTCTCACTCTGTCGCCAGGCTGGAGTGCAGTGGCGGGATCTACCTCCGCCTCTCGGGTTCAAGCGATTCTCCTGCCTCAGCCTCCCGAGTAGCTGGGATTACAGGTGCCTGCCACCATGCCCGGCTAATTTTTTGTATTTTTAGTAGAAACAGGGTTTCGCCCTGTTGAACAGGCTGGTCTTGAACTCCTGACCTCAAGTGATCCACCCGCCTCGGTCTCCCAAAGTGCTGGGATTACAGGCGTGAGCTACCGCGCCTGGACTGTTTTGTGTTTTTATTAGTACTTTCAGTGAATAAAAAAGTGTGTCATAGTGGAAAATAACAAGAGTTAGGAATTCGTTCTGGCTTAGAATGCGTGCTGGGAATCGAAAATTGATGGATTTAGTTGCTGCTCCGTCACCTGCATGCTTGTGTAACTTTACACAAGTTGCTTTATCTCTTTGAGCCTTGATTAATTTAATTTCTAAAGTGACAAAGTCATAGCAAATTTAAGGATTGCTATAAGTGCTGGAGATAATACATGTGAGAATACTATTGTAGTATTAGCGTGTCATTTCTCTGGGGTCAGGGGACTACCCAAGGTTGGAATACCCTTTTTTTTTCTCCTTTGTGTGTGTGTGTGTGTGTTTGTGTGTGTGTGTGTTGTGCTGCTGGAGTGCAGTGGCATGATCACAACTCACTGCATCCTCGACCTCTCAGGTTGAAGTGATCCTCCCACCTCTGCCTCCAGAGTACCTGGGACCACAGAGGCATGCCACCACACCCAGCTAATTTAAAAGAAAAAAAAAATTGTAGAGACAGGATTTCGCCATGTTGCCCAGGCTGGTCTTGAACTCCTGAGCTGAAGTGAATTGCTCACCTTGGCCTCCCAAAGTGTTGGTATTACAAGTGTGAGTCACTGCACCCAGCCAGAATATCCTTCTTATTCAGGATGAACTTCTCATTACTTTGGTCTTAGTGGGAAGTAGGGTCCCAATTTCTTTCTTTCTTTTTTTTTTTTTTGAGATGGAGTCTTGCTCTGTCACCAGGCTGGAGTTCAGTGGCTCAATCTCGACTCACTGCAACCTCTGCCTCCAGCGTTCAAGCAATTCTCCTGCCTCAGCCTCCCAAGTAGCTGGGACTACAGGCACATGACACTACGCCCAGCTAATTTTTGTATTTTTAGTAAAGATGGGGTTTCACCATGTTGGTCAGGCTGGTCTCGAACTCCTGACCTCATGATCTGCCCGCCTCGGCCTCCCAAAGTGCTGGGATTACAGGCGTGAGCCACCGCGCCCAGCCCAGGGTCCCAATTTCTGATGTGGAAACTGAAGTAGAGTACACATTACCAGCCAGGGGCTCCTGACTTTGATCAAAACAAACTGATTCTGGATGACTAAGCTGAAGAAAGCTAACTTACATCATTGGGAGGGATGAAGAAAGAAACTCAAGAGCCTAGGAACAATGCCTGAAACCATGCTGGGGAGCTGGCCTGCTGAGGAAACTGCTGTGCTGCCCCTGAGTACTAGAGTTTGCACCCGTTAGGAACTCAATGTCTTGCTACAGCTTCGATGCCACTTCTGCATGACAAACTCAACCTTGCATCTAGCAACCCCACAAAATGGGTGCTCCACACAGAGGGTTCCTTGTGTAGTTCCCTGCTGATGGGTGAAGCTGAGGTCACATGTCTGGGTCAAAGCTGCAAAGGTACCTGGAGGAGAGATTTTTCAAATTTCTACCTGGGGAAGATGGGACCCATTGGGGCAGGATGGACTACTTAGAGATTACGAGATGTTCAAAGAGTCCTGAGCAGCCAGAACACATGGATAATAGGTATGCAAATGTCTATCATGGGGCAGAGATTCCTCTCTCCACATGCTTGCAAGGAGAGCACGAGCATGTGACCTAGGCTGAACCAATCAAATGTCCCTTTTGAGGAAGCAAAACAAACATACAGGGCCATACAGAGTTTGTTCCTGGTGGACAGAGAAGAATCAAAAATCTGTGGCAGCAACAGTGACTCTCGAGAGATGACAGCACCTACAGTAGCACCCTAACCAGATTCTCTCTGAGAGACATGGCCTTGATTGTGGTTTTTGTGTCTTCGCTTTCTTTAATGCTGCATTTGTTTTGAGCTTTAATTTCAATTCCTTCCATATATTCTGTGAGCTATACAATAACCTTCCAATAAAATAATTTTCTGTCTGATGTTTGCAACCAAGAACACTCATTGGTACATAAATTGCCACTAGTGAGTAGGTTACAGACAATGGTAGACTATTAGGAGAAAGGGAATAATCTGTAATCATTTCTAGCCTAATTGGGGTTGTGAGAATCTGGCAGACTAAGGTATATGGTGGTCTGACAGTTAATTAAATCAATGCATCTGATCCCCTCAAAGGCATAGTGAGTGTTTGCTGTCATAGAACAATCTAAAGGATGTTATTGAAATAGTCTGAGATACTTTGTTTAAATAAGAAATCTAACAGAGTGAAAATGTTTATTTAATTTTCTTACATCCATGCATGTAGTATAAACAGAGAAGTACTAATAAAACCCTTCTGGTTCATCAAAGAAACTTCACAAGTACTTGTAGCCTTTATAAAAATGAGGATATCACTCTACATATTATATTCAGGCATCAAATAATTAAAATAACAGACAATTGCAGCTCTTTTTCTTTAGGTTAAAGATAACTTTTCCAGACCACTAAAACCATCTCATGTCTGAGAGTTTTACAAGACTCCTTTGTTGAGAAAATGTACTTACATGTATGGCATCCTCACACAAAATCATATCTGCTTTTCTGTAGCTGAAGGGAAAGAGTGAACATTTATCTCCTTATTTTTCTTGAGATTTCTTTCATCAGAGGTTAGAAGGTACAGCTTTAAGCTTAGTAATTAAATCACATTGTTAGCTGTGATTTAATTGTTAGCTGTTTACATTGTAAACAGGTTGAGAAGCTTTAAAACTTAAAATATGGAAAAGACAAAGCAGAAAGGGAATGGTATGAGTCGTGTTTGTGTCATGTTTTGTATCTACAAGAGCATGAGGAATTCATGGACTATGGGTGACAACATAAAGAGATGAAATGACATCCTCAAATCTCTAAAATGTTGGCTCAGAACTCAGAAACCAGGAACTTTGAATGACTGTAGTTAAATAATCTCCTATCTACTACAGCTGAAAACCAAAAGCAAAGTTTGATTCTCTTGATTGCCAATGCAATGTCTGTTGAATTCATGGCATCACCAAATGTCTTTTAACTAGGTTATTGTATAAACTAGGTTATTGTTGACAAAATAGCAGGCCCTCAAGAGTTGGAATAGGGATATATGAGAGGATTCAGAGCACCGGACACTCCCAGCCCTCAGTAATTCTCCCACTTACAATTAAGTGAAGCAGCTGTTCGTCTTCATGTTTGATGAGGCTCTTTTTCTCTTGCTTGAAGGTATTAAAACTCTCTTGCCTAAGGCCATTATCTTTGAAGAAGAAGCTTGTTCTATTTATGTGCTCCATGCCTATAAATAAACTCATATGCTAGCATGCTCTGAGCTGGGAGTTCAATTAAAAACCATAGTCTTAGTGAAAAAGGGTCAGTTGCAAGATAATTTTGATCTGGGCACACATTCTTTAGACTCAGTCCAGTGTACTAGCTCAAACAACTGCAAGTCATTCTAATTGATGGCTTGGTTGGTTGACTAAAATGTATACACACGCGCGCGCACACACACACACACACACACACACACACACACACACACACACACACACACACACACACACACACACACACACACACAAGACTGGGCCCCAAATGATTTTGAAGACACAAATAAATTACATCCATCCCTTGCTCAGATTCCAAGTATACTTACGCCTTTTACTCTGCTGCCATTCCACATCTATGATATCATGGGATTTTCCAGTAACAGAAGAGGAAACCTTTGAGTTAGGTGTGCAGTGAGTCTGCCCTGTGTACATAAGCTAAGATCTAGCACTGTGGTGGCCCTCATGGGTGGTCTTGCAGAAGAGTGAAGGAGCACCATCTCACCATAGGCAGTGTTTCAAACAGAACATTTCATAGCTCATTTTCAGTTGTAAAAGGATAGCTGCATGGGTATTATGTTAGTGGAGAGCAATCTCTTAAAGTCTTTTTTTTTTTTTTAAATATAGGAAGAAGGGTTATGGACCTCAGTGACCATTTATTTATCTGTTAGACTACCCAGCACCTGAATATCATTCTTTTTTCTTTCTGGCTCAGAATTCTTTAAGGATAATGTCTCAGAATGTACAGTATATAAATTCTTTTTAAATATATATTTTATTTTATTTTTCTTTAAGTTCTGGGATACAAGTGCTGAACGTGGGGATTTGTTACACAGGTATACATGTGCCTTGGTGGTTTGCTGCACCTATCAACCCGTCATCTAGGTTTTAAGCTCTGCGTGCATTAGGTATTTATCCTAATGCTCTCCCTTCCCTTTCTCCCCACCTGCAAACAGGCCCCAATGTATATGTTTATTGCAGCACTGTTTATAATAGCGAAGACATGGAATCAACCCAAATGCCCATCAAAGATAGACTGGATAAAGAAAATGTGGCACATATATACCATGGAGTATTATGCAGCCATAAAAAAGAATGAGTTCATGTCCTTTGTGGGGACATGGATGAAGCTGGAAAATATCATTCTTATTATGGTGAAATTCTCTTTTGGAATGACCTTGGTGAGATACAACTCCACCTTCAATAAGGAAGCTGAGGAAGGGCAGAAGTTCCCTTTCTCTGGCAGCTAAGACATGGTACACTCAATAGAGGCTGACCAACTGAAAGCCACAGAGTCCCAGGGAGGCGCATGCAGTGGTTCAGATGTGGTTGTGTCCTAAACAGACTAACTATAAGATACGTCCTTGCCTGTGGTCTCAGATTCCTGGGCCCTGTTATTTCCTGCCAGTTTTCAGTATGGAGTTTACCAGCCTTTCTTTCCCAAAATGTCCTTTTCTGCTCTGCTTAACCAGAAACGGTTTCTGTTGTTTGTAACCCTAAACCCTGCACATTAGAAGTCTCACTGTATGATGCTTGCCACGTAATAGATGACCAATAAATAATGACTATTGTTTTTCTTGTTAACCTTTATGATTTTATTAACTAATCTCCAAAGCCCTCTGTCTCATTCTATCAAGTACAATCATTGTTAGCTTGTATTAGAATGATCTTTCCATCTACTTTATCATTTTAGTTGTCTTTTTGTAGAAGCCTTCATGCTCTTCTTTGTCAGTTTGTGATACTAGCAAAATTGGAGGTTTCGGGACTATTCAGAAACAGCTAGTGATCTCACTGATATTTTGGCTACAGATTTTGGCCAGATGGTATAAGCCGATCTACCTTTAGCTATAACATTCAGAAATTCTACTTAAAAATTTAAAAATGATTTTGATTAAGACTTTGAAGAGTAATATATATTTTACATTATATATTTTATTTTCTATGTGAAGAGTATGTACTTAGTTAACTCATGAAAGCTAACTCAGAAGAGTTGTGATTGATCTAAAAGTACAAAATATTATTGGTAAAGGTGGGAGATAAATGACTATCACTTAAATTGTGGTAAACAAGAACCAGATTTGAAAACTTTAGTGGTCATCATGGAAAACACTGTTGAGCCAAGTGCCTAATACAATGATACTTCCCCCTAAAAAAGCTTCAAAAAGCTGCAGTCGGGCCTCATCAGACATGCGGCTGTCACACAGCACAGTTTCTGGCTGAGACAGAAATACATTCTCTCTTGGGGTTTTAAAGGGCAAAGCACAGATTTTTGATTGTGAGTCTTTATTTTTATATTTTATTTTTTTTTGGAGAGACGGAGTCTGTCTCTGTCGCCCAGGCTGGAGTGCAATGGCGATCTTTGCTCACTACAACCTCCGCCTCCTGGGTTCAAGCAATTCTCCTGCCTCAGCCTCCAGCCTCCCGAGTAGCTGGGATTACAGGCATGCACCACCGCGCCCAGCTAATTTTTGTATTTTTAGTAGAGACAGGGTTTCGCCATGTTGGCCAGGCTGGTTTTGAACTCCTGACCTCTGGTGATCCACCCACCTCTGCCTCCTAAAGTGCTGGGATTACAGGCGTGAGCCACCGTGCCTGGCCATGAGTCTTTATTTCTTAATCTCCCTTCTAGCCCTTCCTGCATCTCAGGAATGCCTTAACTATTTATCTGGGCTCCTTTTTCATTAACCTCTTCCTACTGTATTTCCCAAGGAATCAATTAGGAAAAAGAAAAGCAGGGCTTTTATTGTTGTGGTTGTTTCATTTGTTTGGGGTTTATTTTTATGAAGGTTTTAAACATTTTACTGTCCAGCCTCACTAAATTTGTAGTGTAACAGACGCTTCCAGCCAGTGGGTCACAGGAGGAGTTTGGAGCTTCCATTGTCCACAGAAAGTTTTTGATTAGTTGCCAGAAATGTATATCCAGCAGGAAATAGCCCCAGGCAGTGTTTCCAAAACTGTTCCTTTATCAATCTTAGCACAGAAAACCAGGCCTTTGTTAAATATTTTTTAATAAAACACTCTTAGTTGGCGGGGCACGGTGGCTCACGCCTGTAATCCCAGCACTTTGGGAGGCCGAGGCGGGTGGATCACAAGGTCGAGAAATCAAGACCATCCTGACCAACATGGTGAAACCTCGTCTCTACTAAAAATACAAAAATTAGCTGGGTGTGGTGGCGCATGCCTGCAGTCCCAGCTACTTGGGAAGCTGAGGCAGGAGAATCGCTTGAACCCAGGAGGCGGAGGTTGCAGTGAGCCGAGATCGTGCCACCGCACTCCAGCCTGGTGACAGAGCGAGGCTCCATCTCAAAAAAAAAAAAAAAAAACAAAAAAGCAAAAAAAAAAACACTCTTAGTCTACTCAATATACTTTTGCACTGGATAAAGGTCCCAGGAGGCCTGATTATTCTCTACTCTTTAAAGCAAAGCAACCAGTTTGCCTACTGCTCACGTGCTGGCCAGGCAGTAATTCTGCCATACACACTGTGTCCATTGCCCACTGCCAAGGCCATTTGCCCTCATCCTTGCTGGCAAAGTCTCAAGCTTCACTATCTACCAAAATCTGCCATGTAAATCTACATCTCCCCTGCCGGACACTGGTTTAGAAATGTGACTTAGTTCTGGCCAATGAGATGTGAGAAATATGCTGAAGCTTTAGGATATAGTTTTCACTACTGACAAAAAAAGACAGTGGAAGAGATAGGCTCTTTCCTTCCTTTGGACATTGCAGTGTTTGCATGCAATGCGTGGAATGGCAGCAGCCATCTCGTGAGCATAGTTTCACCAAGGACAAAGGTGATAAAGCTAGCACCGTGGTACAGTTGAAAATTAGAAGAGGCTGGGCGCAGTGGCTCAAGCCTGTAATCCCAGCACTTTGGGAGGCCGAAGTGGGCAGATCACAAGGTCAGGAGTTCGAGACCAGCCTGACCAACATGGTGAAACCCTGTCTCTACTAAAAATACAAAAATTAGCCAGGCGTGGTGGTGCACTCCTGTAATCCCAGCTACTCAGGAGGCTGAGGCAGGAGAATCGCTTCAACCCAGGAGGCGGAGGTTGCCATGATCAGAGATCGCACCACTGCACTCCAGCCTGGGCGACAGAGTGAGATTCTCTCTCAAAAAAACAAAACAACAACAACAAAAAACAAACAAACAAAAAAAGAAAATTAGAAGAAATATGGGTCCGTGATGATGTCACTGGACCTTGAATTAATCAACTCTGAAGCCACTCGCCTCCAGGATGCTCGTAATTTGAAATTTTAAAATTTCCTTAACTGTTTAGATTGAGTGGGTCCATGTTTTCTGTTACTTGTAGCTGAACGCATTCTCATACATGTATCTCAAGAGCCATTCACCTAGGTCCTCCAATCGCCCAATAATTGTAATGATCAATTTTATGGTTTTCAAACTCTACTATGTATAAAAGTGTTTATTTTTGATAGCTCTCTGTGGTCACCTGCCTAATGCTCAAGAATTACCAGCTGATAAAATGGAACACCCATCATCAAAGTCCTAACTGGAGAGATGCAGAGGAATTAAGTCCTAGAAATAGAAACAACAACAAACACTTATATATGTTTACTATGTTCCAGGTACTATTATTCTAGGTGCTTTGTATCATATGTTTTGAGAAGTTTTCCCTGTTAAGAGATAAACAGAGAAGTAGCTTGAGGGTCAGGGAAGGTTTTTAGCAATAGTACTCATAGGATTTTCCTGGCACCAGCCCAACACCCTCAAAATTTAAGAGTATGTCTGTCGGCCGGGCGTAGTGGCTCACTCTTGTAATCCCAGCACTTTGGGAGGCCGAGGCGGGCAGATCACCTGAGGTCAGGAGTTCGAGATCAGCTTCGCCAAAATGGCAAAACCCTGTCTCTACTAAAAGTATAAAAAAATTAGCCAGGTGTGGTGGCATGCACCTGTAGTCCCAGCTGCTTGGGAGGCTGAGGCAAGAGGATCACTTGAACCGGGAGGTGGAAGTTGCAGTGAGCCGAGATCATGCCATTGCGCTCCAGCCTGGGTGACAAGAGCCAGACTCAGTCTTAAAAAAAAAAAGGGTATGTCAGTCTTCAGCCCTTGGATCATCTACTCCAAGCAAAACTGTGTTCTAAAAGCCAGGCCCTTAATCCAAACTCATGTTATAGTTGCCAAAAGACACAACAGAGAATCAGTGGTGTCTGAGGGCTGAAGTGTAGGCATAGAAGAGAAAAATCTTCCTTGGTTAAGCCTTATTAAGATGACAATCATTCCGCACCAGTGGAAGATAATCCAAATCATTCTGAATTTAAAGTTCATTGAGAGAAATTGCCCATCAAGTGCTTAATTTTGGCACTATCCATTTATTATATCTGGGGAGGGGACTTGATCTGATGTACCTATTTACCACTTAGGCAGCAAATCAGGTCTCTGCTGTAAGAGTGGGCAGTTCACATATGTTTGCCTTCTTGAGAAGTTTAGAAACACTTGTTGGTCCTTGGTATCTCTAGTTCTCCTGCCAGTTACTCTTCCACCCAGTCCAGTAAAGTTTCTGGTGTTGTTACTTTCAGGAAAATGACTCTCGCTAAGGTTGCCACTGACCTCCACCTGTCTGGACTCAGTTCTTATTTTTGACTTCTTCAGTAGGAAGGGTGTTTGCGTTACTTAAGTATACTTGGTTCCCAGCCTAGCGTCTGACACATACTAGGTACTCAATAAATATTTAAGAATGAATGAATGAGTGCAGGCTCTAGGTCACACGATGTGTTGGGGGCAGAATCCGGTCTGTAATTCAGAGTCCAGAATTCTTGCTATTAAAACATAGTTTGACAGAGCTTTACACAGTAAGGCTGAGGTGTATAATTTTTACATTTTTGAAATAATGGAACCAAAAGAATGGTTTTGCTTCCTTGCTTTGATCAACAACGAAATCCGGCAGTACATTAAGTCTAGGAGTCACCTCCCCTTTTCAAATGTTTTCCTCAACAAATTTCACTGCCTAGCAAGCAGGTGCATGATGGAACATTTTCAGAAAATTCATCACACAGACTTCAGTTTTGTTTTAGTTTCCATGCCCTCCCTCAACTCTCCCAGTAATGCTCTGAAAGAACAATTAAGCCCTGCATTTTTGACGAGGGGGGCAGGAAAAAAATCTGCTTTTAAAAGCTCTGTTATCTATCATGTAAACTGCCAGCGAATTATTACAGTGTACCAAATAGCCAAAAGTGGTGAGTATTCTCTGTAGAGATCGTGTCAACATTCAAGAGCTGGGCCAAGAGAAACCAGCTGGGAAATCCTGCTGCTTAAACCAAAGACAAGCTATGAAGTCCACATAACTTCCGAATTTACCACTTATGCAGCAAATCGGGATTTTAGTTTTGGGGTTTTTTTTTTTGGCACAAAACCTTATGAATTCCAGATAGAAGTAAAGGCAGTTGATTTCATAGCTTCTTTTGAAAGGAATGGCCTCATGTCATTGCCAATCTTTATGGGAAAGACAAGTGTTAGCTTATTCTAGAGAATAACTGTGCTTGGCTAATAATCCTCTCTCTCTCTCTCTCTCTCTCTTTAAATGGAGACCCTATGGAAGTGGTATTTACTCATTGCATCTAGAGGCAGAGTAGCTGGAGAGGGTTTCTGAATGTCAGTCAAAGTCATTGCTTGGAACGAAGGTCTGAATATTAGGCCCTCAAGATGGACCAAGGCTGTTAGCTAGAAAATGGATAACGGGATTGGAAGTCTGGGGAATTGGGACCAGGTGGGAATGCAATTTGCTGAGTGGTCCTGGGAAAGAGGGTCAGACCAGGTGACACTGGGTATTTGAAGTCCAGGTTTATGAATCAGAGAGACAGGCTCTTGCAGGGCTGAACACCAATGGCCTTTTGCACCTTGAAATGTTCTTCTTCACATCTTAGGACATTGATAAGGTGCTTTCATGCAGCCAACACAACCTTGTCTGCTAACCTTTGTAGGTTTCGCTTCACTACAAAACTAACAGCAGAAGACAATTTTGTGCCTGCTTCGTTATCACCAGTTATGTGTCTTGGTTGCCTTTAGAATAAAACAAAAATTTGTCTGATATGTGCAACACTTTGCTTTGGGGGGCTATTTTCTCTCTGAAGGACAAATATACCTTCAAACACATTTCTGCCAATTCTTCCAATCTCCTGTATTCTATAAACACTATGCTAGCTAATTGTTAGCCAAACATGGATATTGCAAAGGTTGAAATTTAGGGTAACAAAGTAGGACATTTCAAAATCAGGCATCTACTGAATTAATAACCTATTTTTAGTGATGATTTTTTTATGGTGACCTCTCTAAGCTCATATTATATTTTTTATTTTAAAGCAGAGGCTTTGGGGAAAGTGGAACATTCACATTTAGTACAGCCCATGGCCTTGAACTCCCAATAAACAGGGAGAACACAGGAATCTCCATGACGATAAACCAAGAATTTAGGAGGAACTTAAGATTGCTATGTGGGGGCTGGGTGCGGTGGCTCACACCTTTAATCCCAGCATTTTGGGATGCCAAGGCAGGCAGATCATGAGGTCAGGAGTTCGAGACCATCCTGACCAACATGGTGAAACCCCGTCTCAACTAAAAATTCAAAAATTAGCCAGGCGTGGTGGCGCGCGCCTATAATCCCAGCTACTCAGGAGGCTGAGGCAGGGGAATTGCTGAAACCCAGGAGGTGGAGGTTGCAGTGAGCAGTGAGCCGAGATCGTGCCACTGCACTCCAGCCTGGGTGACAGAACGAGACTTTGTCTCAAAAAAAAAAAAAAGATTGCTATGTGGGGCCATTGCTAGATGTGTCTTGTTACTTAGTAAGACCAGGGAAGGTGAGAGAGAGAGATGGGAGGGCCAAAATCATCCCATTTGTGGGGAATGGAACCTCTCACAGTAGCAAAGGAAGGATACATTCCAATATCCAAGTGTTCCAGTCTCCAGTGACCACCCCAGTGTTCAGGTTTCCCAACAAATGGGTGAAGAACATCTTCTGGAATTTCATACACAGAGACGTCTACATATACAAGTAGGTTACTGCTTCCACAAAGGTCCATCGGCAGGTAGTCAGCTCCAGGCACAAGCTGGTGCTCAAGAGTAGAGCTTTGATTCCTCAAGGTCAGGGATTGTGTTAGATTAATCCTGCAATCCCCAGGGAATGTTTGCTTTGTTTTGTTTTGTTTTATTTATTTATTTTTTTGAGACAGAGTCTCGCTCTGTCACCCAGGTTGGAGTGCAGTGGCGCAATCTTGGCTCACTGCAAGCTCCGCCTCCTGGGTTCATGCTATTCTCCTGCCTCAGCCTCCGGAGTAGCTGGGACTACAGGCACCTACCACCATGCCCAGCTAATTTTTTGTATTTTTTTGTATTTTTAGTAGAGACAGGGTTTCACTGTGTTAGCCAGGATGGTCTTGATCTCCTGACCTCGTGATCCACCTGCCTCGGCCTCCCAAAGTGTTGGGATTACAGGTGTGAGCCACTGCGCCCGGCTCCCCAAGGAATGTTTATAAGTGGCCCAATGAATGAATGGCAGGAAATGATACAGAGCAGGCCATGCCCCCATCATGGCTCTGGAAGGAGACACCAGGCCGATTATTGTAACAGAAGCCAGTTACAAGGGACAAACGGTGGCCTTAGGGGACAAAGAGTGTCATTAGCTTCTGTATATTGGGTCACTCAGAGGGCACTAAAGCTCCTGAATAGGGCTGGAGCCCAACTTTCCAACTGGGGCAACCCATCAGATTCAGATAAGCAGAGAAAGTGCTTGATGCCAAGTCCCAGACTAGCGCTCCAGAGTGCTCCTGAGAACTGGGCTATAAGTGAGTATCAAGAGGCTGCAACTACAGGGAAAAGGACAGGGTCCCTAAGACTAGAGGAACCTCACCTGGGAGGATGAGGAAGTATTGGGTTGGTGCTGGGATTTATCTGCCTCATATCTTTTTTTTTTTTTTTTTTGCAGTTGCAAGATTTAATAGAGTGAAATAGAGTGAAAACAGAGCTCCCATGCAAGGAGGGGACCTAAAGGGGGTTGCCGTTGCCGGCTTGAATGCCTGGGTTTATATCCCGATCCTTGTCCCTCCCGCTGTGCTCTTAGGCAATAGAAGATTGGCTATTTCTTTACCTCCTGTTTTTGCCTAATTAGCATTTTAGTGAGCTCTCTGATTGGTTAGGTGTGAGCTAAGTTGCAAGCCCTGTGTTTAAAGGCGGGTGCGGTCACCTTCCCAGCTAGGCTTAGGAAATCCAGCTAGTCCTGTCTTTCAGTCCCCTCTCTCAACAGGAAAACCCAAGTGCTGTTGGGGAGGTTGGCTGACGGCCACTCTTAACTGCTTCCTGCTGAATTGGAGCGTAGTAGGGGTTGTGCAGTTAAGGCACCTCTCCCGAGGAAATCTTTTTTTTTTTAAATCCCCTCTGTTTCTCCTTCTTCAGTCAAAACTTCCAATGGCTAGGGCTGCTCTTAGCTAGATTTTAAATCTGTTTAAATCTGTCCAAAGACCCACAGGCTTAAGTCCTCCGGGGGCTATATACCAGGCTGATATTCAGAAATACAACAAAACAGGCATACTGATGGTTAAAATACTGAAACATTCTGTGCTGGTGAGTAAACAGCTGTGATGCTGAGACCCCTGAGTGCTCCCGCTCCCATCCTGACCACCCAGCTTCTCCCCTGGAAAACTGGACCTTTCCATGATCCAGCAACTAAAGGGGTAATTGCTGGCACAGGAGGCGCTGAACCTATTCTGGGGGGTAGAAGAGGCTCTGCCATGCAGATCATTAAAGGTTTTGAGTATCAATCACACTTGGATTCATCCCCAAGGTGAAATGAACCACAGGATCACCAGTGGATGGGGAGTGTCTGAGAGACATCTTTAAGTAAGTAGTCTTATGGGGTGATATGGTTTGGATTTGTATTCCTGCCCAAGTCTCATGTCGAATTATAATCCCCAGTGTTGGAAGAGGGGAATGGTGGGAGGTGATTGGACATGGGGGTGGACTTCCCCCTTGCTATTCTCGTGATAGTGAATTCTCATGAGATCTGGTGGTTTAGAAGTCTGTAGCACCTCCCCTTTCTCTCTCTCCTGCTCCCACCATGTAAGATGTACCTTCTTCCCCTTTGCATTCCACCAAGATTGAAAGTTTCTTCTCTTTTTTTTTTTTTGGAGACAGAGTCTTGTTCTGTCACCAGGCTGGAGTGCAGTGGCACGGTCTTGGCTCACTGCAACCTCCGAATCCTGGGTTTGAGCGATTCTCCTGCCTCAGACTCCAGAGTAGCTGGGACTACAGGCGTGTGCCACCATGCCCAGCTAATTTTTGTATTTTTAGTAGAGATGGGGTTTCACCATGTTGGGGTCAGGATGGTCTCAAACTCTTGACCTTGTGAGCCACTCACCTGGGCCTCCCAAAGTGCTGGGATTACAGGTGTGAGCCACTTCACCCAGCGGAAAGTTGATTGAGTCCTCCCCAGCCATGCTACCTGTACAGCCTGCAGAACCATGAGCCAACTAAACCTCTTTTTAAAATACATTACCCAGTTTCAGGTATTTCTTTATTGTGGTTCAGGAAAAGACTAATATATAGGGGTGTTTGGTAAATAGAGGCCAGCTAATCTTTACTCTCATTAACACTGAATCCAGGTGTATTAGTCAGAGTTCTCCAGGGGGACAGAATTAATAGGATAGATGTATATGTAAAGTGGAGTTTATTATTAAGGAGTATTGACTCACATGATCACAACTTGAGGTCCCACAATAAGCTGTCTGCAAGCTGAGGAGCAAGGAAGCCAGTCCGAGTCCCAAAGCTGAAGAACTTGGAGTCCGATGTTGGAGGGCAGGAAGCATCCAGCACAGAAGAAAGATGAAATCTGGAACACTAAACCAGTCTAGTCTTTCCACTTTCTTCTGCCTGCTTTTATTCTAGCCGTGTTGGCAGCTGATTAGATTATGCCCACCCAGATTGAAGGTGGGTCTGCCTTTTCCAGCCCACTGACTGAAATGTTAATCTCCTTTGGCAACCCCCTTACAGACACACCCAGGATCAATACTTTGCATTCTTCAATCCAATCAAGTTGACATTCAGTATTAACTATCACACCAGGCCAGTCCAACAAAGAGCAAATCCATGGACTCAGGCTTGTCCAAACAGCTTCATGTACTGACCACTGCTTGTCTTTCTTTTCTTAGAGCTGCTTGACACCCAGGAACTCAAAGAAGTATGGATTTATGTCTTGGGCCAGAGTGTATTGGAGCAGGGACTAAATTTTGGAAGGCTGAGAGTTTCTTTCTTTTCTTTCCTTTTTATTTTATTTTATTTTTTGAGACTGAGTCTCGCTATGTTGCCTAGACTGGAGTGCAGTGGCATGATTTCAGCTCACTGCATCCTCGACCTCCTGGGCTCAAGCGATCCTCCTGCCTCAGTCTCTCAAGTAGCTGGGACTATGGGTGTGCATCACACTCTGCCAATTTTAAAACTTTTTGTGGAGAGAAAGTCTCACTCTGTTGCCCAGGCCAGAATGCGGTGGCGTGATTACAGCTCACTGCAGCCTCGAACTTTTGGGCTTAAGCGATCCTCCTGCCTCAGCCTCCCAAGTATCTGGGACTATGCACCACACCCTGCCAAGTTTTAAATTTTCTTATAGAGACAGGGTCTCACTATGTTGCCCAGGCTGGTCTCTAAATGGTTTCTTGTATGAAGTCACAAACAAAACCCACGGTGAGAGCTATATTTTTGTTTGTTGTTTGTTTACCCTTTCTCTGGTTCTAGCTCACCTTTCACAGAGTATCCTTCTCACCCGCCCTTGCAGTTGCATAACCCTATCGAGGTCAATCAGATTTTCTCTCAAAGGAAATGGAAGATGCTAAAATTGGCCTGATTGGGACCCCTAGGAAGTACTGTGTTCCTGTGTCTGACATGCTCGGAGTGGCCCTGGTTCCCGTCTGACTGTTCAGCTCTATGATTTGCTGAGTGATTTCATTGTCCTTCTAGTAAGGCTTCTTTCTTTATTTCTGTTGCGCACATCCTAAGAATTCTGAATGGTACACCTGGATAATAAGAAAACAAATTCTCAGGGAAAAAAATGTAAGTGAACTATCATTAAAGACCACGTATACAATTATTTTACTTTACTCCTGCGTGGACAAACTTGGAAACCAGTCAATAGTTTCATCTGTTGGATTTGAACTTCCGAACTTCAGAAATAAGTATTCCTGGAAATAAGTATTGGAAATAAGTATGGAAATAAGTGTTTCTGCATCTAAAATACTGTCAGCTGAACATTTTCTAAATACAGTTACACTTAAAATTGGCTTTTGGCTCCTATGCTGTGTGGCTATTGTCTCTGTCACTCGGCAGAACCGTAGGAAAAGAACAAAAAGGGGGTATTATTGAAAGGCTGATTGTTGATAGACTTGAGCCACAATGAGCCAACCCATGTCTGACATTCTTTCAGGGAAGTCTAGTTATTTAGTAATTCATTTCCTGCAGGAACAATTTACTTCACGCTTTTCTCTCATCCTCAGAAGACTTTGGAGGTGACAAGCACCTTCCGAGCTAACTCTAGGGACTCGGATCAGGAAAAAATATCTTGGAAACAGCAGTGGGAGAGATTAGCAAGGGTGAATAACTCAAGTTTACAAAACAGTAAATGGAGAAACCAGCGATTTCGGATGCTGATCATTTATTTTGACAGGTGTAGTTTATCTCTGCTCATTTATAATAATTATACATTGTGGAGACTCATTATCCTGCCCTCCTCCTGTCTCAGTGCTGAGAGCAGTTAAAAGTAAATTTGGCAAGTCTGTAGGGGGAGTGAGATAATGGATGTTAATGACCAAACGGGAAATCTATACTTGAGCCACTTGCTGTGAGGGTGGCATACTGATCACTGAAGGTGTCCCGTCAGGCTTTCAAATAACATTTTTAAACTCTTGGGATTTTTTTCTTCCTTCAGTGTTTCGTTGGAATTGAACATATTCATAGAGGCACTCTCCCATTTCTTGTTACCCTCCCTTCTCTTAAGAACACTAATCTTGACTGGGCTGGGTGGCTCCTGCCTGTAATCCCAGCACATTGGGAAGCCGAGGCAGGTGGATCATGAAGTCAGGAGTTCGAAACCAGCCTGACTAATGTGATGAAACGCCGTCTCTACCAAAAATACAAAAATTAGCTGCGTGCGGTGGCACGTGCCTGTAATCCCAGCTACTTAGGAGGCTGAGGCAGGAGAATCACTTGAACCTTGGAGGCAGAGGTTGCAGTGAGCCGAGATCACACCATTGCCCTCCAGCCTGGGTGACAGAGTGAGACTCTGTCTCAAAAAAAAAAAAAAAAAAAAAAAAAAAAGAACACTGATTTTTCAGATTCAAAGTTCAGAGAAATACTGGTTAGATGTTGTGAAAGATCCTGGTATGGTTGCTATTTTGACCAAATAATTTGGGCAGACAGCAAAATTGATTGGTTAATCACATGGATGTTGGAGCCAGAGAGGTTATAAGCTTTGCTACTTACTAAATGTGTTTCCTACAACTCGGTTTTGCTATCAGTTTCATGGGGATAATAATGGTACGTCCCTCAAAGGTGTGTTCTTCCAACTTGAGTAGAAATACTTAGAACCATGTGCTGGCATGTATTAAGTACTATGTAAGCATTTATTATTGTTGTTATTAGTAAAAGGGAGGTAACTATACCTTATGAGTGATGCAATGAGTATTAAATAATATAATTCATATAGTGCTTTCAAAAAAGATTAGTTAGGCTTAGTAGCTATTCTGATTTTGTGGTTTTAAAGTTCTGAGCTCAGAATTGCCTGAGAAGTGAAACTTCACATTATTACATGCAGCATTTTATACAATTTAGTTAAAAAAAGAAAATATATATATATGTATATTTTTTTTTTCTTTGAGACGGAGTCTCACTGTCACCCACGCTGTAGTTTAGTGGTGCAATCTCGGCTCACTGCAGCCTCCACCTCCTAGGTTCAAGCAATTCTCCTTCCTTAGCCTCCTGAATAGCTGGGATTACAGGCACCTGCCATCACGCCTGGCTAATTTTTTTTTTTAATGTATTTTCAGTAGCGATGGGGTTTCACCATGTTGGCCAGGCTGGTTTGGAACTCCTGACCTCAGGTGATCCGCCTACCTCGTCCTCGAAAGTGCTGGGATTACAGGTCTGAGCCACCGCACCAGGCCCCCCAAAAATATTCTGAGTGTTCACTCTTGGCCAAGTCCTGGACACACAAAGATAAATAAGGTTATGATCCTAACCTTCTGAGTAGGAAGGAAAACACAAAAGCAAACATATGGGTAGGGCTAGAAGAGACCTTGAGAGACCCTCTACCCCAGGCAGAATTGACGTTAAAACATCATACATTGTGTTTTGGAAGACTTGCTGAAAAGGCTGTTCTCAATGACTCCTTAGAAAGAAACCCCTGGGTCTCTTTCTCCACTTTTAACCTGAATGCCTCCTCCCATAAATGAGATCCACGTCCTCCCACGTTATACAGATGAAAAGTACTCTGTTGCTTCTTCAACATATGCTCTGATTCTGCTTTCAAATTGATTGACTCAGGACTGCCATTTGCCCATCTAATGTCTTTGTTCAAATTAGTAAAGGATGTTTCTTGAAATTAGTAAAGTGTGCCCTGGTGAAGAATAACTTGCACAATTGTAGGGGAAAGTGCCATGATTCTTGACTTTCTAACTTTTTGACATCTCAACTCTGGGTAACTCTGCAAACTGAGATATACTTTGAAATCTCAGTGCTTAAGAAACTCTGCATTAGGGAAGCCTTTTAAAAAGGCAAATTTTGCCATATTTTTAAAGAGGGAAAGCAAGAAGTGAGTTATATAGAGAAAGGTTTTGGATGCCAGGTGTGGTGGCTCGTGCCTGTAATCCCAGCACTTTGGGAGACTGAAGTGGGCAGATCACCTGAGGTCAGAAGTTCAAGACCAGCCTGGCTAACATGGTGAAACCCCATCTCTACTAAAAATACAAAAATTAGCCAGGTGTGGTGGCGCATGCCTGTAATTCCAGTTATTCATGAGGCTGAGGCAAGAGAATTGCTTGAACCCGGGAGGCGGAGGTTGCGGTAAGCCAAGATCGCACCATTGCACTCCAGCCTGGGTGACAGAATGAGACTCCATCTCCAAAAAAAAGAAAAAAAAAGGTTTTGGTTATACAGAGAAAGTGATGTAGAGAGGCTTCATATTAAAACTGTTGTCTGTCGCTTCTATGACTTCTGGCCTTATCTACCTATTAGAGGCTGGGATGACTTCACACTGATTCTCAAATTGCAGTGACTCGGAAGCTCTCCATCCCATATCTCCTCTCCTGCTTCAGCTCTCCTCATTCGCCTCTACTGCTTTGGCATCTGCTTAAAGGATCCCTACATGTAGCTGTCATTGCTGTGATGTCATGAGGATGCCTAGATCCATGCCAGTGTGGAGTGACTCAATTCTTTCCAAATTGCCAGTTCTTGGGTGCGGGGTTCTATGCAGAGGTGGGGAGAGACACCCCATGATGTAACCTACCACACTCTTTAAAGAGACCCCCAGAAGTCTTTGAACTCCTGGTAAGACCATCTGCCTCCCCACAACAAACTACTCACTAGGGCAATCCCTAAAGGGAGTCCATAGTGAAAATTGCAAACTCATCTTCCCCTACAAGACCACTAGCACTGATCCCGTGATGTCTTCCATCCCTGTTACCTCAGTCACCATCACACTCCCAGACCTCTCTGGCCATCCCTGGCCCCTGGGCACATCTCTAGACCACCCCACACATTCACTAATCTGACCCAATTTCATACCCATTTACCTTGTCTTCTGACACACACTCACAAATTCTAAAGCTGTACTCCCTTCTCTCTGCATCCCCTTCCCCTCATTACCCTAACGCCTCTGAGAGCACTGCCTCCTTGGCAGCCCTTTCAAGAGCTGGTTGAATGGTGAAACCCCATCTCTACTAAAAATACAAAAATTGTCTGGGCATGGTGGTGCATGCCTACGGTCCCAGCTACTCAGGAGGCTGAGGCGGGAGAATCACTTGAACCTGGGAGTGGAGGTTGCAGTGAGCCGAGATCACGCCACTGCACTTCAGCCTGGGTGACAGAGAGAGACTCTGTCTCAAAAAAAAAAAAAAAAAAAAAAAAGAGCTCGTTGATATTCTGTATCTGAACAAGGGTCACCAGGAGGCTAGGAGGTGAGATATGTGTCCTCAGTGATTGTCATCGTCTCTTCTACCTACTGTCCCTCCATTCTGAAGCTACAGCTGTGAACGAAAGCACAGAAAGTCCTTGCCTTCATGGTAGGGCATGGTGACAAATAACAGATGCCCATGTAACACGTTGGCTGGCGATAAATAGCACAGACAATAAAGCAGGGTGAGCAGGGGATGGACAGCAGTGAGAACTGTAAGAGAAAGCTGGTTGATAGGGAGTAAGCTGTGCAGATATCAGAGGGGAAGGATGTGTAAATACAAGACTTTAAGAGCAACATTTAGGTAAGTGATTTGCCCAACACCCAGGCCTCGGTCCTTCATTTCATACCCTTCTCACCTCGTAGGATTTCATTCCACCCCCAAATGTCAAGGATCTTTTCACATGGTTAAATCATAGACCTTGTCATTAGCCATAGCTCGGCTATCTTCAAATTCTTCATTTAAACATCTCATTTGCTTTGATAACCACTTCCTGTTTTTCCAGCTCATTTACTTGACTACCATTCTATCCCCACAAACACACTCCTCCAACCTCACCGGGGCCTCCATTGACCCTAACAGTGTTTTACTATCTGTCACTCCCTCCTTTACTCGGTGTAGATAACATTGTCCATCCCTGCAATCAATCCCTGGTGTATACCCTGTGATATTGTTTGGATATTTGTCCCATCCAAACCTCCTGTTGAAATATAGTCCCCAGTGTTGGAGGTGGGACCTGGTGGGAAGTTTTTGGGTCATGGGGGCGGATCCCTCATGGCTTGGTGCTGTCCTCAGATAGTGAGTGAGCTCTCTCAAGATTTGGTTGTTTAAAAGTGGGTGACACCTCCCCACCCATCCATCTTGCTTCTGCTCTTGCCATGTGACTTGCCTGCTCCTGTTCCACCTTCCACCATGGGTGAAAGCTCCCTGGGGCCTTCCCAGAAGCCCAGTGGACGCCAGCACCATGCTTGTACAGCCTGCAGAACTGTGAGTCAATTAAACCTCTTTTCTTTATAAATTCCCCAGCCTAGGGTATTTCTTTAGAGCAATGCAATAACGGCAGCATACTATACCCTGCTTTCTTTCTCCCTCCCTTCACCTCCATCAAACGAGCATGCTAGACCCTGTACACTCTGCTGTCCTCCTTCTCTGCTTCTATGCCTAAGTGGTAGAACACGGAGGTAGAAAAATGCATATAGGGACTGAGCTGGTGGATCACAATTCAAATTATGGTAATGACTCCTAGGGGGACTTTAGCATTGTCTGGCAGTCCTAGATTTTCCTAATCCACTCATTCTCTAACCCTTAAGACTGCTATTTAATAACTTCTCTCTTCTCAACTTCCATCCCTGCTCTAGCCTCTTCAGTCCAGCTGATGACCTCATGTCTTATTGTGCTGTGATGATGGAATCAAGCAGAAGAGAACTGCCTCATCTTGACACTTTCTAATCTACTCACCAATCTTCATCGCTTCCCCCATACCCTGCTTCCCCTGCTGTGACAGTGGGCAAATTGGTCCAGCTCCTGAATCAGGCCAGTCCCGGCTGTTGAACGTTGGACCTTATCCTACCCCCACGATTTGCAGACTTTGCTGCTCCTTCAATTATCCCATCTATTTCTTGCATCATCAACTTCTCCCTTTCTACTGACTCATTCCCACCATATATATACATGTAAGAAATATCTATGATATTTACACAAAATTAAACCGTGCTTAGGTTTTGTTTCTCATTCCTGGCCTGAGCAATTTCTTTGCTCTCCCTTAAAATGAAACTTGTAAAAAATTTGTCTATACTTGCTGACTGCAATCCACTCAACCAAGCCACTCCAAATCTCTCTCTTCTGTAATTTACTCTATGTAGCACTCCTACAACACTGTCTGCACTGAAATTGCTCTTTTCCAGGTTCCTGTGTCTTCCAGCCAGATTCCATGGCTGCTTTTGTGATCTTTATCTCACTTGGCCTCTCAGGAACATTGGCCACTCTCTTCTTCTTGCCACTTTTTCTTCACTTGGCTTTTGCGCCACCCTAACTCTTTTAATTTTCCTCTTCTTCCACTGGCTGCTCCATCTCAACCTCCTTAGCTGGTCTTCCTCTTCTTCCTGACTCTTTGTGCATTGGTATTTCCTAGTGCACAGTTTTATTTACTTTCATTTCCTCTGTGAACTCACTTAGCCCCATGGGATTACATTTATGACTCTCCAATTTTTTTATACACTCATTTCCTCTCTGAGCTCCAGAACTGTATACTTAGCCATCTATTTTGGATTGCTATCTTTTTTTTTGAGGAGGGGGACGGAGTCTCATACTGTTGCCTGGGCTGAAGTGCAATGGCATGATCTTGGCTCACTGCAACCTCCGCCTCCCGAGTTCAAGTGATTCTCCTGCCTCAGCCTCCCAAGTGGCTGGGATTACAGGCGTGTGCCACCACGCCTGGCTAATTTTTTGTATTTTTTGGTAAAGTTGAGCTTTCACTATGTTGGCCAGGCTGATCTCGAACTCCTGACCTCGTGATCTGCCCGACTTGGCCTCCCAGCGTGCTGGGATTACAGGCATGAGCCACCGCACCCGGCCTATTTTGGATTCACCCAAATAGATGAGTGTCTAAATTTCAGAAGCACATATCTTGGTTCTTTATTCCAATCCTCTTCTCCCTCCTCAGTAAATGGCACCATCATATATCCAGTTGTTCAGGCTCCAAACTCAAGGAGTTCTTGCATTCTTACTTTTCCTTAACCCAGGTCCAATGCAAGAGCAAAGCCTATTGACTCAGCTTTCAAAATTGATCCCATATAGATCACCTTTGACGACTTCATCTGTTACTTTTCTAATTATAGCACACACCATGCTATAATCCCTGTGGCATAATAAAATAATCTCTTGGTTAGTTTTCTCATCCGCTTTTGCCACCCACATTCAATTCTCCACATAATAGGTGGAATGTTCTTTTAAAACCATTAATCAGTTCATGGAGCTCTGTTGCTTAAAACCTATTCATGACTTCCCATGACACTCAAGATAAAATCCCCAACTCCGTCTCATGGCCACCAAGGCCTTGTATAATCAGCCCCTGGTTATCTCTTCAAAGCCATTTTCTATCATTTGGTGTCTGGAATGCTCTTTCCTTCAGGCTTTTGCATAGCTTGCTCTCTCACTTTATTTCGGTCTCTGCTCAAATGTCTTCTCTTCAGAGAGACCTTCCTTGCCCACGCTGTTTGAAACAGTGCATCTCATTACTCTTACTCCCTTTAACTTGTTTGTTTTCCTTGTTGCATTTATTCTATGACTTTTTAAAATGTATCTGTGTTTAAAGATTCTGTGTAATTCATATATTAACAGACTAAATTTTAAAAGCCATATGCTATAATTTGAATAATGATGTCCCCTCCAAAATTCATGTTGAGACTTAATTTCCAATGCAGCAGTATTAAGCGGTGTGGCCTTTGAGAGGCTCTACCCTCATGAATGGGATTAGCACCCTTATAAAAGGGCTCAAGGTTGAAGAGAGAGAGTTCTCTTGCCCTTCTGTCCTTTCCATCATGGGAGGACACAGTTCCTCCTCTCCAGAGGATGTAGCAATATGGCACCATCTTAGCAGCAGAGAGCAGCGCTCACCAGACACCAATCCTGCTGGTGTCTTTCTTTTTAATTTTTAATTTTTGTGGGTACATAATAGGTATATATATTTATGCAATACATGAGATGTTTTAATACAGGTATGCAATGTGTGATAATCATATCATGGAAGATTGGGTATCCATTGCTTCAAGCATTTATCTTTTGTATTACAAACAATCTATTTATACTCTTTTATTTATTTTAAAATGTACAATTAAATTATTACTGATTATAGTCACCCTGTTGTGCTATCAAATACTAGGCCTTATTTTTTCACTCTATATTTTTGTATCCATTATCCATACCTACCTCCCCCTCACCCACCCCACTACCCTTCCCAGCCTCTGGGAACCATCCTTCTAATCTCTATCTCCACAAGTTCAATTGTTTTGATTTTTAGATCCCACAAATAAGTGATAACATGTGATGTTTGTTTTTCTGTGCCTGGCTTATTTCAATTAACCTAATGACCTCCAGTTCCATCCATGTTGTTGCAGATTACTGAATCTCATTCTTTTTTATGGCTGAGTAGTACTCCATTGTTTATAAGTATCACATGTTCTGCTGGTGCCTTGATCTTGGACTTCCCAGCCTTCAAAACCATAAAAAATACATTTCAATTATTTATAAATTACTCAGTGTGTAGTATATTGTTACAGCAGCACCAATGGACTAAGATACCATATGATTATTTCAACAGATGCAAAAACACATTTAACATAAGTCAATGCCTAGTCATGATAAAAATCCCTCTACAAACTAGGAACAGAAGAGAACTTCCTCAATCTGTCAGAGGACATTATAATAAAGAACTTATATATCTAACATCAAAATTAATAGTAAAATATTGAATCATTCCCCCTAAGATTAAGACAAGGATGTCCACTGTTACCATTCTATTTATATTGTACTGGATGTCTTAACCTTTATAATAAGGCAAGATAAGGAAATAAAAGGCATAAAGACAAGAAAGAAAGAAGTAAAATTGTCTCTATTTGTAGATGTCATGGCAATTTACATAGAAAAGTCCAAGGAATCCACAACTACTAAAACTAATAAATAAATTTGATAAGGTTGTATAGAATGTTAATATAAAAAGGAACTATTTTTATATATTAGCAGCAAACAACTGGAAAATGAAATTTTAAAATTCCAAGTATAATTGCTTTAAAAACACAAAATACTTAAAACTAAATTTAATAAAAGTCAAGATATAATCACTAAAATTGTGAAACATTATTGCAGTACATAAAATAACAAAATAAATAGAAACATATACCATGTTCAAGGATTGGCACTCTCAAACTTATATGTTTTTGTTTATACGTTTATTATCTGCATCTCCCCATAGGACACAAGCTCTTTGAGGGCAGGAATGTTTTTCTGTTTCATTTCTTGATGTATCTTCAGTGTCTATTAATAGTGTCTGGCACATAGTGGTTGCTCATTAAATAGTTCTTGAATGAATAACCATCCTAGGTCCCAAAGTAGCTTTGATTTTGCTCACATCTCAAGGAAAAAATAAAAATAAAAAAAATAAACAAACAAAAAAACCTGTCTGTCTTGTTCCTATCTAAAACCAGTTCTTGTAGCCAGCCAGATGGAGGACATTCTCTTCATAGTCTTCCTCTCTTCTGTCCTCAGACCCTAGCAAGAACTCTAGTCTCTGCCGCTAGTCTCTAAACAGAGGCCCCTAGAGTAAATGGCATGCACAGATTCTTTGCAGTACCCAAATACATTCTTAGAACAGGCTCTGTTTGCCAAGGGTAAAGAGGAATAGATTTAGGGTCAGGCACAGTGGCTCATGCCTGTAATCCCAGCACTTCGGGAGGTTGAGGCGGGTGGATCACCTGAGGTCAGGAGTTTGAGACCAGCCTGGCCAAAATGGTGAAAACCTGTCTCTACTAAAAATAGAAGAAATTAGCTACGTGTGGTGGCGCATACCTATAATCCTAGCTCGGGAGGCTGAGGCATGAGAATCACTTGAACCCGGGAGGCGAAGTTTGCAGTGAGCTGAGATAGCGCCACTGCACTCCAGCCTGGGTGACAAAGAGAGACCCTGTCTCAAAAAACAAAACAAAACATAACAACAACAAAAAAGAGGAATAGATTTGGGTCTAGGAACAGAGTTTCATGGGACTGGGTAGTTACCTTCAATCAGGAGCCAGAAATCTAGTCACAAAGAGGGAAGTTAAACCGTGTGATGATTCCCAAGGGGAAAGTGCAGATTAGAGCTGTGAGACCAAAGAGAGTCAGAACCAGACTTGGCACGGTGGCTCACGCATGTAATCCCAGCATTTTGGGAGGCCGAGGCAGGTGGATCACGAGGTCAGGAGATCGAGACCATCCTGGCCAACATGGTAAAACCCCGACTCTACTAAAAATACAAAAATTAGCTGGATGTGGTGGCGCACGCCTGTAGTCCCAGCTATTTGGGAGGCTGAGGTAGGAGAATAACTTGAACCCGGGAGGTGGAGGTTGCAGTGAGCTGAGATCATGTTGCTGTACTCCAGCCTGGAGACAGAACAAGACTCCATCTCAAAAAAAAAAATAAAGAAAAAGAAAGTCAGAACCTGGAATGAAGTAGGAAGAGCGAGCATAGAAAAATTGTTAGGACTAGGCTTGCCCCTCTTCTGGGGAGCAGAGGATGGCTCATATATAAAGGGTTGGAAACCTCAAAGGACCTGAAGTCAGCTATGGGCTTAAAACCCAGGTATATATGCGTGGGGAAAGCTCTGGCTTTCCTTGAGGAGAGTTTCTTTTTCTGTAAAATAGAAATTTTCATGCCTGCCATGGCTACTTTATAACATTATTGTAATGATCAAATGAGGTAAGATAGGTACCAAGGAGAGATTATTGTTATCTATTAGTCAGTGTTATCATGTTTAAGGTTCTGAAGAGTACCCACATTTAAGTTCTTATGGTTCATTATTTAATTTGAAGTGAGTTTCTCCTAATACAATATTCTTCCATATTCAAATATAAATATAAGAATTCATTTCTGCTGCCACATCTA
This sequence comes from Pongo abelii, assembly GCF_028885655.2. NCBI lineage: Eukaryota > Metazoa > Chordata > Mammalia > Primates > Hominidae > Pongo > Pongo abelii. The sequence continues at coordinate 40,492,149 of NC_085929.1, forward strand.
GGATTGTAGAGAAGATAATTCATATCTTTGGTTACCTGCAATAGTGTACAGAACTACTAGTGACTATACCATCTCCTTATATAGTTGGAAACCATCTTTTCCAACTTCTTTTCTTTAATTCCACACTTGATCTTGTTTTCTAGCTGCAGAATAATCCATGTCTGGGCCTCTTTATAAATTATCCACATTGTTAACAACACACAAATAGAGCACAAAATAAATACAAGATTCCAACAAAGAAGCATCCAATACCTGGAATAAAGACAGAATTAACCAAAAATAATTACATAAATATCCAATGTAAAAATCTCAACGTGGATCACTCTTAGCCACAACATTAAGCAGTGGACCATGTTCAGCTTAGGTTTATAATGAAATCTCCCTGGTTAACTCAATGATTGAAAAAAAAAAAAAGAGGCCCTCCTGGCTCATATAATAACAAGCATAAAATAACTAGATAGCATCATTTAGATTAACTATGCATTGTGCAGAAGTAGAATGTTTAACAGTATTGCGTGCTTTGTCATTCATTACATAGAAGAGCTGTAAGTAGGTCAAACCAGTGACAAGACATGTCACATCACACCAGAGCTTCACAGACAGGCATGAGTATTTCATGTTTGAACATTTGCTTCTCATCATTGTTTTTTCTTAGCAAGTTTACCTGACTTTAGATTGGTCCGTGCCCTCATCTACAACTATAAAAAGCAATTTCCCAGTCTAAACCTCATCCACAACTATAAAAAGCAATTTCCCAGTCTAAACTATTGTTTCTGTGGAGCTGATAGGTAGAAAAGTGAAACTTAGACATACAAGTGGAGGGAAGAACATGTTTCTGACTTGTCTAGATTCTAAATGATATTAAGACGAGCCATATGGCCAAGGCCTTGAAGCTAGGAAAAGGCCAAGCTGGAGTCTTAACTCAAGTCTGATTTTAAACATTGTTCTCTTTTACAGAAACGGCTCTGTCTCTTGTGGGAAGAATCACATAATGCTTATAAAGGGTTTGGATAAAAACTAGTGACAACCAGAAATGTAACAAAAAGCCATTTTGTACAATGGTTTGAAATATTCCATTCCCACTTGATATAGGGATTTGTGATGGTTTTTATGACCCTTCACATGAATGACAAAAATAACCACTGGCCCAATTGCTTAGAACTTGAAATAAATCAGAGAAATGCAATCAATCAGTCAAATATTTTTTGAGTCTTCTGTTTGCTCAACACTAGACTAGACTCTGTGGGAAGTGATAGCTCACACATCAAAGTTCTTTGGAAAGCAGGAAGTGAATGTCAAATAGTACTACTATTAGGGAAAAACTGCAGGAGTTGGTTCAGCTTCAAAGACCTTAAAATCTTAATGGGGGAGGGGGTTTGCAAATAACAATCCATCTTCATTATCCAAAGTAGCATATAAAATGTAATTCATTGGTGATTGGACCAGAGACCAATACACTTTTTCTTTAAAGAGCCAGATAGTAAATATTTTAGGTTTTGTGGGCCATATGGTCTCTGTTGTAGATACTCAACTCTAATGCTCTAGAGCAAAAACAGCCTTAGAGAATACATAAAGGAATAGGCATGACTGTGTTCCAGTAAAACTAGCTACAAAAGCAAGTGGCCAGTTGGATTTGATCTATACATAGGCACTTTTCCAACCCCTGGTGCAGACTCTGAATGTGAGAGAAGGGTACAGAAGTGATTACTCTTGAACAGTCAGGGAAGACATAGATATAATCATCTTTCATACAGGTCCTGCTCTTCCTCCAGGCACTCTATTATAGCTCACTGAATTTTGAGGCCTCCAGGGTGAGTTGCCCAAGGTTACACAATTTAGTAATACGTTTGCCTAGACTTAAACCTAGGTTTAAACAACGTCCATTCTGTATTCTTTTACCACAATAAACTGCCACCTTTAGCAGAATCACCCATGTTCCCCCCTCACTGTATATCTTAGGGAACACAGAACTTGAGCGGTGTGGACCACTCTGTTGTACAGACCAGGGCTGAAAACTCACACAGAATACAATGTCCTCTTGGGGAATCGGTGCTCACACTTTACCGCACATGATCATCTGCTGGAGGCTTTAGAAAATTCTGATGCCTAGTCCATGCTACATATCAATTAAAATCAGAATTCCCTAGGGTTGGGACCTAGGCATTAGGATTTTTGAAATGTTCTCAGGTGGTTTCAAAGTCCAGCTAACTTTGAGAACCACTGCTCTGAAGCACGATGTTGTCATCTATGTGTGTCATATATAAATGGTATCTCCTGGAGTGGCACAAGGTGATGGTCATGGGGTAAACCTCATTGACTGATTAAACAGGTGCCATTAATTAAATAATTCACAAGATTTTGATAGAACACCTTGTTGGTACCAGCCACTGTCGTAGGTCCTGAAGAAACAGTGAAATGGAACGGGCTAGCTGTGGAAGAATCAGAAACCTGCCCTTGATTATGTCAAACTTTGTAGTATTTCTTGAATTTTCTTTATTTCCTTCCTGTCTCTGCTACTATTTAGCAAAGGCTTTGAAAATTACAGCCCCCTCTTCTCCTTGCTGATAAAAAGCACTTTCTCCCAATTCTGATTATAGTAAGAATATAGCTAAGATTTACTGAATACCTATTATCTTGCAAAGATGTATGTGTGCACTGTCACACCAGTTCTGTGATTGTGCTTACTATGGTCATCTTTGGTTTACATAAGGTCAAACAGTTTCAATGAGTTGCCGAGAACTAAGGCAAAGGTAAGATCTATATTGGGATCTGCTTGATTTCATAACCCAGTGCCTAATCACTAGGAAATACTGCCTGGGTCACCTCCTCAGTAAAAGTTGGCCATCCATTGAAATAATGAATAATGAAAGGAAAACCTTTCCTTTGGGCCAGATAATGAATAATGGAGAAAAAGTGTCCCCTTGGGCATGAGGAAGGGGTAACTATGGAAAATAATGAAGAAAAACATTTCATGTAAGAATTCCTTTGGTTGACAACCTGTTGCCCACCTGGAGGATTTCATTCCAGCGCTTTTCCCTGTTCAAATCCTACAACCTGCACTTTGGATTCAGAGTCAAATCTGTTTCATTAGAAGCAGAATCTTGAAGAATGTGAAGCATCAGGATAGTTGGAGAAAAGAATGTCTTCCAGACTCAGATGCCACCATTTCAGTGAGGAATTCCTTTTCCTTTCCATTTCCTCCAGATACACAGAGAGAATGAATAGTTTCTCCTTACATCCAGAGCACTTTACACCTACCCAGAACCTATAGTCCTCATCACAGGTATTTCTAGTTATTATTATTATTCACTCATTTGCCATCCTCATTACACAGTGAGGAGATGTATTACCATATTAACTTATATTATCACTAGTGTATCCTCAGCCTAGCATAGAACAAGGCACAGAATAAAAGTGGTCGATTAAAGTTTGTTTTGTTCCAGAGGATATACTTTCAACATCTAATAATAATAGCTTCCAATTTAACAGTTCCACTTGGGTGCCAACTATATGCTGGGCATTGTGATCTATTTCAAAGATCTTAGTTCCTTTGTTCTCACAACAAAGATTTAGTAACATTATTCCTATCAGAGTGGGCATTTGCCATTTGGGTACCCAACTGCACATTTCTGGAATAGCTCAACAGTACGGTCATGGTGGAGGTAATATCTATCTCTAATGATGGAGACTGAAGAGGGCTCCTTTATTCTGGCAGAGACAGCAGCAGCTTGTGAGTGACATAGCAGTCACAACTGAGAACCTCGAATTTTGAGCCAGGAACCCAAGAACATAGGGCCAGTTGGAGGTGGTATTCATGCCAGCAGCTGCTATGTGGTTTTTCAATGGTTCTTTCCACCTAACCCTCTGATGTCTTTGCAAACCTTTACCAGTTTTCCAAACTGTTCTTCTTCCAGTTTCTCATTGACCCTGTAAGCATCTATTGTACTTCTAATGAATTGCTTTTTTGGTTAACATTGCTGAATCATTTATGTTGATAGCAACTGTGAGCTCTGATGGACTTACTCATTTTGAAGATGAGAGGGCAGGTTGCTTTTCTATGGTGTTAAAAGGTAAACAGAGACACAATATCTTTTTTTTTTTTTTTTTTTTTTGAGATGGAGTCTTGCTCTGTTGGCCAGGCTGGAGTGCAATTGTGCAATTGTGGCTCACTGCAACCTCTGCCTCTTAGGTCCAAGTGATTCTCCTGTCTTAGCCTCCCGAGTAGCTGGAATTACAGGCACCCACCACCACGCCCAGCTAATTTTTATGTTTTTAGTAGAAATGAAGTTTCACCATGTTGGCCAGGCTGGTCTCGAACCCCTGACCTCAGGTGATTCAGCCCTCCTTGGCTTCCCAAAGTGCTAGGATTACAGGTGTGAGACATCGTGCCTGGCCCATAATAACTTTTTTTTTTTTTAAAAAAAGAGTTTATTTGAGCAAAAAGCAGTTCATGAATCAGGATGCCCTGAACCAAAAGAGGCTTTTGTAGAGTGAATGCAGAAATAATAGAAAGAAAATATTTAATTGGTTATAAAGTTGCCTTATTTGGTCTATCTCCCTAAAAAGTTCCTAGTCATCTAATTATAATCATTGGCTGCTTCTGGTTAGTTGAGCTGAAGTTCTGGTTTTACTTAATAAAGGCAGGCAAAAGAAATAGCTCGAAGTTAAGTTTTGCTTATGTTTGCAAATCAAGCAAGGTTAAGGTCACTTATGAGGCCTAACTGGCTTTTTCTGCCCAGCGATTCTTCTGGCCTATTCTTTGTCTTAATTTACTTTAGTAATGGCCACATGGCTCGTAAGAGAGAAGGAGGATCTAAATGTGCTTCTCTCTTTTTCTAAAGCCCATGCTGTCTCCTTCTACTCCACTGTTTTATTAATCGAGGGTGCTCAAGGTATGTTTGCTGTTTATGATGCTGCTGCCAATATTCTTGGGTTAATTATTTTCTTTCTTTCAATTCAGGAGCCATTTAATTCTTATAGCTCTAGCATTTTCGTGTGTGTAAGTATTTTAGTCTGGTGTCTGACATTTAGTAAGTATTTACATATAAGAAGATGATTATTCTTTTGTTCACTTTTTTCTAACCTTTATTAAGTGTTTACTATGCGGCTGGTATTGTATTCTGTGCTTTATCTGAATTTCCTGATTCCCAGCACTGCGACAGGATACAACTAATTTTTATTATTCTTATTTACAGATGAATACATAGGGTCTCAGAAAGATTATGTATCCTTTCCAAAAGTCATGCAACTGATAATTATTGGACCAAAGAGTCACTGAGGACTGATTCCCTAATGGATGACCCTAACCTTTAAACTTACTTGAGTTACTAAATTCAAGCCAATGTGCACCCCCAAAAGAGTTAGTTTAACTTTTCAGATTAAAAGGAAACTTAGAGGTCACTACTTCTGCAAATAATTAACTCAGGCTCATTTGAAACTCACTCCTTTAACAAGATCTGGTTTGATAATTCTAACTTCACATCAAAGGTTGGAAGAAATTTCTTCTAGGACAAGTAAAGCTCGGAATAAATGGTTCTTTCCCATCTAGAATGAATTAATGAAGGCAGAAAAGCACCATGCAATCATATTTTATATATCGTTTTTTCTATGGATTAGCTTCTTGATGGTGTTTTTAATTATTTAAAAGTATTGAGAAAACGCTCAAAACAACAGGTTTTTCCTATCTCTGGCTGATTTCTGTCTGTTATGGGCCATCCATTAAAGTCACTTGGGGTTGGTTACCTAGGAAATGGCTGACAGACTGGGGCTTTTAGACTGATCACCTGATTTATGCCAGGAAGGTGAGTCATGTGATGGGAATTTAGTTGCTTCTAAGTGGAAGAGTAGAAATTGCTGAGCATTAAAAAAGAACCACTGGAATCTTCATCCTCTTTCCTTAATTTTAAAGATGAAACAAATGATTTTCTTTCAGGAAGATATGGATATCTAAATTTATCTCCAGAGGAAGGGAGTCTAATGATTCCAAGACCATCTCAGACTTCATGGTTATGAGACACTATATTCAAGGGCTGTGTGTGTGTGTGTGTATGTGTGTGTGTGTGTGTGTGTGTCTCAGTGATAAAAGCAGACACAGCTACCTCTTAGGTTAATTCCTGTGCAGCCTGTTCAGTTTCTCTGAGAGCTAAAACACTGTTATCTGTATGATAAACAGAGAACTAAAATTCATCAGGAATGAACAGAACTGATCAAATTTGGAGTTTCTTTTTTTTTTGTAGAGATGGGGTCTTACTTTGCTGCTCAGAGAAAAATAAAACTAACATTTGCCAACTAGTGACTGTGAATAGTACCTTCATTTTATATCTCATTTAATCCTAAAATGAAAAAGATATTAGTATAATAATTTTTAGAATTTTCTTCACCAAACATTTATTGAGCACTTTATATATGTCTGCACCAAGGTTTAGAGAAGATAAGTAACTTATCTAAGGATTAGAATTTATTTTTGTTCTCCAAATGTTTTTTCCCAATCAGTGTATTACTTTTCTGCAGGGTATTTTTATATCAGAAAAGAAAAGTGGAAAGTTAATGAACAATATGGAAGTATTACTGGAAGAAGTTATCTAGCTTGCAAAACTCAGATGTTCATGCATGCACACACAATTTTCCTTTTTTCTAAAAATTCCTCTAGCAGGTCAAAATTACTTTGGAAATTGCCATCTCTCTTGAATTTGCCTACCATGATGTAGGAGTGGATTATTAGTAAATGCAGCAAACTTTTTTTTTTTTTTCTTGCTCTGTCGCCCAGGCTGGAGTGCAGTGGCACGATCTCGGCTCACTGCAAGGTCCACCTCCCAGGTTCACGCCATTCTCCTGCCTCAGCCTCCCGAGTAGCTGGGTCTACAGGTGCCTGCCACCACACCCGGCTAATTTTTTGTGTTTTTAGTAGAGACGGGGTTTCACAGTGTTAGCCAGGATGGTCTCGATCTCCTGACCTTGTGATCCGCCTGCCTCGGCCTCCCAAAGTGCTGGGATTATAGGCGTGAGCCACCGTGCCTGGCCAAAAGCAGCAAACTTTTATGAACTATTTACATGTGTTAGGCATTGTGCTGAATACATAATCTCCTCAATGCCAAGGCAACCCTGTAAGAGAGGAGCTATAATTACCCCACATTACGGACAACAGGATTAAGCATTGGAACAGTTAAGTGACAAGTCCAAGGTCTCGCCCCAGTAAACGGCAGATTCATTTTGTTCATGTTTTGGTACCTAGGTCCAACTCGAGTTCATTCTCATAATTACTGTAACATTTGCTTTCCCTTTGAGCTAGAACTGATTTTCTTCACCAGTAAGTGGGAGCGGACATCAAAGATTTTTAAACGAAAATTATGGGAGGAAAATTGAAAGCCCTCTGCATTAACATAGTTCCCCTGCAAATGAAGAAATTAATACGATCCAATTTTGTCAGGAGAACACCTCAATTCAGAGTATAGAACGTGTTTTGCTGCAGCAAATTTTAAAACCAACATTCTGTGCAGAATTCTCAGGCATCTTCACATCTCCACCTGACAGACATTTTATATTCCCTAACGTGGTGCCAGGGCAGGTACCGCTCATGAGGGGGTGAGGGAATTTCTTGCTGTGAGGTTTAAATAGGATAATGCATGTTCAATACCTAGAAGAATACTTAGCCCTAAGTGAGTGTCAACACATGGTAACACTCCGTGTACAATAACAACCACTGTATATCATAGAATTCATTTATATAATAATGATACATCGATACTATTAATTTCAAGACGTAAGATAACCACTTCTCCCCATCTCTTGAAAAAAAAATAAAAATCCACTGGCTCTGAAATTCCACCATCAAAGCTTTGTTCCTTTCCCTTTAGGCTCCGAGGCTTTCTAAAGTACAACTAGTCCAGGGAAGTTGTCAGCAATGTCAACCTCAGAGAAAACGAAGGGTTTCAACCAGGCTTAACTGAAGGGAAGCGGGGGAAGATCACAGAGGCAGGGTGTTAGAGCAGGGAGGGCCTTTGGGAGCACAGAGTGTTTTTTCCCTATCACCTGATGGATGAAGAAACTGGGATGTAGAGAGAGCTGGTGAGTTGATCTTTCTTCTTTAACGTTTGTCCCATTCTCCACCAGGAGTGAAGATGCGTGTGTGTGTGCACGTGTGTGTGTGTGTGTGTGTATATGCTTACTTATTTTATGCATTGGGGGAGTGTTTGAGTCACTAATGTTGTGTAACAAACCACCCCACGTTGAGTGGTGTAAAACAATGCCCATTTTGTTAAGCTCACAGATTATGTGGGTTGGGAATTCATGCAGGGAACAAAGGAGATGGTTTGTCTCTGTTCCACAATGTTTGGGGCTTCACTTGAGGACACTCAGACAACTGAGAGCTGGAGTCATCTGGAGGCTCCTTCACTCACATGTTATCATCTGGTCCTTGGGCTGGGATGACTCAGAGGCTGTGCACAGCTGGGTCTGTCAACAGAGCCCCCTGTGTGGGCTCTCCACGTGGCATGAAGGCTCATTTCCGAGAGGGAGTGTCCCCAGAGGGAGCATTCCATGAAAACCAGGTGGGAGCTGCCTGGCCTTTTCTTACCCAGTACTGGAAGTCACAGAGCACTTCTGCTGCATTGTGCTGGTTACAAGGAAGTCCTACAATCAGCTCAGATTTCAAAAGGAGGAGAAATGGATCCAACCTCTTGATGGAGGAATGTCGGGGTCACATTGTAGAAGAGCCTGAGGGATGGAAATGGTGCTGCCGTCTTTGGAAAATACAATCTGGCCCAGGGAGGAAAGCAGAAATTTATGACTTTTCCATCATTTAAAGAGACCTTTAAAATGTCTCTCTCGTCAGCCAGGAGTAGTGGCTCATGTTTGTAATCCCAGCACTTTGGGAGGCTGAGGCAGGAGGATGACTTGAGGCCAAGAGTTCAAGACCAGCATGGGCAACACAAGAAGACCCTGTCTCTACAAAAATTTAAAAATCAGCTGTGTGTGGTGGCTCAGGCCTGTAGTCCTAGCTACTCAGGAGGCTGAAGTGGGAGGCTCGCTTGAGCTCAGGAGTTTGAGGTTGCAGTGAGCCATGATTACACCATTGCACTCCAGTCTGAGCAACAGAGTGACATTCTGTCTCAGAAAAAAAACCCAAGAAGTCCCGAATGTCTAAAATATCTCTCTTTACATTCTCCAGGCACCTAGCTCTCCCCCCAGACATCTTCAGTTCTGGCTCTGAGTGGGATAAAGTGAGTTCATGGACTCTCAAGGCCTCCCATTCAAGCCCAGCCCCTAAGAGGAGCAGGGCCATTGGGCAGTTTCCTCCCTGCAGCAGGTTCCCAGACAGGACCAGGTAGCTGTGCGGAGCACCAGGGAGCTCACTGGGCCCTGGGGAGACATTGGTCCAGCAGGACTGCCATGTAGGAATTCGTGGGTGTGAGAGGGAGCCTGAACAGGTGAGGCTGTAATAAAGTGAAAACTTGACATTGTTGGCAACAGGAAGAAAATAAAATTGTGTATAGGTGCCTGTGTATGAGCGTGTGTGTGTATGTTGCTGAGATTGGGAGTAGAAAAAAAGACCCCCAAGGAGATGAAAAGGCTTGGGAATCAGGATAGCAATGCTAGACAATCTAGAAACTGATGTTCTTGGGATTAATTTTTCCAGGTCAGCACTCATTCAAGAAAGGAAAGAAACCAGCAAGGGTTGAGAACCTACTAGATGTCAGACACTCTGTTAATTACTTTTACAAATTTTCTTATTTAATTCTCTCAGCTAATTGACTAAGTTGGAAAGGCTAGTAGCCTCATTTTATATCAGAGCAAACTTGATCAAAGTCACACAGACATAAGTGCCAGAATCTAGAAGACAAGACATTTCTTGGTACTCCTGGACCTGTGATATTATAAGAAAACCTACTTCTTTTAAAAGCATTAAATAAATGAGAAGATATTCCATGCTCATGACTTGGAAGAATTGATATTGTTAAAATGTCATAGTACCCAGCAATATCTATAAAAATGACATTCTTCACAGAAACAGAAAAAACAATCCTAAAATTTGTATGGCATCACAAAAGACCCTTAATAGCCAAAGCAATCTTGAGAAGAAAGACCAAAGCTAGAGGCATCAAATTACCTGACTTCTGAATATGCTGCAAAGCTATAATAATCAAAATAGCATGGTACTGGCATAAAAACAGACACATAGATCAATGAAACAGAGTAGGGAACACCAAAATAAATCCCTGCACATACAACCAACTGATTTGAAACAAACGTTTCAAGAACACACAATAGAGAAAGGACATCTCTTCAATAAAGTGTCTGGGAAAACTGGATATTCACATGCAGAAGAATAAAGCTAGACCCCCTATCTCTAACCATATGCAAAAATCAAATCAAAATGAATTAAAAACTTAAGTGTGAGACCTAAAACTATGAAACTACTAGAAAGAAACATAGACTTCATCACATTGATTTGGGCAAGGGTTTTTTGGATAGGACCTCAAAAGCACAGACAACAAAAGCAAACATACACAAATGGGATTACATCAAACTAAACGCTTCTGCACAGCAAAGGAAACAAGCAACAGAATGAAAAGACAATCTATGGAATGGGAGAAAATAATTGCAAACTATGCATCTGACAAGGTGTTAATATCTAGGATATATAAGAAACTCAAACAACTCAATAGCAAAAAACCAAAAAATCTGTTTTAAAAATGGGCAAAAGACCCGTTTAGACATTTCTCAAAAGAAGACATACAAATGGCCAACAGATATACGAGAAAATGTTCAACATCACTAAGCACCAGGGAACTGCAAATCAAAAGTGCAACAAGATACCATCTCATTCTAGTTAGAATGTCTATTATCAAAAGACACACACACACAAATGCCAGCATGGATGTGGAGAAAGAAACTCTTATACACTGTTGGTGGAAAGGAAAATGGCAAAGCAATTATGCAAAACAGTATGGAGGCTACTCAAAAAATTAAAAATAGAACTACCATATGATCCAGCAATCCTACTACTGGGTGTATAGCCAAAGGAAATGAAATCAGTGTGCCGAAGAGATATCTGCACCCCCATGTCTATTGCAGCACTGTTTACAATAGCCAAGATATGGAATCAACTTAAATGTCTGACTACAGATGAATGGATAAGGAAAATGTGATATATGTATATATCCAAGTATGTATACATATATATATATTTGTATATATATCCATATGTACAATGGAATACTATTCAGTCACAACAAAAGAATGAAATCCTGTCATTTGGAGCAATATGGATGAACCTGGAGGACATTATGTTAGGGAAAATAAGCCAGGCACAGAAAGACAAATACCACACTATTTCACTCATATGTGGAATCTAAACATTACATTGATTTTGTATAAGTTGAGGGTAGAATAATGGATACTAGAGGCTGGGAAGGGTAAGAGGGCAGTAGAGAGAGACTGGTTAACAGATACAAAGTTACAGTTAAATAGGAGAAATAAGTTCTGGTGTTCTATTGTTGACTATGGTTAACAATATTGGATTGTATATTTCAAGTAGCTAGAAGGCCAAAATTTGAATGTTCTCACCACAAAGAAATAATAAATGTGTAAGGTGATGGGTATGCTAAAACCCTGATTTAATTTGTACACAATGTATACATGTATCAAAACATCACACTGTCCTCCATAATATGTACAATTATTATGTGTCAACTAGAAACAAAAAACAAAAAAATATAATTTTTAAGAAGCATTGAATTTCTCTCTTTACAGACAATATTATATGAAAAATCATAAAAGAGACTAGAAATAAGTAGTTATGTTTGAAGCCGGGATGGGAGACTAGAGACCCACATGGCTGACCTCTCTTTAGACCCAAAATAGTAGCCCCCAGTAGGTCTGGGGAACCCCAGGGTTCCATAGGACACTGTTTAAAAACTCAGTTAGTTAGTATCTTTAGTAGCCCCAAACAAGACGCCATAATGTGCTCTCCAGGCTCTTTGTTCATACGCTGAACTACCTGAAGGCATTCCTCTCTCTTTATTCATCCAAATCTTGTTCATTCTTCAGTGCCATATCCTCAGGAGATCTTCCCCAGGGTTGGTTTATTTTCTTTCTCTACATTCTTGCCTCTGGAGAGCTCTAATAATTTCCTGGCTCTACTTAGCTCCATGTAATAATAGTTCTCCAATTTATAACATCAGTTCACTATTTCAGCCATCTCCTTTGAGTTCCTGACTCACATATCTAACATTCTACTAGACATCTCCACACAGGTGTTGAGTGGGAATGTAAAACTTAACATATTCAGAATAGAACTCTTGACTTTCCATTCTCATTCTCTTCCCAAACAAGGATTTTTAAATTTTTTTTCTTCTCATCTTCCTTATAAATGGTACCATTGTCCATCCTGACCATCGTGAGATGGTTTCCAAGACCCAAGTCCCAAGGCAGTGGCCAAGTTTGATTCTGATTCAGAGCATTCTTCAATATTGAAGTGGCTGCAATGGAGAGAGTAGATAATATCTCAACTTGAGGTAGACTGTGCCGATGATAACACTGTCAGTAATTAGAGCAGGACTGACTCATTCCCCCTTCTCAAGCAGACTAGATTCATAGTGGGAAAGGCATACCCCAGGAGCCAGGAGACTCCAAACACAGAAGATCTGATATATTTCAGCAGAAGTTAGCTACTGGTGAAAATTCCTGAGATCCTGAGAGTCTGGGCTCCCCTTCACCCTGGGAGACATTAGTGTCATTGTCATAACTATGTTTGTTCTTGGACTGAGCAGAGACTTCCCTGCTGGATTTAACCTTCTTGAGATTGGCGGTCATGACATGGTCTTCATATCATCTGCTCTCATACCTTGTGTATAATTGCTTCTCAACAAAGATATGAGATTGATTTGCTTATTTAGATGCCATGAACAATGGATAACAAAGCTGGTACATTAATGTGATTTCATATTTGGATATAAATTCACCTTCTTAGAGGAAATGACATCTGAAAAGACTGAATGCTTTGCACAACTGTGCCTCAAATTTCTGTACCTTGGTGCGTTGTTTGTACATTACTCAGCTAACATAGCATAGGGAAGGGGAGAGGAACTAAAATTTGTTAGGCATGCCCTTGGTGCTGTGATATTTATATATGTATTTTGTTTTACTCTCACCACAGTTCATTGAGGAAAGCAAAGCTAAGAGAGGCCTAGTAAACTGATTAGGTTCACCTTGCTAGTATAAGTAAAAGGGTCAGAATTTGAATCTAGATTGAGTTGATTCCAATTTATAGGCAAGGAAGCTAAGGTTCAGAGAGAATTAGCAATGTCTTCAAGTTCAAAGCCAAGACCTGTGTCTATATCTGTCTGGTTCTTCAAACTATGCTCATTCCATTGTATTAGTTCTCCATCAATGCCAATTCCATCTCTGATAATGTTGATCCTGATAGGATGAACTATATGAGAAGTATTGGATCCAGTTCTCTCCACTGAAGACAAAAATCTGAGAATAATTTCCCGTAAGAAAGTTGCTAAGCCCTGATATCTCCTAGGAATATTGAAAATGGAATGTAGTTGAAAGAATTGGTAAATGCCTACTATAATTTGTCAAACATTTATGCCTCCTCTTAGTTACCTTCTTGCTGGAAACAAATAGTGTTGTTCTGAGGTACTGAAAGAAATGTTTTTACAGTGGAAATATCAATTTATTTCCATAATAGAAAATTGACTATGTTATTGATCAATATGTCTCATCTGCCAAGTCTTCCTAATTATAAATTTGAAAGGTGCACCTAGTAGCATAGTAACTGTCAAACAATTATTGATGGAAAGCTGTTGCTATAAGTCTTGATATGGGTTCCTCTAATGACAAACTGACAAAGAATGAGACAGCAAATTAAATATGTTTCATTTACTAAGTAAAGTGTTTTTGTCCAAATCTCTCTCCTCAGAGTTGATTAACAAAATAATCCCATGAACGGTTTACTCCTCCAGAGACGTACGACCTCACCAAGTGCCAGCCCTGAATAATACTTACAAAATTGATATCTTGCATCTCAGATTAAAGCTGTGCTAATTTTAAAAATCAACTGGTTTATGTAGCTTTTTATTTTTGCTATCTGCTCAGAGATTCTTACCATCTTCATTCTGCTTCACTTTATGCACAATAATTTTCTCACTTAAATGTCAACATCTCCAATAATATTATCCAAACAGATTGTTACATGAGATTTCAAAAAACATTTTGTATGTTTTATCTGCAATTAAAAAATCTCAAAATGGTTCCTTATCATGGTTTCCCCTCTAACTTGGCAGAGATTAAAACTTTAGACTGTCACAGGCCAACACTATGTCAAACTGGATGAACTTCTGATGAACACACACTGTAGAGACTAATAAACTCTAATTACACCACAACCCTCTTCTGAAATGGACACTTCCAATTCCATACACCACAAATATTGGCCCAGAATCAAAGATGAATTCTAAATGAATGCTTTTATTTCATCTTAGATAACAGAGAGAAGTCCCGTTGAAGATGGGAGAGAAAGGAAGCTACCTCCATAGAGTGATGTGCCTAGCATCAAATGTGAAGGGTAAAGGTGGGAACCCAGTTACCTCTGAGTCCCTCTTGTGCCAGGTACCCACAATTACAAGGTCAAAATAATGTCTTTCTCATTCAGACTGTTCAGCATTCGTGTGCCCTTTAAATCGGAAGCCATGCATCTTTCTTTAGCTGTGAGAAATGTTTCTTTCTCTTTTTCATTTTACTGTTATTTCTCCTATATATATATATATATATACATTTTTTTTTTTTTTTTTGAGACAGAGTCTCACTCTGTTGCCCAGGCTGGAGTGCAATGGCGCAATCTTGGCTCACCACAACCTCCGCCTCCCATGTTTAAGTGATTCTCCTGCCTCAGCCTCCTGAGTAGCTGGGATTACAGGCATGCACCACCACACCCAGCTAATTTTTGTATTTTTAGTAGAGACGGGGTTTCGCCACGTTGGCCAGGCTGGTCTTGAACTCCTGACCTCAGGTAATCCTCCCGTCTTTGCCTCCCAAAGTGCTGGGATTACAGGCATGAGCCACGGCATGTAGCCCAGCAGGGTCGTTTCTTCTGAGGCCTCTCTCCATGGCTTGCAGGTGGCTGTCTTCTCTGTGGCATGCCCACATGGTCTTCCCTTTGTGCACGTCTGCGTCCTCATCTCCTCTTCTTATAAGGACACCATCATATTGGATTAGGATTCACCCATTTGACCTCGTTTTACTGTAATCACCTCTTTAAAGACTTTGTCTCTAAGTACATTCACGTTCTGTGGTACTGGGGGTTGTTGTATAGATATTATGTTAAAGAATTACCCAAAGGACTATAAATCATGCTGCTATAAAGAGACATGCACACGTATGTTTATTGCGGCATTATTCACAATAGCAATAATTTGGAACCAACCAAAATGTCCAACAATGATAGACTGGATTAAGAAAATGTGGCACATATACACCATGGAATACTATGCAGCCATAAAAAATGATGAGTTCATGTCCTTTGTAGGGACATGGATGAAACTGGAAATCATCATTCTCAGTAAACTATCGCAAGAACAAAAAACCAAACACTGCATATTCTCACTCATAGGTGGGAATTGAATAATGAGAACACACGGACACAGGAAGGGGAACATCACACTTCGGGGACTGTTGTGGGGTGGGGGGAGGGGGGAGGGATAGCATTGGGAGATATACCTAATGCCAGATGACGAGTTAGTGGGTGCAGCGCACCAGCATGGCACATGTATACATATGTAACTTACCTGCACATTGCACACATGTACCATAAAACCTAAAGTATAATAATAATAATAATAATAATAATAATAATAAAAAAGAATTACTTCATCCCCGTGTGATCATCTCACCTCATAATCAAATGACCCTAAATCCCTCACTAACCTACCCCCGCCCTCACTAAACTTAATAATAAATGCTGATATATCCAGTGCATTGGCGGCACCATGGGACCAGAAGGCGGTGACCCCCATGGACCCAGCTTTCACTATCTTGTATGTGTCTATTATTTCTCGACCTGCCGATCCACTTGGAAACAAAGAAAGAGCCCCACTGCATTGCGGGCTGCTGGCCAGATCCCGCGATAGTTGGGGCTTCAACATATGAATTGAGATGGGGGCAAAATTCAGCTCTTAACAATGTCTGACAATTAGTAGTTATTCAATAAGTGTTAGTCCCTCTTTTCCTTCTATCATATGTATTGCCTTCTCCTTCCCATCCTTGCAATAATCACTGTCATTGTGGTAAGACTACCATAGGTACTAAGTATATTTTTATAAACAAATTATACTTAGAATAAGTGTGAAATACCTTTACAGAAGAAAAAAAAGGCTAGTCTTGCACAACACACAGGTAAAACTTATTTAACTATAAAGCTATCCTTCTTGTATTTAATTTTTCCCACATTCTTTTAAGAACTAAGAAAATTCAGTTTGAGAGTCGAAGGAGGGAGTATCACTTAAGTCCAGGAGTCTGATACCAGCCTGGGCAACGTAGTAAGACCCTCTGACATGTGCCTGTAAGCCTAGGTACTTGGGAGGCTGAGGCAGGAGGATTGCTTGAGCCTAGGAGTTTGAGGTTACAGTGAGCTATGGTCATGACACTGAACTACAGCCTGGGCAACAGAGAGAGACCTTGTCTCCCACCACCACCAAACAAAAAAACTAAGAAAATTAAAATTCATCGAGTAGCTTCTATCTGCTGGGCACATGCTTGTCTCATTTAATGACATCAACCTGCTTGGTTGGGCATTGTTCTTCCCATTCTGAGATGAGGAAAGTGGACATCGAAGGCATTAGTTACTTGCCCAGGCACTGGGTGAGGACAACTTTGTGGATACCAAGATGGGGAAGACTCTGGCTCTGACCACAAAGCACCTACCATAGAGTGAGAGGCACCACATTCTGCAGCTGACTCAAAAGCCAATTAGAAGGTGAAAAATGCTGTAACTGAGTTTAAATCCAAGGCTTTTGGGGGTACACTCATTTAATTTAGTCTTTTTTATTTTTTTGTCACCCAGGCTGGAGTGCAGTGGCACGATCTTGGCTTACTGCAAGCTCCACCTCCTGGGTTCACGCCATTCTCCTGCCTCAGCTTCCCGAGTAGCTGGGACTACAGGTGCCTGCCACCACACCTGGCTAATTTTTTTGTATTTTTAGTAGAGACGGGTTTCACCGTGTTAGCCAGGATGGTCTCGATCTCCCGACCTCGTGATCCACCTGCCTTGGCCTCCCAAAGTGCTGGGATTACAGGCGTGAGCCATCGCGCCCGGCCTAGTCTTTTTTTTTTTTTTTAATAAAATTTTACCCTTCCCTAAAGTAGAACCAAGGTACAACATTCCCAATACATCCTACTTTGTGAAAGATTCTGTGGCCTTCTGGAGGGATTCCTTCTGTACAGACTGAGGTAGAGAAGGAGGGAGATGAATAGGAGGAGGATGGGTGGAGTGGGGGTGGCGTTCAAGGTCAGGAAAGGTAAGTAACTTCTTTTTACCATTAGAGGCATGAGTGCAGTACATGGAGGTCCTATTATCCATCTGCAGCATGGTATTTGCCCAAATGGAAATAAAATGAAAGTCATGTGAAGACCCAGGAGTGTAAAATGCTTTGCAGATGAGTGAAGCTTTTAAATACTTGATAGATCAGCAAATCATCCCATATTTAATGTCTGACGAACAAGAACTGCTGAGGATAGAGAATCAGGTCCCGGTTTTCGATTAGAGGCAGTATGGAATTGTGGCAAGATCTTGGGCTTTGGAAAGGCCAGGCACACTCTGTTGCTGTGATATTCTTGGTGTGACCTTAAGCAGGCCACGTATCCTGTCTGGGGCTCAGTGTTCTCATCTGTAAAACAAGAATGCAAGCACCTAATTGAAGGGTGATGTGGGGTTAACTGAGATGAGTTATACAGCCCTGTTGGAAGCTGGGGAGTAAATCTCATCTTCCCAATGTAATGTGCGGATTATTCACCAGACTGCCAAGAGCACTCCTAAAGCCCTCACAAATCTCCATTCCTGCTGCCATTGCCCTTCTTCTTCTACTCATCATCTTTTGTCTGGATGGAAAGGGTCACCTTCTAAATGTCCTCCCATCTCCAACATGCAAATTTAGTAATACCCTTCATCTGTGTAGATTCTTTCTTTGACATACAATTATCTGCCGAGTGAAATTCACACGTCTTTGTGGGGTATGTGGACTCCTCCCCATTTACTCTTTGCTTGCTCTTTCCCCTCTTCCCCTGTCTCACCCCTGCTCCATCTGCCTCTCCTGTTGGAGAAACACCATGTCCTCTCTAAAATGCCTTTTTCCCACTCCTCACAACCGCCTAAGTTTTTTTTTCCTGTTCAAAGTTTTAGCTTAGGCCATGTGAAATGGAACTGTCAATTTTTCTAAACTTTCTTCATCTGGAAAATGGGCTAAAAATTTTACCTGATGGCCGGGCGCGGTGGCTCACGCCTGTAATCCCAGCACTTTGGGAGGCCAAGGCGGGCAGATCACGAGGTCAGGAGATGGAGACCATCCTGGCTAACACGGTGAAACCTTGTCTCTACTAAAAAATACAAAAAAATTAGCCGCGTGCGGTGGTGGGCGCCTGTAGTCCCAGCTACTCGGAGGCTGAGGCAGGAGAATGGTGTGAACCTGGGAGGCGGAGCTTGCAGTGAGCCAAGATTGTGCCACTGCACTCCAGCCTGGGTGGCAGAGCGAGACTTCGTCTCAAAAAAAAAAAAAAAAAAAAATTTACTTGATAAGGTTATCATGAAACTCAGTTTAATTAATATACAGTATTCAGCATAGTGTCAGATACATAGTAAGTGCTCAGTAGATGGTTACTACTGCTATACTACTATTATTATTTTTATTAGTGCACAAAGAAAGTAGAGCGTAACCTCTGGATCAGGGACCAAGGACATTTTCCCAGAAGAGAGGATGCTTTCACTGAGCCTCAAGGTACAACAGTCTTTCTCTAAGGGGGAGACAGAGAGGAGGAAGGGCATTCCAGTTAGCAGAATGGGACGTGCAATGTCTCAAAGGTGAAAAAGGACATGGTATGTTTGGGAAGTAGAGAGAAGATGAATATGCTTGGGTTAGGATGGAACAGGAAGAGGAGGGTGGTGAGCCTGGGTGGAAGCCGTCTCCGTCACCCTGCCTCCTTCCACTCCCCAGATGTCTCCCCTTTCCCCTCGCTCAGCCTGCCATGCCCTCCAGCCCATCTCACCCAACATTGCCTGTCATTGCCTGTCAAGACCCATCCCATTCTAAAGTCTAGGTCCAATATTACTTTTTCCGGGAAGACTTTTTAAATTTCACGAGGGCAAGGACCACATCCGTTTTGCTCACTGTTGTATTCCAAGCATCTAGCATAGTGCTTGGCATGGACTAGGTACTCATTTCTTTTTCTTTTTCTTTTTTTAATAAATGAATTACAGCAAACCCTGTAGTTACTATCCAATGTCTGTTCCCGTTTTCTCTTTGCCAACAGAATGTTCCTGTAGTGGAGGGTAGCAATTTTCCCAGCCTCAGGCAACAGATCATGATTAGTCTAGTACAGTACTGTCCAATAGAAATATAATGAGAGCCACAAATGTGAGGCACGTATGAAATTTAAAATTTTCTAGTAGCCACTTTGAAAAAGTAGGTAGGTAGGAACCGGTGAAACTGATTTTTTTTTTTTTTTTTCAGACAGAGTCTCACTCTGTCACCCAGGCTGGAGGGCAGTGGTGTGATCTTGGCTCATTGCAGCCTTTGCCTCCTGGGTCCTGGATCCAAGCAATTCTCCTGCCTTAGCCTCCTGAGTAGCCGGGATTACAGGCGCCTGCCTGCCACAATGCCCAGCTAATTTTTTTTTTTTTTTTTTTTTTTTTTAACAGAGATGAAGTTTTACCATTTTGCTCAAGCTGGTCTCAAACTCTTGACCTCAAGTGATCCATCTGCCTCAGCTTCCCAAAGTGCTGGAATTACAGGGGTGAACCACTGCACCCGGCTGAAATTGATTTTGATAGTGTATTTTATTTAACCCATTATATCCAAAATATTAACATTTTAACATATAATTCATTTGAAATAGATTCTTTCACTAATTAATGAAATAGTTTACATTCTGTTTTCTGTGTTGTCTTTGAAATCTGATGTGTATTTTGTGCTTACAGCACATCTCTATTTGGACCAACCACATTTCAAGAGCTGAAGAGGTACCTGTGGCTAGTAGCTCCCTTATTGGCCAGGTCAGGTCTAGCCAATTGTAACAATCCATTTCCTACTTTCCCAGACTCCTCTTCAGCAAGAAGTGGACATGTGACCCAGTTCTGACCAATGAGATGAAAAGGGAGGTCAGCTGGGCCTTCTGGAAAAGCTTCTGCTTTCCTGATTAGAAAGACAAATATGGCTATGTCACCTCTTCCTTCTTGTCTTTCTTTGTGTCTTTTTTTGTGTGGGGAGGTTACTTTTTAGAGATACGGTTTCACTCTGCACTCAGGCGGCAGTGCAGTGATGCCATCATAGCTCAAACTCCTGCAGCCTCAAACTTCTGGGCACATGTGATCCTCCTGCCTCTGCCTTCCGAGTTGCTAGCACTCTTCTTGTCTTGAAAGCAGATGTGCTCTTGGAGGTGTGACCATTGATTAAGCAATCATAAAGAACAGGGGTTGTAAAACTTTTTCCATAAAGGACAAATAATAACTATTTTAGCCAATATTTTAGGCTATGTGCATTATAGAGTCTCAGTTGCAAATACTCAATTTTGCTATTGGAGTTCAAAAACCATAGACAATATGGAAACAAGAGAGAGTGGCTGTGTTCCACAATAACCTTTCTTTGCAGTGCATTGGATTTGCTTGTGGGCCATAGTTTGCCATCCTTTCCCATCAAGAGAATTGCAGAGACACCAGCCCTGACATTGTGAAGGTACTTCCAGATTTTTTGTTATATGGGAAAAAAATAGATCCCTATTTGTTTAAGCCACCGTGAATTGGTTTTCCCGTTACTACTGTGGCCGGCAGAAACCTAATGGATACTTGAAAAATAGAATCAGTGTGCCAGTTACAATTAATAGCCCTTTCTTTTTTCTTATTTATTTATTTTTGTAGAGACAGGATCTCACTATGTTGCCTAGGTTTGTCTTGAATTCCTGGGCTCAAGTGATCCTCCTGGGATTACAGGCATGAGCCTCCATGCACAGCCATAATTAACCACGCTTTCTCCCAAGATACTGTGCCTTTTAAAAATATTGAGATCAGTATGATGATTGCAACATTAATACCATCAGTTGAGAACTACATTTTTATAAACTTTAATTCTTACAACAACTGCTAGTATTCCTGATTCTTTGAGGAGGAAATTGAAGCCAGAAAAAAAAAAAAAGTGATCCTAGGTTACGTAGCTAATAGACAGCAAAAAGCATTGGAATCTAGATCCTATCTGATTCAAAAATGAATCAGAAATATTTGTGAATTACCTATTAAGTGCCAGGAATTCTTCTGGTGGTTGGTAAGATCAGTGAACAGAAACAAAGATTTCCACCCTTGAGCTTACCATTTGGGGTGGGGGAAGAAGGCAATAAGTAATCTGCAGTGGTTTAGGAGGTGTTTGGATAAACTATAAAGGAGAAAGTCAAGCAGGAGTCTTCCCTTTGTGCCGCCTGCCTCTTTGTACTTCTTTGAGTGACGTTTATCAGAGGCTGCTTTATGTAGGGATGACGTGAATGTGTGTCTGCGTTTTCCCCTAGATTGCAGCCTTTGGTGAGGAGGGCCTCTATTTCATTGATCTTAATACAGCTACAGCAAACAGCAGGCATTCCATGCTTGTTGGATAAAAATTCAATTGAACTCACTTCGGCATCAGCTGTTAGGTTGGAAGCTGCCCAAGAAACATATGGTTTTCAGAAAGGGTGAGTTCAGTTCAAAGGTTCAACAGATATTTTTGTGAATGCCCAAGTGCCAGGCACCATGCTGGCCTCAGTGCTCCCAGGAGACGGGTCAGTCTAAGGAGGTGGCTATCTGGGGAAGCACTCGGCTTGCCAGAAGCAACATAAACAAGCCAGGGTTCGGCAGGCTCAAGCAAAGACTCTAGGGACAAATCCTTGGAGGGAGAGACCTTGCCAGGGACTCCCAGTAGTACTAGCTGTAATTGTCCTCCCAATCTGTCACCCACTGAGATGGTGGCATGTTTATTCTCCCGTCAGTGACTCTTGTTCCTGGGCCAGGGGCATGTGCTTTTTTGTTTTACTTTCTTCCTTTCTTTTCTTTTTTTGAGATGGAGTTTCGCTCTTGTTGCCCAGGCTGGAGTGCAATGGCGCAATCTCGGCTCACTGCAACCTCCGCCTCCTGGGTTCAAGCGATTCTCCTGCCTCAGCGTCCCAAATAGCTGGGGTTACAGGCATGTGCCACCACGCCTGGCTAATTTTGTATTTTTAGTAGAGACAGAGTTTCTCCATGTTGGTCAGGGTGGTCTCGAACTCCCAACCTCAGGCGATCTGCCTGCCTTGGCCTCCCAAAGTGTTGGGATTACAGGCATGAGCCACTGCGCCCAGCCTGTTTTTCTTTTTAAGGGTGTCACCAGTGCATACAACCTCTGCGAACCTGCCACAGAGAGAAAGTGTGTGCAGAATGTATTTGCATTTCGTTTGGTGCAGGTTAGTGCCTTTCAGGGTCTGACTAAGGAGGTCACTTGAGCACTCAGGGTTTGGAAGACTCAAGCCAGTTACAGGGATTCAACAGAGTGGGACAATGACAGATGGTGAGCAAAACGTTCCTGAGACCCGAGACCTGATCTTGGGACCAACTCTGCCAAATACCCAAAGACCAACACAGGAAAATAAGAAGGCCCGTGGGATGCATTTCCTGTTCAGGATGGAAGTCACTTTATAAATCCTATGGGGTGTGAGGAAGCCTATTCTTGACTCAGATGATTTGCTTTACCGGAGAGAGGAATCTAAATGAGAAACCTGACTCTGCTTTTTAGCCATTTAAAAGTGAACATACAAGTGAATTTCAGTGATGTCAGTTTGATCCCAAAATTAGATCTGGGACTGTAACTCAAAGTTAAATGAACTACAGTTAACTTACTCTGGGTCCAGGAACTTGGACAGGTCACATCTGCTCTCTGAGACTCAGTTTTCTTATCTGTAAAATGAGGGGTGAGAGACTAAATTATCTCTAAGCTCCTGAGAGTTTTGCCGTTTTAGGATATACTATAAATAGATTCATAATGACAAGTACTCAGGGGTTCCTAAACCTAGCATCAGGAACAGCTAAGGAGTGTGTTAAAAAATAAAGATTTTTCTGATCCAACCCTGGAGAATCTGATTCAGTATGTCTCAGTTAGGGCCTAGAAATATGTATTTTTAATAGGCTCAGGTAATTCTTCACAGCTTATGCTCAGCCTGGCTGGTATTTGAGAGCCACTAGAGGAACTGAAAGCCCTTTGCAGACAGCCCAGATCTGGGTCATTTTCATTATTTCAAAAAGTCTCATTGGATAAAAACACTGACCTCTCCCCAGTTCCCCTAGCCCCCATCCTACATTCTGGGCCTTGAAACCAGCCACATTTGTAGATAACTTTCAGCTGCATTATTCAGCCTCATTTGGGGGGCAGGGGAGAAGGCTTTGTATTTTGCATTTTTTGATTCCCTTTTGTTAGAATACAGTCCCAAAGAGGTGGTGGGTTTTAGAGAGGGGACAAAACCCTCCAACTCTGACTTGACTCACCGTATGATGCTGGACCAGGAACTCAGCCGAGTGTCCCAGTTTTCCTGGTCTGGAAAATGGGGAACGTGAGCTGTGGCCTGTCCCTCATGTCACATGCCGCTAGCAAAAATTTTTTAAAGCTTACAAATGCTTTGAGGATTAATAAGGTGCTTGGAAAAAGGGCAGTTTCTAAAAACGTGGTGTTTGTATTCAACATTGATAGGGAGCCAGTGGTGCTATGTGTGCTGGAAAGAGCACAAAATTAGCGGTGATCTGATTTGATTCCAGGGGACTGAAATATCTAAATACAAAATCCAGGCAAGACAAGCCTTGACAAAGGACAGGTGTCTTCTCACAATGTGACATATGAGACAAAGGTCCTTAGCTGAGGGTGGGGAGGGAGGAATGTGGGAAAGTCATTTGGCAGAAAAGAGGAAGACAGGATTGGGAAAATATGGCAGGTCAGCCAGGCAGGATTAGGGCCCATCTGAATTTCAATCTGAATTTGAGGAGAGGGCTGTCAGCTACCTTGAGTGTGTTTTCTCAGCCACATACAACTTCCTGGGGCAGGCACTGAGCAGAATGAGTGTTGAAGTTGACCAGGATTTAGGTTTTTCCAGACTAGCACAATGGGGGAAGGGCAGAAGAGAGAGTTGATAGAACATGCAAAGAGGGGACTGGTGATGCCAGGCACCCCGTGTAGAGGCAGAATCGCCCCTTCAAAACTCTCCAGGGAAGAGCCGAGTGAAATGCATGCATTCTCTCCGAGGGAATGCAAGAGAAAGTGGCTGGGCCACCAATTTTCCAAGGATTTCAATCTTTCTTCCCCTCCTAGTGGGGATAGAGATTGCAAGTGTTTCAAAAATGGAGAGTCTTTTTTTTTTTTTTTTTTTTTTTAGATGGAGTTCCGCTCTTGTTGCCTAGGCTGGAGTGCAATGGCGCGATCTTGGCTCACCACAACCTCCACCTCCTGGTTCAAGCAATTCTCCTGCCTCAGCCTCCCAAGTAGCTGGGATTACAGGCATGCACCACTACGCCCAGCTAATTTTGTATTTTTAGTAGAGATGGAGTTTTTCCATGTTGGTCAGGCTGGTCTCTAACCCCCAACCTCAGATGATCCTTCCAAAGTGCTGGGATTTCAGGTGTGAACCACTGCTCACAGCCAAGAGTCTTTTATTCAAAGTAAGAAAACAGAATGCGTGGGAAAGGAGCTCTATTCCCACCCAATAATAGAGCTCCTGGAAGTTGGTGCTGGGAGTGTTGCAGGGAAGAAAGGGTTAATATTATCTGAGTGCGTGTGACTGAGACCTCCTTCATTCAGGACAAGGTTTACTTACAAATTGTGTATTGTGTGCTCAGTACTAATCAACTAAGTATATGGTAACACACAGAAAAAATCAGACATTTAAAAAAGAGATTAAAAGTAAATATAAATGGAAATTCTAATATTTTCTTCCCACAGCCCCAGGAGATCAGTATTTTTATTCCCTAACACTCCTCCTTTTGGAGACCAATTCTCTAGCCCATGCTTCCATGAGAATCACCTGTGGATCTTAAAATGCATATTCTGGCTGGGCGCGGTGGCTCATGCCTGTAATCCCAACACTTTGGGAGGCCGAGGCAGGTGGATCACTTGAGGTCAGGAGTTCAAGACCAGTCTGACCAACATGGTGAAACCCTGTCTCTACTAAAAATACAAAATTAGCCGGGTGTAGTGGTGCATGCCTGTAATCCCAGCTACTTGGGAGGCTGAGGCAGGAGAATTGCTTGAACCTGGGAGGCAGAGGTTACAGTGAGCCGAGATTGCACCATGCGTGTGCCACCACGCCCGGCTAATTTTTGTATTTTTAGTGGAGATGGGGTTTCTCCATGTTGGCCAGGCTGACCTCAGGTGATCCGCCTGCCCAGCCTCCTAAAGTGCTGGGATTACAGGCATGAGCCACCGCACCCGGCCAACAGCTTGCTTTTATTTTGTTTTGTCTTTACCAAAAGCTGGATCCTTTACTATGTCGTCTGTAGGTATGAGTTCGCATCTTGGCTGCATTCCTAATGAATACGACCTTGGGTAAGTCGCTGAACTCTTTGTGTCTCAGTTTCTCCAACTGTAAAGTGGGGGTAACAAGAACACTACAATGGGTTTATTGCCAAGATAAAATGAGTTGTATGTAAAGTGCCTGGACCACTCCCTGGAAGATAGAAGGTGCTCAGTAAATATTATCAATTATTATTTTTATTATCTTTCCTACCAAAAGGAGAAGTCGTCTTGTTCCTGGGCCAGGGGCATGCGCCCTGGCCCATGTGTACTATAAACGATGTGTAGACTAGATATAGCAGGTTGCAGCACTTTTCAGACTAGATGGAATAGGCTCACCAGGTGAGGGAAGCAGGAGATGTTCTCATTGTATATATGCTTCGCACACCCTCTCCCTTGAGGTTTGACTCAGTAAATTTTGGTTAGGTGCTTAGCAATCTGAATTTTTTTTTTTTTTAATTGAGGCCTCACTCTGTCACCCAGGCTGGAGTTTAATGGCACAATCATGGCTCATTGCAGCCTAAACCTCCAGGGTTCAAACAATCCTCCTGCCTCAGCCTCCTGAGTAGCTGGGACTACAGTCATGTGCCACCATTTCCACCTAATTTTTTTGTTGTTGTTGAAATGGGGGGCCTCACTATGATGCCCAGACTGGTCTCAAACTTCTGGGTGGCTCCAGTGATCCTCCCACCCCAGCCTCCCAAAGTGCTGGGATTATAGGTGAGAGCCACTGTGCCTGGTCTAGCAACCTGAATTTTATTTATTATTTATTATTTAATTTATTTTTATTATTTATTTTTTGAGACAGAGTCTCGCTCTGTTGCCCAGGCTATAGTGCAGTGGCGCTATCTTGGCTCACCGCAACCTCCACCTCCCGAGTTCAAGCGATTCTCCTGCCTCAGCCTCCTGAGTAGCTGGGATTACAGGCATGCGCCAGCACGCCCAGCTAATTTTTGTATTTTTAGTAGACACAGAGTTCCACCATGTTGGTCAGGCTGGTCTTAAACTACTGATCTCGTGATCCACCCGCCTTGGCCTCCCAAAGTGCTGTGATTACAGGCCTGAGCCACCGCGCCCGGCCCTGCAACCTGCATTTTAAGTAAGCTCCACAGGTGGTTGTGTGGTCAGTGTCCTGAGGACTGTGTTTAGAGAAAAGCTGGTTGTTCATGTCTCAGTATTCACGTCTAAGCGGGTATGTGTGGCCTTTCCATTGTTTTGGTCTTCGCCCTACAAGCCTCCACAGCTGATAAGAATTCTGGGCTTTAAATATCACATCATCATTGTTTTGCTACTTATCTTAAGCAGGTATTTGGAATTCACCTGGCCCAAGGCTTTCTCATTTTAGAGCAGCCAAGCTCGGATTCAGCTCCTGGATCCAGGTGTAGTGGGCTCCCAGCTTTCTCTTTCTCTTGACTACGTGGGCTGAGAGGGGCTGTGTCTGCTCCAGCTGATCTGATTAAATTACCCTGTCATCCAGCAAGGAATGCCAGTGTGCCTGGCTTGGAGAGGGCAGACTGTGCCTGTTCACCGTGGCATCCTGGTCCTTGGCATTTCACATAGGGCCCAGAACACAGTAGAAACTCAATAAATGCTCGCTGAACGAATGAATCAAGTTGCATTAAATAACCTGTGCAAACAGACTCTCGTTTTATAAAACAATCAATGTGTGTTTATCAAAGTGAACTCACTGCACCTACCTTACGTTAAAATATGGGTCAGAAACCACCACCTAGAAGACATTTTTCAGAAGCCCAACCAGCTTAGTATGTACTCCTTGACTTCACAAGGAGAAATCCTTAGCCAAGAGAGTGCTGGAGAGGATGCAATCACATTGCTGGTCCACAGAAGGGGCTCAATCAAGTGGTTCCTGCCCTCGTTCCTCTTCTGTTCAAAGAGTCTGTAAATTAGGATTCCAAATGGTGACAGCTCTGGACAGATGAGGAAACCAAGGCCCAGAGAGGTCAAGTCACATGCTGTAAGGCACACAGCAAGTAAATGACCCATTGGGGATTTGAATCAGAGCCAGATGCTGCTGCCTGACTCCAATCTCTTTTCATCTAATTGGTTAACAAAGGTTGACTCCCTAGCCATTGCATCAAATCACACCTAAGGCTTGTTATATGCAGAGTCATGGGTTCCCCTGTTGATCAGAACTTTGTGGGATAGGGGCCAGGAATCTACATTTTTAATAAAACACGCCGGGTGCAGTGGCTCACGCCTGTAATCCCAGCACTTTGGGAGGCCAAGGCGGATGGATCAAGAGGTCAAGAGACAGAGACCAACCTGACCAACATGGTGAAACCCCATTTCTACTAGAAATACAAAAATTAGTCGGGCGTGGTGGTGCATGCCTGTAATCCCAGCTACTCAGGAGGCTGAGGCAGGAGAATAGCTTGAACCCGGGAGGTGGAGGTTGCAGTAAGCTGAGATCATGCCATTGCACTCCAGCCTGGGTGACAGAGTGAGACTCCGTCTCAAAAAATAATAATAATAAATAAAACAAGCAGGTAAATTGTATGTATGCTAAAGTCTGAGATCCACAGCATGCCAACATCCTCTCTAAGTAACTAAGGAGATCCTTAAATTTTATCTCAGAGATTATCAGTTTCTGAACTCCACTCAGTCATTATTTAAAAAATATTTTTCTAAGCTGCTGCAGCAAATGCTTCATTGAAACCCACCATTAGCTGCCGGTAGCACTGAATAAATGGTGTCATCCTGTCTAAACCTTCTCTTCCTCCTATCATCACCACCCCCATAGCAGGTGCTCTCATTCTCCCTCTCACCAAAGAGCAAAGGGGTGACTTTTAAAAGCCATCTAGAAACATGAGGACCAGCTCTTGGAAGACCCCAGAGAGCCCTGCCAACTTTCTTAAATTCAGACCCTGGAGTCATTGCCTAACCAGGATGGGTTCTGCAAGAGAGGCAGGGACAGGGATTAAAACATGCATTTTTAAGAGGGTAAACTGGAGTCCCTGATGAGTTAACCTTGGAAGGAAGAGGTATGCCAGAGATACCATAGACAGGAGTTGTGCTCAGGATAAGAACAGCAAGGACACAGCACTCCCTGGGTTCCTTAGCAATATACCTTCACCGGCAGTTTAGCTAACAGTGTGTCTCTAGGGCTTCTGTTGCTATCAAATTTATGCCTTAAGAAATGTCAAAAGGGAAGCACTGATTCTTCAATACAGCAAGAAATTTCTTTCCTTTTTCTTTTTTTCTTTCATTTTTTTTTTTTTCATGTAATGCCCTCCTGGAGGACTTTTGCAACCTGGATAAATATTTCTCTTTCAATGCAAATGGAAAAGCACTTATCACTTCTCGGGGAAGACACCATTACCTCTTTATGAGGCTGTTCTGCAAAGCAGACAAGTCAGGGCATCCCAGTGTGTGCCCAACACCGAGCGTTTGCACCAAGAGCAGAATCACATACTCCTTTACCCGACTGAGTTACTGGAGAAGAGAAATAATGCATTACTGTTATTAAGCAGGCAGCATTTCTCTTTTTTGCATAGTGCCCAGCAGCCTGACCATACAGAAGAACTGGAGACACCTCTAAAGGCTTTGAAACAAAATGGCCTCTGAGTCTGATCCATTCTTCCCAGGTCATACCTCCTCCAGGAAATCTGATGGGATTTGTGCAGACTACTGATTGCTTCCGCATGGGAAACTAACATGTCTGGCCCCTACCGTGGGCCAGATGCATTATAGACATTATCTCATTTATTCCTCCATGCAACCTCATGGAGTGAGGATTATCAAACTCATTTTATAAATGAGGAAACTGAAGCTCAGAGTTTAGATTGAGGAATTAAGCAAACTTGGAGAGAAATACCACTTTCCCAACTATTTAGCTGGGTGATGTTGCATAAGTTGCTTAACTCTTCTGAGCTTTATGTCCTCATCTATAAAATAAAGATTATATTGTACTTCTTAGATTCATGAGAGTTAGTGATTGCAATTGTGTATACATTGGGCTCAGCATTGTGAGCATTAAATAAAATTGTGGCTATTGTTATTATTATTATTACTCTGGAAATCTCCTAAGGAAGAGAGGGGCAGAGCAGGAATTAGAACCCAGGTCTGGGAGGTTCCAAAGCCCATGGACTTTTCCTGGGTGTGCCCATTGATGTCTGCATTTGTGAAGCCACGTAATGTTAGGGTTTTATATTTATGTGCTTTTCTGTGCCATTTCTCTGAGGACATGACCATGCAATAAACTTCCTTTTCTTTCACCATTTTGCTGGGTGCTGGCGTCCAGCAGGTGCATCCTAATCACCCAGAGATGGCTTAACTCTGCCCCACCAAGAGTAGTGATAGATTTCTGGTCCTTTCTAAGCACTGGCATCAAAGTAATGAGTCGTTAAAAAAACTCTTTTGAGAGATCTGTGAATTATCTTGAGTATCTTTTTTTTTTTTTTTTTTTTTGAGATGCAGTCTTGTTCTGTCACCAGGCTGCTGGAGTACAGTGGCACGATCTCGGCTCACTGCAACCTCCGACTCCCTGATTCAAGCGATTCTCCTGCCTCAGCCTCCTGAGTAGCTGGGATTACAGGCATGTGCCACCACGCCCAGCTAATTCTTGTATTTTTAGTACAGATAGGGTTTCACCATGTTGGCCAGGATGGTCTTGATCTCTTGACCTCGTGATCTATCCGCCTCGGCCTCCCAAAGTGCTGGGATTACAGGTGTGAGCCACCGTCCCTGGCCTATCTTGAGTATTTTTTAAAAAACAAACCCACAACCTGATTTTTTGGGAAAAAAAATACCCCACAGGAACAAACCAGATTAAATAAAATTAAATGTAGAACTGATGACATTGCAGCCAAAGCCCCCACATGCTGACTTTCTTTGGTTTATTTGAGAAAGACCCCCTCAGCAGGCCCACTGAGTCTCAGAAGAAAGAAGCAGCCAAGTGGAATAGATGGGAATTCTACAGGGTTGGTGGTCTCACCTTGGTTTGCATTTCTCATTCTCTTATTTGGGAAAAATTACCCTATCCTGAAAAGAGGCAGGGAAGGATCTGAAATCTCCTCCTCTGTTTGGCTGTGCTAGACTTTGTCTTAAAGACCCCTCAATTTATAAGGAGGCAGTGCAGTATAGCATGAAAGGCAAGGTGTCTGGTGACACTAGGACAGACTCTCTATGAGAGCAGGGGCATCTATTATTCACTGCTATATTCCCAGAAATAGGAACAGTATTGAACGAATGACCATGTAAATGAATGGACTAAGACTGCTTAGGTTTGAATTCTGGCAACACTTCTTTGCTGGAAGCTCAGATGAGCTTCTGAACTTCCTGTATTAGTTTTCTATGCTGCATAACAAATTACTCAAAACTTAGTGGCTTAGAACAATGCAAATGTATTGTCTCACAGTTACAATGGGTAAGGAAGCTGGGTGTGGGTCAGGGGGTCCTCTGCTCAGGGTCTCAACTGGCTGAAATCAAGGAATTAGCTGGAGCTGCAATTCTTATCTAAGGTTTGAGGTCCTCTTCCAAGCATACGGGTTGTTGGCATAATTCATTTTTTTGTGATTGTAGAACAGAGATTCCATTTTTCTGGTGGCCCTTGGCCATAGGCTATTCTCAGCCTCTAGTTCTTAGTGTGTAATTGTTGCAGGCAGCTCACGACATAACTCTTTTTTTTTTTTTTTTTTGAGATGGAGTCTCGCTCTGTTGCCAAGCTGGAGTGCAGTGGCACAATCTTGGCTCACTGCAACCTCCAACTCCCTGGTTCAAGCTATTCTCTTGCCTCAGCCTCCTGAGTAGCTGGGATTACAGGCATGTGCCGCCATGCCCAGCTAATTTTTATATTTTTAGTAGAGACAGGGTTTCACCATGTTGGCCAGGATGGTCTTGATCTCCTGACCTCGTGATCCACCCGCCTCAGGCTCCCAAAGTGCTGGGATTACAGGCATGAGCCACTGCGCCTGGCCAACTCTTTATTCTCTTCTAGGCCAGCAGCAACCTGTCTCTCTGTCTTCTTTAGTTTGCAACTGATGGATTTCCCTATTAAAAACCCACCTGATTAGGTCAGCCTCACCCAGGATGATGTCCCTTTTGAGTAACTCAGCTGATTAGGAACCTTAATTACATCTGTAGAAACTTATTTTGCCATATAACACAACCACAGGAGTGATAACCCATTGTCTCTATAGATCTTGCCCACACTCCAAGGGGAGGAGATTACATAAGATGATGTGGTTTGGGTGTGTCCCTACCCAGATTTCATCTTGAATTGTAGCTCCCATAATCATCACATATTGTGGGAGGTAATTGAATCATGGGGTCGGTTTTCCCCATGCTGTTTGTGTGATAGTGGTAAGTTTCATGAGATCTGATGGTTTTATAAAGGGCAGTCCCCCTGTACACACCCTGTTGTCTGCTGCCAAGTAACACATGCCTTTGCTCCTCCTTTACCTTCCACCATGATTGTGAGGCCTCCCCAGCCATGTGGAACCATGAGTCCATTAAACCTCTTTTTCTTATAAATTTCCCAGTCTTGAATTTGTTGTTATTAGCAGTGTGAGAATGGGCTAATACATAAGATTATGAGTCACTGACAGTGATTTGAGAATTCTACCCACCACAGTTCCTTGTAGAAAAAGGATGATAATACCACCTATCTAATAATACTGTTGTGAAGATTATATTGCATGATCTAGAATAAATGCTTGTCATGGAAAAATCATGTGGAGTTAGCATTCAACTCCAAAATATATGTTTTAATAATATTAACTGTTTTCCCCCTCTGAAAAAAAATTCTGAAGAAAATGGATATTCCAAGAGCAGGTACCGAATTTATCCTGCCTCTTTTTAAATTCCCTGACACATCAATGTGTTTGAATATCCCTGTTGAGAATTACAGTCCTAGAGTGGTAGAGCAGAGGTCTCCTAAGCTTTTTATCTCCCTTATTATATACCATAATCAGGAAAATATTTAGCATATTTTTAACATCTGTATAATTATTGATAGTTTACATGCATGTACTATAGTATTATATATTAAATACGTGAAAAATCATATCAAACTGGGAACTTTTAAAGGATACAATGGAAAATAAATATGATTAGAAGTTCTAACATTTTTTGCCTGTGCCCCAGTGGATCATTTTGTAAAATCCCTGGTGTAGATGCTTCCTTTTGGAGATCACTAACCTAAAGGATGTGGTATAGATTGTACCAGCCATCACCTACCTTCCTGGCCCCACCCCATTTCATAAGGAAGGGGTTTCGGTGCATGGCAAGGCATAAAGAGCTGTAGGGGAACCTCTCTTTATACTTTTCATAGCACAAGAAGTAAAACTGTGGGGAGAAGAATCAAAGACATAAAAAAAAACTCCTCCCTTCTTTCTCACTACTTTTTTTTTTTTTTGCTGTGAAGGGCAAAAAAGGCCCAGAGTGGAGACTAGGGAAGGAATCCCACAATTAGTGAGCATGTACTTTGTGTCAAGTTATGTGCTAGGTAGCTATTAGAATTACTGTTTGACACTTGATGGACATGTAGGAAAATGGAGAAGTAATAAAACTGAGCCTAGCTCTACCCAGTGGAGTTAGGATGTTAACTTCAGTTTCATTCCAGTGTCTGAGTTTTAACCATTGTATGATTTTTGAAAAGATTAAAGAAGGAGTGTGTGGGATGGGCATGGTGGCTCACGCCTGTAATCCCAGCACTTTCGGAGGCTGAGGCAGGTGGATCACCTGAGGTCAGGAGTTTGAGACCAGCCTGGCCAACATGGCAAAACCCCAACTCTACTAAAAATATAAAAATTAGCTGGGTGTGGTGGTGCACACCTATAGTCCCAGCTAGTTGGGAGGCTGAGGCAGGAGAATCGCTTGAACTCAGGATGCAGAGGCTGCAATGAGCCGAGATCATGCCATTGCACTCCAGCCTGGGTGACAGAGGGAGACTTCATCTCAAAAAAAAAAGAAAAAATTATATGACCCCTTTAAGAATGGAGAGGGAGCTAGAGCTATCAGATACTCCATTCTACACCTCTATAGTTTGCAGGCTGAAGTTGAGCCAGAAGATTCTCTTGCCAAAAGGGTCTTCAGAAATCACCTAGGCCAGGGATTGAAAAACTATGGTTTGAGGGCCAAATCCAGCCTGCTTCTTATTTTTGTTAATAAAATCCTCTTGGGACACAGCCAGGCTCATTCATTTATGTATAATCTATAGTTGTTTTCATACTATAACAGCAGAATTGAGTAGTTTTGACAGAGAACGTATGACCTTCAGACTGAAAATATTTACTCTGTGGCTCTTTACAGGAAAAGTTTGCTGACCTCTGATCTAGTCCAGAGGTCTTCAAGCTATTTTGATATGCACACGCAAAAACATTAAACACACAACACATCCTTTAACCTACATATGTATATTTGTTTACTTACAAAGTATTTAAAGGTACTGCCATTCTAATACATTTTCCATCATAAAACATTTACCAGAAATAGAAATATTAAAATGAGTTGAAAATAAAGAGAAGGTCTAGTATTGTCTTTTAGCATCCCTCAGGGTTGTTTTGTCCTTTCTTTCATCAAGAGATATGAAAACTGATCCAGAAAATGATTCTTAAACTTGATGCCATAAGGTGTTCCATAAATAATAAAAGAATTATGTCCAACGATATAAATTAAAATTCAGTGAAGCCCTGAATTTCTCACATTTGTCCCTCTGCTATATTGTATTTATATGACAGATTTCATTAAAAAGAGAGTTTTGTTGCTAAAAATTGTTTCAAAATGGACCAGAATCCTGTTTTCCGTCATGATAGAATAACTGGAAGTGGACTTGTCCTCCCACTGTAAACTACTAGAAAACAAGACGAAATATATGAAACTGTTTTTAGACACTGGGCAGCAGGCAGTGTAGGGTTATGATCCCTAAGAAACGTGAAACAAACATGTGAGTCTCAGCCTGGTCTTGGCTTTCTGCTTGGAGGAACTATCCTGACCACCTTGTATGGTGGTCTTGCTGAAATAGAGATTAGGATTGGAGTTCAGGGAGGCTGCAATGTCTGGTGTTTATGATACACAGAACCAGTGAGGAAGGAGAAATGCAGAGAGCTTCTACACAGAGATCTATTCAAGTCAGTTAGTGAATACTAAGCTATGTGTGTAGGGTGAAACTCCATGAAGCTGGCCATAGAATGGCCAGTGAGCTATAAGCTGATGAATTCTCAGAGTTCACGCAGGGCCAGAGATATATGAGTTGTGACCAGCCAGAATGGAAGAGCTCTTTGGACACTCAGGGTATTCCTTAGAGATCCAAAGGGATCATACCTTAGTAGTAGGCTGGGGTAGCCATGGAGACTATTATGTATCTGGCCTGACACAAGTTGAATTTTTAAAAATTCAACACCTGTGAAGAATAGGGGAAAAATTTAAAAAAATAAGAAACAGAAGGTAAACTTGAAGTAATGTATCTATCTGCCAGAAAAGATCTCACATTCTTTAAAGGAAAACAATAGAATTTAATCCAATAATAAAAGACAATCTCACATACAAAGAAACAGGAAAAATAATTAAGCAATAGAAATAGACCTAGAAATGACAGAGATGATGAAATTATCAGACACAGACATGAAAAAACTATAATAAATATGCTCATGGATTTAAAGGAAAATATGAACATAATAAGGAGAGTAAGACATAAAAATGAATCAGATGAAACTTCTAGAAATAAAAAAATGCAATATCTTAAATGAAAAATTTACTGGATGGGATTAACAATAGATTAGGCACTGGAAAAACATCAAATGAACTTGAAGGCATAGCAATTGAAATTTTCTAACCCAAATCAAAAGAAAGAAAAAAATGACAAAAAAATGAATAGAGTCTCAATGACATGTGGCTCTTGATATTGTGAGATACTATCAAATGGTATAGCATGAGTGAAATGGAGTCCCAGAAGACAGAAGCAGGATCAGAAAAAATATTTAAAGATGTAATAATTGAAAATTTCCAAACTTGTTTAAAACTATAAACCCATGGGTCCAAGAGGTTCAGCAAACCTTAAGCAGTATAAGCACAAAGAACACACCCAAGGTACATCCAAATCAAATTGCTGAAAACCAGTGATAAGGGAAAAAACAATCTTAAAAACAGTCAGGAAAAAAAAAGAGAGACATTATGTGCAGGGAAGTAGGGATAAGAATGACTGCAGGATCCTGACAGAAAGAAAGCAAACCAGAAGACAATAGAATTGCATTTTTAATGTACTAAAAAAATTAAAATCTACTGTTACACATTGAATGTGTGTCTCCACCCCCTCCACCCCCAAATCATATGTTGAAGCCTTAAATGCCAGTGTGGCTGTATTTGGAGTAAGGAAACAGTTAAGGTTAAACAACGTATTAAGAGTAGGGCTCTGTTCTGATGTATTAGTGTCTTTGTAAGAAGAGATACCAGAGAGCTCGCTCTTTCTCTCTCTACCATGTAAGAACACAATGAGACAATGGCTGTCTGTAAGCCAGTAAGAGAGCCTTCACCAGAAACTGACCATGCTAGGCCTTGATCTGGGGCTTATAGCCTCCAGAACTGTGAGAAAATAAATTTCTGTTGTTTAAGCCATACAATCTATGATATTTTGTTATGGCAGCCCAACCAGGCTAGTATACACACCGAATCTCAAACTCTCCCAATACAGAATTTCATACCCACTGAAAATATTATTCAAATATGAAAACAGAATAAAGACATTTTCTGAAGAACAAAAGCTGAGCGAATTTATCATTAATAAACATATATACAAGATTTATTAAAGGAAGCCATTCAGGTTAAAAGGAAATAGGACTGATGAGATCTACACAAAGTAATAAGTAGCTCCAAAAATGATAACCATGTAGGTAAATATAAAATACTTTTTCTCTTCTCTTAAAAAGTGTCTTTAAGAGATAGCTGACCATTCCAAGGAAAAGTAATAACAATGTATTCTGTGGTTTATAACATATGTAGAAATAAAATGTTTAGTAACTGTTAGAAAATATGAGAGGGACAGATGAAACTATATAATTGCAAGGTTCTTATATGTGAAATAATATAATATTATTTGAAGTTAAATTATAATAGTTTAAAGATTCATGTTGTAAAATCTACAGAAATGACAGAAAAAATCAATCAAACAAATCATTTATAATAATAAGCCAACAGTGGAGATAAAAATGGAATACTACTAAATACCCAATACAAAAGAAGACAGAAAGGGAAAAATGGAAACAAAAAGCAGATGAGACAAATAGAAACAAAATGGCAAACTCATAGATTTAAAAGATAGTCATATTGATAATTACACTAAATATACAGGGTCTAAGTGCTCCAATAAAAAGGCAGAGATTGTCAGAACGGATACAAAGAGCAAGACCCAAATCTATGCTGTCTACAAGAAATTCACTTTAAATATAAACTCAGAGATAGGTTAAAAGTGAAAAGATGAAAGACATGCCATATGAACACTATGCATAAGAAAGCTGGAGTAGCTATATTAATATCAGACTAAGTGGACTTCAGAAGGAATGATACCATTAAGAATGTAGAATCATATTTCATAATGGCAGAAAGGTCAAATCATCAAGAAGACACAACAGTCCTTATTATTTCCATACCTAATAACAGTTTAAAATATACGAAGCAAAACTTGATGAAAGTGAGAAGAAAAATACACAAATCCACAACTATAATTGGAGAGTTCAGCACTCCTCTCTCAGTAATTGAAAGAACAAGTAGACAGAAAATCAGTAAGGATTTAGAGACCTGAACAACATTTCAGTCAACTTGACCTTATCGGGATTTACAAAATATTTTACCCATCAATAGCAAAATATACATTTTTCCAAGTGCACATGGAACATTCACCAAGATTGGCATAAATTAAACTGATATGTTCTCTGAGCACAGATAATTAAATGAGAAATCAATAACACAAAGCTGTCTGGGATATACCCAAGTGTTTGGAAAGTACATAATATATTTCTAAATATCCAATGAGTCAAAACATAAATCACAAGAAAAGTTATAGAATGCTTTGCATTAAATGAAAAAGCACATAACATATCAAAATTTGTATGATGCACTAAAGCAATGCTCAGAGGGGAATTTACAGTTTAAAACGCCTATATTATAAAACCAATTCCTTCTTATGCTCTGATTTTGCAGGTAAGAAAATTGAGATGCAAGCATGTTGAGTGATATACATAAGGCTACATATTGGTTAGGGTAAGACTTAGAATGAGACTCTTCTGGATTGGTTCTCTTTCTCTTTTACTGTGCCTTTTAATCTTGTTTTTTTGGACTGTGCTCAGTGTTTTCAGAACAATATGTCCACTCAGTGTTTTGTCACCTCACTCTCTGCTGAACTCTAACCCTGAGTCATTATTCTTTATAGTTATTAATAAGCATGTTGGGAGGATGCAGAATTTGTTGGTGTAAAGCAGATGCTGAGAAATCTCAGGTCAGGAGAAAGACTGGCAGTGTGGAAGAGGTGGTTGCTGCTGTGCCCTCGAGGGCATCAGAAGCAAGGGGACATGGAAGAGAGCATCTGTGGAGCACCTACTCTGTGCCAAGTGCAGTGCAGTGCAGACTGATTTCACAGCAACTCTGATGTAGTTCAGTAACCTGCCTAACATTATGCAACGAGTGTTGGCTCTTGAATTTGAACTTCGTACTGTACAAATAAAAAAACCCGTGCTTAGGAGGGGGTGAATTATTGCTCCTTCTATTGGGCTTATGTTCAATTCAGACTCCAGAACTCTTATCCATTGCAGCACATTTATTCTACTTCAGGCAGGGAACAGACACAATTATGCTTTTCCTTTTCTGACAATTAACCACCTTTCCTGGTTTTTATCCCCAGCTGTGCTCCTGAGAGTCTTTCAGGAATCTACTCTCCCTGCCTTACCAACACTGTGCTTGCTACAAGTCAAAGTTGCCTCACTCCATTTCAGTCAGAATCTTTCTTTTATCAGGCAGTAATCCTCTTCCTTTTCGGGAGCTGCCAAAAAAGGCCATAATCTCAATCAAAAAAAGATCTTGTGTTTGAAGTCAAAGCCAGCTGGTGCAGCCCATGGGGATTATCGGGCAGAGACACTGTGAGAATGTCCAGCCTGCTGGCCTTGTGCACGCTGAGCTTCCTGCATGCCCACAGCTGCAAGTCAGTGTGTGCATCTGGGTCACTCACCTGCAGAGCTGGACACCCTCGGGGGCCTGGCTGTGCCCTGTCAGAGATTACCCTCATAGACCTCCTGTGCCTCCAGATGTCCCATGGGACACGGAAAAAGGGCAAGTCCAACTTATTCGGATGGCTTTTCTAGCAATGCTCTGATCCCCACACATAGATTTAAGTTGGTGTGAGCAATAAAGCATAATGTGGCCTCTGGGCCAGGCCTGTTAGTGTTTGAACTCTGATTCTACAACTTACTAGCTATGTGACTTGGGCAGGTCATTCATCTTGCAGCACTTCAGTTTTCTCATTTACAGAATGGGCGTAAGACTAGTCCTTACAAGCCAGGCATGGTGACTCACATTTGTAATCTCAGCACTTCGGGAGGCTGGGGCAGGTGACTCATTTGAGCCCAGGAGTTCGAAGCCAGCCTGGGCAACATGGTGAAACCCTGTCTCTCCAAAAAATACAAAAAATTATCTGGGCATGGTGGTGCACACCTGTAGTTCCAGCTACTTGGGAGGCTGAGGTGGGAGGATCACTTGACCCTGGGGAGGTTCAGACTGCAGTGAACCATGATGACACCACTGTACTCTAGCCTGGGTGACAGAGTGAGACCCTGTCTAAAAAAAAAAAAAAAAAAGTAGTTCTTACCTCATGAAGCTGACTCTAGAATGCTTATCCATTGCAGCACATTTATTCTACTTTCAGGTAGGGAACAGACACAATTATGCTTTTCCTTTTCTGACAATTATAGTTTTCCTTTTCTTTCCTGGTTTTTATCCCCAACTGTGCTCCTGAGGTTGTGAGAATTAAATGAGTATACACACACACACACACACACACACACACACACACACATACACATACACATACACATACACATACATATATATCATAAAGAAGAGCATTGTTGGCTTATAGTAGTCTGGTATAAACATTAATGAACATTATTTTTCTGGTTTTCACTAGGAATCTTTGTTGAACAGGGCCAGTGCTTCCCTCTTCTGTGTTGTTCTGCAATTTTGGTTGAAAGTGACAGAAACTGAACTCCACCTGGCTTAGGCCAACATGGAAGTTCAAGGGTAGGTCTAGCTTCAGGCATGCCTTATTTAGAATCACATCTAACATTTGTAAATGTGAAGTAATAATCCTGGAGTGAGTGGCCTCATTCAGAGATTTTTTTTTTTTTTTTTGAGATGGAGTCTCACTCTGTCACCCAGGCTGGATTGCAGTGGCAGGATCTCGGCTCACTGCAACCTCTGCCTCCTGAGTTCAAGCAATTCTTCTGCCTCAGTCTCCTGAGTAGCTGGGACTACAGGTGCATGCTACCAGGCCAGGCTAATTTTTGTATTATTAGTAGAGACAGGGTTTCACCATTATTGACCAGGCTGGTCTTGAACCCCTGACCTCGTGATCCACCTGCCTCAGCCTCCCAAAGTGCTGGGGTTACAGGGGTGAACCACCGTGCCTGACCCAGAGATTTTTTAAGTACTTAAATATGAGATGACTTTATTTTTGAGGCATAGTTTTTTGGAGAAAAACACCTTCTAAATATCCAGGTACATTTAGGCACCTAAAAAATTCCTCTTCTAATATTGATTCATTCATTTCTTCAATCAGTCAACAAATATTTACTAAATACCAAGTGTATGCCTCTCTGTTCATAACACAGGAGATAAAGCATTAACATCCCAGACAAAAAGCCCTGGCCTCCTCGAGGGACTTATATTGTAGTGCTGGTGGGAAGAGAGGGACTATCAATACAATAAATGAGTAAATAATAGAATATGTTAAAAAGAACATCAGAACTGCAAAAAATAAAAATGAAAAAAAGAAAAAAAGTAGAGATGGCAGTTGGTGAGTGCTGGGATTTGTTTCACATGAAAGTGTAGATTTAAAAATTACTCATGGCATGGCATGGATAAGAGGGGATATTTTATAGACTGGAGACCAGCCTAATGTTCAGAAATTGACGACAGTTACCCTTCTCTAGAGGGAGACACAAAGCCCAGGATTTACGAGGGATCTTGAACTTTTAAGTCCTTTTGTCATTGCCCTCCACAGCATCTCTAAGGATGCAAATGACCCCAAGCTTTTCCAGTTAATAATGTGGCAAGGCAAAGGGTTCCCACAGGGAGGCGATGAGGGTCCTGGTGAGAGGGCCTGAGTGTGACACTCACGTGTCACCGTGCCTCATGTGAGGTGAGGAGCCAGGAGGGAGCCAGCCTGCATGGCACCCCGAGGAAGGGTTCTTCCCTTTCATTTGTGACCCAAAAGCTCTGAATCCCCTGAGAGCTATTGCATGGAGGCATCAGCTCCATGTGCCGCTGAAGGCAGGGAAGCCAGTACAATGTCTGCACTCATTCAGGCTGGTGTTGGAAGCAAGACAGGAGGCACCATTCTGCTCTTGAGTAAACACCCTTCTGCTGGGAACGAGTTTCAGGCTCTGCCTGCATGGCCACAAGCCTGGAAAAACGGTATGAAGTTACTACTCCTTGCATCTTTTGAGGTCCAGGGCACCCACTGGGCTGTGCTTTTCTTTTATTTTTTTTTTCCATTTATTATTTATTTGTTTATTTGTGTTATACTTTAAGTTCTGTGCAGAACATGCAGGTTTGCTACATAGGTATACACGTGACATGGTGGCTTGCTGCACCCATCAACCCGTCATCTACATTAGGTATTTCTCCCATGGGCTGTGCTTTCCTACAAAATCAAGGTCACTGTGACCACAGAGACATGAACCCCAACATCTACACACCCTTATCCAAGAGACTGTGTGGGGAGGTGGGCTTAGGGGCTCCCTTGAGGAGTCAGTTGGCTCTGTGTCTCTGGCTCTGTCTGTATGTTGATTCCTTGCTGCATGCCTGCCTGAGCATGCTCAT
This sequence comes from Pongo abelii, assembly GCF_028885655.2. Lineage (NCBI taxonomy): Eukaryota > Metazoa > Chordata > Mammalia > Primates > Hominidae > Pongo > Pongo abelii. The sequence continues at coordinate 40,533,950 of NC_085929.1, forward strand.
CCCAGGAGTCAGAAGGCAGTAGGATACTCAGGCCTCTCTCTGAGCCACACACTCCACAGCAGTGATGTATTAGGCTCAAGGGAAGATCTCGGTGAAGCACAACCTTGGCAACTATTCTGTAACTGTTCTTCCTGTGTAAGCACAGGGGCTGGTTTCTGGGCCAGAGTCTGAGCAATTCTGTACTGCTAAGAAGCACGATTAAGAGACTGAGGATGGAGGCCTATCCTACAAGAATAGACTCATGGATTGAATGACATTTTGGAGTCAGGCAGAAATGGGTTCAATCTCATTGTATTACTCCATTTTCATGCTGCTGATAAAGACGTACCTGAGACTGGGGAATTTACAAAAGAAAAAGGTTTAATTGGATTTATAGTTCCACATGGCTGGGGAGGCCTCATAATCCTGGTGGAAGGCAAGGAGGAGCAAGTCATATTTTACGTGGAGTGGCAGCAGGCAAAGAGAGAGAGCTTGTACAGGGAAACTTCCATTTGTTTAAAACCATCAGGTCTTGTGAGACCTATTCACTATCGCCAGAACAGCATAGGAAAGACCTGACCTCATGATTCAATCATCTCCACTGGGTCCCTCCCACAACATGTGGGAATTATGGGAACTACAAGATGAGATGTGGGTGGGGACACAAAGCCAAACCATGTCATTCTGCTCCAGCCCCTCCCAAATCTCATATCTTTACATTTCAAAACCAATCATGCCTTCCCAACAGTCCTCCAAAGTCTCAACTCATTTCAGCATTAACTCAAAAGTCCACAGTCCAAAGTCTCCTCAGAGACAAAGCAAGTCCCTTCTGCCTATGAGCCGGTAAAATCAAAAGCAAGTTAGTTACTTCTTGTATACAATGGGGGTATAGGCATTGGGTAAATACAGTCATTCCAAATGGGAGAAATTGGCCAAAATAAAGAGGCCACAGGCCCTATGCATGTCTGAAATCCAGTGGGGCAGTCAGATCTTAAAGCTCCAAAATGATCTCCTTTGACTCCATGTCTCACATCCAGATCATGCTGATGCAAGAGGTAGATTCCCATAGTCTTGGGCAGCTCTTCCTCTGTGGCTTTGCAGGATATAGCCCCTCTCCTGGCTGCCTTCATGGGCTAGTGTTGGATGTCTGTGGCTTTTCCAGGTGCACAGTGCAAGCTGTCAGTGGATCTACCATTCTGGGGTCTGGAGGATGATGGCCCTCTTCTCACAGCTCCACTAGGCAGTGCCCCAATAGGGAATCTGTGTGGGGGCTCCAACCCCACATTTCCCTTCTGCACTGCCCTAGCAGAGGTTCTGTGAGGACCCTGACCCTACAGCAAACTTCTGCCTGTGCATCCAGTTATTTCCATATATCTTCTAAAATCTAGGCAGAGGTTCCCAAACTTCAGTTCTTGACTTCTGTGCACTCACAGGCTCAATACCACATGGAAGCTGCCAAGGCTTGATGCTTGCACCCTGCCAAGACCAGCTCAGTCAGGGAGACCCTAACCCAGTGGCGCTAGAGGAATTAAAGACACACACACAGACATATAGAGGTGTGAAGTGGGAAATCAGGGGTCTCACAGCCTTCAGAGCTGAAAGCCCTGGACAGAGATTTACCCATGTATTTATTAACAGCAAGCCAGTCATTAGCATTGTTTCTATAGATATTAAATTAACTAAAAGTATCCCTTATGGGAAATGAAGGGATGGGCCAAATTAAAGGAATAGGTTGGGCTAGTTAACTACAGCAGGAGCATGTCCTTAAGGCACATATCGCTCATGCTATTGTTTGTGGCTTAAGAATGCCTTTAAGCGGTTTTCTGCCCTGTGAGGGCCAGGTGTTCCTTGCCCTCATTCCTGTAAAACCACAACCTTCCAGTGTCGGCGTTAGGGCCATTATGAACATGTTACAGTGCTGCAGAGATTTTGTTTATGGCCAGTTTTGGGGCCAGTTTATGGCCAGAATTTGGGGGACCTGCTCCCAACAGCACCCTCTGAAGCCACAGTCCGAGCTCTACATTAGCCCCTTTCAGCCACAGCTGGAGCTGCTGGGATGCGGGGCACCAAGTCCCTAGGCTGCATACAGCACCAGGACCCTGGGTTGGGCCCACGAAATCACTTTTTCCTTCTAGGCCTCCAGGCCTGTATTGTAAGGGTCTGCCGTGAAGGTCTCTGACAAGCCCTGGAGACATTTTCCCCATTGTCTTGGAGATTAACATTCAGCTCCTCATCACTTATGCAAATTTCTGCAGCCAACTTGAATTTCTCCTCAGAAAATGGGATTTTTCTTTTCTAGTCCATTGTCAGGCTGCAAATTTTCCAATCTTTTATGCTCTGCTTCTCTTAAAAAACTGAATGCTTTTTTTTTGGAGACAAAGTCTCACTGTGTCGCCCAGGTTGGAGTGCAGTGGTGCGATCTCTGCTCACTGCAAGCTCCGCTTCCCGGGTTCAAGCCATTCTCCTGCCTCAGCCTCATGAGTAGCTGGGACTACAGGTGCCGGCCACCACGCCCGGCTAATTTTTTGTATTTTTAGTAGAGACGGGGTTTCACCGTGTTAACCAGGATGGTCTTGATCTCCTGACCTCATGGTCTGCCCACCTCGGCCTCTCTCATTGCTGGGATTACAGGTGTGAGCCACCACGCCTGGCCAAAACTGAATGCTTTTAACAGCACCCAAGTCATATCTTGAATGCTTTGCTGCTTAGAAATTTCTTCCACCAGATACCCTAAATCACCCCTCTAAAGTTCAAAATTCCACAAATCTCTAGGGCTAAGACAAAATGCCACTAGTCTCTTTTCTAAAACATAACAAGAGTCACCTTTGCTCTAGTTCCCAACAAGTTCCTCAACTCCATCTGAGACAACCTCAGCCTGGATTTCATTGTCCATATCATCATCAGCATTTTGGTCAAAGCCATTCAACAAGTCTCTAGGGAGTTCCAAACTTTCCCATATTTTCCTGTCTTCTCCTGATCCCTCCAAACTGTTCCAACCTCTGTTTGTTACCCAGTTCCATAGTCACTTCCACATTTTTGGGTATCTTTTCAGCAGTGCCCCAGCCTACTAGTACCAATTTACTGTGTTAGTCCATTTTCACAGTGCTGATAAAGACATACCTGAGACTGGGCAATTTACAAAAGAAAGAGGTTTAATTTGACTTGCAGTTCCACATGGCTGGGGAGGCCTCATAATCATGGTGGACAGCAAAGAGGAACAAGTCACATCGTACATGGATGGCAGCAGGCAAAGAGAGCTTGTGCAGAGGAACTCCCATTTTTTAAAACCATCAAATCTCATGAGACCCATCCACTATCATGAGAACAGTATGGGAAAGACCCGTCCCCACGATTCAATCATCTCCCACTGGGTCCCTCTCACAACACGTGGGAACTATGGGAGCTACAAGATAAGATTTGGGTGGGGACACAGAGCCAAACCATATCACTCATGCAGTCTGTAAATTACTTAATCTGAATCTCCTTCTCTGTATAATGAAAATAGTAGAACTTGTCTTGCAGGACAGTTGTGATGCAATTGAGTAATTATATGTATATAAAATCAAACATAGCATTATGCAATGCACAAATGTGCATTGCAGAGACTATAAGAGAAATAATAACAGGAACATTATTATTATTAAATGTTGAGGTATTAACCAGGGTAGATATTCATGTCTCCTCCCTGGACACCCTGTCAGATACAGATGCTGGTTTGGATGCCCCATGACGTAACTCATGGTGGCATTTGCTGTGCAGCCACGGCAACAACGAATAGTGGAAGGGACACCAGATTCAGAATCACAGGGTCTGAATTGAAATGCCAGCCAGCTCTGCCACAGACTAATTTTGTAACCCTAGGCAAACAAGCTGACTCTTAAAAATTGCTATAAACTCACACACGAAAATAAATATTTAGAATATAGTAATAATGTATAAAGGACAAGAAGCTGAGTACAACCACCCAGATCATCATCACCAATACCTCTGAAGACACCTGTGAATCCTTTCCTCCTCTTATCCCTCCCCACTGTCTGCTCTGTGCCATCCTCCTCCTCCCTGCTGAAGTTTAAATTTATCACTCCTTGCAAGTAAGCTTTTTTTTTTTTTTTTTTTTGAGAGATGGAGTCTCGCTCTGTCGGCAGGCTGGAGTGCAGAGGCATGATCTTGGCTCACTGCAACCTTTGCCTTCTGGGTTCAAGTAATTCTCTGTCTCAACTTCCCGAGTAGCTGGGATTACAGGTGCCTGCCACCATGTCTGGCTAATTTTTGTATTTTGGTAGAGACGGGGTTTCACCATCTTGGCCAGGCTGGTCTTGAACTGCTGACCTCGTGATCCGCCCACTTCAGGCTTCCAAAGTGCTGAGATAACAGGCGTGAGCCACTGCACCTGGTGGCAAGTAAGCTTCTTAATCTCTCATACATTTGTTAAGAAGATTGAATGAACCTTGTATATGGACAGTGCAATGCAGATGGCCAAGCCAGTTTTTAAATCTGTAATCATTATGTTGCTACAGACTGCAGACTCGACGCCCACTCATTGCTTTTTTTGCAGCAAGACACCCCAATTTCAATAGTCAAGTGCATTTTATTTTCTTGCTCTGTGCCCCATTGTAGGGTGGCAACTCCTATAAGTCCCATCTCATCTGTTTTGGGGAACTGAGAAATAAGTCAGAATTTTAAAAATTGTGTCTGAAGTGAACTGGCTCTGATTCAGCCCAGGGTGTCCTGCTGGAGAAGATGGCATGAACTTCGTCACCTTCTCTGTGGTTCAGAGGCCTCTGTTAATTCCTCAGATGTGGCTGTGTGTTGAGGAGGACTGGCTTTCCATATTTAATCTTTCTTACATTGCTACTGTACTTGCTCATGCAGCAAACCTTTATTGTGTGCCAAATATGTTCTACAGTTGACCCTCGAACTGCAAGGGTCCACTTACATGCCTTTTTTTTTTTTTTTTTGAGATGGAGTCTTGCTCTGTCGCTCAGGCTGGAGTCTCGCTCTGTCGCTCAGGCTGGAGTGCAGTGGTGTGATCTCGGCTCACTGCAACCTGTGCCTCCAGGGTTCACGCCATTCTCCTGCCTCAGCCTCCCGAGTAGCTGGGACCACAGGTGCCCACCACCATGCCTGGCTAATTTTTTGTATTTTTTTTTTTTTAAGTAGAGATGGGGTTTCACCGTATTAGCCAGGATGGTCTTGATCTCCTGACCTTGTGATCCGCCCGCCTTGGCCTCCCAAAGTGCTGGGATTACAGGCACGAGCCACTGCACCCGGCCAATATACGCACTTTTTTTTTTTTTTCAACTAAATGCCGATTGAAAATCCAATATTCTTGGGATGGGAAAGTCCTGATAGGGAGGGCTGACTTTTTGTAGCTATGGTTCTTGAGGGCCTACTTCGGGACTTGGGTAGCGGGAACTTTGTTATACCCAGGGATCCTGGAACAAAGCCCCCATGTATACCAAAGGATAACTGTAGTTGGAAGTAGTTTTGAAGTACAGTTTTTTCCCCAAGGAGCTCCTGGTTTTGTGGGGCAAGGGCGTACATGGAGTTATGCCACTGAGTACTCTGTGCATGTGACAATTATGCTTCAGGTGCTTGGGGACAACAGGGGAAGAGGACTAAAGCTGAGTGGTCAAGCAGTGTTTCCCAAAAGAGATACCTGAGCTGGGTTCTGAAGGTAGAGTAGGAGTTGGTGAGGCCAAGATGGCGGGGATGGGCATGGGAAGCTGAAGAAATAGCAATACAAAGGTGTACTCCTCAAAGAGAACAGTGTGTTCCTCCCTGAGTCTTTCACCTTGGCCAATGGTGCTTTTTTTTCCAGGATGTTGGACACTGAGGAGTCCTCCTGGGCATTGTTGCTTTCCTCATACTCCCTGTCAACACATCTTATGTGCAGTCACACTATTTTCCAAGGGACTCTCAGGACTTCTCCTTCTTTTTTTTTTTTTTGAGACGGAGTCTTCCTCTGTCGCCCAGGCTGGAGTGCAGTGGCGCGATCTCGGCTCACTGAAAGCTCCGCCTCCTCGGTTCACGCCATTCTCCTGCCTCAGCCTCCTGGGTAGCTGAAACTACAGGCGCCCGCCACCACGCCTGGCTAATTTTTTATATTTTTAGTAGAGACGGGGTTTCACCATGTTAGCCAGGATGGTCTTGATCTCCTGACCTCGTGATCCGCCCGCCTCGGCCTCCCAAGGTGCTGGGATTACAGGCGTGAGCCACCGCGCCCAGCCAGGACTTCCCCTTCTTTCCTTGTCTATGGGAACCATGCTTGCCCAGCTACGCTCCCGCTTAGACTTCTCGGATAGTCTCCTAACTGCTCTGCTCAAATCCATCTTTGCCCCATCCGATCTATTCTCCATCAGCCAGAGTGAACTTTCTAACAGTAATCTGTGCACTCTCCTGCTTAAATCTTTCTTTTTTACTTTACTTTACTTCTTTTCTTTCTTTTTTTTTTTTTTTTTTTTTTTTTGAGACAGAGTTTCGCTCTTGTTGCCCAGGCTGGAGTGCAGTGGCACGATCTCGGCTCACTGCAACCTCCACCTCCTGGGTTCAAGCGATTCTCCTGCCTCAGCCTTCCGAGTAGCTGGGATTACAGGTGTGCGCCACCATGCTCAGCTAATTTTGTATCTTTAGTAGATACAGGGTTTCCTTACGTTGGTCAGGCTGGTCTCAAACTCCCAACCTCAGGTGATCTGCCTGCCTTGGCCTCCCAAAATGAAGGAATTAAAGGCGTGAGCCACCGTGCCTGGCCCTACTTAAACCTTTCAAAGGTGTCTTATAATCCTCAACATACCCTCCTAACGTCTGTACTGCAGGCTTTGGGACCCTCATGGACAACCTGTATCCACCCTCCACTAGTACTTCCTGCCTCTCTCCCCTTGCTCTTCACAGCAGCTGTGCTGGCCATTTTCTCTGGCTTCTTTTGGGTTTTCTCTCTCTCTCCTCTTTTCAACGGGACATTATACATTTATTTGTTATGTGTATAATTTAAGTCTCACAAAAGAAAATAATAAGAAGCAATATACAGAGATAATGTCTAAAACTAATAAAAGAAATTAAAACACAGATTGAAAGATTCTTAAAAATCCCAAGAAGGATGTATACAAAGAATATAGAAATTTGTCAGAGGACCTAAAATTATGGCTGGCATGTAAACAGAAACAATGGAAGCCAAAAGGTATGGAATGAATCATCAAAGTGCTTTTTTAAAATAAAATAATTTCAACTTTTATTACAGATTAAAGGGTATATGTGTAGGTTTGTTACATGGGTAAATTGCGTGATGCTGAGGCTTGCGGTTCCAATAATCCTGTCACCCAGGCAGTATGCTTACTTCCAGGTTTTCTCTGTCTTTGATTTGTCATCATGCTGGCAGTTTTTAAGCCCTCAAAAGCTTCCATCTCGTTCCTTTCTCAATATCTTAGCACCTGCTATCCACTCTGCTCCCACTTGCTGTCTGGTCAATTTACACTCAACTTTCAGGTCTCAGCTTTAGTACACTTTCCTCTGAGAAGTCTTCTCTAAGCCTCCAGTATTTAAAAATTTCTTCTCCTAACATATCGTAATTTTTCCTCCTATAGAACTTATCATAGTTGGTAAATTAAGCATCTACATGTTTGTTTGTGTCTTTTACCACACTCTAAGTTCCAAGAAGGCAAAGAGTATGGCTCATTCATCACTCTGTACTCAATGTCTATCACAGTACACAGCACATAGTAGGTCTCAATATGTGCAAGTTGGATGAATGGATAGAAGGAAGGAGAATCGTAGGGGAAACGCATACTTTTGGGTTAGAATAGTCAGGGAAGGTCTGTGTATTAGTTTCCTATTCATGCATAGCAGTTACCACAAATGTGGCAGCTTTAAACAACACACTTTTTCTCGCAGTTTTTGTGGGTCAGGAATCTGGCACAGCTTAGATGAGTTCACTGCTCAGGTCTCAAAAGGCTACAATGAAGGTGTTGGCCACACTGTGGTTCTCATCTGGGGCTTAGAGTCCTCTTCCAAGTTCACTGTGGTTATTATTGTAATCAGTTACTGTGGTTGTAGGACAGGGTCTCAGCTACCTGATACTGCCTTTCTTTAGAGGCATCTCACAATGTAGCTGTTTGCTTCCTTCTTTGATATTAGCAGGATAATCTCTCCGAGCATCGCTTTTTTTCCCAAAATAAACTTTTAACTTAGAGTTGTTTGAGATTTATGAGAAAGTTAAAAGATAACACAGAGTTCCCATATATATCATACCCACTTTTCTCTATTATTAATGTCTCACATTAGTATGGTACATTCTCCAAAATTAATGAACCAATATTGATGCATTATTATTAACTAAAATCCATACTTTATTCAGATTTCCTTAGGCTTTTTCCTAATATCCTTTCCTGTTCCCAGTTTTTACATTGTTACATCTTTCTTACATTATTACTCCATTTGCTCATGCAGCAAACTTTTTTTTTTTTTTAGAGACAGAGTCTCACTCTGTCACCCAGGCTGGAGTGTAGTGGTGCGATCTCAGTTCACTGCAACCTCTGTCTCCTGGGTTCAAGTGATTCTCTTGCCTCAGCCTCCCAAATAGCTGGAATTACAGGTGTGCACTGCCACGCCTGGCTAATTTTTGTATTTTTAGTAGAGATGGGGTTTCATCATGTTGGCAAGGCTGGTCTCGAACTCCTGACCTCAGGTGATCCACCCACCTCAGTCTCCCAAATTGTTGGGATTATAGGCATGAGCCACCGTGCCTGGCTCATGCAGCAAACTTTTATATCCAGGATGCCACATTGTATTTATAGTTTGTAATATATATTTACAAATGCAGTCAGCCCTCTGTATCCATGGGTTCCCCATCCTGAGATTCAACCAACCTTGGATCAAAAATATTTGGAAATAAAACAATAAAATTAATAAAAATTAGAAAAACAATATGGTATAGCAACTGTTTACATACCATTTATATTATATTAGGTATTATAAGCAATTTAGACATGATTTAATGTATGGGGAGGATGTGCATAGGTTATAGGTAAATACAGTTATCCTTCAGTATCCTTGCAGGGATTTTGGTTCCAGGACCACCCGGGGATACCAAAATTCTGGGATACTCAAATCCCTGAGATAAAATGACATAGTATTTACATGTAACCTTATGCACATTCTCCCATATACTTTAAATCATCTCGATTATTTATAATACCTAATACTATCTAAATGCTATGTAAATAGTTGTTGTACTGTATTGTTTATGGACTAATGACAAGAAAAAAGTTTGTGCATGTTAAGTACAGGAACAACTTTTTTTCAAATATTTTCTGTTTGCAGTTGTTTAAATCTATGGATGTGAAACCCATGGGTACAGAGGGCCAACTATACTATGCCATTTTATGTAAGAAACTCAAGCATCTCTGAATTTTGGTATACAGGGTCCTGGAACCAATGCCCTGTGGATACTGAGGGACAATTATAATTGAAGTCCTCTTTCACATAACACTACACCACTTCACAGGTTGTACATGTATCTTAACAGAGTATTCCCAATTCCTTCCTTCCATCTCTTATGATATAGCAGTTATTTATTACTTATTCATATGATGTAATCATCATATATATTATTCTGGTTCTTTGTTCTTTCTTTATGCACATCCATGTTTGTGACCTATATGATTTTCCTCCTGCCTGAAGAACTTATTTTAACACTTATTGTAGTGACATCTGTTAGTGATAAAAATCTTTCCCATTTTTTGTAGGGACATCTGTTAGTGATAAAAATCTTTCCCATTTGTTTGTCTGAGAAAGTCTTTAGTTCTTTATTTTCATAGATATATATTTCTATGTTAGTGAGTTTGTTTCCTTTCAACTGTACATATTTTGCTTCACTCTCTTTTTGCTTGCATAATTTCTGATGCAAAGTCTCCTATAATTCTTTTTGTTGTTTTTCTATAAGTAAAGTGTATTTTCCTTTGTCTTCTATCAAGATTATTCTATTTTCCTTTGGTTTTCTGCAGTTTGAATATGATACATCTAGATATTTTTGTTTTTACTGTTACTGGTATTCTCTGGATCTATGGTTTTATGTTGTCATTAATTATGGAAAGTTCTTAGCCATTATTACTTCAAATATTTTTTCTTCTCTATTCTTTTTTTAGAAATAGTACTCCAATTATACATATGTTACACCTTTTGATGTTGTCCCACAGTTCTTGAATGCCGTGTTCTGTTTCTATATTTTGTTGTTTTTCCCCTTTGTATTTTATTTTGGGAAGTTTCTATTGACTTATCTTCCAGTTCCCTGATTCTTTTATTGGCTATGTTGAGTCTACTGATGAACCCACTGAAGTCATTCTTTATTTCTGGTACTGTGTTTTTGGGTTTAGCATTCATTTGATTGATTGTGTTTTAGAGTCTCTGCTTATATTACCTGTCTATTCTTGAATGTTGTCTCCTTTTCCCATTATACCCTATAATATATTAATCATGGCTATTTTAAATTCTCTGTCAGATCATTCTAACATCATATCTGAATCTGATTCTGATGACTGTTTTATCTCTTCACTGTTTTTTCTTGCTTTTTGGCATATCTTGTCATTTTTTTGTCGAAGGCCAGACATATTGAGTGAGGTAACAGGACTTGGGGTAAATAATCTTGCTAGAAGTTGAGCTCTGTTTAATGTTTGCTGTCACTATACTCTCAGAAGCTTAAAAAATCTCTAGTGTCTCCCTTCTTTAATTGTGACTGAATTTTTCTCTTCAGAGAGAATCTGTGTTGCAGGTCTTTCACCTGTGAACCGCTGTCATTTTACTGGAGCCCTGTTAGTATAGTGGCAAGGAATGAGCAAAAGGGAGCGTTCTACAGCCTTCCAATTAAATCTGTCTTCCAGTGAGCTTGTGTCTTAGAGCTGTGATCTTCACAAGTATTTCTCCAGTCATATAGCTTTTTATTTTTGCCACATCTCCAGTGTTCCTATTTCTTTGAAGCCCTGACCTTTGATGACTTTCTTTCTTCTTTTTTCTTTTCTTTTCTTTCTTTTTTTTTTTTGAGACAGAGTTTCACTCTTTCACTCAGGCTGGAGTGAAGGTGGCGCAATCTCAGCTCACTGCAACCTCCGCCTCCCGAGTTCAAGCCAATTCTCCTGCCTTAGCCTCCTGAGTGACTGGGACTACAGGCATGCACCACCATGCCTGGCTAATTTTTGTATTTTTAGTAGAGATGGGGTTTCACCATGTTGGCCAGGCTGGTCTTGAACTCCTGACCTCAGTTAATCCACCTGCCTCGGCCTCCCAAAGTGCTAGGATTACAGGTGTGAGCCACCATGCCCGGGCCCTGCTGACTTTGCTTCTTTTCCTCTTAGGTGAGATGCTGAAGAGGACTGGAGTGGGAAGAATTCTTTTCCCTCCAGGTGGATGGCTCTGGAACTTCTCCTGAAGTGTAGCCTTTGTTATGGAAAAGATTAGTCTAGGTGTATTTCTAAAGGATTACTCTTCCTCTCCTTCTACCAGAGCCAGAAAGAGGATCTTTCTTGCATCTCGTAAACTTGGGGAGGTTCCTGGAGGTAAAGTTCACAAATGTGGCAGATCCTGTAAGAATGTGGCTCCTAGGAGTTTCTCACTCATGGCTGTCTACACTCAAGCTCCAGCAATTTGCCAAAATTGCCACTTGAGTCTTCCTACCAGTTTATGATTCCAGAGGTTTCTGCTCTAAGTAAGCAGATCTCATCTGTGTTTCTCTGGACAATACTATCTCTCCAGATTTTAGAACAGCAGTTTTTCCCACCTCTTTAGTTCTCTTATGGGCCCAATAACTTTATTAATTTTTAGGTTGTCCAGTTTGTTTCATAGTATAAGGGTGGGACAATTTCTAAGCTCTTTATGTGTCTGAGCTGAAACTGGTAGCCCAGTATTAAACTCCTTTGAAGGAGTTTACCTGATTAGGTCAGGCCCTCTCTGGATAAGCTCCCTTTGGATAAACCTAATCTCAGGAGAGATGTTTCACTGTAGTCATAGGTACCACCTACACTCAAGAAGAGGGGGTTCTACAAGGTGTGTGCACTGGGGGGCTGCAATGTTGAGAGACTGTCTTTGAATTCTGCCTACCACAGCTTGCTGGAGGAGGTAATACTTGAATTTAATTCCAAAGGATGAGTGGAATGAGCTGACCTATAAGATGGGAAAAGCGTGCAAACCAGAAGGAACAGCATGTGCAAATAAATAAGAAAGAACACAGCATAGATGCTAGCAAGATCCAGATGCTATGCCCAAAGAGATCCAACTGTGTCCATTAAATATGTGCAGTTTTTAAACTATATCAATTACACCTCAATACAACTTAAAAAAAGATCCATATGCTGACTTCCTTTACTATGGGGTCACATCTTGAGATGTGACTTTGAAGAAACAGATAGCTAACCAGCAAGAATTAACCAGCAAGAATTAAATATAAAGAACTCTCTCCATTGACCAAGAGAATCTTGGATTATTAATTCTGAATGTCAGCATGGCAGGGTCACCTCCGGGGATGTTCTAGGTAAGCACGTTTCTTGTATTTGTGGTGGTTGTGTTGATGGATATGGTTATTTCCTTCCAGAAATGTTGCCACCTTAACTCTAATGAACTATAGCTTTAATGAACAAGGTCTTTCCACGGAAGTGTTGTGTCTCTTCAATTATGTCTTGTTAAGCAAACCTTTTCCTTATTTTCTTTCCCCAAACAAAAAGGTAAAAAAAAAAAAAATAGAAAAAAAAACCCCAAAAACCAAAAACTCTACAACTTTTTTTTTTTTAATCCAGGGGAAAGGAGTTGGAATAATTATAGATTGTTTCCCTCTTGTAATTATATAAATGTTATTCTTTGTGTGGACTGTCCTTTTACTGGACTTTTTTTAAATCAAAGATGTTTACATTTCTGCAGCACATTTGAAACAAATGAAGCAGCCATCCTGCGGGGAAATGGCATTGATGGTTGCCATGGGAACCGTGTGAAGTCACGGAAAGTAGATTATCTCATAATGCATTACCCAGTGTCAGAAACAGGCAGCCTGACTAGAGAACAAACTACCAATTAACGTGCGAGGAAACAGGGCCAGAGAATTGGAACAAAATACAAGGGTGCCTCTGAAAGGTCATGTTCAAGCTAATTTATTGGTTACTTTGCTCTACCCAAACCCAATTATTCTGATTGCTTTCCACCCATATAAATCTACTGTAACCAGTTCAGACTTCTATATGAAGAATATCCAGAAAAGTAGAATTTTATATTTTGGAGAAATTTTCAGGATTAGTTGTTTTTTTTTTTAATCCTTTTGCTCACTCAGTGAGATTTTTAAGTTATTATCTTGGTATTTATGAAAACGTTTGGGCGGCAGTACATGTAATTAAAGGTGTGAGTTCTAGTATCAAATTGTTTGGGTAAGAATTCCTGCCTTGCTTCTTTTTAGTTTTTTGGTTTTGTACAAATAACTATGCCTGTAAGCCTTGGCTTCCTTGATTGCAAAGTGGGAATAATAATACCATCTATTTCTATATCTTGTAGGCTTATTTTGTGGATTAAATGAAACTAATCCAAACAAAGAGCTTAATGCCGGTGTTTTATAAGGGTTTGGTGGTGTTTATCTAAAGAAGGTATCCAGATTTTCTACATTAAATGAGTCTGTTTTTGCAAAGTCAGGAATTTCAAAAAAAAAAGCTCACCCTGTTAAAAAAAAAAGAGAAAAATATGTGTTGATTACAAAGTCTAACTTCAACTGTCATCAAAATCACCTAGACAGCTTTATCAAACCGTAGGTTTTAGGGGCCCACTCTAGACCTGCTGATGAGAATCTCTTGGTACGTGTGCATTCTAAATGACCTCCCTGAGTAAGTCTGTTTCAATTGAGCCAGCCTAAGAATCACTTGTCTCCTAAGAGTCATTTGGTTGTGTCCATTGGAATGCATTTTTCTAAATCCTATATTCTGGGTTTGGTCAGCTCATCTGGGGTGCTGCCTGGGTAATGAAAATTTTAACAGGCCTCTTAGGTGATTCTGATGCAGGTAGTACAAAAAGCATAAAGTATAAAAAAGAGTCTCTCCAGGTCCTTTTCCTGCTCAACCTCACTTTACCACTTGGAAAAAGAGGCTCTCATGATGTTCACAGCTGCTTAGGAGTACGGATGGTTTTTCACAGGAAGAACAAAGAGGCTAAAACTTCTTTCTTCCATGTAGCAAGCTGTTCTCTCTATCTCTTTGGTAACCCAGGCTGCTTCCTTTCCTCTACTTTCCTTATAAGGCCAAATAGAAACCAGGTTGGAGGCCGGGCGTGGTGGCTTATGCCTGTGATCTTAGCACTTTGGGAGGCCAAGGCGGGTAGATCACAAAGTCAAGAGACTGAGACTAGCCTGGCCAACATGGTGAAACCCCATCTCTACTAAAAATACAAAAATTAGCTGGGTGTGGTGGCACATGCCTGTAATCCCAGCTACTTGGGAGGCTGAGGCAGGAGAATATCTTGAACCCGGGAGGCAGAGGTTGCAGTGAGCCAAGATCACGCCACTGCACTCCAGCCTGGAGGCAGAGCAAGGCTCCATCTCAAAAAAAAAAAAAAGACAAAAGGAACCAGGCTGGGACCACTGGGAAGGAAGCCCCCCATGAGTGGTTTAGCCACTTCTATTCTCAGTGAGGAAAAAAACATCCCCTTTGGACTTGTTCTTCTTCATTTCCTTTAGTTACTGGAATTGAGAGAGTCAAGGAAATGATGTGCTGGTTTAACAACTGAGTCTCAGAAAAACATATACACACACAAACCCTGATTTGTAGCCCTTGCTGATTCCCATGGTGTAAACACACCAACCTGTGGCTGATTTCAAGCTGTCAACCATGACGTTACTGAATACGGATGTGGGAAGAGACATGGACAATCTGTTCTCCTGAGCCAATCCAAGCCAGCTCCAGTACATCTCTGGGCCATATCAGATGACTAGGTTGTGGACCCATTAGAAATAAAGCCACAAAGGAATAGGCCACGTGGCTGAGGTCACCTAGCCTTGGCCTTAAGCCAGAGGGACAGGTGAGGGTCTTCCTTACTGATGTGTGACTCAGCTCAGTTTCCCAGGGTAGACAACCACAAAAAAAAAAGTGTAAATAAATTTCTTTGCAAATGCTGCCTTCAGTAGGTGGGTAGTTGCTGCTCAGGGTGCTGTGTAGAAGGATGCAGAGGCCCTCTCTTGGCCTCACAGGATGATTACTAGGATCCCTAGTGAGGTTTGAAGTGAACACGGAAGAGAGGAGTGAAGGCACATGTGTTTGCCATCTGCACTGTGGGGATTCCATTCACTCATTCATTCAGTTTCCATTAAGTTTCAGGCACTGTTCTAGGCACTGAAAGTAAAGGGAAGAGTGAGATAAAGGTTGTGCAGAGGTCTGTGGGATTGGGCCTAAAGCTCTAATTAGTAAAAAGAATTTTCCATCTGCATGCAGTTTTTATACCTAAATAGTTAGTTTGCCAAGAATTCAAGGGTCTTATTCAAATAGCTTTCCATTAGAAAAATGAATGAATTCAGTATTGAGAGAGGCTCTAGGTCAAGACCCATCTCTGGAAGGAAGAAAAGGAAATGAAAGTACAACTGTATGAGAGGAATAAAGGATACCTGTTCTGTCAAAGAAGATGCATCCGGTGATATTTCATTTTCAGGAAGGAATGAATGAATAGACAAATAGCTTAATATATTTTCAGTTGTGGGCATTTCCTATGCCGAGACAAAAACTCTGTGGTCTAGCTAATGCATGTGGGGCTTAATACCTAGATGATGGGTTGATAGGTGCAGCAAACCACCATGCCACACGTTTACCTATGTAACAAAACTACACATCCTGCACATGTATCCCAGAACTTAAAATTAAAAAAAAAAAAAAACAAACTCTGTGATCTTACACACAGAGATAAGTTGGTTCTGTAGGAAGATGCAAAGATTTTGAAGACTGGCAGGAATGGATTTGATTTCCACTTCTGCCACGTTCTTAATTTTCCTTCAGCAAATGTGTACTGAATGCCTATTTTCTGCCAGGTCCTATGCTAGGTACTGGGAAGCATAGGGGAGTAAGATCCTGCCCTCTCTTTAGGGAGCTCACGGTCTATTTAAGAGCTGTGTGAGAGGTGTAGGGCAAGGTAGTCAACCTCACCAACTTCATGTGTAAAATGCATATAATAATTTTTTTTTTTTTTTTTTGAGATGGAGTCTCACTTTGTCACCCAGGCTGGAGTTCAGTGGTGCGATCTCGGTTCACTGCAATCTCCGCCTCCCAGGTTCAAGTGATTCTCCTGCCTCAACTTCCCGAGTAGCTGGGATTACAGGCATGTGCCACCATGTCCAACTAATTTTTGTGTTTTTTTGTAGAGACAGGGTTTCGCCTCGTTGGCCAGGCTGGTCTCGAACTCCTGGCCTCAGGTGATCCACCCGCCTTAGCACACAATAATATTTCTGATGTGCAAATGCTGCCTTCTATATTCTTCTAATAATACTATTGAAGGGCATGGGGGATTGGATGAGATAATGCAGAAAAACAAAACTAGTGCCTAGAGACACCCAACATACATTGGTTTCTTTGTCCATGTTCCATTCCATGTTTCATTTGTAGCTGTTGGAGGTTAGGGCCACTCACGTGATGTGTTCTCTGCCTGCTCCTCTAATCTGGTCAAAATAAAAATCAAGAGCAGCCTCAGGAGGAAAATAACTCACAAAAATGCAACATGGGGTTGGAGGAGTTGGCCTGATGACTGGAGGCTCTTTCTCATGTAATTTGCTTCACCTGATTCTAAGTCCACCTTACCTTGGCAACCATAAATTTTATCCTAAAAATCCACTTACATTTCAGTTGTTCAGGACTTGAAATAGTTTCTCCACAAAGAGGATGTTTTAATTGGTTTGAGGGTGACCCGCAATGACACATGAAGTTGACATGCAATTTCATCTAACTTATAAGTTCTAGAGGTTCCCTGAACCCCAGGCTTCCATGAATATTGAGTTATCAGGGGACACTAGGCTGAGATTCAAGAACCTGGCCCTGGGTAGCATGAGTGGAAGCTCTCTCTGCAACAGCCAGAGATGGTAGTGCTGATCAACTCATTATCAATATAAAATGATAATGAGTAATGGGAATATATTAGAGATGATCTCCATATAAGCTTCAAACGTTTTGCTATTTTTCCCTCTTGCTCTCTCTCTCTTCTGTTTTTTTTTTTTTGAGATGGACTCTTGCTCTGTTACCCAGGCTGGAGGGCAGTGGTGCCATCTCCACTCACTGCAACCTCTGCCTCCCAGGTTCAAGCGATTCTCCTGCCTCAGCCTCCCCAGTAGCTGGGACTGCAGGCATGGACCACCATGGCCAGCTAATTTTTTTGCATTTTTAGTAAAGACAGCATCTCACCATGTTGGCCAGGCTGATCTTGAACTCCTGACCTTGTGATCTGCCTGCCTTGGCCTCCCAAAGTGCTGGGATTACAGGTGTGAGCCACCGCACCCGGCCTTGCTCTCTCTTTTTAAAAGCAGATTCTTCTCTTCTCCCTTCATTGCCAAGTCATCTGCCAGCTGGTTGGATCCTGGAGAACTGGAGTAGATTTGGGGAGACAGTGGGATCAGGGAAAAAAGGGAATGGAAAGGATGGGAAAGGGGCAAGTGAAAGGGGGAGTAGGGTGGGGAAGGCTTGAATTATTGAGCATTAAGGAAGGCATTTGTATTGATTTTCATCTTGTCCATAGAGAGGTAGCAAATGTAGTGGGTGATGGAATTTTATCTTTCCTCCCTTCTAATACCACATGTGAAAGTGTAAATTCTAGGGTCACTTGGTGCCCATCTAGTGGAACCAGTAGATTTCCAGCTGGCTGTGTGTATGCATGCATTTAGATGCTCTGAGCATGTGATTCAGGGAAGACTGATGTCTCTACACTCTAAAGCCTTTATTTATTTACTTGCACATGACATATTTAATTCCAAGGTGCTCAAGGCATTTTTGCAAGCATTAAATTAACTGTTAATCCTCTCTCTCTATATATAAAGCAGTGAAAAAAGTCTTTTATTATAAAACATTATGGACTAAATCTGAAAAATAGACTTAACAGGAATAAGGATAATTAAGAGGGATGAAAAGAGAAAGACACAATAGGAAAAGGAGACCCGAATGAAAAGAAAAGCCTTCTGTGGCTCCCTGCCAATGATAGAAACCTCTGGGAGATTTTCTCTTCAGCTTGGGGCCAAGCCAGCCATCCAGCATTCCAGGTGGTGACTCTGTATGTGTGTTTCTAGGTTTACCTAGTAGCTACCTAACCTGGGGTAAGGTACGTCCCCTCGTGAACACTAAATTTCCATAGCTTTAAAATGGGGATTACAACAGTATCTACCCCATAGATTTATTGTGAAGAACACACAGTAGGGATGCAATATGTATTACCTGAATTATCATCATCATCATCATCACCATCATCATCATCCATAAACATCAAGCAGATTTCTATCTTGATCACTGTTGGCAAAGGGATTGTTTTGCCCCAGCCAAAATTGTGTCTGAAAACTCCCAATGATAGATATCGCAGAAATGTCTGCAATTTGCCACACCTCCCTATATCAATACCCTTGACAGTGTGACTTTTCAGTTCCTCCTATGGGGTGGATTCTACTTATCTCGTGAAGATGGATTTTGTGACTTGCTTTGGCCATGAAAATACAAAAGAAGTGACATTGTTTCAGTTCTGAGTCTAGACCTCAAGTGGCCTTGCATGCTTTGATTTGTTCTCCTGGAAAGTTGTCCTGCCATCATGAGAACAAATCCAGGCTAGCCTTCTGATGATGAGAGAGGTGTGGTCCAGGAGTCCTCACACCCCAGCTGACAGTCATCCTAGATTGATCAGTCCTCAGCCACCTGCAAGATGACCACAGACACAGGAGTGAGGAGGTTGATACAGGCTGTGCCCAGCCCAGATTAGCAGGGCCACCCATTTTACCTGTAAATCCATGAGCAATAAAAAATGATGGCTGTCTTAAACTGAGAAGTTTTGAGAGTATTTTTTCATGTAGCAATACCTAACTGCTACTACCCTCTTTTCAGGTTTACTTTTTATTTACTTACTTATTTGAGATGGGATCTTGCTAAGTTGCCATGGGGAGGGTTGGTAGGAAGGTTGGTGGAAGCCACATAAAGAAATTCCTTCAATATCTCTAGAATTGTCACTGCTATGGCCTGAATGTGTTTTCCAAAATTCATTTGCTGGAATTTGATTTTCAGTGTGATAGTGTTAAAAGGTGAGGCCTTTAGGACATGATAAAGTCATGAAGACAGGCCCTCATGGATGGAGTTATTGTCCTTATAAAAGAGCTTGAAGGGGCTGGCCCATTCTTTTTGCCCCTTCCATCTTCTGCCATGTGAAGACACAGCAAGATAAATGACCCAGGCTCAGGTATTTTGTTACAGCAGCATGAACAGACTGAGACAGACACCTATCTGTCTTAGTTCACTCAGGCTGCTGTAGCTAAATGCTATAGACTGGGTGGCTTGTAAAAAACAGAAATTTATATCTCACAGCTCGAGAGGCCTGGAAATCCAGAGCATGTTGTGTGACCAGTGAGGGCCCTCTTCCTGGATCACAGATGGACTTCCTCTTGCTGTGTCCTCACATGGTGAAAGGGGCAAGTGAGCTCTCTGGAGTCTTTTTTATAGGGGCACTAATCCCATTCATGAGAGCTGCACCCTCATACTCTAATCACCTACAAAAGGCCTCACCTCCTAATACCACCACATTGGTGATTAGGTTTCAGTGTATGAAACCTAATGTGGGATGGGGGCACAGACATTTTATCCATATCATTATCTCTCCATCCACTTTCTCAACCTTCCCTCTCATCTCCTTCTTCTAGTCTTGCCTACCCCCTTCCTCATCTCCCACTCTCCAATCCATTCTCCTGTCAGAACAACATTTTTCTGAAATGTAAATCTTGTTCTGTTGCTCTCCTACTTCAAACCCATTGTGGACTTTCCATTGCTCTCAGAACAAAGCCAGAACTCATAGCATGGGACATAACACTCTCTATGGCAATCTCTCCCCTGTCTCCCACTTGTTATGTATCTGCCTGTGACTCCCACTTGTTACCTAAGATCTAGCTGTGGCTTTTGGAGTCTCTGGGGAGCCCAGGCACAGATTTATCCTTCCTCTTCTGGGTTTTGAACACCTTGAGAGAAACAACCCAAAGGAATCAGAATACCAAAATATCACCTCTCACGGTGATAAGAGCTAAGTTAGATGACACAGCTTGTGTGAGTAGTATGGACCCACTAGCTGAATTCCTTGAACTGGGCAAGTTATCCATCCAGCCATAGGCAGTGCAGGCTCAGGGAATCTTCAACCTGTAAATATTAAATGCATGACATGAACATGCATAGAACTTCCACTCTTTGCATGTAATTTGCTCCCAAGAAAATAAGAGAGATCTATTTTATATTCTTTCCAAATTTACCCATCAGATAAGTCAGTCCACCTCCCCTGGGATGGAGTGAGTAAAGGGTGGAGAAACGCCATCTGAAAGACTTCAGGAGAAGGGATGATGTATCCCTCTATCAGTATTGAACACTCATGGTCCTCTGAACACACTCTGCCATTTCTTTCATATCTCTGTGTGTTTGAATATGCTGGTGCTTCTGACTGGAACACTCTCATCTGCCCACTCCTTGTCTATCCATATTTGTTTAACTCACTCCTACTTAGTCTTTAGAACACTCTCCTGAAAATTAAGTGAGAACTATTAGTTGACCCTCTAGGAAGTGTCTGGAAATTAAGAGCCCTTTAATAATTTCTTATTGAACACATGGAAGTGGTATTCGACCTTGACCTTGATCGAAGGTTTAGATCTGGACAAGTAAGCTTGGACAGTAGAGGAGAGGCTTGAAGAATTTTTTTAGGCAGAGAGGATCTCTTGAGCAAATTCAGATATGAGAAACACATACTGTGTGTTGGTTGGTTTGGCTAAAGCACGGACCATACAAAGAGAAGTTTGTTACATCAAGTTAGAAAAGTTGGTTAAAGCTAGATTGTGAAGGGTCTTGAACGTCAGGCTAAATATTTTGGTAGGCAGTAAAGAGCCATTAAAGAATTCAAGCAGATTAGTGCAATCAATAATATATTCCTGACATTTAGGCAGAAAGTGTCTAGTTTTTCCAATTGGCAAGTTTTTCACCTGTTGAGATGAGCTTTAGCTACATCCCTATGTGATTTTTCTCAGCACAGCACTTTGGCTTGCTAATAATTTATTTCAAATCATTTTCACTTAAGAAGAAGTGAAGAGACTGAATGCATGCTGTCCTTGAAGTTATCTCAGAGACCAGTTCTACTGGATTTCAACTTGATGGATTTTAGCTCAATAGACAGTTTGAGAGATCTGGGAAGTGTACAAGGCAGTTGAGAGAAGATGAATTGCCAAAGAGAGCCAGGTAATTTGCCTGGAAAATGAGTTCACTTGTAGAGGTGTTCATGACAAAAAGACAAGAGCTTTTAAAGTTTTGTTCTACATTCCCAGAAACTTGCTGAAATCAAGACCCACTACTATTTAGAAGTATCTTCCACATTTCCTCACCCAGTATTCCCTTGTGAACAATTTGAGTTTGGGTGTGGTAAGAGCATCAGGCCAACCTGATGATAGATAATTTTATATGCTTTTATTTTTGTTTTACAACTAAAATAAAATGGAATCTTAGCAGGTTAGAGGTAGAAAAAAAAATTGTTCCTTCTGAACCCGTGCTAGAACTCATATCTTGTAATTCCCAACTAAGTGCTCTTTCTACTAGATTTTTACAAATTGTTTGTTCTCTTTTATAAATATTTTCATTGATCAGAAAAGAAAGAAATGATGTCTTTAATCTACTAACCTGTCTCAACTTGACATTCAATTTAAAAGAAATGACAGTCTAATATTCAAAAATGATTGAACAGCTATTTAAATTTTATTTGGAGTTTAAATGAAAGTCCTCTCGAGAGTTTCATTCATCCTCTCCAGAGTTTCATTTCATTCATACACGGGCCAATACTTCCTAACTTCTCTTTTTACTCATCTATCTCCCCAAAGTTTACCTCATTAGAGCTCGAGTATCACCTGCCCTAGAAAGCACTTCATCTCTTTCTCAAATGATCCCTCAATTTCAAGTCCAACACACAGACTTTGCTTTCCCTCATCACTCCCTTCTCCCCTTAAGGTCATTTCTTTTATAGTTACTGTGTCCTTCCCAATGTAAATCAGTCCAGCCAGTCTACGCCTTATTCCAACTTGCACAAGTTCAGAAATGAGTGCACAAAAATAGTGGTGCTTTTTACATTGTTTGTATTTCATACATGAAAAAGATAATGCTGTTATATTACTCAAAATTCATATCTTTTTGATAATTCAAGTTATTTTCTTGTAATGAGAAAGAGTATACATCCATATATAGGATATATGATTCTACATTTTATGTGACATTTTTGTGTTTCTATGTCTGTTCCTTTCTCTATTTATTGCTCAGTATCCACACTTATACTCAGTAAACACTCTGTGAAGAAAGGCCTGAATGAGTTCTATAAAACAAGGTAAAATATAAATTACTACATAAATAAATACAATTATATATTTGAAAAAAAAAAAAAGAAGTGAAGAGAGTAGTAGAGAAATAGATGCATGAGAAATTCCTGTAATTCAAAATAGACAAGGTTTTCTTCCTCTTCCTCTTCCTCCTCGTCTTCTTCCTCTTCCTCCTCCTCTTCCTCTTCCTCTTCCTCTTCTTCTTCTTCTTCTTCTTCCTCTTCTTTTTTCTCTCTCTCTCTTTCCCTTCTTTGTGAGTGTCCTGGGGAAAAGAGTACCACACTTATCTTTTATTTGGTGATGAACAAATGTAAATCTCCAATGTTGGTGAAGAAAAGTTAAGAGAAGTTTGTTTGTACTCTCCTGGTTTATACTATACGCTACCAAGTGGGAGGTCCAGATAGAAAAGTTTCTCCAATTTACTGTTGATTGGTCGGCAGCAGCTGCAAGAGCTTGGGAATTGACTTCCTCAACCATGCTCAACTCACAGCTGCACTTCAGGTTGTTATAAAATGACCTTGAGGTGAAGTCATCATGGGCTCTGAAGACTGCACAAGCCCTTTGATGTTATTAGATTAGTGATGCGGGCAGCTCTGTGGAAGTCAAGAGGGAGAATGCAATGAAATAAGACTTGGGAGGAGACCCAATGTGATAGATTAATTGCATTAATGGTTTGTATTCCTTTCTCCTCCCTATATCCACACAGTAACCATGTAACTTCGTAGTGCGCTCCCACTCTGAATCTGATGCTCGGTTTAGCCATGTTACATGCTTTGACCAATGGGATGTTAGCTAATGTGACTCAGGCTGAAATTTCAAAAAACGTTTATGTGATTGGAACTGCTTTTGCACCTTGGCTATCACCATGAGAACATTCTTGGGCTCGCCTGTGGGAAGATGAGAGAAATATGGTTGTCCAGTTACTCCAACCAGAACCATCCTAGAGTAGCTGACAAGTAGGCAACTCTCACATATGTGGGCAAGTCCACACAGCTGAGTCCAGACAGAGTCAGAAGAGCTGCCTACCTGAACATGACAGATGTGCAAATGCTAAATGCTATTATTGTATGCTACTGAGGTTGTGTGGTTGTGTGTTACATGGCATTATTGTGACAATAGATAACCGATACAGCTAATGACTATAGTTGGTGTGGGAAAGGGACATTTGCAGAGTCGGGAAAACACCCGGGAGTTTCATGCCCCATGGCTGTGGCACTCACACCTGAATGAGTCTCCCTGCTTCCCTTCTTGTCTTACTATAGCAGGTGCTATTTTCCTTTTTCCCTAAAGTTTTAATTTTTAAAGTTGAAGTTATACCTTTATCAAAGTTGAGAGAGAGAGTATAGCATAGTGTATGGTCTTGGGTTCATGAATAGCATTTGCAGGATCTATAAACTAGGATGGGAAAATACTGCATTTTTCTTTTCACTAATGTCTCTCCACAATTTACTCTTGAATACAGGCAGCTGAATAATACATGGTTGTGTTAGCAGTACCTGAGAGACTTTGTCAAAAATAGAAACTGATATTTTTATACTCCATTAGTGTTATTGCTCATGGCTACTTTGGAATTGTGGTAGATAGTAGACCTATCACTGAAACTTGCTGTTACTGTGATAACAAGGAAGCACATATATTGTCATATTGCATTTTAAAATATTTTGATAACTCTTATCGAGATATAATCAGTTTCTACTGTAATTCTATGGGCTTTTAATATGTTCAACATTTGAAACAAAGGAGATCCTAGGCTTCACCAGAATGCCAAAGGGTAAAGGCTTAGAAAATTTTAAGAACCCTTGGTAGAGTGTTTGAGAGTGGTCACACTAGATCCAGTCTGCTGGATTATACTCCAACTCTGCTGCTTACGAGCCCTGTAATCATACAGTAATTACTTAACGCCTCTGAGCCTCAGTTGTCTCATCTGGAAAGTAGAAATAATAATAGTGAAAAACTTGTAGAATTGCTGTAAAACTAAATGAGTATAATGTGTGCAGATTGCTTAATATAGTACATGGCTCAACACAAGTGTCCATATCTTTCGTATCTTTAGCTCTAGTAAAATATTATTCTTCATGCATATTGTTTAAAGGGTTAAATAGTTGTACAAGCTTTCTTGCATAAAACACCAGTTCTCTGCCCCTTTTGTCCAGCTTTCCTTTCCCCAGAAAAAATACTTACAATTTTTAATTGACAATTTTGATGTTTACTTTTCCGTAACTAAAAAACTACCTTGTATTGCTACTTGTTGATTTTTCACTTTTAGACATTATCTAAGAATTGGTTCCACCAGACGTGTATTTTCTTTTTTTTTTTTTGAGACAGAGTTTCACTCTGTTTCTCATGCTGGAGTGCTATGCTGTAATCATGGCTCACTGCAGCCTCAGCCTTCTGGGGTCCAGCGATCTTCCTGCCTCAGTCTTCTGAGTGCCTGGGACTACAGGCACATGCCAGCATGCCTGGAATATTTATTTATTTATTGTAGAGACAGGGTCTTGCTCTGTTGCCCAGGCTGGTTTTGAACTCTCAGGCTCAAGTGATCCTCTCGCCTTGGCCTCCCATAGTGCTGGGATTATAGGCATGAGCCATCAAGCCTGGCCGAGATGTGCATATCCTCGCCATACTTTCATCCTCCTAATCAACATCATGATTTTGATTAGATCAATATTGTTTGTTTATATTATCATGACTGTGTACATGCTATTCACAGCTGAGCAATGTGGTACGTTATGATTACTTTTCCTTTCCTGTAAACTTGGTTTTCCCTGGAGCTATTGATTGTCTTGTTTTTCTTTTAAATTTCTATGTTCTTATCAGTAATTGAATCTAGTCTTTTCCATTTGTCTAAATTTCTTCTTTTCTCAAGATGTAAAGATGTTATGGTAATTTTCTACCTATTTAATATTTGTGAGTAATATACACTGAGCCTCCAGGCCTGTTCTACCATAGATTACTAGCCCTTTTATTCTTAGAGCACAGATCTCATCTTGTAATATTCCTTATCAGTCATTCTGGGGATTCTTTTCACCTGTCTCCTGGGGACTATCTCTTATTTCTAATGTCCTGTATCTTCTCTGTGGGTTACTCTTTCTACTTTGTGGTTCATATTTTCTAGTAGTTTCTTGGGAAAGGAGTCTAGAATTTTAAAAAAGGATTTGCATGTCTGAAAAATAATTAACTTTATTGACTCTTGACTGATATGTTAGGTATAGAATGCTAGCTTGAAAATAAATTTTCTAATGAGTTTTAAAGACATTCTGTTCTCCTAAATTACCACTGCCTTCTAGTATCTGGTGTTGTTATTAAGAAGCCTGAAGATTTTTTTTTTTTTTTGAGAAGGAGTCTTGCTTTTGTTGACTAGGCTGGAGTGTGGTGGCGTGATCTCGGCTCACTACAACCTCTGCCTCCCAGGTTCAAGCAATTCTCTGCCTCAGCCTCCTGAGTAGCTAGGATTACAGGTACCTGCCACTGCGCCTGGATAATTTTTGTGTTTTTAGTACAGACAGTGTTTCAGATAGTCTTGAACTCCTGACCTCGTGATCCACCTGCCTCAGCCTCCCAAAGTGCTGGGATTATGGAGGTGAGCCACTGCGCCTGGCCTGAAGACTTTTTGATTGTTTGTCTTTCGTATGTGTTCTTTTTGCGCATTCTGTCTTGAGAACTTAAAGGATCTCTTTATCTTTGGTGTTCTAAAATTTCATGATTATGTCATTTGATATGGGTTTATTTTCATCCATTTGTGCGGGGCATTTAATAAATTTTCAAATCTGAAAAATTATGCTATTTCTATATATTCTTGAATTATTTTTAGATGCCTCTCTTTAATTTTTTTTTATTCTCCTTTTCCAGGACTTTTAAAAGATTACATGTCATTGCCATGTAATGTGTACATATGGTGGTATAATTATGACTTTGTCAAATGACTTCGATGACATTGGCAATTAAAAAATTTTTTGTTGTATAAATTTAAGGTGTACAACATGATGTTTTGATATACATATGTATAGTGGAATAATTGCTATAGGTGAGCAATTTAACATATCCATTATCTCACATAGTTACCTTATTTTTTGGTGGTAGGGCCACCTAAATTCTACTCTTTTAGTATAGTCCTCATGCAATACCGTAGATCTCTGTATTTACTCATCCTACATAACTGCAACTTTTTACTCTTAGACCTGCAACTCCCTATCCCCTCCACCCCTAGCTGCCTTTGATAATCACCATCTACCTTCTTTTTTCTGTGTATTGGAGAGTTTCTTCCTTTTTTCTAAAAAAAAAAAAAATCACATATAAGAGATATTATGCAGTATTTTTCTTTCTGTATCTGGCTTATTTCACTTAACATAATCTCTTCCAGTTTCATCCATGTTGTCCCAAATAGTAGGATATCCTTCTTTTAAAGCTGAATTATATTCCATTGTATACATATACACCCCAATGTTTTCATCCATAAGAACATTTAGGTTGTTTTCATATCTTGGCTATTGTGAATAATGCTGCAGTGAAGATGGGAGTGCAGATATCTCTTTGGTATATTGATTTCATTAACTTGGATATATACTCTTAAGAGGCATCGCTGGTTCGTATGGTAGCCCTTCCCTTCCCTTCCCTTCCTTTCTTTCTCCCCTCCCCTCCCCTCCCCTCCCCTCCCCTCTCCTCCCCTCTCCTCTCTTCTCCTCTCCTTTCTTTCTGATGGAGTCTTGCTCTGTCACCCAGGCTAAAGTGCAGTGGCACAATCTCGGCTCACTGCAACCTGTGCCTCCTGAGTTCAAGTGATTCTCCTGCTTCAGCCTCCGGAATAGCTGGGTCTGAAGGTGCACACCACCACACCTGATTAATTTTGTATTTTTGTAGAGACAGAGTTTCACCATGTTGGCCAGTCTAGTCTTGAACTCCTGACCTCAGGTGATCTGCCCTCCTTGGCCTCCCAAAATGCTGGGATTATAGGCATCAGCTACCGTGCCTGGCCAGTAGTTCTAGTTTTAATATTTAAGAGATGATCCACACTATTTTCCATAATGGTGGTACCAATTTACATTCTTAATGAACAGTGTACAAAAATTCCCGTTTTTATTTTCTACATATAGGATCATGTCATCTACACTCTCACTCACACTTATCTCTTGTCTTTTATATAATAACAATTTGAATAGGGGTGAGGTAATATCTCAGTTTGGTTTTCATTTGCATTTCTCTGATTATTAGGGATGTCGAGCGTTTTCTTATATGTTGGCTACTTTTATATATTTTCTGGAGAAATGTCTATTCAGGTTCTTTGCCCATTTTTAATAAGTTATTTGTTTTTTTGTTGTTTTATTTTGTTTGCTATTGAATTGTGTGAGTTCCTCATATATTTGAGAAATTAACCCTTTAGCAGAAGCAGGGTTTACAGATACTTTCTCCTGACTCATAAGCTGCCTTTTCATTTTGTTGATTGCTTCTTTTGTTGTACAGAAGCTTTTTAGTTTGTTGTAGTCCCATCTGTTTATCTTTTGCTTTTGTTGCCTGTACTTTTTGTGTCCTATCCAAAGAATCATTGCTAAGACCAATGTCAAGGAGATTCCTCCCTATGTTGTCTTCTAGGAATTTTATAATATTAGGTCCTATATTTAGGTCTTTAATCCATTGTGAGTTGACTTTTATATATGGTTTAAGATAAGGGTCCAAATTTATTCTTTTATTTGTGGATATCCAGTTTCCCCGAAACTACTTATTAAAGAGACTTTCTTTTCCTCATTGTGTGTTCTTGATATCTTTGTCTAAAATCAATTCACCGTAAATTTATGGATTTATTTTTGGACTCTTTATGCTTTTCCATTAGTCTATGTGTCAGTTTTTATGCCAGTACCATACTGTTTTGATTATGATAATTTTGTAATATAATTTGAAATCAGGTAGTGTGATGCCTCCAATTTTGATTTTCTTTCTCAGAACTGCTTTGGCTATTCAGGATCTTTTGTGGTTCCTTAACATCTTAGAATTTTTTTCTATTTCTATGAAAAATGCCACTGGAATTTTGATAGGGACTGGGTTAAGTCTGTACATCACTTTGGAATTTTAAACATTTTTAACAATATTGATTCTTCCAATCCATGAACATCGGCTATCTTTTAATTTATTTGTGTCTTCTTCAATTTCTTTCATCAATATCTTAGTTATGTAGTGTACAGATCTTTCAGCTTCTTCACTGAATTTATTACTAAGTATTTCATTTTTTGATGCTATCATAAATGGAATTTTTAAAATTTTTTTCAGATAGGACATTGATGTACAGAAATGCAACTGATTTTTGTATGTTGATTTTTTATCCTGCAACTTTATTGAATTTGTTTATTAGTTCTAACAGTTGTATGTGTGTTGTGTGTGTATGTGTGTATGTGTGTAGTCTTTAGGCTTTTTCTAAATGTAGGACCAAGTCATCTGCAAATATGGATAGTTTTACCTCTTCCTTTCTGATTTTGATGTCTTTTTTTTTGTTTGATTGCTCTTGTTAGTAATTACAGGATTGTGTAGAATAAAAGCAGAGATAGTGGGCATCCTTGTCTTTGCACCAGATCTTAGAGGAAGAGCTTTTAATTTTCCCCCATTGATTTTGATGTTAGCTGTGGGCTTCTCATAACAGCTTTTAATTTGTTGAGAAAATTTCCTTCTATACCTAATTTGCTGAGAGCTGTTATCGTGGAAAAGATGTGGAACTCTGTCAAGTGTTTTTATGCATCTATTTAAATGATCATGTGTTTTTAAATTTTTTATTCTGTTAATGTGGTGTATCACATTAATTGATTCATGTATGTTAAATTAACCTTGAATTCCAGGGATAAAACCCACTTGGTCATGATGTGTATTTTTTTTGATGTGTTGTTAAGTTTGGTTGCTAGTATTTTATTGAGGATTTTTGCGTGTATGTTCATTACAGATATTGGCCTACAGTTTTCTTCTGTTGTAGTATCTTTGTCTGGCTTTGGTATCAGTTTGGAAGTATTCTCTCTAGTTCTGTTTTTGGAATAGTTTAAGAAGAATTCATATCAATTCTTCTTTAAATGTTTGGTAGAACTCAGCTGTGAAATTGTCTGGTCTGACCTTTTTTTTGTTGGAAGGTTTTAAATTACTACTTCAATTTTTCATTTGTTATTAATCTGTTCAGGCTTTTTATTTCTTCTTATTCAATCTTGGTAGATTGTTTGTTTCTAGGAATTTATTTCCTCTAGGTTATCCAATATTTGGCATATAGTTGTTCATAATAGTCTCTTATTATCCTTTTTGTTTTTTGATGTGTCTATTGTAATGTCCCCACTTTCATCTCTGATTTTATTTTTTGAATCATTTCTCTTTTTTCCTAGTTAATTCATTTAAGAGCTTGTTGATTTTGTTTAATTTGTTTAAAAAACAACTCTTAATGTTGTTGATTTTTTTGCTATAGTTTTTCTATCCTCTAGTTGATTTATTTCTGCTTTGATCTTTTTCATTTCATCTATTCTGCTAACTTTGGGTTTATTTTGTTCTTTTCCTAGTTCCTTGAGATGTAATTTCAGATTGTCGAGATTTTTCTTCTTTTTTTATAATGTTGCCATATATTACCCAACACTTTTCTCTTACAACTTCTTTTGCTGCTTCCCAAAGGTTTTCTTATGTTGTGTTTCCATTTTAATTTGTCTCAAGATATTTTTAAATTTTCCTTTTAATTTCTTCACTGACTTGTTGGTTATTAAAGATCTTCCTTCATTTTACCCTCTCCAGAGAAACAAACCTTTTCAAAAACAAATCTTTTTCAAAGTGGAGACCAATTACTCAACTTTGTGTCAAGAGAAAGGTGATCTGTGTATCTGTGGACTTAAGACAATTTTTCACAATCTTTCTTACTTTGATATTCTTTTCTCCTGCTTGTAAAGTACCTAATGGCACCGATTTCTGAGCTTTCTGAGTATTTCATTATCTAAGTCAGGTTGGTTGCTGTTTTCCATACTTCCAGCAGAAGAATCTGCTAAGTCATTTACCACTTGTTTATGTGACTTCCAACTTTGAGAATTTTCTTGTTCCCTTATTTTCATTATTTTGGGTGTATGCCTTAAAACTTAAACTAAAGAGCTTCCGCACAGCAAAAGAAACTATCACCAGAATGAACAGGCAACCTACAGAATGGGAAAACATTTTTCCAATCTATCCATCTGACAAAGGACTAATATTCAGAATCTACAAAGAACTTAAACTGACTTACAAGAAAAAAACAAACCACCCCATCAAAAAGTGGGCGAAGAATATGAACAGACACTTCTCAAAAGAAGACATTTATGCAGCCAACAAACATATGAAAAAAAGCTCATCATCACTGGTCATTAGAGAAATGCAAATAAAAACCATAATGAGATACCATCTCATGCCAGTTAGAATGATGATCATTAAAAAGTCAGGAACCATGTTAACTATATTTTTAATGAAGTTACACAAGGGAGAGAAAATAATTGTGTGTGCATGCATCTCTCTCTTTCTGCTCATGGGTGTAACCCATTGTGATTACCCAGAGTTTTTATAATCTTCACATTGGCATCAGAATGGTCTTTTAAAAATGTGACCCAAAAGATTATGTCCCCTAGATGAAAATCTCAAGTGGCTTCTTTTAACCCTTAGAATTAATGCAAATTCCTTGTCATGACACTGCATGGTCTGGTGCCTTTCTACCTTTCTAACTTATTTTCATACCTTATTTAATACTCACTCTATTTTGGCCACGCTGGTCCTCCTTCTCTTCATCAAAGATGTTAAAGTTAATTCCACCTTTGGGACCTTTGTTCCTGCTGTCCACCCTGTCTGAAATGCTCTTCCCTGGATCTTCCAATCACTAGTTCCTTGGTTTCATTTAGGTCTCAGTTCAAATGGATCTTTTACACAGAAGCCTTCCTCACCACTCAAAACATGCCTGGAGTAGAGGCTATTGCTAATTACGTGTTAGTTAGCGTGTAAGTGAAGGAAACTTTTTAAATAATCTCCTCCTTCTTGAAATTTTCCTGTCTTACAGAGCAGCATCCAACAGTCTAGACCTGGAAGAGAGGGCTAGAGGGAGGAGGTGAAGGTGAAGAGTGTAAATTCTGTGCTTTAAGAAGAAGTTACATCCACATGAAGAGCCCCATGCTTTGTGCCTGTCCTCCATGGTGGGCTTCTATGCAGCATCATCCACCTCTGGTGCTTTCCTGTGGGTTATCTCCAGACCAGGAACAAGCTTGCTGTCACAGCTGGAGAGTGGCAGATACTTAAAACTAAACCTAAAAAAAATAAAAGTTTTGCACCTTCAGCTTTTTCCTTTATTGTATCTCTTTTTATTTTTGGTTTAGTAGTAGTCTTTGAATATTTTTACTTATTAAATCTAAAAATAATTGTGGACAATAATATGTCCCCCAAAAGGTTTTGAATTGACACCTACAATTTGTATCTTAAGTTTAAATAGTTGCCAAGGAAGTAATTTTCAGTGAATTATAAATAGTAACATTTTAAAATAAAACTGCCACATTGTGCTTAAATGTATCTATAAGCAATTAGAAACTTACCATCATATATTAAAAATATGCAAGAGTAATTTATTTTTGGATAACAGGATATTTTACATTCTTAGCTAAATATTGTTAGGCATGGGTCAAAGTATTGATTTCTAACACTAAGCTTTGCCCTTGTCAGAAATGTTTACAGGACAGGCAAAGCAAGGCAGTCCTGTGGAGCCCCGTGATTTAGTGTGGCTTTCCAGACTCCAGTATTTCAATCAGGCCCATTAGTGCCTGGTAAGTTTTCATATCTCTAGACAAGACACCATGGTAAAATTCAAGATGAATAAAGGGCATGTCTTTCTTTTAAAGTCAAAGAAGGTGATTGAAAGAGAACATGGAAACAGAGAGCCTCTGCAGGAGCCTGTTCAGGCACATCAGTTTTAGGAAAGAATACATTTGGAAGTTGAATATCAGGACATTGATTTCTTGAAAACTATGCCTGTTCAAACGTTTCTTGAAAAGACTTCATCCCCAGGGGCATGTGCACCCACCTTTGAAGGCCACATATTTCCCTGAAAGTGCTCTCTCCTGGGATTCTTCCCACCTCTGGCTATGTCTTTCATCCTCATTCTGGCATTATGGTCATATGCCTTGTTCCTAAAAGCTGGCCTGCTTCACAGGCTCTGTTCATGGTAGACATCTCTTTTTAGTACCTAATTTCCTTTGATAAACTCATCCATACCCTATATTTGCTGATAAATCTCAAGTCTCTATCTTCAGATCAGACCTCTCTTCTGAGCTCTGGATCCATGTAGCCAAATTATTTAAGATAAATTTCCACTCTGCTATTCCACATGCCACTGCCATTCTGTCCAGTATCACCCTCTTCTCCTTCCGTCATGTTTAATCCTCCACCAATATCCAACCACTTATAGTTTCCTTAGGGAATCATGCTTTTCCACATCACTGTCTTTTTGTGCATACTTTCCTGGAAAACCCACACACATTAGTCAGCCTGTCCAACTCATCCCTCAAGTACTAGCCTAACCATGACCTAATTGATGATGCTTACCCTATCGTCCCAGGCAGACTCTTCCTCTTATGTCCCCCCTGTACAAACAATTAAGACAGTTGTCTTTTTGTTTTGTAGTTCCTTATTTGCTTGACCTAATTCGCATTCATTCATTTGGCACAAATATATTGAATTTCTAATATGTAGTTGGTAATCTGTTAGGTCATGAGAGAAGAAAGACAAAGAGAGCACTCACTTCAAGAAGCTTATGTCTCTTGAATACCCCCCTTATCCATTCACTTCTTCTCTCACTCGGCTCTGCATTCCTCCCAGCAACCGGACAGGAGTCACTGCATTAAAAGGGGCTTAGTATACACAGAAGGTCTGCAAGTAAATGAATAGATCTAACCTAGGTGCTTTGGACGTTGTGCAGATGCTTTGAGACTTCAGCGGTAGGCATTGGGTGTGCATATGCTGATACTGGGTACCCTCAAAGGATTTATGGCCTCACTCAGAGTAGTGAGAAGGGTGGCTCATATATTTGTGTATGTATCTGATTATAAATTATATGCTCTATATTGTCCCCTAACTTCTGAGAATGAAGAATATTTCTTAGGAACTTAGTTATTTTTAAATGATGTTAGAATTCTGTTTTTCTCCCTGACAATTTGTTTTCTTTATTGGTTATAGTCTGCTTCCTCCCTACCACCTAGCAGCTTCTGTCTCTGTCTCTATCTCTCTGTCTGTCTCTGTCTCTCATGCCCCCACCCTCCATTCACTTCTTCTCTCACTTGGTTCTTCATTCCTCCCAGTGATTGGACAAAAGTCACTGTATTAAAAGAAAGGAAGGAAGACACTTCCAAGGCATTAATTTTTCAGAACCATGGACAGAGGGGTTCCTCAACTGTTTTGCTCATGGTGTTCTTACTTGCTAGATTTGAGCCCAATCTGGAGATGAGGAGAACAGTGGGCTAAAATCATGAAAGAAGAGCAGGCAAAGGTAGGATGCTGACAACTCCTGGTGAGGCAGAACCTGCACGTGGTGTTCTCGGTGTCAATTCCAGGTCTGGTTATCTAAATGTTGATGGGCGTCTTCATTCTCTTGACTTTGTGCTGAGGCCCGGCCTTCAGCAATGAAATTTTTCAGAGCAGGGAGGAGGAGCACAGCATATTGACTTCCTAATTAAGATTTCCTAGGGCTAGGATTTGAATTGGCTTTTGTTTCCTCTGCAAACACTAATGGACAAAGAGTCAAGAGTGGCTGATGGCACACTAGTTGGAAAATAAGGGGCATTTGCAGATGGATTAGGAAAGAACATGTCACACCCAGTTAATCAAGATTAGGGAATAACAAGAGTTTATGTGCAAAAGAATTTTAAATCCCATGTAAGCTGGCTTCATAGGCTTGCTAATGGAATTTATGCAGTGCCTGATACTGAGGGGACAGAGAAGAGATGGAGACTTGTCAAGTTAATCTTTTCAAGAGTTTTCTTTTCCTTCTCTAACTCTTTGAACACTTAATTGATTTTTCAACCAGCCCAATTTGGGTAACACAATAAATACTTATGGGAGAATGTGTCTGGGGTTAAAAGCCCATATTTAGGTGTCAGATATACACATCACCTAAATTTAAGTAATTCATCTACTTTTTGATTTCCATGTAACCTTGAGCAAGTTATTAAATTTCCATAAAGTCCCAGCCCTATATAGTTCTTGTGAATGGCAGTCCTGGAGTTGTACAATGCATGGATCTCCTGGCTGTATATGGCTGCTGGAAGCCTCATCAACTCATCTGAAAATAGGAAAAACATCTTCCTCATGGCAACGATGGGAGAGTTAGGTAGGTTAATGCACATAGATTGCTTAGTTGGGTAACCGACATAGAGTAGTTGTGTAATAACTATTGGTTATTAATATGGTTATGTGCCAGCGATTTTATAGGATTATTAAATTTAATCCCACAATCAATCCTATAAGGAACACCTTGCCCAGGGTCCTACATCTAGTAACTGAAACTGCTTGCCTGAATTTAATTTAGGCAGTCAAACTCCAGAGCCTGTGCTCTTAAGCCGCATAGCATGAATAACATGTCCATTTTCCTTCTTTCCTTCCTCCCTCCCTTTTTTCCTCCTGCCTCCTTCTCACTGCCTCTCCCTCTCTCCATCCCTTCATCTTCACCATCATCATCACCACAATCATTATCATTACTCTCTATTATTTACCTGTCTACCTATCTCTATCAAACATCTATCTTTCTATCTACACATATTTATGTACATATAGTTAGCCCAATAATACAGAGAACAAAACTGAAGCTTAGAGAACTCAACAGATCCCAGATAACAGAGACAGTTTTCTAGTCTAGAGCTGTTTGACTCCAAAACCAGTGCTGGAATGATTTTTTCACTACATCAAGATTATGACTAAATGTAGTTGTAATTCTTTCTTAGCGCAGTTATTTTCAATTGCACTGGTATGAAAGAAAAATATAAAAATGTCAGCTCTCTCCCTCACCCATTTGTGCTTCTAGCAAACAAGAAGGCAAATTTTAATAAGAGGTATCAGAGCTGATATTTTGGGGATAGATGGTACATACTTTCAGGAATTAGGATGTCACCCTTTATCACTCACGCACTGTTGAAGGCTGTGATGGCTTCGTGTCTGGCTGTTCTGTCCTTTTTCCAAGCACCACTGCAAATACTACTACTGTTTTAAAAGCAATGAGCTCGCCTAGAGAAAACCAGCACCCACAAAAAGTGTGACACGCCCTGCACATGTTTATAGAAAGACACTCTATGGAGCCAGCACAATTATCTGCGGTAACAGAGGAGAGCTGGCAGCATACAAATCTAAAACAGCAGGCAACCCTCGAATCATCCCTGTTTGGCTTTGCAATACATAGAATTCATTGGGATAATTTTGCATTTGATTAACTTTCCTAATTAGGCTTCCCGTAAACCAGCATGACCTCTTCAGCATCTCTCCCAAAATACATAAATCCCTTGGCAGTAGTTTCCAATAATTTGGGAGCTGACTCCTGGTTAGTGCCCTTTCCCATCTTTGTGTCAATTGCTCAGACTTATTGCCTCTCTCCATAATGTCCTGTGCTTCAGCCTACCTTGCTCACTCTCAGTAGATGACCTCAGTCCAACCCTACCAAGAAAATGAAGACCTGCCAGCATAATTTTGTTCAATTTCTCTCACATCCATCTCCAAAGAAGATTTCTAAGTAAGCACGTGTCACAGCTTTCCTGGAAACTCTCATTTTTAATTATTCTTTCCTATTTTCCCAGTAAACCTTAGAAATCCTTCGAAATGCTAATATTTTTGAACTGAATGCAAATGTCCCTAGATTGCCTATCCTGGACCCCAAATGACGCAAACTGCTTTGTGTTCAGATATTTAGTGGAAAAATGTGGGCACTTGCCCAAGTCTACTGCTTTCCTTACCACTTCAGAGGAAGAGGTGGTCCCCACTCCTTTCCAAAATAAACCATCCTCTGTGTCCTGGTTCCGATTTCCTTTCAGGAGACAATGATATTTCTTGTTTTCTTCTATTTTCAAGCTCTTCATTTCTACTGGCTCCTTTCATTAGCCTCCAATAGTACTTTGGTGGTCTCCTTACAAAAATAAAAAGAAAGCAAAAACTCCTTAGAAAGACAAAAAGAAAGCAAAAACTTTTCTGGAACTCAGCATTTTCCTCAAGCTGCTCCTTGAGGAAGGTGATTTTTTTTCTTCTCTTTGATTGCTATGATTTGTCTTTATCTCTCACTCATTACCCAACCTGCAGTGGTCTTTCTTTTGTTTTATCTTTTCACTGAACTTATACTTTGCAAGGAGACCAATCATGTCCATGTAAACATTTTTCACATGATATTGTTTTTGATGTCTGTTCTCTCCCACTAGACTTTCTGCTCTGTGAGGCCAGGGAGCCTTATTAATTCTGTGTATCAGAATTCCACACAGGTTGTAGCATATTATAACCATATCAATCCGTTCTCATGCTGCTAATAAAGACATACCCAAGACTGGATAATTTATAAAGGAAAGAAGTTTAACTGCCTCACAGTTCACCATGGCTTCAGAAGCCTCAGGAAACTTACAATCATGGTGGAAGGGGAAGCAAACACGTCCTTCTTCACATGGCAGCAGCAAGAAGAAGTGCCAAGCAGAAGAGGGAAAAGCCCCTTATAAATCAGATCTCGTGAGAACTCACTATCACGAGAACAGCATGGGGGTACCCCCCCATGATTAATTATCTCCCACTGGGTCCCTCCCATAACACATGGGGCTTATGGGAACTACAATTCAAGATGAGATTTCGGTGGGGACACAAAGCCTAACCATGTCCATAACTTAGCTAACATTCATAGAATGAAGGAGCTCTGCAAAATTCAATGCATCCTTTGCATTGTCACTCTGATGGTCTTCTCAGATGCATTTGCTGCTGCTGACTCTCCATCCTTCTTGAAATTCTCATAGTCTGGATTCTAGGCTATAGCTCTTTTTCTCTATTCTTATCTCAATCTGCTCCTAGAAGTAATGAATAGTGTCTTTTTTATCCTGTACCCCTAGTGTCTTACACAGGATTGTAATGAATTGAATGGGTGAATCACGCTGGATATGTAAAAATTTCCTGTATTCTGCTTTCATTCTAAGTCAGGTATTACCTAAATAGATGTTTAATTCTGAGAAATGTCTCATCTCTTTAGTATGTGATAGTTTGAACTCCACCTTATTTATACCCATGGATCATAAAAAACTTGCTGCTAATAAGTATGGAATGCTCTCTTTGTATTTCACCTCACATTTTTTTGAAATAGGTAGCCTAAAGAAGTTTTAAATTGAATTTCAACTAGGATATCTGATTGAAGGTCAAGTGAGCCTTATCTCTTTTGCAAGAAGAAGCAATAAATGTGCCCAAAGCTACCTGCAAGATGAGTGGTTAATGTGAAATTAAAAGCTAGACTTACTGCCCTCAAGACTATGTGATAGGCTGATTATAAAAATCGCTTTAATTCTTTATACCTTCCTCTATCCTTGCCGTTTGCAGTGTGATTTTATTCAGCAGCCTTCTCACCCCTGCCCTTGAACCTTTGCTGGCTTTATGACCTGCTTTGGCCTGTTGAATGGGTGGAAGTGATTGTGTGCCAATTTCCAGTTTCAGCTTAGAGCTGAAGCAGTCTGGCAGGCTTCCATTTGTTTTCTTAGAACCCCATCATCTCCATGTGAGCAAAATCAGAGTAATGCATTAAAGGAAAAATCATGTGAGGTGGAGGTGAATCACTTCCAATCATACCATCCTAGACCAGCCAACTGTCAGCCACTGGCCAGCTGACTGCAGATACATGAGCCAGCCCAGCCAAGATCAGCCCAGTTCAGTCCAGCCCAGCCCAGCCCAGCCCAGGAACACCACTCTGTAAACCCACAAATTTATGAGCTAAATAAATGCTGAGCATTTTAGGACATTGTATTTTAGGATGATTAGCATATCTAGACAATAGAAAAGGCTGAATCAAAATTGTCTGATTGGTGTGTCTGACCATCTTAATGATGAAATCATAACAACTGTCTGATTGAGCCAGCTGTTGTCTTGACTGTTTTTTTAACAGCTTTATTGAAATATAATTCACATGCCATACAATTCCTCTATTTTAAGCGTATAATTCAATAGTTTTTAGCATATTCACGGTTGTGCAACCATCACCACAATCAATTTTAGGACATTTTATAGCCCTCCCCTGCAAAACCCCATACCCATTAGAAATCACTCCCCACTTCTCATAACCTTCTCCCCCAGCCCTAGGCAAACACTAATCTATTTTCTCCTCTATAGATTTGCCTACATGGAAATAGCATATAAATGGAATCATGCAATATGTCATCTTTTGTGACTGGCTTCTTATACTTAGCTATGTTCATCCATGTTGTGGCATCTATCAGTACTTCACTTATTTTTATTACTGAAGACTATTTCATAATATGGATATAACATGTTTTATTTTTTCATTATTCACTTGAATATTTGTGTTGCTTTCACTTTTTGGCTATTATGATTAATGCTGCTGTGATCATTTGTGTACAAGTTTTTGTGTGAACATACATTTTCATTTCTCTTGTATATGTACCAAGAGTGGAATTGTTCAGTCATATTGTAACTCCATGTTTAATCTTTTGAAGAACAGTCAGATTATATTCCAGAGTGGCTGCACCATAATTCATTCCAACCAGCAGTATATGAAGGTTCTAATTTTTTCACATCCTCACCAATACTTGTTATTATTTGTATTCTTGATTATAGCCATCCTAGTGGCTATCTTGTTATGTTTTAATTTGCAGTTCCTTGGTTGCTAAGGATGTTGAGATCTTTTCATGGGTTTATTGTCACCATTTGTATATTTTCTTTGGAGACATGTATATTCAGGTCCTTTGCCAATTTTTAATTGGGTTTTTTCTCTTTTCATTATTGAATTATATCTTGATTGCTAGTTGCTGTGTCTAATGCTAACATTTCAGTTGAAATTCAGTTCCCCAATATTTTTTACTAAACTTTGCTTTAGGTCAGTGGTTCCCATCATGACTGACCATCAGATATAAAACCGTTTTGAAAACGTAACATCTTGGGTGGGGTGTGGTGGTTCATGCCTGTAATCCCAGCACTTTGGGTGGCCAAGGCAGGTGGATCACTTGAGGTCAGGAGTTCGAGACCAGCCTGGCCAACATGGTGATACTCCGTTTCTACTAAAAATACAAGAATTAGCCATGTGTGGTGGCACATACCTGTAATTCCAGCTACTCGGCTGAGGTATGAGAATCGCTTGAACCTGGGAGACAGAGGTTGCAGTGAGCCAAGATTGCACCACTGCATTCCAGCCTGTGTGATGGAGTGAGACTCTTTCTCAAAACAAAAACACAAACAAAACATAACATCTTGGGCCCCAGCTTTGGAAAGTCCAATTCAGTAATCCAGTAGGGAAGGGGAAAATTCAGGAATTTATGTTTAAATTAAAGTACCAAGGTGATACTACCAATCAGCTAAGTTTGGAATCACTGTCTTGGCCCATATATTCCTAGGTGAAGTAATGTTTAGAATGAGGGGACTTTCTTGTGTATTGCAGGCCAATATCAGGAAGAAAATGAAGGCCTCCAACTTGTGTACCTTGATATATTATTTTCACTATGTTTTGTAGGCTTAATAAATGCTGAGTTTGGATAGAAGCAATGGGCAAAGGATGCACGGATTCAGCTGTAATACTTTATGAACAGCTATTGAGAAGTACAGACTCACTTTCTGTAAATTGTAACTCACAGGCCCCAGAGGAATAAACTAACAAGAACTCAAAGGAAAAAACAAATATTTACTATCCCCTGCTATGCTTAGTAGCAGTTGTCCAAATAGACCCCTGCCTGGGAGATGGGGAGGGGAATGGGAGAAGGAGCCATTGAGCAGATTGTGGAGGGCAATCATGCAGAGATGGGAGTAGTGGAATGGTCTTGAGCATATAAAATCAGGGTGTAGGTACCAATTAAACATCATCAGCTTCCATAGTCCAGATTCAAATTCTGAGAGAAAAGTGCTATCACAGACTCTTTGACAAAAGGTCCGAGAAGAACTCCAGCTTTTGGGTTGGGCACTACTGCTAGCAGTAATAAATGTACTTTTAGTCTTTACTCTGTAAGAATTCTTTACAAAGAGATTTGTGGCAGAGTTAATTATGTAACCAATCCATTTAAAAGCAGGATATGAATTTGTAAGCCATCCTCGCACCTGTTTAAATAAGGACAGAAAAAAGCCTAGAAGGAAGTAAACCAAAAGATTAACATTCTGAACATTACCATTTTTCAAAAGTCAGAATTAAGTGATTTTTTAAAAAATTAGTAAATTTCTTTTTCGAGGTTGGTAACATTTAGATTTAAGCGCATGGACTCAAGAGCCAGGCTGCCTAGATTTAAATCCTAGCTTTGCTACTTATTAGCTTTGTGATCTTGGAAAGATTAATACCCACCTCTGTGTCTCAGTTTCATCTTCTCTAAGATAAGAATAATAGTAAGATATTTTTCACAGAGCTGATGTGAAGATTAAATGAGCTGATCTATTTAAAGTGCTTGCTATGGGTACCTGACATTTAGTAAACACTATATATGTTTTAGACACATATATAGTCAACACTATATGTTTTAGACACATATATAGTCAACACTATATATGTGTTTACTAAATAAATGTATAGTGTTTACTAAATAATATCATCATCATCACCACAGTTTTAATGCCATTGATTTTTTGACTGGCTCATTCATTCATTTATTCATTCAATTCAATTCATTCATTCATTCATTCATTCATTCAGCATTTGCCATGTGCCAAGCCCTGCACAAGGCATTAATGGTACAGAGATAGGAAAGTAGGGGTCTTGTTCTCAAGCTCATGAAGTTTCAATAGATAACCATTCTCCTGGCCAGGCGCCGTGACTCACGCCTGTAATCTCAGCACTTTGGGAGGCTGAGGCAGACGGATCACGAGGTCAAGAGATTGAGACCATCCTGGCCAACATGATGAAACCCTGTCTCTACTAAAAATACAAAAATTAGCTGGGCGTGGTGGCACGCGCCTGTAGTCCCAGCTACTCCTGCCCAGGAGGCTGAGGCAGGAGAATCACTTGAATCCCGGGAGGCAGAGGTTGCAGTGAGGAGAGATTGTGCCACTGCACTCCAGCCTGGCGACAGAGCAAGACTCCATCTCAAAAAAAAAGAAAGAAAACTACTCTCTTTTTCTCTCTTTCACTTTGGGTGGGGTGTTCACAGCCTCAGGCTGTATCTAGTCTAAAGGACTGCAGAGCTGGTGCCATGCCCATTTTCTGAATTCTACTTTATTCTGTTTCTGTTCTTCACTGTTCACTCACAACAGTACTTTATGCACATTGTGCACTTAATAAGATGCAAGGCACCACGCTGAGTGCTTTCTAGACATCATGGTATTTGAGACTTATGTTTGCCTTTCAGGGAGAATATTCTGATTTCCATTATTCAGATGAGAAAAAGAAGCCTCTGAAAGGCCAAGTCATTTGCCCAAATTCATAGAACTACTAACTGCGAACCCAAAGCAGAAACTATTAATGGTGACATGATTTTCTCTCTGAAGTTTCAGTTCATGTCTATTGGAATAGGCATTTTCATTAACCTCTTCAGCAGTAGCTCCTAGTAGATTTGCTATTGGGTTTCACATCACATGGAACCAGGTTTGTGAATAAGGTGTCAAGGTTGAGGAGATATCTGAGTCAGAAGAAAGCATTCATCTGAATGACTCATAGTTTGCAGTCACAGAAATGTAGTCAAAATTCCTCGCCAACAGAATTAGATCCTGTGTCTTTCAAACCCTTCTCGTCTTCCCAAATTCCAAAGTAATGAACATTCAGATGAAACTCCTCAAGATATGAGGCAGATAATTCCTTTTTGTAGGAAGCATGTACTGGGGATTTTTGAAGAAAGGCGGTATCCCAAATCCATCTCAGATGTATTTTGCCCCACACTTGGAGATAAATATTATTTCTTATGTTGAAGTTTAACCCTAATCAAGCTAGTGTTTCCAGCCAACCCACCCTCCCTGTGCTTTGAAAGACTGTTGTGTGCCTCTCTAGCTTCCAGGACACAAAGGGCTATTAAGCCATAGCCTGAGTGAGTTTTTATAGAAAATATTCTTTCTTTTTCAGTCTGTTGAAGTTTGGAGAAGGTGATGAGGAAGATCTATTTGCTGCTTTATCTCAGTGTATTCAATGCAAATGTTCAGCACCTGAAGAGACATTTAATAGCTGACACCATGTTGGTGCTATATTTTGGCTGCCATTATTATCATGGAGATTGTTTGGCAGCTGGAAGGAAACAAACAAAAAAGGACCTTGATTCACATGGCTGATTCCAGATTCTTAGTCTTTGGACATTTTTATACATTAATTATTGAGTTGGTTTGGCATTGTGTTTCTGCAGTCATTTAAGTTCTGATGAGCAAAACCTCTAGAGTGAAGTTCAAATTTGTGCACACAATTCTCTGCACTTCTCAGCCTGGTCCGAACCCCTGGGAAAATTGTGCCATAGTAGGAATTACCTTTGATTGGCTCCTTTCCCTGTAATTGATCAATTCACAGCAAGATTCATTTTTGTGTCTGTTTATCATTCTTGTGGATTTGGAAAGTAACCAGGCATTAGCTGGTAAAAAGTTAAGGTTTATAGTAGGACTTGTTTAAAACAGATGTTTATAGTAGACTTTCAGGTGGCATGACAGGTGAGGAAGAATGATTTGTGAAAAAGAAAATAGGTTGAAGATTGGGCTCTGCCACTCTGCCATCTATGGTGGTTGAAAGTTTTTCTAATGAATCAAATTTACCATGCAAATATGTTTGTAAAGTATGCAGTGATCATTATTTCAGGTTATGGTAGGATAAAGTTCCAAGGTTTCTGGAGTCCAGCTGTGGGTAGAGTGAAATACTAAGGGACAGTGCCTGCTAGGTCTGGTGTATCTACCAAACCAACCTCAGGTTTCCAGGTGGAATGTAATGCTGGGAAAATGTAGGCATTCTTTTTATCTAATTTTAGTAATATAACTGAAGACAAAGTCTTTCTAGCTATAGGAGCAGAAGAGCAGGTTGAAGAGAGAGAATTGAACTGAAGCCTAACCCAGTAGCTTTCCTGTTTTATAACCTTTAATA
Organism: Pongo abelii; assembly: GCF_028885655.2. Lineage (NCBI taxonomy): Eukaryota > Metazoa > Chordata > Mammalia > Primates > Hominidae > Pongo > Pongo abelii. Next base: position 40,577,671 of record NC_085929.1, read on the forward strand.
GAGACACATTTGTTTATTCTGACAAATATCTTCTGAAAAATAATAGATTCATGGAGTAAGGCTACATTACTGGCTTAAGGTTCTACAGCTAGTGATTTCCAGGGCAAGTTCAAATCCAGGCAATCTAGTAACTGAAATAAGGTATTGCATTTAACGAGAAAGTTTTCCTAATTAGAATATACACCTAGGTAAATGTTTGACATATTTATTAATGTAAATAAATTTAATAAAACACACTTTCTGGTGTTCCAGATACCATAAAGACATCTAATTCTACATAGGAAATGTTAGGGCTGGGTAGAAATTCCCAGAACATCTAACTCAATTACTTCATTTCATAGATTAAAAACAAACAAACAAACAAAACAAACAAACACCATCAGAGAGGCAGAGAAGAGAAGAAATCCACCCAAGGCCCTCCCAGTTAATAAGCTGCAGAGGTGGAGGTTTTTCATCTTCCATTGCAGTAGACCATCCTTTTCTCAAAATGCAACCCACAGGGCTTTTCAGATGCTGACATGTGAAATAATGGAAGCATAATTCTGAAGCTCAAAGTATTTTAGATTATGTATACTACAAATATCCTTGGTTGTAAAATTGGGGTCACTTACTTGGGAGAATATTGAGGAGTTGAAAAATGCCTCTTCATGGGATATGAAAAACACTTTGTCTGAAGCAACGGAGATGCTTCACATCTAAACCTATCATTCATCCATCCATTCATTCATCTATACATTCACATCCTAAATTCTTTTCTTTCCCTCTCTAACATCCAACCATTTATGTTTGATATTGTAGTTCCCACCTCTTTAATATATTTTGCATCTACTCTCTCATCTCCATCACCACTGCCCCCACCTACAGCTCCCAACTTTACCCAAAGTCAGGGCAGCATCTCAGTTCCCCTGACCATACACTGCATTCCAACTAATTGCCCTGACTCCAGTTTGACTATACTGCAATAGTCAAACCTGCAGAAGGTCAATCTGCTCTTCTGCAATGTCATTCCCTAGATTAAAATCCTTCTAGGCTTCACCATAGTTGCAAGATAATGGTAATTTCCTATTTTTAGCATAGTAGGCTCTCTATGACCTCTTCCACCAACTTTATTTCCTTTCACTGTCCCTACCTCCCATCCCTACCACCGCCTGTTAATTCAGAACATATCTGATACACATGTGCTATCAATAAATGTTTGCTGAATTCGTGAATGAACAACTACAACAACCCACTTGCCCTTCCCTGAATGTGCCATTTGCTCAAGGCTTTAATGACAATAATGGAAGTAATAGTAAAGGCAGCTACTAATATTGGGTGCTTATGTTAGACCAGGAACTATGTAGATAATCTCATTTGATATTCTCAATACTCATAAAGTGGGTTCTACTGTTTCCCTGTTTTTACAGATGAGAGAACTGAGATAACTAGGTAACTAGATAACTCTCCAGCTGGGAAATGTGAAGCTGGATTTGTGTCTCAGCCTTTCTGACCTCAGAGCCACCAGTATTCATCATCATTATGCTTACCACTTTACTACTTCTATCCCTTAGAATATTCTTTCCTCAGTGCTTGAAATCCCAATCTCCCTTTTTATCTGATTCAACAAACTCTTGTTTTGTCTTTTATTATTTTATGTTATTTTAAATTTTTTTGTAGAGACAGGGTCACCCAATGTTACCCAGACTGGTCTTGAACATCTGGGCTCAAGAGATTTTCCTGCCTCAGCTTCCCAAAGTGTTGGGATTATAGGCATGAGCCATGGTGCCCAGCATTTTTGTTTTTTCAGATGGAGTCTCACTCTGTCACCAGGCTGGAGTGCAGTGGCGTGATCTCGGCTCACTGCAACCTCCACCTCTCGGGTTCAAGCAATTCTTCTGCCTCAGCCTCCCGAGTAGCTGGGACTACAGGCGTGTGCCACCATGCCCAGCTAATTTTTGAATTTTAATAGAGACAGGGTTTCACCATGTTAGCCAGGATGGTTTCCATCTCTTGACCTCGTGATCCGCCCACCTTGCCTCCCAAAGTGCTGGGATTACGGGCGTGAACCACCATGCCTGGGCGGTGCCTGGCTTTTTACTTGTCTTTTGAACCCTAGGTCAAATATTACCTCCTGTGATCCTTGTATGTCTTCCCTCTTTTTCTGTTTGTTCTAGGTTCCACTCTTCTGTTTTCCAAACACCAGCTATCCACAGGCTGTAAACCCCCATAAAATTGCCCAGTATGATTCAGTCTCCTACTTTTACAGATGAGGGGACTGAGGCTCAGAGCAGGGAAGAGACCAGCCCATGAACACATTCCAAGTGAGACGCAAACTCGGACTAAAATCCAGGTTTCCCAAAGCCCAGTCGTGTTAGGCCATTTTTGCATTGCTATAAAGAAATACTTGAGACCAGGTAATTTTACAAGAAAAGAGGTTTAATTGGCTCACGGTTCTGCAGCTGTACAGGAAGCAGAACACAGGCATCTCCTTCTGAGGACTACTCAGGAAGCTTCCAGTCATGATGGAAGGTGAAGGGAGAGCAAGCATCTCACATGGCAGGAGCAGAAGCGAGAGAGAGATGTGGGAGGTGCCACACACTTTAAAATGATTAGATCTTGCAAGAACTCACTCATTATTTTAAGGCAGTACCAAAAGGATAGTCTTAAACCATCCATGAGAAATCTACCTCCATGATTCAGTCACCTCCTCCAGGCCCCACCTTTAACATTGGGGATTACAATTCAACATGAGATTGGATGGGGACACAGATCCAAACCATGTTACCAGTCCATTTCACCACTACACAGGCCTTTTCCATATTCTTGCTGATTTTCATATTAGTTGGTAAAATTCTCTCATAGAGTAGCTGTGTAACCTTGGGCAAGATGCTTGATCTCTCTGAGACTCAATTTCCTCATGGAAATTGCTCCTCAAGATATCGTTTATACAAAAGTTTGCTGTGATAATTAATTGAGAAAAGCTGCATAAGGTGTTTAGTGCAGTGGTCTGCGGCATTGTACAACTCCAGGGGCACCATTCCCATTGGATTCCTACATGATTGTCTTGTTCAATAAATAGTACTTCAATCATTGTTTTTTATTTTCTAAGAGATGCTTCTCTTATGTACCTCCTTGCCTAGGTTTTCCCCCACTGTGGCTTCTTGTTCCCCATGTGAAGGCTGGATGCCTTGTGAGCTAGGAGGGGTAGCTGACTCTGCTCTCCTGGGTTCTGACCAGCAGTCTGGTGAGAACACCAGTCAAACCAGGGTTTTTACCATTGGCTGCTCAGCTAAATTGATCTGGACTTCCTAACCTCTGAGTATTCCCTATACATCTACTGGCTGTAAAAGTGACTGGAAATCTAGCAACCCTGAACTAATGAATGAAATACAATGTCAGACGGCTTTCAAATTTAAAGGGCAAATGCTACTTTGAAGAAAGGTCTCTTGATGAGGTTGTTCTTTCATTTACAACAGAATGCAGATGCAATCACCTGGAACATCAGTACAGAAGTCCTGGGTATGAGGATGACAGTCCTTAGATTTGAGGGAGTATTAAGTCCTTTAGGAGCAGGCAATATTATGAACCTGTATCCAAAGTGAGTTTTGGAATATAAATTGGAGGGCTGTGATGATGAGCTGTTAAAACTGGAAAGACTCGAGATAGATTCAATCTGGATTTCCTAGTTTCTGCTTGTTTCATGTTTCACAAATTACTTGGTACTTCTAAGGCTCAGGATCCTCATTTATAAAATGAGAATATTCACAATACCTATGTTGGAGGGATTATTCATTTGTTATTAGGAAAATATTTATCAAGCACCTATGATATGCCTATCCTAGATGTTGGGACAACATCATTGTGAAGAATCAAATGAGCTAATATAAGGCAAACACTTTGCTCAGTCCTTGCATTCAATAAAGTGTGCAATAAATGGCAGCTATTTGTATCACATTTTCTTATTCACTAAACTGAACCACGATGTATTTTGAAGGCTGTCCCCTTCCCATGCATGATATGCAGGATCCTTGTAATTTCAATAATTGCCTGATCCATAGAACTAGAATACGGGGGAAGGGAAGAAATCCAAGCACCAAAATGCTGAGCTAAAGGTCACAAGATATCAAAAGCTTTCAGGGGATGATGGAAGGTTGTCCCCTGAGACACGGCTTCCTAAATTAGGGACAAAGGTCTCAGTGGCAGGCTGATTTCTTTCATCTCTTAATATTGTGTTTTCCAGCTCCTTTTAATGGGCTGTGTTGGGGAAGGGCATAAAATAGGACAAGAATCAGACTATGCCGGAAGAGTTTTTTCTCATTAAAAAAAAATCAACCTTGCTCAAGAGGTCAATTTTCTAAAATATAGGTGGTAAATTCTACAATGTATCTATATCCGTGATAACCCTGATGAAGACATGTTTCTCCAGGTCCCTGAGGGCTGGGCTCCTATGAAGAAAATCCTAGTGTCAGACATAGAGAACACTAAAGACACCAAATGCCCATCTAGAAACTGCATTCGAGGTCAATGGGGAGGAGACAGGAGAATCATTTCAGGGATGTTCCACAGTCCAGACACTGTGCTAGAGATTAGGGATAAGAGGGTGATGAGACAGATAGGTAAGGTCTCTGCCTTCATGGAACCCATAGTGAGGTGCAAGACACAAGAAAGAGGTAAGCACACTAACTAGTTACAAATTGTGTCTGCAGGGATCAAGAGGAAACCACCACTTTAGATGGGGGAGGGGGGGGTCAGAGAGACCTTTCTGACCAGGGACTTTTTAAACTGAGACCTGAGAACCAAAAAGAAGGAACATGAAAAACAGAGAAAGAAGTTACCAAGACAAAAGATAGCATGTGAATAAACCTCGAGGTGAGGAAGGACTTTGAAGCCTGGTGTTTTCTAGGAACTGAGAGGAAGCCACAGTGAATGGAGTTTAGGGAGTAAGGAGAAGGTGGTAAGAACTCATATCAATAGATAAAGCAGGCTGTGGGAGGGAGTCAGTCCTAGTCCAAGTCAAAGGAACATCTTTGGAGCATGGAGGACTAAAAACATTTTTAAAAATTTTGGCGGGCGGATCACAAGGTCAGGAATTCGAGAACAGCCTGGCCAGCTGTCTCTACTAAAGATACAAAAAATTAGCTGGGCATGGTGGCACGTGCCTGTAATCCCAGCTACATAGGAGGCTGAGGCAGGAGAATCACTGGAACCTGGTCAGTGGAGGTTGCAGTGAGTTGAGATCGAGCCATTGTACTCCAGCCTGGGTGACAGGGTGAGATTCCGTCTCAAAAAAAAATTTTTTTTGAAATAGTTTTATATTTACAGATGAGTTGCAAAGATACTACAGAGATTTCTCTGATACTCTTTCCCCAGTTTCCACTAATGTTCATACCTTACTTAACCATGGCACATTGATCAGAACCTATAAATTAACACTGGCAGAATACTCGTAATTCCAGATCACTGGAGGATTCTAAGCAGGGAGTTGACTTACTTTGGTTTATGTTTTAAGGAGATAGCTTAGGCTACTGTGTGAGAATGATCAGAGTAGGCTAAGACTGGCAATGGGGGACCAGTTAGAAAGAAGGCCTGGGCAGAGAAATAAGTGAAAGATGTGGGGTGTGGCACTGGCAGCGAGGATGGGGGAAACGAATGTGTGTGGGAACCAGGGTTGGATGGGAAACAAGGAAAAAGTGAGGGAAAAGAAAATGATACCCCCTAAACATCGGACCTGGCAGTAGAACAAATGCTAGTGATGTTAGCTAAGATGAGGAAGACTGGTAAGGGGAACCAAGGGTGGGAGAGGTGTAGGGAGAAAATAAAAGGTTCGGTTTCAAACATGCAAGTCAATGTGTGATGCTTTGAATTTTTTAGATAACATTCTATGTAAATAAAATTGATCATTATTACCACTGGAAGAGAGCCTCAATTAGGGGCCTATTCGGATTTAATACTCCTTTCCAACTCATACCCTTTTAACTAGAAGGAAGTAGTAGTATTAAACATTATTGAAAAGTCAAATGCTAGATTGGATTCTTGTTAATTGGATTCTATTAATTGGGTTCAATCAATAGGACGGCTTTTTGCAATGGAAAAGGCGCTGTAGTACAGCAAATATTTGAAGAGATGAACTCTGGATTGCAGCCTGAAAAGGGAAATCAAGCAATGACACACAAATCACAGCCTGGGAAGCACCCAGCCAGACGTTGTACAGGGCTCTGCTTCTTATTGGCTAGAGATCTTTGGGCTCAGTTTCCTTACCTGCAAAGTGGAGACAAGAACACATCTTTTAGGGTGTGCCAATTACACGACACGACATAGTTTATAAAGTGCCTAGTGCTTGGCATGTAAATGTTGTTTCTTTACTCCTCCTCTGGAAGATTTCCTTGGTTAACAACAGCAACCTCTTGCATTTTAAAAACACTTTTTAATTTTTCCAGTGCTTACATGTACAGTCTAATTTTCTCAGAAATCAGAATAAAATGGAAGTATTTTTATTCTCTTCAAAGTGAAAAAAAACTTCAGAACATAATTAAGTGATCTGAATTGACTTAATTTGGTACAGAATTGAGGGCTATCAGCACGGGCTGGTATCCTTGACCATCACATTAACCTGCATAGACTCAGAATCTCATGATCCCAAAGCTTCACTACCCAGGCATCTTAATGCCCTCACTGACCTTTTGCATTGAACTCTCTCTGTTTATCTCATCATCAATTAGTGGCTTCTCACCCACTTTGGACAGAACATAGGGCAGGGAGTGTCACATGCCCTACACTCAGCCTTTATTATGAGGCAGCTGGTCTGGGGTTGCCATCACTGTGCTAGGGCTCAGGTGACCCCTTCACCTTCTCCTGGGATTCTTCTGTCCCTCTAATTTTCTCCACCTTTCCTTGTGGACCATCAAAAGCCAAAGCTGCAAAGGTAAGTCTTGCTGCACAGGTAGATGCGCACACCTTGTCATACTGCCTGCCTTCATGGACACTGGCAAAACTCTGCTTGTCTTTGGAGTGTGTATTTCCCCAACTCTCAAGCAGATGACCTTCCTCTTAATTTGACTGAGGAATTGGAGGTCATTTTATCAGAGCTCCTCAACCCTCTGTTTCCCTGTCATTCATTCATTACCTTCTTTAACCTTTCAATCATTCCTTCAGTTACTCAAATATTCAGTAGCCTGCCTCTCTCCCTCCATCCTACCTTTCCCCCTCATTCTCATTCTCTTGCAAGAGGTAGGCAAGGTCTTTAGAGCTACAGTTTTTGAAAGTGACAGGCAGGTGGCTCTTGACTGGTATTTTCTGGATTGAATACATACCAACAAATCCTTAAGGTTGAGGTTCATTCTTCATTCTTCTAGTTACTGAACCCATTTACCCTTCTTCACCAGCAAGTACAATTATTATCTAAAGTAGAGTTGATTTGGCTCCAATAATGGGGCCTCAGAAATCATCTTGTGCACTGTGTCCCATCCCAGAAATGAAAAAATGGAGGCCCAGAAGGTTGAGCTGGCTCCTTGAGGTCAGCAGTGTGACACAGTGAAAGTACCTGGGCTATAGAGTCAGACAGATAGGCACTACACCCTTGCTCGAGCAACTCCTAGCTATGTGTCCTTTGGCAAGTGACACCCTCTTTCTGAACCTCTTTTCTTTTCTTTTTCTTTCTTTCTTTCTTTTCTTTTTCTTTCTTTCTTTCTTTTTTTTTTTTTTTTTGATGGAGTCTTGCTCTGTTGCCAGGCTGAAGTGCAGTGGCACGATCTCTGCTTACTGCAACCTCTGCCTCCCGGGTTCAAGCAATTCCCCTGCCTCAGCCTCCTGAGTAGCTGGGACTACAGGTGTGCACCACCACGCCTGGCTAATTTTTTATATTTTAGTAGAGATGAGGTTTCACCATGTTGGCCAGGATGGTCTGGATCTCCTGGCCTCGTGATCCACCTGCCTTGGCCTCCCAAAGTGCTGGGATTACAGGCTTGAGCCAGCACGCCTGCCTCTCTGAACCCCTTTTCCTATTGAAACACAAGACAATAGTACTTATCTTGCAGAGTTGTTGTAAAGAGTTATTCTAAAGAGTGGTTCTAGAGAGCCTAGTGCATTACCTTACAAAGAATAGTTGTGCCCCAAATGATGGCTATCATTAGCAGAGACCCAAACCCAGAAATCCAAGCTCTTAGTCCAGCACTTTTGCATTACCCTGAGTTGATGCATTCTCAGGCTATAAGGCTTAGTTCTGAGGTCTTTTATCTGTAAAGGCTTCCAGTATTTCCCCCTCAGAGTTAATCTCACCTGTCTTTTTGGCTAGTGGGGATTTCCTTTTACCTCTTTTTTTTTGGCAGTCATTTTCTTCTGCCTTGTATTATAAGTACCTGTGTACCCTTCTTCTCCTTCCCTAGATTGCATAGCTTGAGGGCACAGTAGTGTCTATAGATTTTTGTGTCTCTTTAACACAGTAATCCTCAAACTCCAAAGAAAATTAAAAATGCCCAGGGAGGTTTGTTAAAAATGCAAATTACTCAGTCCTACCTCTAAAGTACTGATTCAATAGGACTGGTCCATGAATATGGATTTTTAACAAATAAAATGTGGATGATTCTAATGTAGGTGAATCACAGCACTTGGGGAATTATAGCTCATCTACCTATTTTAGCATATACTGGGTGCTCCAGAAATCTTCATTAAGTGAATTATAATAAGGTGTACTATATCATTTATCTATTGCTACATAATAAATTACCTCTAAAACTCAGTTGGAGGGTTTTAAGCATGGGAATGGCAAAATCTCATTGAAAGTTCACTCTAGCTGCTATATAAAGTGTAGATAATGGAGACAAGAGGAGAAAGAGGGGAATCAATCAGAAGGATATTGCAGCAATCCAGGTGAGAGGTGATGCCAGAGCTGATGGAGCCTCAGCTGAGGTAGTGGTAGCGGAGGTGGCCTAAAACAACAATGCTTTATTATGTGATTCCTCATGGTTCTGTGGGTTTCCTATCTGAGTGTTTCTGTGGCTGGGCTGGGCTCTTGTGGCTACATTCAGCTGGAGGGTCAGGGGGGCTGGATCAGCTGGGCCAGCTGAACTTCTGTCTCTATGGGGTCTTTCATCTTCTAAGAGGCTACACCCAGTTTCCTCACACGGTGGCAGCAGCATTCCAAGAGGACTAGTTTCTTTGCACAAGCATTTATCAAGCCTCTCCCTGTGTCGTATTTGCTGATATCTCATTGGCCAAAGCATGTCACATGGTCAGAGGTAATATGGGAGGGGACTATGAAAAAGTGTGACTAGTGGGAGATGTGATTCATTGGTAGAGTTGTCAGAGAAAATACAAGATAACCAGTTGAATCTGAACTTCAGGTAAGTGAAGAATATATATTTTTAGTATAAGTGTGCCCCATGCAACATTTTAAATACACATGCTAAAAATTGTTTGTTAATTTTTGTAGTATAAGTATGTCCTGGGCAATATTTGGGACATACTTATACTAAAAATTATCCTTTGTTTATCTGGAATCAAAATTCAACTAGTCATCTTATATTTTTGTTTGCTAAGTCTGGCATCCCTATATTTGGAAACATTCATATAATAATCCCTCACTTACACTATTGTCTTTTTTAACCTTTACTATGAAATTGCTGATTTGGACTTCTCTGCCTCAGTCTATTCCAAAAAGAGGAACACCCCCCACCCCCACCTTTTTTTTTGTTACGCATGTGTACGAAGAAGTATAATGTTTTGAGTTCTACTTGATGTTTTCTAGATTTTCTGAGGCACAGTTTCTCTTTTCTCATATGTGGTATCTCACCTCTTGCATCTCTTCTCCTTGAGATCAAGTTCGCTACTGCTGTCACTATCATCTCTAGTCTTCCTGAAGCAATTCTCTTCTGCTGGGGCCATACTTTCTTCTAGACACTGTCTCTTTATCTGTTTTATATTATAGATTCCTTTGGCAGTCTAGTGAAGCCTATGGACTCCTTCTCAGAATAATTACTTTAGATGCATAAGATAAAACACGGCTGGGCGCAGTGGCTTACACCTGGAATCCCAGCACTTTGGGAGGCCAAGGTGGGCAGATCACCTGAGGTCAGGAGTTCGAGACCAGCCTGGCCAACATGGTGAAACCCCATCTCTACTAAAAATATAAAAATTAGCCGGGCATGGTGACGCATGCCTGTAATCCAGCTACTCAGGAGGCTTAGGCAGTGGAATCGCTTGAACCCAGGAGGCAGAGGTTGCAGTGAGCCGAGATCACACCACCGCACTCCAGCCTGGGTAACAGAGTGAGACTCCATCTCAAAAAAAAGATAAAACACAAAGGAGTACAAAGTAATTATATTCAAATTCAGTTATTAAGATAGCTATAAAAGAAAACAAACCAAAATTATGATATAATAATGTATGTGTTTCTTTATTAATGCATTAAATAATAAAAACCTAGTTACAAGTCTTCTTTGAAGTAGACGAGTGTAAATGGTATTTCCAGGTATCTGCAACAACTATAATATGATATAAAGATATTTGTGATGGATTTTGGTGACAGAGTCAAAGATACTGAAGGAAATGCCAAATATCAGAGGTTAGTGAATAATGATAAACAAATGTTTTGCCATCCAAATTCATAGACCCCTGAGTGCTATCCACAGCTCCCCAAAGTTTTTAGGTTAAGAACCGCTGGATCTAGAACAATCTGAATCAGCCCTCTCCTTTCTCTGGTGTTCTTCTGCCTCATGTAACAGAAGCATCTCATTTCACTTTAAATTACAACTGATTAGCTACAGTTGAAAGCATTGCAAAACAATTATAAGTTGCACATTAAGACTTTTAGAAAAATTAGTGGAAACTTTGGAGACATTAGCCAAAGAATGAAGTTGAGTACACAGTGAGTTTTTCTGTCCATTTGTTTTCTACCTATTTTAGGGACTGAGGCTGTCCAGCTTAAGCTCTCAATGCAAACCGTGATCTGTAATTTTAGCTTATAATTATTGTTTGAACCAAATTGTTCTTCTGCCTGATATGATTATTGATTATCATATAGTTATTTACTCAACACTGTTTCCTCTGCAAGTGCTTCCCTTGCTCTGTGGAGATGACATCACTGATCGAATGTCCTTCCAGAAGGGGTGATTTGGACTTCTTTGTCCTCTTCTATTTGGCTGCTGAAGCTCTTGGCTTCAGGATACCATCCTCTCCTGCCTAGACTCCTACCTCACTAGCTTTCTCATTGTCCTCTGCTGACTTATTATTCTCTGACTGGTTTCAAAATAATAGACTGCCCCTGGGCTTAGGTTAGGCTTCCTGTCTTGTTTGTATCCTTTCCTTGAGTGATCTAGTCCAAGCCTTTGTAAACTATGTATTTGGTGATAATGCAGAAATTATCTCTGATGCTGACCTTCCTGTGTTCCAGATTCCCATACCCATCTGTCTATTTCACATGACCAATTCAGCAGCCTATGAACATCTCAAGTGTAACATCAGCAAAGTTATCACCTTTACTCTCCAGCTTTGTTGTTCTTCTAGACATCTCGATTTCAACAGATGTCAGCATCATCCATACAGTAGCTCAAGCCAAAACAATTGGAAGACATTCCAAATTCCTTTATTCTCAGTTTAAGGGAGCTTAACCCCCAACAACTGCAAATTCTGGTGGCTAACCCTCCCTCCAGAGCCTGACCACTGTTTACCATCTCCACTGCCACTACCTCTGCTGAGGCTCCACCATCCCTAATATCACCTCTTACCTGGATTTCTGCAATAGACTCCTGACTGATTCTTCTCCTCTTGCTCCTATTACCTACTTTTTATGTAGCATCCAGAGTGATCTTTCAATTAGATTGTGTCATCCCCATGCTTAAAACCTCCAACCACTTCCCAATGCTCTTAGAATAAAATTACCACTCTTGGATGGTCCATGAAGCTCCACATTGCCAGTTCCTGCAGACCTTTTGGACTTCAGCACTTACCACTTTCCCCTCACTAACTGAATTCCAGCCACACTGGCTATCCTTCTGTCTTTGAATGTCCCAAACTTGTCACCTGCTGAGGGCCTTTGCACTTGCTATCCTGTCTTCCTAAAACCATGATGCTCTCATATTTTTCTTTGCCAGTGTTTCTCACCATGCAGGACTCAGCTCATTGCCACTTCCTCAGTGGTGTCTTGACCTCTGAGCAGCCTTATCAGTCACTCAACATTCCATTGTCGGGTTTGGCTTTTCCATAGCTCTTAACACTAGTTTTTTGTTGTTCATTTTCATGCTCACTTGTCTACTGACTGTCTCTTCCCTTGAAAACATGCCCAACAATAGCAAAGCCTTTGTGAAACATATTTACCCTTGAATCTCCAGCACTTAGAATGATGCCTGACGTATGACAATTGCTCAGTAAGTACTTGTTGACCAATTTGGAGAAATGATGGGGCTACAATACATATTTTTTGTTCTCTGAGTACCCCTGGTGACTGAACCATCAGAATTAGTGTGGATGTTAGGGATTCTTATCTCTGACCAAGACAAACAACAGTGTTGTTGGGACCGTTTGTGAATTTTATCCAAAGGCTTGTTTTGAAATTTGTTACACATTTATACCCAGTATAAGACTTTATATATTCAGAGACCATTTTTTCTCTAATTCATTGATTTACTTATTTTCCTTTTATATATATCATTTTCTTTTTATTTATTCATATATTTTTCTTTTATTTATTTAATTTTATTTTTGAGACAGAGTCTCACTCTGTCATCCAGGCTGGAGTGCAATGGCGTGATCTCAGCTCACTGCAACCTCTGCCTCCCAGGTTCAAGCAATTCCCTTGCTTCAGCCTCCCAAGTGGCTGGGATTACAGGTACCTGTCACCATACCTGGCTAATTTTTTCATATTTTTAATAGAGACGGCGTTTCACCATATTTGCCAGGCTGGTCTCAAACTCCTGACCTCTGGTGATCCATTTGCCTCGGCCTCCCAAGGTGCTGGGATTACAGGAGTGAGCCACTGCACCCGCTCTGTCATTTTCTTTTTAAAATTCAACCTTTACTCTGTGCCTTTACTGGGGCAGACACTGGGAACTATTAAGGCACTATATACCCTCATAAGCTTCTGCTGTAGGAAGAGGATAGGGAAATCCCAGTTGTTGCGTTTAGAACCCACTCTGAAGACAGCTTTTGGGAAACAGTGGTGAAGAAAGTCGGATAAAGTTCCAAGGCAGGAGCTGGAAAGAGTCAGACTCAGGGTTGGGGCAGTGGGCAGGGAGCTATTCTAGGTAGAGGAAGAAGCACATGTGAAGGAATGGGACAGTGAGTATCTAGTGTTTCTAGGAAATTGTAGGACATCCATCAGGTCTGGAGTTTATCCTGGAGGGGAGAGTTGTAAAAAGAGACAAGACTGAAAGGCCAGTAGAAGAGAAAGTGTAAGGAGAACAAAGGTAGTCATCAAAGATTTATCAACAGAGAAAAACACAGTTACGTTTGCATTTCAGGAAGATCATTCATAATTCTTGGATGATGGTTTAGAGGAGGTGATGACTGAAAATAGGGGAGTTATCAGTTCAGGACTAAAATTTGGGACAAGAGGTGGGAGATGGGACTCTTTATGTCAGTTCCTGGAATAAGAAGCAATTTGGAACCCGTAATAAGGACAATAAAACATTGGATGCCCACCATTCTGCTAAGTGCACTAAGAGTGGTCTCCAAATATAGAGATATGTGTGACTCATTTTTATGTCTGGGGCATTACCCTGGCCAAATTATTTCTCATATTCTGTGATTAGACAAAGAGATAGAACTTTTAAATTTTCAGATTTTTCTGTCTTTGGTTACCTCCCTCAGTTGATCCTTTAGTTCCATTGCATAGTCTATAGTCCATAGTCCAAGAGAAGTTCCTCTTCAAAGATTTAGTTTGTTTAGTTTCTTTGTTCTCTACTTTCAAGATCCAGCTTCCTTATCCTTTGTGCCTCTCTGCTCCTGGTTCCAGTAAATAACTCTCCAAATGGTCCTTATCTACAGAGCCCACATCTGCTACTCACTCTATAATTTACTCCTCCCACTGTAACGGCTCTTTCCACCAAAGCTGTCTTTCAAGTTAGCCAATCGGGTTCAGTTTAGATTGTGCGGTCCAACTCCAGCCAGCGGAGACAGGACACAGTAGTAGGGACAAGCTGTGTTAGGAATAAAAAAACCCTTTCCCTCCTTTGTTTGGAGTGCTCTTGTGGCAATCAGCCCTGCGAGAAGCACCCTTCTATAGAAGTAAATTTGCCTTGCTGAGAAATCTTTCGTTTGAGGACTCATTTTCTTCGAGACTCCGAGCTTTACTTCCAACAGAAAGAAGCTCTTTGTTTCCCATTTTTACCAGTCACCAGGCTGTTCTCTGAGTAACCTCTGAGTAATAAGGGGTTTACTGACATTCCAGCCACTAAGCTGCCTCTGTATGACAATTGAATTATGTCCTATAATTGCGCCCCAGGTTGAGGCCAGGTCTGGTCCTGGATGGGTACTGGTATGTGTAGGTGGGAGGGGTGAAATGAGGCAAGAGAAAGGAGGGAGCCCAGGCCTGGGGGCATGGCTGCTGCTCAGCAGGGGGTGAGGAGCAGGACAGCCTGGCAGGCAGCCAAGGCACCTCCCTTGCTGTAATTGCCAGGTATCAAGTGAATAAGCCCTTCCACCTGCTGGGAAGCATACATTTGACAAAGAGACTCAGGAGCAGGAGGATAAATGGTACCTGTGCAAAGGAGGCAAGGAATGCTCATATAATCTACTGTTAAAAGGGACTTTTAAGATTCATCTATCCAGATAAATGCTCCTCATCTTGCTGTACTTGGAAAAAACCAAGGCTGTGGGAGGGAGGAGGACTGTCAAATTCACAGAGCTATCGAGTAGCAAGCTTAGACTCCTGCCTCCTTAGTGTAATTCAAGGAAAGCAAGAAGCACTGTGAAATGAGGATGGGATAGAATGCTAACTATATTCCAGAATGGTTAGGATGTTTGGTCTTGGTATGAGTCCTAGGTGGGCAATGATAAATTCCTCAGATCTTTGTTCCAAATCAAATCAGCCTGGACTTCCTACTTGAGTCATAGTTACATCTATCCAGTTGCTTCTGTATCATTTCTGTGTGGCTTTTTCACAATTGCCTTGAGCTATTTGTGGTGGTCTGGCACCCAGCATTCATTCCAAACTCCTTCTAGAGTAACTTCCTATACTAGTGAGGCTGGAAAGCTAGCAATATATTATATTATTTATACTTCCCAGACTCCCTTGCAGCTGGCATTGCAGTGAAATCAGGTTAAAAATCAGGTTCCTCCAATTATAGACACTTTTCATGATATTTGGAAGGTAAAGGCCATCTTCCTGCTTCAGTAGCTGAGATGTTAGATTTTTCTTCTTAGGGGTTCCAGGCTCCTTTCACTGCCTTCCAGGATGTGGAAAAGCTGTTGCTGCTGAAGTGGCAGCAAGAGTGGCTTCTCGATCCTTGGGTCACAATGACAATGGCGTATTGTTAAAGTCAGTGGTCCTGGTTGTGGCCTCTGGATTTTCCAGGTTCCTGATTGTGGCAGGGGCAGAATTTCCCCCAGCAGGCAAATTCTCACTCATTGCTAGAGGCTGAGCATGGGGCGTGTTTCCTCAGTCCTTCCAGTGATTTTCTAAGTACCTGGGGTACATTGTTTGCAAAAATGGCCACAATCCCTTCTTCCTCTTCATGTCTATGCCTCTTTGCAATGAGGCTTTGCAGCTCATTCCATCAAGAGGTAGTCTATTTTCCCACTCTTAGAATTTGGGCTGGATGACCAGGCACGGTGGTTCACGCTTGTAATCCCAGCACTTTGGGAGGCTGAGGTGGGCAGATCACATGGCAAACATGGCAAAAACCTATCTCTACTAAAAATACAAAAATTAGCCAGGCATGGTGGCGGGTGCCTGTAGTCCCAGCTACTCAGGAGGCTGAGACAGGAGAATCGCTTGAACCCAGAAGACAGAGATTGCAATGAGCCAGGATTGCACCATTGCACTCCAGCCTGGGTGACAGAGCAAGACTCTTTCTCAAAAAAAAAAAAAAAAAAAAAAAGAATTTGGGCTGGCTTTGTAACTTGCTTTAGCCAACAGAATGAGACAAAGTGACATTGTGCCCATTTGAGCCTACACCTTAAGAGGCCTCGTGTGCATTTTCTCTTTTGCAGCTCTTCCAGGAGTCATGTGCATTGCCCAAGCTAGCCTGCCAAGTGATGAGAAAGATGCGGCCTAGTGATCCTCATCACCCTCAACCAGTAGCCAGTCAATGCCCAGAAGCAGAGCTGCTTTAGCTCATTTACTAGTGACCATAGACAAGAGTGAGGCCCGCCAAGACAAGAAGAACTGACCATTTAAGCCCATTTCAGATCAACAGCCTGTAGAACTGTGAGCTAAGTAAATGGCTCTTACTACAGGCCACAAAGTTTTGGAGTGGCTTGTTATGTGGTAAAAGATAACTGAGAGAACACGTAATTCTGGGAATTACATCCATTACTGCTTAAAATAGCTAGAGTGGCTTCTGTTGCCTGCAATTGAGCCTTGCCTATGATACACTTAAATTCAGCATTTCCAAAATCAAGCTCATCCGTAGTCCCTGACTGAACCCTGGTTCCCTTCTGGTGTGTTTGCATCAAGTCATTTGCAAGTCTTTCTTCTCCTTTATCATTGGTATCTGATCCATCACCAAGATTTGCCATTTTTATTTCCCAAATATATATTGTGTTTCTCCCCTGTCCATAACCACCCTTATCCACATCACTTTTATTTCTTGCTTGGGTAACAATAGCCTCCCCATTGGTTTTCCTGCTTCCATTCCTGTCCTATTCCTAGCTCTTCTCTACAAAGCAGCTGGGTGGATATTTTAAAAATGGAAATCTGATTGTGGTCTACAAACCCTTCCATGATACTCTTCACTAGCATTACAATGCAGCATTTTTACCTTGTCTTTCCAAGCTAAACCCTCTCCCTTTCCTTTAGTTTCTATAACCTTTTTTTTTAAATCTTTCCATCTCAAGGCCTTTGCATATGCTATTCCTTATGCCTGCAATACTTTTATCTCTCTTTATCTGGTTAGTTAATACCCAATCTTCAGAGCCTAGCATGTAAGTAATTTGGCCCACAAGGCCTACAGTGCTCCCTCTCCACAAACGTATAAACGGAGAGAAGGTCAAATCCTCCCATTGTATGTTCCAGTGAAACTTGACACAATTGAAAATAAATAATAGCTTTTGTCATTGTTTCTTTACTCTCTTTTTCCTCTTCCAGGTTCCTTGAGGGCAGGGACCTTGGTTACAGTTTATTCTCAATAGTCAGCAAGGTACAAATTGGAAAGAAGACACTCAAGAAATGTGTTACATGAAAGAGTAAGGCACAGCCTCATCCCTTAGATTGGCTGCTGTTTAGGAGACACTTTGATGCACAGCACTCTCACTTCGGTGCCTGCTAATACACAGATTCCTGGGTACTGTCTCCTTATGTTCTGATCCGGCAGGCTGGGGCTTATATCTGGGTATCTGCATTTTCAGCAGGATTTCCAGGGAAATCTCCATGGACTTCACTTGGGCAAAAGATCTAGACATAGGTTTTTAAGGAAAGAGTGCAGGATTTCCTCATTTGTTCAGTAAGTATTTGTGATGCACCTGCTATGCCTCTGGGTGTGTGGAGGATGTGTAAGTCATGGACCCAGATTTCAAGCATTTCATTTTGACTGGGAAGTTGAGCTTTTCAGTTTCAAGCATTTAAGTGGATGGCATATGATGGGATTTCCTAAGAAGAGCTTTCTTTTATGGAGCAGAGATTTATAGGGAAGGGAGAAAGCAAAGCTCTTAAGAGGTTAGTTTCTCACTTGAGGCTTGGGAGGAAATTTGGCCTACTGGGAAGAACCCTGGCTTTGGTGTCTCCATGGTTTGGTATTCCATCTCTCCTTGAAATAACTGTACAACTTCGGGCAAGTGGTTTTAAGTTTTTTGAGGCTTAGTATCTCCAGTCCATAACATGGGGATGAAGACAAGAAAATAATTTCTATCTTACGATGTTGTGTGAATATTAGAGATATTATAGGTAATGTACTTAGCCCAAGGCTTTAACTTATGGTTAGTCTTCAAATGGTGAATTGTGTTATCGTTACTGAATCATCAAGCCATACATCACTGTTGCTCTGCCTAATTATAACTCCAGGCTTCAGTGGGAGAGGAGCTTATATGACTAAGGAGAGGGGATCTGGGTTTAAATGCTCACCTTGCCACTTATTAGCTGTCTGACATTCACCACATACTTTGTGTTTTGAATCTCAGTTTGTTCATCTTTAAATGGGGTGAGAAGATCTACCACATATTCTTATAACCTGAGTTAAATGGGGAAAAAGAAACCTAGGTAAAGAACCAAGTATAGTGTCTTGAACATATGAAGTACTCAAAAAACACACACTTAGAAGCTTCCAGTATTTAGATTAAAGAAGGAGTCCTCTCAGGAAGGTTTGTCTACCTACTATTCAAGAAAGGGGCTCAGGAGACACAGAGAATAAAGTAAACAAACATTAACTAAAGACCATGTCTCTGAGAAATTTATGAGAATCTGGGAACTTGTCAGTTAAAATACAAGGTTCTTTTTTGTAAGAGATACAAAATCTAACCCTAATATGCTCAATTAAAAAAGTTAGACCTTTTACATAACTGATGTCTTATGTAATTGACAAGTTCAGGACCAGGGATAGCTTCAGGCATGGCTGTACCCAGAGGCCCACATGGTCATTGTGATGCAGTCATGCTGTCCCACCTCATCTTCTGCTTTTCACTGTTGAAGCCGTTGGCAGGCACCCCAGTGGTGGTGGCAAAATGGTTTCCATCAGCTCCTGTCCTTCATCCTGTTCTCTCCCCAGCTTAGGCAGAAGGAACATTGCTCTTCCCCTACCTTCAGGGTAAGTCCTCAAATTAATAATTATTGGATTGACCTGGGCCATTTGTCCACCTGTGAGCCTATGACTACGAACAGAAGGATGGAATAGCATGATTGGTGCAGGCCTGGGTCTCGTGCCTACCCCTGAATCTAGTGTGGCTGACGCTAGCTAGAACCAGATCCTAAAGACTCAGAGTTGGGGAGCAGTGGATTCCCCCCAAATGTGAGTGTTACAATTAGAAGGGGGAATGGTTGCTAGACAATTAGAAACAACATATTCCACGAAGACTTATCTCTTTTTTGTACTATTATCGTTCACTCCTGTCTACTTCTCAGCCCTGAAACCCCAAGAATAAAAAGACAGTGTGCTTGTTTTCTTCAGTGAAAATTGGGAGTCAGGACTGTATCTTGATCTGAAACTAGTCTTTGGTGAGAGACAAAGTGTGAAAAATACAGGAAGTTCTGGCAGCTGTGATGAGGACCAGGAAGCAGGATTAGTCCCCGGAGGCTGTCAGAAGGGAAAAAAGGATCCAGGGGGAGTCAGTCTGGGAGAAATTTACTTACTTCAACGGCCTGGTTCTTAGACACCGACTGAGCTACCCAATATCTCCCCTCCCACTCTCACTCTCATCAGAAAATGCTGCTTATGGGTCAAGGCAGCCTTTCCTGGCCTGAGTTCCTCCTCATGGGTCACCTGCTGAAGGGCAACTGTCCTTTTCAGAGACATGGCTGTATCCATTGGGTGGCACATTAAGCTACTCCCCAGGGGGTCCAGAGCTATCAAAATAGAATCCATCCCCAGGAACTGAGCAAAATGCGTTGACCAGCCCTGCATCAAAGCAGCGGCAGGAGCCAGGCTGCAGCACCAGCAGGCTCCCTGCACTCAGCATTTTCCTTGCAGAAAACAAGATCACTAAATGACTCCACATCCTCCCTTCGCCTGTGTACCCCAGAGATTGCAGGCAGCCCTTGCCAGTCCGTGCATTTGCTTTATCTCTGCTCATCCATTTTTCTTCTTGTCGTGGAAAAAGACTTAACAAAACACTCACATTAATAATTCTGATCCCCCGTAAATGGCCAAATCCTCAAGACAGCCGCTTGGCCTCTCTGTCCACATTGCCTCCTCCCTTCTACCATCCTCACTGCAACAAAACAACATCTCTTTACATTTATGTCAGTCAAGAATGGGGTAATAACTTGTAGCTCTATACATTCCGGCTCCCTCATTATTAATCATTCCTTACTGAAAACATTAAAGTAGTTTCTGACTTGGACTTTTGTTTCCAAAACAATGCTGATACTTCCTTAAAGAAGCAATTTCATCAACTTGTCAAGGAGCTGGCCCTAAAGCAGAGGTCACCCATAGGTGAGGCTACAATTAATTAGAAATCTGGAATGTTTGTGGACCTGGGTAAAAGCTTGCTATTATATTTTAAGTTCCAAGGGAAATTTTAAACCATGATGTAGCCCAGTGTTTCTCAATTAGGGCTCAGTTCCTGGCTCCCTAGTCCCCCAGGGAACAATTGGCAATGTTGGGAGACATTTTTCATTATCACAATTCCAGGGGGGAGGGGTTGCAAGGATGCTACTGGCATCGAATAGGCAGGTGCCAGAGATGCCCCCTCAACACTCTTGAATGCAGAAGACAACCTCACAACAAAGACTTACCCAGTCCCAATGTCAACAGTACCAAGGTTGAGAAAGCCTGATGTGTAGAATAAGGATTAGTTATGATGCGTTCATTAATTCTTTGATTTGTTCTTTCATTGAGCACCTGGCTATGAAATACCCTCTATGTGTCAGGCATTATTGTAATATCATGGATTTCATTGTGACTGAGACAGAGTGCCTGTTCCCATGGAGATGTTATTTTAGTGCGACACTCTGGCAATAAGTAGATAAACAAATAAGATAAAAGGTGATATATGCCATAAATACATACATACATACATACATACATATATACATACATACATACATAAAAGCAGAGCGAGTTTCACGTCGGACCAGGCCATGTTAGATGGGGAGATCATGGGAAGCCTCCCTGAGAGTCAGCAGTGTGAGAGTTGGAAAGGGAAAGGCAGCCAGCATAGGGCGAGGGAAGGCATTTCAGGCAGGGAGAATGGCAAGTGCAAAGGCCCCAAGGTAGAAAAATCTGGGTTTGTTTGGGTAAGAGAAGGAAGACCAATGTGACTAGAAATTCTTGAGTAGAAGGGAGAACGAAAGAGATCAGAAAGGAAAGACTGGCCTGAATAGACCATGGGGATCAGAGGTTTGCAAACTTGTTCTGTTAAGGGACAGATCGTAAATGTTTTCAGCTTTGTGGGCCATGCTGCCTCTGTCACAACTACTCAGCACTTCTGCCATGGTACAAAGCAGCCACAGACAATATGTAAATACATGGGCATGGCAGTGTTCCAATAAAACTTTATTTATAAGATCACATTGGCCGGGCGCAGTGGCTCACGCCTGTCATCCCAGCACTTTGGGAGGCCGAGGCGGGTGGATAGCCTGAGGTCAGGAGTTTGAGACTAGCCTGGCCGACGTGGTGAAACTCTGTCTCCACTAAAAATACGAAAATTAGCTGGGTATGGTGGCACTCACCTGTAGTCTCAGCTTCTTGGGATGCTGAGGCAGGAGGATCGCTTGAACCCGGGAGGCGGAGGTTGCAGTGAGCCGAGATTATGGCACTGCACTCCAGCCTGGGTGACGGAGTGAGATTCTGTTTCAAGAAAAAAAAAAAAAAAAAAAAAAAAGATCAGGTTATAGGCTGTAGCTTGCTAATTTCTGACATAAGACTTTGAAGGACACGGGAAAGGGTTCAAATTTTATTTTAAATACCCATGGACAATTTCAAGCAGGGAGGAATAATTACATTTTAAAACTAGGGTTCACAATAATAACCCAGTCCCTGGCTTTGTGATCTTAGGCATATTAGTTTCCCTTTCTAGGTCAGATTTTCCTTATTTAAAAAATAAAATTGGCTAGTTACCCGCTTAGATTGATATCAGGAGGTTGACATAGATGGAATGAGTGAAGTGCAGTTTGCAAAAGCGAGTTATTGTGATTGTTAAAAGTGTTTCCACCTGTGGAGGCCCCAAAGCCCTTCCATGTATTTTTGCAGCCTTCTAGTATGAGGGATGGCTCTGTTTCAGAGCTGGAGGAACTTCCTGGAACTCCAGGAGGCAAAATTACTCACTCGCAATCGCATAAGGCATAAGCAGTTGTGTTTGGGCTCCCGCCCGCCTGTCTGCATGTTTTTCAGATCAAATATAGACTTAGTGCTCACTGCCTCGTGGGTGCTGCTTCTCTGCTCGTAAGCCTATGTATGAGCTTTATTTTCTTTGCAGAAGAGTCACCTCTCCATGAAAAACACCTTTACCTTGCTTATCCTTGGCAAATGCACCCAGCACTCTGGCTGGTCAGTGCTGGAGGTTGGGGAGAGGTGGGGGTTCAGAACATGTAACTGGGCAGTGAACAAGATGGACAGGAGCTGAGTCCTAGAAACTGGACATGTCTGCAAGAAAGGAACAGGCTCTTGGAAAATGCTTAGTCAAGCCTTCCCTGCCTCTGAGACTAAACAGAGTCAGGGGCTCCCTATTTCTTAGGACAGGATTGAGAGTGCTTCCATGGCCCCCTACAATCTGGCTCTTAATCATTTTTCTGCCTCACCTCCTATCAGTTACTCACCTTGTGCTGGCCACGGTGCTCTCCAAAGATGCCAAGCATATTCTCTTCTCTGGGCTGTTGTGTGAGCTGCTCCCTCTGTCTGAGTTACGTTTCCTCTACCTCTTTCTTTGTCTGTCTGGTGACTTAACGTAAGTCTCTTCATCCACATTACATCCTCAAAGTGACCTTTGTGACCAACTTATTTTCAATTGCACCACACCCTCCCCACCGCTTTCTATCCTTTCATTCTGCTTTATTTATTTACTTATAGCATATCATAGTCCTACCTGATATTATATTCTATGTTTATGTGTTTACTGTCTGTCTGCCCCATTAGAATATAAGTCACATGAAGGTAGAGATTCATCATGTACATGGCTGCATTCCTACCTCCTTCCAAGTGCATTACACATTGTAGGCGATTAATACATTTGTGTTCAATGAATGAAAGACCTTTAGCTGGAAAGAGACAGATGCCAGGCAGATGGTCATTAATGAGTTAGTCTGGCAGGAGTTGAGTTCTCTAGCAGGTGGCAGGAGCCCAGCAGTATGAGATCAGTGTATACGTAATATGCAGACTGTACTAGAGTGACACCAGCTGTTAAAACAAATAAACTCCCATATTTCAGTGACTTAAGACAATGTTTATTTCTCACCCACATAACACTGATTTTCCTATTAATGGCCGACTTTTCTCTAGGTGGTGATTTAGGAACCTAGGCTTCTTTTGTTTTGTGGTGCTGCCATCCCTGAGGACCATGAATTTCTCTGCCTCCAGTTGGCGAATGGGAGAAGAAAGAGTGGAGAAGGTATATCCACTTCTCACCCACCTTGGCTCAGAGGAGATCTTCACCACTTCCGCTCCATTCCTATGGTGAGAACTGATCACATGTACCTACCTAGCTACAAGGGGGGCTGGGGAAAGTTGCCTCTCACTGGGTAACAGCTTCCCAAGAATAGCTTCATACTAAGAAACACTCTGTACTATGCACCCCAAATGTTGACAGATAGTTGACTATATCTATTACATAGTCCTAGCTCTTTCACTTCCTTTCCTCTGTTCTACCTTGACAATCTTGCCCAAGCACTAGTTCCTACAAACAGCCTGTAGACACACTCATGTTTCCCACCCTAAAACCATTTCTCCGGACCCTAAGCCCTTTCAAGCTATTGTCTTCCCTTCATTACTGATGAACTTCTTGAAAGAATCCTTTACTGATTTCACTTTTCCCACATATTATTTATTCCTTAGCTTACTGAAATTGCTCCAATTCAAAGTCACTAATGACCTGCATCCTAAATCTGGCATTCCTTCTCAGCCTTAATTCTGTATGTCTCCCCTGCAAAATTTTACACTGTAGAGCACATCTTCCTGCTTGGAGTGTATGACTTTCTGAGCATCCACTCTCACAGTTCTCATCTTACCTCTCCCACTGCCCTTTCTCAGTCCCCATTCTGTTGTTTACTCAATGTTGGGGTCGCCTGACTTCTGTCCTTAGGTCCCTCTCTCCTCTCTCACCATATATATATATATATATATTTTTTTTTTGAGATGGACTCTTTCTCTGTTGTCCAGGCTGGAGTGCAGTGGCACGATCTCTGCTCACTGCAACCTCCACCTCCTGGGTTCAAGCAATTCTCCCTGCTCCACTCTCCCTAGTAGCTGGGATTACAGGTGCATACCATCACGGCTGGCTAATTTTTGTATTTTTTAGTAGAGCAGGGTTTTGCCATGTTGGCCAGGCTGGTCTTGAACTCCTGACCTCAGGTGATCCACCTGCCTCAGCCTCCCAAAGTGCTTGGATTACAGACGTGAGCCATGGTGCCTGGCCGTTTCTCACAATATTCTGAGACTGAAAATGCCTTGCATGACTGGAACTTTTTGTGTTAGTTTCCTGAGGCTGCCATAACAGATGACCACACACTGAGTGGCTGAAAACAACAGAAATGTATGCTCCCACAGTTCTAGAGGCCAGAGGTTCAACAGCAAGATGTCAGCAGGGTTGGTTCCTTCTGGAGGCTCTGAGGGAGAATCCATTCCATGCCTCCCTCCTAGCTCCTGGTAGCTCGGGCAATTCTTGACATTTCTTGACTTGCACTGCGTCACTCTAATCTCTACCTCTGCCTTCACGTAGCGTTCCCTCTGTGTTGTCTCAAACCTCTCTCCTTTCTCTTAGAAGGATAACAATAATTGGATTTAGAGCCCACTGTAAGCCTGGAATGATCTCATTTTAAGAATCTTTAACTTAGTTACATCTGCAAAGACTTTAATTTTACATAAGGTCACATTCACAGACACTGGGGTTAGGACATGGCCATGTCATTTTGGGGAACACTATTAACTCGCGACACCTCCTAGATCTGTACCTCTGACACCAGCTTCTCTTCCGGCCTCCAGACCCACATTTCCAACTCCCTACCATGTGTCTGCAACCATAGGATGCAGAAGAACCTCACATACACATGTCCAACCTGGCATTTAGCATTTTTTCTTCTTAATTCTAATCATCCTCGGCTTTCTCTTGTGGGGGATGGCTCACCATCTGTCCACTCTTACAAGCGAGGAGCATGAGACTCATCCTGGATTCCTTCCTCTCTTACCTCCCACCTCCAATCAGGCACTGAGTTATGTTGATCCTCCTGGGACATATCTCCCAAACTCCTCCATCCCCAGCATCTCCAGCTTGGTACAACTCTCCATATTTCTCACCACCGGTTTTCCGGTAGTTTCTTAACTAGCTTCCTTCTCTGCTTCCTCCAGTTTATCTTTAAAACTGCAAATAGAGTTTTCCTCCTAAAGACTATGAATCTGATTATGGTAGAAGTCCATAATCTTTTATCTAAAACTTTGAGACTTTCAGAAATTCAGAATCTTTTGGATGGGAGAAAAGCCAGATGTAGTGTATTATGTAGGTCTGGCATTGTACTATGGGCAGTACCCTGCACCCAAACATGTAAGAGTGAAATACATGAATATTCACACGAAGAGGGATAAATAAAGACCATAAATAGCCTCCTGTACATTCAGACGGTGTTTGCTGCCAAGTGATTTTGTGCCAAACTTAGGAAAAAACCTTCAGTTGTCAGTTTTTAAAATTTCAAGTGTGTGGATAAAGGATCGTGGTCTTGTACTTTCTTTCTCGAAACTTCTCTAGTTCCTTATTGTCTCTTTCAGCAGGGTTTGAAAAACAGTGGGGGAGATGAGCTCAGAGGTTATGCAACAGCAGGATGGTCTATTATGTGCCAGGCCTCACCATGGACTAGGAGGCCCTTTGCAACCTGATTCCTGCCTACCTCTTGACCTGAATTTGCACTGCTGTGTCTCCTTCCTCTTCTCTTTGCCCCACCTCACCAGTAGACATTTCTGTTCTTGAAATAGTCCTGACTCAGGCTTTGCACTTGCCATTCCCTTGTCTTAAATGCCTCCCTTCTATATGTAGCTGGTTTCTTCTCCTCATTCTGAGTTCACCTTAAATATCATCATCTTTTCACTCCATCCTACTAAATATTTCTTCCACTTTCCCCTAGAGAAGGCAATTGGCTTGCCACCTGTTCTGTTTTATTCCTTATTCCTTTACTATTGTCTATTATTCTTTTCCTGTTGTCTAAGGCTGCTTTCATAGTACAACAGGAGAGTTGAGTAGTTGCAACAGACTGTGTGGCCCCAAAGCCAAAAATATTTACTCTCTGGCTCTTCACAAGACATGTTTGCCAGACCCTGCCCTGGAGTTACTATATAGCAATCAGCTATATGATCTTTATTACATTACTCTATGAAATTATCTTATGTGTTATTTCATTCTCTTCTTCTCTACTGGAATGTGAATTTTACGAGAGTAGGGACCTTGCCTCTGTTTGCTCATGGCTATAATCCCAGAGCATCTGAAGACATTCAATAACATATTTTGTTTGCAGGACTAAATTAATACACGCTGGGTATATGTTGTGAGCAAAGTTGGTTTGACAACCTGCTGAGGGGCTCAACCTGCCAAATATGTACCAGGTGGGGGAGAAAAGAATGGGATCAGGAGGTGGAGTGCATTTTCCATCTTTGGATTTTGGTTTCTCAAAGTAAGTAGCCACCCACCTTCCCGTATCTGTCATTTAAAATGTGTCTTAGTTTGTTTTGTTTCATGCTGCTATAGCAGAACACCTGAGACTGGGTAGTTTATAAAGAAGAAAGATTTATTTCTTATAGTTCTGGAGGCAGGGGAGTCCAAGATCAAGGCGTCAGCAGGTTTGGAGTCTGGTGAGGGCTTGGTCTCTTTTCCCAAGATGGTACCTTGAACACTGCGGGAAACTGTTCCTCACGTGATGCAAGAATGGAAGAGAAAAGTGAGGGAGAAGGAGAGAGGCAGAGAGAGAGAGAGAGGAGGAAGAGAGACAGAGAGAACGAAGTGGGGGGAGAAAGAGAGAGAAAGAGACCAAACTCATGCTTTTACAAGGAACTCACTTCCATGATAATGCATTAATATACTCACTTCTGCCTCATGGCCTAATTGCCTCTCATGAAGCCCCACTTGTCAACACTATTGCATTGGAGATTAAGTTTTTAACATTTTTTTTTGGGGGGGTGCATTCAAACCACAGCAAAGCATGAAAATAAAATGCAAAAAATCAATTTCACAGCCCAGCTTAGGATTTAATGGTGCGCTATCTACAATAGGCTATTGAGGTAATGAGGCTCCCAGCCTTCTCAAACGGCTCCTGCAACCACGTGGCAAAAATGCACGCAGCTGGCTCAGGCCACTTCCCTCCAAGACACCAAACCTCCTTCAAAATCAGCACATTATTAAAATGTTTTGGTTCCTAACACTCCTCTGGCTTTGTTGACTCACATAAATGGCTTTACCACCCCCACAATGGGGCTGCAACTGATGGAAGCCATCATCCTTTACATAGTGCTTTCTTGGGTACAAATGATTCTTTACAGAAAAAGAAGGACACCAGCTTTTCCCAAATTACATTTTGCTGGATAAATCAATAGCAATGACTTTCGGGCTCAGGAAGTACTTTTGAGGAGGAAAAGATGCTCACTCAAGTGAAGGTGGGTTGGGGAGTAGGAAGAGGCAGCCAAGCCGTGCTGGATAGATTTCACACTCAGGCACCATCTGCTGGATGTGGAGGAGAGATGGAAGCATGTCCTCTCTATAGGCGTCTGAGTAATGGGGATGTGTTATTTTAGAAACCCTGAGCATACAATAACCACTCTTGACTCCTGTCTTTTCCTTACCGTCTGTACCCAGTACACCAGTAAGTTCTGTAGGTGCCACCTCTGAAGTATTTTCTGCCCCATTATCACCATTAGTACATCTTGGTCAGCCACTGTCAGCTCACACTTGGACTAATGCAGTGGCCTCCTAACTGGTTTTCCTGCATCTACTCCTGCTATAGCTTCAAAAACCCATTCTTGTCAGCTCAGCCAGAGTGATCTCACCAAAACATAAGGCCATCTGTTCTGCTTAAAACCCTCTGATGTGCTCACCATGGCCCAGGAGGCCCAAACAGTCCTGCTGTTGCATAGTCCCTGAGCTCATCTCCTCCACCCTTTCTTCACTCCCACCCTTTATCCCCTTGCTGTACCCCAACACCCTAAGTTTGCTCCTCCTGAAAGCCCTTCCCCAGGCTGCTCATTCTTCCTAGCCCAGCGTTGCTGACTTTTCCCGCCGGCTGCTTCTTGTCATTCGGATCTCAGCTCAAATGTCACCTCCTCAGGGAGGCTGCTCTGACTTCTTGTCTATAAGAGCCCTTCAGTGACTTTCTCTCATATCTCTGTATTATTGTCTTCATCGCACTCATCCCTCTCTAAAATATCCTGTTTCTTTCTTTCTTTTTTTTTTTTTTTGAGACGGAGTCTCACTCCGTCACCCAGGCTGGAGTGTAGTGGCATGATCTCGTTTCACTGCAACTCTGCCTCCCAGGTTCAAGTGATTCTCCTGTCTCAGGCTCCCAAGTAGCTGGGATTACAGGCATGCACCACCATGGCTGGCTAATTTTTGTAGTTTTGGTAGAGACAGGGTCTCATCACATTGGCCAGCTGGTCTTCAACTCCTGTTTCTTTATTTCTGTACTTGCTTCTTATCTCTCTTGCTTTGCTTAATGCTTCAGCCCAACACTGGGCATAATGCTTGTGTGCCCAATGCAGAATAGGCACTTAAGAAATAGCTATTGCAGGTCTGAATGCTACTTACCTAAAAGTAGTGAGTCCCTTATTAAAGAACTGATCATTCATTCATTCATTCAGTACATTTCCTGAGTGCCTGCTTGCTGCCAGCAACTGTGCCAGATAAATTCTGCAGGCAGAAATAAGAAGACACAGTGCTACCCCTAGGTAACTTTTTCTATGGGGTGGACAACTGATGTACCACTGGTGGCAGGCAGAGGTTTCAGCCTGGTAAGTGCAAGTTCACAGAGCCGTGGACAACAACAACAACAACAAAAATCTTGCAGGAGCACCCAAGGCTAGAACTTATATCCTTCAATAGAGTGGAGAAGACTTCCTAGAAGAGGCAGCATTTGAGTTGGGTTTTATAGGATGATTAGAAGACTGCTGTGAAAAGGGATGGAAGAGACCTAATGACTGGTCAAAACTAAATATAGCAGAAGTAGAAATAACGTGGGAAGATTAAGAAGGAGATAGATTTCCATAAAGCTTTGATTCTATGTTATTTCCAGCAATGAAAAGGAAGAAGAGGGAGAGAGAGGGAGTTCCAGGGAGAGAGGAGAAGTGGATGTGAACAGCCATTCTTTACCTTCAGTCTTTTCTTCCAAGTGATTGTGATGCTATATTCCTTCAATTAGTTATCCCACAAACACTGAGCACTCCAGTGTCAGTTGCACCCAGGTGCTGGGAATACAGTAGTGAACAAGATAGGCAATAACGTGCTCTTGGGCAGTTCGTAGTCCAGAAAAGGACAGATTTGTGGACAGAAAGCCTAGCGTGGATGTAGTCCATCAGCCCAGTGTTTTATCTGGGAAATTGAGTCCTTGCAGCACTGGCAGAAAGGGTATGGTGGTTACATGCACAGGCTCTGGAATCTGATCATACCCAGGTTCTAATCTGGCCTCTGACACTAACTGGATGTCTGATGTTAGAATCAGAGTTTCCTCTGGAGAAGCTGTGGGTCTCAGTTTTCTCTCAGGTAGTGAAATAAAGCAGATCATCTGGTTTCACTGAAGCAAGGGGATGAACTGAAATAATGCATGTAAAATGACTAGTGATGTCTAGCATATCACAGGTGCTCAGTACACGCAGCTGTTGTTACGATCATGGCCCCTGTTAGTAGAGCCCTTACTATGGGCCAGGCTGTGTGCTAAGTGCTTTACTTAGAGTTTTCCAGTTGTCTTAGTCTGTTCAGGCTGTTGACAAAATACTGTCAGCTGGGTGGCTTATAAACCACAGAAATTTTTTTCTCATAGTTCTAGAGGCTTAGAAGTTTAAGATCAAGATGCTGGCAGACTTGGTGTCTGGTAAGGGCCCGTTTCCTGGTTCCTAGATCGCTGTCTTCTCACTGTATCCTCACATGGCAGAAGGGGGAAGGGAGCTCTCTGGGCCTCTTTTAATAGGGGCATTAATCCTATTCATGAGGGTTCCATCTTTATTACCTAATCACTTCCCAAAGGCCCCACCTCCTAATATAATCACATTGGTGATAATGTTGCAACATGTGAATACTGGGTGGATACAAGCATTCAGACCATTGTACGAGTGAATCTGCATAACTCAATGACAGAGGTATTATTATTATTATTATTATCTACCTTTTATAGCCAAAGATGCTGAACAAAGGCATTAAGTAAATTTCACAAGGTGATACAGCTAGTAGATCACTCCAGCAGTGGGTAACTTCAGAACACTCTGGGCAGTGCCTTGTCTCCTGATGGCCACAGAGACCCTGCTGCTCCCCTGGGCCAGGTCTGGGCAGCTACCAAAGACTCACCCGATGTGACATCTGCCCAAACAATGTCTGAGACTTTCTTCACAACTCCTGACCTCTTCTTCTGACCCTTCAGCCCACTGACTGTTACTGTAGGCCTGCGGTTTGCCTTCTGACCCTCAGTTTCTTTATCTGTCAAATGAGGGAGCTGTACCCAAGCACTCCTGAGATTCTGAATCCCTGCATTGCGGGAGAGGCTGTTGGAATGAACTGAGCAGCAATAAGAAGGCCTCTGGGCCCTCCCTGAGAGCCTGAGCATTTTGGAGGGAGCTCCTCACCTCACTTTGTGAGTCACTGCTTGTTTCAGGGAGAGCGCTGTCTTCTGGCTCTCCTCTCCTCCTGCTGGCACCCTTGTTTGAAATTCATTCCTATAGGATTATCTGGCAAAGTGCGTAACTCTGGGCTCCAAGGGGTCATTAGGATAAGCTTCAGGCAGAGTGGAAGCATAGCTCTGTGGTTGTAGTGAACAGCTGAGATTGCTTCCAGGCAGCAGTGAAGCTGGGGTATTTATGGGAGAAAGATCCTTTGCCTCTTTTTAAATTAATTGCACTTGGCGGGGGTCAGCCCTCCTTCACCCCCGGAATCCATCACAGTGAGGGAGGTTGTTCTCCCCTCTGCACAGACAAGACCCAGCAAGGATGTCGTGAGCTGCCTCAGACCAGGTATCTGACCTCAGGTTGGAGGACCTGAATTCCAGTTTTGACTCTTTCATGGCCAGCGTGGTGGTCTTGGCCAAGTCACGTTGTTTCTCTGTGGCTTAGGTCCCATCTGGAAGATGGAAATAGTATTTTCCTTACAGAGTAATTGTGAGAAACTTGAAACAATGAGCAGGTGAAAGCTTCACCCGAAGTGCCCTGGACCCATGTAAGTGCTCAATGCATGTGAAGAATGAGTGAAAGTAGAGGAATATTTGGGCTCAATGAGGAAGACTCTTGGAGGAGTCAGACCTGACCCAGGAAGGGGTCTTCTGGCTCTGAAGGTCATGAGATCTCATTTACTAAGGTCAAACTAAGGTAGGACAGCCATTTGGCACTTGGATAAGTTTCTTCATCTGTTTTGTTCATGGCTCTGTGTTGCGTATATTTCAGCACCTGGCGCAGCACAAAATAGGTGCTCAAGAAATGCCTGGATGAACGAATGATTTGGCAGAATGAATTGACGCAGTGGATGGGGTGCAGGGTTAGGCTGGAGAGTGTTTAAACTTGCTTCCAATTCAGAGACTTTGTGAATGTTTGAACTTTAGAGGGGGCCTTAACAACAGTATTCTCTGTGCTTTCATGAATTAACCACTGCCCAGCCTTAGCCATCTCAGGCAAATGCTGGTCTGAGGGAGAAAGACAAAGACCATCTCTTCCTTTGGGTTACCTGGAGAGGGTGTTTGGAGAAGGAAATAGGGCTCTTTATGGAAGAAATGATCTTTTCTGCCCTTTGTGCCACCTGCCCACCCCCACTTCTGAGGATCAGGACTCTGAGACAGGGAGGGGGAGGTTCCTTCCTGTTGGACACACTTGGCCCTCTTCTGTTAATTCACTTGGCTTTCTGAGACTGCTGAACATGCTTCAATCTTGCCCTATAGCTGGCGTTTGTGTCTATGCAGAGAGCATGGTTGGAGAGATTAGACGGAGGAGATACTGACAGGAGGGCAGAAACAACAGCTTCCTGCTCATCTCTACAAGGCAGAGTGATTTTCAGCCAGCTTTTTCTTCCTTCCAGACGCCCCAGCCTCCCTAAGTTCTCTCCCTGGTCATCCACTCCTCTTATCTGCATTTCCTCAGGCCCAGGGAGTATCTGAGAAGGAAGAACTATAAATTATGCTGTCAAATTGGATGGTACAAGAAGGTGGCAAGGAGATGAGAGGCAGGGCCCTTCCAGATAGCAGCCAGATGAAAACAGGTTATAAATAAGGCATGGGGGGCCACCACCTGCACACTCTGTCCTTGACATCTGTACGCAGGCTCCATGTTCTTGGCAGCCAGCCAAAGGCCGGTCTACAGATTTATTTCCTTACCTCGCCTGGCATGAAATCGTCCTCTGGATTGTACCTGTGAGCAGCCCATTCACATTGCCTGGTTTTTGACCCAGTTCTTTTTTTCCTTTTTGTCTAAAAGGATGAGCCCTGTGACGAACTGAATGTTTGTGTTCACCCCACACACCCAACAAACCCTGAATTCATATATCAAAGCCCTAATCTCCAGTGTAATGGTATTTGGAGGTGGGGCCTTTGGGAGGTAATTAGTTTTAGATTAGGTCATGACCCTAGAGCCCCAATGATGGGATTAGTGTCCTTATATAAAGAAGAAGAGACTGCAGCCCACTGTCTCCCCACCAAATGAGGATACAGCAAGAAGGTGGCCATATGTAAGCCAAAAAGAGGACCCTCACCAGACACTGAGTCTGCTGGCACTGTGATCTTGCACTTCTTAGCTTCCAGAACTGTGAGAAATAAATGTATCATTTATGTTATCCAATGTGTGGTATTCTGCTCTAGCAGCCTGAGTAGATTTAGACAAGCTGCAAATGCCAACTGAATTGTGGGCTCCGTGAGGTTGAGTCCGATTTATCTTTGAAACCCTCTGGGTCTAGCTCAGCAGATGTGGTTACAGAATAAGTATTTGTAAAATGAATGAGCGAACAATTTTTTTTCCAAAGGCAATTGCCCGTTCTTACTACCATCTTCTTTCTCCAGATTGTTCCTGATCTTCTTTCGCTTTATGTAAGTTTGAATATGTAAACGTGCATATGGCTGCAAATAAAAGAAAACCTGGATGATCGTGGATGACACCATTAAGCATTTGTTGTTTTCTTAACAAGACAGGAGATAGGTAGTCCCAAGTTTAGTTCCTTATCTCAACAATGTCATCAGGAACCCAGGTCCTTCTGCCACTTCCTATTTCGCTATCCACTGGACATTTCCCATGAATCCTGTTGATTTATGTGAACCTTCTTTTTTTCCATACAGATTTTTTTAGGATGAAGATAAGCCTTTAGTGCACTGGTTGTAAACTGATGGCTTCATGACATGTGTGTTTAGCTTTCAATATTTAAAAAAATTTCAGTTAGCTTCCAACATTAAACTAAAAAGCTTCCACACAGCAAATGAAAAAATCAACAGAGTGAACAGAAAACCTGCAGAATGGGAAAAAATATTTGCAAACTATGTAACCAGCAGGGGACTAATACTGAGAATTTATAAGGAATTCAGACAACTCAACAACAACAAAATCAATCTCATTAAAAAGTGAGCAAAGGATATGAATAGACATTTTTCAAAAGAAGACATACAAATGGCTAAAAAGCATATGAAAAACTGCTCAACATCACTAATCATCAGAGAGATGCAAATTAAAACCACAATGAGATATAATTTTGCACCAGCCAGAATGGCTATTATTAGAAAGACAAAAAATAACAGATGTTGGCAAAGATGCAGAGAAAAGGGAACGTTTATACAGTGTTGGTGGGAGTGTAAATTAGTACAACTTCCATGGAAAACAGCATGGAGATTCCTCAAAAAACTGAAAATAAAACTGCCATTCGACCCATTAATCCCTCTACTTAGTATCTACCAAAGGAAAAGAAATGCTTGTATCAAAAGTATACCTGCACTTGTATGTTTATTGCAGCACTATTCACAATAGCAAAAATATAAAATCAGCCTAAGTGTACATTAATGGATGCTTGGATAAAGCAGATGTGGCACATATACATAATAGAATATTACTCAGCCATGAAAAAGAATAGAATCATGTCTTTTGCAGCAAAGTAGGTGAAACTGGAGGTCATTATCTTAAGTAAAAGAATTCAGACACCAGAAAAACAAATATTGCACATTCTCAGTGATAAGTAGGAGCGAAACACGTAACACATGGATACTGAGTGTAGAATGACAGATAGTGGAGACTTGGAAGGGTAGGGGTGCAGGAGAAGGGTGGGTAATGAGACATTCCTTCATGTGTACAATGTTGGTTTTTCAGGTGATGGATATACTAAAAGCCTTGGCTTCACCATTATGTAATCTATCCATGTAACACATTTCCACTTGTACCTCATATATGTGTACAAATACAACATTTTTAAAAATATGGGATGTTTTACATGAAACTCCAGAATTTTGAATTCACTTTAAAAATTACAAAATCTGGAAACACCGCATGGCCACAGTGAGCAGGAACTGGTGGTGGTTGCCCTCTTTAAATAGAATGAGTGTGGTCCAGCTGTCCCGGGTTCCACCACTCCCCATTGGTTACATCAGATAAGCTTTACTCATTCATGTTACCTAAAAAATCCCTGCAGGTAATTGAGTGTGAACCCCTACTTTAAAGGATTTTCACTCCTTTGGTCTATGGTTTAAGGCCATCCAGGCAAAAGCTTTGGTAGCTACTTACTCCCTGGATTGCTGTAGATTACATCGCCAAATCATCAATTGTTGGTTCTTTGTGGAATCCACCCATTGGCTCTATAGGAATCTCCAACTGTCCCACTCTATGAACTGATGTTTTAAACATCCCACTTCAAAATGCGAGGCACTATTAAGGTTTTGTGTGCATGAGACTATAAATTAATATACTAATGTTGTAATAGATTCGGAAAATACAGAATAATGTAAAGCAATGAGAATCAATCATCATTTCACCACTCATACAAGCCTATTAATACTTATGAATGTGTATATTAATAACGTACTGGATTTATTGGGCACTTACAATATGTTAAGCTCTATTTTAAGTGGTGTACGTACATTATTTTATTCGATCCTCCAAACATCCTTACAAGGTAGATATTATTCTTATCTTCCTTTCACAAATGACAAAGTTGAGTCATAAAGAAGTTTAATACATTTCCTAAGGACACACAACTAAAACATGTTGAAGTCTTGCTTTAAATCAAGCAGTCTGGCTCTAGGATGCACATTCTTGTAAATGACACCACACTACTCAGTATGTGCATGCATGCCTATTTTATTTATAGTTTACTGGAGATGGCATCCACCACTCCGGGAAACAGTGCGATGAAAATCCCCTGCTGAGTTTTTAAGGAACTCACTGAAATGACCCAAGTAAGCCCTAGTATTTGGGAGTAGTTCCCCTTATTTTTCTGTTTCAATTGCTATTCCCTCTTAGCTTCCTCCTGGGCAACCAGACTCCTTGTCTGGTTGACTCAAGGGGTCAAGACATTGGCAAGGCATGTCTTTCTACATTTGGTGTTGCTTATTAATAATATAAAGCTGATAATTTTTGAATTTTTTTTATTGTATTTTAAGTTCTGGGATTCATGTGCTGAACGTACAGGTTTGTTACATAGGTATACACGTGCCATGGTGGTTTGCTGCACCCATCAACCTGTCATCTACATTGGGTATTTGTCCTAATGCTCTCCCTCCCCTGGCCCCCCACCCCCTGTCAGGCCCCAGTGTGTGATGTTCCCCTCCCTGTGTCCATGTGTTCTCATTGTTCAACTCCCACTTATGAGTGAGAACATGCAGTGTTTGGTTTTCTGTTCTTGTGCTAGTTTGCTGAGAGTGACAGTTTCCAGCTTCATCCATCTCCCTGCAAAGGACATAAACTCATCCTTTTTTATGGCTGTGTAGTATTCCATGGTGTATATGTGCCACATTTTCTTTATCCAGTCTATCATTGATGAGCATTTGGGTTGGTTCCAAGTCTTTGCTATTGTAAACTGTACCACAATAAACATATGTGTGCATGTGTCTTTATAGTAGAATGATTTATAATCCTTTGGGTATATACCCAGTAGTGGGATTGCTGGGTCAAATGGTATAGGGTCAGGGGAAAGAAGCAAAGGAAATGAACTTTTATTTCAGAGCTATTGTGTGTCTGGCACTTGACTTTCATGATCTTACAATGCCCTGTGCAAATGGGCGTTATTGATTTCCTTCTTTTTTTTTTTTTTGGCGAGGAAAGAAAGACAGAGTCACACGTTCAAGGGCACACAACCAGAAGCAGCGGACTGGAATTCGAATCCATATGGAGCTAACTTTAGAGTTCATTTTTTTTCAACTCTTCTGTAACATGCTATATTAGATATTGTCACTAATTATAAATGAAAACTTAGCCATCACATAATTTTGTCAGAAGAATTATGAATGTTCTGTGTCCTTTCTTAACGGGCATCACTGGGAGATATGTGTCATCATGTAAGTTGATGGATTTATGGGTACACTCACTTTATGTCACTGAGCTGACCTTGATAAAGCTGGTGTAAGTTAAAGTTTTGAACGTAGAATAACTTGAAAGTGCATTTTTGTGCACTCAATATAAAGGTGGAACCCTAATGTATTGTAAATCAATATAAAGGGGGAACTGTATGTGTATTAGTTTGTTTTGTGTTGCTATAAGGGAATATCTGAGATTGGATAATATAAAGAAAAGAGGTTTACTTTGGCTCACAATTCTCAGGCTGTACAGGAAGCATGGTACAGGAAGCGTGCTTCTGGTGAGGGCCTCACAAAGCTTTCAGGCCTCAGTGTAAGCTTCTCTCATGCTGTGATAGAGGGAGCAAGAGAGAGGAGAAAGTTCCAGGCTCTTTTAAACAACCAGATCTCATATGAGCTCACAGAACAATAACTCACTCATTACCATGAGGAAAACACCAAAACTTTCATGAGGGATCTGCTCCCATGACCCAAACATCTCCCACCAGGCTGCATCTCCAACATTGGAAGTCACATTTCAACATGAGATTTGGAAGGGACAGAACATCCAAACTCTATCAACATGGAATATAACTGCTCTGTCAACCTCAGTTTCATGAAAAATCTGATTTTCTTTTCTTTTCTTTCCTTTTTTTTTTTTTTTTTGAGACAGAGTCTCGCTCTGTCACCCAGGGTGGAGTGCAGTGGCATGATCTTGGCCCACTGCACCCTCTGCCTCCTGGGTTCCCGCGATTCTCCTGCCTCAGCCTCACAGGTAGCGGGGATTATAGGCACATGCCACTATGCCAGGCTAATTTTTGTATTTTTAGTATAGACAGGGTTTCACCATGTTGGTCAAGCTAGTCTTGAACTCCTGACCTCAGGTGATCTGCCCGCCTCGGCCTCCCAAAGTGCTAGGATTACAGGCATGCACCACCACACCCAGCCAAAATCTGGTTTTCTTAAAGTGAGGTACCCCTGTTGTGATGATGTATGACTGTACACAACTATGGTTCTAAACCATCTTTGATTTTAAAAATTCTCCCCTGATTTATTAGAGCAGCATTATAGTACCATTTATGATCTTCTATTACATGATACATACTTTTGAAGCACAAAGGCAACAAATAAATGTCTTTTGAATGAATGAATTTAGTGAGCAAATACTATGTGACAAGAATGAAGGTCTGAAGGGAAGACAGATATGTAAACACACAGATACAATAGTGTGATCAATATAACCAAATAAATGTTCTTCTATTGTCTATCATCCATTTATTCAAAGGCATTTAATATTTAGCTCCAACTATGAGCCATGCTGTAATGTAAAGGCTGGATACACAGTGAAGAGAAAAAGATATGTGTCCTTGTTCTCTTGAGTTTATGGTTTCTCCACACATATCTGCATAGAAGGCAGCATGTTATAGTGTCCACGTGCATAGGTACTAGCCCCAAACTGCCTGGGTTCAAGTCCTCCCACTTGCTAGCTCTATGACCTTGGGTAAGTTATTTAACATTTCTGTGACTTAGTTTTCTCTGGTGTCTTATGGACCCAAAAACAGTATAATACCTACCTCATAGAGTTGTTATGAGGATCGAATAAATTAGTGTTTGAAAATACTTAGATTAATGACCTTCTCATAGTGAAGGCAAAATGCCATTTGTCAATGAAGCAAGTAGAATGGTCTGTAATAAACCTGAATTGTTCTACTTTTGTCAGATCCACATTCCACCTGTACTATCTATTATCTTTAAATGGACACATTTTAAAACTTAAATGTTTATCTATGTATTACCAAACATCACAACTAAGCCTCATTTTGCCAGGTGGGATACATTGTCATAAATCTAATGATGGCACAGGGCACTTCCTCTGTGAAGCCCTCTTTGTCCTCCAGGCAAGATGAGCAATACCATCCTCTGTGCTTTCACAGTACTTTGTGGCAAGCTCTAGTAAGTGCTCATCAGAATGCCTAGAGCTCAGTCCTTACTCTTGGCCAGTTGGCCCATAGGAGGCTGATCCTTTGGTTTGCCCTGCCCTTGTGGTCCCAGACCTATAAATATTGGAAATTAGAAAAATTCCACTTTGTGGAATTTTTAAGACATAGGGAAAACTTGGAAAAGCTCTTTGCGTGAAGTGTTCAATAACTGTCAGATATCTTTATAGGGGTATCTTTGTGCTGATGTGTCCATCAAGAGAACATACACAGAAGTGACACTTGCCAGGTAAGGAACACACCCACCTGAGTTTGAGGGGGCTTTGGAATGAGTATGGGGCAGAGCTAAGGAGGGTGTGTGTCTGGAGTAGGTGGGAATGAAGGATAATGGAGCTTTGGAATAAGCATGGGGCGGAGCTAAGGAGGGTGTATGTCTGGAGTAGGTGGGAATGAAGGGTCATGGAGCTTTGGAATAAGCATCGGGCAGAGCTAAGGAGGGTGTGTGTCTGGAGTAGATGGGAATGAAGGGTCATGTTCTGAAGCTGTTTCTGAGTCCATCTTTATGAGGTAGGAAGGAAAGGAGCAGAAGCTCATGCATTCTGCCCGAATGGCCAAGAGTGGGGGCTGAACTTGAAGAGGTTGCTGCAGAAGAGAGGAAATTAATACCTTTTATCTTGGGAGTCTGGAGGAAGCCATGTTTCTGTTTATTTCAAAGGGTTTAGAAAGGGGTTCACCAGGCAAACGGTAATAAAAATTCATCCTAGGTAGAGGGAACAGCATAGAACAAATGCATACAACACCATGAAATATTTGGTGATTATTGACATTTTGACAGTATTTGAATGTAGCAGGTCACCTGAAGAGTTTCTAAAGAAAAGAATATAGAAGTAAGTAGAGAATTAATCATGAAGGTCCTTGTGGGTCCCAAGATGCTCCTGGATGTATTAAGAGGTTGAATAAGAATGAAAAATTCCCCATGCTGAACCTCTTCTGCTGAGTGCATTCTGAAACAAATTTTTAAAAAATACATTTCTTTTTAATACTTCTGCATTAACCAGTCTGAGGAATCTGGCATTTAAAGACATAAATGTTTCTGAAATACCCCACCACAGCAAAATATCTGAAAATGTTTCTTAATTGTTAGAAAAAAACTATTTCTGTACATGCCTGGAATGAGTTTTTTTAAACACCACTCTTCAACAGACCATCTTTCCGGCCCCAAGTGGCTGAGGATGGTGGTGCTAAGTGGTTTAATAGAGATGCTGTTGTCTCTCTCTTGCATATCACGCCTCCACTTCAATGTATAATTTTACTTTTTTGCTGGGTAAGTGCCCTAAAAGGTTGCTATAGATGTATATCCCAACACGTGAAAGAGTGTCAGATGATCAGTCAAGCTGCCTCTATATAACCGGCCTGGCAAAGGCATTTGAAAATCCTTTTGCCAAAATGTACTTGAATCCATCCCATTTGAATGAGCTCCATGCACATTCACCACAGCCATCACCTTTTCAATCTGCCTCAAGCAAATACATGTCCTTAAACAGCTTCCTCTGGAAAGCAAACTTCCCAAGGGGAAGCGAGAGGAAAGTCATGCTTACTTTACAGTTGAAGGCAAATGGAAATGTATTGGATTCCATTCTCAGCCTTGGACAGTGGGCCTCTCTGCTGCCATACCCCCTCCAAGAAACACCCCCTGCCCTGGCCCTTGGTGTTCACTGACCTTGCCCTTCCTTGAATGCACATATTGATTAGAGTTGGTACTGGGCAGTTTAGTTCTTGGATATCAGTTGTCTTGAAGTTCTCTCTAATTGTCATCATCATTGCTATAGGCATCAAAAGTGCTTATAGCTCCAGAACATGCCACACTCTCTCATCCCTCTGGGACTCTGCTACTGTGCCTGTACCCTCTCATCCCTGTGTGCTGCTCCTGCTACTTGGAATGTTCATTCCCTCTCTTTGCTGCTAGACTGTAGTCGTCAGTCTGGGTTGCTACAACAAAATGCCATAGACAGGGTGGCCTAAACAACAGAAATTTATTTTTCACATTTCTACAGAAGAGAAATTTCAAGATTAAGGTGACAAGAGATTCAGTTCAGGTGTCAATTCTTCTGGAAAGCCTTACCTAATTCCCTCGACATCGGCTGCATTCCCTCTCTGCAAATTCCTCTTATCACAGCTCAATTGAGCTGTGCCACTGCAGACCATTTATTTGCCTCTCTTCCTCACTAGATTGTGAGCCACTTGAGGGTGGGGGCTTGTCCTTCGTTTTTTGTACTATGCAGTGTACGTAGGAGGTAGGAAGTGTTCAAATAACGATTTAATGAAAGTAGGAGCAATTACTTTTAGAAGAAATGCATAATGGATGAACTTATTGTCCACTCCTGGTAACACCCCCAATCACTACACTTTTCGTAGGGCTTTTACTGTTTTCCTAGTTTCCTAGGGAGATAGAATTAGTGATGCTTGATTCCTCCTTGGATGGCTGTTTCTAACCCTTTCCTGGTCAGACCTCATCCAATTTACCCTGTGCCTCTTGTTCCATCTGTGTCAATATGTGTACGTGTAAGTATATGTGTGCGTTTCTGTAAGTTCTCCATGGGCTATATAGCAGTGGTTCTCAATCCTACTTATATGTTAGAATCACTTAAGAGCTATTATAAAGTTAATGCCGTTAGCAGAACAGATCATGAATGACAATTTATATTCCAGATACCATGAAAGCAGCTTTCGTTTGGGCTTCCTAGTTAACCAACCTCCTAACTAGGGTAGGGGAAGGAAAATAGCTCCAACATCTGTTCAGTGGGACCTCGAATTTTCAGCCAATGTGTTCAGTTCAGTCCTTGTTTGATCACCCAAAAAAAGTCATCAGTTTAAGTCAAAGTATATTTCTGAGTTCAGGAAAGCAGATTCTTGGGACAGACTCTCTAAGAGTGACTATTCGTTGGGCAGGATGGAAGAAATCCTTTTATTCATCAGTCTCCTACTGTTTGCAACTTCTTGTTTTCTTTCACTTTTTCTAACAATCTTAGATCTCTGGGCAATATGCATGCTTCTGGTGGACAGGGAGGAAACTCACATTGAGATGAAGAGAAGAAAAACGCAAGATCAAATGCTTGTGCTCTGTTCACAGCTTTATTCTGGCATATAGTAGCTGCTCAGGAAATACTTGTTGAGTGGTTGAGTGACTAAACATTTTCTCCTTACACTTCTTTCTTTGGCAAAATTTTGTGTTTCTCCCTTCCTCAAGAATATTAAGGTATGTCTAGGAATCCCCATTAGCCTAGACCAAATGTAGGGTGGTGGTTCAGGCAGGTTACTGAACCATGGTTTTTAAGCCTGGAAGCAATTTTCTTTGTGGATGGCACTTTCACTAAGTGTGGTTAGTATGTGAGCCTAGACACCTGGTGAGTGCTCACCTCCTTCATCTGGAGCTGCCCACCTGTTTCTGTTTCTCCCATTCTACATTGTAAGCCACATACCCTGATCACTACGCTCCAACTTCCTAGGGTCTTTACTATTCTCCTAGTCTCCTAGGGCGATGGAAGAAATGATGCTTGATTTCTCCTTGGATGGCTGTTTCTAACCCTTGCCTGCTCAGACCTCATCCTATTCCTGTTGTGCCTCTTTCTCCATCTGTGTCAATATGTGTATGTATAAACATGTGTATGTGTTTCTTTTCTTTCTTTCTTTTTTTTTTTTTTCTCAGGCAGAGTCCCACTCTGTTGCCCAGACTGGAGTGT
This sequence comes from Pongo abelii, assembly GCF_028885655.2. Lineage (NCBI taxonomy): Eukaryota > Metazoa > Chordata > Mammalia > Primates > Hominidae > Pongo > Pongo abelii. The sequence continues at coordinate 40,619,952 of NC_085929.1, forward strand.
GGCAGCACAATCTTGGCTCACTGAAATCTCTGCCTCCCAGATTCAAACAATTCTCATGCTTCAGCCTCCCAAGTAGCTGAGATTATAGGCACATGCCACCATGCCTGGCTAATGTTTGTATTTCTTTTTTCTTTTTCTTTTTTTTCTTTTTGAGACAGAGTCTCACTCTGACACAGGCTGGAGTGCAGTAGCGTGATCTCGGCTCACTGCAACCTCTGCCTCCCCGGTTCAAGCGATTCCCCTGCCTCAGCCTCCCGAGTAGCCAGGACTACAGGCTCACGCCACCACGCCCAGCTAATTTTTTTGTATTTTTCATAGAGATGGGGTTTCACTGTGTTAGCCAGGATGGTCTCGATCTTCTGACCTCATGATCTCCCCGCCTAGGCCTCCCAAAGTGCTGAGATTACAGGTGTGAGCCACTGCGCCCAGCCTAATTTTTGTATTTTTAATAGAGATGAGGTTTTGCCATGTTGTTCAGGCCGGTCTCGAACTCCTGGCCTCAAATTATCCACCTGCCTCAGCCTCCAAAACTGCTGGGATTACAGGCATGAGTCACCGTGCCTGGCCAGAGTATGTGTGTGTGTTTCTTTAAGTTCTCCATTGGCTGTAGTGGTGGTTTTCCTGCCACTGGCTGTATTTTCTTATCTAGTATTCCCTAGCAATCCTTGGTTCCCTGCTTGCAGGCTCTGCTACCATATACTTGCTTATTCAAATCTGTTATATCACACAACATTAGTTTGAATTTGCAAAGCTTTTCTTCTTTCTTTTTTTTTTTTTTTTTGAGACAGTGTCTTTCTCTGTCCCCCAGGCTGGAGTGCAGTGGCACGATCTGGGCTCACTGCAACCTCCGCCTCCCGGGTTCAAGCAATTTTCCTTCCTCAGCCTCCCGAGTAGCTGGAATTACAGGCACACACCATCATGCTCAGCTAATTTTTGTATTTTTTGTAGAGATGGGGTTTCACCATGTTGGTCAGGCTGGTCTCGAACTCCTGACCTTGTGATCCGCCCACCTTGGCCTCCCAAAGTCCTGGAATTACAGGCGTGAGCCCTGGCACTCAGCTGCCTCCGTTTTTTATGGGTGGATATGTGTGCTGGAGTCTGTGATCTTGATTATTTGCTTCTGTATTTGCTTTGCTCCATCCTTAGACTTCTACTTCTCTGCAGAAGTTTCCCTTGGAAACTCTTAGTCCTCCTACTGGAGCATGTAGGTATTAATGGTCCCTTGGCCACAGATGCAGCCCACAGGAGCCCAGAGCACTACCTCCAGCTCATCCATTGATACACTCCCATAACAAGGTTGGCACCTTTATCTCTCTCTGTGCCACTTAGGCATGACCCTGAACTAAAGGCTAAAATCTGGGGCAGCTGATGCATCTCCCGCCACATTTTCCTTCCACTCTTCATCAGAGAAGACATTCATTTTCTCACCTCCCACATAGTCTGCATCTTTTTTTTTTTTTGAGACAGTGTCTTACTCTATTGCCCAGGCTGGAGTGCAGTGGTGCCATCTTGGCTCACTGCAACCTCCATCTCTTGGGTTCAAGCGATTCTCCTACCTCAGCCTCCTGAGTAGCTAGGATTACAGGTGCGCACCACCATGCCTGGCTAATGTTTTTTTTTTTTTTTGGTATTTTCTGATACAGACGGGGTTTCACCATGTTGGCCAGGCTGGTCTTGAACTCCTGACATCAAGTGATCCACTCGCCTCAGCCTCCCAAAGTGCTGGGATTACAGGCGTGAGCCACTGTGCCTGGCCAATCTGCATCTCACTCTTATCTGTCTTTACCACTCTACTAAAATATCTAATGAGAAGATCTCTTAAGACAGGGACATTACTAAATTCAGTGGACGCTTTTCCACATTGATCTTGCTTGATCTTGCAGCAGTTGTTAGTATTCTTTTTATTTTTTTGAGACAGTATCTTGCTCTGTCGCCCAGGCTGGAGTGCAGTGGCGACATATCGGCTCACTGCAAGCTCCACCTCCCAGGTTCACACTGTTCTCCTGCCTCAGCCTCCTGAGTAGTTGGGACTGCAGGCTCCTGCCACCTCGCCTGGCTAATTTTTTTGTATTTTTAGTAGAGACAGGGTTTCACTGTGTTAGCCAGGATGGTCTCGATCTCCTGACCTCATGATCCGCCCACCTCAGCCTCCCAAAGTGCTGGGATTACAGGCTTGAGCCACCGTGCCTGGCCAGTTGTCAGTATTCTTGAGAAGACCTTCCTCCTTCTTGTGGCTCTTGGGGCACACACTCTTCTGCTCTGCCTCCTACTTCCCTGGAGGCTCCACCACAGTCTTCTTGCCTGCCATATCCTCCTCTACATAGACTTGAAATGTCAGGACTCCTCAAGGTGTAATTCTAGATCTTAACTCACTGTATTCTCCCAAGGCAACCTCTTCCATAATCACTTAATAACCCACTAAGTCAGGCCGGGCGCGGTGGCTCATGCCTGTAATCCCAGCACTTTGGGAGGCTGAGGGGTGGGGTGGATCACCTGAGGTCGGGAGTTCGAGACCAACCTGGCCAACATGGAGAAACGCCATCATAGTTGCTCTATATGAGGTGACAACCTGAGTCCTCAAAGATTGCATCCCAGGATGCTAGAAGGAATGTCAGATGGTCTCAGAGCCAAAGTCAGTGATCCTAGAGATCACTTCAGTCATGAGGCTCTACAGGTGACTTCAGCTCATGCTCAGATCTGACCCATCAGAATCAAGTGAATAGTCTGAGATCAGATTTATGATGCGGACTTAGCTGATAAGAATAAGCCCTGTAGTTCTGCTGGAACATTGGGAAAAAGAAGTCCTCTTTCTGCTGGAGGTTCAAGCTCATAGAATGAAGACGGCTTGCTGGGGACCATCTTGTAACCATCAAAGGCAAGCCCATGTGAGACTGAAGCCAGTAGAGAAGAAAACAGACCCAAAAGATGGAGACAGATGTTGGACAGTTCTCCTGGAGTACCTTAGGCTTTTATTTACATTAGTCCATAAAATCCTTTTGTTTTCTAGTTGGGCTTTGAAACTGGGTTTCTTTAGCTTTTAAATGAAAGGGGTTCTGCTTAATTCAAGATATGAACGGACAAAGGTGAATAAGCAGCGTGGAGGTAGAAGTGCAGCCCCGTACAGGTGAGATCACAGGTGGCATTGGCGAGGAAGGGGAAAGACAGTTGCTCTATATGAGGTGACAACCTGAGTCCTCAAAGATTGCATCCCAGGATGCTAGAAGGAATGTCAGATGGTCTCAGAGCCAAAGTCAGTGATCCTAGAGAAGAGATCAAGACGTCGAGGAGTGTAAGAACAAACATCGGCATGTTTTGCCCCATTTTTTTATTATTATTTTTTTGTTGTTGTTGTTTGTTTTTTGAGACAGAGTCTCGCACTGTCACTGGGGAGGGAGTGAGATAGTGCCATCTCGGCTCACTGCAACCTCCGCCTCCTGGGTTCACGCAATTCTCCTGCCTCAGCCTCCTGAGTCGCTGGGACTACAGGCACACACTACCACACCCAGCTAATTTTTTGTATTTTTAGTAGACACAGGTTTCAGATGGAGTTTCCCTCTTGTTGCCCAGGCTGGAGTGCAGTGGTGCGATCTCGGCTCACTGCAACCTCCACCTCCCAGGTTCAAGCAGTTCTCCTGCCTCAGCCTTCTGAGTAGCTGGAATTACAGGCATGCACCACCACGCCCAGCTAATTTTGTCTTTTTAGTAGAGATGGGGTTTCTCCATGCTGGCCAGGCTGGTCTTGAACTCCTGACCTCAGGTAATCCACCTGCCTCAGCCTCCCAAAGTGCTGGGGTTACAGGCGTGAGCCACTGCACCCAGCCACCTCCCCATTTATAATAAAGTGGAATCTGAACACTATAACACACCGAACTTAACTTTAATTCCACGGAGTTCCAACACGGCAAAGAGATGGTTTATGGACATTTGAGAAAAACAAATCACTTTCAGCTAACATATATGCACACTTGCTAAACTCACAACTTTGCTTTAAAAGTAAAGTTTTGTGATTGGCAGATAATGAAATGCCTAAGATATAATAACTATAATAATGATAATAATGACAATAATGACACTTCCTGAAGACAGGCCCCTTATGCATCTCATTCATAGCTCCGTCCCTTCACCTAGAACAGTGGCTAACACACAATAGGTGATCAATACATATTTCTCGAATAAATTAACAACAAAACTCATATTTATTGAACACTATGTGCCAGGGAAAGACATGGAAATAAAATTTATTAAAATTACAGATAATGATTAAAATAACAACACTTACAGAACAAACTGTGTGGCAGGAATCAATTAAAGTATTTTACATATATTACATCTATTAACTTCATTAAATGCTACAGACTGAATTGGATCTCCCTAAAAAAAAAATCATATATTGAAGCCTGAACCCTCAGTATCTTAGAACGTAACTATATTTGGAACTAGATAGGGCCTTTAAAGAGGTGATTAAGTTAAAATGAGGTCATTAGGGCAGGCTCTAATCTATGGCTAGTATCCTTATAAGAAGAAAAGATTAGGTCTGGGCATAGTGGCTCATGCCTGTAATCCCAGCGCTGCAGGAGGCTGAGGCAGGAGGATCCCTTGAGGTCAGGAATTTGAGACCAGCCAGGGCAACACAGAAAGATGCCTGTGTCTATGAAAAACATTTTTAAATAGTTAGCCAGATGTGGCTGTATGCACCTCTAGTCCCAGCTACTCAGGAGGCTGAGGTGGGAAGATTGCTTGAGCCTAGGAGTTTGAGGCTGCAGTGAGCCAAGATTGCCACTGCATCCCGGCCTGGGTGACAGAGTGAGATTCTGTCTCAAAGAAAAGAAACAAGAGATGATTAGGACACAGACACACACAGAAGGATGGCTATATGGGAACGCAGGGAGAAGATGGCTATCCTTAAGCCAAGGATAAAGGCCTTAGAAGAAACCAGTTTTGCTGACACCTTGATCTAAGACTTCTACCCTCCAGAATTGTAAGGAGATAAATTTCTGTTTTGTAAGTTACTCAGTCTAGGCCACGTGTGGTGGCTCACACCTGTAATCCTAGCACTTTGGGAGGCCAAGGTGGGTAGATCACTTGAGGTCAGGAGGTCGAGACCAGCTTGGCCAACATGGTAAAACCCTGTCTCTACTAAAAGATACAAAAATTAGCCTGATGTGGTGGCATGCACCTATAATTCCTGCTGCTAGGGAGGCTGAGGCAGGAGAATCTCTTGAACCTGGGAGGCGGAGGTTGCAGTGAGCCAAGACTGCACCACTGCACTCCAGCCTGGGAAACAGAGTGAGACTCTGTCTCAAAAAAAAAAAAAAAGAAGTAACTCGGTTTATGGCACTATGTTATGGCAACCCTAACAAACTAATCCATTAACTCTTGTAATAACCAGGTAGTCTGACTTCAGGGTTCATACTCCTAACCACCGTGTTACACTGGCTTGCACACAGCAATGGCTAATGTTATTGGCCACTTGCCAATAGCTGCTCAATAGCAAGGTGGCTGCCTAAAACGAAACCTTCTGTAGTGCTTCATGCCTTTGTCAGTTTCCTTCAGCATTTTGTTCCCACTTTTATTACTTATTCTTCTATGTCTCGCTTGTTTTACCCAGGTGCAATGTGCTTGCCCTTGGTCTGTAGTACTTGGGAAGAGACCCACAGGTTGCTAACTGAGATCTCATAGAATCTCATGGGATCTACCATCCTTTTCCATACAGTACGATCATTTGGTCAACTAAATACCAGAGAAGTGTAAAGCAAAGATCGTTTATTCATTCAACAAACTGACTTGCTTAGTTCTTTTCATCTGCCAGACTGATCACACACTGAGGCTGGAGAAATGGATTAGCTGTCAGCTATGGCATGCAGCTCTGCCATCTTCTTGCTGTGAAATGAAGTTGATATTCTTCTACAGAGGGCCGTTGTGAGGATTATTAAATAAGATGGTTTATGCAAAGTGCTCAGCACAATGCTAGTGACCGAGATGGCCTTAACTTTCCTCTAGGCTTGACTTGACTTTAGACAGACTTCTTTCTTACTTGGGGTCCTTCTCTTCCCTTTTTAGAGCATTTTCTTTAGAAAATCATAATTGTGAATTCTTTCTCTGCCCCTTTGAGATGTAAATCTTTTTATTTTTATTTTTGAGATGAGGTTTCACTCTTGTTGCCCACGCTGGAGTGCAGTGGTATGATCTTGGCTCATCACAACCTCTGCCTCCCGGGTTCAAGAAATTCTCCTGCCTCAGCTTCCCAGGTAGCTGAGATCGCAGGTACCCACCACCACGCCCGGCTAATTTTTTGTATTTTTAGTAGAGACAGGGTTTCATCATGTTGGCCAGGCTGGTCTTGAACCTCTGACCTCAGGTGATCCACCCACCTTGGCCTCCCAAAGTGCTGGGATTACAGGTGTGAGCCACTGCGCCCGACCATAAATCTTTTAGATCGCACCGCTGCACTCCAGCCTGGGTGACAGAGCAAGACACCATCTCAAAAAAAAAAAAAAAAATTCTCATATTGTTAATGAATTTGTGTTATGTGGCTCAATTATATTAATAACAATTGAATTTCAAATAAAACAAATCCTCTTGCCAGTGGACAACCCAAGAATGTCTTCCTCTAGGACCTGGTAACCATCCTTTTGAAATGTAATCATCATGGAAGAGAATCCCTCTACCTATGGGAGGGGAGGAGCCTAACTTTCAGTGGGCACCTTGCTCTGTGTTGTAAAATTTCTTCCTGTCAAGAAGATGCAAGAAAGCTTATTTTCCTTTGGGTAAGGCCAATTAGCAAGCACAAGTCACCTATGGTCCGACTCACCCTGGCTCTTAAAAACTCCCCCACCTTCAAAAGAAGACATTCATGCAGCCAACAAACATGAAAAAAAAAAAGCTCAACATTAATGATCATTAGAGAAATGCAAATCAAAACCACAATAAGATACCATCTCATGCCAGTTAGAATGGCCATTATTAAAAAGTCAAGAAACAACAGATGGTTGCAGAGAAATAGGAACACTTTTACACTGTTGGTGGGAATGTAAATTAGTTCAACCATTGTGGAAGATGGTATGGTGATTCCTCAAAGATCTTGAACCAGAAATACCATCTGACCCAACAATTCCATTACTGGGTATATACCCAAAGGAATATAAATCGTTCTATTACAAAATACATGCATGCGTATGTTCATTGCAGCACTATTCACAATAGTAAAGACATGGAATCAACCCAGATGCCCATCAACAATAGACCGGATAAAGAAAATGTGGTACATATATACCATGGAATACTATGCAGCCATAAAAAGGAACGAGATCATGCCCTTTGCAGGGACATGGTTGGAGCTGGAAACCATTATCCTCAGCAAACTAATGCAGCAACAGAAAACAAACACTGCATGTTCTCACTTGTAAGTCGGGGTTGAACAATGAGAACATATGGACACAGGGAGGGGAAAAATACACACTGGGGCCTGTTGGGGGGTAGGGTAGGGGGAGAGAGAGCATTAGGAAAAATAGCTAATGCATGCAGGGCTTAATACCTAGGTGATGGGTTGATAGGTGCAGCAAACCACTATGGCACATGTTGACATATGTAACAAACTGGTATATCCTGCACATGAACCCCAGAACCTAAAACAAAACAAAACAAAACAACCTCTTCTACCCTTTGGTTCGGTGCAGTTGACTTCAGATTGAGTTCTGGCCTCTCTTCCCAATTGCAATAGCCTTGACTAAAGCCTGCCTTTCTGGTTTTTTTTTTTTTTTTTTCGAAATATCGATATACCTAGTTGAATTTCTTCTTTTCTGTTTTGTTCCAGTTTTCTAGAACAGGCACTGCAAATGAATTACTTGGAAAATATCACACAGTTAATATCGACCATAGAAGCCATGTTGCATGCCAATAACAGTGCAGATGCTTCTGAAAAGCCAGGTGTTTCCCCATCCACATTTTATACATTTTATTATTATTATTTTAAATTTATTTTTCCACAATTTATTGGGGTACAGGTGGTATTTGTTACGTGGGTAAGTTCTTTAGTGGAGATTTGTGAGAACCTGGTGCACCCATCATCCGAGCAATATACGCTGCCCCATATTTATTGTCTTTTATCCCTCACTCCCCTCCCACTCTTTCCCTCAAGTCCCCAAAGTCCAGTGTATCATTTTTCTGCCTTTGTGTCCTCATAGCTTAGCTCCCACATATCAGTGAGAATATATGATATTTGATTTTCCATTTCTAGCTACTGCCTTGCTGTTGAACTTTACTCAGTGCACTTTTAAATTTTGACAGCAGGTATACAGTAAGTGTTCAATAAATATTATGCAGTAAGTCTATTATTATGCTGCACTTTCTGACCTCCAGAACCCCTTATGGTCTTCTGGTGAACGGTGTGTGATGTGACCAAGGTAGGGCCTGACGCCAAGTTAGGGCTCATTAATGGTTAATCATCTCTGATTTCTCCATTATTGTGTGCAGGATGTGTGTAAATCATGAGCATGTAGAGGTGTGTAAGAAGTAATCACTGCCCCCTCATGACCTTATAGTCACAAAGACTGTCACATAACAAGCATTCTATGATCGTGTGGCAAGATTTTAGAAGAGGTTGTGCAATCAGCTAGGGAATACACAGGCAGTAACAAAGCTCAGCCTGGTGACTGGGGAAGACTTCATTTTACCAAAGAGGGACCAGCAGGAAGAGGAAGAGGGAAGACACAGAGTCAGAAAAGCATGTGGCATGTTGGAAAGCAGGGAGCTGTTTCCTGTAGCTGGGGTTCAGTGTATAGAATTTGGATCGGGGGCCAGGCGCGGTGGCTCATGCCTGTAATCCCAGCACTTTGGGAGGCCGAGGCAGGTAGGTCACCTGAGGTCACGAGTTCAAGACCAGCCTGGCCAACATGGTGAAACCCCTGTCTCTACTAAAAACACAAAAATTAGCCGGGCATGGGAGGTGCCTGTAATCCCAGCTACTCTGGATGCTGAGGCAGGAGAATCACTTGAACCCACGAGGCAGAGGTTGCAGTGAGCCAAGATCACGAGACTCCGTCTCAAAAACAAACAAACAAACAAAAATTGGATCAGGGAAGTGGGAAGAGATGAAGCTGGAAACATAAATTGGAGCCTGATTGGTGAGGTCATTTTATGGCCACAGCATTCGCAGTTGATAAGCAGGCATGTTGCATGGAAGGCTTTTAAGTAATAGGTGCTATAGCCAGTGTTTGATTTAAAGAGGTCAATGCTGATAGTGTGTAGGTTAGATTGAAACATACAGGGTTTTCATCAGGAACAGGAAGGTTAGCCAGGGGGGTTATTGGAATTGTTTGGATAAATGATGATGCAGGACTCAACAGTGGCCGTGGAGGTGGAGAGGTGGGGAGGGATGTGAGGAATTTATAAGAGATTGGCAGGGAAGAAAGTGGAGTGTAAAGTAGAGGAAGGGATCATGCGAGGTTGGAAAATGGCATAGATCACAGTAACATTAACCAGAGCAGAGAGTGCAGGAGGAGAGGCTGCATTGGAGGCAGAAGGGAGGCAGGGAGAGAGATGATGGATTCAGCTTTGGACTTACTGCATTTGAGGGGTTTGCGGTATATCAAGATGGAGTTGACAATTAGACCTTTACATTTGAGTCTGGAGCCTAAGAGAGAGTTTAGAGATAAAGGCCTGGGATTGGTTGGCATTCAGGTTACCACTGAAATTCCAGGCACGATTGAGTTCTCCAGGGGGAGTATGATGAGAATAAAAGAAAAGAAAATATAAAGGGGCTAAGATAGGTGGACACAAAGAATCTAAGTTTATGAGTCTATGTCCCCATAATTGGAAGCACTACTAATAAGAACTGTTCTTCCAAAAGAAATCGACACACTTAAATGGGACCAAAAGAGACCATGACCTTTTAGGCAGCCCTGTTAGACTACAAACTCCATGAGGTCAGCCAGCACATCTGTGTTATGAATGAATGAGCGTTCATTGTAGTTGGCATACGGAAGACCAAGAGACACCTGAAGGCTGTCCTGAAAGGTTTGAAGAGCCAAGTGGACACCACAAGGGTCTTACTGGTTTGAAAGTTCACAATTACGGCGTGGACATTACAAAAAAAGTAAATTTCAGCTGTTACATCAAAGAAGAGCTTTCTGAAAAATGAAGGATTGAGGGCCGGGCGCGGTGGCTCACGCCTGTAATCCCAGCACTTTTGGAGGCCGAGGTGGGTGGATTGCCTGAGGTCAGGAGTGCGAGAGCAGCCTGACCAATATGGTGAAACCCAGTCTCTACTAAAAATCCAAAAATTAGCCGGGTGTGGTGGCACGTGCCTGTAGTCCCAGCTATTCAGGAGGCTGAGGCAGGAGAATTGCTTGAACCTGGGAGGCAGAGGTTGCAGTGAGCTGAAGTCGTGCCACTGCACTCCAGCCTGGGCAACACAGAGACACTTCATCTCAAAAATAAATAAATAAATAAATAAATAAATAAATAAATAAATAATAAAGGATTGAACAGTGAGTCATGGGTTTGATGTCCCCAGAGGCCATTAAGCCTGAGGCTGGGGTGGTCTTCAGGGATGCCGGAGAAAGGATTCCCTATTGCCTGAGGGTTGGAGGTAAACCCCTCTGAGATCCTTTCTGCCCTGAATTGAGACCTAACTTGCAGGATTAATGGAAAAAACTTGTATATTAGAATGAAGTTCATCAACATTCAAATACCAGGTTAGTGGCTTTTTAGCTGTGTAATCTCAGACAAATTATTCACTCTTCCTGAGTTCCAAGTCTTCCTTAATACCATGGGCTTATGATGCCTATAGTAAAGGTTAGGATTAGGGTTTGCTACTTATCATAGAAAAGCTCAGATACCACTGACTTGAATGAAATAGAAATGTGGTTTTTATTTCTCCCAGAAATATAGTGTGTAGGTAGGGATTCTAGGGCTAGTGTGCAAGTTTCTTTTATTTTTCTGCCCCACCATCGTCATGTTCATCCATCCTCATGTTCACCTCAAGATTCAAGCTACCTTTAAGGACCACCCCTACCCCCACCTCCACATTCTAGGTTGCAGGAACTGTGGGTGGGATGGGGGAAAAGACAAATATAGGCCTGTTTTCCTGCTGAACCAGTTTCCTTCTGCTTTTATCTAATTGGCCACAGCTTAGTCTCATGACCACAACTGACTGCCAGGGAGGCCAAGAAATGTTCTCTTTGCTCCTCATTCCCCAAGCAATTATGACTCTATCACTAAAAAAGAAGGTAGAATGGATATGTGAAAAGTGAAGTAGAGGTTCCTCTTCAAAGACTTTCCTCCCAGTCTAATTAGGAATAAATAGTAACTTCCCTTAAAAGCAAAATTTATTCAAAGATCTGTGCTAATATTCTTAAATATCTGCTAGCCATAATAAAGAAATCAATGTACTTTATGTTCTTAGCTCCCACACTTTAGCCTAAATATTTGCCTTGGCATGCTTATACTAGTCCAAGCAAGCATTAAGTCATAGCCTGTTCCTCTTCCTTATCTGAAGGTGTTTTTACTTTTCTCAGCATTCCACAAGTTACTTCCTCCTTCCTTTGTTCTCCTCTGCCTTTGCCTCTTTTAAAAAGTTCTAAGTTGCTAGCCAATCAAGGCAAATACAGAATGTGAGGTCCCATTCCAGCCAGTAGAAACCAGACACAGCAGTAAGGTGGAAGCGTCAGGTTATAAATGACCCTGTCTCCTTTGTTCAGCGTACTCTCATGGCAAAACTGCTGGTGAGTGTACCCTTTCTGCAGAAAGTATAAAAATAGCCTTGCCGAGATTTATGTTCAAGTGCTATTTCTTTACAGCACTGAAGAACAAGCATTTCAAACAGATATCACGGCACAATTGCCACTGTCTGCTCCTCCCCCTGGCAGAGTTCCATGTGGGTGAAAGAGATAATGCAGTATAAATCAAATGCCTGAGCATAGTAGATGTTCATTAAATTGTCATTCTATTCTTATTCTACAGTAATTTGCAAGCAGATGGAACTTCAATATGGCAATAGAGAAATAATCAATTAGACCAGAGTCTCCTCAGGAAGACTTTCTATAGGTAAGATAGAAAAAAGAATTGTAGTTTCCATTAATTGGCAATAGTAGGAAGAGTATTACAGAATAGGGGAAAATAGGAGGATAATTGTAATGCCCATTTGCTGAGGTTATGTGCCAGCCACTGTGCTTAATGCTTGGCCAGTGTTGTTCTCATTGAATTCTCATAACCACCTTACAAGATAAATGCTATATTTGACCCTGTTTTACAAAGGAAGAAAATGAGACTTTGAGCAGTTCACTGACTTGCCTGTGTTCAGGTAACTACTAAATGTTCAATCCAGAATTCATACTCAAAGATGTCAGGTTTTGAAGCCTGTAGTTCTAACCATGAGGCTGTATTACCAGCACCATTCATTAATTCCTGCAAGCAGTCATTCATGCAATGCATATTTATTGAATTTCTACTCTATGCCAGGCATTGTTTGGAGCCTGGGGATACAGAGGGGAACAATACAGACAGCGTGTCTGTTTCAACGAATTTATATGCTGGTGGTGGAAATAAGTAAGTAGAAATAAGTAAGTAGAACCCTAAGTGAACAAAATAATTGCAGACAGTGATAGATGTCTTGGAGGAAATAGAACAAATCGAAGACTTGGCTGGTGGGAGAGGCTACTTTCAACAGGGTCCAGGAAGACTTCTCTGAGCTGGGGACTGGTTGGTAAGAACCAAACAAGTGGCTAGGCACAGTGGCTCATGCCTGTAATCCCAGCACTTTGGGAAGCTGAGGCAGGAGGATCACCTGAGGTCAGGAGTTCAAGACCAGCCTGGTCAATATGGTGAAACCCGTCTCTACGAAAAAAAAAAAAATTAGCTGAGCTTGGTGGTGGGTACCTGTAATCCCAGCTACTCGGGAGGGTGAAGCAGGAAAATTGTCTGAACCTGGGAGGCTGAGGTTGCAGTGAGCCAAGATCATGCCACCGCACTGCAGCCTGGGTGACAGAGCGAAATTCCCTCTAAAAAAAAAAAAAAAAGAACCAAACAAGTAATGATTTAGGTCAGGGAGATTCAGATAGAGGGAGTGGCGTGTCCCAAAGGAATGTACCTGGCTTGTTTGAGGAAGGAAAGGAAGACAGATGGGCCTGGGGCAGGAGAAGGAGCACCTGTGATCGCAGAGCCTTAGCCATTGCAGAAAGAAAGATTCAAGACTCTTCTGATTAGATTCTTTCTGGAAAGAGGGTGCTGGAGAAAAGGACAAGGCACTGTTTTTCTCTTGTGTTTTTAGAGTGTTCTCCCTTATCTGTGGCAGATGCATTTTAAGACCCTCAGCAGATGCCTGAAACTGCTGATAATACTGAGCCCTATACATACTGTCCTATGTTTTTCCTGTATATTCACACTTTTGACAAAGTTTTATATATAAACTAGGCACAGTAAGACATTAACAGAATAACTAATAATTATTAGTAGTGAAGCAAAAATTAAGTAAAATAGGATTACTTGAACATAAGCACTATAAAACCTCAAGAGTTGAATTGATCACTGAGATGACTACTAAGTGACTCTGGGGCCGGTAACACCTGCAGCGTGGATACGCTGGACAAAGGGAGGATCCACATCAGGTCAGGACCGAGTGGCGATTTCTTCATGCTACTCAGAGCAATGTACAATTTAAAACGTACAAATTGTATATTTTGGCCAGGCACAGTGGCTCACACCTGTAATCCCAGCACTTTGGGAGGCCGAGGTGAATGGATCATGAGGTCAGGAGTTCGAGACCAGCCTGACCAACATGGCAAAACCCCATCTCTACTAAAAAAAAAAAAAAAAAGTAGTCGGGCTTGGTGGCAGGTGCTGAGATCGCACCACTGCACTCCAGCCTGAGCGACAGAGCAAGACTCCGTCTCGAAAAAAACAAAAACAACAAAAAAGAAAAAAATTGTATATTTCTGGAATTTCCCATTTAATATTTTCAGATTGAAGTTGACTGAGGGTAACTAAAAACCTCAAAAATCAAAACCACGGATGGATAAGGGGAGACTGCTGTATTTATAATTTTTTTCTTTATTTTTTAGTGTTGGGTATGTCAACCCATGAGACAAGGAGAGTAACATTTTGTTCTGTTTAGGAGTCCATCTGATTGCATGTGGCCATATCTGGTTCACTTCAGTGAGAGAGAAGCATGACTATTCCGGGGTGGCCTTTTCCTCTTTCCAGGTTAGACAAGTGTTTGTGGTTGCTATGGAGCATGTGAGAATGATGGAAGGAGTTCAGCAGTTACCACTGACGATTGAGCGCACCCCGCATGCATGGTCCTGTGCAGGATGAAGCTGTCCCTGGTCAGGGAGCTGCAGAACCACAGCTCCTGCAGAATGGTTGAAAGCTGAGCTCATCATATGGAACTGTCCAAGGTACAACACCAGCACGTGGCTAATTCAGCATCTTACCCTCGAGGAGTTCAAGAGTACACAGGGTCAAAGTTTTGCTTAGCAGACTGGCCTTAGACCCTTGGGAATCCTGCAGAGTCTGGAGCCCAGGACAAGAGTGTCTGGTGGGAGAGCAATGAGGCCCAGGAAGGGAGCCAAAAAATGTCCCTCAGGGCCAGGCATGGTGGCTCACACCTGTAATCCCAGCACTTTGGGAGGCCAAGGCAGATGGATCACCTGAGGTCAGGAGTTTGAGACCAGCCTGGCCAACATTGTGAAACCCCGTCTCTACTAGAAATACAAAAAATTTGGTGGGCAAGGTGGCGCATGCCTATAATCCCAGCTAGTCCGGAGGCTGAGGCAGGAGAATCACTTGAACTCGGGAGGTAGAGGTTGCAGTGAGGCGAGATCGCACCATTGATTGCACTCCAGCCTGAGCAACAAGAGCGAGACTCCATCTCAAAAAAAAAAAAAAAAAAATTCCCTCGGAAGACCTGAATGAGACCATCTCTACTGCATTTTGTGTAGTCCTGGGTTGTGACAGTTGAAAGGCTGCAGAGACAATTGAGAAGAAAAAGTGGGCAAGATTGAAGAATGTGAGAGGTATCGGTCCTGAATGCCGGAAGGGGTAAAGGGACAGAAGTCAGCTGTTCAGGAAGAGGAGCTGACTTTGGATTTCAGTTTAGAGTCCTGGTAAAGCATCCAGGTAACATGATGAATTCTGGAAATGAAGCAGGGCTTATAAATGCACCTTTAGGAATCTCCTGGTGAAAATTTCAGGTCAACAGTAAAGGTTTTTGCAGTCTAGTGAGCCACAGGGGACAATTAAATCAGGTCTCTAAGGTGGTGACCTACTAGCCCACACCTCATGCTGGCCTTGAAAAGTGTCTGAACAGGGCTAGGCTGGGGCATTGGGAGCTGCTACTTTGGGGTTGGGAATGTAGGGGCTGTGAAGGGGCTTGGCTCTCTGAGAGATGCAGGAAAGTCACATCCTCCTCTTTGTGCCACCTCTTGTGCCGCTGACCCCTCCATCTTTTAGCAACCCATTTTTCTTAAGTACTAAATGATGGAAGACGGACAATTAAGCCAGAGCCCAAGTACTTCATCTGCTGTTAGTTTCTTTAATTGTATTTCCTACACATTCTTTATAAATAGATTTAAGCAAGACACTATGTTCTTTAAATTGTGCATTTTTGTTGCTATGGAAACGGTTGCTTTTATTTCCACCCCCCACCCCCCAGCCTAGCCATAAAGTGGAAGTTAGCACCTGTTTTTCTAGACAGGTGAATTATCTACTAATCCTTGTCTTTAAGGAAGTCTTAATGAGTGGGTCAAAATAACCTGCTGATGGTGTCACTTCAAGAGAAGCATCCAGTGAGCAGCTGTGATTTTCAGAAGACAAAATCCATTATTGCTAACCTTTCATATAAGCGACTCATAGATTCATAGACTGTAGGAACTGGAGAGGAATCTCTAAAGAGATAATTCTCATAACAACAATTTGGAATCACCTTATAGTATGCATTCAACGTGTTAATTAGTTTCTAAAGGAACTCTGAAATCAAATCATTTGTTTGAAAACATTTATTGAGCATTGGTGCTGAGCTGGAGTAGACACAGGTAATCATCCTGGAACATTGCATTGTGCCTGTCACATGAAAGAGACTCAGCAACTATTTCTCTGTGAATGTCCATCTCCAGGCCGGTGGGAGAGATGGATATTTTACAGGTTATAATGTTCTATGCCATGTGCATGGATATGGCATAGGAGCATACAGTAGGTCACATCTCTGACTCCTCTGTTTTTTTGCAAGGGGTGAGGAAATTAAAAGTAGAGGATTGGCTGGGCACAGTGGCTCACGCCTGTAATCCCAGCACTTTGGGAGGCTGATGTGGGCAGATCACCTGAGGTCAGGAGTTCGAGACTAGCCTGGCCAACATGGTGAAACCCTGTCTCTACAAAAATACAAAGAAAAAAAAAAAAAAAAAAAAAAAGCCAGGCATGGTGGTGGGCTCCTGTAATCTCAGCTACTTGGGAGGCTGAGGTGGAAGAATCGCTTGAACCTGGGTGGCTGAGGTTGCAGTGAGCCGAGATTGCACCACTGCACTCCAGCCTGGGTGACAGAGTGAGACTCCACCTAAAAAAAAAAAAAAAAAAAAAAAAAGTGGAGGATTAGAAGAGAAGATATTTGTCAAAATCTTGTGGCTAGTCAGTGTCAGAACCAAGTCTAGGACCCAGGTTTCCTGAATCCCAGTCTGATAGCATTTTCCTACATCACATGGACCTTAAAACAGTGCTTCTGATACATCAATGGCCACAGGGTTGACCTGGGGCTATGGACTGACTCTTTGTGAAAAGGAAAGGATCAAAGCAGCCTCAGGGTCTGGCTAGCAGAACTCATGGGCAGCCCCTTCAGGGGACAACTGTCAGGGTGAACGTTTCCATTTTAAGACCTATGTCGCTCTACTGAAGAGACAGTTTTCCAGGGAAGAGAGCCTCACTGACCTAGCTGAGGTCCAGGGCTGACTCCTCAACCAGGGGAAGTTTGGGAACTCTGAAGAACAGTTCAATGCATACTGCGTCCATTGCGGCAGCATAGTTCTAAAAGTGAAGCAGAGATGCTTTCACCAGAAGAAGCAGGAATGCATGCCAGACAGTCAGGAGAAACAGGTGTCCGATGAAGAATTTCTCCAGCTAAATGCCCATACATCTACATTCAATTAGCAAGCAGCCCTATGTCTCAGCTTATCCATTGCCAACTGCTTGGTCCAGGCTAGCCGTCTCCCGTGGATCACCGCCTTGCTCCCAGTTATCTGCCTGCTCCACGTTGCCCCCTGCAGTCTGTTCCGCACACAGCAGTTTGAGAGAGCCCTTTAAAGCACAAGGCAGATCAAGTTACACCTTTACTCACAACCCCTCCGCAGGACTTCTATCATCCTGGCAATTAAATCCAAATGCAAAGTCCACACATTGCTCTGCAAGGAGCTACCTGCCTTCTGCTTAATCTCTCTGCCCTCCTCTCCTGCCGTTCTCTCCGTGGCTGTCTGTGCTCCAGCCCCGCTGGACTTCTTCCTATTTCCTGCACCTGCCAAAATGTTCTCATCTCAGGGTCTTTGCATTTGCTCTTCCTTCTGCCTCCTAGTTGCACTGTTTATTCCCTTACTTAATTCGAATCTCTGTTCCTATTCCATCTTCTCAAAGAGAGCTTCCGTTTCATGTTACCTGAAAAAGCTGCCTGCCAGCCTGGACATTCTTTAGCCTCTTGGTTTTATTATTTACAGAAATATATATTCGTTCAGTGTTTCTTTTCTCATTAGAATGTAAGCTACACAGGGTTTCTTTTGTAGCTCAAGAGCCCAGGAAGGAGTTGGCACTAGTAGATATTGTGAGAAGAATGAGTGAGCATACATCTATGTTTAACACACACACACACGCACACACACACACACAGAGATCTTTTTTCCTATGATTTCAGGTGGTCCAAATAATTATCTTACTCCAAGTAAAACTAAAGTCCTGGCTGGGTGCTTCCAGGTCCTCTGAAGCTTGGGGGTCCATGCATCTTAGGTTAGAAACCTCTGCTATGATCCAAGTATCTCCAGTGCTAAGCGAAAGGGGTCCCAGTGATTCAGGAACTCCCACCACACTCGTCTTGCTCCCCAAGCTGGCTTTTCAAAGAGCCATTCCATTTTCTACCCTTGAGTGACAGTGATACAACTGGAATTACAGAAGAATTACCATATTAGGTTGGTGCAAAAGTAATAGTAGATTTTGCCAATAAAATCGATGGCAAAACCACAATTACTTTTGCACCAACCCAATAAAAATAACAAAAATTAACACCTGTCCAAGGCACATAATATAGTATGGTAATTACAAGGAGCCTAGAATATCATTTGCTAAATACAAGGGCAGGACAAAATTTCAATTCAATTCAACAAATATTTATCGAGCACTCACCGTGTGTCAGCCCATCTGCTAGGTGCCGGGAGAATGGCAGCAAAGAACAGTAGCACTTACTCAGGGGGCTTACATTCAGGAGGGAGTGGGCAGACAATGCAATATAACTGGTTATAGGTCTGCTGGAGCATAAATAATAAGGTGGCCAAGACAACAGAGAAAAATAAAATCAGGGAAGGGGAAACGGCAATGTCATTGATGGAGAGTGTGCAATGACAAATACGGATTTTAGGGAAGACCTTGCTACTAGAACAAAGGGTTGAAGGAAGTGTGGGAGGATGTGAAGATAATCTTGAGAAAAGCATTCCAGGAAGAAGAAAGAACAAATGCAAAGGCCCTGAGTTGGGAGTCAGATTCGCCATAGCTAGGAGGTAACTGTGGCAGGGATGGAGGGAGCAGTGAGAGACAAGAAGGAAATATGGTTGGACAAGAAAATGTATGGCTTTGGGTGCCTTTGCAAGGACTTTAGGTTTTTTTGTTTGTTTGTTTGTTTTTGTTTGTTTGTTTGTTTTTTAGACGGAATCTCGTTCTGTCACCCAGGCTGGAGTGCAGTGGTGCGGTCTTGGCTCACTGCAACCTTTGCCTCCTGGGTTTAAGCAATTCTCCTCCCTCAGTCTCCAGAGTAGTTGGGACTACAGGCACGCGCCACCACGCCTGGCTAGTTTTTGTATTTCTACTAGAGATGGGGTTTCACCATATTGGTCAGGCTGGTCTTGAACTCCTGGCCTCATGATCCGCCCGCCTCGGCCTTCCACAGTGCTGGGATTACAGACGTGAGCCACCGCGCCTGGCCAGGACTTTAGTTTTACTTAGAGTAAGATAATTCTTTGGACTTCTATGAGCAGAGGCGCAACATGTTCTGACTTGTGTTTTAACAGCAGCACCCTGGCTGATGTGTTGAGAGTAAACTGTAGAGAGCAAGCAGGGAAATGGAGATCATTAGGAAGATCAATCATCATCAAACAAACAAAACCCACCTTTATTCTCTTTCCTGCTCTGGTGGGTCTCCCTTGTAGTCAATATCCTGGGAACTCAGAAAGATTTCATTACTGTGGATGAAAAGGTTTAGCCTGGGGAAAGAGTTGCCGTTCCCTCTGGGTATGCCCCAAACTTCCCATACAGAGGAAATCAAGACATGTGTGTTTGTTCCTTCCGGGTGGATGGTCCCCTGGAGAGCCCGCTCTGTTGGAAGATGTAGAATATTCATGTAGGTATACAGCTGGCAAGAAGCTGGGTGATGGAGAAAATGATAAGAAAGGGCCCTTAAATCAGGAGCCATCTCACAAGTGGAAATTAGTTAAATTCAGTCAATTGCTGACTGATTTTACGTTATGGAACTCAAATGCTCTGAGGCCCAGTCAATCGAAACCCTGTTTCGAAAATGAGCCAGTTAAGGATGGATCTGCTGTTCTATTATTAAAAGAAATGGATCTGTTCAGAGAGTAACACACATAACACTAAGAGCCTGCTTGGTGGATGAATGCGCTTGGTTTTTCTTTGTTGCCTAAGACCTGGGATTAAATTCTGGAGAAAGTCAGAGACCTGCAGAATTTTTACTGACAAGGCATCCTAGGTATCACGTGATCACCTTCATTTACTAATCCTAAAACTGAGGCTCAGAGAGGGCCAGTAAATTGCTGTGGTGAACCCCCTCCAGATTTTGGTGGCTTCCTGCAATAAAGTGTTATTTCTTGCTCTCATCACAGACCAGTGTGGCTAGGCAGGGGCTCTGTTCCACAGAGTCCCTCAGGAACCCAGGCTCCTTCTACTATATGTCCTGGCTCCTCCCATCTGCAAGTCCTCAGAGACATCTCAGTTTCGCTGGAGAAAAAGTGTAAGGATCATGAGGGGTTTGTATGGGTCAGACTTAGAAGTGGCATGTATCGGCCAGGCATGGTGGCTCATGCCTGTAATCCCAGCACTTTGGGAGGCCGGGGTGGGCGGATCGCCTGAGGTCAGGAGTTCAAGACCAGCCTGGCCAACATAGTGAAACCCTGTCTCTACTAAAAATACAAAAAAATTAGCCAGGTGTGGTGGCAGGCGCCTGTAATCCCAGCTACTCAGGAGGCTGAGGCAGGAGAATCGCTTGAACCTGGGAGGCAGAGGTTGCAGTGAGCCGAGATCACACCATTGCACTCTAGCCTGGGAGACGAGAGCAACACTCCGTGTCACAAAAAAAAAGAGAGAGAGAAGTGGCATGTATCATTTCTGCTCACATGCTGCTGGCAGAACTCAGTGTCATGGCCACAACAGGAAAATATAGTCTAGCTGTGTGTCCCTGAAGAGCACGTGGATACTGGTGAGCACTGGCCATACCCGCCAGAATTGGTGGGTACTAAGCACTAAATGACGGTGCCAGGCCAGAGAAATGCCACAACGGACAAGAAGGGGTATGCCCAAAGCTTCTTTTGATTCTGTCCTTTCTTCCCTTTTCCCTTTCCCCCTCCCTCCCTCCCTCTCTCCTTCCTTCCTGTCTGTCTCCATCTATCCTTTCCTTCTTCCCCGCTCCTTCTGCTTATCACCCCCTTTCTTTTCACAGATATCTGGTGAGCATCTACTAGATGCCAGGGTTGGGGAGAGTCAAGTTGAAGCAAGCATGAACCCTCAAGGACCTACCATTTCAAGGCAAGAAGTAGACACAAATAGAGTTATGCACAGCATAATAATATTTCGTCAATGACAGGCTGTGTATCTTGATCCCATAAGATCATGATAGTGTGTTTTTACTATCCCCTTTCTCTGTTTAGATATATCTAGATACACAAATACTTACCATCATCTTACAACTGCCTACAGCATTCAGAGCAGTCACATGCTCTGCAGGTTTGTAGCCTAGGAGCAATAGGCTACACCATATAGCTTCGATGTGTAGTAGGCCAGACCATTTAGGGTTTGTGGAAGTGTAATCTATGATGCTTGTACAATGATGAAATCTCCTAACGACGCATTTCTCAGAGTGTATCCCCATTGTTAAGTGATGCATGACTGTCCTTAGAGCTGAGGTGGAAGTGACAGATGCCACAGGTGGCTAGGGTGCTCCGGAGAGAGCCGGAGGTGAGGAACAGGAGAGAATGAGTGGACTTCCAATGGCATCATTCCCTAACTGTGCCTTCTGGACCTGCGTAACCTCTCTGAGCTTATTTCCACACCTGTGCAATACAGACAGCGATATCCTTCAGGCAGTGGTGGGATGGAATGAGCATTTCTGAAGAGGCTACTATGGTGTGTTTTTATGCTCCATGCATGTTGGTCCTCTTTTCTTTGGCCAGGAGGAATGGGAGATAACTTCCTCCTGTTGAAGCAGAGAAGGCTGATGATGCTGGTGGCATCTGAGCTGGATCTTGAAAGATCAACTCTTCGCTGTACTGGGATATCTAAGGGTCAGCTCTGGGCTGATTGAAAAATTCTGCATCCACATGACAGTGGCTTGGACCATGGCGTGTTAATTTCCTATTGCTGCTGTAACAAGTTGCCACGAATTTAGTGGCTTAAATAATACAAATGGATTCTCTTTCAATTCCGGGGGTCAGAAGTCTGAAATGGGCTTTGCTGAGCTAAACTCAAGGTATTAGCGGGACTGTATTCCTTCTGGACACTCTGGAGGAGAATCCAGTCCCTTGCCCTTTCCAGCTTCTGGAAGCCACCTGAATTTCTTGGCTCCTAATCCAGCCTCAAAACCAGCAGCATGGCCTTGCAATTCTGTCTGACTCTGACCCTCCTGCCTTCCTCTTACAAGGACCCTTGTGATTGTGTTGGGCCGACCTGGATCACCCAGGGTCATCTCATCGCTGTGATGTAAGGTAGCATATTTACAGGTTCTGGGGATCAGAACGTGGACTTCTGGTCGGGTATGGGAGGGCGGTGTTATTCCTTCTACTACACATGGTGAATCTGATTTTCACAGAGTTTTCACTCTATTAAATGCCTTGTGCTGACTTGGGTACTGGGAAGAGTATTTCATGCCTTCTTCAGTACTGAAGAATCTGTACTGGGTACCAGTTCAATGCCACGTAATACAAGTTTACTCCTCTAATTTCCTAGGTGCAGGATGGGGAGAGAGAGGCATACAGCTGATGTCTCGCCACCTGCTAATCATCCCTCCCCCAATTAGCTAATCCTGGAAATTCCACACTGTAGATATTTATTTCTTTAATATAAGATTCTTTCAAACAAATGGGTGAAAAAAAAAAGGAAATGGGGGAGGGAGAAAGAGAGTAACATTATTTGTTGTTATCAGTTGTTTGAATTTCAGTATGAATTAATTTTTGATTATTTTTGTTGTTGAGAACAAATTTAATGGAGATAAGAAGAGAATAAAAGGACCTTTAGTGTTTAGCTGTGTAGAAGGAATGGAATCCATCAGACAATGTGTTGGAGGTGGGTTTGGGTGGAGGCAGGAGCTGGAGAATGTGATGCTGGAGGCTAAAGATCAAGTAGCTCTTTCAAATGTGGTCTCTACCAACCAGTCTTGGGCTCTGGCTTTTCTGGGCGGTTTTGACTGGCACTTCTCACTAAGCTCACCTGGAATCAATAAGTTTATCTAGAGTCTGCCGTTTGAATGTGTACGGTGCCTCTTCTCCGCTGCTGTGACCGTCACCATTGGAAGCCCTCTAGTGGACAGGATCTAAACTCGAAACACGCACCTGTGTCTCGGGAGCCATACTCAGGTTGAAAGGGACCTGGAGAGGAGAACCCTCGGATGTGACCCCTTCCCTTAATATGATTACCCAGGCAAAGAGACCCAAGCCACCTCTCTGCACTCTGGAGATCTCCACGATTCTGCCATCCTTTTTGGCACAACCCCAGGGTTGCATTAATGGAAACAGGACACTTATTATTGAGCTGGTTTTGCAGGGCTAGAGTAATGGAGAGCTGCAAGCTGGAAAATACATCGGATTAAGGACAGCATAGTCTTTCATCAGCACAAAAAAGAGCCATAGGTCAATATAGACTTTCTGCTTCTGTGGAGTTAGCCCTTAGTGTTCCATGTGGGGTGAGCAGGGCATGCCTTTGGGTGACCAGCAGAAAGCAGCCTAAAAAAGAGAGGTTATTGCTGATTCAGCTCCAGACTGCAAAATATGACATCAGGGAACTGTATTAGATGGCTCAGGCTGCCATAACACAATACTAGACTGGGAGGCTTAAGCAACAGAAATTAATTTTGTCCAAGCTCTGGAGGCTAGGAGTCCAAGTTCAAGGTGTGGCAGCATGGGTTTCTCCTGAAGCCTTTTCCCATGCCTGGCAGATGGGCACCTTCTCACTGTGTCCTCACATGGCCTTTCCTCTCTGTGCAGGCACTCCTGGTGTCTCTCTCTCTCTTCTTATAAGGACACCAGTCCTATTAAATCAGAGCCTCACTCTTACAACCTAATTTAACCCTAACTACCTCCTAAAGACCTTATTTCCAAATACAGTCACATTGGAGTTAGAAGTCCAATGTGAAAACATAAATTTCGAGGAGGATACACAATTCGATGTAATAACATGGATGGTATTTCTTGGGGAAAACACATATAACTTGTAGGACAAATGTCTATTTGGGAAAAAAAAACAGCTACTGAAGACAAATTTCATTCTGGAAAAAATATCCTATGGAAACATATACTTTCCAGCAAAAACACACTGGAAAGTATACACATTGGAAATTTTTTAAATTAAAAATCCTCCCTCCCAAGAAAAAAATATTCTCTGGGGAGAATTTTCGTTATGAAAATGTTCAGTGTGAAAATATTTAATAGGAAAAGTATCCATTGGAAAAATCATTGCCAAAAAAGCAAGGGAGGGTGATGACATACTGGAGAAATATTCTTTATAGGAAAAATGCTTTCAGGAAAAATTTTACTAGGAGAAATGACGACTCAAAAAAGATGCACGAGGCGGGCGGATTGTGAGGTCAGATCGAGACCATCCTGGCTAACATGGTGAATCCTCGTTTCTACTAAAAATACAAAAAAATTAGCCGGGCATGGTGGCGGGTGCCTGTAGTCCCAGCTACTCGGGAGGCTGAGGCAGGAGAATGGCGTGAACCTGGGAGGCGGAGGTTGCAGTGAGCCGAGATCACGCCACTGCACTGCAGCGTGGGCGACAGAACGAGACTTTGTCTCAAAAAAAAAAAAAGGAAAAGAAAAAAGAAAAAAAAGACGCACGGAGAAAAATGTCTACCAGAAAAAAAAAATAAACTTAGTATGAAAAATACCTATAGAAACATATCCTGAATGGAACAAATACCCATGGGGAAAATATGCATAGAAAAATTATGTTCATCATGAAAACAGCCTTTGACTATGTACCTGTAAAAATCAGGAAACTATCATTTATTTTGTATACACCATGTGTCATGCATTCTTCCCAGAGTTTCCCACCTATTAATTTATTTATTCTTCATGAGAGCTCTATGAGGTAGGTACTATCTATGCTCCAATTTACATATGAAGAAACTGATGCACAGAGGTTGGGTAACTTGCCCAAATTTGCACACGAAGTAAAGGGCAGTCCCGGCTTTGAACTCAAACAACGATTCATTCATGCAACGTTTATGGAGCACCTACTCTGTGTCAAGCACTGTGTTAGGGAATGAGGTCTAACACTGGCTGAAACATAAGCCTCAGTTTTAAGAAATTAACGTGGGAGACAGATTCATAAGCAGACTATGAAACTATAGGGAAATTAGCCTTTGTACATTCGCCTTCACATTGGAAACTGAAGCAAAATGCTCCCACCAGACTGAAGTTTCTTTGTGCATTTATGAAAGAAGCTGCTGTCCTGGGTCTGCGGCAAACCACAGCTCCCCTGGGAATAACAGCCTCTGGGAAAACATAAACACTCACAAGAGCCCTCATGGGTGCATTGGGAAAACATAATCCCAGGAGAAAGTATTCATCAAAACACGTACCTGATGGGATACTTATTTGAAACCTAGTCTGGTAGAAAGTCTTCTCTCCTCTTTCCAGTCTAGGTCTTTGCTCTTGGCCACATGAGCTCAGCTGAGATGGCCAAGGAATGCCATGGCTTGAGTAGTGAAATGGGCTGCAGGAGCCTTGTTGCAAGGGGGGAATTGGATGAGGTCTGGTGGAAGTTCTGAGTTCTCTTAATTTTTAAAAACCATTACTTGTTTATGGTCTAACCCCACTCATATGTTAGCTCCATGAGGTCAGAGCTCCCTGCCCATGTAGTTCATCTGTGCGTTCCCAGTGCTTACAAAAGTTGGTGCTCAATAAATACATAGTTCCAAAAGAGGGGATGTTGATCATAGTTACAGCAGAGATGTTAACTGCATGGATGCTGGAGATGACCTAACCTGAATCCCAGCACTACCATTTCCTGGCCGTGTAGACTTAGCTAAGATACTTGCTAACTCTGAGTCTCAGTTTCTTCATCTGTGCTGTGGGGACAATAATATTGTTTTTGTATGGCTCTTGGAGAGATTAAATGACATAATGCCTGTTGAGTACTTAGCCTGTATTTGACACTAGGTAGAGGGTCAAAAAATAATTGGAACTTGTCCCTCCCTTCATGAACTTTATGGTCAGGTGGGCTATCCCCCAGCTACCAGTCCTCCCCACAAAGCTTCAAATTGGAGGCAGGGACCCAGCAAAGCTGGTTATTTAAGTCTGGAATCTGCAACTCAAGTTTTCTTTCTTCCCTGTTGTCTCTAGAGATTAAGTGTGCTGTAGGGTTCCATCTGCTTCTGTAATAAAACATAAATTATTAAAGCCATAAAATATTGATGAACTGTTTTATAAAACAGAGAGACTTTAATGTATTGATTATGAATTGAGAAAGCCTTAATGAGTTTCAGGAGGAGAAATAATTGGGCAATGATGCTGTGTTGATTCCTTCTGTGCCCCTGAATGAGAGGCAGTTATGAAAATAAGTTCCTCTTGTGCCATTTTGCATCACTGTCATCTTGCATTTGTGCCATGGTACGTTTAAAACCTATGCTTCCATGAACATTAAAAGCTAACCAGAGAGAAAGAGAGAGAGGGAGAGAGAGAGAAAAGGAGAGGAAAATTCCTTGTTAAAAATCAACAAAGTATTTTAAGTGGAAACTTCCTTGCTTTTATTTAGCTCCCTACGTGGCTCCCAGAAACCCTGAAAAACTGATGGTTAACATTGTAGCTGTTTCATTTTTAGATGGTTCATCCAACAAGAGCCTCTTATTAAAGTTCAGGAAGACTTCTCTCTTCCTTTCATTTTAGGATGAAGGATCCAATAGCCAGAACTGAACGTGTAATAAGGCAGGACAATACACTTATTTTACAGATGAGAAAACAGAGTTCCATGGAGAGATAATGTCTTGTCCAAGATCCCACAAGTCATTAGCTTTTAAGACTTGGCCTGGCACCTAGGTCTTCTGACTCTGGTGCTGGTGATTCTTCTTCTTCCATTTCTTAAAGGAGGACTTTTGGAGGATGAGCATTGTTTCAATGTGGAGCGGGTTTTTGGGTTTTAGTCTTGCTGAATAGCATGGAAGCAGAGAGACTAAATGGCCTCTTGACGTCTTGGAAGGCATGTTACAGGGGAATTTGAAATTCCATGGAGTAAAGCAGTCACTGCGTCAGTCATCCATAACTGGCCTGCTGATCTTCAAAATCTCCCAGGTCAGACTCAGGCTGGCAACTTCAGACACAACCACATCGTTGTGATTCTCAGAAATATCCAGTGAGGGGAAGGGGCTGCACTAGTTGCTGATGAATCCCTCACAGCTCCTATATGAGATGGGAAGGATAAGCGTAAGTATCCGTGAAGGACTCTAGGCTCGGAAAGTCAATGGAGTTGCCCAGGTTCACACAGCTCATTGGTGGCAGAATCAAGGGCTAGGACCATTATTTTTGGAGAAGTAGGTTACCATTCCTGTACAAATATTAAATACCATACTGCCTTTTTATTATATTTGGAAGAGTTTGCAAGGGCAAGAGTGATGTGTTTTCAATGAGACCAGCCCCTGCTGGTCTCATTGGAAACACATGAGGTGAGGGGTTGGTTGCTGACTTCATTTTGCCTTCACTTGTTAGGTCTGTCGCTTGCCAGAAAAGTTGCTGGGAAGGACACGGTAACATTCGCAGCTAATATTCATTGAGCACTTTTGCTGTTCCTGACAACTATGCCAAGTACCTTTGCTCCCATTAGTTAATTTCTCTTTCATAGCAACCTTTGAACTAGGGAATGTTATCAGTCCCATTTTATAGAGGAAGGAATTGAGGCATAACAAGGTTAACTGAGTTAGATAGTGAAGCAAGGATTTGAGCCCAATGGCAGGCTTGGGAGCCTACAGGCCTAACTGGGTAACAATTGCAGATATGTTTCTTCTTCTCTTGAATCATGCTGCTTCATTTGATGGTACTGACTTCTTGTTTCTTCTTGAAGCTGTTGCTTATTTTGGCCTCAACTGTGACCACTTCTGGGTCTCTTTCATTTACCTCCTTCCTGCTGCCAGCCGCAGCCCCTGGTAGTTTCCCAGTGTTCTCTCATAGCCTCCAGTTACTTTCACTAGACATGGGCTCCTTGGGCAATCCCAGCTAATTGCATGCATTTTACATTACCTTGCTATTAACTACACTGCTGACTGTCAATTCTTTACTGCCAGCCCTGAACTCTTCCTGGTATCAGGGTAATCCTGGTCTCATAAAACGAGTTAGAAAAGTGTTCCCTTTGCTTATATTTTCTGTAAGAGATTGTGTAGAATTGGTATTATTTATTCCTTAAATGCTTGGGAGAATTTGCAAGTGAAACCATCTGGGCATAGAGATTTCTTTTTTGGAAGGTTTTTTAAACTCTGAATTCAATGTCTTTAATAGTTATAATCCTGTTCAGGTTATTTCCTCTTGAGTGAGTTATAGAAGTTTGTGGTTTTCCAAGGAATTGGTCCATTTTTGACGATTAGTCAAATTTATATGAGTTGTTTAGTAGAGTTGTTCATAATAATCCCTTTTAATCCTTTCAATGTCTGTAGGGTCTGCAATGATATTCTGTTTTTTATTTCTGATATTGATAATTTGTGGCTTGTTTTCTTTTTTTTCTTTTTCTTTTTCTTTTTTTTTTTTTTTTTTGAGATGGAGTCTCGCTCCGTCGCCCAGGCTGGAGTGCAGTGGCGCAATCTCGGCTCACTGCAAGCTCCGCCTCCCAGGTTCACCCCATTCTCCTGCCTCAGTCTTCCGAATAGCTGGGACTACAGGCGCCCACCACCATGCCTGGCTAATTTTTTTTTTTGTATTTTTAGTAGAGATGGGGTTTCACCATGTTAGCCAGGATGGTCTCCATCTCCTGACCTCATGATCCACCCGCCTCAGCCTCCCAAAGTGCTGGGATTACAGTGGCTTGTTTTCTTAAAATCAGTCTCACTAGAGGCTTATCAGTTTCTTAATCTTTCAAAATGAGTTTTTGGTTTCGCTGATTTTTTTTTTCAATTTTATTGATTTCTGCTCTTTGTTTTTTCTCTTTTGCTTGCCTTGGGTTCATTTTGCTTTTCTTTTTTTTTAGGTTTTAAGGTGAAAATTATTCATCTGAGTCTTTTCTTCTTTTCTAATGTAAACATTTAATACTATAATTTTCCCTCTAAGCAATGCTTTAACTGCCGCTCACAGATTTGGTATAGTATATTTTTATTCAGTTCAAATTATTTTACTATTTTTCTTGACACTTTCTCTTTGATCTACTGATTATTTAGAAGTGTACTGATAATATGCAGGTGTGTTGGAATTTTCCAGACTTTCTGTTATTGTTTAATTTCATTATAGTCAAAGAACATAACCCATATGATTTCAAGTCTTTTTAATTTGTTAAGGTTTGTCTTATGGTTTAGAAAGTAGTCTATCTTGGTGAATATTCCATGTGTGCTTGGATAGAATGCATATTCTACTGTTTTTGGGTGGAATGCTCTATAAATACCAATTACATCCAGTTGTTAATGTTATTGTTCAGTTGTTTGACTTTCTTGCTGAGTTGTTGTCTATTAGCTCTATCACTAGAAGTTTTAACATATCAAAGAGAAGTTTTAAAATATCAAACAATTGTTATACATTTGTCTATTTCTATCTCCAATTCTGTCAGTTGTACTTCATGTATTTTGAAACTTTTTGTCTTGCATATACATTTCGGATTATTATTTTTTGTGTTGAATTGACCCTTACGTCAGGTTTTGCCCCTGTTTACTCCTGATAATTTTCTTTGCTCCGAAGTCCATTTAGTATAGCCATGCCAGTTTTCTTTTTATTAATGTTTGCATGATATGTCATTTTTAGTGTTTTTTTTTTTTTTTACTTTTAACCTGTCTATATCATTATATAAAAAGTGAGTTACTTATGTACAGCATATTCTTGGGTCATGTGTTTTTATAAATTCTGAAAATCCTTGTCTTTTATTTAGTGTATTTAGACCATTTACATTGAATGTAATAATTGATATGTTTTGGTTTAGATGTGTCATTTTATTTTTTATTTTTTGTTTCCTTTGTTTTTATTCCCCTATTTCCCCTTTCCTGCCCTCTTTTGGGTTATTTGAACATTTTGAAATATTCTATTTTAATTTCTATGTGTAGATTTTGACTATATCACTTTTTATAGCAATGTTAATGTTCAAAAAAGGGATAACAATATGCATACTTAACCTATCACAATGTACTTATAATCAAGTTTCATCACTCCAAGCAGACTGTAGGAAACTTATCATCATATAGGTCCCTTTACCTTCCCACCTTTATTTTATTTCATATATTACATCTAAGTTTATTAAAATTTTCATCAGAAAAATGATATAGTTTTACTTTCAACTCTGAAATACATTTTTTGAAATGCAAAAGGAGAGAATTATCTATTATGTTACCCTGATATTTCCTATTTATTTTGCCCTTCCTCCATCCTTTTCACTTATTTTTAATTGACAAAGAATAATTGTATTCTTTGTCAATAATTGTATTTATAAATATTGTATTTATTTATTTGTGAATTATCATTTATGTATTTATTAAATATTTACAAATATTATATTTATAAATACAATAATTGTATTTATAGGCTATGGTGGGAGGTTTTGATGTATTTAGATATATTTGACGTATTTTTATATATTTGATACATTGTGGAAAACTTAAATCAAGCTAATTAACATATCCATAACCTCACCAAGTTACCATCTTCATTCTTAATATTCTAAGATTCTCTGGGTTCATGTCCCTTCTGTCTGACAAATTTCCTTTAACAAATAATCTATACTACAAACCTCCATGACACAAGTTTACCTAAATAACAAACCGTCACATGTACTCCTGAACCTAAAATAAAAGTTAAAAAAAAACCCAATTAACAATTCCTTTAAAGCAGGTTGCTTTCAAAAAGTGTTATAAAGGAATTTGGTTTGTCTTCATCTGGGAATGCCTTATTTTCACTTCATTTTTGGTATAGATCACAAGCTGTAGAATTCTAGATTGGTAATTCTCCTCTTTCAGCATTTCAAAAATATTAGAGAACTAACGCTACAGAAATATATATTACTCCTGTATTAGTAGTACCACATACTACTACTATTAGTAGTATTACATAAGTAGTAATATTATAGTACTAATATTATAATACTAAATATTATAGTACCAACATTAATAGTGCTATTATAGTTCTGGTCTCCATGATTTCTGATAAGAAACCTAGTCATTTGAATTATTGTTTCCCTTTAGGTAACATGTTGTTTTTCTCTGGCTTCTTTCAATATCTTTATCTTTGCCTCCAGTTTCAGCAGTTTTTGTTTGTTTGTGTGTGTTTTTTTTTTTTTTTTTTTTTTTGAGACGGAGTCTTGCTGTGTTGCCCAGGCTGGAGTGCAGTGGTGTGATCTCAGCTAACTGCAACCTCCACCTCCCGGGTTCAAGCAATTCTCCTGCCTCAGCCTCCTGAGTAACTAGGATTACAGGTGCACGCCACCACATCCAGGTAATTTTTGTATTTTTAGTAGAGACAGAGTTTCACCATGTTGGTGAGGCTGTTCTTGAACTCCTGACCTTGTGATCTGCCTGCCTCAGCCTCCCAAAGTGCTGGGATTATAGGTGTGAGTCACTGTGCCCAGCCCAGTTTCAGCAGTTTGAGTGTGATATATCTTTGTATGTGGATTTCTTTGCATGGATCCTGTTTAGGATTTGGTGAGCATCTTCAATCGGTAGGTTTAGCTTTTGCCACACTTGGGGAAATTTTTAGCCTTTATTTTTTCAAGTATTTTGTTACCATTACACTTTCTCTTCTCCTGTTTGGACTCTGATGATATGAATATTATACATTCTGTTTTGCTATAGTGCCACATGTCTCTGAGGGTCTGTTTGTTATTTCTTTTTTCAATCTTTTTCTCTCTCTGTTTTTCAGATTGGATAATTTCTATTGATGTGCCTTCACGTTCACTGAATACTCCCTCTGTCATCTCCAATCTGCAGTGCAGTCCATCCAGTGAGTTTTTCTTAAAAAATTCAATTATTATATTTTTCAATTTCTATGTGATTATTTTATATATCTTCTATTTCTTAATGAGGCTTTCTTTTTTAAATTAATTTCAAACTTTTTTACAATTGTTAGAACATTTGTGTAATGACTACCTTAAAGTCTTTGTCAGGTAATTCCAACATCTGTGACATCTGGGCATTGACATCTGTTGATTGTTTTCCCCATGGGAGTTAAGCATTTTCTGGTTCTTGGTATGCTGAATAATTTTGGACTGGATCTGAACATTTTGAACAGGATATTGTGCAACTTTGGGCCTCATTTAACTCCTATAGAAA
Organism: Pongo abelii; assembly: GCF_028885655.2. NCBI lineage: Eukaryota > Metazoa > Chordata > Mammalia > Primates > Hominidae > Pongo > Pongo abelii. The sequence goes on from NC_085929.1 coordinate 40,652,071, forward strand.
TTTTTTTTTTCCAGCAGGAAATCAATCTGGTTAGCTTCAGGTAGCAAGTTTCAAACCCCCTTCTGTGGACTGTGGTTTCAATATCAGTTCAGTTTTCAAACTTTGGTAGTGATATTTAAATACACCAGATGTCTGTACCACCCAGTGGTCAGTCTAAGAACCTGGAGTGTGGTATGTTAGTTCAGTTCTGAGTTCATTAAGTATGCTGATTAGGATCAAATCCATGCAGGCACGGCTTGGATAAGAGCACAGAAATTCATGAACCACTTTATGCAGTCACTTTCTTGAGCTCCTCTGTTTTATGTCTCTGGCACTTTACATTTGCCTCAGACTCTCTTTTTCTTCCTATAGCTGGAAAGTTGGGGCTTTAGTTACCTTACTCTGTCATGCACTTAGCTGTGCCTGTATCCAGGGTTGAACTGCAGGAGGACAAAGGAAAGGAGACTAATGTAAGACTCTTAATAGTAGGGACACTGGATGTGGAATATTTAGAAACCATAACTTTTCTGTAAATCTAGAAGTATTCTAATTTTTTTAAAAGCAATCAGTGTTGGCCTCATCTGTTGAGTCACAGGTTCCCTCCCTCAGAATGTTGGCTTCTGTGACCTCCTGTAGAGGCCTCTGTTACCAACATTATAGGATGGTTTGTGGACTGGGTTTGAGCAAACAGAGAGAAGGAAGAAATGGAGATATCCACACTCCCTCTGAGGGTGAGCAGTTCTCTTTCCTGTGCCTGGAGCCGGAACTAGAAGGTCTCTTTTGGAGCTCAGTCTGTTCACACACATACTCACTTCTCAATTTCAACATGCATTGCATTCAGGTGGGGGGATATTGGAGGAAAAGCAATGGTAGACTCACCTTGGTTTGGTGGTATAAATTCCCGTCTTCTCCAATGCACCTGCTGTGATTTACTTTTCAGAATCTTTAGCTGCTCCATGAATTCTGTGTTCAGTTGAAGGAGAAAGGGGGAATGTGTTGTTTTCATCTTTTTTTCTTTCAACTTTACCTCTTTAAAAACGTTTTAATTATTATATATAATACATATAAGAAAAGTACACATGGTGTAAATATATTGTTGCGTGAGTATAAATTGATAACTGCGAAGCAACCCCACAGGTTAAGAAAGAAAATATGAATGGTAGTCCCGAAGCCTCCATGACAACTCACTCCCTGTCTGCTAGAAGTAACCATTATCTCCTGATTTTATGGTAGCTATTTCCTGACTTACCTTTTATTTACTGCCTATACCATATCATAGTGTGATTTAGTTATATCTTTTTGAACTTTATATAAATTAAATCATACTTTATGTAATCTTTTGTGTCTGGCCTCTTTTCATCATTGTTCATGAGATTCACCATTGTTGTCTGCAGCTGCCATTAATTGATGATCACCTTTGTATTCCATTGAAAAAAATATATAACAATAGACTTATGCATTCACATGTTGATGGGCATTTGGGTTGTTTCTAGTTTGGGGCTGTTATGAACAATGCTTCTGTGACATTTTTACACATTTCTCTGGGAGTGCATGAGCTGGATTTCCCTGGGATAAATACTGACCCAGTGGAGTTGCTGGGTCAAAGCATATATCTTCAGCATCAATAATAGTGGCAAGCTGTTTTCTCAAGTTTTGTTCCAATTTACACTCTTACCAGTAGATGAGAATCCCTATGGCTCCACTGGGGCTGTGTCTTAGCCATGTTTGTACCTATCATGCATGACACAAATGATGTTCAATCTGCATTTGTTAAGCCATTGAACTGACAGCTGGCTATGACTGTGTTATGTGTGACTGAGATGAAATTCTTTTGTTCAGATTTTGAAAAGCCTTGGGTTACGCTCTATTTTCATTAGAAAGGAATTGAGGACATGTCACAACAATTATCTCCTCTGAAAAAATGTGCTCAAGAAAGCTAATGATGGTTTGTGAAGGGGAATGAAGATGCTGAGTCTTTAGAAGACTTTGATGGCATATCAAAGGCCATCATCTTGTTACTTGAGAGTGATAGGTTTGGTGGGAGGCCATGGACAGAGGGATAGAAGCAATATAAAAGAGGAATTATTTCAAGAACCACAGGACAGGAAAGAAAAGAATAACTGAGTAAATTCCATGGTTAAGGAATAGCATGTGAGGCATTGGTTGTTGTGTGTCAAGAATTACAATTCACTCCATCAAAGTGATGGCATTCAAGACTAGATGGAAAGAATTCAAACTGTGCAGTGTTGGAACAGATGAAACCACTCCATTTCTGGACTCCAATTTTGGGCATTGACTTTGTCTCTTAAACTATTTTAAACAAATGAATCTGAAAAATCTTCAAAACCTGGGTGACAGGTTAATATGTAGGGATAATCTCATGGTCTTACAAGGGTAAACTACAAAATATATAAAATCCTTCTGAATCTGGTTCAGATGAAAAAGTCGCTATGAGAAATAGGATATTCAGAATTAAGTGAAAATTATCTTGGAAACTCACTGAAGAGGTGAGTTTTTGGACAACAAAATCAAATCCATTCAATGTAGCAGCTGGGCTAAATAATGACAGTAAACATTTATTATTATTACATTTATTTTAAATGCCAAGCTCTGTCTGGGTGCTTTATGTGGATTTCTTAATGAATCCTCACAAAAACTCTATGAAGTTGAAAATATTATCCCTATTTTACAAATTGGGGAAGGGAGGCAAAGAGGGGTTTGCGTGACTTGCTCAAGATCACACGGCCAATTAGTGTTGCAGGAGAACAAAATATAGGCAAAGAGATCCCAGAGCCTACATTCTACTATTTTTTTTTTAATTTGACTTCATTTATTGAGATATTGCATACAGCCAGTGGAAGTGAGGATCTACTTGCTTATCTCACAGAACAACCAAATCACTAAGAAGAAACACGATGAAGACTTTTATTTTAAATCCGAAGGTTGAAAATAGTGATGTGTGCTGCCTTTTGATATTACCATTATGAAATAAGAATAAAGTTAAGGTTTTTTAAAGAATAAAGTTCAGAATTGCAATTTAACGATATATGTTTGGCACTGAAGTCTAGTACGTGATTAAGAACAGACTCTGGAGTCAAACCCTTTGGATTCAATGCCGAACCCTGCCATCTACTACCTCTGGTGACCTTGGGTGAATTTTATGACCTTTCTATGCCTCAGTCTCCTCATCTGTAAGATTGGGATGTTGGGGCTCAGAAATGAAGGCACCCCCAAAATGAAGGCATGAGAAGCAAAATTCTTCTCTGACCTTCTCCTATCCTCCAGTTCTCAATCTCATTTTCCCCTGAGGCTAGTCATAGAAAGTAGAATCTCTCTTTCCCAAGGCAGGTCATAGAAACCAGAACCCCTTTTCTCCAAAGCCAGCCATATAATAGAAAATTATTACTCTAATTTTTCCTCCTCCTTTCTATGCAAAGACTATTCATAAATTACCTGACCTACTTGTCTGATTGTAGGACATAAGACCCCCATTCCAGGGAAGGCCCTACCCTGTAGCCAGAAAGATGCAATGCATGGTCAGCAAAGCCAAAGAGAATCTAGACAGACAGGCCTTTCTGGGTTCCCCAACTCAGTCTACTGCATTAGATCATAGCCTTTTTGTCCAGTCATATTTCTACAGGGCTATTCATTCGTTATTGAAGCTAAGCGTAAAAATGGACAATTTCCTCCGTATATTTGGGTCTTCTTTTTTTTTTTAATTATACTTTAAATTCTGGGATACATGTGCAGAATGTGAGGTTTGTTACATGGGTATACACATGCCATGGTGGTTTGCTGTACCCATCAACCCATCATCTACATTAAATATTTCTCCTAGGCTTTCTACTCTTTTTTTTTCCTGGTTTTAAATATTAATATGTATACACTAAAACTCATTTTATTTTGCTGTTCAGTTGATGAGTTTTAACACATACATAGATTTGTATAGCCACCTTCACGATTGTGACACAGAACTGCCTCATCATCTCAAAATTCTCTCTTATGGTGTTCCTTCATAGTCCCACCCTTCCGTGACCCCTGGTTTTTGATTACCACTATAATTTGTTTTTTTCCAGAAAGTTGTATAAATGGAAACTTATAAAGTGGAACCTTTTCAGATTGGCTTATTTCACTTAGTATAACGCCTTTGAGGTTCATCTAATGTTGTGACTGCGACTGTTTTTTTTTTTTTAAGTTCTGGTTGGTGTTCTGTTGCGTCGATGGACCACAGTTTGTTCATTCATTCTTCTGTGAAGGACATTTTTGTTGTCTCCAGTTTTGGGCAATTTTGAAGGAAGCTGCGATAAATATGCATGTACAGGTTTTTGGCTGAACATATTTTCATTTCTTTAGGGTAAATATTAAGAGCTGATTTCTTGGTGAGGTGGTATATGTTTACAACTTTATAAGAAATTGCCAAAATGTTTTCCTGAGTGCTTATATTATTTTTCATTCCTATGAGCAATGCACAAAATATCCAATTGTCTGACATCCCCAACAGCACTTAGTAGTGTCAAATTTTTAAAAAATGTTTTATGTTAGCCATTCTCGTGGACACTGACTTTGTCTCTTAAACTAGTATAAACAAATGAATGTGAAAAATCTTCAAAACCTGGGCGACAGGTTAATAAGTAGGGATAATCTCATGGTCTTACAAAAGTAAACTACAAAATGTGTAGGTGTGTCTCATGATTTTAATTTGCATTTTGCTAATGACCAAGGCTGTTGAGCATTTTTTCATGTGCTTATTTGCCATCTAAATATCTTCTTTGACAAAGTGTTTGTTCAAATCTTTTGCTCATTTTCATAAATTGGGTTTTTTCCTCTTGGTGAGTTTTTAAGAGTTTTTTAAATATATTCTAAATACTTTTTTTGTACGATACATGATTTGCAAATATTTTCTCCTGGTCTCCAGCTTATTATTTCATTTCTTAACACTGCCTTCAATGGATCAAAAATTTTTAGTTTTAATGTAGTATAATTTTTCAATTTATTATTTTATGGATCATGCTTTTGCTATCGTGTCTAAAAATGTTTTGCCTAACCAAAGGCCAAGATGGTTTGCTACAATGTTTTCTTTGGGGCTTTATATGATTATGTCTTTCATATATATATTTATGTATATAATCTATCCTGAGTTAACCTTTTATAAAGTAAAAGATATAGGTCAATGTTTATTTTCTTACATATGGATACTTAATTGTTCCAGTTCCATTTGTTGAAAAGACTATTATCTGCATTGCCCTTGAAACTGGAATTGAAGAAATCCACAAAAATTTACTCACATTTTGTCAAAAACCAGATGACCATATTTGTGCACATCAATTTCTGGACTCTATTTTAGGGGTTGGCAAAGTTCTTCCTAAATGGCTACATAGTAAATATTTTAGGTGTGTGGGCCATGAAGTCTCTGTTGTGTGAAAGTAGAAACAGACAATAGATTTAGGAATGGGAGGGGCTGTGTTGAACATGGGAATTGAGAAAAAGGGAAGAGTTGAAGGTAACCCTGAGATTACCTTTTAACTTAAAGTTATTTGAGCTTTCTGTTGCTGGAATTCTGGATAAAGAGTAGTTAGCCATATTAGCCACCTATGTGTCCTGTTCCATAATACATAGGCTAGGGTTCTCAAATTTGAGTATGTATGAGAATCACCTGGAGGGCTTGTTAAAACAGACTGCTGGCCTGGCACGGTGGCTCATGCCTGTAATCCCATCACTTTGGGAGGCCAAGGCAGGCAGATCATGAGGTCAGGAGATGGACACTATCCTGGCTAACACGGTGAAACCCCATCTCTACTAAAAATACAAAAACATTAGCCAGGCGTGGTGGTGGGCACCTGCAGTCCCACCTGCTTGGGAGGCTGAGGCAGGAGAATCACTTGAACCTGGGAAGGGGAGGTTGCAGTGAGCCGAGATCGCGCCACTGCACTCCAGCCTGGGCCACAGAGTGAGACTCAAAACAAAAACAAAAACAAAGCAAAACAAAAAAACAGACTGCTGAGCCCCAGGGTGTCTGACTCAGTAGGTCTTGGGTGAGGCATGAGAATTTGCATTTCTCACAAGTTCTCAGGTGACACTGATGTTGCTGGTCCTCATTCCTGCACTGACTGCCCAGTGAATGCACCGTGCCATGTTTTCTGCCCTGGGGCATCTCTAGATTTGTGGCATGGGATTGTAGGATGCTTGTGGCAAATGTGCCTGGCATTCAAACATGTGCTACCTGGAAGTGCAAGGCAATTAGCACCCCATGGCATGGCAGACTTTTGAACCCTAGGGGATATGAGCTGGTGAACAAATGTTGGTGGACAATTCTGAGATGCATTCTCCAGTTCTCCTCTGAAGGTCCTGGGGGAATTCTGCCCCAGTTGTCCGCTGTGGCAACCAACTCGATATCGCACATCATGCCCTTGTTCTGTGTTTCATTATCTACAGCCTCCCATTCTGCTCCCGGGATCACTTTCCAAAACAAACTGCCTGCACCCAAGTCCTTGACTCAGGGTTTGCTTTCCAAGGGGAACTCAGTCTAAGGCATTTGCTGTGGTTCTCAATCTCTTCCTCTATCTCAATCAATGAAACATCCTAATAGTTACCCGGCAGGAGAAACACAGAGTTCCTTAGACTTGGTGGGCAGGGATTAAGTATTACTCATTTTTGTACTCACTGCACACATGCTAGTGACTGGCATGTAGTGGTGTTCAGAAAATTACAAAGAAATGAAACAGTTAAAGTATTTTTAGACTTATTAAATGAGAGTCGGTAGACAGGAATGAGCAGGAGTGAGTGGCAGATGTGCAAGTCTGGGTGGAGAGAGAAGGCTAGCTTGCATGCAACCAGTGGAGCACCAAGCAAGATGGCAGCTAACAAAATGCTCATTAAGATTTGAGGCTATGGAGGTCTCAGTTGGAATCCAAATTCCACCATTTCTTAGCTTTGTGGCTGGGGGCAAGTTTCCCTTTATACTTTGCTTCCCACATCCGTAAAATAGAAGAATAGTAATATCCACCTCATTGAGCCAAAAGTGTAAGGATGTATAGAAAGCACCTACCATGTGTCTTGGCATATAACAGGTATTTGAGAAAGGTTAATTCCTTCTATGTCTGGCCACTTACTCATCAAGGGTGCAGTGGCAGGAGGTTGGAATGCAGGACAGCTAAGATTTATTTCACTTGCAGTACTGTAGGAGATTGTGACGGTAGCCAGGTACAGGTTATTAAGAATAATGAAAATAAGAATGCTTATCTGTAGTAGCTAATGTTAATATAGTGCTTGGTAATGCCAGGCACCGTTCCAAAATATATATTTGATTCTAATTTAATTCTCAAGCTACTGTACGAGATAGGTCGCAGTATACAGTACTCCCAATTTTACAAATGATAAAACCAAGGCACAGAGAGGGTAAGTGACTTGATCAAAATCACACAGCTAGTAATAGGTGGAGCTAGGATTGAAGCGAGGCAGTGTTTCTCTTAATATTGTGCCATCTTTCTGGGAGTTGACTGCTATTCCTCTCAGCACTTACACTAGCGTGGTGCATTACAGGAACTACAGTTTGTACAGCAATTTTACATGTGTCATTTCTTTGAGCATTACAAGTGGAGAAGGGGAAGAGTGTTACAATATCTCCTATGGAAGAGATGTACAAAAAATAGCTTTTTCCATAGCTGGTATGTTCACTCCACTTGACCCCACTCCATATTGTTAAATGCCTCACATTGAATGAGCTGTATAGTGAGCTATGTAGAAGTGAGGAGGACATTACCTCTACCAATGAGGAGCTGCCTCTACCCTTAAGAAGGGTGGAAGAGTGAACACATGCACAGAGAAATGCTGTGTATAAGTTGTGGAGGTCATCGTGTGGGGAGAGCACAGCAGGAGGAAGTCGACTATGCCGGGGAGATCTGGGGTGGGTTCCAGAGGAGGCCGCCATCATGCTGGTATCTCCAATGCCACCCTTCTTCCTCTTCAGCTCTCTGTTATTGAAATTGCTCTCTTAACCTCTTTGCCTTCCCCCAAAGAAGGACAAGTAGAGAGAGACAGAGAGACAGAGAGAGAGAGAGACAGAGAGAGAGAGAGAGAGAGATATTATAGCCTGAACATGTCAATATGTAAGAGCTTAAAATGAGAATTATTGGTGTTTGCACAAAGCATTTGCCTCTTGTTCATCCCTGGCTATTTATTTGAAAAGTTGCCCCAAAGAATGTCAGGTTGTGGAATGAGTAAGACTGAGATGCCCAGGCATTGCTGGCCCCTTTCATGTTATTTGTGTACATGGGAGATGCAGAAATCCAATGAAAAGTCTTTTGTTTTAAATTGGTCTGTTTCATGTATCTGAAATGGATAGATTATGCTGCTGGCTTAATACAGACAAAAATCTGTCTCTGTACTCCTCTCGCAGGGCCTTGGCGTCACTGTTTCCTTTTCCATGAAAGGCAGGGGGCAGGCAGACAAAAGCAAGAGGTGACTGAACCCTGCTCAGGGGAGTCCTTTTTCTACCACTGTTTTCTTGATGGGGACTTTCAACAGCACCTCCAGACCTTTTACACCGCCTACTTCCAGAGTGATGGAGTGAATGATCCGGTTGGGGGACCACATTTCTGCTTAGATGAATGTAGCAAAGGGGACTAATTTGATCTCTCTCTCCTTCCTCCTCCACATGCTCAACAGAAGACAAATGCCTGGGTAAATGCCTCTGCTCCTCAGACGCAAACATCCTGCTGATGTGCTGGTCCTAGTTCTGGATTGGGAGGTTAGAAGATAATTGATCCATGTAACAATCCCACCTGAACCCAGATCTCCCAACGTGGGTTTTGTGTCAGATGACTTTTGTTTGCCCCTTCAGGTTCATTTCCTACCCTTTTATATTCTTGTTGCATTCCAAACTACATCCTTCATCAACAGACTACTTTGCCCTCTGGTTTCAGACTGGGGAATTCTGGAAGGAGATTAAAAGGCAGGAGGAGAGTAAGGTCAGGATATTTATTCCCTCAGCTCTCTCTCTCTCTGCCTGTCACCATTGGTCGGCTGAGTCTCTTAACTGGAGTCTGTGGCTCTATCAAGTAACCACTCCTCCCCTGGTCCCTTCCCTCCCAGGCATAGTAACAGCTTCTAATGTAACTGGGTCTGGTTGCTTTTCCTAAACCTTTCCCACACCCTTGGAAACAGTCATTTCATTAAACTCTCCTCTGTAACTTAGCCTGACTGGTTAGCTTCCATCAGTGGGACAGATGGCATTTTCCCAATATGGCTACACCAATCTATATCTCATCCCATATGTGCCCCTAAAATGTGATACTGAGACTCCTCCAACAAGAGGTGGGAAGTCTATGTTCCTTTCCATTAAATCCGGGTAGGACTATGAAAATAGCAGAAATGATGCCACATGACTTCCAAGGCTAAGTCATAAAAGACAATATGCCTTCTACTTTGTCCTCTGGGGCTGCTTGCTCTTGACCCCAGCCAGCATATGGAGACAACAGGTATCAGTGTCCTGGCCATGGGTCCCAGCTGACAACAGCATCAACTGCCAGGTATGTGAACAGATGATTCTAGCTCTCAAACTTTGAGCTGCTGTAAATGATGCAGAGTAGAGCAGCACTGACCTGTCCCCAGCCACCATCTGGGCCTGTCCAAATGGCAGCTTTATGGGCAAAATAAATATATATTTTTAAAAGCCACTCAAGTTTATAGTGGTTTGTCATATAGCAATAGATAAGCAGATAGCAATAAAGTTAATATTTGACTTCCATTTCTATTCTTATGTTTTATTTCTCTCCTTGTTTAGAAATCTGGGCAGGGAGGAAAAGCAAATTTATTGGGTGGCCTCAAAGATGCCAACATTCACCTGCTGAATTCCAGTCCCTCTAATGGAGATTTTACAATGTCTCCTCATGTATCCCTCACCACAAACCCAGGTGGGAGGTATTATTGTCCACATCTCCCAAGCCAAGAGATCATGGAGGCAGGTGAAAGATTAAGTAACCAATCCAAGGTCAGTGTGAGAGTCAGTGAAAGAATCTGAGGTGTAACCTAGGTTGGCAAAACTCCAAATCCCATGTTCCTCATATGGTGTAAAGCTGTTTTATCTTCTTATAATATTGTTATAAGAAGTGATATTCTCCATTGTGACTCTCTCACCAGTTTTTGTCTGTAGAGTCTGTATCCTTTTTATTTTGAAGGGAAAGGAATACTTTCTGATGTCCTGGCTGTTGTTTATTGAATCCTGTTTCACCAAGTCACTGTGTGATGCTCTTGGAGTGTGTTATCCCACTGGGCATCTCTGCTTTCCCAAGTGGCCCCTCAGAACCTCAGGCTCTCAATGTTCTTTATACACACTGATGGTGTGCTGCTTGAGGGCAGAAGCTATGACAATTTGTTCTATACCTCCACCTAGTGCCTACAGTTTCACTAACTGCTTAACAATAATCTGCAGAATGGGCCGGGCACAGTGGCTCATGCCTGTAATCCCAGCACTTTGGGAGGTCGAGGCGGGTGATCACCTGAGGTCAGGAGTTTGAATCAGCCTGATCGACATGGTGAAACCCCATCTCTACTAAAACATACAAAAATTAGCCGGGCTTGGTGGCTAATTTTTAATTTAATCCCAGCTACTCAGGAGGCTGAGGCAGGAGAATCACTTGAACTGGGAGGTAGAGGTTACGGTGAGCCGAGATGGTGCCGTTGCACTCCAGCCTGGGCAACAAGAACGAAACTTCGTCTCAAAAAAAAAAAGAAAGAAAAAAAGAATCTGCAGAATGTCTGAATGCGTATTTGTTTGTTTTCATCAGGTAAAAGGTTTGATCTGGGCATTCTTTCCTTCTTTCATTTCTCATCTGAAGGCCTCCTCCATCATTGTATCTGACCTCTAGGCACACAGAATTTCCCATGCTGGGGACATGTGCTTCTTTCTTGGGCCAGAGAGCCCATCCTGCCTGGCGTATAAGCTACAGTTTGCTGACTCCATAGTCCCAAAGTATCTGTCACTTACCAGCTTTGAATCTAATTTTTAGTCTGTTTCACCTTTTCAATGACTGTCTCCACTATACCAAACTGCTGCTAGAGGAGTTTTCCTAAAAAACACTCATTTGATAAGTGTATTGTCCTGCTTAATCTGCCATAACCCATTAGTTTCTGCAAGATACCCCCATCACTTGCCGCATGTAGTAGGATTCTCTAGAGGGACACAACTAATACGATATATGTATATATGAAAGGGAGTTTATTAAGGAGAATTGACTCACAGGATCACAAGGTAAAGTCCCACAGTAGGCCATCTGCAAGCTGAGGAGCAAGGAAACCAGTGGTGGATCAGTCTGAGTCAAAACCTCAAAAGTAGGGAAGCCGGCAGTGGAGACTTCAGTCTGTGGCCAAAGGCTCAAGAGCACCCGGCAAACCACTGGTGTAGGTCCAAGAGTCCAAAAGCTGAAGAACTTGGAATCTGATGTTCGAGGGCAGGAAGCATCCAGCACGGGAGAAAGATGAAGGCTGGAAGACTCAGCAAGTCTGCTCTTTCCTCTTTCTTCTTCCTGCTTTATTCTAGCTCCACTGGCTGCTGATTAGATGGTGCCCACCCAGATTAAGGGTGGGTCTGCCTCTCCCAGTCCACTGATTCATATGTTAATCTCCTTTGGCAACACCCTCACAGACACACCCAGGAAAAATACTTTGCATCCTTCAATCCAATCAAGTTGACACCCAATATTAACCACCACACCACACATAAGATCCTTCATGAACCCTCTAATGCTCTCTGGAGTCGAGGGCACACTGGGCTTCTCATCATGGCCTCGACAAAAACCTGACCCTCCGTGATTTTATGACTTTGTTCTTCTTGTAACATTCTCATCCTTTCTTCTCTGCCTGGTGAGTTCCTCAGCTTAAATGTTACTTCTACTGTGATGCCTGACTCCACCAGGCAGGTAAGCTCTTCTCCACTCTGTATATTTGCAGCATTTTGTTCATGACTCTTTTCCAGTGCTTAGCATATTGTTTGGTCACTTGTGTGTCTACATGTCTTATGCCCCCATTAGTTTGCAAGCTGTTTGAGGGCCAAGCTTGTGATTTTGTTATTAATGAAGCTGGATGATCCTGCTTCTGCTATGAACCATAATTTCATAGTAATTAAGAGTTAAAACTTTGGAATCAAATTACCTGAGCTGAAAACCCGGTTCTAGCCTATACTTACTGGCTCTGAGACCAGAGAAATTTACTTAACTTCTTTAAGCCTCAATTTTACCTCATTTTATTTTCTTTTTTCTTTTCCTTCCTTCCTTCTTTTTTTTCTTCTCTCTCTTTTTTTTTTTTTAGAGATATGGTCTTGCTCTGTCACCCAAGCTGAAGTCCGATGATGGGATCCTAGCTTACTGCAGCCTTGAACTCTTAAACTCAAACAATTCTCCTGCCTCATCCTTTCAAGTAGCTGAGACTACAGGTGTATGCCATCATACTCGGCTAACTTTTTTTTTTTTTTTTTTGTAGAGATGGGGGTCTCACTATGTTGCCCAGGCTGGTCTTGAACTCCCGGCCTCAAGTGATCCTCCTATCAGTTTCCCAAAGTGCTGGGATTACAGGCATGAGCCACTTTTTCGGCTTTCTTTTTAAAACTAAGAATAATAGTACTTATTTATAAGATTGTGAGTATTAAACAATTTATCCCATATAAAACTCTTGCCACATAGTAAACACTTAAATATTACCTGTGAGTATTATTATTCACACTGAACAATTACCGTGTACCAGTTTAGTTCATCAGATCTCACAGGAATTCTATTAGGTAGGCATTATTATTCCCATTCTACAGCTAAGGAAACTGAGCCTCAGGGAGAGTAAGGAACTTTTCCAGGTTTATGTGGTTGATGGGTGGTGGCGCATCCAGGCTGGGATGCTTACGAGGGGCTCAGTACAAGCTTGTCGAATCTATTTGAGGAGCCTGTTCAGTCTTTGTCCTTTCTTGTGACCAATGCAGATTTCTAATTCCCTTTGTTGCTGGAGCCAGAGTTCAGCCCCAGGGAAGTTGGTCCAGTTTTTCTGCCCTGTAGCCTTCCATGTTGTTCAGGTTCTGAGCCTGACTGCATATGGGTTGGGTTTGTTTGTTTTTGACTCCATTGAGAAGATGTCTTCCGGCCCATTCCCAGGTCAGTACACAAACTCATTCCATCTGCCTTACAATTAAGATTCAAAAGCAGACGGCAAGTAAATCCCTCCCTGTGCACCGATTCCAATCAGCAATTATGCTCTTAATGACCAGCTAAAAAGGAATTCACAAAAGCAAACCACAGTATTAAATATAGAATTATATTAATGCTGACCTGCTGGGAGCACTTTCTGTTCCTTTTCCAGAGTGATGCTTGAGAACAAGGATATAATCTTCCTTCCCCAAACATTTTTTGCCCTTTTAAGTAGAGTCATCTCTAAAATAAAGATTTGTGGGCTGAGTGTGGTGGCTCACGCCTGTAATCTCAGCACTTTGGGAGGCTGAGGCAGGTGGATCATCTGAGGCAGGTGGATCATCTGAGGTGATGATCTGTGGATCATCGAGACTAGCCTGGCCAACATAGTGAAACCCCGTCCCTATTAAAAATACAAAAAATTAGCCAGGCGGGCGCCTGTAATCCCAGCTACTCGGGAGGCTGAGGCAGGAGAATTGCTTGAACCCAGGAGGCGGAGGTTGCAGTGAGCCGAGATCGTAACATTGCACTCCAGCCTGGGGGAAGAAAAATAGATTGTAAGGAGGTAGCTGTTCCCCAGAAGACATGAAAACACCATTTTAAAACCACAGTCCAGGGTCACATCATGTTCTCCGTGAGTTGTCATAATGTGATGAGGCTGCAAGCTCTGCTTCCTCAGACCCACCCGTCTGGTGATTAAGACATCGTCTCTATGGATGAGTCCAGGTGAGCTGGTGCTTGTGCCAATGCATTATGGGGGAATGGAAGAAGAGACATTTGAAAACCAAACCAAAAATTCTAGCGCCCTTGTTGATGAACACTTACGCTAGGCCAACTTCTGTGCTGAGATCTTTATACTTTTGATTTCTTTGGGACCTGGGAAGAGTCCTCAGAAGGGAGCCACTGCCATTGTTCCCGTTTAACAGATGAGCAGAGTTCAGAGAGCTGATTTAGCCAAGTTCACCTAATGATGGCCTAAAAATCTCCACCCAAGTGTAACTGATTCACAAACTTTGACTTTTGACTACAAACTCACGAGAGAATAACCCTGAGTCCCCCAGTTGTGGTGATGGGAATGCTATGAGCATGTTTTGACTGAGTGTGTCCCGGAATGGTATTTAGTGCTTTCAGAAACATTAGGCCACCTTAGCCTAACAAGCACCTTCTTGGGTAGGTATTGCCGATTTTTTTCATTGTGGTGGCCCAGCTCCTAAGTGGAACAGCCTGGGCTTGTCCTAGTTGATCACACTGCCTCTCTGGTACGGAGATTGGGGTCAGCAGTGGGGATGGGCAGGATGAAGCTTCTGCTCTTTTATGGGGTGAAGTGGGTGAGAGTAGCACCTTGCTTCACTGAAGTTGCATTTTCCATTTGGAGAAGGCCAGCTGAGAATAGAAACTCACTCTCCACTCTTTCCCATGGAGCTCAAGGGCCCAGGGAATAACTTCAGAGAGACTATATTAGTTTGCGAAGATTTCCATAATAAAGTACCATAGCCTAGGGAGTTTAAACAACAAAAGTTTATTTTCTCATAGTTCTGGAGGCTGGAAGTGTGAGATCAAGGTGTCAGTAGGGTTGGTTTCTTTCAAGACCTGTCTCTTCCTAGCTTGCAGATGGCTGTCTTCTGTCTGAATCTTCACCTTGTCTTTTCTCTGTGCAGGTCTGTGTTCATATTTCTTCATCTTAAAAAGACAGCAGTAGTATTAGATAAGGGCCCACTCTCATGGCCTTTACTTAATTATCTCTTTAAAGACTGTCTCCAAATATAGTCACATGCTGAGGTATTGGGAGTTAGCGCTTCAACATACAATTTAGGCCATGGCGGAGACCCAGTAGAGTTTTTTTTTTTTTTTTAATCAAACATCCATAACTTGATTTTCAGTAAGTCCATATGGCAAAAACCCCCAAATCTCTCTAATCATCAGGTTCCACATTTCTGAAACTGGCAGGTAGTTGTGAGAATAAAATGGGACAATATATTTAAAGCACAAAGCTGTTTAGGTTCTCAAAGCATTAGTTCCCATCGCTGCTGTACAGACTCACTTCCCAACACCACAGCTGTGGCTAAGTCCCGATTCTATTCCCAAAATGTTTCTGGCTGTTCTGTGGATGGCTAAAGACTAGGGTCAAACACATTTCATTTGGGGAAAAAATGCTACTTGAATTTGTGCTGGTGAACTTTTTCTTGCCCACTCTCTCTGGCTTGTACTTCTATGGTGGTAGAGACAATGCTAAGTATTCACAAAATCTTGTTTAATATTCATCTTCTTGTGCATGCAGGCAGAGTATAGTTCCCAGCTATCCTGCAGGTAGGTTAGAGATATATGACTGGGTTCTCGCCAACAGCATGTGGGCAGAGGTTACATAATCTACTCCCGGGCCATACCAATATTTTGGAAAATTTTTTACTAACAAAAGTTATAAGGATAGTATAGAAAGTTCCTATGTATCCTTCACCCAGCTTCCCCGGATGTTAGCGTCTTGCGTAATCATGGCACATTGGTTAATTACTAAGATATTAATGTTGGTACTTTGCTGTTAAACAACAGACTTCAGATTGCACTTGTTTTTCCACTGATATACTTTTTGTATGTTCCAGAATCCAATCCAGGATATCATATTGCATTCAGTTATCATGTTTCCTTAATCTTCTCCAATCTGTGACAGTTTCTCATTCTTTTCTTCTTTCATGACTTTGACAGTTTTAAGGAGAACTGATCAGATATTTTATAAAATATTCCTCAGTTTTAGTTTTTCTGATGTTTTTCTCATTATGAAACTGGGAATATAGGATATAATCCTATAAGGAAGAAAACTACTGATGTAAAGCATGCTTCTTATTGCTTCATGTAGAGGGTCCATGAACTCCACATGACTTAGCACTGCTGGTGTTAACCTTAATCCCTTGGTTAAGGTGGTATCTGCCAGTTTTATCTACTTTAAGGGTAGTACAGATACTCTTTGACTTACGAGGGGTTACATCCTAATAAACCCATTGTAAATTAAAAATGCTATAAATTGAAAATGTGCTTAATACACCAAACCTACCAAAGATGATAGCTTAGCCTAACCTGCTTCAAACATGCACAAAACACTTATGTTAGCCCACAGTTGGACAAAATCATCTAACACAAAGCCAGCTTTATAACAAAGAATTAAATATCTCATGAAATCTTGTAATTTATTGAATAGTGAAAGTGAAAAACAGAATGACTGTATGGGTACTCGAAATACAGTTTCTACTGAATTCATATTGCTTTTGCACCATCCTAAAGTCAAAATATCATAAGTCAGAGATGTTTCTCATCTCCATAATTTAATCCTTGGAGATGAGTCAGTAAGTCCAGCCTACTCTCAAGGGTTTATTCTAGCTTCCCCTCTTTGCTTATTTTTAACTTCTTTTCTGTGACAGTAAAAAATGTAGTTTCCATTATCTACAATTTATTTAGTTATTTGTTAATCCCAGTATACAATCAACACACCATTTTTCAAGGTTAATTAGGTCAACTCCCTTTTTTTCTACTCCCATCAGTGAGGTTATATGACATATTTGTATATTTGTAATACAGTTAGATTTCTTTTTCTTTTTCTTTTTTTCTTTTTTTTTGACAGAGTCTCACTCTGTCCCCCAGGCTGGAGTGCAGTGGCGTGATCTCATCTCACTGCAACCTCTGCCTCCCAGGTTCAAGCGATTCTCATGCCTCAACCTCTCTAGTAATAGCTGTGATTACAGGCGCCTGCCACCATGCCTGGCTAATTTTGTATTTTTAGTAGAGACAGGGTCTTGCCATGTTGGCCAGGCTGGTCTTGAACTCTGGACCTCAGGTGATCCACCTGCCTCAGCCTCCCAAAGTGCTGAGATTACAGGCATGAATCACTGCACCTGGCCTAGATTTATTTTTCATAGCCTGGATTCCATCCTGGTTTCCCTGGACATCCTAGTCGCTTTTTATAAAAACTGTGTACAGTACAATTGACTCTATAAAAATTTTGACAAATACATAGAGTTGTGTAACCACCACTTCAGGGCCACAGAGAATCGTTCCACAACCCTGAAAAATCCCTTATGTGGACTTCATGTAGTCACCCCCTTCCCTTCTCCCAACCCTTGGCAACCACTGATCTGTGTTCTGTTCCTAAAGCTTCGCCTTTCCTATCATATCATATAAATAGAATCATATGATATGAATGCTATGAAGTATTTTGGTTCTGGACTTCTTTCAATTGACAAAATACATTTAAGATGTATCTATGTTGCTGTTGAATCAACAGCTTGTTAATTTTTTTTTTTTTTAGAGCTGAGTAGTGTTCTATTGTATGGATGTGCCACAATTTGTTGATCCATTTAGAACTTGGCATATTTTTTCCTGCCCGATAAAAACATTGCTGTCATTATTATTGTAAAGACCTCATGATCATCCTGTTTTTTGCCTTGCCCTAACCTTGAAGTGGGACTCAGTACCTCTTTATAATCCACTCCTGGAAAGAATCCTCTTTTCAAAGTATTAGTGAGCAATGAAAATTTTGCTCAAGATTTTGTAGAGGGAATTCAGAAGGGCTTTACATTATACACTCTGCAGCAAACACCAAATTGTTTGGTATTTCCAAATACCCCATCAAGTGTGTGTGTGTGTGTGTGTGTTCTTCTTTCTCCCTCCCTTTTTTTTTTTTTTTTTTTTTTTGAGACAGAGTCTAGCTCTGTCACCCAGACTGGAGTGCAGTGGCACCATCTCGGCTCACTGCAACCCCCGCCTCCCGGGTTCAAGCAATTCCCCTGACTCAGACTCCTGAGTAGCTGGGACTACAGGTGCACACTGCCACTCCCAGTTAATTTTTTGTATTTTAGTAGAGACAAGGTTTCACCATGTTGGCCAGGATGGTCTCGATCTCCTGACCTCCTGATCCACCTGCCTTAGCCTCCTAAAGTGCTGGGATTACAGGCGTGATCCACTGTGTCCAGCCTCTTCTTTCTCTTTTACCCCACTCAGAGCTCCAACATCTAGGTGGTGCCTTCCAACTCCCAGACCTTCTTCCTCTCCTCCTTTCCATAACTCTCTCTCATTCCCTGTCTCCTGATGATCTAGAATAATTTAGCTCTGATTCCTCCAAGCTTATCTTCCACAACCATCACCCTGCTCAGCAAACAGAGAACCCTGTATTCACCAGATTTTGTCTTTCTCAGTAAGTAATGCCTATGTTTTCTATCACATTACTTTTTATAACTTCCTACTGTTGATGTGAGGGCTACCTGAATGAATGAGGTAATGTATATGAAGCCTTTTACACAATAGCTGGCATATAACAAAGTACTAAATAAATTGTAATTTTTTATTATTGTCATTTTATTTTAACTACTCCTGGTAAGAGATGGCTAATGTAGGAAGCTACCAAATAAAGATGTATTACTTAGATCTTTCATGGCTTGTTTTACCTTTGACAAGAAAAGAGACTTCTAGAAAGAGGCCTGTTCAAGGATGAAGCTCAGAAAGACTTCAGGAAACCAGGAACCCCTACCTCTGAAGCAATTCTTGAAAGCCTTGGTAGGAGTGATTATTGATTAAGTCTCTGCGGTTGATCTACCCCAGGGGTGAAGGTTGCCTGCTTACTAAGAAGAAAACCTGCTGACCACTGGCCTTGTTAGACACTGCTAGGTTCCTGGAGAGGTTTCCTGGCCGAGGTTGAGAGACAGAAATTCACCCATCTGTTAGAGATTTTGCAGGCCCAGCCCAGCTTGAAAAGCAGGGCCATGTACATGACCTTGGGATGGGCCTTTGCTCATATCTTCACTATTCTGATCCCCACAGTCTGTTTTGAGATTCTGGCTTGCTTACTGTGCAGCTGGATGATATAAACAAAGTGTGTTTTTAGTCTTGCATGATCCCTTTTAAGTTAGAACCAAAGTTGTCATCTTCCTCTTAACACAGGCTTCTCCTCTTCCAGGGTTCCCTTTCTCAGGAAGAGCAGCACCAATCACACAGCCATCCCCTAAAGCCTCCCTGAATAGTTTTCTCCCTGATCTAGTCACTTTTTCCAAACCATAGATTCTACTTCTACAGTATCTCTCAGCTCCATCCCTTTCCACTGCCTCTGGCTTCCTTTATGCTCTCATCAGCTCTTTTCTGGCCCAGCTTTTGCTGGTCTCACCCCTGCTATAATAAAACAAAGCAAAACCTAAGTGACTCCCTCATCAGTCAGGTTATGCTATCTTATATATGTAATGAAACAATGAACTCCAAAATCCCCAGGGCATTCAGCAACAAAGGCTTATTTCTCACACACACACTGCACACTTCTCACTAGTTGGCCGTATTTCTCTGTTCCACATTACTCCAGGCCATACTCTGGAATGGAGCAGCTACCTTGTGGAATAATGATGGTCTTCCTGTCTGAGACAAGGAGAAGGGGCCGGGCATGGTGGCTCACACCTGTAATCCTAGCACTTTAGGAGGCTGAGAGGGAGGATTGCTTGAGTTCAGGAGTTCGAGACCAGCCTGGACATATAATGAGACCTCATCTCTACTAAACGTGAAAAAAGATAGCTGGATGTGGTGGCGCATGCCTGTAGTTCCAACTACTTAGGGGGTGGGGGTCAGGGGTGCTGAGGCTAGAGGATCACTTGAGCCTGGGAGGTGAAGGCTGCAGTGAGCCATGATCAAGCTACTGCATTCTAGCTTGAGCAACAAAGCAAGATTCTGTCTCAAAAACAAACAACAAAACAAAACAAAAAACAAAGAGAGGGAACATTCCTTCTATGTCACAGGCTATGACAAAAAAAAAAAAAAAAGGGAACATGGTGAGTTGCTTCTAAAACATTTTCCTGGAAGTAACACAAATGACTTTTTGTCGTATTTAGTTGGCCAAAACAAGTCTTATAACAAACCTGATTTCAATGGAATTTGGAATTATAATTTTAATCAGATGTTGGTAAGCACTTAGATAGTCTGCCATACTCCTATTATATAAAGTCCTTAGCTTGGCAACAATTGATATCCATTGGGGTTTTGCATCACATCTAGGATGAAATCCTTTAGCAATTGTGTGTACTTTTCCATTAGGATCTAGGCACTCATTCACAGCTCCATTTTTCTAACCATCTCTCCACGAGTTTATCTAACCGACATATTTTCAACCAATTCTTGTGTAAGTAATTGGGGCTACAGGGATACATAAGACACAAAACCTGTCCTCAAAAAGTTCATAAATGGAGAGATATACAAATAAGTGCACTAAAAGCTTGATTATAGAAAATTATGAACATATTCAAGTATGAATAACCTAGTATCATGAACTCCCTTGGACCGGCATCCAGCTTCAGCAATTACCAATTCGTTGCCATCATCTTTGTCTCTATCCCCACCAGTATCCCCCATATTATTGTTTTTTAATTGGAATTTTTATTGAGATCATTGTAAATTCACATGAAGTTGTAGGAAATAACACAGAGATCTGTGTATCCTTCATGCAGTTTTCCCCAACACTAGCTTCTTGCAAAACTATATGCAGTACAATATCACAACTAGGATATTGACATTAATATAATCTATCAATTTTATTCATTATTCTCAGTTTTACTTATGTTGTTATATTTGTGTGTGGACAATATCACAACTAGGACATTGACATTGATACAATCTATCAATTTTATTCATATATTCTCAGTTTTACTTATGTTCTTATATTTGTATGTGGATGTATTTTGTCCATGTTATTTTGAAGCAAATCTGAGACATTATATAAATGCCCCCTGAATTAGTATAGTATATATGTTTATAAAATAAGGACTCCTTAAAAAAATTATCATTCCCATACCTTAAAAAGTTACTCCTAATTCTTTAATGTCATCAAATATTAAGGTAGTATTCAAATTTCCATTTTCCATAAATGTCACTTTTTAACAATTTGTTTGAATAAGGTCCACACCTTGTGACTGGTTGACATGTATTTTAAGGCTCTTAAAATCTAATGTATACTTTCCTCCTTCCTCTCCTTCTCTCTTTTCCCCTTGCAACTATCTCTTTTGTCCTTTATAGTTTCCCATGAGTGATTATATCCACATGTTATATTTAAAAATGTTTCCCTGTCCTCTTTATTTCCTATACATTGGCATTTGGATCTCAAGATGTGGTCAGATTCAGCTTCGATATTTTTTGGCAAGACTCTTCCAAAGGAGGCACGTAAAGTCTGGCTGTCTCTCTTTTTTGTGACATTGGTGTTCCTTGCCAATGTTGATTAATCAGGGGTTACAAACTGGCAACATTCTAATTCTATTGCTCCTTTCTGATTCAATATAAAATTACTGATTCCAGAAAAATCAACTTATTGCCTCTACTATTTGGTTACCAAGAAGGCAGGTATTTAAATAGTAAATTGAATTCTCTAGTATCTTCCAATAATGACCAATTACTTTTAAAATTTTAGGCATCATTATGTACTCATGAGTGAAAACACATTTGATGTATTTTAATCCAGTGAAGTTATTTTTCTTTCCTGTTCAAAGTGTTAATTTTTGGCCCATGGGAATCTCTTCAAGTTGGCTTCTGATTTTTTCAGCATTAGTCTTGGTAGTCTTTGATCGTTTCCTAGGAATCTCGTATGGCAAAATGTTAGGCTCTCTGTCCATTTCCTGCTCCAGACATGGAATCAGTTGTTTCTCCAAGGAGTCCTGATATATTCTACTCTACGTGTATGTGTGTTTAACGTTCACATGTAGTCCTTGTGTTGCTTTTGCTGCAGTGATTTTGGCTAACTGAAGCTCACACTCATGTGGTGGGAACCCAAGAAGGGCTCATGAGAACAATATTCTCTTAGTCCTTTTTTGATGACAACCATTTGTTTAGCTGCCTTTTTGTTTTTGGCAGTGTCTAGCTCTGTCAGCGAGGTTGGAGTGCAGTGACACGATCAAAGCTCACTGCCCTTAAACTCGTAAGCTTAAGTGACCCTCCTACCTCAGCCTCCTGAGTAGCTAGAGCTACAGAAATGTGCCAGTGTACCCAGCTAATATTTTTAAATTTATTTTGTAGAGACTGAGTCTCATTGTGTTGCTCAGGGTGGTTTCAAACTCCTGGCCACAAGCAGTCCTCTTGCCTTGGCCTCCCAAAGTGCTGGGATTACTAATGTGAGCCCCTGCGCCTGGCCCATTTGTCAGTTTTTATACCTGAAGGTTAGCTTAGCTATATACAAAATCCTTGGCTCACTTATTTTCTTTCTTTTGGTATATTAAATATGTTATCTATGGTCTTCTGACATAATGTACTGCTATAAAAAATTTGATGGTCATCTGATATTCTTTCCCTTATATATGACTTACTCTTTGCACTGGGATGCTTCAAACTTTGTTTTTTATATAAGTAAAGGAATTTTGTTAGAGTATGTCTCTATATTGCTTGGCCTGGGTTGACTATACCTAGATATAAGATGTGCATTTTGAAATACAGTCTCAAACTTAAAACAACATTTTATTTTATTTTATTTTTATACTTTTAAGTTCAGGGGTACATGTGCAGGTTTGTTATTATATATACATAGGTAAATTGTCATCGGGGTTTGCTTTACAGAGTATTTCATCACCCAGTTATTAAGTCTAGTACTCATTAGTTATTTTTCCTGATATTCTCCCTCCTCCCACCTTCCACCCGCTGGAAGACCCCAGTGTGTATTTTCCCCTCTGGGTGTCCATGTATTCTTATCATTTACCTCCCACTTATAAGTGAGAACATGCAGTATTTGGTTTTCTGTTCCTGTGTTAGTTTGATAAGGATAATGGCCTCCAGCTCCATCCATGTCCCTGCAAAGGACATAATCTTGTTCCTTTTTATGGCTGCATAGTATTCCACTGTGTATATGTACCACATTTTCTCTCTCCAGTCTGTCACTGATGGGTATTTAGGTTGATTCCATGTCTTTGCTCTTGTAAATAGTGCTGCAATGAACATACACATACATATGTCTTTATAATATAACGATTCATATTCCTTTGGGTATATACTCAGTAATGGGATTGCTGTATCAAATGGTATTTCTGTTCTTAGCTCTTTGAGGAATTGCCACACTGTCTTCCACAATGGTTGACTAATGTAC
The DNA here is from genome assembly GCF_028885655.2 of Pongo abelii. Taxonomy (NCBI): domain Eukaryota; kingdom Metazoa; phylum Chordata; class Mammalia; order Primates; family Hominidae; genus Pongo; species Pongo abelii. Next base: position 40,675,288 of record NC_085929.1, read on the forward strand.
ACTCCTAAAAACAGTGTGTAAGCCTTCCTTTTTCTCTATGACCTCACCAGCATCTGTTATTTTTTGACTTTTTAATAATAGCCATTCTGATTGGTGTGAGGTAGTATCTCATTGTGGTTTTGATTTGCATTTCTCTAATGATCAGTCATGCTGAGCTTTTCTTTATATAATTGTTGGCTGCATGCATGTCTTCTTTTGAAAAGTATCTGTTCATGTCCTTTGCCCATCTTTTAATAGAGTTGTTTGCTTTTTCTTTGTATATTTAAGTTTCTTTTAGATGCTGGATATTAGATCTTTGTTGGATGCATAGTTTGCAAATATTTTCTCCCATTCTGTAGGTTGTCTGTTCACTCTATTGATAGCTTCCTTTGCTGTATAGAAGCTCCTTAGTTATCCCATTTGTCAATTTTTGGTTTTGTTGCAATTGCGTTGGTGTCTTCATCATGAAATCTTTGCCCATTCCTACATCCTGAATGGTATTGCCTAGGTTGTCTTCCAGGGTTTTTGTAGTTTGAAGTTTTACATTTAAGTCTTTAATCCATCTTGAATTGACTTTTGCGTGTGGTATAAGGAAGGGGTCCAGTTGCACTCTTCTGCATATGGCTAGCCAGTTATCCCAGCACCATTTATTGAATAGGGAATCCTTTCCCTATTGCTTGTTTTTGTCAGATTTGTTGAAGATCCAATAGTTTTTGGTGCATGGCCTTATTTCTGGGTTTTCTATTCTGTTCCATTGGTCTATGGGTCTGTTTTTGTACCACTACTATGCTGTTTTGGTTACTGTAGCCCTGTAGAATGGTTTAAAGTTGGGTAGTGTGATGCCTCTAGCTTGTTCTTTTTGCTTAGGATTGCCTTGGCTATTTGGCCTCTTTTTTGGTTCCATTTGAATTTTAAAATAATTTTTTCTAGTTCTGTGAATAATTTCAATGATAGTTTAATAGGAATAACACTGAATCTGTAAATTGCTTTGGGCAGTGTGGCCATTTTTTCGATATTGATTTTTCCTATCTGTGAGCACAGAATGTTTTTCCATTTGTTTGTGTCATCTCTGATTTCTTTGAGCAGTATTTTGTATTTCCCCTTGTAGAGATATTTCACCTCCCTGGTTAGTTGTATTTCTAGGTATTTTATTCTTTTTGTGGCAGTTGTGAATGGGATTGCTTTCCTGATATGGCTCTCAGCTTGATTGTTGTTGGAATGGAATGCTAGTGGTTTTTGAACATTGATTTTATATCCTGAGATTTTATTGAAGTTGTTTATCAGCTTAAGAAGCTTTTGGGCTGAGACTATGGGGTTTTCTAGATACAAGATCATATTGTCTGCAAACAGGGATAGTTTGACTTCCTTTCATCCTATTTGGATGCCCTTTATTTTTTTCTCTTGCCTGATTGCCCAGGCCAGGACATCCAATACTATGAGGATTTGTGACAGAGGGCATCCTTACCTTGTGTTGGCGTTCAAGGGGAATGTGTCCAGCTTTCACTCATTCCATATGATGTTGGCTGTGGGTTTGTTATAGATGGTTCTTATTATTTTGAGGTATATTCATTCAATACCTAGTTTATTGAGAGTTTTTAACATGAAGAGGTGCTGAATTTTATTGAAAGCCTTTTCTACATCTATTGGGATAATCATGTGGTTTTTGTCTTTAGATCTGTTTGTGTGATGCATCATGTTAATTGATTTGTGTATGTTGAACCAACCTTGCATTCCAGAGACAAAGCCTATTTGATCATGGTGGAAAAGTTTTTGATGTGCTACTTGAATCAGCTTAAAACAACATTTTAAAGTAATTGTTTTTTGAGTTATAGTTTTAGGATTTATTTTGTTTATTTTCTTTGGCTTTTTTCTTCTAGCACTCTATGCATGTGTTGGGTTATCTGATTATCTTCTATATTTGTCACTTTCTCTTGTGAATTCCTATTTATTTCTTTGAATTAAAAATTTCCTCTGTTCATCTTCTGTCTCTTTTATGGTACTATCTGGGCCAGGTGCAGTGACTCATGCCTGTAATCCCAGCACTTTGGGAGGCTGAGTTGGGCAGCTCACTTGAGGCCAGGAGTTGGAGACCAGCCTGGCCAACATGGTAAAACCCTGTTTCTACCCAAAATACAAAAGTTAGCTTAGTTGAGCAAGGTGGTGCTCACTTGTAGTCCCAGCTTCTCAGGAAGCTGAGGCATGAGAATTGCTTGAACCCAGGAGGTGAAGGTTGTAGTGAGCTGGAATCATGCCACTGCATGACTGGGTGACAAAGCAAGACTCTGTCTCAAAAAAAAAAAAAAAAGTACTATCTATTATTTACTGTTCTATTCAGTTTCTTCTGTTTTAGTCTTCATTTCTGAGCTTTTTTTTCCGAGACGTAGTCTCACCCTGTTGCCCAGGCTGGAGTGCAGTGGTGTACTCTTGGCTCACTGCAACCTCTCCCTCCTGGGTTGAAATGATTCTCCTGCCTCAGCCTCCCGAGTAGCTGGGATTACAGGTGCCCACCACCACGCCCAGCTAATTTTTGTATTTTTAGTAGAGATGGGGTTTCACCATGTTGACCAGGCTGGTCTTGAACTCCTGACCTTGTGATCCGCTGCCTCGGCCTCACAAAGTGCTGGGATTACAGGCATGAGCCACTGTGCCCGGCCATTTCTGAGCTTTTTTTGTTGTTGTTTCTTATTTTTTCCTGAGTTTTATCATTCTACATTTTAGTGTATTTTATTCTGATATGTGATGTTATTTTTTAATATCTTCCATTATTGCTTCTAATTCTTTTTTGTTTATTTTTAAATATTAGGTTATAAACAGTTTCATCTGTTCCTTCCAAAAATGTTTGTCTTGCTTTCATGATATATAAGGACATTATTTTGCTCTTAATTCACTGTTTTTATAATTATACATGGGAATTAAGCATAACATTTTCTGATGCTCATTTTTATATGAAAGTTATTTTTCTGCAATTTTTGGAGGAAGAGGTAGGTCAGGATGGATTTTATAGCATTAGAGCTTTAGAGTTCTCTTTTCTGATGTTTTTGTAAAATGTTAGGAATTCAAGGACTTAACTAATTCTCAGATCTTGTGGCTTCTTTTCTTCTACTTTAGTCTGGACTTCTTTGCCTTTTGTCTCTGTTGTTTCTGTCCTGCTCAACTTCAACTCTGTTCCTAGTATGTCTCCCCAGTGTGAGACTTGATGTTGAAAGGGTATTTATCACATGTTGACCAGTTAGTTTTGGGCATTCATAAAGCACACTACTTTTGCTTTATGAAAAAAGTACTTTATGAAAAAAGTGCTTTATGAAAAAAGTACTTTGTATTCACTCGCATATTATAGAGGAATAATTCTTCCATAATGATATGGTTTGGCTGTGTCCCCACCAAATCTCAACTTGAATTGTATCTCCCAGAATTCCCACGTGTTGTGGGAGGGACTCAAGGGGAGGTAATTGAATCATGGGGTCTAGTCTTTCTCATGATATTCTCGTGATAGTGGATAAGTCTCATGAGATCTGATGGGTTTATCAGGGATATCTGCTTTTGCTCCTTCTTCATTCTCTCTTGCTGCCACAATGTAAGAGGTGCCTTTTGTCCTCTGCCATGATTATGAGACCTCCCCAGCCACGTAGAACTGTAAGTCAAATTAAACCTCCTTTTCTTCCCAGTCTGAAGTATGTCTTTATCAGCAGCATAAAAATGGATTGAAACACATAGCAATCGCTATTGTCAAGTTGATATATTGCACTTATTAATGAATATGTAATGCTATTTTGGGAGTAGTTCTCATCTCAGTCTGTCAGCTACTCTGTTGCTTCCTTCTACCTTACACACAGGTGCTGATGCCATGCAGCAGGAATAGCAGTGGTTTGTCATCTCTGGGTCTTATTTTGGTGTTTGTGTGGACATCTTGTTACCTGGTTTTGCTGTAGATATTGTCTGTGGAATTTTGGCTTTGCTTTCTTTGTTGCTCCATATATTTTTTTTATGTGAGGGGATTCAAAAACTACCATATGTCAGTAGCTGTCTTTCCAGGACTGCAAAACTTGGTTTTAGAAGTCCTAAAATGACTTAGACACAGGCTGCTGTTGAAGTGCAGAGAGAGTCAGTGGAGAAGCGGGTGCAGGGAGGGTTTGGCTTGGAGGTCAAGGAAGGTACCTACAGGAGATAAATTCTGTCTGAACTGAGCCTCAGAAGGAGTCATTTGAGTACGAAAAAGGGAGCAAGCTATGAAGGCAAAGGTAACAGCGTTTGTGAGTGGTCAGGTCCATGAGATGGCATGTTGTGAGTGGGGAATCAAAGGTCCTAGCAGATGCTGAATGAGTGTCTGTTGGGTGTGGAAGTGTGGTACCTCTCTGAATGTAAGCCTCTGTTTCCCTGCCCCAGCAACCTTGTTTTCCAGGATAGATTGGTTTTTATATATTGCTAGTTCTCACCTTTCTGGTCCCTGTGTAATTCTCATTATTCATTGCTTTTTACAATCCTCTCAGTTGAGAGCCATCTGGGAAGTTAATTTCAGCACTGTTTACTCTTTCCTCCTAAATCACTAATGAAGATGAAACATTCAATGGAATTGAGCTTTGCAGCCATTTCTGGGAAATTCCACTGAGGCTTGCTCTTATTCCAGGTAATCATCTTGAAATCAAACATGTTATCACCCTTTGGTCAGTTGTTCATGAGGCTATTGAGTTCAAGTTTGTATTCATTTAAATTCAATTTTTTTTTAAAGATTCTATTAGGTAATCCAGCTTTAGTCTTCAACAAAACAATAAAAAAGGTTTAATCTCACTAGTAATCAAAGATATGCAAATTAGGACATTATTGAAGGGTTCATGTTTTTCACTGACAGTATTTGTAAACATTTTAAAAGTTAGCACCCGCTGCTGGTGAAGTGTGTTGAAATTAACATTTCTAAGTGCTTTTAGAAATCAATATGGCAGGCCTGGCTTGGTGCCTTATGCCTGTAATCCCAGCATTTTGGGAGGCTGAGGCAGGTGGATCACCTGAGGTCAGGAGTTCAAAACTGGCCTGACCAATATGGTGAAACTCTGTCTCTATTAAAAATACAAAAATTAGCCAGGCGTGGTGGCACGTACCTGTAGTCCCAGCTACTCTGGAGGCTGAGACAGGAGAATTGCTTGAACCCAGGAGGTGGAGGTTGCAGTGAGCGGAGATTGCACTACTGCACTCCAGCCTGGGCAACAGAGTGAGACTCCATCTCAAAAAAAAAAAAAAAAAAAAAAAAGAAATCAATATGGAAGTTTAGCATCAAGGCTCATAAGAGTATTTACCCTTTTCTTCATTTGTTTGTTTGTTTGTTTGTTTTTGTTTTTACCAGTAGTGGGAATTTATCCTGAGAAAGTATTTCTGGAAGAAAGAAAGAAAAACCTTCCATGAATATGGTTGTTGAAATATTTATCTTCATGTAATAAAAATGGAAACAAAATCTACCAGCAATGGGAGAATTATTAAATAAATTAAGGTCCATCAACTGAATGAATAGAAAGTGATAAACACATAGAAGAATCTCAGTAATGGGTTGCTGCTATTATTATTTTTATTAGTATCTTAGTTGCCGTTTTTATTCTTTGACCCTACATTCATGTTGCTTTTTTTTCCATGGCACTATGACTGCAATTCCAGTTTACTAATAAGAACATATTTTGTCCCCTAAAATAATTATCAAGAAATGACATTAAACCAATAGTTGTAACTTAGTGCTAAACTGTGGTTTACTATAAATAAGAACTTTGTAATATTAATACATGTCTTCAAAGATGAAATAATATATGAATCTTCATAGCAGAAAGTTACTTACCATGCCCTTAAATTGGAACCAACCCACATGTCCATCAACTGATGGCTGGATAAATACAGTGTGGTGTCTTCATACAATGAAATATTATTAGGTCATAAAAGGAAGGAGTGATACAAGCTATAGCATATATGAACCTTGGAATTATTATGATAAGTGAAAGAAGTCAGCCACAAAAGTTCACATTGTATGATTCCATTTATATTAAATATCCAGAATATGCAAATCCATGGAGATGAAAAGTAAATTAGTGATTGCTTCTGGCAGAGGAGGATGGAAGAGTAGGGAGTGACATGGGGTTTCTTTTTGGGGTTAAAACAATGTTATAAAATTGATTATGGTGATAGTTGCACAACTCAGTGGCAATACTGAAAACCATTGAATTGTGCACTTTAAATGGGTGAATTGAATGGTATGTGATTTGTATCTCAATAAAGCTGTTACCAAATAAACTGACTACACAAAGCCCAATTATCTAACCAACCTCTATAATAAGCAATGATTCGACCTTTGAAAAACTTAAATAGAATGCTGCAGCATTAATGTAAGCAATTCTTTAATAACACAATCTTAACTTTTCATAACTATTCCATAGCATAGTAGAGCTCTGATTTTAACATCCCCTCATTTTTACAGTTTTCAAGCAGTGAAAGCAGTTTTTGGCAATTTACAAGACTCTGGCAAACCACCTGCATCTTTCAAACGAAAGATTTTGAACTGTTTTGTCTCCTTGTAAGTTTAGAAACAATATCAGTTAAAATCAATTTGGCTGAAAATGACAGATACCTTGAGACATAATATTAAATTAAAGATAATAGATAAAAGTTTATTTCTCCCTCATGTAAACATATTTAATCCAAGGAGGACAAGGCAGTTGTATGATCACTAGGGACCCGTTCCTGTCTGGCTAGTTAATCCACCATTTCAAAACAGTGTTCACCTATTACCCAAGCAGTGTACACTGTACCCAGTATACCCAATAGGCTTTTATCCCTCACCCCACTCCCATCCTTTCCCCCCAGTCCCCCAAATCCATGATATCATTCTTATGCCTTTGCATCCTTATAACTTAGCTCCCACTTATAAGTGAGAACATACAATATTTGGTTTTTCCATTCCTGAGTTACTTCACTTAGAATAACAGCCTCCATGATGGTTGTTCACGTCCTGCCAACCCATCAGCATTTCAACCAGGAGAAGGAAGGACAGAGAGAAGAGAAGGGCACGGTTTTTTATGAATGGATTTATTTTAGAAATCAGACACTACTTTCTTATGTTTCTTTGCTAGAACTTAGTCACACACTATAATTGGTTGCCAAGGAGGCCAGAAAATGTTTTTATTTTGGGTGGCCATGTGCCTAGCTAAAATTTGGAAGGTTTAGTATTATAGAAGAAGGGGAGAATGGATTCTTGGGAACTACCAGTTCCTAATACAAAGTGTCTCTACCCCTAATTTTTCATGTGCTTCCTTCAGCTGGGGTAGAAATGCATTCCAAATTCTTGGCTTTGAATTTAAACTCTGTCCTAGAAATCCACCTAACCTCCATGAAACTGTTTCCTCTCCTACAAAGTGAGAAAATATTCTAGTCTCATTTGACTGTGGGAAGGGTTAAGCATATTAATATATGTTGAAAGTGTTTTATAATCTATAAAGCAGTGCACACATGATAGATTTAACTTGAAAAAGAGTGTACATAGGTAGGATATAATCGTGGTTTTAAAATGTCTGAAGCACTCCCTAGGGAAGTCAGAAACTTAAAAAAAAAAATTCCCTATCACTCCAGAGGGCAAAATGGGTTCAGTGGTGAAAGTCAGAGGGAGGGAGATCTCAATTGAGTCTTCCTTCTCTACAGTCCAGGGCTGTTCAACAAGAAGACGGCTCCTTTCTGGCCAGGCACAGTGGCTTGCCTGTAGTCCCAGCACTTTGGGAGGCTGAGGCGAGTGGATCACTTGAGGCCAGGAGTTCAGGATCAGTCTGGCCAACATGGTGAAACCCCTTCTCTACTAAAAATACAAAAATTAGCTGAGCATGGTTGTGTATGGCTGTCATCCCAGCTACTCAGGAGGCTGAGTCAGGAGAATCACTTGAAGCTGGATGGTAGAGGTTGCAGTGAGCCAAGATCACGCCACTGCACTCCAGTCTGGGCAACAGAGTGAGACCCTGTCTCAAAAAAAAAAAAAAAAAAAAAAAAAAAAAAAGGCCAGACGTGGTGGCTCACGCCTGTAATCCCAGCACTTTGGGAGGCTGAGGTGGGCGGATCACAAGGTCAGGAGATGGAGAGCATCATGGCTAACATGGTGAAACCCCATCTCTACTAAAAATATAAAAAATTAGCCGGATGCAGTGGCGGGCACCTGTAGTCCCAGCTACTCAGGAGGCTGAGGCAGGAGAATGGTATGAACCCAGGAGGCGGAGCTTGCAGTGAGTCGAGATCGCACCACTGCACTCCAGCCTGGGTGACAGAGCAAGACTCTGTCTCAAAAAAAAAAAAAAAATAATAATAATAATAATAAAATAAAATAAAAATGAAATGGCTCCTTTCTGCAGAACTGTGCTCTTTGTCTTTATCTTATCTTCTAGTGGAGGGCTTTGGCCAGTTGTTGGAGATGGGGTGTGTTGATGCCTCATCCATCTGCAAAGCAGGTAAGCCAATGTCCACTGTCTCAGAACCACTTCCTTATTACCACTGTCTTGCAGTGTGGCTAAACATAATATCTACTGTCAAAAAGCTTATAATAGAGAAAGGGATTTAAAATATATAAAAATAATGGTTGTTCATAGTAGAAAGATAAATAAAGTGAGATTGGACTTCAGGACCAATGCAATGAAAAGAACATGTAAACACTGGAAATAAAGACTCCCTAAGCTTGTACCTTCTTAAATAGTGTAAAAAAAAAATACTCATTGAACGTTGAATACTCTCAGCTCAGGGATAATCAAGAGACAGTTCATTCTTGAGAGTGCAGGTTTTCAGAATGTTCTGAGAAAGAGTGAATGATTTTAAGGGGAGTTAAAGTTGAAGTGTAGCTGGGAATCAAGGGAGGGGAAGGATGTGGAAAGATTCCAGTAGTATTATTAAGAAAATTGATTAAAGCTACTCTAGTAAAAGTAGGAGGAATTACATCAATAAGACAAATGGTACCTCCGGTAACTTTCAACTCAGTATTGATAGAAGGGTGGATGGAGAGATCTGGGAAATCAATGAAACTATCTCTAAAATTTCAAGGCAATTGATTGAAAGAGAGTAAGGAAAACAGGCAAAAAAAAAAAAAAAAAAATCAGCCTTTTATCATTGCAAATGAGGCCACATTGTTGATCACCTGCTCCTAAAGTCAGACTCAATGCAAGCTTCAGGAGGAAAAAAAGGGTGTCACATAATCTGAAAATAGGTTAGGCTACTCTGTTGTATTTATAGGAAGAGAATGATCTAGTTCATGTATTCTAAGTAGTTCAACTTTTATATACGAAATCAACTCAGCCCCATTCAGAATGATAGACTCTTTACTGTCTTAAATACCCATCCTATCATTCTGCTTGTGTAGAAAAGAAAAAATCAAAATGTCCAATCAAAATATTCTGATGCTAACACGAAACGCACGATGGAGGGTGGTGCAGGCAGATTCACCCCTGGTGTCTCCCATTTTCTCCTTCACAAATTCCTAGTTCACTTTTCAACTTCTTAGCCAAGAGTCTGTATAACCCCAAGCCTCAGCCTCAATCAACCTCAATAGTTTTTCCTGAACTTAAGTTATTGAATAAACCCAGTATTTTGGATCAGTGAGGAAAAGCCTGAACTTTTATGTGTGTTATTATATATGGTACCTCTTAGTTATGGGAATTCTCAGAAAATGGGTTGACCTGATTATTAGATATTTTTATGTAGGGATATAGTGTGGCCAGTATCTCCCTAACATTCATTTCTCCTTCTTCCAATATAATCACCATAATTTTTTTTTCAAAAGATAACTACTCATCCTCAGTCTTTCCTTCAACAAATGTTTGCTGAGGCCCTATGATATGCTTGGTACTATCATCAGTATTAGGGATATAGTATGAGCCAGACAGATAAGATCCCTGTCTCCATGGAGTCTATGATGGTGGGGAAGACAGGAAATAAATATATAATTTATGGAAGTGATCAGTCTTATCATGAACATTAAAGTAGGTAAAGCATAGAATTTGACTGAGGAAGACTGGAGAAAAGGAATATGTGTCAGGGAATTTTCATTGAGGAAATTCACTGATTTGGAAAACTGAATAAAGTAAGGGATAGTTCTAGGGATGAGCATTCCAGGTAGAGAGCAAAGCAAGTGTGAATCCCTGTGGTGGCAGCAAGCTCGGCATTTTCAAGAAATTGCAAGATGATCAGTGTTGCTGAGCAAGAATGAAGAAGGGTGAGTGGAATAAGATGAGAGCAGAGAGATGAAAGTGGGATCTGGGCCGGGCGCGGTGGCTCACGCCCAGCCAAGGTGGGCAGAACATGAGGTCAGGAGATCAAGACCATCCTAGCTAACACAGTGAAACCCCGTCTCTACTAAAAAATACAAAAAAAATTAGCTGGGTGTGGTGGTGGACACCTGTAATCCCAGCTACTGAGGAGGCTGAGGCAGGAGGATGGCATGAACCTGGGAGGTGGAGCTTGCAGTGAGTGGAGATTGTGCCACTGCACTCCAGCCTGGGCCACAGAGCAAGACTCCATCTCAAAAAAAAAAAAAAAAAAGGGATCTGTATCATGTAGGACCTTGTGGGTCTCAGAAAGGAATTTAGATCTTATTTATTTATTTATTTATCTTTTGGGACAGAGTCTACCTCTGTTGCCCAGGCTGGAGTGCAGTGGTTTGATCTCAATCTTGGCTCACTGTAACCTCTGCCTCCCAGGTTCAAGTGATTCTCATGCCTCAGCCTCCCAAGTAGCTAGGATTACAGGTGTGCACCACCACACCTGGCTAATTTTTGGTATTTTTAGTAGAGACTGGGTTTCACTGTGTTGGCTGGGCTGGTCTTGAACTCCTGGCCTCAAGTGACCCACCCACCTCAGCCTCCCAAATTGCTGGGTTTATAGGCGTGAGCCACCGTGCCCAGCTGGAATTTGGATCTTATTCTGATTGGCATGTATGCCACTGGAGAGTTTTGGATAGCAGGGAGATTTATATTTTTTAAAGATTACTCAAGCTACTATGTGAGGAAGAAACTATAGGAAGCAAAAGAGGAGATTTTTGCCAGGAGTTCAGTTGGGAGGATACTGCAAAGTGAGATGTAAGAGGTATTTTGAAGGAGGACCTAAAAGAACTTGCTGGAGGATTGGACTTGGAATGTAGAGGTAGAAAAACATCAAGGTGATCTCTCAGATTTTGCCTTGAACAATTGGGTGGATGGTGGTGCCATTTAATGAAATGGGGAAGACTCAGAGAAGAGTGGGGCTGCAAACCAAATATTCCATTTTAAAAAATTAAAATTCGAGATGAATAATAGACATGTAAGCACAAATTTGTGTAGAAGACAGTTCCATACACAAATCTGGAGTTCAGGAGACAGGTCAGAGCTACAGGTATATATTGAGAGTCTTCCAGATATCGATGCTATTTAAAGCTGTGGGACTAGATGAAATCTAGTAGACAGAACAAAGAGAACCAAACAAAGACAGAACAAAGAAAACCAACGACAAAGCCTAGAGGTTCTCCATGAAGTTCAAGGTGAGCTGACTTAACCTCCAGCTCCAGGTGTAACTGTGTAATCCAAAATATGCATCAGAGGTAATCTCACGACTTCTGGGGCTATGAGGAGGAAGGACTTCTCTTTTTGGCTGGATTGAGCTCACGGATATGTAAGCCTGGGGTTTCTAGGGGCAATCAATTGAAGAGAACCCATTGGAGAATGAAGTCAACACCAAGAAAAGCAGAGCCAACAGATGAAAAGAAACATTTCTATTGATGCCACCCAAGAACTTGAATCAAGGCATATCTGAAGCTCAATTTACCCCTGTTTTTCTTTTCCGTGACATGGGTCAACAAGATCCCTTTTTCTGCTATTTTGAATTGGACTTTATGTCTTTGGTGGCTTTCCCTCACCATCCCACTACATATCCCATAGAGGCTAATCAACATGTCAAAGTTCACACAGTTACTGTGTACCCCAGGGCTCAATCTCAAGCGTTCTGGTTGGTCGTCCAAGGTTACTTTTTTTTTTTTTTCTTTGAGATGAAGTCTTGTTCTGTTGCCCAGGCTGGAGTGCAATGGCACGATCTTGGCTCACTGCAACCTCCACCTCCCGGGTTCAAGGGATTCTCCTGCCTCAGCCTCCTGAGTAGTTGGGATTACAGGCATGCACAACCATGCCTGGCTAATTTTTGTATTTTTAGTAGAGATGGAGTTTCTCCATGTTGTTCAGGCTGGTCTTGAACTCCCAACCTCAGGCAATCCACCTCAGCCTCCCAAAGTACTGCGGTTACAGGTGTGAGCCACTGCACCTGGCCCAAGGTTACTTTTCACTACATCTTCCTACCTGTATCACTTACTGCCATATGTATAACTTCCACATTTTCTTTCTTTTTTTCTTTTCTTTTCTTTCTCTTTCTTTCTTTCTTTTCTTTCTTTCTTTCTTTCTCTGTTTCTCTTTCTCTGTTTCTCTCTCTTTCTCTCTCTCTCTGTTTCTCTCTCTCTTTCTCTCTCTCTCTTTCCTCCTTCCTTTTCTTCCCTCCCTCCCTCCCTCCTTCCCTCCTTTCTTTCTTTCTTTCTTCCTTTCTTTCTTCCTTCCTTCCTTTCTCTCTCTCTCTGTTTCTCTCTCTCTTTCTCTCTCTTTCCTTCTTCCTTTCCCTCCCTCCCTCCCTTCTTTCTTTTCTTTCTTTTCTTTCTTTCTTTCTTTCTTTCTTTCTTTCTTTCTTTCTTTCTTTCTCTCTTTCTTTCTTTCCTTCCTTTGTTCGTTCTTTCTTTCTTTCTTTCTTTCTCTTTCTTTCTTACTTTCTTTCTCTCTTTCTTTTCTTTCTTTCTTTTCTTTCTTCACGGAGCCTCACTCTGTCACCCAGGCCAGAGTGCAGTAGCGCAATCTTGGCTCACTGCAACCTCCGCCTCCTGGGCTCAAGCAATTCTCTCGCCTCAGCCTCCCGAGTAGCTGGGATTACAGGCATGCGCCGCCACACCCAGCTAATTTTTGTATTTTTAGTAGAGATGGGATTTCACCATATTTTCCAAGCTGGTCTCGAACTCCTGACCTCAAGTGATCCACCCTATTCGGCCTCCCAAACTGCTGGGATTATAGGTGTGAGCCATCATGCTTGGCCCATACTTTCTATATTAATCTAATTTAGATGATTTAATCCATATACAGTTTCCATTATTAATCTAATTTAGATGACTTAATCTACATACAACTTCTATATTAATCTAATTTAGATGATTTTCTGGTGGCCGTGTGCACACAAGTGATATAACTGGATCTTCCTCCTGGGCTTATGTAAGCTGAATGCCAGCAACAATACACACTCTGTTAGGGGCTCAGTTTTGTACCCTTAAAATTCATATGTTCAAGTCCTAATTTCCAGTACCTCAGAATGTGACTATGTTTGAAGATAAGTTCTTTAAAGAGGTAATTAAGTTAAAGTGAGGTCTTTAAAGTGAGCCCTAATACAATATAGCTGATGTCTCAAAGAAGGTAGTATTGGGAAGGAAAAACACACAAAAAAACTGACGTCTTCATTAGAAGGGAAAATTTGGACACAGACACGTGCACACACAGAAGAAAGCCCATATGAAGACACAATGAGAAGGTGAACATCTACAAGCCAAGGAGAGGGGCCTCTGAAGAAACCAAACTTGCTAACACCTGGGGCTCAAATATCTAACTTCCAGATTTGTTAGAAAATAAATTTTTGTTGCTTTAGCCACCCAGTCTGCGGTATTTTGTTCTGGCCCCTCTAGTGGACTCACACACAGTCTGCGAGAAGAAGCTGGGAATAAAGAAAGTTCCAGATTGGCTCCCATCAGCTTGTCTGCCATTGTCAATGGCTCCAGCCATGAGCACCTGTGCTAAATGATGGACTCTCTACTGTAATCAGCAGCATATTTACAGGAAGAGGGCAATTATCTGAGGTCCAAACTCTTAGTCTTGGGCTGAAAATAGCACTGGCTGTATAGATTTCTATGAGAACAGCCAATGAGTTGCCATCTCCAACATCATCCTGTCTCTGGGTCTCACAATTTTGCACGTGGGCAGGGAAATTCTCCAAGGCCCAGATACTCATCCATTGACCAGACGTTTAGTGAGCCACTTCTGAGTTCCACAAATTACTCTGAGTTCTGGAGACATAAACTAGGCTAGGAGCTTGTCCTGCACACTCACAGTCTAATATGGGAGACAAACCTACAAGCTTAAGGGCCGTGGGATGAACTCTACGACAAAGTGCAGTACAAAGTGCAGGGGGCACACAGAGGCCAGCATGTGGTTCTAATTGGGTGATCACGGGCACCTTCATGGAGGTGGGGGTGCCTTAAACTGGACTTACTAACTTAGATGTTTCCAGGAACCAAGATGGAGAAATGAATACTTAAAGTGATCAGATACAGGATAATAGGGAAAGGGAATGCCTCATGCAACTGGAGAACACCTGTCTTTTCCAAAGGGCATGCAGATTAAACCTTTAAAGAACATTGGGGCGGGGCGCAGTGGCTCATGCCTGTAATCCCAGCACTTTGGGAGGCCGAGGTGGGCGGATCACGAGGTCAGGAGATCGAGACCATCCTGGCTAACATGGTGAAACTCTGTCTCTACTAAAAATCCAAAAAATTAGCTCAGTGTGGTGGCAGGAGCCTGTAATCCCAGCTACTTGGGAGGCTGAGGCAGGAGAATTGCTTGAACCTGGGAGGCGGAGGTTGCAGTAAACCAAGGTCGCTCCACTGCACTCCAGCCTGGGCGACAGAGAGACTCTGTCTCAAAAAAAAAAAAAAAAGAACATTGTACTGGCTAAATAATTCCAGCTGCAAGACGCTGTGGGTTGCTGGTTTTCCATCTCTGCTTTTGAATCAGGAAGAATTCTCTGGATAGACAAGGCAAAGAAGCACTCCAGGGAGTAGTTAAAAAACCCTGAGGAGGCCGGGCGTGGTGGCTCACGCCTGTAATCCCAGCACTTTAGGAGGCTGAGGTGGGCAGATCAAGAGGTCAAGAGATCGAGACCATCCTGGCTAACACGGTGAAACCCCGTCTCTGCTAAAAATACAAAAAATTAGCTGGGCGTGGTGGCAGGTGCCTGTAGTCCCACCTACTCAGGAGGCTGAGGCAGGAGAAGGGTGTGAACCCAGGAGGCGGAGTTTGCAGTGAGCCGAGATCGAGCCACTGCACTCCAGCTTGGGCGATAGAGCAAGACTCCGTCTCAAAAAAAAAAAAAAAAAGAAAAAAAAAACCCCTGAGGATAGGCTCCTTCTCAGCAGGGAGAATACAGCACTCCCAGGCTGAGGCAAAGAGTAGACACAATGTGAAGCTTCTCCTGGCTGGTTGGTCTCCTTGCCTGATCCTAACTCCTCCTACTCAGACAACACTTCAGCATTCTGGACCATTCAGATGGTCCAGAATGCCATCTTTAGCCTTACAAGGCTATTTAACCAATCTTTAAAAATTTAGCCATACTTTTTGGATCCTGATGGAAGTGGCAACTTCATCCTCACTCTTTGTATACACTCTGACCTCAGCTTGCCTTCCTTTTGAAACAGTCTCCTCTGAATTTTGAATTTCACTGAAGGCATGGATTATATTTCATAATAACAATGATCATGGTTGTAGGTTTTGAATCAAACGCTTGGGTGGAAATCTTCACTCTTCAGTTACTAGCTGTATAACTTTGGAGAAATTCACAAATTGATATACTTCCTCTCTCTGAGCCTCAGTTTCTATTTCTGTTAAATGGGTATAATGAGCCTCACTTCATTTTATTTATGTAAAGAACTCGGCACAATGCGTGGCACATAGGCAGGCATCACTCTGAGGAGATGAATGGACAGTGAAATGTCATCTGCATTCCCACTCGCGAACTTATGCCTGGTTCCTAACTTTGCCTCCATTGCCAGATTCTGGACTCGTTCTAGGTTTGCCCATTCCTCTGCTCCATCCATATCTTTACTGACTCACTATCCTAGACTCCCAGACAGCCTTGTAACTGAACTCACATTGGGCTGCTCTCTACTCGAACAGCCAGACACACAGGAAACGGGGTTTGGTGGAAGGAAAGCAGTTTGGACTATTCAAGTGTTAGCAGGTTGGGAGATGGCCAGACTCAAGTCTCAAATTCTCAGGCTGGCTATAGAGGTGTTAAGGGGAAATGTAGCATGAAAACTCTCAGCAGGAGTGGCATGGGGTGTAGGTTTGCTTGTCATTTTTTTGAGGGCTCTTTTTTTTTTTTTTTTAAATGGAGTCTCGCTCTGTCTCCCAGGCTGGAGTGCAGTGGCGTAATCTCAGCTCACTGCAACTTCCACTTCCCAGGTTCAAGCGATTCTCCTACCTCAGCCTCCTGAGTAGCTGGGATTGCAGGCATGTGCTGCCATGCCCGGCTTATTTTTGTATTTTTAGTAGAGACGGGGTTTCGCCATGTTGGCCAGGGTGGTATCAAACTCCTGACCTCAAGTGATTCATCCACCTTGGCCTCCCAAAATGTTGGGATTACAGGCGTGAGCCATCATGCCTGGCCTGATGTCTCCCTTGAGTAATGGACCATCCAGAGGCTTGGTTGACATCATCTTGGCAGGGGTTGGGTTATGGATTAACGGCACACAGATTTCTTCTCAGAAGGGAGAAAATTGCAGCTGTCATCTCTGCTTCATGCCTGGATTGTTTTAAGATTGGTCTTTGGAATTTTCCTTTTATTTATTTATTTATTTATTTTTGAAATGGACTTTCGCTTTTGTTGCTTAGGGTAGAGTGCAATGGCGCGATCTCAGCTCACTGCAACCTCTGCCTGCCAGGTTCAAGTGATTCTCCTGCCTCAACCTCCCAAATAGCTGGGATTACAGGCGCCTGCCACCACACCCAGCTAATTTTCTGTATTTTTAGTAGAGACAGGGTTTCACCATGTTAGCCAGGCTGGTCTTGAACTCCTGATCTCAGGTGATCCACCTGCCTCAGCCTCCCAAAATGCTGGAATTATAGGCATGAGCCACCGTGCCCGGCCAGGCTTTGGAATTTTCTAGCAAACAGACAGTTAGATGTAGGTGTAGCAAGAAACAAAGTGCAGGAGGAGTTACTTTTAGAATAGGCTAGCAAACTGACTATGCCACTGACAGCCTTAGCTTTCCAGCTCTTCCATCCCTCCTTGCATGCGACCTGCTCTGTTTTTGCTGCTGGTCTTGGTGCTGACATGGGTGGAGCTGACTGCAGACAAGATATTAAAACCCATCCATCAGGATCAGGAGCTTTTTCTCAGCGCCAGATGGAAAAAGCTCTGGATCATTCTGTTCAGACAAAAGAATCCAACTTTTCCCCCTGATGACCCTCTTGGTCTTGCCGCCGGGGTTCTCTCTTATTTTCATTGACAAATAACACTCCCTGTTGGGAACAAGACATCCTGGGCTCTGTGTTTCAGTGGGAGTTGGTAAACTTCTAAAGCCACTCAGTCTTCAGGCTGGGATTTTACAGCACCCCCTGTGGTCCTCCATAATTGCTCGGAAATGCATGGTGTCTCCCGTCATGTTGCTTAATTAAAATTCAGTTCTGTTCAACAAAGTCATAATTAAGAGGTGTTTTTTTCTTTCTTTCTTTCTTTTTCCTGTTATCATTTTCAGACCCCTGATTGTGATGTTTCCTTGCTTAATCTGGAAATTGTCTGAAATAGTTCCATGGGCAGTACGTGAGGGCCTGGCAAGTTACCATTGTAGCAATGCCTGGAAAAGAAAGGCACTATGTTCTATTGAGTACATATGAAGTGGTACTTTTTGTTACTTGTGTCATTTGATCTGCTTTTGGTAGGTCATTATCCTCATTCATCTGGAGCAGATAACTGAGGCTCAGAGAGGTTCAGTAGCTTGCCTAAGTTTGCATAGCTCAGGGCAGAAGCAAGAAATTAAAATACAGAGTCAGCTGTCTTGATCATGTCATGGGGTAAATACTAAGGATTAAAATACCCTCACAGAGAATAAGTGCTCAAATATCTAAAGGTTTTTGGAAGAAATTCACCAATGATGACTGGAGAGAGAAAATCCAGCTGCGACCCTCAGCCTCCTAAATTTTTGAGAATGAGTCAAATAACTGGAGTGCTTATTAATTTTTCTTCTCTCAACATCCAGAGTAGGTCCAAACTGTGGTCAAACCCTCTGTGCCCCATGTATTATATAGGTACCTAATCAACACTTGTTCAATTAAGAAAATAATTTGCATAGTACAATTACAAATCGAAATTGCATTAGCAATGCTCAGTGTCTAAACGCTCCTGAGAAAAATGGCCCTTTGAAGCACCGTCCTTTTCTCCTGAGAAAAATGGCCCTTTGAAGCACCGTCCTTTTCTCCGCAGCAGGACGCCATGGGAACTGAATTCTGACCACTCTGACTTGGAGTTTAGCATTCAAGAATTAGGAAGATTATTTCCTTGAACTAGTCTCTTCTTTCTCTGTAATTCCAATGCTAAGTAAGGATTGACCCTGGCTCCTCTTCTCCGCCCCCTCCCAGCGTAATTATCTCTCCAATTAAAGAGCAACCAAGGGACAACTGAACTGGAGGTTCTGCAGAATTACAACTAAGCATGCAGCTGAGGAATCTACTCAGCTTTGATCTCTTATCGCTCTGCACACACAGCCCTTTCTCTGTAAGGCTGGCTGCTCTCAGCATCACTGTGTCTAATCAAACGTGTCACACCTCCACTGAGGTAAATTGGGTTTATTGGAGAAGGGAAATTAAATTAAGTCTGTTTAGGAATTAATTGTGACTGTCTAAGTTTAGTCTATCATATTATCCCATTGTAGTGTATCAGGATCAAAATCCACTGACCCAGTTAAAATATATACGTAACCTTTATAACTAGAAAATAGGCATAGTGTTTTAGGCAGCAAAAACAGCAAAGAGAAAAATGAAAACTTAGAAATGGAAAGACAGAAGATACACAGGATATCAGCTGATTCACTTTAGAAGAGAATGTAAAACAAGGTTACAGACACCAAATACCCCTTAGTTTACACACACATGAAGATATAGTGGCTGGTGTATAATAGGTGCTCAATAAATATTTATTTAAATGATTGGAAAAATAAATTGATGAATGAATGGGTACATTGTCATCATCTTTATCACCATGATCTAGAGGTCTTCATTGAGCCAAGAGTGAACCATGTTACATGATAGGTACTCTCTATTCAAGAACAAAACAAGTATTTATTAAAGGCCTACTGTATTCTAGGAAGTGTGCTAGGTTCTAGGGACATAAGAAAGACCCACTTTCTGCTGTCATCTAACATTTAGTCTAGGGGAGAACACAAAACACTGAATTTGTGATGAAGGAGACCTCTGTGATTAGAGGATCTAGGATGGTATAGAAGCAAGTAGTGACAGTCATAGCAAGAACTGGGTCATGCTTCATGGGACGTGACCACAAAGCCTACCAACTGCACTTGAGCAGCATGAACAGGGGTTAACAAGAGGAATATAAAATTGCTTAGGTCAGTTATTGATAGGGTTATTGATGGGGGCTGTCCTGGTTTATACTTGGTTTCTTGCTGTAATTGTAATAGTGCCCACTTCAACTTCCAAAAGTGCCCTAATTTGGATGATAAATTATACACTTATTCTAGTTGTTGAAAATTTCTGTGAGCTGCTGATGTGTTCAAGAGAGTAGCAGTTAGTAGCTGTCAGCTAGTGGTTCTATAAGGTGGAGCATGAAGAGCTGCTGGTGGGCTGGGATGACCTGATTGAGAAATCTTGTGCCAAAGAGGCTTTGAGAAGAGAAAGTTCAAAAATGAAACCCTACCTCTTCACTTCTAGAATGTTGATTCTTTAAGCAGCCTATATTTGGTGATATTCTTTGCAATGTACGGTGTGGGTCTCTGTGCTTTATTCCCTAATGGTAAGAGAGAGAACAAACAGATTGGAGGTTTAGGTCACTGGTCAGTGGAGATCAGCAACTCGTCTTGGGCAAGCATTCATCAGCCACTTGCAGGTAAGGAGGCTACAAAACAGAGGTAATTAGAAAACCCTGTCTAATGTGTCACCCAGCTGGAAACTGAGTGATGGCGACCCAGTAGAGAAGAGAAAACCTAATTAGACTAAGTGAGAATTTCTTCTGGAACAGGAAAATGTCAAGAATCCTGCAGAAACAATTTTTTTCCAGTAGCATTTCAAACCAGATAAATCCATTTATTATCTTTGTATAATCATATAATTTCTTCTACAAATGAAATATCAATATTTCCTTTGCAAAAAGGGACACAAGGGAATCTCTCTCATCTGCCACACAAACATAGAGTAGTTAAACAATATTCAAGGAATAACAAAATGAAAAAATCTGGACAAAGACTGAGATCCCATAACTTAAAATAAATTTAGATATGCAGGCAATTTAAATAATAATAAATAAATGTGATAGGCCGGCATTTAAAAATTATCATCAATCATTGGTGAATCAAAATATGCTTCTGCTTCCAGATTTTCTCCTCTCTCTGCCATGAAAATCATCATTATTAATGAGTGCTAACATTTTGAATCTTCTAATAACTCAAAATGGGAAGATTAGAGAAGGAATAGGTAGGATATCAGTATAACCCATTTTCAATTTCAAGTTGACTTTGTTTTAATCCTTTAAAGATACACTAGAACTTCCTCTGGTTAAATTTGCTAAAGAATAAGAACCTTGTATGAGGTAGGCACTTTCATTGTATTCATTCATTTATCCACTCATTTTATTCAACAAAGATTTGGAGGATTCCTGGTACATAATCATATGGCAGAAATTGGAGATGACTAGAATGTGGCTCCCATCCCCAAGGAGCTCCTATATGGAAGAGTAGAGAGATAAATCCATGATTATAGCAAAATAAGGTATATATGGAACTGCAGAAGTATGCAAAAGGCAGCAAAATGGAGAGCTAAAGAGTTAGCCAGGCAGACAGCCATGGATCAGTCATTTCAGGAGAAGCAACAGGAGCAAAGGAATGAAGACAAGAAAGAGCACAGTGTGTAGGAAGCTCAACTGGGCTGGTGTTAGCAGCATATTAAGTGTGGGTCTAAAGTCATAGGTAGGGGTCAGATCTCTCAGGATGTTTTCAGCACCTCGGATTTTATCTGGAGGGAGAAGGAGTACTTGAGAAATTTTAAGCAGGAGCAACACTCAGGTGTACATTTTGAAAAGATCACTCTGACTGCAGTGATGCTGATAGGACAGAAAGTCAAAGAAGAGATAAAGAAAGGAGATAAGAGACCTTAGGAGGAATCTAGGTGAAAAATGATGAGGACCTCATCCAGAACAGAAAGAGGCAGAAAGAAATGAGCAGATTTCTGAAATATTTAGAATCTAAATATTTCAGCCCAGAGCATCTCATTATAGAGTTGCCTCTGTTATAAATTGTAGGAGAGTGAGAGCCCTAGAGGCAAACTTGTACCAAACTCCAGGCTGGAGAATTCTGTTTCCAAAGACCACCATCCTCTAAACACCATGAGTCTGAACTCCTCGCCAATCATCCCTCTTCCTTCATAGATTTCAGCTCCTGGAGGACAGATTACCTGTACTGTAAAACACAAATCATGAAACTCCAGCTTTCAGATGTTTCCGAGCACATGCTGTGGTTATTTCATTTTCACAGCCTAAGCTTCCATATTTCTTATTGAGTGAGCAGGGTGAATGCAGCTGAAAGCTTGATGCCTGTGTTCTTTTGGAAAATACAAGTAAAGCAAAGGGTCCTAAATAATTTACAACTGTCCTAAATTTTTCCAGCTGTCTGCCTTCTTCCATCTCTCCAAGGGATGCAAAAAACAGCCTCCAGCTCTCTAAAATGTTCATATTTCTAGAAGCTCTGGGAGAAAAGAAGAAAAACCACAAATGTTCCCTCTTTAAATATTCCTTGTAGCATATATTTTTTCTTCATACCCAGTGATGACAGGTAATAGCCTCAATTTTAGAGAAAAACTTGGTCTAGTGAAAAGATCTTGCATTTTTTCATGGTGGCATGGAATCATTGAATGTCAGAGCTGAAATTTGAATTTAGAGGCAATCTACTTCAGAGACAGACAACACCTGGCATGTGTGTTGTAATTCTCCTCGCTCACATCAATGGCAGACATTGCTAATCCATCACTATAGTCTTTCTCTATAAGCCTAGGTGTAGCCTCAGATCCTGTCAATACAGTGCTTAAGTCACTACTGACTGATTGGAGTTGGCACGCAAAATGAAACTTATTCGTCATCCTTGATCTAGTCCCAGCAGTTGCACAGGGGGAAACTGAGAGGTGGAAATGGCCCAACAGCATGCTATCAGTGGGTTTTGATGCTCAGACCTGCCTTCAGGTTCTTTACTCTGAATAAAGGCCATTCTAGTCTTTACGCTGAATCTTTCTCTCCTGTGTCTGTCTCTGTGTCCCTCAGAATCTCCATGCCTTTCTCTTTCTTTGAATCTCTGAACATCTATCTGCTTTCTGCCTGTCTTTGAGCTACTGTCTAGCTTTTTGGCCACAGCTGTACGCAATATGTCTCAGCTCATCCACTGAGTAGCTTTGGGACCCCAGGCGTGCCTCTGGACTCTTCCACGTGTAAATTGGGAACTGTAGTGCCTGCTCTGCACCAGAGAGCTTTTGGAGCCTAGTTGCCTTCAGTGATAAGAAAAAGAGAGTAGGAATCACATGGCCATAGATACAGAATTTACTGGAAGATAAAGTAATAGTTTGATTTGTGATCATGTGGGAGAAAGATTTTTCTGGGACAACAGTAACGTCGAAGCACATTTGTGCATAAATGGCTTCCATTTAATTAGCAGTAGGAAAAGCCCAGTGTGGAGGAGGATGGGAGCCAAGAGGGGCAAGAATGAATGGGAGTTCACCATGTTTGGAGGCAGGTGGTAGTTACTTCAGTGTGTTTGCTCGTTTCTCTTTGGTTGGTTTGGTGGAGGGAGGGCACACTTTCCCGTGGTTTTCCTCAACCCCAGGGAGACCGTATCCCTCAGAAGGGTTAGACACAAGCACTGAGTTTGGGGAGTGCTCGTAGCATTCTCAAGCTCATGGAGGAGGGACCCTGGGCCCTCCTCACCTTCAAGCTTGGTTTCCATTTCATGGTCCCAAGACAGATTTTAAAGAAAGAAAATAAGCCTCATCTCCTAACTATGACTTGGTCGGAAGCCAAGAACCTACTTCAATATTTGACCCATAACCTTCTCTTGAGATGATGGGCTGACTTTTCCAATTCATGAGTTTGCCCAAAGGCTTGATGGGAAAATCTCAACATTTGTTACCTAAGAAAGAGGATGTATCTTACTTTGTTTAAAAAACTGCATATGCCTTTATTTTTGTTTTAGTTCCCTCCAGCTTTATTGAGGTAAGATTGACAAATAAAAATTGCATATATTTATGGAGCACATAGTGATATTTTGATGTATGTATACATTGTGAAATGATTACCCCTATCAAGCAAATTAGCATATCCGTCACCTCGTGTAGTTACTATTTGTTTCTGTGACAGTGACAGCACTTGAGATCTACTCTTTTAGCAAATTTTAAGTGTAAAAACAGTATTATTATCTATAGATTCCATGCTGTGCATTAAGTCTCTAGAATTTATTCCTTGCATAACCGAAGATTTGTAACCTTTGACCAATATCTCTCTTTTTCATTATCCTCCACTCCAGCCCCTGGTAACCACCATTCTACTCCATGCTTTATGAGTTTGACTTTTTTTTTTTCCTTAATATTCCACATGAAAGTGAGATCATGCGTATTTGTCTTTCTGTGTCTGGCTCATTTCACTTTGCATAATCTCCTCCAGTTTCATCCATGCGTTGTGCAAAACTCCTATGAGCCTCCACAAGGGAGGAGCCAGGTTCAAGAGGCCAAAGAAGAGACCCAGAGCTATTATAGCAAACTAGACATGGGGTTTTATCAGGAGCTTACTCCTCCTGCAGGAGAGAGTCCAGTGGTGGCAGGCTGGACAGGAGAACTGCCTTACATACAAAAATAGTCCAGCGGTGGCAGGCTGGACAACACATTTGCCTTCCTACAGTCCAGTGGCAGTGCGCTGGACAACATAATCACCTTACCTATGGTCCAGCGGTGGCAGGCTGGACAACATATCTGCCTTACATACAGTCCAGTGGCAACAGACTGGACAACACATTGGCCTTCCTACAGTCCAGTGGCAGTGGGCTGGGCAACATATCTGCCTTCCTATGGTTCAGTGGCAGCAGGTTGGACAACATAATCCCCTTATCTATGGTCCAGTGGTTGCAGGCTGGACAGGAGAACTGCCTTACATACAAAAATAGTCCAGCGGTGGCAGGCTGCACAACATATCTGCCTTACATACAGTCCAGTGGCAACAGACTGGACAACACATTGGCCTTCCTACAGTCCAGTGGCAGTGGGCTGGGCAACATATCTGCGTTCCTATGGTTCAGTGGCAGCAGGTTGGGCAACATAATCCCCTTATCTATGGTCCAGTGGTGGCAGGCTGGGCAACGTATCTGCCTTACATACAGTCCAGTGGCAGCAGACACGACCACATATCCACCTTCCTACAGTCCAGTAGAGATGGGCTGGACAACATAGCTGACTTCCCACAGCCCCTTGGTGGTGGGCAGAAGATAACCACAGGACCCAGTGGTGGTGGGCTGTGCAGGAAACCCGCAACCACTTGCCAATAGCATGCAGTTTACAGAGCGTTTTCACTTAACAACCTTCTCTTAACAACCTCCAGTTGGCAACTTTCACTTAACTCAAAACTTAGGGCCTCAAACCCCTGTACACCCCGTGTTCTACAGGGTGGGATGGGGACTTAGATGTTGCTCAGGACAAGGAATGAATCTCCCGGTTGGCCCCTCCAGATTCCTTAGCTCAAAATACACATTCAGGTGCATCTGCCATACAGGGTCATTCCAAGTTTATGCTTAAGTTATCGCTATCAGGGGCATTTACCCTATACCATGTTGTTGCAAATGGCAGAATTTCCTTCTTCTATAAGGCCGAATAATATTTTGTTATATGTATATATAAATACACACACACACACACACATATATGCGCACCACAATTTCCTTATTCATTTGTGTGTGGACAGTTTGTTTTCATATCTTGGCTGTTGTGAAAATTCTGCAATGAACTTGGCAGTGCAGAGACATCTTCAGTGAAAAGACATCCTCAAGCTGAGGCATGCAGAGAGAATATAGCCCCAGCGTGGTCTTAACAACTTACCGGGCTCTCCCAGAACACTTCCTTTCTTCTCTCTGTCTCCTGGAGCCTTCCAGGAGCTCAAGTATAAGGAGTTTCTTTTCAAGACAGGAAATTAGAGTGTGATTCTATAGCGCTAGTGCTCAAACTTGGTTGCACATTGGAATCACCTGGGGAGTTTTTGAAACTACTGATGCCTGGATCCCACCCCTGGAGAGTCTAATTTAGTTGTTACTGGGTACGGTCTGAGTCTGAGGTTTAAAAAAATTTCCCTGGTGGTTCTTACATAAAGTTTCAAAACTTCTGCTCTATAGTTCCCAACCCTTAGAAACCCCACTGATTTCTTCCTTTGGATTACGTGTATAATTTCTACCAAAATGGGAGCTCAAAGTGTCCCACTACTGCTTGTATTGTCTGACAATTCAAGCTTGGGATGTAATTATCCCTGCAATTGCTAACAAGCAAGGAGCAGGTGGTACAGTCAGTTATTGGCTGGATTTCATATATTAGGAACATCTGGATTTACTGCTACAGTTGCCACTTCAGGGGGCATTCTGATGGTGATAAATAGGGGCACTCTCAGAGAGTTGAGGTTATATGTGTCATCAAATGAATAGGAAACACATCTAGTGGAAAAATTACACCCTTATATTTTTCTAAAATGAATTGCCAGTATCTCTTTTGCATAGAGA
Organism: Pongo abelii; assembly: GCF_028885655.2. Classification (NCBI taxonomy): domain Eukaryota; kingdom Metazoa; phylum Chordata; class Mammalia; order Primates; family Hominidae; genus Pongo; species Pongo abelii. The sequence goes on from NC_085929.1 coordinate 40,701,095, forward strand.
ACCAGATGATACTTCATATAAAGGCTCACCTGCAGGAAAAAGAGCAGAGGTTAGAGGTTATCTAAGTCACTCCAAATGTCAAATGTCAAATCGGTATTTGTGTGTGCGTCTGTATTGGAACTTGAAACACAAAGTTTTGGCTACTACAAAGTTACTTAGCCTCTCAGCCTCATCTTCTCTTCTGTAAGATGAGCTTAATCAAATCTACCAAGCTAAATTATTTTGATGATTAAGATAAATTATAAATGTAAGGTTTATTGCATATATTAGGCAAGTCTTAGTCCTAGAATCCTACAACTCTGCCAGGAAATATAAAGAAAACCTCAATTTAAAAATTAGTAGAACCATGAATGGGCAATTCGTTGAAGAAAAATATATGTAGCCAGTGAAACAAAAAGAAACATAGCATCACTAGTAATCAAGACATTTCAGTGAAGATGAGAATACTATTCTTTTCTCTTAAATTGCATATGATTTATGTTGTGGTGAGATAGGTTCTCTCATAACCTGCTAATAGGGGTATAAATTGATTTAATTTTTCTAGAAAGCAATTTGGTGATATCAAGAACCTTCAAAAAGATTTTTTTCAAATAAGTAATTCTATTTCTCTAATCTATCTTAAGGAACTAAATAGAATTGTTTATAGTTGTTGACCTCAATGTTAGCTATAATAGTGAAAAATGGAAATAATCAAATTACTCAGAATATGTGAAAAGTTAAGTAAATTATGATGCACTTTCAAAATATTATAATGTGCCTATAAAATTAAATGTATAAAATTATCTACTGACATAGGAAAATGTTCTTGGTAAGTGAAAAGGTGAGCTAACAAGCTTTATTTTTTATATTGTAGCTCTGTTTTAAAATTATATTTTATGTATTGATATGCTTTTATTTTGCTAGTAACAGACCCTGACTCAAACTGACTTAAATAATAATAATATTTATTAGCTCCTATAGTAGACAATATCACCAAACACATCAGGCTCTAAAATTGGTTGATTTATTGGTCAGCATTTTCATCAAGGATCCAGGCTTCTTCTTAATCTCTCTGCCATCCCCAGGGTTGTCTTCATCTTTAGGCTGGAGGTGTCATATCCAGATCCAGTGGTGTCTAGAGAAATGAGACTACTCCCCCTCTTTGCTCATTCATGTGCTCTTTTTTTTTTTTTTATCCTGTCTCTATACTCCTCCTTCCCGTATTCCCCATGTTTGATTGGAAGTGAAGATTTTTTTTTCACTAGCCCACCTGCAGAATTCCCCTCCTGTTTTATATGCCTGAATTGGGTAGTGCCCATTTCTGAACCAACCCCTAGCCAGGCAACTGAGACCACACTTAGACCAATTAGGATGAATTTCTGAACTCAGGGGGCTGGGTTTCCCATTGCCCATGTCTTGTAGAGGAGGGGCGGGTCCCTGAACACAACTACTGTTCAGTTAGGGAGGAAGAGATGCAAAGGGAAGCAGCCAAGTGTATCTACTATGTGTATGCATCAGTCCACGAAGATACTTACCTTTGTGGAGGAAGTATGATGGAAAAATACCCTAAGATGAGAAGGAATTTTCTAGGTCACATACACGATGAAAAGATTTTGACTGACATCTGACTCCAAGTGAAACCCTTTCAGAGCTCCAGGGAAAGAGAACCAAATGCAGAGAGTAAATCAGGTAGGATGTGACCTCTGATGAAATGGGACAGAGGCTGCACTGCCTGGCTGGCTCTTCTCATCTCTCTGTATGATGTGCTTGTTGTTTGTCATGGGATATAGCTTATTATGGTGATGGGTGTTGGGGGTGCAACTGTAGGAGGACTCTAAAGTGTCAGAGAAAGAGCAGAATTTTTTGTGACTTGAGTGAGCCTCAGTTAAAATTCACCTACTGAATCAGGCTGGAGATATTCATGGCCTTGTTTCCATGATGTCATGAGAAGAAAGGTTCCAATAAAATCTCCCAAGATTCTGCAAACCAGTTCACTCTCTGAATTCTCTTTATATTATTGGTTCCCCCAAAATGCTGGAAACCGAAAGAGGGTGTCCTTCCATAAAAAATGCATGAATTTATTCTTGTATTCAATGAGCATTTAAACCACACAATAGTAATGATAGGTAATTGTCTTAGTTTCCTAAGGTTGCTATAGCAAGGTACCACAATTGGGTGGCTTAACACAACAGAAACGTATTGTCTCATGACTCTGGAAGCTAGAAGTCTGAATCGAGGGGTCAATAGGACCATGCCCTCTTTCTGGAGGCTCTGATAAAGGCTCTTTCCTTGCTCCTTGGCTTCTCGTGTTTGACAACAATCCATGGTACTCCTTGGTTCCTTGCAGATGCTCCAACCTTTCCCTCCCAATTGGCTTACACGGTGTTCTGTGTCTTCACAACATCTTCCCTATGTATGTATATATGCCCAAAGTTCTCTTTCCTATAAGGACATCAGTCATATTAGATTAGGGCCTACCCCAGTGACTTCATTTTAATTTGAATACATCTGCAAAGACCTTATTTCCAAATAAAATCATATCCACAGATACTTGGGGTTAGGTTCATATAACTTTTTGGAGGGATACCATTTAACTTATGACAAGTTATATACAGACACTATTTTAAGTGCTTTACATACTTCTCACAAAAGCTGTATGATATAATTCCTTTCATTCTTACTTTATAGGTGAAGAGACTGAATCTTAAAGATGTTTACTAACCAGTCCAAGGTCACACAGTTAATTAGCAGTGGTTCTGGAATTTAAACCGACGTAGTCTTAGTTCAGGGCCCATGATCATAACAACTACACTGTACTGCCTCTTTATTATGCAGTATATATTACGTACTTTCTTAGTGTGTGAAATAAGTTGCGTAGACCAGGGGCATGGAATTTAGATGACCAATGCATGTACAAGGAAGAGAGAATGAAGAGAAAGAATAGAGAGAAGAAAGATATGACTTTTCTGTTATTCATTTATTTTCTAGAAAATATTTACTGGATAGCTACTAGACATAAGGATGCAGAAATGAATTAGAAAAATTCCTCGCCCTGTAAGTAAAATAAATTAAAATATATTTTATAAGAGAATCCCCATCAATCCGCTTAATCATTTGATGAATCGGATATCTTTTCTGTGCTAGAAATTGTGGGCCTTCAAATGAATGATACATTGATGCAATGATATATTGCCTTTAAGGAATTCTATGTGTAGTAGGAGAAGTAGAGAAATTTGTAGAAAACGCTTTCATAAATATGTATCAAATAATGTCCCATATGTATATGGGTTTATGCCATAACCATCATTGGATTCTCACAATACTCTAATGAGGAAAGTATTATTATCCCCATCTCACTAAAGAAAATAGGCAGAGAAGCAGTGAGATGCTCAAAGTCACACAGCCAGTACTTAGCAGAGTCGAGACTGCATGGCTGCAAGTCTAGCACTCTTTCCCCCTAACCACAAAGCTGGATGGGATGAATGTCATCATGGAGATACAAAAAATGCCTCTCGGAAAATCCTATTGGCTGGTATGAGAGAGCACAGCCCTGAGTAGACAGGACATTGGCACACACGTTGTGATAGTGGAGCAAAAGGAAGGCTCTGGGCCCTAGGCACTGTCTGGGCAGGTCTTACATTTAGCAGTGGCCATTTCATGGAACTGGGATGAAGATTCAATCACATAATTGGGAGGCCAGGGTAGGCAGATCATGAGGTCAGGAGTTCAAGACCAGCCTGGCCAACATGGTGAAACTCCATCTCTGCTAAAAATACAAAAATTAGCTGAGCATGGTGGTGCATGCCTGTAATCCCAGCTACTCAGGAGGCTGAGGGAGGAGAATTGCTTGAATCAGGACCCGGGAGGCGGAGGTTGCAGTGAGCTGAGATCACACCACTGTACTCCAGCCTGGGCTACAGAGAGAGATTCCGTCTCAAAAAAAAAAAAAAAAAAGATACATGTCATCATATTACCAGAAGGGTAATTAGAGTAAAGGGTAAATGACTTACAATTTTACAATTAGTATCTATAATATGCCAAGCACTGTGCTAATTGCATGGCATCTGTAATCTCATATCACATATCTTTATAATGACTTGGAAGTCCATTCCTATTCATCTCTACTTTATGGAAGAGAACATTGAGGCCAAGAAAGGCTAAGTTTTTGCCCAATGTCACATAGCTACCAAATAGAAGAGCTGCTACTGAACTCAGCCACATGAGATTCTCCAGATGGTACAATGGGCTACATTCATGCTAGAAAGCCCCTTGCTCCCATTACCATGAATCTGTGAATGAATAAAATAATAACAACAGTCAATTTTGGTGAAAATGAAGTAGTAAGCATTTTAATATTGTTGAAAGTGATGATAAATTTAGACCCTATGGCCTGGAGACCTAGATATGTCCAAATCCTGTCTAAGACCAATTACATTATCTTATAAGGAAAGTGATATGACCAAAGAAAGAAAGAAAAGTGATGTTTATTAGTTGGTGGGGCTTGGTCCTAAACCCTAAAGTTGAAGTCTAGTAGGGTGGTCTGGGTTATGTAAGTCAGGGGCCAGCAAAATTTTTCAGTAAAGGAAAAGATAATAAATATTTGTGGTCTTGCAGGCCATATGGTCTCCTGCAGATGTTATACTTGACTCTGCCACTGGAGCAGAGAAGTATCCATAGTAGACAATTTGTAAATGAATGGGTATGGCAGTGTTCCAATGAAACTTTATTTCCAAAAACCCATGTTGGGCCCTATTTGACCCAAGGGCCAACCCTTGAAGCAGAAGCTTCTGTTTCTTTCTGTAAAGACAGCTTAGCAACCAAAATTGGAGCAGCAAAATGCTATGTCTCTTAAGCTCAGACCAGAGCATCAGAACATGCCACTGCAATGAGATGAGGCTTCTCTCCAGCCCTGGAGAATATAAAGTTGGGAAACAGAAGAAAACCGTCAGCTACAATGCCTGGAGCTGCCAGCCTTAGTCTTTCTAACCTGGACCAGTAGACGTTAGGAGAGAGAGAATTGGATTGAGAGCCTCGAATTCAGAGGCAGCCCCAGGCCTTACCCTAAAGAGATAAAGAGGAGCAGAGACCTGGTGCATATATACCTTAGAATCCATAGTCCAATTGTGCCTTGGAATCTAATTCACCAGCTTGGCACCTCTCCTTTTGAGGGGGGTGGAGATATTTTTCCTAGATCCTGACTCACCTCTAAAGAGCAGAAATGGTATGTGTGTTGGGGAAAGCGGGGTGGGGAGGAATGGGGGTAATGACCAAAACATGTTGAGTAACCTCTAGAGGTCAACACATGCATTTTTATCATTTAATGCTTACATCACCATTACCCCTGGAAGGTAGGTATCATGCTCCTATTTTACAGACTAGAATACTGGGACTTCTTAGAGTCTAGGAGCCCTCCCTAAGGTCACCTGACTACAGACCAGCAGACCTGTTATTAGAATGTGCACCTCCAAAGCATATGCCTCTTCCCGTGGCCCCAAGCCTTCTGAATAAGCAAGTAGCAGTGCTTGCTCTAAAAATGCTATTCTCAGTAGGAGAGCATGACTCTGACTTTTCCCTGCGGTGTTCAAAGCTGTGCTGGCTCTTAGAACATCTGAGCCCCCACTGTTTCATCTTTAGAGGATCCCAGCTGCTGGGGTGTGAGGCCAGTGCTGGAGCTAGCAGTCTCTGACCCAGGAGGGACCTGAGGTGCTAAAGAAAAGTAAGTTACCCTCTTTGCTAAGTCTCCAGACCTGCTTCGAGAATAACTGTGCTTATTGGTTACTACATTTGTATTTGGTGCAGGAAGTTGTATTTAGTGGCTGGAGTTCATATTTGGGACTAGAGATCCTGTAGGAATCTACAGAGGAGTTAAGAGTTTTTAAGTCCTAAGAAGGCGATGTAAGCAGACTGAGGAATAGAATGGAGATAGCAAAAGGGGAAGAGAATTGATGGTAAACAGGGTACCTTTGGGGTCTTTCCAAAATGGAGAAGATTCAAAAGGTAAGGCTTCCAATGGTGGTTGCATTTGCCAGTACACATCTTCCATCCTCTCTTCTTCTGGCATTGGCTCCATTTCCTACACTCTGTCTATGTGATGTAAGTGGGAGTGGCCTCATCCTACCCAGATCCAGCAATGAGCACATGAGTCAGGCTTGTCCAATCACTGAAGTGCCCCTGGTCAGCATGATTGGTTCATGCTTGAATACCTCATGTTAATTAGCCCAATTGGCATGAATTCCAGAACTTTTCAGGAATAATTGAAAACCATAGGTCTTTTTTTTTTCCACAGGGATCATTATCTATAAAGATAATTTAAGCTTGGGGATGCAAGAATCTCCATGAGTGAAGGATGTAAGGGTGAAGCCAGCTCAGTGGGAAATAAGGCCAAGAAATGGGAAAGGGGTAGAAGGAGAGAGAAAGACAGACAGAGACAGAGAGGTAATTATGTAAGGAATTGGACCCAGCATGACTCAAATCAGCAAGCATCCTTTTCAGTTACAGAAGTCAATAATTATTTTGTTAGACTGAGATTTTCTGTCAATTGCTCCTGAAAGTGTTCTAGGCTTGGATGGGACATGCATGGTATCTTAGTCCATTCGGGCTGCTATAAGAAAAATACCACAGACTAAGCAGCTTGAACAACAAACACTTCTTTCTCACAGTTCTGGAGGCTGAGAAGTCCAAAACCAAGTCACCAGCAGATTCAGTGTCTGGTGATGGTCCACTTCTTGGTTCACAGATAGCTATCTTTTCACTGGGTCTTCACATGGTGGAAGGGCCAAGGCAGCCCTATGAGGTCTTTTCTATAAAAGCATCAGCCCCATTCAGGAGGGCTCCATCTTCATGACCTGATCACATACCAAAGTTGTTTTCACTTCCCAAAGACCCCACCTCCAAGTACTATCACAATCGGGATTAGATTTCAACCTATGAATTTGTGGGGGGCACACAATCTTTAATCAGGGTTTGTGGTAACAATATGACCTTGGTCAGGTCCCTTTATCTTTGCACCTTATTTTCTCTTTGCCCAAATAAAGAATACTTAATATTCCAGATTAATTATTTTATGAGTAATCATAAATATTTCTAATATTCATTGGGTACTTGCTATATGTGCAGTACTCAGCTATTTATGGTACTTGTTACTCATAACAATCTTATGGGGTACATACTCTCATTATCCCCATTTGATAGATTAGTAAACTGAGGTGCAGACAGGCAAGTGATTCTCCCAGAGACCAGGTAAGTGGCTTAGCGGAGATATGAGCCCAGTGGTCTGTCCCCATAAATTGTGCTCTTAGTCACAACACTACTTGTTCAGTATTTGAACAAAACATTCAAGAGCAAAACATTCTGGCAGATGCACAGCAGGTGGTGGGGCAAAAAGGGACCTGGCTGAGAATCAAGAGGCCCACAAGATAGTCTCAGCTCTGCCACTTAGTTTTCAATGCTGGACAGGTCCTCATTTATTTTCATTTGTTCAACAAGGGAGGTGGACTAGATGTTCTTTAAGATCCTGTCTAGTTTTAACATTCTGTGATCAGTGACAGAAGATGTTAAATAGATCATGTTGATTGTCGTCTCATGTATTCATGGGATGTATTCAGATCCTGGGGTATTGGGCCCGGAGCTGATGTCATGCTGACCACAGTGGCAAAAGAGCAACTCACAAGCAAGTTTGCCTCATGAACTTGCTTCTTTTAGAACCTAGGTCATTTAGCCTTTCTCATGGCCTTTTCTTGAGTTCAGGCCAATGGAGCATCCAGTTTCATAAACTATAGAGATTGTTTTGGGAAAAAGAAATGAAACCAATCAGGGTTGTGGGTTGCAAGCAACAGAAACCAAGGCTGGATTTCTTAAGTGAAAGGGTATTTACTGGAAGAATATGGAGAATCCACAGATCTAAGGGAGGCTGGGGGACTGGGCAGGGAAATTGGGAGGAGCTGGGGGAGGTAGGGAGCTCACAGCAGGAGCCCCAACCATGGTTCCCATGAAGTGAGTCTGGCATGCACACTATTTCTGTGATGATTGATTGTATCTCCTCTTTCCATCACTCACCTGAGTCCTGGAGAGAGCAGCCAGTTGGTCAGCTTGGGTCACAAGCCCTGCCCTTGGCTATACTATTGTAGGAGGAAGGAGACTCTATATAGAGAGAGAAGCTCTGCAGTGGGAGGGTCTTACCAGGAGTATACCTCTCCAAGACATGTGGGTCAAAGTGCTCCCTAAAAGATAGTCAGGTGCATTAGCTGGGTGTTGTGGCATGTGCCTGTAGTCCCAGCTACTTGGGAGGCTGAGGCAGGAGAATCGCTTGAACCCAGGAGGCAGATGTTGTGGTGAGCCGAGATCGCACCACTGCATTCCAGCCTGGCCACAGAGCGAGACTCTGTCAAAAAAAAAAAAAAAAAAAAAAAAAAAAAAAAAGGATAGTCAGGGGCTTGTACAGAAAAAAAAAAAGTTCCTGGACAGTCTAATGATAAGTATCATCTTTAGGGGTATAAATTATAATGACAGTTATGCTTTAAAAAACTCAGTAGCAAATATAGAAATATTCTTTTAAAATACAACAAAAAATTATTGTATTTCCGCTCTTCCTTTCTCTGTCTCTTTCTCCTTCCCATCCTCAAATATTTTCTTGAACATCCTTTATTTAGATAGATGTATTACATCAAGCCTCTAGAGTCAGGCTGCCGGAATTTGAACCCCATCTCTGTTACTACTTCATTATGTAACTTTAGATAACTTATTTTTTATGGTTTATTTCTTCATTTACTTAATCTATTTTTTGTTCTGAAATAATTTTCTCCCCAGATTCCTCATGTTTTTGTTTGCATGCCTTGAAATTTAAAAATTAAGTTTAACTTGATATACTCAAATTACAATGCAATATTTTTTATACCTAGAGCTTGCAACTGGGAAAAATATTAAATTTTTACATTAATTCTAATTGTGATTCAGTTATTAAATTTAACAGACAAATTATAAAACCAAATTTTTAAAATAATGAGAATTTATTATTTACAAACATCATGCTTTATTTTTAATTTACTATTTTATTAGTGACATGATTAAAATTTTCAACAATTGCAGTTTTGATAACCACTATAATTTTTTATTGTATATATTTAAGCTGTGCAAAATCACACACACACACATACTTACACACCTACACACACATAGTGAAGTGATTGCTGCAGTGGAGTAAATTAAGATGTAAATCATCTCACATAGTTACTTTCTTTGTGCTAAGAGTACCTAAAATCTACTCTTTTTGCAAATATCCAGTCTAGAATACAATATGAACTATAGTCCTCATTAGATTGCTAGACTTATTCATCCTATGTGACTGCTACTTTGCACTCTTTGGCTTAGGTATCCCCAATCTCCCCTGCCTCTGCAACCACTTTTCTACCCTTCCTTCCTATCCTCCTTACCTCCTTCCCTGCTTCCCTTCCTTCCCTCCCTCCCTCCCTTCCTTCTTTCCTTCTTTGTTTCCTTCCTTCCTTACTCTCCCTCTCCCCCTTCCTCCTCCTCCCCATCTCCCTCCCTCCTCCCCCTCCCTCCTTTTCCTACCTCCTCCCTCCCCCTCCCCCTCCCTTCTCCTCCTCCTTCTCCTTCTCCTTCTTCCTCTTCTTCTTCCTCTGTAGAGATGAAGTCTCACTGTGTTGCCCAGGCTGGTTTTGAACTACTGGCTTCAAGTGATCCTCCCACCTCTGATTCCCAAAGTGTTGGAATTACAGGCATGAGCCACCATGCTTGACCTCTACTCTGTTTCTGTGTATTTACTTTTTTTTTTTTGTAAGATTCCACAAGTAGTTGAGATCGTGACATTTTTCTTTCTACCTAGCTTGTTTTACTAGGCATATCGTTTCATTCATATTGTTGCAAGTGGCAGGATTTCCTTCCTTTTAAAGGCTGAATAATATTCCATTGTGTGTGTGTGTGTGTGTGTGTGTATACCACATTTTCTTTATTCATTCATCTGTTAACACTTAGGTGGTTTCCGTATCTTGGCTATTGTGAATAATGCTGCAATGAACATTAGAGTGCAGACATCTTGACAAGATGGCGATTTCATTTCTGTGGGCTTTATACCCAGAAGGGGGATTAATGGGTCATATGATATGTCTTTAGGAACCTCTATATTGTTTTTTGTTATAGCTGCACCAATCTGCATTTCCAAATGACAGTGTACAAGAGTTCCCTTTTCTCCACACCCTTGCCAATGCTTGTTATCTTTTTTTTTTTTTTTTTGTAATACTGGTCATCCTAACAGGTGTGAGGTGATCCCATTGTGGTTTTGATTTGCATTTTCCTGAGATAACTTATTAAACCTTGCTGGTCCTCAGTTTTTTCACATGATGGATAGTAAGCTTCCTATAATGTTTAGATGTTGTTACAAAGCTGTAGAAAGAGTAAGATAGAAAGCTTGCCTTCTTGGAATGCACAGTCTAGTAAAAGAGATAAAATTGCACTGATGGGTATTTTAGTCCGTTACTGCTGCATATTTTGCTCACATATATGTTGAATTGGATGGGGTTTGGCTGATCTAGATTAGGCTAGGCTTGGTTCTATGCTGTAGTTTGGATGCAGATACACTCAAGTGCCTCTCATCTTCCTTGGACCAACATCTGTCCTCAGGACATTCTCCTGGCAAAGAGCAGAAATGCAAAAGGCCAGGCCCAACTATGCAAGTGCACTTCAAGCCTCTTCTTATCGTGCATTCTCTAACAATCCTATTGGCCAAAGCAAGTCACCTGTTCAAGCCCAAAGCGGAGTACTCCTGGCTATGCCAAAAGTGTGGTTATATAATATTAATTATCACAGGGATATAAAACATTTGCGGCCGGCAATTCAACTTACATCATGTTTATTTAATAACAAGTAGAAATTCAGGGGTATTGTAAGAGGGATATAGATAGAAATGTCAAAATAGTTCAAAAGTAGAAGAATTCAATTCTACCTGTTATAGAGTTCCAGGGAAATATTGTGGAAAAGGGAGGGATTAAATCTTGCACGATGGATTAAAAACTAGCCATTGAAAAGGAAAAGAAAAATCCAGGCTGAGAGACTAGTATCAGCAAAGGCATGAAACCAGGGGTATGTTCAGGAATAATAAGAAGTTTAACTTGTTCTATGAACAAGGTTCATAGAAGAAAGTTATGGTTATCAGGAAAGGTTGGGACCAGGAAAGGCTCTAATCAGTGCTTACTGACTGAATAAGGCCTGTGGCTTGGAAAGACCAGAAGGTTCTTTTTAGATATTCAGGAGCAAGTGATCATCAATAACTTTTACTAGTAAGGGAAAATTTGATTGATGGTCCATACAGGCAAAATACAATGTTAAGATGGCAGCCCTTTAAGAAGAGAGTAATATTACGTGTAGCCCTCAGCCTGGCTGGCAGCAACATTAACCATCTGGGCATGAGCAGTGAGGGGTTCAGCCTAAAGAGGCCTCAGAAAGAAAGAGTGATTAAGAAATCCATTTATTTTGCTTGCCCAGGAGAGGCTGGTTTTGGGTTTCCTTCTCAGTTTAGAAGGAGACATAGTCATAGACGTTCATTGACTTAACAGGTAGAAGAAAGAAAATGAGATTTATAGTCAGATCATGAGGTTAAGTCTCAATTCCATCATTGACTGGCTGGGTGACCTTGGACACATTATTTCACTTTTTTGAACCCCAGTATCCTCATTCACAAAAAGGGTGCTAAAAATACTAGCAAACATGACAATATGTAATACAGAGTAACAGAGATATTTGTGGGAGAGGACTGTGGGTTAGGGAAAGAGGATTGAGGAAATCGGTGTTTATAGCAGCTAAAGGATTGACAAAGTGAGCTCAGCAGGGAGGAGAAGAAAATTTGACCAAAGCTGGGCAGTTTGGGTAGTTTTGTTCATCACCTGCTCCAAATTTTTTATTATGTGCTTTTCTGTACTTGACAGTTTGGCATCTAAAGACTGCTTCCTCAGTTGAAGGTACAATTTTTGATGTAAGATTATCCCAGCCAGATACATGTGAGACTTGGGTTCACAACCAATGTAAGTGGAAGGAGGCAGAAGAAATAAATCAAGTGTTTATTTTGCCAGGATCTGGACTTACTCTGGCTCTAGAGGTCAACATTCTGATGGCAGCATCCTGAACCCCAAACTTCCCTTAAGGAGAATCGTTCCTGGACCCATAAGTTTGGCATTGGGCCCCAGATGCCTAGATTATGACTCACATGATGAGATCCTGGAAGCGGTACTTAGAACACTGGCTTTCTGTTTCCCTAACAGCCCCACTGTTGCAGAGTTTCTCTTGGCGAGTCAGTTCTGGGATGCTCTTCTAGAGACATTCCAAATCATTTCTTACCTAGAACTTATTTCTTCAGCCCTTCTAATGATTTCATAAGCTTCTAATTTTCTGTCTCACATACACCCCCCCCTTTAAAAAAATTAAACTGCATTAGTTTTTTTGTCATCTACATTTGAGCCCTTACTGGCACATTGGAGTGGCCACATCTCTAAAGGAATCGAAGGCTCCCATTTGGCTCAATTCTCCTCTGACTTCTTCAGACTCTACTTCCAATAGCTTCCTTTAGATTTTCTGCTATTACCAGATGGCTTTCCCAAAATTAGTGATGGCTAATTTTATTTGTCAATTTGACTGGGCCAAGAAATGCTTAGATGGTTGATAAAACATTATTTCTGTGAGGGAGTTTATGGATAGATTAACATATGAATTGGTGGGCTGAGTAAAGATTACCCTCCGCAAGGTGGGTGGGCATGAAACAGTCCATTGGGGGCCTGAATAGATTTGTGTGTGTGTGTGTGTGCGTGTGACAGTCTCACTCTGTTGCCCAGGCTGGAGTGCTACGGCGTGATCTTGGCTCACTGCAACCTCTGTCTCCCACGTTCAAGTGATTCTCCTGCCTCAGCCTCCCGAGTAGCTGGGATTACAGCCATCTGCCACCGTGCCCAGCTAATTTTTGTATTTTTATTAGAGATGGGTTTTCACCATGTTGGCCAGCCTGGTCTCGAACTCTGAATAGATTTTTTAAAAGGTGGAGGAAGACTGAATTCTCACCTGCCTCACTGCTTGAGTTGGAACATCAATCTTCTCCTGCTCTCAGCACTCCTATTCTCAGGCCTCCAGCACTGGATTGAAATCTATGCCACTGGTTCACCAGCTCTCAGGCCTTTGAACTACATCACTGGTGGGTCTCCTGCTTTCAGAGGGCAGATTGTGGAGCTTTTCAGCCTCTGTAATCACAAGAGCCAATACTTTAACATCCCCCTCTCTCTTCCTTCATCTGTTCTATTTGTTCTGTTTATCTGGAGAACCCTGATAAACTAATATACCCTGCCTCTTGCTACATACTGTGGTCAGATTTATCTTCTTTAAAGTAAATTACTAATCATATTTCTTGCGATTTCTAGTTTTAAAATAGCGAATATAGACAGTATTTCTTCTTTGTCCTCTTGGAGATCACTCTCACAGCAACAAAGACAACCTGGAAAGAAAGGAGCTCTCCACTTCTGATGAAACCAAGGGACATCCATAATCCTAAACCACAATATATAGAGAATAGCTGCCACATGCAGTGAAGATCAAATAAGATGAGGAAGCACAGGGAAAAGATGCTCACAGCTGCAGATATCAGGAGAATATAGCCAAACACATTTCTCTAAATACCCGGCACACCCAGAGGGCAAACCCAGCAAGCCCTTATATGGAGCAATGGAAATGGTTGTGTGGTCGATGTCAGGAGCTTTGGTGGCCCAGTTTGGCCTGAAAGAGAAGACAGGGCTGAATAAAAAAATTCACATAGACGAATCATAAATTCAGAAGACAGTCTGCACGTAAGGCAAGGCTTTTTTTTTTTTTTTTTTTTTTTTGACTGAGCAAGTTGAAGGATGAAATGACATTTACTGGGACGTGGAAAATTGGTGGAGATGGAAACCAGTTGGATGAGGTCAAAAGAGAATGAGAGGTGAAGAAGTGCCCCATGAGTTTCACAGTCTCAAAAAGCAGAGCCGCCAAACTGACCAGCAACAGACCTTAGACAAATGAGTGAGCCCAGCTAAGTGCAGCAGAAGAACTAGTTAGCTGAGCCTAACCAAGATTGATGACCATGAGTTTTGCTACAAAGGAGAACAGAGTAATAGGGTAGTGGCTGCAGGAAGATGTGGCTGAGGAGCATAAGCAGGTTAGTATGCTGATGGTAGCTATAGGAGAAATTTTGATAATGTAGGAATAAGGGAAGACAAATATGAAAACTATTTTCTTTTTTTTAAATTTTTATTTTTTAAGATGGAGTTTCACTCTTGTTGCCCAAGCCGGAGTGCAATGGTGCTATTAAGGTTCACTGCAACCTCTGCCTCCCAGGTTCAAGTGATTCTCCTGTTTCAGCCTCCCGAGTAGCTGGGACTACAGGTGCGTGCTACCACGCCCAGCTAATTTTTGTATTTTTAGTAGAGAAGGGGTTTCACCATGTTGGTCAGGCTGGTCTTGAACTCCTGACCTCAAGTGATCTGCCCGCCTTGGCCTTCCAAAGTGTTGGGATTACAGGCATGAGCCATGGTGCCGTGGAGGTGAGACAAGATGGGATCCATTGCACAGGAGAAGGATTTGGCTTTTGATGGGAACATGTGCAGTTCATCCTTGGCAACAGAAGGAAACACAGTATGTGAGAATGAACCTGATAGTTTCATGTATGTGGTGGAAGGAATATGTTGGAGTTCTCATTGCTCTTATTTTTCAAATAAAGAAAGCATCATTATAAACTGAGAGTAAGGTAATGAAAGAGTTGTGGGAGATTTGCGGAGAAATAAGAAAAGGCAAACTTATTGTCTAGGAGGGCGGGAGAATGAAAGAGCTAAGGAAAGTTATGATTACTGAGTGCTTCTAAAAGGCTGATGTGAATTTAGGGGTGATAGGCTTAAGGGAACCCAGGCAGCATGTGTGTGTGTGTGTGTGTGTGTGTGTGTGTGAAGTGGGAGTCAAATGGTGGTTGAATCAGTACATTGAAAGTCCTCATTAAATTAAGTAATTAGTGATGTTGAGATAATAGAATGAATGAGCAGGAAATCTCAAAGAAAGTAAGACTAAAGATGCCTGAAACTGGGTTCAAGAATGTGGGGTGGGTGCAATTAATATTGATAATAAGATCTACCTGTGATTGTAAGAATGAGGAACTAAGTTAAGTGGAGAATTAAATTACTGAAATAGAATAGACAGAGAACCTTGGAGACCATGGTACTGGGAAGATCACACATAAGAATATTGAAATCATGGCTGGGCGTGGTGGCTTGTGCCTGTAATCCCAGCACTTTGGGAGGCTGAGGTGGGTGGATTGCCTGAGGTCAGGAGTTCGAGACCAGCCTAGCCAACATAGTGAAACCCCATCTCTACTAAAAGTACAAAAATTAGCTGGTTGTGTTGGCACATGCCTGTAATCCCAGCTACTCCGGAGGCTGAGACAGGAGAATCACTTGAACCCAGGAGGCAGAGGTTGCAGTGAGCCAAGATCGTGCCACTGTACTCCAGCCTGGGCGACAAAGTGAGTCTCTGTCTTAAAAAAAAAAAAAAGAATATTGAAATCACTCAGAATACTACTGCAGGGAGTTGCAATGGCCTTGAGGCTAAAATCCTTGAGGGATGAAGGGGATTGGCCCAGGTTTGTATAGATGACTACAAAAAGGAGAGGTAGTGAGTGATACAATCTGATAGTATAATCTTCAAATCCAAGTTTTTTTTTTTAAGGGGGAAGGGGTGTAAATTGTCTAAAAAAAGCAACAATAAACAAAAGGGACAAACATCATACCTTCATGTTCAATGATATAGAGGAATATGGTGAAGATCAGCCACCTTTGGAAAGCTTTGTAGGAGATAAACTGTCCTTAGGTGTAGCCAGGTTTCACTTAGAGGAGGAAGATGAAGGGATAATTCAGAGATGTTGAGAATATAAGAGATTTTGCTGATAATGGACTATGAGTTCCAGAGGACATTTTCCAGAAAAGAAGATAGGTGAGTGGTTAAAGAACATATTTTGCCATGTGGAATTGAGAGCCCAAATGATAAGTGGTGATATGCAGAGAATCTTAGAATTCTGGTGGTATCTGACATAAATAGGAATATAGGGATGATGTGGATTTTCAAGGAAGTTTGTGGTGGTGAGGTTGGAAATGTTTTCTTTGTATGTAAGTGAGTGTGTGTTGAGGGGGCAGTGGTTGAACCATTGATCTTTTCAAGATCAAGCAAAGTTCAATGGCTTTATAATTCTATCATAAAAGTGGTAAACTTTAAAAGAAATTTTATTACTGGGTTTTAAAAAACACCCCAATGAAACAATTGCCTTCATAAAATCAGAGTGTAAAATGGCTGTACAATAGTTCATAGAAAATAAGGTAAAATAAAACAAAAGTTTAAATATGTACTGGCAGAACTCAGGAAAGGAATAAAAATAAAACCCTCACAAAAATGAGGTTTCCTATTGGAAGAGACACATAAATAAAGACAATGCATGGCTGAAAACATAAGTGACCGAGAGGAGAGGATTAAGAAAAGTGATTTAAGTAAAATGGACAAGGACAGAGGGTTAAAATGGATTAGAAAAAAAATGATGGCAATGGAAGATGAATAAAGAAGATACAACATACATGTAGTGGACATTTCTATTTTGTTTTTGGAGTTTGTTTTAACATGGTGATAAAATATATCTTTAAAATAAAACAGAAAAATAATTATATATATACACACACACACACACACACATACATATATATGCATATTTATATATGAAGTGACAGACATACCCTGGAGACATTGGCCTACAATGATAAACCTTGAGACATATATTGGTTAGGTTTACTAGGCTTCAAAGGTAAGAATCGATACTTTAGGCAACCGAGGAAAGTATCAAGTCAGTTAAAGTTCTCAGTCTTCTCCATGGCAATTCAGATCTGGAGAGCAGTGAAGCAATGCTTATAAAATCTGTAAGAAAAAATGATACTTTCTAAAAAACACAGCAGAACTGTTACTTGTGTATAAGGGCAGAAGACTGATATTCTTGAGCATGCAATAACTTAGAGAATGTATTTCCTGAGAAGCCACTAGAGGATGAACTTCAGAATGAAAGTTGGAAGTATGAAAATAAGACTTATGGTGAGTGTGAAATTCCGTGTAACAGTGGGACCAAGACTAAAGTAAATTTGAAGATTGTGATTGCAGAACAAAACCTTATAAGCTCTCCCAGTGTAGAAATGATTTTATTAAGAAAAACTGAAAGGAGAAGAGGGAAAAGAATGGTAAGAGATGTTGCTATATATGCTGCCTTTCTAATCCTTCACAGCCAGAGGTTAAAAGATACCATGTCACAGATGTAATATTTAAACATATAATAATCCACTAAAATAGGGTGGTAAGGAACAAGAGGGGAATATGGTAGGGAGTTGCCAGGCATGGACTAGAGAATAGAAGAATAAGTATTGAAGGAATAATAGTTATAAAGACAACCACTAGAATAATAACAACCAAAAGATCAAACCTTCGAAAATATCAGCAGAAAAACATGTCCACTCAATTGTAGAAAGAAAAGGAACTCAGACTTTTGAATGACAGATTTAAGAAGCTTAAGTGATAAAAGCAAAGAATAATAGTAAATATGGTTGTTTGGGGATGGGAAATGCTTTTCTCATTCTTAATGTTTTCTTCCATGGGGAAGCAGCTCAGTTAGTTTTACCACCTTTGGCCTCTCTCTGCCTCTTTAGGCACTTTGCCCTAGGAAAGGTGAAGTGATTTCTCTATTTGGTAAATAGGAAAAGTGAAGTTATCATGCTCAGCTCAGCTCTTTCTGTTTCTCCTTGAACATGAACTGCCCTTAGGGTAAATGAGTTCTAAGCAGCTGCTTGGGGCAGTGAGACTTATGTCTGCAAAGGGTTTGAAACCTCTCCCCTGCTGGGATAGGTGTCTGAGAGGGTAAATCACTTAAATTCTGGATTTCAGAATTAGAGGGCTCACCTGTCTAGGATTAGAACTCTTAGAGGTCTCATCTGTCTATGAATAGAACTCATGTCTTCCAACCTAGTCTTTATTAATAATAAACATTATATTTTGGCCTGATATTCTTCTTCTTGTCTCTCAACTTATTTAGTACACAGGTGTGGAAAGATATTATGTCTTGGACCCAATCATAAGATCCTAATAACATTGATGCATTGAGGTTTTTGAGGGGCCAGTTCAATGAGTGGTTATTTCTACTGTCTTAGGGCAGAGTCTGGCACATCGTAGGCACTTCATAAATTGTGGTTAAATTACTAAGTGGCAGAATTTTAGAATTGTAGAGGAAAATGGCAGCTAGTTGGTCTCTGATGTGGCTTGAAGGTGAAAGGATGGAAATGCAGGAACTGTAAAGTAGCCATTTTCCATCTTGTGCACAGAGCAAAGAGACATGTTTTTTTTTTCAGAGAGAAAAGAATGAACCAGATGCTGCAGAGTTCAGCTGGGATGAGAGTTGCTGGGGACACAGGGGAGATCGAGTTGTGGTTACCTTATTTCTTGTGGGCTTTTCCAATTTCCGGTTCCAGACCCTCAGGGGACTCTTCCAGTCTCTGCTCCCTTGGCTTCTGTGAGATGTCCTTGTATACTCCTAATAAACCCCTTCCCTTCCCCTTTTAAATTTTTCCTTTAAGCTGATTTAAAGTGGATTGTTTCACATGCAGTTGAAAGACTCTTAACCAAAACCTGAGATGCTGAAGTCCAGAGCAGCTGGAGAATGCTTTCTAAGTTTACACATTTTTGAGAATTTTGAGTCTGGGCAAATAGCCAGAATGCTCTGTAGGCAGAGCAAGGGCACTTTCATGGCAAAGAAATAACCACTGGGTTTTCCTCAGCTGACTGTAGTTGGTGAATCTGAAGTCAAACTCTCACAGGACCATCAAACTTGGAGAGAAGCCGTAGAATCTAGGAATATTTTTTAAGATGCAAATGCTAATGTAAAGCAGTTAAAACCCCAACTTCCCACCTCATGAATCATCAGCAAAGTGTAGAGCTCCTGAATGCTAACCAGTTGGATACTACATCAATTCTACTCTGTAATTCTCTAAATTCTACCAGTGTCACAGATGGAGTCCAAAAACAAAATAACAGCCTGCTCCATTCTGATTCAAGTTCTCATTTGCTTGTGCCCTGCTTTCCCAAGAGCCTAGTGACTGATTGCAGACCCTTGATTTCTGTGAGCTTAGACTAATAGGTATGGCAGGCATACATTCTGGGCTGAAGATAACCAGAAAGCCAGCAACCCGATGGGAGGAACATTCATTGCACAAGCTGAGAGTGAAATGAGCTTCTACATCAGGTGGGTAAATAATTCCAGTTAATAATTCAATCCAAACTTTTGTTGAATAAAGTGAGGTTGTCACCCCAGCACCCACACCAATGTCTGGCACCCAGCAGAGGTGCAACAAATATTTGTTGAACATTGAATGAAGTCCGTTGAATCTTTGTAATTTTTCTCATATTTTCTGTTTCTCTGTGTTACCACAATAATGTCTTCATTTACTTAAGCATTTATGTGGCTGATGCCTATTTTTCCAACTAGAGAAGTTGTAAGGATGAGAGACAGTGTCTATTCCATTCCTGTTGCAGTAACAAAATACTGGAGACTGGATAGTTTATGAATGATAGAAACTCATTTCTCTCAGTTCTGGTGGCTGGGAAATCTAAGGTCAAGGTGCCATCAGGTTTGGTGCCTGGAGAGAGGCTGGTCTCTGCTCCCAAGATAACTCCTGTGGCTGTGTCCTCTGAAGAAGATGAACATCATGTCCTTCCATGGCAGAAGAGCAGGAGGGCAAAAGGGGTCTAGCTAGTTGTCTCCAGCCTTTTCATAAGGTGACTAATCAATGCATGACTGTGACGTGCTCATGACCTATTCACTTCTTAAAAGCCTCACCTCTTAATACTTTCATATTGGGAATTAAGTTTCAACATAGGCCAGGTGCGGTGGCTCACACTTGTAATCCCAGCACTTTGGGAGGCAGAGGAGGGTGGATCACAAGGTCAAGAGATTGAGACCATCTGGCTAACATAGTGAAACCCTGTCTTTACTAAAAATACAAAAATTAGCTGGGTGTGGTGGTGTATGCGTGTAATCCCAGCTACTCGGGAAGCTGAGGTAGGAGAATCGCTTGAACCCGGGAGGCGGAGGTTGCAATGAGCTGAGATGGCACCATCGCACTCATTCCTGGGCAACAAGAGTGAAACTCCATCTCAAAAAAAAAAAAAAAAAAAGTTACAACATAAATGTTTGAGGGGCCGTAAGCCCTCAAACCATAGCAAACCACGTTTACATTTTCTCATTATTTTTTTCCCAAGTGCCTAGCACAGTGTTTGCATATTGCCTGATCTTGATAAATATTTGCTGGATGAATACATGCTGTCTTGATTTACAAAGTGTATGCTTGGCAACTACCGGGCTCAGAAGGCTGAGTGTTTAATTTGGATGGAGGTTCATGTCCCTGCCTATGGCCATTTGACAGATCTCTTGGCAAGGATATGAGTTTTCTCTCTTTTCTTCTGCCTAGTTGCTAAGGGATTGGCACCCTAGCACTTGGCCTGTTCCTTCTCTTCTGCTTGGAATGGAAGGGCCGATCTTTAGCAAATCAGGATCTGCCAAAAGTAAAAGTAGCAATCCTAGCTGTCCGTCCCATCAACAAGAGGAGATTTATTATGTAGGACCAAAGGGATATGTGTGACAGCAGGAACACTGCACAAGTCATCTGCAGGCAATACCATCTGGGGTGCTGTCTCAGCTCTGTGGACCTCTTTTGCTGTCACTTTTGTATGACCAACTGGGTCTGCTCTTAAGACTCTGCAGTAAAGCTGGAGAAGAGATTGAAAGGTTGGGATTCTGCTGCTCAAGAAACCTGCATCATCCAGACCTTGCAATGGGCCCTATTTCTTTCGAGGCTCAGGAGAAACATTTTGGCTATAGTAGGATAGGGTTTCCTGCCCTTTTCTCCCCTTTTTTTCTTGCTTTTATTCTTCACACCTTATCAAGAGGGGACCTGTTAGCATAATAAGACATTGCATTTATGCTTTATAGGGTGGTTAGCATCAGCAAGACAGAGGGTTTGTGTCTTGTTGGGGCTCTCCTCTGCATCTTCATGGACTTGATGATACAGATTGGAGGGAGACCTTTCTGGCCTGAACACAAAGGACTGCATCAGACTACTCTTAACTAAGAGTGGAATGGGCATCATTGGGGAAAGTAGTGGAAAAACTAGGAGGGAAACTAAGGGATTATGGATTTTAGGAAATCATGAAGGCAAGAATTGGCACTGATTGGAAGGTGATTTACATTCACCAGAACTTCATTTGCAAGTAGCAAAAACTTAGTTTCAAAAAGCTTAGGAAGAAAAAAAATAAGACGGATGAGGGATTTATTGACACAGATTACTGAGAAGCCTCAGAGGTAAAGGAAGCATTTGGCATGGCTGGATGCAGGGGCTTAGGAAATGTGACCAGGAATTAGTCTTTATCTCTTGACTCTGCTTCCTTCTACAAAGGCTTCATTCTCAGGAAGGTTTTGTTCCTTCCTTGTGTGGACAACAAGGTTCTGGCAGTTTGAGACTGACACCATAGAGTTTCCAGATTTAGCAAATAAAAGTAAAGAAGGCTCTGTTAAGTTGAATTTCAGATAAACAACAAATACCTTTTTCAGAAGAAGGAGGTCCCAAGTAATATTTGCACTGTCCTAAATATCGCATGGGATCTTTATTTACGCTAAAAGAGTATTGGACATTCTGTATTTTATCTGGCAACACTATGACATCATCCTCACAGCAATGATTTCAGAGGAAACATCATGGTTCCCTCTCTCACAGGGTCTGTCCTTAAAATGGTTCTGATAAGTCAGCTTAGGTTACGTATTCATCCCTGTGGTTGGTGAGGTGGGACCATGTAATGGAAGACCCCAGTGGGAGAGGCAGTTCAGGCAGTTAGTAAATCTTTGTAAAACAGTGCTTTGTTCCAGGCCCCCCTTCTATGTGCTGGAGATTCATCTGTGAACAAGACAGAGAGGTGCACGGCTATAAGAAGCTTTCTTTCTAGTTGGGGGACGGTTGGGCAGGCAATGAGCACATATACTTATAAATAAATAGGATAATGTCACATACTGAGAAGCAATATGGAGACAATAGAATAGGGTATTGTAGGAAATGTCTGTGGCTGTGTGTGGGTTGAGTTGTTCTCCACCTCCCCCAAAAAGGATGTGTCAAAGTTCTAATGCCCAGTGCATATGAATGTGGATTTACTTGGAAATAAGGTCTTTGCAGATGTAATGAAGTTAAGATGAGGCCATATGGTGTGAGGGTGTGCCCTAATCCGATGAATGGTGTTCTTATGAGGGAAATTTGACACAGACACAGAGAGGACAGTGCCACTGAAAGTCATGCAGCCGCAAGTCAAGAAATGTCATGAATGGCTGGCAGCCGCCAGAACCTAAGAGAGGGGCATGGGGCAGGTTTTCTCCTAGTGCCTTCAGAGACATGGCCCTGCCGACACCTTGAGTTTGGATTTTTGGCCTCCAGAACTGTGAGTGAATAAACTTATGTTTTTGTTTTGCTTTGTTTTGTTTATGAGATGGAGTCTTGCTCTGTTGCCCAGGCTGGAATGCAGTGGTGTGATCTCGGCTCACTTAAATCTCCGCCTCCTGGGTTCAAGCGATTCTCCTGCCTCAGCCTCCTGAGCAGCTGGGACTACAGGCACGCACCACCATACCCAGCTAATTTTTTTGTATTTTAGTTGAGATGAGGTTTCATCATGTTGGCCAGGATGGTCTCGATCTCCTGACCTCATGATCCGGCCGCCTGGGCCTCCCAAAGTCCTGGGATTACAGGCATGAGCCACTGCACCCAGCCAACTTATGTTGTTTTAAGTCACTTACTTTGCACTCATTTGTTTCAGCAGCCCCAGGAAACTAGTACAGGCACAGAAGTGTGGGCTGGGTGGTCAGGGAAGACCTCTCTGAGTAAGTAACATTTGGGTTGAGGCCTAAAGGATGAGGAGGGTGCAGCTCTGGGAACAGCTAGTGAAAAAATACTTAAAGGAAAAGGAAGAGTAAGTGCAGAGCCCTAGGAGTGGACATGGCAGCACTGGGGCCAGTGTGGCAGGAGTGTAGAAGAGAAACCACAGAGAGGGGAGTGCCCTCAGCAGGGCAGGCAGAACTTTAGTAGAGACTCCTGGGTAACAAACGTTGGTTTGCATTCTAGTTCTGCTATTTCCTCATTGTGTGATCTTGTTTCTTAACTTCTTGGAATATAGATTCGAGTTTCTTCAAATATAAAATGTCTGTCCATGGAAATGCTCTTGAATCTATCAAGTGCTAGCTCCTAGGTCATTCTGGTTTATTATTTCTGTGACCTTGGATTTCCTATGAAATTTGAAATGTTCCATCCTAAAGTCACTTGGAATTTTACTGCCTTTCGTCATCATTTGAAATCTGTTTTAGCCATACCTTCTAAAATGCTTTGGTATTTAGAAAGTCCATGTTCTCTTGACTTCTAACAATGTCTTTGTCCATTCCTGGTTCTGCTTTTACTGTCCCCTGCAGGGTGCTTGATAGCTCGTGGCTGTGAGCCTGGCTCCATTAATGCGATGACAGTAGTAATTTAGGTGAGTTAGCTTTGGCACTGAGACATCCATAGTTCTTTTGGGACTAAATATCTTGCAATTGCACAAAAGCTAGGGTTGGGGGATTCAGTGTGTGGTGTGACATGTCACTGACTTGGATACACGAAGTTGATCCCCTGACCTTGTCCTCATAAGCAATACAATGCAGCCAACTGGCCCAGAGTCATGAAACAAACCCTTCTCTCATATTGAATAAGAATGGCTTTTTCTTAAGCCAGTGGTTCTCGAACCAACTGATCAGAATCACTTGGAAGGCTTGTCGTAGCACACACTGCTGTTGTTCACCCTCAGATATCTGATTCAGTAGGTCTGGGATGGGGCCTGAGAATATGCATCTCTAACAAGTCCCAGGCGATGCTGACGTTGTTGGTCTGGGGACCACACTTTGAGAACCATTGTCCCAAACTATCACAGAAAGAAGACGAATATCAGAAAACCATCACACCAATGGGGGATTGAAAGTAGGTTGGGAGTAAAAGCCTCCTGGAAGATGCTTCCTTCTTTGTCAGGAAGCAAGAACTGATTGTGAAATGTATGTACCTAAGCCCTAAGAAGCTTATAACTTAGAAGACAGAATAAACAGAAGAATTAAGAAAGACTCCATGGACAAGACATGTTTGGACCAGAGATATAGGTGAGAAACGATGGGGAAAGATATTTCCAGTGCTGGGATCAGTGTGGGTGAAGATGTAGAGGCAAAGAAGCATGAGACATCATTGGCAGGTTCTTGGTTTTAGCCAGAACAACAGGTTTCACATGTTTTTGACCACAAGCCACAGTAAGACAAACATTTGACCTTGTGTACTCAGCACAATACACATTTTCTACTGTAGTCATGTGTGTATACATTTATATTTATCTCCAACAGACCTTCATGAAACATTTACCATTGTATATACAGAATGCCCTAAATTTTCTATTCTGTTCCGTACGGTTTTACAGAATCTAGAATATAGTTTTATTCCATATAGTACATCGTGGGGAGTATAGCAGAGTGTGGCTTCTGATACAAGGCTGTCTGGGTTCAAGCCAGAATTAATCACCTTGGGCAACTTATTTAACCTCCCTGGGTCCGTGTCCTTATCTGTAAAACAGGGATGGCAAGAGTGCTTATTTCCCTAGGGACAGTGTGAGAAGTATGTGAGTCTATGCAAAGTATTTGGAATGGAGCCTGCTATATAGAAAGCCATATACATATTTGTTCTTTTGCTATAAATTTCATTTTAAAATGCTTTCGTCACATACTTCATTGATTTCATGACTTTCTCAATGAGCTGCTGCCTGCAGCTTGAAGGACTAGAACTGAGGTTGAGGTAGGTGGGGGCAAAACAGATGGGTGATGGAGGTGGGGCATGTGATGATTTGGGATCCACAATACAGAGGCTCTTTAATGCTGGAGTGAGGACCCTGGACTTTGGTTACTGGGTAGCCGGGGGCCATGAAAGGTTTTGTTTGGGCACAGTGGTGTGATCAAAGCTGCACCAAGGAACATTAATCTGGCTGCTGTGTGAAAGCTGCAGAGGAATGAAGACACCCTGGTTAGCAGAGAGGAGACAGGCTGCAGTCCAGGACAGAGGCGATGTGGACCCACCCGAGGGGAGAGCGGTGGGAATGGAGAGAGAAAAGGAACATGAAAGGAGCGCTAGAGGCCACACCGAGAGCATCCGCCACCAAAGAAAAAATGGCTCCATGGGCTGGCAAGCCAGTCGGAGCTCTGTGGCCTCCCTCTCCACTTGAGGACAGTGTTTGAAGAACTGCATCTCCCTGTCACCCTAACAGAGAGAAACTTGAGTGGGACACTAATTTCCCCTGAAGATGCAAATGGAATGGGAAGTCCAACACTGAAACGCATTCTTTGTAGCCCTGCCAGAGGCCTAATCTGGGTCCACTCCCCAGCAGGTGCTTGGAACTGGCAGCAGTTATGCCAATGCGTGAACAGATGAGTTATTCAAATGAGAGAATATTTCCCAGGAGAGCAACTGGAGTCTCTCTGGATGCTGAAGAATAATCCTCAGAGGTTAAAGCAGCATCTGTAACCAAATCTTCACAAAAGATCTGCAGCCTGAATTCAAGTTGCTAATGAGATCCTTGTTTATGATGTTAGATTCTTTCAGAGGCTTAGTGGGGGGTAAAGCCACCTGAGTGAGTGGGGAGGAGAGACTGACTCCTAAGAAAGTGGGTAATTAATCTTCTCCAAGGCTTAATCACATCCTGTTGGTGCTGTGAGTTGGTCTTTTCAGGAGCCTGTGATATGGCAGGGTAGAGCAAACCCTGCTGTAGGTGGAGCAGACAAAATGCAGCTGTGCTGTGTATTCTGCAGTGGTTTTCTCGGATGCCTCTGGAACATTTTTGGCTACAGCATGGTCAAGAGGGTGTGGTGCTGGCCTCTCAGAACATCCTGTCCTGCGGCACTCTATCCAATGAAGGCAACTCCCACGTCTCCTCCTTGAGGGTTTCTTATTCGGTCTCTTGTTGACACAGGCTTTTTCTTTACCCTGGATAGCCATAAAAAGAGCAAAGATTGAATGCTTATTATGAATCTGGCTCTGTTCTAATTTATTTACCGTATTACTTCATTTACGGTAATCCTGTGTACTATATTGTCCCATTCCATTTGAAGGAGAAGGAAACTGAGGCTCACGTGATTTATGGAGTGTTTCTGAGGTCCCAGAGCACTCATTTGGTGGATCTGGGATTCAGACCCAGTCTATCTGACTCTAGAACCCACAATTTCACCTCCCTGGAGCTATCTTAGTCAGGATGTAGGAACTCATGTTACTCTCTTCTCCAGACGGATTTTGACATCTCACTCTTCCTGTTCAGGTCTCCTCCGGCTTCCAAGTTCCTCTCCTAGTTGGTCACTTTATTGCACAGGTAAAAGGCTGGAGGTGACAGCCTCACCCCAGCACATAATTCCTGGTCCAATCCAATGGAGCCTCATCTTCCTCTTTTGAGAATCAGGACACAGAGAATGTCTTCCAACTTGGCTGCACCCTAGGAGGTTGGAGGCAAATCCTTCCATGATTAGTCCTAGGGAACTGAGGTTGGGCAAGATTAGAAATTTTTCATGGATAATATTTTAGAATTGAATGGACAGGTGGAATTTCTATGGGTGTAATCCAGACAATAGACACAGAGTGCTCCAAGTGACTTCTAAGAAGCCCTTCCAAACCTAGAAAATTATATTCATTCATTCATTTATTCATACATTTATTTAGCATTTACCATGCACTGGCAACACTGTGGTAGGCACTATGGAATTGATGAATGAGATATCATTCCTGCCTCATGGTGACTACAGTCTAAAGGGGAGACAGACACTATAAAAAAAGAATAAATATAAAATCAAAAATTGTCAAATGCAATGAAGCATCACTTCCCATTATGAATAAGGGTACCTCATTTTTGTGGCCTAGTTAAGAAAGGAAGGGGTTCATATCAGGATATTTTCCATTATATTCACTACTGTTTTTGTCATCCATTTGGATAAAAATATTTCCAAAATGTTCACTTGGTGTGTAAGAGGATAAGGTTCCAGAAGGAGCCCCATCCATTCATGATCCCAGACTCAAGCCACATGTGATCGGTTACCTAGTGATTAAAGGTGAAATGAGGGCCTTCCAGAGGGCCCAACTCTCTAGTCCCTCTGGGACACAATGTGTGCGGTAGACAAATGCTGAGAAAGTAAAGATGGACAGTCAGAATAAAAAGTATTTTGTACCTCTGTGTGCCAACATCTCTTCTGGGCACTTTGATGTTTACTATATGTCTCAGATTTTCTCTTTAAAGCTCTGTGACCCAAGCATATTTTCCCCATTGAGGGGTTTGGAATTTAAAGACATGAATGAATTTCCCAAAGTTTTCAAGCTGGCAAAGGGTAAAGCCAGGATAGAAAAATCTAGATCTTTCTGACTGGAAAGTCAAATATTTATATTATAAATTTCTCTTCTCAGGTGAGAAGAAAATATGGAAGAAGAAGATGGAACTAAATCACTTACAGTTTTGAGTATGGAGAACACTATCCAGGTCAAGGTTGTTTCATGCCATGAATGTTAGGAGTTGTCACCTATGTTCTATTATCTGCTTGACAGTGTCTGTCCTGTTGCATAATTCCATCACATCACATTGTATCGCAGTGCATTGCATTGCAGCTCATTCTATTCCCTTTCTTTCTTTTTTTTTTTAGACAGAGTTTTGCTCTTGTCACCCAGGCTGGAGTGCAATGGCACGATCTCGGCTCACTGCAACCTCTGCCTCTTGGGTTCAAGCAGTTCTCCTGCCTCAGCCTCCTGAGTAGCTGGGATTACAGGCACCCACCACCACACCCAGCTAATTTTTGTGTTTTTTAGTAAAGATGGGGTTTCACCATGTTGGCCAGGGTGGTCTCGAACTTCTGACCTCAGGTGATCCACCCGCCTCGGCCTCCCAAAGTGCTGGGATTACAGGCATGAGCCACTACGCCCAGCTGGACAAGTTTCACAAGTCATTCAACAAGTCTCTGTGTGCCAGTGTCCTCAGATGTTGTCCTAGTCTGGGCACCACACTGGCCTCTCATAGGAGGCAGGGTTTCTGTGGTCTATCCATTTTGTTTAGGCTGAAGACAGGATCATTCAGGCTCTGTTGG
Source organism: Pongo abelii (assembly GCF_028885655.2). Taxonomy (NCBI): domain Eukaryota; kingdom Metazoa; phylum Chordata; class Mammalia; order Primates; family Hominidae; genus Pongo; species Pongo abelii. Next base: position 40,729,362 of record NC_085929.1, read on the forward strand.
GCCATTTTGCTATAGCTCGAGTGTTAGACATCACAGCCAGCTCAATGGCCAGTTCCATTGTTTCAGTTACAAAAGCAGCTTGTTACCATCCTTAGCAACCTATCCACATGGACAAGTTGAAATGAGTGCTTTTAACACTCATACTCTTAAGACTGATGTCCATTTATTACAGAATCATATGTAGCTCATTCCTCCTCATCTCCAATCCTTGGTTCTGGGGTGTGATAGTCTCATGGGCTAGAGGGTGTCTCTCCAGGAGCAGGTGTGACTGGAGGCTCATGTAACCATAATGAGTGCTCTCAGACAGTGGTTTTTGTGAGGGGAAAAGAACAGAGTTAAGTCAAGCAAACAAGCAGAATGTACACCTCATCAGTGCCACCTGTGACCACATTCAACCACCTGTCTTCTTCATGCGTCTTTAATCAGAATGAGAAGGCGACTTGCTTTTTACCTACGATCCATCCCAAATTTGCCCTCACAGAAATGAGGGCTTGTTTGTTTTGTTTTCCCTTCTTTTTTTTTTTTTTTTTACATTTTTTTTTTCTTTTATTATTATTATTATTATTATTATACTTTAGGTTTTATGGTACATGTGCACAATGTGCAGGTAATAAAACTTACATAAAATTGCAAGAAAATAGTATAAATAATTCTTCTACCATTGTATTCACAGTTCCCCAATTATGAATATTATCATTCTATATCTATATCTATATCTATCTGTATCTATGTATCTGTACCCATTAGCTTTGTCTCTTTGTCTCTTTACCCATTAGCTTTGCCATTCTATATCCGTTACTCTGTAAGTATGTATCTATCTACCTATGTATTTATTTTTGAATTATTTGAGATCAAGTTACAGTCGTGAGGTCCCTTTACCCCAAATACTTAAGTATTTCCTTAAAACAAAGACATTATCTTACATAATCAGAGCACAATGACCAAAATCAGAAAGTTAACATTGATTTAATGATACTTATCTAACCTACAGACCTTATTCAAATTTCACCAATTATCCTAATAATGTACTTTATAGCCAAAGCAATTTCTGGTCTAGAATTCCACCTAGAATCATGTGACACATTAAATTCTTGCTATCCTTTTAGTGTCTTTTAATCTGAAATAGTTATTCAGTCTTTATCATTCATGAATTATTATTGAAGAGTATAGGGCAATTGCTTATAATAGAGTACGTTTCAATTTGAGTTTGCCTGATGACTAGATTCATGAGGTTATGATTTTTTTTCAGCAAGAATACCACAAAAATGATGCTGTGTCCTTCCCAGTTTGTCTGTTGGGCAGCATATGATCACTGGTTTATTCATTAGTGGAGGGAGACTTCTTTCTTAATGACTTAACTTCATTTTCTTTTCTTAGTACAACAAGCACCAATAGCAGAAAGGCACACAGTTTGTTTAGCCATTGCTAGAAATTCCAAGACCACTTTGACTTTCTTAAAACACTACTTTCAGTTCAGAACATGAATGTAAAACATAGCTTGAAGGTTTCTGTTTTCTTTATCTTCTGATGTGAGACAGTCACAACCAAACCTTTAAAAGATTTGCTCCTCTTGCTATGCTAGCCCAGTGAAAAGATGGCAGGAATCAGATGAGTTAGCAAATGAGAAAGTGGCTTGTAAACTGTGATGTGTAACAGAAATCCAAGGGGCTCTGATTGTGATGAAGATTATATTTCTCGATTTCACGGGGTAAAGGGGTTTCAGGAGAATGATAACTAATTGTGTTGGTTTCAATGTGATTGCATCATGGGATGCTCAGGTATCTGGTTACATGCTATTTATGAGTGTGTCTGTGAGGCTGTTTCCAGAAGAAATTAGCATTCAAATCGTTAGACTGAGTAAAGCGAATGGCTCTCCCCAGTGTGGGTGGGTATTATCCAATCCACTGAGGGTCTGAATAGAAAATAAAGAATGGAAAAGGATGAATAGAACAAAAAGGAGGATGGAAGGCAGGAGTCTCTCTCTTTCTCTCTCTGCCTGACTGCTTGGCTAGAACATTGATCTACCCTTGGTGCTCCTCCTGGTTCTCAGACCTTCGGACTTGGACTGGAATCTACACCTAAATCTGCAAGCTCTCCAGCTCTCAGACCTTAGACTATACCTAAATCTCTCTCTCTCTTTTTCTCTCTCTCTCCCTCTCCCTCTCTTACAGGGCAGTTGTTTATAGAATATCTCTCAATTTGAATTTGATGTTTTTGAGAGACAGAATATCTGTCTGTCTGTCTGTCTATCCATCCATCCATCTATCATCTATTTATTATCTATCTATCTATCAATCATCTATCTATCTATCTATCTATCTATCTATCTATCTATCTATCTATCTATCTATCTATCCTGCTTCTCTAGAGAACACAGACTAATGTAGGTGAGAACTAGGATCCCTTCCTCACTGAGAATTGTTCACGGCCCTGCACCCCAGGGTAAGAACCTATTTCCTTTCTTTCCCCTGGATCCATTGCTCACTTTTTCCTCTGCCTACAATCCTAAAAGTTCGAAATCTTCCAGGAAGAATTCTCCAAGTTTGTCCTTGCTTCATCTCCACCAACTTGAGTCAGCAAGTTTTTCAACCTTGCTATTTGTACCCATGTCCAGGTTGTTAATATATATACATGCACTGCGTGCTGCTGGCCCCTGAGTGCTGGAGAGCATGAAAATATTAACTTCTGTTCACACAGAGAATTTGCTATTAACTCCAATGCTTCCTTTTTTAAAAAAAATTATTCACAGAAACCTGACAAGATCTTTACAGCTTTTTCCAGCTTATCAACCTATCACTCTCATGGTAGAATGTTTGGAAAGATCAGGAAAATCTAAAGAAGAAAATAATTCCTCAAATCTTAACTCCCTGAAGCCCTTATTCTCATCCTTTTTGGATTTATGATTCCAGTCTTTTTTTTTTTGGTACATTTTTTACGGATTTAGAATATTCAGTATTCACAAAATTGTTTGTATCTTCTAAATTTACTAACTCTGTTCCCACTTCAAGGTACTGTTAATTCTCAGCTCGCCTTTGAAATAACCTGCTGAACAGAAGATAAGCACTAGGCTTATCCCATCTCAGACTGAACAGGAACTTGCTTGACTCATTGGTGGGTTTATATATGGGGCAATGGAAGGCAAAACACCAGAGAGTAGACATATTAGGATGAAATGCGTGTGTTAGAGTCTCTGCAACTTGACTTACTAGTTTTGTGATGCCGGAAAACTTTTCCTAAATATTCCACATCCCAGTTTCTTCTACTGTAAAATAGGGATAATTATGTCTACCTCTGCAAGTGTGGTGTAGATTAAAAGACTCAATGCTCATAACTTCCTCAGCCTCATAGTACACACTCAGTTAATGGTGGTTCAATAACTTTCCTTATCTGTATAAGACATCTGAGTTTTCCTACAATGGACCCATACCCCTTCTCTTTATTACGGTGTCCAATATTTTAGGAAAGCACTCCCAGCCTACTCAGTCATTGTGTCATAGGTAGCTGATATAACCCCTAGTCCCAGGGAAAGGTACCCACTCCCAGCTTAGTCACTGATAACATGATCTCTCTTTTACCACAATTGGTTCAGGATGGGCCTGTAACCCAATCTGAAAATCAGTGAGATACAGCTATAGAACTTCTGTATGACTTCTGGAACAGAGAAGTTCTCTTTCCATTTGCCTAGAAGCTTGGATCATGTAAGCATGGAGCTTGCAGGAGCTTCTGCACTCTGGCCCTGCTGCTTCTACCAGTGTGGCAAGGACATGGCTGATAATTAAGCAAATGCAATAAAGACCAGAGTTGATGGATGGAAACTGATCCTGTCAACATTGTCTGACTAACTGGATCTAGCCTTACTTAAAACTAAATACAAATCTTTTCCTTTGAATGAACCACAAACAGCCACTCCTCGACCCCTTTTTAAATGCTGGCTTGAGATGGGCTCTATTATTTGCAATCAAAAGAGATTTGATCAAGACACTTTTCTGGCTTCTACTTTTCAAAATTTGAAGGTTCTATGAATCCTTCCTCAGAGCAGATTAATTTGTGTCGAGAATGGTCCATTCAGGTGCATTAGGGCCAAGTGGTTAATATTTACTGAGAGTACCTTCCAGCCTGGGGCCGGATGCAAATCTTCACCAAAATGGAGACAGACACACAGGGTGCTTGATAAAGCACAATGTGAATTAACATCAGCCACCCCGTACGGCTTGATCTGAGGGCTGAGGTAGCAAAAGTTAATGAAGACCAACATGCGGTTTGACTTCTCTTACTATTTATTCCTAACTAGTATTGAAGGAATCTTTTTATTTTTTTAAATCATGTATTCTTTTTCAATTCTAAATCTTTCCCTTTCTCTCTCTCTCTTTTGCTTTAAGGAAATCCAGCTACTATGCACACCTCTTCTGTTTCACTCTTTTTATTATTGTGGTAAGGACATTTAACTTGAAATCTAGCCTTTTAACAAATTTTTAAGTGGACAAGATCACATCATTACCTACAGGCAGGATGTTATACAGCAGATCTCTAGAACATAGTCATCTTGCAAAACTGAAACTGAATTTGTTGAATAGCAATTACCTATTTCCTTTTTCTTCTAGACTCTGGCAACCAAAATTCTACTTTATGGTACTATAAATGTGACTATTTTGGATATTTCATATAAGTGGAAAAATGCAATATTTGCTCTTCTGTGACTGGCTTATTTCACTTAGCATATTGTCTTCCAGGTTCATCCACATTGATGAATATTGCAGGGTTTCTTCTTTTTCAAGGCTGAACAATATTCCATTATATGTATATGTAAATAAACCACACACACACACACACACACACACACACACATACACACACATATATTACATGTTCTTTATCCATCTTTTATCCATCAATGAGCATTTAGGTTGTTTCCACATCTTGGCTCTTGCAAATAATGCTGCAATGAATATGAGAGTGTAAACATCTCTTTGAGAACCTGATTTCAATTCTTTTGGATGAATACCTAGAAATGGAATTGCTGGAATATGGTATTCTATGTTTAGTTTTTTGAGAAACCTTCATGCTGTTTTCCATAGCAGCTGAAACATTTTGCATTCCCACTAACAATATACAAAAGTCTCATTTCTCTTTTCTCTTGCCAAAAAGTCTTTGGCAACACTTGCTACCTTTTACCTTTTGTTTGTTTGTTTTTTTGAAAATGGCCACTGTAACAAGTGTAAGTTGATATCTTATATGGTTTTGATTTGTATTTCCTTGATGGTTAGTGATGATAAACATCTTCTCATATACCTCTTGGTCATCTGTATGTCATTAGACAAATGTCTATTGAAGTTCTTTGTTCTTTTTTTGTTCGTTGGTTGGTTTTTGAGACGAAGTCTCACTCTGTCACCCAGGCTGGAGTGCAGTGGCTCAATCTCAGCTCACTACAGCCTCCACTTCCTGCGTTCAAGCGATTCTCCTGCCTCAGCCTCCTGAGTAGCTGGGATTACAGGTGCCTGCCACCATGCCTGGCTAATATTTTGTATTTTTAGTAGAGATGGGGTTTCGCCATGTTGGCCAGGCTGGTCTCAAACTCCTGACCTCAGGTAGTCCACCCACCTTGGCCTCCCAAAGTGCTGAGATTACAGGTGTGAGCCACTGTGCCCAGCCTCTTTGCTCATTTTTAATTGGGTTATTTGTTTGCTTTTGTTATTGATTTATAGAAGTTCCTTACATATTTTGGAAATTAACTTCTTAGCAGATATATGGTTTGCATTGCAAATATTTTCTTCCATCCCTTAGGTTGCCTTTCACTCTATTAATTGTTTGCTTTCCTGTATAGAAGCTTTTTAGTTTGATGTAGTACCACTTGTTAACTTTTGCTTTTGTTGCCAGTGCTTTTGGTATCATGTTTAAGAAATCACTGCGAAGACCAATGCCATAAAGCTTTTCCCCTATGTTTTCTTGCAGGAGTTTTGAACTTTCAGGTCTTATCTTTAAGTCTTTAATTCATTTTAAGTTGACTCCTGTGTGTGGAGTAAGAAAAAAGCAGGGTTTTTTCAACAGCATTTGTTGAAGAGACTATCTTTTCTTTCCCCATTGTGTATTCTTAGCGCATTTGTCAAAGATCTGTTAACTGTATACACGTGGCTTTATTCCTGGGCTTTCCATTCTGTTCCATTGGTCATCTCTCTCTCTCTCTTTTTCCGTTTTCTTTTTTTTCTCTCTCTCTCTTTTAGACAAGGTCTTGCTCTGTTGCCCAGGCTGGAGTGCAGTGGTGCAATTACAACTTACTGCAGTCTCTACCTCCTAGGCTCAAGTGATCCTCCTGCCTCAGCTTCCCGAGTAGTTTTAGGATCATACACCATAACCAAGCTGGGTTTATCCTTGAAATGTATGAATTGTCTAACATACAAAAATTAATTAATGTGATACAACGATACAGCACATTAACAGAATGAAGGAAATACATCATATGATCATCTTAATTGATACAGAAAAATCATTTTGCTGAATTCAACACTGCTTCATGATAAAAATTCTCTCAACAAACTAGGACTGAGAAGGACTTTAACTCACCAATTTGAAGGCCATATGTGAAAAGCCCATGGCTAACATCATACTGAATGGTGAAAAGCTGAAAACTTTCCCTGTAGGATAGGGAAGAAGGCAAGGATGCCTGCTCTAGTCATTTCTATTCAACATAGAACTGGGAGTCCTAGCCAGAGCAATTAGGCAAGAAATAGAAATGAAGGCATCTAAATTGGAAAGGGAGAAGTAAAATTTTTTGTTTACAGATGACATGATCTTATAATTAGAAGGCCCTGAAGACTTCACACATACACATAAACAAAACAGAACTAATAAAAAAATTCAGTGAAATTGCAGGACAGTGAATCAACATAAAAAATCAGCTGTATTTCTATACACTAACAATAAACTACCTAAAAAGGAAATTAAGAAAATAATTCCACTTATGGTAGCATCAAAAAGAATAAAATACTTAGGAATAAACTTAACTAAGGAAGTAAAAGATTTGTACATTGAAAACAATAGAACATTGATGAAAGAAATTAAAGAAGACACAAATGAATGGAAAGATATTCTGGGTTAATGGATTGGAAGACTTAATATTATTAAAATGTCCGTACTACCCAAAGCAATCTACAGATTCAATGCAATACTTATAAAAATGACAATGGCATGTTTTACATAAATAGAAAAAACAATTCTAAAGTTCACAGGGAGTCACAAAAGACCCCACATAGCCAAAACAATCTTGAGAAAGAAAAACTAAGTTAGAGGCATTATACTTCCTAATTTCAAAATGTTTCACAAAACTACAATAATTAAAACTGTGTCACTTTTAATCTTGTCTTCTTATAATTAGAACAGAACCATCTCTTATAATTAGAACAGAACCATCTTCTTATAATTAGAACAGAAGTGCTTAGAGAAATGAGATATAATTTCATTTGTTGTGCTAAATTTCATTTGTTGTACTGTATGTATATATACATACAGTATATATATATATAGTAGTTACATATTAGTTAGTGTTCACAGTTAGAGTACTACTTATATATTACTCTTAAGAATTCATTTCAACTATTCTGAAAAGACCTTCTTTTTTTTTTTGAGGTGGGGTCTCGCTCTGTTGCCCAGGTTGGAGTGCAGTGGCGCAATCTTGGCTCACTACAAGCTCTGCCTTCCGGGTTCACGCCATTCTCCTGCCTCAGCCTCCCGAGTAGCTGGGACCTACAGGTGCCCGCCACCACAATTGACACAGTTCTGTCCACTTACATTGGATCACTGATATAATACACTTAAATATACAACTAAATAAAACAGAGGGGCTTTAAAATCTATTAAATCTATTTTATATTGTAATTTAGGTATATGTCTATTTGGGGATGAATATTATTAATTATGAATGTTTTCATTTGTGAATAACATGAAACGTAACCCAGGTTTAAACAATACCCACTTTCTGCCCTTCCCATTTAGAAGTATGTTGTTGGTTCAGCTGCTGTGTAATACAGTCAAAGACTATGCGTCTTTTAATCTTTCTGTTCTAATATTCTTAGCAGGCTTGCTTTGCCTATTCATACTTATTACCTAATAAATGCAAAATGATTGCTGCAGCTCCAGATGCCACATCTGTGTCCAAGGAAAAAGAAGGACGAAGGAGGATCTCCAGCAATCCGTCCCTTTAATCAGGAAAGCAAAACCTTTCTGAAAAGTTTTCACCTATTTCAAAAAAGCAGGGTCATATGGCAAAGAGAAGAACAATCATGATTCATCACTTGGGGATGGGCATGTGGCTACCCAGAATAAAATTGAGTTCTGTTAGAAAAAAAGGAATGGTGGAGGGGGCTGCTGAGTAAGCAACTAACTATGCTTCATGTGTCCACTTTTGAATAAATAAGTTTCATTTTTACAGGCTAAAAGGCATACATATGTCTATGTATGTTCTTATGTATTCCTAAATATCAATATAAGCATCAATATTTAGAAATGAATTAACATAGGTAAAGCGTTTAGAATAGTGCCTATTAGGTGCCATAGAAAGATTTGCTATCATTATTTTTACTGTTAGGTATCTATATATTTATATGTGTTTTACAGACACTTTCTAAAAGTACTTCCTTTCCTCTTCACAATGATTACAACATCTGTTCTTTTTAACTCTAGGGGTACAAGCTGGAAAAGGGGAAAAATAAATCATGCTACAGTCCAAGTGTCCATCACTGATTCCCAGAGATGCCCTTTGTGTGGTAGGCACTTCCCTGTGGACTCTCTACAGAGGCACATGCATAGGTCCAAGATAGGCGTCCCTCAGCTCATGGCCTGTATTCCAGCTTGTAGACTTTTGCTAAGGATGTCCCCTCACCAGTAACCAGCTCTGGTCCCAAGCTCCTGGCTGCATTCTTTAGTGTCCACAAACCCACAGAAGCTCGTCATCCTCAACTGTGGGAGTGCAGCTTTTCCTGCTGGTTCCTCCTCTTTGCCCTGGCATTTCTCCAAATGTTCTCCCTCTGCTCAAATAGGCATGGAGCAGGGGAAGATCAGAAAGTATGATGTCCAACCATCCTCCAACCAAAGAACAAAGTGCTAGACTATCATCATTACACGTGCCCCCAGTCTCTACTGGGGATGCCTAAGAGTCTTCCTTTCATGTCGTGAAATGAGGAGTGACCCTTCTGCTCCCATTGTGGGGAGGAAGGGAATAAATAGACCCACACACATGTCATTGTCCTGCTGATATCCTAGAATTCCATCTCTTCCTCCAGTCATTCATCTACTTATATAGAATGAAGGTTTGGGGGTTTTAGCCTCCCCTTGATACCCTGAAGGGGGTGTGTGTGGCCTCCTGATACTCTCATTTTCCTTTAGAATGTGGGCGACTAGAGGCCACTTTGCCATTTGCTTTGAGTTTTAGTAGCTAATTCTGGGTTAACAGTGAAAGTCCTATTTGATATCCTGCTACTCTTGTTACTTTAACCTAATTAGATATTATATAAGTTGATAAAATGTGCATGTACGAGGAAATAGAGCAGTGTCTCCAAAAAACTAAGTGAAATTAGTTGGAGAAGCTTGAAAAAGCTAAGTTATTTAAAAATGCTGTGCCATCAGATTACGTGAGGTAATACTAAGCAGTTGGAAAACAATGGTAAAATGGGAAGTGATTGTTCACTCAGATTGTTTCATGTGTTTCTTGACATCCTCATCCCATTTTGAAAGATTTTAAACTAGAATTGAAATGTAAAGCAGGTTCATAAAAGAAGATCGGGATATCCAATTTGCAGGCCCTGGCTCAGAGAATGGTGTGGGCCCTATGGTAAAAGGCAAACAAATATGCAGTCATATGTTTTAGGTTGAAACAAAAGCTTTAGGGTATATATATTTCATTTTTAAAAGATTTCTCTAACCATCTTTTCAACTATCTGTTTCTAATCACTCTGGATAACAGGGCTTTAATAGCAGCTCATAGTACCAGCTGCCAGCCTCCAGGTGCCCTTGCAGACAATCTCCCAGCCAGGGAAGAATGTGGAGCAGACTCCCATCTTTCTCACCAAGCCCCCTTCCCTCCTCCTCTCCTTCTTTCTTAGACTATCATTATTCCCTAGCAATTATCGAGTTTTCAGCTTCCTTTTGTATCCCAGGATTCCTGCATCTGCTTCTGTTGCTGGGTGGGGGAGATGGAAAACTGCAAAGGCAAAGTGGCACAGGGGGAAGACTTGAGAACCATCTGCCTTGGGTTCCTTCTTAATTTTTTTTTTTTGAGACGGAGTCTCGCTCTGTTGCCCAGGCTGGAGTGGAATGGTGCGATCTCGGCTCACTGCAACTTCTGCCTCCCAGGTTCAAGTGATTCTCCTGCCTCAGCGTCAGCCTCCTGAGTAGCTGGGACTACAGGCACCCACCACAATGTCCGGCCAATTTTTTGTATTCTTAGTAGAGATGGGGTTTCACCATGTTGGCCAGGCTGGTCTCAAACTCCTGACCTCTGGTGATCTGCCCACCTCGGCCTCCCCAACTGCTGGGATAACAGGTTTAATCCACTGCACCTGGCCACTGCCTTGACTTTTTATTCCAGTTTTCTTCAACAGCCTGGAGTAGTAAAACATAACCGGGTATCCATTCCTGTGAGGGTTAATACTGCACCAATAATCCTCGCCTAGGCTTATAAGGCTAGTTTACCACACTACCGTAATCTTTTAATTGACAAGCATGCCTGTCCTGTGTCTCTTTCCTACCACACATAGACCTTTTCTATGAATATTGAATGCACAGTTATGCTTTTGAAGTCATTAGCTTTTATCTTCTTACCAGAGGGAATAGGGAGACAGAGAATCCTGCTACCTATCTACCTACTTACCTAGCTATGTACTCATATCTGTTTGTCTATGTACCTGTTCATCTTCCATAAAATGTTGTGCCTGGCACATAGTGAAGTTCTGATAAATGCATATTATTGTTACTCTCCATGGTAAATGTTGTAATGTCCAGTAGCTGATGATTTGATTCAATCTGTAATTGGTGTTTTGTAGTTTTGTCCTTTGGCCAACCTCTACTTCTGGTGTCTTCCTTTGCTTGAGTCTGTGTCTTTCCTAATTTATTCCCTAACTCCAGGCCTGTTCTGATTTCTGATATAAAAATTTTCTTTTTTCCTGGCCTTGGGTCCTCCTAGAGAGGAATGGAGAGCTTGATTCTTCTGCTTTACCCTGAATATGGACACACAAAAAATAACAAATACAACTGCCCTTTCTGCCTCCTTCCATTCTTCTGGTTTCTAGCCCAAAAAGATTTTGAGACAAACTGTGGATTTTTAAAACTTCCTAAAATAAAAAAGGCAACCCATATATCTGTGGCACATATTAATAATAGCATCTGGCTGGGTGCGGTGGCTCATGCCTGTAATCCCAGCACTTTGGGAGGCCGAGGCGGGCGGATCATGAGGTCAGGAGTTCAAGACCAGCCTGGCCAACATGGTGAAACCCCATCTCTACTAAAAATAAAAAAATTAGCTGGGCGTGGTGGCGGATGCCTGTAATCCCAGCTACTCAGAAGGCTGAGGCAGGAGAATCATGTGAATCCGGGAGGCGGAAGTTTCAGTGGGCCGAGATTGCACCATTGCACTCCAGCATGGGCGACAGGGTGAAACTCCATCTCAAAAAACACAAAACACAAAAAGCAAAAACAAACAAAAAAAAACAATAGCATCCACCTAGGGTGGATATTGGACTGTGCTTGGAAGTAGTGGTGGTGATACTGACAGCAGGAAGTTGAAAGCAGCTTCTATCCCATTACTCCATTTTCTTCAACAGCCCGGAACACCCAGCTCTTGGTTCACCGAGTCTGTAGATATTTTCTGTCTAATTCCCTGCTGGACCCATTTTGTCTTTTCAAGGCTGCTTCTTTGTCAGAAGGTTTGCAGGCTTCAAAGAGCAGAGATGGTGTGTGTTTTATATTTCAGTGGCATCTGCTGCCAGGACCAGACTTAGCTACGGTGTGAGTACTCAGCGGCTTTCCCAGTTCCTGGGATGTGCCAGGTGCTAATCTCCACACTATTAAAAAAATAAGGGAGGGTACCCACCTCTACCTGATGCAGCACAAATGACTTCACAAGACTCACAGGTTCCTGCATGCTCTGGCACCTGCCTACCTTTCCATCTTCATCTCTCACCACTCCTCATTCCGCTCCCTCTAGCCCTAGTTCCCTGCTCATTGCATTGCACTCCAGCAACAGAGTTTTTTGCAGGTCCCAGGACAAGCCTCACTGTCTCTTACCTTAGGGTCTTCCCTTTGCCTAGAATGCTCTCCTCTCTTCTACCATACCTTCTCATCCCATTCTCAGTCTTCCAAAAACTCTTACTTACTATTCAAGTCTCAATTTAGACGTTGCTTTTCCCAGAAATCTTTCTCTATATCTCAAAGACTTAAACGCCTGCCAAGGAGTCATGCTTTAGGCAAAGCACCTTTCACAGCATCACATGGGATTCAATTATCTTTTCACTTATTGATCTCTATAATTTCCATGAAATTAGGAACCATGTTAGCCATTATATCGCCACAGCACGTTAGTAGCACAATAAAAATTCATGCAATAATTGACTGTGAATAAATGAGAAGCTACAACTAAACCTGAACAAGGCTTATACTAGGTATCCACCCCAATTTAGATCCAACTCAGGAGACTGGTGCCAACCTAGTGCCCAGGAGAGGACTTTAAAAATCTGTGCAGAGGGCACTTTTCAGCTTCCGTGAGGCTGTTCATGCAAAGACAGGTTGCTCTTAAGAGACCACTTACCCATCCAAAAAAGGGGTCCGGAGCCAGGGAAGAAGCCAGTGCCGTAAGGGAGACCACTGCCTGGATTTAGCACTGTAATGAGAGGAGAGGCAGAGAAACAGACCTCATCCCTACAAGGGTATTAGGCTTCGAGACAGCATATTTTAGGGAATTAAGAAATCTAATCAGCCTGGTGCACTAAGAGGGAATCTGCAAACTCCCGGGTGTGGAAGAAAGCCGAAGTATCCTCGGGGAGATCCTAATTAAAGCGCAGCCGATTACAATTCCTCTGAAAAAAGAAAGTGAAAGGACTGAGAAACATCTGCTGTGGTTTCATGAAGGACTGCTCAAGGATGCAGAGTGTGAGAAAAAGAAATTCTTGACAGCATGGATGAGGCACAGAGCATGTTTGTTCTCCATTGGGCAAAGCTGGTGGGGGATGGGGCCTGACAAAGGCGGGGGTTTAGGATTGTTTTAGACTATAGGGCAAAATAGAGGAGACCAAGGTTTGGTGGACATGAGAGGGAAAGGAAGCGTATCCTTCTTGTCCCTGTGCAGACAAGAATGACCCAGTGACCCTGCTGAGCTCTCTCCAGGTTGCCTAGCAACCTGTGAGCTGGGCCTGAGGGACCCTCTTCTGATAGGAGAGGCTATGCATGACCTCCACTGCCCAAGGTCTCCAGGTGCTGGAGATCTCCAAGTGATCATCCCTAGTGATCCTCAGAGCACCTTGAAATACCTAGGCTTTGTCTGCTTGGTTCCAGAGTCTGAGATGTATATTTCTTTCTGCAAGGCCGCTTTCATGCTCATCCCATATAAAGGCAGAACAGGCCAGGCGCAGTGGCTTATACCTGTAATCCCAGCACTTTGGGAGGCCAAGATGGGTGGATCAGTTGAGGCCAGAAATTTGAGACCAGCCTTGCCAACATGACAAAACCCTGTCTCTACTAAAAATACAAAAATTAGCTATGCATGGTGGTGCATGCCTATAGTCTCAGCTACTTGGGAGGCTGGGACATGAGAATCACTTGAACCCGGGAGGCAGAGGTTGCAGTGAGCTGAGATCATGCCACTGCACTCCAGCCTGGGTGACTGAGCAAGACTCTCTTAAAAAGATGATTGTCCCAGGCCTTATCCCTGAAAAATCTCCAAAAAGAAATTCAGATCAGATTAGAGTAAGCGCTCACACATCTTAGATGTAATCCTGGAATTGCTGAGTCTAGAAGAGAGCTCAGAGATCATACAGCCCAATCTCCTGCAAATACAGGAACAGAAAAATGTAAAAGCCCAGGTAAGATTTAAACACAATTTTAGGCAACAGTCATGTCAGAATTTTCAAAGGATGGTATAGGAAACACATACTATTGGTATGCAGAGAAGAAAGTGCTGACCATGGCCTGGGGAGAGTCCACAAAACCTCTGGGAAGCAGTAGGGATTAGTGTAGGTCCTGAAGCCCAAATTTCAAAGGTGAACAGCAGCCAGAAGTCCTCTGAGAAAGACAAAGGCAGAGCAGGACAACTCTGAGTACTGCCTGAAGAATGCCCTTCGACAGTGGTGCTCAGAAACATGAATGGAGCTTACCTCAATGGTGTGCTTATATCTCCAAATGTTCCAGTAATCTGATTCCATATAAGTACCCCAAGATGTAGTAGCCTAGACTAACTACCATTTTACGATATCTCATGACTTCATTGGTCAGGGATTGAGACAGGGCTCAGCTGGATGATTCTTCTACTCCATACTGCATCAACTTGAGTCACTCATGGTATTCACCTGGTGGCTGGTCTGGGCCGCAGGGTACAAGATGGCTTGTTCACATGCCTGGTGCCTTGATGGGGATGGCTGGAAGGCTTGACTTACTCAGGGACTCTCCTTTTCCATGTAGTCTCAGGGCCTCTCCACAGAGCAGTCTGACTTCTTACATAGCTGCTCAGGGTTTCCAAGAAACCCAAGCAGAAGCTATAAGATTTCTTATGTCCTAGCTTCAGAGCTTCCCCAATGTCATTTCTGTCAAATTCTATTTGTCAAGTAAGTCACTAAGACCAGTAGAGATTCAATTAGACCCTCCCCTCAAGCATCAATTTCTACAACAAATATTTCTAAATTTCCTATTCTATGCCAAGCCTTTGCTTGCTACTACTAAGGTTGCAAAAATGAATCATTCATGTTCCTAATCTGGAGAAATTCATGGTCTAATTGTGGAGGCCATTGTATATTTTTAATATCCATATCATGTGATAAGAACTAATAAAAGTGGGGACTAAATGGCAAAAGAGCATAGAGAAAATGTAGCTGATCTTAGAATTGGACGAACTAAGTCCTGTGGGCTGAATCCAGTCTGCAGCCTGTTTTTATGAATAAAGTTTTATTGGAACAAAGCCATGCTTATTTATTTACATATTGTCTGTGCCTGCTTTGGCACTATAATGGCAGAATTGAGTAGTTGCAACAGAGACTATATTACCTGCAAAGCCTAAAATATCTACTCTCTGGTCTTTGACAGAAAAAGCTTGTTGACTCTGGATCTACCTAGGTATAGCTGAATTCCAGGAACAATAAATCCAAATTTGGGACAATTGTTCAGAATTTGTTAGTGTATTTGGATACTGACATTTCTCCTAGATTTATTTCATTTTCCACCTGGATTTTCTCTTTATTTTTATTTTGAAATCTATTTTACTTTCCTTATATTCTGTATGTTTTATAATATTTTATCATATAAAATTGTATTTATCTGGAATCTTCTTTTTTTTTTGAACATGTTCACATATTTATTTTTTTTCTTTATCTCAGGTAACAGTCGTGCCCATCTTTTGGCTACTAGGTAATACAAGTTGTTATTTTTCTAGCCACCCATAACAGTTTTCCCACAAATTGTCCAGCCTCCTATGAAGTTTGTCTTCTGTTGTCCTGTACCCAAATCAATACCACACATGTTAGCTTTTCATTTTAGCATTTTATGCAAATAAAGTATTTCCGGAATCTTCTATATGCAAACTTTGTACTAGACCTTGCTTGTAAAGAACTTACAGTCTAGTAGTGGAAAATTCAAGTATTAATTCTTAAACAAGACAAAACACCAGGCAGAAGTATGAAAAAGGAACAAGGTTAAGACCAACTATATGCCAGTCTTTGTATATTCATTTAAATTCTACAATAACTTTATGAGCTACATATTATGAGACCATTTTATAAATGTGGAAACTAAGGCTCCGAGAAATAAACTTACTCAACCCAAGGATAGCTAATAGGTGGTATAACTGAAATTTAGTTAGAAATTTACCATTTGGCCTATCTATTTATTCTATTACTATATGTTTCATTGCCACAATTTGTATTTGGTTCTTCCTCAAATCTGCTGGTATTTTTTTTTCACTGTGCTATTAAATTACTGACTCTCTTTCTTCCTTCATCTCTTTGAATATTTTAAACATACTTAACTTGAAAGCCCATCCCAATCTATCCTTGGCTCCAAACATGTCAGAATGCTAGGTAAAATGTAACATACTGACGGCTAGAAAGACAGATAAATTTCCCTGACACTGAGTTACCGTATCTACAAAATAGTGCTGTTAATTATTATTATTATTATTCATGGTTCTCAGGGTGTGACTCTAACATTTGCTATGTCTGACAGCACTCACTGACATTTAGTCATTTCGAAGTTTGTAATTTTTTACTACAAGCTCATCTGTAGTGGCACTTATTTTCCTTTGTAAATTCTATTATATATGTCCTGATTTATGGAGACGTCCTATTGAGTAGTTTAGCATTTGCCTGTATGGAGGACTTATTGAATTTACCTGTCTGGACCAACTTCTTCACACATTTTCTAGTTTGGAGTTCCTGAACAACATGGACAGTGTTAATTTGGATTCCATGCTTCATGGCACAGGATTGGAGCACTAATTACTCAGTGATGACTTTCTCTTCCTCTACCTCAGGTGATCAACAAGTTTCCTTGTTCTTTCTCCAAGTAAAGTAGAAGAAAGTAAAGGTAATGTGTTTTATTTTTGTTTGAAATTTCTGTGTCTAGAATTTATCTCCTTTTGTGCCATCTGTGAATTGGGATTTATCATATTCTATTTTTCTGGTGACTAATATTAAAGGTATTACTTTCTCTTCTTCTAGCAGTTATCCTGGAAGTTTTAACATGTATATTTAACTTTAAACAAATCTAAAGTTTATCTTCTTGCACAATTAAAGAACTATAGAATGTTTTATGCTGCTTGCCCTCAAATGATAAAAATGATGTTTATTTTAGTTCTTGTTTAACATCACAAATAAGGCATAATTTTATTCCTTTCCACATTCTAAGATTGTTTATATTTATCCATATTTACTTTTTTCCCCTTGCTATCCTTCCTTTAATCTCATGCCTCTTTTGAAGCTTGTTTTTCTTCTTTTTGAAGTACAAACTTTGGTTTCTTGGCACTAAATATTACTATTTTCTGTTTTCCTTTAAAAATATATTTATTTAACCCTTGTTCTTGAAAGATGGCTTCTTTGAATACATATATTCTAGATTGATAATTTTTTTTTAGTACTTACTATTCCATTATCTTCTTGTCTCCATTTTTGGGGATGAGAAGTCAGCAGTCAGTCTACAGGCCTTTTGACAGTAATATGAATTTTTGATTTCTGGGATTTATTATATTCTGTACCTACCAAGTAATACCTTTCAGTGATTTTGAAAATTTTTCAGATAATGACCTTTTAAAATATGACCTCCTTTTCTCTAGTCTTTCCATTATCTCCTTTTGAACACCAATTAATTATTTTTAGACCATCTTGCTCTACACTTTATGACTCCTGACTTCTTTTTCACATTTGTTGTTTTCTGTCTTTCTTGACTGCTATCTTGGTAATTAATTAAACCTATCTTCCAGTTCATCAAGATTGTCATCATCTCTATATAACATGCCCTCTAATTTGTTCATAGTTTGTAATTCTCATTTATTCATTTATTATTTCTAAAAGTTCCATTTGATTTTTTTCCATTTTTTTCTGACCAATTTTGATAGTTTCTTTTGGGGAGAAAGAGGATATCTTTTTTCATACTTTCAATGCTTATTTCTTTAAATATGTTATCTATCCTAATTTTTTTTCTTGCCTATGTTAATTCCAACACTGATCATCTTTATGAGTCAGTTCTGCAATCTGGGTTTTGTTGTTATTCTTGTTTTTAGTCTTAATCATGGTGACTTGCTTCTATACATTATGTAATTTGTTACTGTGAGTACATATTTCATGGAATGTTATTCCTCACAGACCTGAGTTAAAGTACGTTCCTCAAAAGAGGATTTTACTTATATTCTGCACTACTAAAACACTGGACTACTTTCAACTACATTTTTGGTTTGGAATTTTTTTTGGATTATAATCACATGTGAATTCTGGACCCAAACTTATGTGCAGATGGGCTTGTGGGTAGAAATTCTTTGGGAGGCCTTAATCTACTTTATCCAGAAAAAAGCAAACATTCCAACCTTGCTTTCTGAAAAGCAGATTTATGGTTTTATTATATTTTTCCTAAATCACTATGACAATCTTGTTTTAACTTATGGGTTCCTAATTCAATGTCCCCTCTGAGAAAGTCCTAAGTTTTGTCTACCATTCTTTCGGGTGCATGGTTTGTTAAATCTTAAGTTGTAGGTCCCCAGAAATTGGTAGATAGTCTTAAAAAAAATAATAATTTTCCTTCTGAACTATATTTTCCCTCCTTTCAAACCTCTGGAGATTTCCTTAGTTTTTATATTTTATTCAGAATTTTAATTAATTCTGTGTCAGAAAGATTTCTGTGGTCATCTATTTCATCTGGAGATAAAAGTCAGGGTTGTTTTTCTAACACCTGTCTCATGGACAGAACAACAAGTCAGGCTATGCACTTTATGGAGTGAGAGTAGTTCCAGGGTTCTGCCTTAAGCAGGCCTGAGATCTCAGTTCCTGCTCCTGGGTGGGTATCAAAACACTGGTCCCAGCCCCTAAGGCCCAATTTTTGTTCTAATACCAATTTTGATATTTATCTCAATGCCTGATCACCTCTTCATCTTTTTTTTTTTTTTTTTTTGAGACAGAGTCTCTGTCGCCATGGCTGGAGTGCATTGGCATGATCTCAGCTCACTGCAACCTCTGCCTCCTGGGTTCAAGTGATTCTCCTGCCTCGGCCTCCCAAGTAGCTGGGACTACAGGCATGCGCTGCCACACCCAGCTAATTTTTGTAGTTTTAGCAGAGATGGGGCTTCAACATGTGGGCCAGGTTGGTCTTGATCTCTTGACCTTGTGATCTGCCCACCTCAGCCTCCCAAAGTGCTGGGATTACAGGCATGAGCCACCACGCCTGGCCACCTCTTTGTCTTTAAATTCACTCTTTGTGGCACCTTGGAATTATCTTTTATTGTGATAAAATACATCTCCATTTTTATTTTTGTTGTCATTACCCTTAACACTTCTGAGTAGCAGTGAAGCATCATCATTATGAGGACAGTCTCTTAAGCTGGACTTCCAGGCTGTCCTGGCTCCACAACTCTCTAGTTGTAACACCTTGGACAAGAAATTTAACCTCCATGTGCCTTACATCTCTTCATTGATCAGACAGGCATAATAACCATGCCTGCCTCTTAGAGCTTCTGTGAGGATTCAATGAGTCAGTCCACATAAAGCACTTAGAATAGTCCCTGGCATATGATCTGTGTGATCTGAGCATTAACTAGTATCAACAGGGTATATTTAGACCAAGAAACTTTCTGTTTCAGCTCAGGCTTTCCCAGGTGGACCTCGCTCCCTCCAACTCCAGGTTCTTTCCATTACACCATGAGGTCTACCTAGGGATAGGAGAGGGGTTAAGTCAGGAAATATGTGAGCTTTGGTGGGGTAAGACTGAGATCTGCTTCTTAAATTTGAGACATAAGGTAGAGGCTTGATTGTTGAATGATAAGGCTAAATTCTACTTCATATAATGAGCCAAGTGTGATGCCTAGGGCTAAATTTAAGGAAGCACTGTTTTTTGGGTTGTGCCCATGGAATCCCTGCACTGATATAACCCAGAGAGTTAGTACCTCCTTAAATTTTGCTTGCTAGGCTCCTCACTGGCCTCAGCCTCATCTGACCGTGATCATCACCCTTGTATAGTGAGAGGATCAGAGAGGTCGTAGCTTATCCAAAATTATATTTCTAAAAACTGACAGAACTGTGATTGAAACCCAGTTTGCGTGACTCCAGAGAACTTGCCCTTAAACTTTGGGTGAAACTGCTTTGAGTCTGATTGAGGCAGGTACCATAAAAACTGAGAGTATCACATGGAATTTGTTCAAAGAGCTGGGACCAACTGGTGGACAACACACTTCAAGAAACAAGACTTCACTGCATTGAATGCTCATCTATCAAGGGCCACATGTCAACCACAGGTGGTAGAAGGCAGCTGCATTACCTCCCTGGTTCCCTGTCAGCCCCACCCATGGCTCCATCCCCTTTTGTTCCATTCATCTTGGGTGGCATTTGGTGTCCCCCCGGTAGAATATACTTGCAAGTCCAGGGGAATAAAAGCTGAAGTCAGGGCCTGGATAGATTTGGAGGGTAGTAAAAATTGGTCTCAGCCTGGTGCGGTGGCTCACGCCTGTAATCCTAGCACTTTGGGGGGCTGAGATGGGCAGATTGCCTGAGGTCAGGAGTTCCAGACCAGCCTGGCCAACATGGAGAAACCCCGTCTCTACTAAAAATACAAAAATTAGCCAGGTGTGGTGGCAGGCACCTGTAAACCCAGCTACCCAGGAGGCTGAGGCAGGAGAATTGCTTGAACCTTGGAGGCAGAGGTTGCAGTGAGCTGAGATTGCACCATTGCATTCCAGCCTGGGCAACAAGAGAGAGACTTAGTCTCAAAGAAAAAAAAATTTGGTCTCCAAGTGTTTGATAGAATGGATCTATCAGTAGAAATTAATTGACCACAAATTAGAGGTAGGGCAGAGCCTGAATAGCTCAGTACTTATGTCCTTGTGTCCTTGGTGGAAACTAGCAGAGTGCCTCATCTCTATTTAATATTTGATTGACAAGTACTCTTATTAAACACAATTTGAACCTTTTCCTCTTTTCTAGGAGACAGACGAATTTCTATCTATACTCAGTATGCTTAAGATTTACTAGAACACAGGCACAACTAGATAAACTGTCCTGTGAAATTCACCTGAATGTGATAAAGAACTCTGCTACTCAGTGGTAGGGCTCAAAAAGCAGTACCACACAATGAAAGCCTCAGAAGCAAACATTTTTCTGTGACTTTCTCCCACCCTCCTGCCTCTGACTCCTCATTCTTCCCTGAGACTACCCATAGAAACTAGAATCTCTCTTCCCCAAGGCAGGACATAGAAACCAGAAATTTTTCCTCAAATCCAGCCATATGATAACTTCCCTCTACCTTTCTGTGTAAAAATTGGCTATAAAGAAATTATCTGGCTTATCTTGTTTGGTTGTAGGTCATAAGACCCTAATTCCAGAGGGCCCTACCCTATACCCAGAAGGAAGAACTATTGCACAGAGAATCTAAGAAGAATCTAGACAGACAGCCCTCTCTGGATTTCTCCACTCCGTCTGTTAGCATTCGATCATTTGCCTTTTGTCCAGTCATATTTCTGCATGGCTGTCCATACTTTGTTGAACCGAAGCACAAAATGGAAAGTTTCCCCTGTATCTTTGAGTCTTCATTCTGAAGTCTCCCATGTTATGTAAAACTATGATCAAATAAATATGCATGCCTTTTCTCCTATCAGTCTGCCTTTTGTCAGTGATTTTCAGTGAAACTTCAGAGAGCAAAGGGGAAGTTTTCCCTTGGCCCCTACATCAGTTTCCTCAATACCTGCCATGCAGAAAATCTAAACTAAGACGTGTCAAACAACAAGGTATCCAGCTGGTAGAAGAGCTCTTACTGAGTGACACCAGGGAGGTGTTGGGTAAAGATCTATTTTAGACTCTCAATTAATTATCTGAAAGCAGGATTCAGGAGTGTGAAGGGAGACTTGTGGTGTATTCCACCAGGGGGGACAGCAAATGCTGCCCAAGAAGAACGGAGCAAAAGGGGATGGAGCATGGGTGGGGCTGACAGGGAGCCAGGGAAGTAAAGCAGCTGCCTTCTACCAGCTGTGGTCAACATGTGGCTCATGATGGATGAGTACTCAATGGGGTGGGGTCCTGTTTCCTGAGATATGTTGTCCAGCAGTTGGTCCCAGCTCTTTGAACAGATTCTATGTGATACCCTCTCCCTGTTTCCATGGTACCTGCCTCACTCATACTCAAAACAGCATCACCTAGTGTTGAAGGGCAAGTTCTCTGGAGTCAGGCAAACTAGGTTTCAATCACAGCTCGGTCGGTTTTCAGAAATATAATTTTGGATAAGCTACGACCTCTCTGATCCTCTCACTATACAAGGGTGATGATCACAGCCAGATGAGGTTCAGGCCAGTGAGGAGCCTAGCGAGCAAAATTTAAGGAGGCACTAACTCTCTAGGTTATATCAGTGCAGGGATACCATAGGCATAGCCCTGAGAAAGAGTGGTTTCTTAAATGTGTAGCCTTGGGCATCACACCTGCCTCATTCTAGTGGAGGAGTGACTGGTGATGATTATGTCTACCTCATAGAGTTGTGATGAGAATGAAATAAAATCTCACAGGGAAAGTGAATTACAGAGTGTGTGATACATGGGAACTGTGAGTATTCAGTTACCCTCCTCCTTTCTTACCTTCCTAACCCATTCCCAGCATATGCTACTCTCGTCACTCAATGGGGAGGCGACCTGAGGAATCTGTTAGAAAGTTCAAGCCTTTTGAAGGGTAAGAGAGCACCCATTAGAAAGAAGAGACCCCTGTCCTCTTTGGAGCAAAAAATGAAAGTGGGCTCAAAGGGCGGGCCCTCTGGGTACCTGACATTTGCAAACAGTAATATACATTGTTGTATATAGAAAGAAGATGTTTTATTACTTTTTTTTTTTTTAGATGGAGTTTCACTCTTGTTGCCCAGGCTGGAATGCAATGGCGTGATCTCAGCTCACTGCAATCTCTGCCTCCTGGGTTCAAACGATTCTCCTGCCTCAGCCTCCTGAGTAGCTGGGATTACAGGTGCCCGCCACCATGCCCAGCTAATTTTTGTATTTTTAGTAGAGACGAGGTTTCACCATGTTGGCCAGGCTGGTCTCGAACTCCTGACCTCAGGTGATCCACCCACCTCGGCCTCCCAAAATGCTGAGATTACAGACATGAGTCCTCGCGCCTAGCCACATATTTTCAGATGGTAGTAACTCACTACTGCAAGCACTGATGGCTCCTGCTCAGTTTCCATTCTTCTCACTCTCTTCTGGGAGAGACCACCTTTCACAACAGAAACTGAACATAACTGCCTGCTTTCCCAGACTCTCCTTGCAGATATGGCAAGAACATATAAATCTGCACAGGCCAGTAGGGCTAAAGAAGAAGTTTCAGGATGTTTCTGGGAAGAATTTCTTCTCTAATGAAGAGAGAAGCACTTAGGACGCCTCAGTGTCACACAGCTGGTAAGTTGTCCTGACCTAGGTTTGTTAAACTCGTATCTGTAATTATCAGTTACTGATATGGTTTGGCTGTGTCCCCACCCATATCTCATCTTGAATTACATTCCTATAATTTCCACGTGTTGTGGGAGGGATCAGGTGGGAGATAATTGAATCAGGGGGCAGGTCTGGCTCATGCTGTTCTCCTGATAGTGAATAAGTCTCACGAGATCTGATGGCTTTATAAGGTGGAGTTTTCCCACACAAGCTCTTTTTGCCGCCTTCTTGCCTGCTTTTCCATGCCTGCCGCCATAATTATGAGGCTTCCCCAGCCACATGGAACTGTAAGTCCAATTAAACCTCTTTCTTTTATAAATTGCCCAGTCTCGGGTATGTCTGTATCAGCAGCATGAAAATAGAGTAATACCGTTACTTTGTGAATGCTTGGAGTACTGGAATTTCTGAGTTGAATGCTAATTTAGAAGTTAAGTTGGGTGCGGTGGCTCCTGCCTGTAATCCCAGCACTTTGGGAGGCGGAGGTTGGGGGACTGCTTGAGCCCAGGAGTTCGAAACCAGCCTGGGAAACATGGCGAAACCTATCTCTACCAAAAATACAAAAAAATTAGCCCCGGAGTGGTGGTGTGCACCTATAGTCCCAGTTACTCAGGAGGGTGAGGTAGGATCGCTTGAGCCCAGGAGGCCGAGGTTGCAGTGAGCCAAGATCGTGCCACTGCATTCCAGCCTGGGTGACGGAGTGAGACCCTGTCTCAGAAATAAAGTAAAAGTCCCTAGGAAGCAAAAGTTTGACTCAACTTTTTTCTTTATTTTTAAAAATTGTTTTATTCCCCTCTACAGTTTTTGAGTTCTTCTTGAAAGATAGCTTTGTCCTATCAGATCTGGTTAAGAGAGACAGCATTTGAGAGGCATGGTAGTACTTAACAATCAGGTCTGGAACCATGAGGAAGCACAGGGGAAAAATCAAGAAGCAAAAGGTTGAGCCCAGTGTGGGCCCACCTGAGTCTTCTGTCTTATTCCCTGTAATTGTGAGGTTGGTATCATTTCTCTGACCTGGAGGTTAGCAGCTGGGCTGTCAGCAAGCTTCAGGCGGCAGCCCTTGGCACTAGCCTAGAGCAAGCACTGGGGGTTTGTCTGCAGAAACAACTGCTGAAAGCAATTGTGGGACACCTTCAAATAGACAACACGAGAGATGGTGCAAATTAATAGTGCAGTGCCTTCATCTGGGGTGTAAGGGAGGCAATGAGAGAGAATAATCAGTGAAGCTTGAGCTGGGTGAGGTCAATTATAGAAGGTAATATGGAAGACGTAAGCTTGGAGTTGGGAACTCAGAAAAATCACAGAATGTTTTTGATCCAGGAGGGGATATTGGAGATTTTCACATCTGGTGTGTTTCAATCCAAATTATAATTTAAAGGGAGACACACCTTTTTTGTAAAGGGCTCAATAGCCAATCGTTTTGGCTTTGTTGGCCATAAGTCTCCATCACAACTGCTTGGCTCTGCCATTGTAGTGCAAAAACAGCCATAGATAATGTATAAATGAACGGGCATGACTGTGTTCCAGTAAAGCTTTATTAACAAAAATAAATGGTGGGCCAGCTTGGTCTGTGAGATGTATAGGATGTAAGCCATAATATAGGATCCTGAAAAGACAGATATACTATCTCCTGTATGCAAGGCACTGTCCAAACCCAGGAAATATAAAGAAGAAAAAAGTCGTGGGCTGACCTATTTTTTTAAGGATTTTATAGTTTCTTCCCTCCGGCTACCCTCATTTTTATCTCAATCATCATCACCACCAGTCCTTTGCATTAAGCATCTTCTATAGGTCGACTCTATCCTAGGAGCTTTACATGTGTTATTTTTAAACTTCAGTCTCACGACATAGGTATTATTATCTCCATTTTACTGACTAAAGAAATCAAAGCTGCAGCTTGTCCAAAACGCTGAAGCTCATAGGTGCTAAAGCTGAAATATAAATATCAGTCTTTCTTATTTCAAAGTACCTGCTTATTCTAAGAGGCATTATGGTTTCAGAAGAGGGAATCTGGAGATAGGCTTCCTGGAAGTGAATTCCGACCTATGACTTTGGGCAAGTGATCTAACTTTTCTGTGACTCATTTTCCTCATCTCTAAAATGGAGACAATAGAAGCACTTCTTTGGGTTTGTGATGGTGAATTAGCTAAGTACATCTCCTCAACATCCTGCAATGAACAGGGTAGCACCTTGATAGAGTTTGGATATTTATCCCTGCCCAATCTCGTGTTAAATTGTAATTCCAATGCTGGAGGTGGGGCCTGGTGTGAGGTTGGTTCATAAGATCATAAGCTCATGATAAGCTTGGTGCTGTCTTTGTGAGAGCGAGTTCTCATGAGATCTGGTCATTTAAAAGTGTGTGGCACCTCCTCCCACCCTCTCTCTTGTTCCTGCTTTCACCATGTGAAGTACCTCCTCGTGCTTTGCCTTCTGCTCTGAGAAAAAGCTTCCTGAGGCCTCCCCAGAAGCAGATGCTGGTGCCATGCTTCCTGTACAGCCTGTAGAACTGTGAGCCAATTAAACCTGTTTTCTTATAAATTACCCAGTCTCAGGTATTTGTTTATGGCAATGCAAGAACAGACTAATACACTCATCCCAATAAGAAAGAATGATCTGGCCCTAAATGTCAGTATCACCAAGGTTTAGAAATACCACTGCAATATTTTGAACAATGAGGAGAAATAGGGGGTGAGAGTGATTTGTCTTCTCTCAGAGTTGTTTAGGGGTAAAGCTAGGACAAGAATCCGTATCTATAGCATCCATGTCCTGAACCGTTTCTCCACCCCTACATTGCCACAGGGACAACTGTGCAGTGAGTAGTGGTGATCCAGATAGTGGGAACTATATGTGCAAAACGATCGGAAGCAGGAAGAAACAGTACAAACTTTCTGTCTGGGACAGAGCAACCTGACTCCCTTGATTTGGATAGTCACTCATTGTAGGGGAGTCACAAGGAGTAAGTGAGGGAGGTGGAAAGTGGCTCCTGGTTAAGAGCTCAGAGTTTGTGAAGAGGCAAAGGGAGCCATGGTGGGTGTTTGAGCAGAGGAGTGATACCTAGCTGTTAAAACCAGGGAGGATCTGGCTGTGCAGGAAGAGACTGGCATCTGTTAGATCAGCTGGCAGGGGACTGCAGTACTCTTCTCTGAAGGCCTGAGGCTCCAGACAAGATGGACAAAGTGAGGGAAGAGATGGCTCTCAGACACCTAGTGGAGGGGCCTCTGTGTGGCTCATAGATGGTACGTGCTCTGCCTTTGATCAGAGCCGAATAGGAGCTGACGACCTCCGACCATGTGTGCCAACCTTCCTCTGCACAGCCCCAAGTGATTCGGTGCCTGCTAATGAGATTTTCTGGAGGGCCGTTAAAGATCATTAAAAAGCAGTTTTTGCAAACCTAATATTAGCTTTTAAGTAGTTAGCAGGGATGAGCCCTTGCCACTCAGTGTTAACCAAAGCAAGTGATGACCTGCCACTCAGGAAACAGAGGGAGGCAATAGTAATCTCTCAGCTCCCAAGGACAACGGGGGTGCTTCTGAGGCAATTCTATCACATTTATTTCTATGTGATCCACAAAATGTTCTTTGAACAATCTTTTTGTTGCTAGAAATGTGCTAATCACTAGAGAATAATACTAAGTGATGATAGTAATAAGAGTAGAAAATCTATTGAGTACCTACTCTATCTTAGGAACTATACTAAGTACTTTATATAAACACTCTCTCTAATCCTGTAACTCAGCTGCAAAGTAAGTACAATTAACCCTGTTTTCCACATGAGAATTTTAAGATGAAAAAACTAAAATCCAGATCCTTAGAATCTCACTATCTAATGGGCCAAATGCTTAAACAGATGAACATTATATCACATGCTAAGAGTGGAATTATGCAGTCATACTTGCTAACATTTATTGAATGTGCCAGGTACTGTTCTACTTTTCTTTCCAGGTAAGAGCTCATTTATTTCTCATGAAACACTATAAGGTGGTTACTATAATCTCTGTTTTCCAGATATGGAAAGTGAATCAGAAAGCAGTTATAACAAACTTGCCTAAAATTAGACAACTAGTCAGAGGACAAGAAGGATACAAACTCAGTTATCAAGTTAGTTAATTGACTTAACATTCATTTTATTTACCTACGTAATAAGCTTAACAAAAATAATTTTCTGCGAAGGTTGTTAAAATTATTTCAACTATCTGATCCACATAAAATATTTAGCAGAATTCTGGCATATTTCATGTGATTTATAACAGCCTCACCTGGTCTGTTTTGTTCACTGTTTATTCTCAGTGCCCAGAACATTGCCAGGCACAAAATAGATCTTCATTAAATATGTACCGAATATGTGTTAAAATGTCAGCTATTGTTATTGTTACTGAGGAAAGAGGAAGCATAGCTTCACATCGTAATACCTGAAGTCGTTTGACATGGCAACAAAGAGTAAGTTGTGCTGGAGTAAGAAAAGACAAGCATGGGGGAGACTTCTGTAACTTACATAATCTATAGGATGGCTGAGATGCTGCAGGTGCAAAACAGCATCCCAAGCTTGGGAAAGTTATCTTGAGGTGTCTGGGGGAAGAGATGTGTATGTAGCAGAGGTGGTTACTATAGAAGTCAACACGTTTGCTAGCAGAGGAGGCGGGAACCTGAGGTAGAAGAATTCTGTGCTGAGAACAAAGGCTGGGTCTCCTCTGCAGAGGTTGCGTCTCCCTATGGCCTTAGGAGAAAGAAGGCCAGTGAAAGGAGAAGAAAATAGGAAGGGTATCTTTGGAACTGGAGAGGTTGACTCAGAAGTCCAAGGTGGAGAGTTTCAAAAAGGAGGTTATCAACAATGTCAGACACTGCAGAGTTCTATTTTAGGACTCAGCTGCACAGGGGATAGCTCACAATGTCTAATCTAGGGTAGCACATATAAACACGTGTTGTGTGAACTTGCTGAAGGTCACAGAGTAAGTGATAGGTTCAGGGCTTGGACTCCAGTGTTTAATTCCCAAGCCTCTGTTCTTAACGTTATTTCTATCTGTTTCTATCCTTATGTCACCTCTCAATGCCTTCCTTGACTTTTGAGCTTGCATATCCCTTAGACCTCTCCTTTGTGCCCTTGATTCTTCCTGGAATGCTCATCCTTCTCTACATATGTTAGATCAATTTGTTTTTGTAATTTTAAAAGGATTGGTCTTTCATTATGAAGTAATATCTGATTCTTCCCAGCTATAAGTCATTACTTGTATTTTCTTCATTTTCTCGTTTTAATTCTTTTATAGCACTGATCTCATTCTGCCCTTTATTACACAATTGTCTGGTTTTTTTTGACCCACTTGGGGCCCTTGAGGGCAGGATGGTGCTCTTTATCTTGGTGTCCCCCATGATAACGTAGCAGAGTGCTTTCGATGTAGCATGGGATCAATAACACTTGTTAAGTTGAAATGAGACATAAGCTAAGCATGTTTCTCTCCATCTGTTGCCTTCAAACTGGTCTTTAGAGATTCCTGTAGTCTATAGATCTAACATTTACATAAAATTTAAAGGAGACAAAAAATACTCTTGGACAAAAAGATGCATGAAAGAGTGCAAAAAAGTATATGTAGATCAATAGGGCACTAGTTAAATAAACTTTGATATATTCACGGCTGTAACAAGGAATATGCTTATAAACAGCTGTGGAGTGATCTTCAGATTGTATTCTGGATTAAACCAAATAAACAGAGTGGAGAAAAAGATGCATCACTTAAAGTGGGGGTGAATAAATAAATTATATATGTATATTTATATTTATGATGCGAAGATAAACCAAAAACAAATAGAAAAGGTATTACATATCTATAAGGTCAGTGAAGAAACAAGGTAAGAAGGATGGGGAAGGAGCAAAATATCTCTGAATATGCCTGGCTTTATAGATTCACCTCTGGAACCAGGAAGATGTTTTACATAATCACAAAGCAAAATCAAATTTACAAAATAGCTATTTGTAAAAATTGAAGTCAAAGTGAAAGAAATAAGCTTAACTGTGTATGTTGGGATTATGGCCTAACCAAATAGAGAATTATTTCAAGTGATTTTGAAACAAGTAATTTGACTGCATCTCTAGTGGGATATACTCTGCAGATAAAAATATCTATAAAATAAATTTAAGCATCTGCAGTAGTTAGTGTTGATGTAGTGCTGCTGATCTTGTTGATTATTCTGATACTTTTTTGTGTACATTGTGAGATAAGTACTTACATTATTGAGAACCAGAATTATTAGTGTAGAGGAAAGGATATAAAAGTGTCAGATTGAAGAGATTAAGTGAAAATTCCATAGTCCTGAATTTGACTTGGAATTCATTAAGCAATTCATAATGAATTTCTCCATTTAAACCAACAGTGACAACCACACCTATGTTCCAGCCCAAACCACTGATAGAGCCTAAATACAGTGACAAACCCTGCAACAGTGAACTCCCCTAGCAATCATAATGTGGTCTCTAAATACCTTTCCCAATAAAAGCAACTAGGAATCTCTAGAGAAATATCTAATTCTAGATCTGGGAAAGACAATAAGATGTACCTGAAATCATCTTCCTGGAACCCAGGAAACCATTATAACTTTATGGGAATGTGTCAAGAAGACATGGAAGCCACCTTCATGAGGCATTTATTGGCAAAATGAATAACTACAAAATATATTTAAATCTGTATTCATAATGATGTTTAAGCCCAAAGAATATTTTTATTTTTGATCAAGTCACTCTTTTGTCCAAACCTCTGCAATGGTTTCCCTTTTCACTCAAATTAAAAACCAAACTTTTTACCAAACCCCAGGGTCTAACTTGATTGGTCGCCATTCATTCTCTGAACTCATCTTCTGCTGTTCCTTGCTCACTCTTGTTTAGCCCCACTGGCCTCCTTCTCATCATTGGACATGGCAGGCACCCTCCTATCTCAGAGCCTTCGCACTGGCTGTCCCCTGTCCTGAGATGTGCTTCCCTCCAGGTAGGCACATGGGCCACCTTCTTCGGAAATAATCTCAAATGTCACTGTATTTGTTTCTGTAACAGAGTACTATAAACTGAGTGGCCTAAAACAATGGAAATGTGTTGTTTCACAATTGCAGAGCTTAGAAACCTGAAATCAAGTTGTTGTGAGGACCAGTTTCTCTTGGAAGCCTTTAGGGGAGGATCCTTTTTGGCCTCTTCCAGCATCTGGTTTGTTGGCAATCCTTGGCATTCCTCTGCCTGCAGCTCCATCACTCCAATCTCAGCCTCTGTTGCCACATGGGCATTCTTTTTTCCTGTGGGTCTCTCTGTGTTTTCAGGTGGCATTTTCCTCTGTCTTTATATTCGAATTTCTCTCTTCTTATAAGAACACTAAGCTGGGCGTGATGGCTCATGCCAACATATCTGCTGACTCCACGTGCCTGAAGTATGACTTAATAAACTTATACCTGGTGGCTCCTACCTGTAATCCTAGCACTTTGGGAGGCTGAAGTGGGCAGATTACCTGAGGTCAGAAATTTGAGACCAGCCTGGCCAACATGGTGAAACCCTGTCTCTACTAAAAATACAAAAATTAGCCAGTCATGTTGGTAGGCACCTGTAATCCCAGCTATTTAGGAGGTTGAGGCAGGAGAATCACTTGAACCTGGGAGGCAGAGGTTGCAGTGAGCTGAGATTGAGCCACTGCACTCCAGCCTGGGTGACAGAGTGAGAATCCATCAAAAAACAAACAAACAAAAAAACACACCAGTCATTGGATTTGGGGCCAATGACTGCATCTTCATTTGATTACAACTGTAAAGACTATTTCCAAATAAGGTCACATTCACAGCTACCTAGGCTTAGGTCTAGTAGAACATTGTCTTTTGGGGGGATGGCGTTTACCTACTACAGTCATTTTTAAGTGAGACCTTCTCTGGTCACCCCTATCTAAAATTGTGGGTCCTCCCCTGACACCCTCACCTCACTTTCCTCCTTGTTTCCTTAACACTGACCAGCATCTAACATATATATTTTACTCATTAAAAGGTAACTGTCTCATCCCACTGGAATATGAGCTCCAGCAAGGCAGAGAATTTTGTATCTTTTGTCCACTGCAGTATCTCTAACTCTACTAGGTATTTAATAAACATTTGTTGAATGAATGTTGGGGAAGGCTAGGTATTTTGGCTATGGGTACACAACTTCCTTTCTCCTCTTGGCAGATTCATGTTGACCTAAGCATAGTGTTTTCCCCACATGAGGAGCAACATTGGTATAAACCAAAGAATCCCTACAAATAACTACAATTATCTTTATTTTACTATTTGCTCCTAGGTTAGTGTGTTTTGTGTCTACCTAACTACTTACTATTCCTGTTCTTAATTCGTTTTCTCCAAGACTGTTAGTTATCTTAGGGGATTCTTCCATTTCATGAAAGGGACGGAGCAGTCACTGCTGAGGCAGGAGGAGCAAAGATACCGTTATATCCTCTTTCTGATTCATAACTATCACTGGCTCTTGTGGTAGAAAAAGCTCAGGCTTTTGTAACTCTTGTCTGTCTTTATTTCCACCACCACCACCCTTGATTTCTCTGCACCAGTGCTTTCTGAAATCCATTAGTGGGTGGAAAAAACAATTTACTTGAATGTTACTAGGATTCTTAAAATATATAATAAAGGATAGAAGATACTCAAATTGTGTCAGGTAGTTTCAGTAAGTATTCTTTCCTGAAACTTTTGTTTCAGGTAAGTGCATGTGTTTGAGTATGTGGTGTGTTATGTCTTGAAATAAAAAAACTGTTCTAGATAGACATTCTGTCTCCCTGACTCTCTCTGTTTCTCTGTCTCACTCTTCTCCCTTTTCCAGCTCCCTCATCTGAAACACAGCAAGCCATTGTTTAGAATGGACACTTGGGGCACTCTGACTCCTCACTTAAGTCTCTTAATGGTGCTCCTTGCCATTCTAGCACAAGCCAGCACCTGACCTTGCATATCAGTGTGCACAAGGTACATCTGGGGAGATTGTTGAGAGACACTTCCCAGGCCATCTCCACCTTAGGTACACTGACTTGGTAGGGCTGCCTTGAGGCTCAGCATAAGAATTTTTAGTTGACTCCATGGAGATTCTGATGCAGAGTCAAGAATCACGTTTTATAAATATCTGGTTGCAAGAGGAAACGATGAAATCAATATGGGTATTTATATGGGTATGCCTGACTTTCCAGTGTTACCCGTTCCTACTGGGATCCATACGTGACTTGAGATTGACAAACTTCACATCTGAGGAGATGAAGATGACTTTTTGCATTGAGGCAGCTTCCTTTTCTTCATGGAATTGCTAATTCGTTATTTCTTCCTCTTTCATTAGGAAAATTTTACTTGCACTGGCTTATAAAGAACTTATTCCCAAGTTTTGTTCCATAATAACACCATTGTGGCTCTGCCTTCAAAGATTTTGCACTGCGTGATTGTCCAATGATTGAGGATTTGATAAAAGTCTTGTGAAAAGCAGAGCCACAGACCACATGGCAGATTCTATGAGGAAGATGGGATGTAAACATTAGTGGGGGTGCTCTTGTCAGCCTTGGGCATTTGTTTTCCTGTGTTTTTTTTTCCCCCTGCACAGAGAATTAGATTCTCGTATCAAAGCAAAGCACCAATGTTGGAAAAAAGTTATCTACCCATTTTAGGCTTAAAACTTTGCAGGGCAGATGGCAGGACTGGTTAAGATAATGACTGAGCATACTTCAGATCCTCAAAAGTATTACATAAATACCTTATACTGGTAACTTTATGAATATATTACATCTGCTTCAATGCTTCATGGTCTAATTAATACCCTAGAATTCCCAAACTCTTCTATTGATTACTTATTTATAGATATATGTTACCATTCAAAGCACAGTGAGGAGTGCCCAGCATTGGCTAAGACTCATCTTGATATCAAATAATGGTAATATACATCACTCTCTATTAAAATAATGCTAGACACAATGTAAGCAGATGACATGTATTGACTCTTGTAATCCTCCACAGTACTAGAGGTGATTACCATTATTAAACCTGTTTCAGTGCTGAGGAAATTAAACATAGTGAGGTAAGTAAATTGCTCCAATTTATAGAACTTGTGGCATTGATACTTGAACCCAAATAGTCTTATTCCAAAGTCTGAGCTATCAACCACTACACACATTTCCTCTTAATGGAGTTTACTGTCTAGTTAGAGAAGAGGACAGACTTTTTATGCAGGGTAAACAAAGGAGCAAACTTTTTTTTTTTTCATGTATGAGAGGGAGTCATAAAAATAAAGTATTAATGGAGCATGTACCTAACCAGTGTTAAAGTTTTTATATTAGAACATGTATAATTGATTCCAGTGGATTGTTACCTTTCTGACAAGACGGTTAATAGTAGATCGTAGATATTTAGAATGTATCAGGGAGTTTTGCTCCCATTTCTGCTGGGTGGATATGAACTAGTTGGACTCAGTGAATCTCAGCTGGGCTTGCTCATGTGTTTGCATTCAGTTGTAGGGTTGTTGGTTATTGGTAGGTTGGCTGGAGGGTGGCTAGTGCCAGCTGGCTTCATATATCTGGTAGTTTGCTGGCTAGGAGCAATAAAGGTGACTGTGCCACATGTCTGCCATCATCCAGCAGGCCAGCTCAGACTTCTTTACATGGCAGGCTAGCCCAGGCTTATTCAAATGGTGGCAGTTTTCAAGAGAAGTGAGAAAGGGCAAACCCCAGTGTACAAGTCTTTTGAAGAAGAATCTGTGGCCACCTTTGTGATCTGCCACAGGTTTCCCTTTGCAAAATTGTTTACGTTTCACCCACATGCAAAATATTCTTGTCCCATCTCCAAACTCTCCAAAATATTATCCAATTATAGCATCAAGATTAAAGTCTATGATGCACCCAACACTAGAGCATTTAAAAATATAAAGCAAACACTAATAGATTTAAAGGGAAAGATAGACGGAAATACAATGATAGTAGGAGACTTCAACATCCCAGTCTCAGTAATGGACAGATCATCCAGACAGAAAATAGGCAAACATTGGAGTTGTACTACACACTAGGCCAACAGACCTGACATTTGCAGAATATCTCACCCAACTGCTGCAGAATATACATTTTCTTCACCACATGGAACATTCTCCAGAATAGACCATTTCTTAGACCAGAAAACAAGTCTCAACAAACTCAAAAAGATAGAAATTATATAAAATATTATATATAATAATGTTAAATATTTTCTGAGCACAATGTAATAAAACTAGAAATCAATATTAAAAAGAACCTTGGAAACTACACAAACACATGAAAATTAAACAACCTGTTTCCAAACAACCAATGGGTCAGTGAAGAAATTAAGAATAAAATTGAAACATATGTTGAAACAAATGAACATGAAAATATAGTGTGCCAAAATCTATGGGATGCAGCACAAGCAGTGCTAAGAGGGAGGTTTGTAGCAATAAATGCCTACATCAAAAAATGAGAGACTTCAAATAATCTGATATTGCACATCAAAGAACTAGAAAAACAAAGCAAAAACAAAATTAGGAAAGAAACAAAGATCAGAGAAGAAATAAAATTGAGACTAAAAAATAGAGAAGATCAATGAAACAAATTTTTTTTAAAGATAAATTGGCAAACCTTTGGCTAGACTAAGAAAAGAACCAAATATAAAAATCATAAATGAAAATGAGACATAACTGAGACCACAGAAATACAAAGAATTATTAGGGACTATTATAAACAACTATATGCCAACATATTGGATAAATTCCTGGACACATACAACCTACAAAGGCTAAACTGCAAAGAAATAGAAAACCTCAAGAAACCAATAGTCAAAGCTGTAGTAAAATGTCTCCCATCAAAGAAAAGTCCATGACCTGATGGATTCCAATTCTACTCAATCTCTTCAAACCAACTGGAGAGAAGGGAATACTTCCAAACTCATTCTATGAGGCCAGCATCACTACCAAAACCAGAGAAGAACACAGCAAAACAACAACAACAACAAAACTACAGGCCAGTATCACTGTAAAACATAAAATCGTAAGTCTAGCAAACCAACAGCACATTAAAAAGATCATTCACCATGATCAAGTGGAATTTACCTCAGGGATACAAGGATGATTCAACATAAAATACATCAACAGAACCAAGAAAAATAACCATGTGATCATTTGAATAGATGGTGACAAAACGTGATAAAATTCAACAGTCCTTTATGATAAAAACCTCATCAAACTGAGTATAAAAGTAGCATACCTCAAAATAATAAAGGCAATATCTGACAAATCCACAGCTAACATTGTACTGACCAGGGAAAACTTTCCTCTAAGATCTAAAACAAGATAAGGACATGCACTTTTACTACTCTTATTGAGCATAATGCTGAAAATCCTGGTCAGAGCAATAAATCACACAAGAGAAAGAAAGGTCATCCAAATTAGAAAAGAAAAAAGTCAAACTATCCCTGTTTGCAGATGACATGATCTTATATTAAGAAAACTGTTAAGACTCTACAAATAACTCTTAGAACTGATAAATTCAGTAAAGTTGCCCAGTAAAAAAAAAAAAAACCCAACACACAAAACTTAGTAGCATTTATATACACCAACAGTGAGCAATCTGAAAAAGATGTCAAGAAATCCATTTATAATAGCTACAAAGAATTTAAGCAAAGAGTGCAAAGAACCCTTAGGATAATGGCCTCTAGTTCTGTATCCATGTTGCTGCAAAGAATATGATTTCATTATTTATAAGGCTGCATAGTATTCCATGATGTACATGTACCAAAGTTACTTTATCCAATCCACCACTGTTGGGGCACCTAGGTTGATTCCGTGTCTTTGCTGTTGTGAATAGTGCTTCAATGAACACACAAGTGAATGTGTCTTTTTGGTAGAATGATTTATTTTCTTTTGGGTATATATCCAGTAGTGGGATTGCTGGTCAAATGGTAGTTCTATTTTAAGTCCTTTGAGAAATCGCCAAACTTCTATGCACAGTGGTTGAATTAATTTACATTCCCACCAGCAGTGTATTAGTGTTCTTTTCTTTACAATCTTGCCAGCATCTGTTTTTTAACTTTTTAATAATAGCTGTTCCGAAGTGAACTAACATAGGAACAGAAAATCAAATACTGCTTGTTCTCACTTATAAGTGGAAGCTAAACATGGAAAAATAATGGACACAAAGATGGAAACAACAGACACCGGGGACTGCTTGAGGGGCAGGGGCAGAGGGGGATGTGGATTGGAAGGCTATGCTCACTACCTGGGTGAAGAGATTATTTGTACATCAAGCTGTAGCAACATGCAATTTATGTAACAAACCTGCACATGTACCCCTGGCACATGACAGCAGAAAGACAAATCAGATTACACTAAGCTAAAAAGCTTCTGTACAGCAAAGGAAACAATCAACAAAGTGAAAGGACAACCCACAGAATGAGAGAAAATATTTGCAAATTACCCATCTGACAAGGGATTAATAACCAGAGTATATAAGAAGCTCAAACAACTCAATAACAAAAAGCAAAGCATCTGGTTAAAATGTGGGCAAGATATCTGAATAGACATTTCTCAAAAGAAGACATACAAATGGCAAATAGTTATATGAAAAAAATGCTCAACATCATTCATCAGGGAACTGTAAACCAAAACTACAATGAGATATCATCTCATCCCAGTGAAAATGGCTTTTATTAAAAAGGGAATAATGGATGCTGGCAAAAATGTGGAGAAAGAGAGCTCTTGTACACTGTTGGTGAGAATGTAAATTAGTACAGCCGCTACAGAAAACTCTAACTCTATCTAGTTTCCTCAAAAACCTAAAAATAGAACCACCATATGATCCAACAATTCCACCACTGGGTTTATATCCAAAAGAAAGCAAATCGGTGTATTAAAGGGATAGCTGTACTCCTGTGTTTATTGAAGCACTATTCACAATAACCAAAATATGAACTCAACCTTAGTGCCCCTCAATGGATGAATGGAGAAAGAAAAATATGGCATATATACAAAATGGAATATAGTTTAGCCACAAAACAGAATGAAATCCTGTCATTTGCAGCAACATGCTGGAGGTCATTATGTTAAGTGAAATAAGCCAAAGACAGAGAAACAAATACTGCGTGTTCTCATTCATATGTGCGAGCTGAAAAAGTGGATCTGTTGAAGATAGTAGATTGGTGATTACCAGAGCCTGGGAAAGGTAGAAGTGGGTGAGGGAATGAAGAGAGGTTGATCAATGCATATCTAACAAATATGCAGTTAGATAGAAGAATTAAGACCTAGTGTTCAGTAGAGCAGTAGGATGACTATAGTTAACAATCTGTTGTACAGTTCAAAATAGCTAGAATAATTTGAATGTTCCTAGCATAGGGAGAAGATAAATATTCAAGATGATGGATATCCCAATTACCTTTATTTAATCTTTATCCATTATATGAATATATGAAAATATCTCATGTATTTCTAAAATATGTACATCTATATTATGTATTAATTTTAAGATTATCTAGGACTTCCTGATCTACATCACATCCAGATATAGATGAGGCTTCTTAGGTATGGTTCTTTGAATGTGGGTATCAGTAATCTGGAGACCTTAAACTAAAAGAAATATCTGACCCCCACACACCCAACAGACTATGGTAAGACAGGAAAGGACAACCATAAAAATGAAAATGATGGGAGGCTTATAGCAGTTGTGGTCCATAGCAATTCTGAAATCTCGCCAGACAAATATTGCTCTGTCTTGTACTCTGGAGATAGGAAATTTTTCTTGATCAAGACCCAGTTTAATTCTTTGAGAGAGACTCCAAGTCTGTTGGTTTCAATGGTCTATTATCTTGATTTTTGATCCTACCTCTTGAGACTTTTTTTTTTTTTTGAGACAGAATCTCACTCTGTTGCCCAGGCTGGAGTGTAGTGGTGTGATCTCAGCTCACTGCAACCTCTGCCTCCTGGTTCAAGCAATTCTCATGCCTCAGCCTCCCAATTAGTTGGGACCACAGGCACACACCACCACACTTGGCTAATTTTTGTATTTTTTAAGTAGAGACAGTGTTTTGCCATCTTGGCCAGGCTGGTCTCAAACTCCTGATGTCAAGCAGTCTGCTTGCCTTGGCCTCCCAAAGTGCTGAGATTACAGGCATGAGCCACTGCACCCAGCCCATCCTTTTTTTGTTGGAAATGACACATGTTGGTAGTTGACTAGCTTTTTTTGCCCATTTGTGCCTATATAAAGGCACATATCACTCTCATCCAGTTAAAACTCATGGCTATTTTATTGGTACAAGTCTCTTAACACTTTGTGGGTTTATGTATCCCATTATGAGTATACCCTACTCCATGTAAGCCTGTCTCTACTCTGGGAAAATTACCCTAAAGTTCTTATATACCCTTTTATCTAGCCAACAATGTCTGATAGGCAGCTCATTAAATCTTTCAGAGGCCTTCACAAAGTGTCTTAGAGTCACATCCTTGATTTCTTTTCCTGGTGGTCATTGCTTGCTCTGAGAATCTTTGACTGGTTCAAAAACCTGGAATTGAACAACAGACTTATGTTACCATCCACCAAATCCTGACTCCTCTATTTCTTCTAAATTCTGCTTACAACTGAACAATTCTTCCTTCACCTACTCTTTCTTTTCCTGTATCTAATCATAGACACCTAAATAAGCCAGTCAACTCTTTCCTCATTATACATGGAAATAATTTTGCCAATGTCTAAAAGTTTAAGTACCTTTGCTGTCACCCCAGTTGCTGAAGATGGCAGCATTGCTAATTGTTCCATCCTATATATCACATGTCAATACATTTTCATATTTCCATTGCTGTTTTCTCACTACTTTCCTATTTCTGCTAACAGCTTGCTCACCATTTGTCTAGTCTTCACTAACATTTTCCTTGCCTCTTTTCAAAGCTCCATCAGCTGGTCCCAAAGACAATGCACATGTTTTAGATTTTGGTTGTGGTAGCACCCCAATTTTAGGTAGCAGTTTCTGTACCAGTTAGATTTTGCTGTGTAATGATCCACTGCAAAATATACTGACGTTCATTCTGCTCCTCATTCTGTGATCAGCTTGTTCCTCTGGTTTGAGTCAGCTTGGCTGACCTCTGCTGGGCTTGCACGTGAATCTGCTGTCATCTGGCAGACCAACCAGTGACTGAATAGTCATGACCTCACTCATACACCTGGCAGTTGGCAGACTGTCAGTTGGGGCAACTGTGTTTCTCATCCAGCAAGCTAGACCAGGCTTCCTCACATGATAGTAAAGTTTTGAAAATAGACATGGGAAGTCCTAGCCAGGGCAACCAAGCAAGAGAAGGAAATAAAAGGCATCCAAATAGGAAAACAAGAAGTTGAGTCATCTCTCTTCACTGATGATATGATTTATATCATCATAATCGTATTTGGAAAACCCCAAAGATGCCACCAAAAGGCTCTTAGAGCTGATAAACAACTTCAGCAATGTTACAGAATACAAAATTAATATATAAAATTAGCAGCACTTATATACACCAATAATGTTTGAGAGCCAAATCAAGAACAGAATCATATTTACAATAGTCACAAAAAGAGTAAAATACTTAGGAATACTGCTAATCAAGAGGTGAATGATCTCTATTAGGAGAATTGCAAAACCACTTCTGAAAGAAATCAGAGATGACATAAATAAATGGAAAAAATCTTGTTTTCATGGATTGGAAGAATCAACATCATTAAAATGGCCATAATGCCCAAAGAAATGTACAGATTCAGTGCTATGCCTGTCAGACTACCAACACCATTTTTCACAGAATTAGAAAAAAAAAACTATTCTAAAATTCATATGGAACCAAACAAGAGCCTGGATAGCCAAAGCAATCCTAAGCAAAAAGAACAAAACTGTAGGCATCACATTATCTGACTCCAAACTATACTGCAAGGGTACAGTAACCAAAACAGCATGGTACTGGTACAAAAACAGACACATAGACCAGTGGAACAAAATAGAGAATCCAGAAATAAAGCCACATGCATACAACCATCTTATCTTCGACAAAGTCAACAAAAATAAGCAATGGGAAAGGACTCCCTATTCAATAAACAGTGACAGGATAGCTGGTAAGCTATATGTAGAAAAATGAAACTGGACTTCTGTCTTGCACCATATACAAAAATTAACTACAGATGGATTAAAGATTTAAATGTAAGACTTGGAACTATAAGAATCCTAGAAGAAAACCATAAAAACCATTCTGGATATTGGCCTTGGGAAATAATTTGTGACTAAGTCCTCAAAAGCAATTGCAACAAAAACTAAAATTGACAAGTGAGACCTAAAAAGAGCTTCTACACAGTGAAAACCAAAAACAAAATCTATCAACACAGTAAACAGACACCCTACAGAACGGGAGAAGATATTTGCAAGCTATGCATCTGACAAAGATTCTAACATCCGGAGTCCATAAGTAACTTAAACAACTTAAGCAAAAAATAAACAACCCCATTAAAAAATGGACAAAGGACATGATCAGACATTTTTCAAAAGAAGACACAGGTGGCCAACAAACATGAAAAAATGCTCACCATCATTATGTTAGTCAATTTTGCATGAATATAAAGGAGACAGGGTAATCTATAAGGAAAATGTTTATTTTGGTTCACAGTTCTGCAGACTATACAGGCTTGGCACCAGTGTCTGCTTGGCTTCTGGTGAGGGCCTCAGGAAGCTCACAATCATGACAGAAGGCAAAAAGGGGGCAGGTGTATCACATGACAAGAGTAAGAGAAGGAGGGAAGAGGTGCCAGTCTCTTCTTAAATAAGCAGATTTCACATGAACTCAGAGTGAGGGGTCACTCATAACCAAGAGGACAGCACCAAGCCATTCATGAGGGATCTGGCCTCATGACCCAAACACCTGCTGCTAGGCCCCACCTCCAGCATCGGAGATCACATTTCACCATGAGATTTGGAAGAGACACATATCCAAACTATATCACTAATCATCAGAGAAATGCAAATCAAAACCACAATGAGATACAATCTCACACCAGTTAGGCTGGCTTTTGTTAAAAAAATGAAAAAATAAAAAACAGATGTTGGATAGGATGTGGAGAAAAGGGAACAGTTAAACACGGTTGGTGGAAATGTAAATTAGTTCAGCCACTCTGGAGAGCAATTTGGAGATTCTCAAAGAGCTGAGAGTTAACTACCATTGACTCAGCAATCCCACTACTGGGTGTATACCCAAAGGAAAACAATTTGTTCTACCAAAAAGGACATATGCACCCATATGTTCATTGCAGTGTTATTCAAAATAGCAAAACCATGGAATCACTCAGGTGCCCATCAATGGTGGACTGTATAAAGACAATGTGCTATAAATACACTGTGGAATACTATGTAGCCATTAAAAAGAAAAAAATATGTTCTTTGCAGCAACATGGATGCAGCCGGAAACCATTATCCCAAGAAAACAAATGCAGAAACAGAAAACAAAATACTGGATGTTCTCACTTATATGTGGGAGCTAAACATTGAGTACACATGGTCATAAAAATGGAAACAATAGACATGGGAATACAAGAGAAGAGGGGGAAGAAGAAAAGTAAGTGTTGAAAAAAACTACTGGGTACTACCTGAGTGATGGATTCATTCATACTCCAAACCTCGGCATCATGCAATATACCTTTGTAACCTGCACATGTATCCTCTGATTTTAAAATAAAAGTTGAAAAAAAGCAACAAAAAATAGAGCAAGCCACAATGCATAAGCACTTTTTAAGTCTCTGTTTGCATTGCCTTTTCTGCTGTCCCATCAGTTAATGAAGCTATATGGGCAAGTTCAGAGTCAGTGGGGTAGGGGGCTATGCGGGGGCTATGCAAGGGTGTGATTAAGGGGAGGGAAACTATGGTGGCCAGTTTTGCAAACAGTCTATCACAGACATTAAAATAGAAGAGAGTGGAAGGGTTTATTTGAAATCTATCCAAAAGACATTGTCACTTTCAGAAATTCATCTCAGTTCCTAAATGGTGGCAAAAACTTGAAGACAATGAGAGCTTTGAAATCTTGTTCCATTGGCTGAGCAGATGGTACTCTTGGGAGACAAGATAAAGTGATAGAATGTTGAGATTTAGCCTTAAATTTCTCACTGACTTTTGGATATAGAACATTTGAGTCAATGCTCCATTCAGGACACCCTAAGGAATGACTAGCATGGAGAGTTACTTTCTCTTATGCCAATACACACAAGTCAGTTTTACTTTATGCAGAATATTTGAGAGTTACAATGACTTAAGTATCTAATCTGTCCACCTGGGAAGCACTTCCAGCAGGGACAGTGGAGAAAGAGGACATGTGTTTGCAGTGAAGGCAGTAAAGCAACCTCTTGGTAGCCATAGCTAGATTTGGGAATACACTTGTTTGTTGGTACAACATTAGAATTGGTGGTATAATGTAAATGAAATTGAAACTGGCGCTCTACTTCAAGTATAATGGAAACTTAATAGATTTTGGAGGTGATGAAGGTACTACTCTGGATCCCACAAATAATTACAAGCATGATTCCTTTAGGTAAATATATTGTCTGTTCCAAATAAATAAGTGGCTTGAAAAATAACTTTTAGGTCGAATAGTGTCCTAAATTGGTAGAAGTCTATCCTTAAGTGTTCCTATCTTAAGGAATGGGATATCGTTCCTCTCCTAAACAATGGAATGCTAATTGTTTCTCTTCCAAATTGTTTCATGCTC
Source organism: Pongo abelii (assembly GCF_028885655.2). NCBI lineage: Eukaryota > Metazoa > Chordata > Mammalia > Primates > Hominidae > Pongo > Pongo abelii. Next base: position 40,772,416 of record NC_085929.1, read on the forward strand.
CATTGTTCCCCTCTCAAGTTATGGAACATTCAGTCAGTCCTCTTCCAAACAATGAAGTACACTACTCAATTGTTCCTCTCCAAAGCAATAAACCATTCAATTATTCAGGTGAATATCATTGAAAAATTCCATTTCTCGCAGTATAAATTAAAGCTTGACCAGGACAATGTTTTGGGCTCAGCTTGCTAAGATGGATTCAGGCAGACTCATTCTTATTATTATGATTCTTTGGGATAATTGTGACACTTCTAGAGTAAGACGTTTTATTGTTGTCTGACCCCCGCCACCTCAGATAATTTACTGGATCTTTACATTCTCTTATCATGCAAACCTGACAAGAATAGTCTGTCATTTAACATATGAGTTTGTGGATACCATTAGGTATATGGAATCGCCAAGGTAAAACCAAACAAAATACTTCTTGTATCTAATATGTATTAATTGAGTCCCTGCTGCAGACCTGAGTGAGTACCATCCCTGCTCTCAGGAAACTCATAGTTTTAGTTGTGTAGGAAGATACATCAAGAGAACTGATTGGGTACTTGCTAACTGCCTTTGCAACTCAGGATGGGGAGCTCCTCTCGGCCTGGAGAATTGGGAAAGCCTGCACAAAGATAGGAAATCCACTTGGACCTTGAAAAATGGAAAGTATTTTGACAAAGGTGGAATAGGGAGAATAACTCTAGGCAGAGATAAAAGCATGAGCTGTGAAAAGTTCACAGCATCCATGGCAGGAAAGTCAGGCAAGAAAGTCTCCTTGAAGTTCTAGTCTCCTTGTCTCTGGTGCCTCTCAGAATTCCTCTGAGTACAGGACGTGAAATGAATGTTCTGAGAACTGCCTTTATTAGAGGGACCCCTGATCTGTTTTGGGCACATGGGTGAAGTTTGAGGGAATACAGACAGTACATGGAGAGGGCATGTGATTGGTGTCTTTTTCTGGAAAAGGAAAGACATTCTAGTTATTGAGGACATATAAACAGGATATTGGGCCAGAAAAGCTCCCTTAAACTCCTAAAAGTATGATTAGGGGTGGTGCTTATAAAAATAACACACATTCTTGCTCAAAGGAGAAAAAATCAGAAATATATCAAGACAAACATCACTTATAATCTCATCACCCAAAACTAACCAGGATAACATTTTGTTGCACTTGATTTTGCATCCTTTCTTTCCTATGTGTAGATATACATAGATCTTTAAAATATTTGAAGCAGGCCAGGTGCAGTGGCTCACACCTGTGATCCCAGCACTTTGGGAGGCCGAGGTGGGTGGATCACTTGAGGTCAGGAGTTCGAGGCCAGCCTGGCCAACGTGGTGAAACCGCATCTCTACTAAAAATACAAAAATGATCCAGGTGTGGTGACTCATGCCTATAATCCCAGCTACTTGGGAGTCTGAGGCAGGAGAATCGCTTAGAACCTGGGAAGCAGAGGTTGCAGTGAGCCGAGATAGTACCATTGTACTCCAGCCTGTGCAACAAGAGTGAAACTCCATCTCAGAAAAACATAAAAAATAAAAAATATATATATATTCGAAGCAAAATTGGATTTTTACTGACACTGCATGATCTGAAAATGTATTCTGCATTTCTATTTAACCTTCTCTTGTATTTTTACATGTTAATACTTGAAAGTATATTGCATCTCATTTGTCATGTATCACTCATATGCTTACTGTGTGCCAGCTACTATTTTAATGGCTTGCATATATTAACTCATTTATTTCTTACACAGACTCTGAGGCAGTTATGTTTCCATTTTTTATTGTGGTAAAATATGCATAACATAAAATTTACCATTTAACTATTTTTTGAGTGTACAATACAGCGGCGTTAAGTACAGTTACAGTGTTGTGCAACAGTCACCACCATACATCTCCAGAAGTTCTTCATCTTGAACTGCAACTCTGTACCCATTAAACAAGTCCCCATTCCCTATCCCCCAGCCCCTGGAAACTGCCAATCTACTCTCTGTCTCTATGAATTTGGCTCTCTTGGTGCCTCATGAAATGGAATGATACAATGTTTGTGACTGGCTCATTTTACTTAGCATAATGTCTTCAGGGCTCATCCATGTTGTAACATGTGGGATTTCCTCCCTTTTCAAGGCTGAATAATATTGCATTGTATAAATAAACCATATTTTGTTTATGCTTGGACACTTGGGTTACTTCGACCTTTTGGCTATCGTGAATAATGCTGCTATGAAGATGGGTGTACAAATATCTGTTTGAGTTCTTGCTTTCAGAAATGTGCCGAACCATGTGGTAATTCTATGTTAATATTTTTAGCAATCACCATATTGTGAGATAGGTTGTGTTGTTATTTCCATTTTACATATAAGGAAACTGAGGCAGAGAGAGATTAAGTGATTTCCTTAATCTCTTGAAGATTAAGAGTTGTGCAGCCCACAATTGGCAAAACTGGGATTTGAACTCATCACTTTTACCAAATATCAGGGCTCTTGGCCTCTGTAACATATTGAAAATATTAAAGTATGTGTAGCCCCTTTTCTACTGTGTTGAACATTTAAGTTTCAGTTGGCTTTTCTACATGAACAACAGCACTGTTTCAAACAGTGTTGTATATGTATGTGCATTTTTAATTATTTCATTAGGAGAAATCTTTAAAAATAGAATCCTAGAGCTTAATCCTGATGCTATAATTGGATGATATTTTGGAGGGTCTGGAGATGGGACAAGCATATTTTGTCTGTGAGTGGAATGTAAATTTTGCAGAGGGTGGACTGTGGTAGATTACAAAGGTGGCCACAGATTCTTCTTCAAAAGACTTGCACACTGGGGTTTGCCTTTTCTTGCTTCTCTTGAAACCTGCCACTGTTTGAATAAGCCTGGGCTAGCCTGCCTTGTGAAGAAGCCTGAGGCAGCCTGCTGGATGGTGACAGACATGTGGCACTCCTATTGTTCCTAGCCAGCAAACTCCAGACATGTGAATGAGGGCAGCTGACACTAGCTACTGTCCAGCCAAGCTACCAGTGCTCAACAACCTTAGAACAGAACACAAACACACAAGCAAGCCTAGCTGAGAGGCACTGAGTCCAGCCAGTCCAGAAGATCTACCCATTAGAAAGGGGAGTGAAAACTCCCTAATACAACTCTAAATATCTGTGATCTATTAACCACCTTATCAGACAGGTAACATAAAGCCATTGGAATCAAGTATCCATTTTCTAATATGAAAATTTTAAGACTTGTTAGTTACATGTTCCATTCATACTATATTTTTAAATTTTTTTATTTTTGAGAAGGAGTCTCTGTCACTCGGATTGGAGTACAGTGGCACAATCTTGGCTCACTGCAACCTCCACCTCCGAGGTTTAAGCAATTCTCCCATCTGAGCCTCCTGAGTAGCTGGGATTACAGGTGTGTACCACCACATTTGGCTAATTTTTGTATTTTTAGTAGAAACGGGGTTTCACTATGTTGGCCAGGCTGGTCTCGAACTCCTGACCTCAGGTGATCCACTTGCCTTGGCCTCCCAACATGCTGGGATTACAGGCATGAGCCACTGTGCCCAGCCATTCATACTATATTTTTATCATGCCCCTCCTCCATAAAAATAAAAGTTTGCTCCTGTATTTACTCTGTGGAAATCTCTGTTCTCTAAGTAGACTGAACTCCTTTAAGAGGAAATGTCCTGTAGTGGTTAATAACTCAGACGTTGGAGACTATCTGGGTTCAACTATCATTGCTACAACCATAAGTTCTGTGACTCTGAGAAAGAGGCACGAGCATTTTAAAGACCTTGGTATGGACAATACTGTGATGTTATCCTCCAAGATAGTTTTACCAATTAATCTTCTACCAGCTGTAAATGGGAACACTTATTTTACTGCACTCTCATTAACAATCAGTATTTGATATTTAAGTATATGATTGACAATTTGCTGTATTAGCATAATTTTAATTTTTGTCTTTTCAAATTATCTTTACTTCACTAACTGTTAATGAAGCAAAACATTTTCTTTGCATTTGTTGGGCAAATGTAATGATTCTGAGTGTTGATGACCTTATTTTCCTTCAATTTTCTAAATGGCTTTTGAACTTTTGGCAGGGATCTGTGTGTAGTGACACCTTTGTCAGTAGATGACAATGTAAAAATAAAAGGCAAAGTCTGGCGATAAGTCTCTTTAGGATGAACTCATATGAACTTCATGATGAAGTTCTGTCACTAGTTGGGAAATTGTACTTAGTAGACTGTGTTAAATGAGTCAGTTGCGGTTTGACATTTTCTGGACCAGTGCAACTCAAGGTGTGGTCTGTGGATCAGCACCAGCTGAGAGCTTGTTAGAAATGCAAATTCTACTGAAAAAGAATATCTAAGTGGGTGGAGTCCAGGACTGGGTCTGGGTTTCAGCAAACTTTTGCTGCGTGGTATTATCAAATACCACTTAGCAAAAAAAGAACAAATTCCTGGCACATGCTGTGTCATGAATGAACTTCAAAAACATTACACTAAGTGAAAGAAGCCAGGCATGAGACCACATGTTATACGATTCCATTTGTATGCAATGTCCAGAAAAGGCAAATTTATAATGACAGAACATAGATTAGTGGTTGCCCGGGGCTAGAGGCGGGAATGAGAATTCACTGTAAATGGGCATGAGGGATCTTACTGGGGGGATGAAAATATTCTGAAACTGATTTATAGGGCGAGTGCAAAGGCTTGGGCCTGTAATCCCAGCCCTTTGAGAGGCTGAGGTGGGAGGAGCATTTGAGCCCAGGAGTTCGAGACCAACCTGGGCAACATAGTGAGAGCCTGTTGCTACAAAATATAAAAATAAAGTGATTTATGGTGCCACTCAGTACGTTTACTAAAAGTCATTGAATTTTAAGTACACACTTGAAATTGGTGAATTCTGTGATATGTATACTATATCTCATTAAAAAAAATGAGCTCTCCAAGTGACTCTGATTCTGATGCTCATTGATCTTGACACAGCGCTTCCCAAACCTGACTGAAGATAAGCACCACCTGGAGTGCTTGGTTAAAAAAACAGTCCATGAATCCTGGACCCCAGTCGAAAACTACCCTGTTGTAATGTCCATTGGATGGCCATAGCAATTCTTGTTATTCATAGGGTATTATTTGGAAATCAGTGAAGAAAATTTAAAGCAGTTGTTTTCTCCTTTGCCATACAGTGTGACCCTAGGAAGCTTTAAATATTTAACAATAAGATATTCTATATTACAAAATAGCTAGAAGAGAGGCTTTTGAATGTTCTCACTACAAAGAAATAATAAATGCATTGGGCGATGGATACACCAACTACCTTGACTAGATCATTATCCAAAATAGATAAGTCTCAAAACATCAGATTGTACCGCGTAAATACGTACAATTATGTCAATGAAACAATTAATTTTAAAATTTAAAAAGTAGAGATGTCCACAGAAGTTTTCATTTAATTGTTTGGGGCATGGGGAGTTTTCAACAGTGCCCAGAAATTTCCAACATGCAGCCAAGGTAAGGACTGTGGCCAATGGTCATTACTGCTTAATCTTTTCAGCTCTTGTGTCTGCCAACCCTCAGGGCATGCAGCAAATCCTTATGGTCTAGAACAGAATTTGTTAGAATTTCAGCCATTATATCCATGTAAGGAAAAGAAGTCAAAAACTGGATGTAATCTTTTATTTTCAAGGCAAGTTTCTAGAAATCTCTCTCTCTACTCTATATTCTCCATCACATCTTTGAGCAGAACTCAGTCACATGGCCATTTCTTTCTGCAAGGGAGGCTAGGAAATGTGATCATTTAGTTGGGTAGCTTCAAGCCCAGCTAAAAATTTAGTGTTCTGTTACTAAGGGAGAAGACAAGGATGGATATTTAAAGAAAAGTAGAAGACTTGGTGACACTGAGATGTTACCAGTTATTTATTTTTATCTTATCTTTTCAGATGAGAAAACTAAGGTTAGGGGTTGCTAGATAAAATAGAAGCTGCCCAGTTAAATTTAAATTGCAGAGGAACAGGTTTTTTTTAGTATAATTACGTTCCAGATATTATATGGAACATACTTATGCTAAAAATTCATTGTTTATCTGAAATTCAAATTTAACTCATCTTCCTGTATTTGTATTTTGCTAACCCTGGCAACCCTTAAACTTAGGTTGAGAGAATCACTTTCTCAAGGATACTTTTTAACTGCAAAGACTGACTTGAACCCAGGTCTGCTTGACTCTGAAAATCACATTCTTAGCTACTATGCTACTATGCTATAAGTAATATTTATCTACCCTTTATAGTCTTCAATTTACGTTCAGCTTCCTTATGTCTTTGTTTTGAGGTCCTCCTCTCTGAGATACAGCCACCTTCTATAAATGGGAAACCAAGGCCCAGAGGACCTGGGATGATTCCAGCTCTTTGACTTATTAGCCACATGACCCTCAACAAATAATTTAACTTCTTCGTGTTGAAATTTCCTCATCTGCAAAAATGGGTAAAATGGTAATGATGATAGTTCTTACTTTATAGAGTTGTTGTGAGGATTAAATGAGCATGCATCTAAAGCTTTTAGTATAAGGCTTGGCAGACAGTAAACCTTCAATAAATGTTAGGAGAGTGGATTTTGTTTTTCCTTGTCCTGCTGTGGCAGATGTCTGCTTTAATCCAGATCTTCTGACTGCAAGACCACTGTGGTGTTGCAATAGTTACGTAGGTACATGTCTGATTATAGATACTCTTAAGAAGAGCAAGACTTTAGTGACTGTGTAAATTGTTGCAGCAAGTGATGTTTAATTCTTCTTCCAAGCTTAGATTCCTAGGACAATCTGTTACATCATTTGGCAGATGTGTCTTTGTTTCTTTGTCCTGGTGTGTGCAGTCACTCTTCCTTTCTCCTTGATCAGTCTTCCCAGAGGTTTGGTGAATTTATTAAAGACAGAGCATAGTCTTTTAAAATAGTTAGCTTTTTGATTTTATTACTCATGTTTATCTTTCTTTTACCTATTTCTTTCTTTTCTTTCTTTCTTTTTTTTTTTTTTTTTTTTTTTTGAGACAGAGTCTTACTCTGTCGCCCAGGCTGGAGTACAGTGACACAATCTTGGCTCACTGCAACCTCCACCTCTCGGATTCAAGCAATTCTCCTGCCTCAGCTTCCTGAGTAGCTGGGATTACAGGCACCCACCACCACACCTGGCTAATCTTTGTGTTTTTAGTAGAGATGGGGTTTCACCATGTTGATCAGGCAGGTCTCGAACACTTGACCTCATGGTCCACCCTCCTTGGCCTCCCAAAGTGCTAGGATTACAGGCATGAGCCACCGCACCTGGCCCTTTTTCCTATTTCTTTAATCTCTGATGTTTTATCTATTGTTCCATCCTTTCTAAGATTTTTACTGTAAATTCTTGTGCTTAACTTCAGTTTACTAATTTTTTAATATTTCTCCTTTTATGTCAAAATACTTTAAAAAATTTGTATACACATGATTTTACACATGCAGTAGCACGATCTCAGCTCCTTGCAACCTCTGCCTCCAGGGTTCAAACTATTCTACTGCCTCAGCCTCCCGAGTAGCTGGGATCACAGGCCTGCCACCATGCCTGGCTAATTTTTGTACTTTTAGTAGAGACAGGGTTTCACCATGTTGGCCAGGCTGGTCTCAAACTCGTGACCTAAAGTGATCTGCCTGCATCGGCTTCCCAAAGTGCTGGGATTACAGGTGTGAGCCACGTGCCCAGCCCTATACCTCCTTTTTCTTAGGCTTGTCTTTTTTCCCACAAACACGTAATCTCTTTTTCTCTACTTGCTCTCACTGTATTCTTATATTAGTAATGTAGGTTGAATTTTTCCAAATTTCTCTTAGTATCCATATGATCATATATAGACATTTATGTACATATACATATCAAAAGTTTGTTGCTGTTTGACTTAGACAAATGGAGTTAAAATATACAACCTTTCAACTGTCTTACTTTTCTCACCCAGTGATGCCTTTTTGGAAATTCTTCCAAATCCTCAGATAGCTCTAATTTATTTTCTATAATAGGCTACATAATATTCCATGGTGCAAATGCTTCACAGTTTACTCAGCCATTTCTTTATTGATGGATATTAACGTTATTTCCAGTTCATTGCCACTTAAAATGATACTGAAATAAATACCCTAGTACTCACATCCTTATGTACTCATGCTTTCATTTCTATAGAGGGAAGTTTAAACTGCCTGTTCAAAGCCATTTTCCTATTATATTATCTTTTCTGTTATAGCTTTTGGTTAGCTATGGTTAACACGGTCACAAGGTCTCACAGACTGTATGTGTAATTTCCTGGACATTTGTAAGATTTTTATTCACTAATTTTTATATATCTAAATCTTTCATGTATATGTAGTTACTTCCTAGAAGCTATAAAAGAAAATACAGGCACATTTGTATGTATAAAATTTAACAACTGTCTATGACAAAAAATCATAAACATAACCAATGGACCAAATTAATAAATAATAGATGTGAAAAATGTAATACTTCTAATAGATCAAGAAATAATATCTATATGATACGGTTTGGCTCTGTGTTCCCACCCAAATCTCATCTGTGGCTCCCATAATTCCCACATGTTGTGGGAGGGACCTGGTGGGAGATGATTGAATTGTGGGGGGATGGGTCTTTCCTGTGCTGTTCTCGTGATAGTGGGTCTCACGAGGTATGATGGTTTTAAAAATGAGAGTTGCCCTGCACAAGTCTTTTTTGTCTGCTGCCATCCACGTAAGATGTGACTTGCTCCTCCTTGCCTTCCGCCATGATTCTGAGGCCTCCGCGGCCATGTGGAACTGTAAGTCCGATTAAACCTTTTTCTTTTGTAAATTGCCCCGTCTCTGGTATGTCTTTATTAGCATCGTGAAAACAGAATAATACACCATAACATTAAAATATACTTATGGTTTGACAAGGAAAAGATAATAGGAAAATAGATTTGAAAGGGCAGTTCAAACTTCTCTCTTTTTTACTGAAGTCTAACTTGGATACAGTGAAGAGGTCAATGAGTGTTTATATATGTGTACAACTGTGTAGCTGACCGATGTGTAGAATACCACCAGCACCTCAAAAGACTCCCTCCTATCCTTTTCTAGTCAATATCACAACCCCAGAGGTAATTTCTGTTCTGACTTCTATCACCATAGGTTAATTTGTCTATTTTTGAACTTCTATCATATAGTATGTACTTGTATCAATCAGGGTCCAAACAGAAGATGAAAACTACTGGCTTCTGTCATTCAACCTAATATCCGTGAGATTCATTTGTGTTGTACGTTTTGGTGGTTCATTCTTTTTTATTTCTGTGCTGTCTTCCATATGAAATATACACATTTCTTCTCTTTTTCTGTTGGACATTGGAGTCATTTCTAGGATTTGGCTGTTATGAATAAATTACCATGATAATCCCACCTTTTGTTGGACATGTGCATTCATTTCTTGTATATACTGATATATGTATTTGTCCCTGCCCAAATCTGATGTTGCATTGTAATCCCCAGTATTGGAGGTGGGGCTTTGTAGGAGGCGACTGGATCATGGGGGTGTATTTCTCATGAATGGTTTAGCACCATCCTCTTGGTGCTATCCTCACAATAATGAGTTCTTATGAAATCTGGCTGTTTATAAGTGTGTGGTATCTCCCTCTCTCTTGCTCCTGCTTTTGCCACGTGAAGCGCCTGTTCCCACTTTCCCTTTTGCCATGAGTAAGAGCTTCCTGAGGCCTCCCTAAAAGCTGAGCAGATGGCAGCACCATGCTTTCTGTACAGCCTGCAGAACGTGAGCCAATTAATCCTCTGTTCTTTATAAATTACCCAGTCTCAGGTATTTCTTTATAGAGGTGCAAGAACAGCCTAACACATACATACACAGAAGTGGAGTTGCTTGGACCTTTATGACCCAGTAGCTCCATATCCTTGCCAAAATTTGGCATTGTCTTATTAGTTTTAGCTATTCTGGTGATTATGTGGTAGTATTCTTTTGTGATTTTAATTTGCGTTTCCCAACATTGAGCAACTTTACATGTGCTGATTGGCCATTTGCAGATATATTAGATATCCTCTTGTGTGAAGTGCTCTACTTTTTTAAAATTGGGTTGTTGAAGTTTAAAAAAAAAGTGATCTGGATGTGAGTTCCTGTCAAATACGTGCATGGAGAATTTCATCTAGTGTGAGACTTCCCTATTCACTTTCTTATCATTCCTTTTGATAAGTACTTCTTAATTTTAATGAAATGCAAATTATCTTTCTTATTTATAGTGTTTTGTGTCCTACTTAAGAATTTTTTTTATTCCCCAAGTTTATAAAGATATCCTATGTTCTCTTCCAGAAACTTTATATTTTTCTGTTTTATATTTAGGTACATGTTCATTCCACCTCAAGTTAATCTTTGATGTGAGACAGAAGCCAAGATACCATTATTTTTTCATATGAGTAAATCACATGCTTCAGAATCATATACTGAAAACACCACTCAATAATGTGTATTTCTAAATCACTAAAAGAGTAGATTCTGAATATTTACACCATAAAGAAATGTTAAATATGTGAGGTGATGTATAGGTTAATTAGCCTAATTTAATCATTCTACAGTGTATACATACATCCTAACATCACATTGTACTTTATATATACAATTATTGTTTGTCAGTTAAAAACAAAATGTAAAAAAATTAAAGATCACATTTAAAAAATACCATTCTTCCCCCAGAGTTGCCCAAGCAATCAATCAAATAACAGTGTATGTGAGTCTCTATTTCTGAATCACTGTTGTCTTCCATTGTTCTATTTCTCTATTGAACCAATATCACACCCTCATGTTTACTGTAACTTCATAGGTATTATAGGAATATGATAGTCAAAATGCTTCAATTTTGTTAAAGATGTTTTTAACTACTTGAGGTTCTTTCTACTTTTATATAAATTTTAGAATTACCTTGTCAATTTACACACACTCACTCTGCTTGCCTATTGTTAGTGTAAAGGAATGATTGTGATTTTTACACATTGATTTTGTATCCTGAGACTTTATTGAAGTTGCTTATCAGTCAAGAAGTTTTGGGGCTGAGATGATGGGGTGTTCTAAATATAAAATCATGTCATCTGCAAACAGACAACTTGACTTCCCCTCTTCCTATTTGAACACTTTTTATTTCTTTCTCTTGCCTGATTGACCTGGCCAGAACTTCCAATACTGTGTTGAATAGAAGTGGTGAGAGAGGACATCCTTGTCTTGTACCAGTTTTCAAAGGGAATGCTTCCATCTTTTGCCCATTGAATATGATATTGGCTGTGGGTTTGTCATAAATAGCTCTTATTTTGAAATATGGTCCTCAACACCTAGTCTATTGAGAGTTTTTAACATGAAGAGATGTTGAATTTTATGAAAGGCCTTTTCTGCATCGATTGAGATAATAATGTGTTTTTTGTCTTTGGTTCTGTTTGTGTGATGTATTACGTTTATTGATTTGTGTGTGTTGAACCAACCTTGCATCCCAGGGATGAAGCCGACTTAATTGTGGTGGATAAACTTTTTGATGTACTGCTGGATTCAGTTTGCCAGTATTTTATTGAGGATTTTCACATCAATGTTCATCAGCGATATTGGCCTGAAGGTTTTTGTTGTTGTTTGCCTCTTCCCAGTGTTGATATCAGGATGATACTGGCTTCATAAAATAAGTTAGGAAGGAGTCCCTCCTTTTCAATTGTTTGGAATAGCTTCGGAAGGAATGGTATGAGCTCCTCTTTGTATTTCTGGTAGAATTCAGCTGTGAATCCATCTGGTCCTGGGCTTTTTTTTGGTTGGTAGGCTATTAATTACTGCCTCAATTTCAGAGCTTGTTATTGGTCTATTCACAGATTCAGCTTCTTCCTGGTTTAGTCCTGGGAGGGCGTATGCATCCAGGAATTTATCCATTTCTTCTAGATTTTCTAGTTTATTTGTGTAGAAGTGTTTGTACTATTCTCTGATGGTAGTTTGTATTTTTGTGGGGTCAGTGGTGATATCCATCCCTTATCATTTTTTATTGTGTCTATTTCATTCTTTGCTCTCTTCTTTATTAGTTTAGCTAGCAGTCTATCCATTTTGTTAATTTTTTCAAAAAACCAACTCCTGGCTTCACTGATTTTTTATTTTTTTGGAGGGTTTTTCGTGTCTCTGTTTCCTTCAGCTCTTCTCTGACCTTAGTTATGTATAGTCTTCTGCTAGCTTTTGGATTCATTTGCTCTTGTGTCTCTAGCTCTTTTAATTGTGATGTTAGGGTGTCAGTTTGAGATCTTTCTAGCTTTCTGATGTGGGCATTTAGTGCTATAAATTTCCCTCTTAACATTGCTTTAGCTTCATCCCAAAGATTCCAGTGCATTGTCTTTGTTCTCATTGGTTTCAAAGAACTCCTTGATTTCGGTCTTAATTTCATTATTTACCCAGGAGTCATTCAGGAGCAGGTTGTTCAATTTCCATGAAATTGTATGGCTTTGAGTGAGTTTCTTAATCCTGAGTTCCAATTTGATTGCACTGTGGTCTGAGATACTGTTTATGGTTTCAGTTCTATTGCATTTGCTGAGTAGCGCTTCCAATTATGTGGCCGATTTTAGAATAAGTGCCATGTGGTACTGAGAAGAATTTATATTCTGTTGATTTGGGGTGGAGAGTTCTGTAGATGTCTCCTAGGTCCACTTGATCCAGAGCTGAGTTCAAGTCCTGAATATCCTTGTTAATTTTCTGTCTTGTTGAGCTGTCTAATACTGACAGTTGGAGCCTAAGTCTCTTTATAGTTGTCTAAGAACTTGTTTTATGAATCTGGGTGCTCCTGTATTGGGTACGTATATATTCAGGATAGTTAGTGCTTCTTGTTGAAGTGTTCCCTTTACCATTATGTAATGCCTTTCTTTGTCTTTTATGATCTTTGTTGGTTTAAAGTCTGTTTTGTCAGAGGCTAGGATTTTGCAACCCCTGCCTTTTTTTTTTTTTTTTTTTTTTTTTTGCTTTCCATTTGCTTTGTAAATTTCCCTCCCTCCTTTTATTTTGAGCCTGTGTGTGTCTTTGCACATAAATAAGATGGGTCTTCTGAATATAGCACACCAGTGGGTCCTGACTCCTTATCCAATTTGCCAGTCTATATCTTTTAATTGAGGGATTTAGCCCATTTACATTTAAGGTTAGTATCAATACCTGTGGATCTGATCCTGTCATCATGATGCTATTTGGGTTTTTTGCACACTAGTTGATGCAGTTTCTTTGTAGTGTCATTGATCGTTATATTTTGGTGTGTTTTTGCAGTGACTGGTATCAGTTTTTCCTTTCCATATGTATTCTTTCAGGAGCTCTTGCAGGGCAGGCCTGGTAACAAAGTCCCTCAGCATTTGCTTGTCTGGAAAGGATTTTATTTCTCCTTCGTTTATGAAGCTTAGTTTGGCTGGATATGAAATTCTGAGTTAAAAATTATTTTCTTTAAGAATATTAAATTTCAGCCCACAGTCTTTTCTGGCTTGTAGAGTTTCTGTTGAGAGATCCGCTGTTAGTCTGATGGGATTCCCTTTGTAGGTGACCTTGCCTTTCTCTCTGGCTGCCCTTAACATATTTTCCTTCATTTTGACCTTGGAGAATCTGATTTTGTGTCTTGGGGTTGATCTTCTCATGGAGTATCTTAATCGTGTCCTCTGTATTTCCTGAATTTGCATGTTGGCCTGTCTTGCTAGGTTGGGGAAGTTCTCCTGGATAATATCCTGAAGCGTTTTCCAGCTTTTTTCCATTCTCCCCATCTCCTTTTGGTACTCCAGTGAATCGTAGGTTTGGTCTTTGTATGAAGTCCCATATTTCTTAAAGGCTTTGTTCATTCCTTTTCATTGTTTATTCTCCATTGTCATCTGCATGTCTTATTTCAGTAAGTGGACTTCAAACTCTGATATCCTTTCTTCCACTTGGTCGATTTGGCTGTTGATACTTGTGAATGCTTCACGAAGTTCTCATGCTGTGTTTTTCAGCTCCATCAGGTCGTTTATGTTCCTCTCCAAACTGGTTATTCTAGTTAGCAATTCCTTTAACCTTTTATCAAGGTTCTTACCTTCTTTGCATTGGGTTAGAACATGCTCCTTTAGCTCATCATAGTTTTTTATTACCCATCTTCTGAAGCCTACTTTTATCAATTTGTCCATCTGATCCTGTGTCCAGTTCTGTGCCCCTGATGGAGAGATATTGTGATCATTTGCAGGAGAAGAGACACTCTGACATTTTGGGTTTTCAGCATTTTTTCATTGATTCTTTCTCATCTTTGTGAGTTTGTCTTTGAGGCTGCTGATCCTTAGATGGGGTGTTTGTGGGGGGCCTTTTTCTTGTTGTTGTTGACGCTGTTCTTGTCACTTTCTGCTTGTTTTTCTTTCAATAGTCAGGTCTCTCTTCTTCAGGGCTGCTGCAGTTTGCTGGGGCTTCACTTCAGGCCTTAGTCATCTGATTTGCTCCTGTGCCTGGAGATGTCACTCAAGGAGGCTAGAGAGCAGCAAAGATGGGTGCCTGCTTCTTCTGGGATCTCTGACCTCAAGGAGCACCAACATGATGCTAGTAGGATTGTTCCTGTATTGGGTGTCTGACAACCCCTGTTGGAGGATCTCACCCAGTTGGGTGGCATGGGGAGCGGGACCCATTTAACGAAGCACTTTGTCCCTTGGTGGAGAGGGTATGTTTTGCTGGGGAGAAACCCACTCATCTGGGCTGCCTGGATTCCTCAGAACTACTGGGAGGAGAGGCTAAGTCTGCTAGTCTGCAGAGACTGTGGGTATACCTCCACCTAGGGGATCAGGCCTAGGGAGATCAGAATTCTGTCCCTGAGCCTCTGACTGGAGTTATTGGAGATCCTGCAGGGAAACCCTGCTCACTGAGGAAATATGGGTCAGGGTTAGACCTGAAGAGGCACTCTGGTGGCAGACTGCCACAGCTGGTGTGTTGGGCCATGGGGACAAGTCTTGGGACCAAGCCATCCAGTCTCCCTAGCTCCAGCAGGGGAAAAGTGCAGCCTGCAGCTGTAGAAATGGGTGCTGCCCTTCCCTCACCCAGGGAGCTTAGTGTGTTAGGCAGTTGCGAGTCACAGTGCTAGTTGCTATTCCTCCCACAAGGAACTCAAATGGCTTAGACAGCAGGCCAGTGCTGGATGCTGGACACCCCCTGCCCCACCCCTTCTGAGAATTTGGTAGGTTTACGCAGATTCCAGCTGAGAGGCTGTAAGTATCTGTACTTTCCAGGATTGGGATGCAAGGCCCTGGTGGCAGGGGTTCGCAAGTGGGATCTTCCTATCTGTGGGTTTCACAGTTCTGTGGAAAAAGCATGGTTTCCCCAGCTGGGTAGCGTGCTCACTCACTGCCTCCCTTGGCTGGGGATAGGGTGTACCCCTTCCCTGTGTGGCTCTCAGGTGGGCTGTTGCACCACACTGCTCTTCCTTCTCTCCATGGGTCATGCCAGCCTTCTAGTCAATTTTGATGAGAGAACCTGGATACCTTGGTTACCAGTGAAGGATTCACACACTTATTATGGTTTTCTTCGATAGGAGCCTCCAAGAGCACTGCTGCTTCTAGTTGGCACTCTTGGCCCTGCCGCAACTTCTATTATTATTTCACAACAGATTGGCTTCAATTATTTATAATGTTTCTTGTACTGTTTATTTGTTTAATGCATTCTTGGAATAAAGAAAATCAGCTACTGAATTAGACTTGCTAAGATTTTGTTTTGGATTGTTGCTTCTGTATTCATGAAGGATATTGACCTTATTTTTGTTATAATGTTCTTATCAGATTTTAGGATAAGGTTTTGGCAAACTCATAGTAGAAGGTAGTGTTTCCTGTTTTTCTGTTGTCTGGGAGAATTTCAAAAAGATTTGTATTTATTCCCTGAATGTCTAATAAAATCTACCAGAGAAGCCATTTTGTTACAGGACTATTCATATTTTCTATTTCTTCTAGTATGAGTTTTGATAAATTGTGTTTTCAAAGAATTTGTCTACTTCATGTACTTAAACTTTATTGGCATAAAGATGTTCATAGTATGCTCTTATCCTTTAAATGTCAGCAACTTCTGTAACAATGTCCTTTTTTCTCCTGATATTTGTAATTTGTATTTACTCTGTCTTGTTATATTTTTATCTATTAATATTTTCAAATAATCAACTTTTCATTCTATTGAATTCCTCTTGTGTGTCTATTTTCTCTTGTAATTTTTTTTGCTTTTATTTTTGTTTCCTTTAACTTTGGGCTTAATTTGGTGGGTTTTTTTTTTCAAGTATATGAATTGGTAACCTACTTATTAATTTTCAACTTTTCTTCTTTTTCTGATAGATGCACATATTTACTTTCCCTCCCGGACCTGTTTTAGCTTCATCTCATAAATTTAGACATTTAGTATTTGAAATGGTCAGCTAAAATTTTCTAAAATTCATTTTGATTTACACTTTGATATATGGGTTAGAGGTGTGCTATTTAATTTTCAATCATCTGGAAATTTTCTAGTTATCTTTCTGTTACTGAGTTCTTATTTAATCTCCCAGTTATTAGAGTATGCACTTTAAATTATTTCCTTCTTTGGACATTTTTTGAGACTTGAATTTTAGCTTATGGTATTGTCAGTTTTGGTACATGTTCCACGAGTACTTGTATTAGATGTGCATTTTGCATTGTTGGATGTATTCAGTTTGGTTAGATTGGTTAATCATATTGCTGAAATCTTCTATGGCCATGTAACTTCTTCTGATTAAATTTTTTCTATCACCAAGAAATGTGTGTTAAGAGTTCCAACACCTGTAGTTTTGTCTAGCTCTTTCATCATTTGTCTACTTAAAATCTACATATTTTAAAGCTATATTATTAAGCACTTTCAACTTCAGGGTGGGTATATCTTCCTGTTGAATTGACTCTTTTGTTATATGTCACGCTTTTCTCTCAACTCTTCTTAAAATCACCTTTCTCTGATATTAGCCATATATGCTTTTTTTGCTAGTGTTTGTATATTGGAGGATAGATATTTTCCATCATTTCACTTTTAATCTTTTATGTTTAAAACGCATTTCTTATAATCAGCACATAGGTAGATCTTGTTTTCTCCAGGCTGATAATCTTTTAATTGGAGTGTTTATTTTCATTTACTGTACTTAACTACTATAATTGGTTAAGTTTACCAAATGTGTCATCTCACTATTTGTGTTTTCTGTTCTTTGTTCAATCACTCCCTTTTACCACTTTTTGGGTATTTATTATGTATTTTTATTAGTCTGCTTTATCTCCTCTAGATTTTTGTAGTCATATTGTTCAGTATTTCCACTCACATCTTCCCTCCCCCCCCTCTTTTTTTTTTTTTTGCTATTATTACCACACATTTCTCTCAACATACTGTATAGTTTTCACAAGGTATTGCCATTGTTTTTGCCTTCAGCAGTCAATACATTTTAAAAAGTGATCCATATATTTACCCCATCCAGTGCTTTTTAATTCCTCTTGTACTTTCATGAATCCATCTGGAATAACTTTATTTTGAAAAGCTTCATCTACTGTAGTGTGTCTGCAGGTCACAAATTCTCTCAATTTCTGTTTGTCCAGGAAGGTCTTTATTTTACCTTCATATTTGAAGAATATTTTTATGGGAATGGAATTCCAGGCTGGCAATCATTTTCCTTCACAGTTTTAAAGAGGCAATTTCTTTGTTTTCTGACTTTTGCAATGCTATGCTTTGAATATTTGTCCCCTCCAAAACTCATGTTGAAACTTAATCCCCAATGTGCCAGTGTTGAGAGGTAGGGCCTTTAGAAGGTGATTGGAACATGTGGGCTCTGCCCTCATGAATGGATTGATCCTTTTGTGGACAAATGAGTTATATGGGAGGTGAGCTGATGGTTTTATAGGAAGGGGAAGGCAGACCTGAGATAGCATGTTAGCATGCTGAGTCCCCAACCATGTGATACTCTGCACTGCCCTGGGACTCTGTGGAGTCTCTTCTGTAAGAAGGCTCTCACCAGATGTAATCCCTTGACCTTGGACTTATCAGCCTCCATAACTATAAGAAATAAATTCCTGTTCCCTAAAAAGTACCCAGTGTCAGATGTAAGCAATAGAAAATTGATTAAGACACACAGTATCTGTTGAGTTATATTTCTCATTTTTGTTTCTCTAAAGGCAATTTCTTTTTTGTGGTGGGGAGGTGGATTTTTAAAGATTTTCTGTTCATTAGTGTTTAGTTTGGCTGTGACATTATTTTTGAGTTTTGTTTTTCTTGACTATGTGTATTGATGTCTTTTATCAGATTTGGAAAGCTTTAAGAAATCATTCCTTACAATATTTCTTCTACCCAATGCTCTTGTTTCCTTCTGGTTCTTCAGCTCCATTGATGTTAGGCATTTTGACCACATCTTAAAGCTCTTTTATGCTCTGCTTTGTGTTTTGCATTATTTTCTAATCTCTTTGTGGTTTGATTTAGATATTTCCTATTGATTTGCCTTTGAGTTTACTCATGCTGTGTCTGCTGTTATACTCATCCAATTAGTTCTGAATTGCAGATTTTGTTTTGTGCAGGTCTTGAGTGTCTGTTTGATTCTGATTATTCTTCGCTGTCTGTTACCACTTTAATAGTGTGAAGTAATTAATATTGATTAACATTGAGCTTGCTCTCTCCTGGGTGATACTTGTTGACTGATGAGCTTTGCCAGACAGTGTTTGTGTAGGGAACCATACAATTCAGTGGACTGCTTTCAAATGTCAGTATTTGTAGGTCTCTTTTCTTGGGTTTGCCAATTCTTTCTCCAGACAGGAATTCTCTAATTTCCTAATACCATTTGGGAGCCAAGTGGGGTACCTTATCATGATCATTATCTATCTCTATGTATGTATGTATATATCTATCCATCCATCCATTGATCCATCCATCCAATCTATCTATATTTTAACCTTCCCTGTTTCAACACTTGTATTACTCTTTTGCTGCGCCCTGTGTCACAGGGTAGAATCTCTACTTCAATTTTATAGGTCGTACATTCTCCTGCTTAAATGGAGGAGAGGGAGTCACTTGGCTACGTAAAGTTAATGAGGAATTTGGGGGTCAAAAGCTCTTGAGATAGAGTTTCAAGGAATTCTGGTTTTGTTCCCACCCACCTTCCCAGGTATCAGGGACCTCAATTTTTAAAGCTCTCCTGGGGTTATGCAAATGCATAGTGGTGTTTTTGGTTTGCTTTTTGTTTCTATTTGGCTTTCCTTCCTACAGGATCTTGGGTCTCAGCTTTCTTTAGTTCGTTAAGTTGATTCCATTTTGAAAAATTGTGCTGTCATTTTTCCTCTGAAGTTATCTTTTCTCTTGATCTTTTTACCTTCTGAGTGTGTACATTTTTATGTTTTACTAACACTGGAAAGTAGTCCCAATCCAGACCCTAAGAAAGAGTTCTTGGATCTTGCACAAGAAAGAATTCTAGGTGAATCCACAGAGTAAAGTGAAAGCAAGTTTTTAAAGAAAGTAAAGAAATAAAGAATGGCTACTCCATAAGTAGAGCAGCAGCGTGGGCTGCTGGACTAAGGATAATAACTTATAGTTATTACTTGATTATATGCTAAACACGGGGTGGGTTATTCATTAGTTTTCTGGGAAAGAGGTGGGCAATTCCTGGAATTAAGGGTTCCTCCCCTTTTTAGACCGACCATATAGGGTAACTTCCTGATGTTGCCATGGCATTTGTAAACTGTCATGGTGCTGTGGTAGTGTCTTTTAGCATGCTAATGCATTATAATGAGCATTGAGGATGACCAGAGGTCATTTTGGTCACCATCTTAGTTTTGGCCGGCTTCTTTACCACAGTCTATCAGCAAGGTCTTTATGACCTTTGTCTTGTGCTGACCTCCTATCTCATCCTGTGACTTAGAATGCCTAACCTTCCTGGGAATGCAGCCCAGTAGGTCTCAGCCTCATTTTACCCAGCCCTTATTCAAGGTGGAGTTGCTCTGGTTCAAATGCCTCTGACATTACTTTCATGTGCGTCCCTGTGAAGAGACCACCAAACAGGCTTTGTGTGAGCAACATGGCTGTTTATTTCACCTGGGTGCTGGTGGGCTGAGTCTGAAAAGAGAGTCAGCGAAGGGAGATAAGGGTGGGGTCGTTTTATAGGATTTGGGTAAGTAAAGGAAAATTACAGTCAAAGGGGGTTTGTTCTCTGGCGGGCAGGAGCAGGAGTTACAAGGTGCTCAGTGGGGGTGCTTTTTGAGCCAGGATGAGCTAGGAAAAGAACTTTCACAAGGTAATGTCATCACTTAAGGCAAGGACCGGCCATTTACACTTCTTTTGTGGTGGAATGTCATCAGTTAAGGCGGGGCAGGGCCTTTTTACTTCTTTTGTGATTCTTCAGTTACTTCAGGCCATCTGGGCGTATATACGTGCAAGTCACAGGGGATGCGATGGCTTGGCTTGGGCTCAGAGGCCTGACAATTACTATTGCTGTGGTAAAGTTTAGGAATAGAGATGGACTATATTTAAACTGAAGGCTACTTAAAATTCTTAATTACTAGAGTAATTTGAATTTTAATTACTAGAGTCCTAATTTCTGAAAGTCTTATTTTGTACATTTAAACATTTTATTTTTTTTTCTCATAGAGCTCTGTCTTTTCATATGGTTTCTATACTTTTACCTCTCTAGTCATTTTAAACATAACTGTTTTAGGGTCTCATACAGATTGTTCTCTTAACTCAAGTTCTTGTAGGTGCTAAAGCTGTTTGTTATGTCTTCTGAATCACCTCCATGGTGGATTATTACCTGAAGGGGTTTGTAGTTATTTTTCTGTGAGCTCATCATCTTTGGGGATTTTTTAATTTTTTTGGATAGTCTGATGACACCTGGGTTATAGAAGTTTCTCCTGAGTATGGGTTTACATTAATTTCTTCTGTGATCTCCAAAAATATTTACAAGCATAGGGCCAATTGCAGATCAGTTTCTTGAACTGAAGATCCTTATACCATTGGAAAGGCATATATTCAGGTTTCATATTTATGTGTAGCTCAGATTTGGGAATTTATGTTCTCATAGGAAATTTTCTTTTTCCATTCTAGCATCAAAGCAGAAATAAGATTCATTTTCTTATTTTCATTGGCACCATTTTTAAGTTCTTTGAGGGTTAGCTCTTCAAGATGTGTGGTTCTCAGTCCCAGCTTAAATCTCTCTGCATGCACGTGAAGATTCCAGCCCCCAGCTGTCATGACATATGTCTGAATCTGATTTCCTTTTCAGGCTGCCTTCATACAGCATGAAACCTAACTCACTGTCTCTAATTTCTTCGTGTTTGGTACCTGACTATCTCTTCTTTTGAACTTAGCTATTAATTTTTGTGAGGGCATGAGGGAAAGGCGGGTTACAGTTTACTCAAAATTGTAATGGCTTTTACTGAAGTGTGGTAGAAATGTAGATGGAATGGTTGCATTATCTCAATTCAACATTGTACCAGAACTGAAAGACCTACATAGTGTTATGTATATTGTTTTCCCTCCAAAATTATATCATGGAGCATTTTCTATATTACTGCATATCATTGTCTTTAATGACTACACAATATTTTATTACATATGTTAGGTTTATCATAGAGGATTTAATCACTACATTATTTGGTTGATCATAGCTTTGTTTGCTATTATAAACAGTATTGCAATGAAGATCATTTCATATATTTCTTATTTAAAAGAGAGTAGAATAACACAGTCAAAGAATACGTGTATTGCAATTTAAGATTTTGTAGATACTTTCACAGAAATAAAGCTGTAACATCTTTTGTCCTTAGGGGAACAATTTGACTTCTCTGTTGTGTGCCTCTCCTGAGAAGCATCCTTTGGGATCTGAGTCCAGGTGACTCTGACAGGAGAAGAAAAAGAGAGAAGCATGGTTCTTGGAAAGTGACTAATCTGTTTGGGGCAGAAAGTAATCATAAAACCAGAGGTGACTTTTCCAAAATTTGAAAAAACAAAACCCCATGTTTATAAAGAGACTCTTTCCCGAGATCTCAGCAGAGCCGTGAATGTATTTCAAGGACAAGACTACATCAAGACTCTCCACAGGCTCTGTCCCCAGCTCCAGCCTCTGGCTGTCTCTAGGCAATATCCTCTGCCCCTCATGGGGAGGGGGCTGTTGAGGTCACAGTGGGCTTCCCTGAGGGAAGCAGAGGGATATTTTTCTTCTCTGTGCTCAGGAGGTGACAGGATATTTGGTTCCTTGCCTTTTTGAGATGCAAATGAAACCTGCAGTAGGTGGAGTTGAAACATCTATGGGTAGCAGGATTTTTTAAAGAAATGTTTTCAAGAAGAAGGGAAGAATGTGCTCCTGCAGTTGAGTGACAGAACCTCGGATAATTCATGATTATCAGTTGAGTTTAAGGTGTTTGAAAAGTAGTTTTTCAGCTTGCATTATGTATTTCTGTCCTCTGTGGGCATAGGGAGTGGAGGGAAAGGGGAACTGTCCTCGGAGGAGCTGGATGTATTTGTTCATAGCACCTGCGTTCCCCACCTGCTCTGGTCAACTTGCTGGTGACCTCGTTGGGCATGGGAGGTTGTTACTTCTTTCAGACTGTGGAAACTTCCTGCATTGAGTTGAAGATCTTGGGTGACTGCATTTGAACACAGCCTAATTTTTACAAATGGTGTTGATCTTGGGGATAATTTCTTCTCTATCCTGTTGTTTCCTTACCAGTAACTTGGGGATAGCCTTATCAGCAGGGAATAGGTTCCATGACTCCCAGTGGATGACTGAAGGTGGATAGTCTAGAACCCTATATTTACTGTTTTTTCTTGTGTATACATATCCATGATAAAGTTTAAATTATAAATTAAGCAGAATACTCTTGCATTTTATATCCATTATTAAGTAAAATAAGGGTTATGTAAGTACAAACAGTGTGATACCCTGGCAGTCAATCTGATAACTGAGATGGCTATTAAGTGGCTAATTCAAGTAGTGTATACAACACAGATATGCTGTAAACTGAGATAATTCATGACTCAAGCAGGATGGCCTATGATTTCATTACACTACCAGAACAGCATGCAATTTAAAACTTAAGAATTGTTTATTTCTGGAATTTTCCATTTAATATTTTTGGAGTATGGTTGACCAGAGGTGGTAAACCATGGAAAGTAAAACTGTGGATAAGGGAGGACTACTCTAGTATCTTCCTCATAGGGTGGTTATAAAGATTAAATTAAGGTAGAGGATGAACTGCAAAGTATTTGAAGCATGCTTAATATAATATGTATTGTATTTTCCTATGTGTTATTAATAACAGTTGTTATTCTAAGGGTGTCAAGCAGGGTTTTTCCTGTTCTTCTAGAATTTTGGCTAAGGTCCAAAACTGAGTAAAGATAAGTATCACATATTGCAACTTAACAAAACTGCCGTCAGTTGATATCAGCCCCCATCTCAGAGGACTAACTACAAGGCACCAGTTTAGACACTGTCCGTAGCTCTCACCCACTAGAGTCCTCAGACAGTCAATACTAGATGAGGGCTGCAAATGAGACAAACTGCTCTGGGAGAAAACTGCTTATGAAGAGAGGCTTTTTCCCATTGCTCATTACTTCACTTCTCCACTCAAACCAGAGGGACAAAGGAAAGTGTTGATATATCCATACTGACACCTCTGTCCCCTGCCCTGGGGTCTTGTACAACTCTCCTAGAAATTTTATAGTGCTGCTGGATCTGTAGAATGTTTAATAATGTTGGGATTAAGAGAAAGAAATAGGAGAGAGATGGCAGAGCTGATTAAAATCAGCCTTATCCTCTCCTCCAACAAGGCAGTTCCATAGTCTACTATTTGGCATGGATAAGGTCTATAAGTTTCATATGGATTGAAAAGAAATCCCAGAAGACAACTGGGCTTGAGCTGTTTTGCTAAATTCGTGCTCAATAAAACTGAGGTCTAGATGAAGGGAATCCAGACTGTAGTCCCAGCTACTGGGGAGGCTGAGGCAGGAGAATTGCTTAAACCTGGGATGTGGAAGTTGCGGTGAGCCGAGATTACACCACTGCACTCCAGCCTGGGTGACAGAGCAAGACTCTATCTCAAAAAAACAAACAAACAAAAAGTTTATGTAGTATATCAACGGTATTAGGGATTGGGAAGGTGGAAAGCACAAACTTGATCTAGGTCTTTCATTCTCCAAGATGGTGTATATATTTAGGGTTTGGAGACCCACAGGGCTCATGATTAACCAACAAGTGTTTTTCATGAAAGAGTCAGCATTTTGATGACTGTTACACAAAGAATCCTTAAGCCCATCAATGTCAAGGAGCAGAGGCTATTGACAGGAAAAGACCTGCCAACTCACTATGGTATATGCCTTCATGTAATGACACTTCTGTCTCCTTGTTTCTCCTGCTAGCTTAACACCAGAGGACACTCGGGGAAGAAGCAAGGTAAAATAGAAAATTTCTCCCCACCACCCCACTTGTAGCTTAGGCTGCTCTGAAACAGGGAAGAGCTTTGAACGAGACAAAGTGTTAGACGTTAAAATGGTGAAATAGTGGTGGGTTGGTGCCAATATGCCATTAAGAAACACACTATTAAGGGGAGAGGGGACTTCCTGTGATACAGTTGAAATTTCTACTTTTGGCAAAGATGAATTAGCTTGTTCAGATGAACCCTCCAAGAACAAGAGGAAAAACTGGACAAAAATAAGAAGGAACTGGAGAGCTATCAAGACAGCTAAGACTTGAGGGGTCAAGATTCCAGAGAGAAGTCAACCTGACTTTGGGTGCTACTTTTCCCTGTAACATTTGCTGATTCAAAAGAGGGACTTGAGAGGCTGAGCAAAAAGTGGTGGTTAGAAGTCTGCATAGACAGGCAAAGCTTCCACCCATCTCACGGGCATACAGGGGGAAAATAATTAGACTTCAGGGTTAATTGAGGAGAAACCACACTAGTAGTAGGCAGCCATTCAGGATTTTTAATTTAAAAAAGAGACTACAGTTATTAAAAATGGACTTAAAAAATATTAACATGCTCAAAAATGTAGATGAATTGAAAATTTTCACCATAGAACTGGAAACCAGACAAATAAATTTTAATCAAGAATCCTGGCCAGGCGTGGTAGCTCATGCCTCTAATCCCAGCACTTTGGGAGGCTGAGGTGGGTGGATCATGAGGTCAGGAGATCAAGACCATCCTGGTCAACATGGTGAAACCCCGTCTCTACTAAAAATGCCAAAAAATTAGCCAGGCGTGGTGGTGTGTGCCTGTAATCCCAGCTACTCAGGAGGCTGAGGCAGGAGAATTGCTTGAACCCAGGAGGCAGAGGTTGCAGTGAGCCAAGATCGTGCCACTGCACTCTAGCCTACATGACAGAGTGAGACTTAAAAAAAAAAAATCCTGAAGGGGGCTGCCTTCTACTAGAAAGAAAACTGGAAATAAACTAGCCTTTACAAAATCCTTTATAAAATAAGAACAGAGATGATCTGTCTTTACCCTTGATGCCAGTTACAAATAAAATAACATCCTCTCTTTAGAATAAATATTTTTCAGAGCTGCCATTAAAATTATGGAAAATAGCATTTGATAAAATATTACAAAGTGTACTGGAAGACAAAACAAGAGAAAAACCAATAATGAAAAGATACGCACAGGAGATATAGATACTAAAGTTATTAAAAATGGACTTTATGAATATTAACATGCTCAAAGATTTAGATAAATTGGAAATTTTCATCATAGACCTGGGAACCAGACAAATAACAAATTAAAATTTTGGAATACACAAATGCAGTAACTAAAGTTTAGAATTTGATTACTTGGTTTAACTGTAGATTAGATGGGAGCAAAGAAAGACTATAATGATGATCTATTTGAAAAAAATCCAGACTTGAGCATGAAGAGAAAAATTAATGGGGGTATGCAGAAAAAAATGCAAAATATACAATACTGGAGTAAAAAAGACTAACATGTATGAGGGAAATCACAGAATAGAGGTGAGAAAGAATAAAGCAGAAACAATATTTGAAGAGATATTAGCAGCCGGGCGTGGTGGCTCATGCCTGTAATCCCAGCACTTTGGGAGGCCAAGGCGGGAGGATCACGAGGTCAGGAGATCGAGACCATCCTGGTTAACATGGTGAAACCCTGTCTCTACTAAAAATACAAAAAAAATTAGCCAGGTGTGGTAGCGGGCGCCTGTAGTCCCAGCTACTCAGGAGGCTGAGGCAGGAGAATGGCATGAACCCAGGAGGCGGAGCTTGTAGAGAGCCCAGATCGCGTCACTGCACTCCAGCCTGGGTGACAGAGCAAGACTCTGTCTCAAAAAAAAAAAAAAAAAAAAAATATATATATATATAAGCTGAGAATTTCTCTAAACTGATGAATGACAAACTTAAGTCACAGATTATAGGTGTTTAACAGATCTCTAGATTAATAAATATAAAGAAAACACATGTAGGTACATTATAGTAAGTTAGTTGAAAACCAAAGACAAACAGAAAACTTCTAAGGTAGCCAGAGCAAAGAGAGACATTACATTCAAAAGAGCATCAGTAAGAAAACTTGTGTCTCAATAGAAATGACAGAGTTCAGAAGACAAATTTCAAAGTGCTAAAATAACTGCCAACTTAACATTCTGCTCAGAGCAAAAATGAAAGTGAAATAGACATTTTCAATTAAACAAAGCTGAATTTATTACCATCTTACCCATGTTAAATGAAATTACCAAAGATCTTCATGTAGGAGAAAATATTTTCAGAATAGCACAGAATTAAAGAAGAAATGAAAAGCAACAGAAAAAGTAAATATGTGTGTAAATTAAAAAATGAAGATTTAAACATATAAATCAATAAAATAATATTAAATAATAGAATGATACTTAGGGCTTAAGCTCTATGTAGAATATGTGACAACAATAATACAAAATGCAAGTGAGTTACATAGATATAAAATACTTCTACCTTTGCATTGTCTGGGAAGTCACATAAAAATAATTTCTATTAGATTCTGATAAGTAAATGATAAATTTTTCATGTCTTTTGTATCCATTAAAAGACTAGCAAAAAAATACAATTGGCAGGCTAGTAGGAGACATGATTTTTTTTTTTAAATTCAAAGTCAAGAGATCAGAGAAAAAGAAAATAGAGGAAAAAAAGAACCAAATAGTAAGATTTTAGTTATAATCTCAAATTTGGGCTTATATTTAATAGTTACATTAAATGTAAATGGATTAAATATTCAAATTAAAGACTAGGATTTTAAAATTGAATTAAGTGCCACAACTGCGTTTGAGATATTCCTTAAATAAAAGTATTTAGAGGAGTGGAAACAGTCTATCAAAGCTATATTAATATAAGAGAATGTTGAATTTATAATAGAAAATTATTTGAGATAAATATGATAAAAGGTTAATACACCTATAGGATACAACAATTGTGAATATGTATCAGACAATGCAACATCAAAATGTATAAACAGAAATTCACAAATAAAAAGTACCAAACATAAATGGAAGGATAGACCATATTTATAAATTGGAAGACTAAATATTTTTGAGATATCACTGCTCTTCAATCTGATCTACAGGTTAATTATAATAATACTACTAGAATATTTTTGTGAAAATCAAAAAGTTGATTCTAAAATTTTATATAATAATTGAAAAGACCAAGAATCACCCAGACAATCTTGATAAAACAGAATAAAATGGTAAGACTTGTATTAACAGATGCTATGAACTGAACTGTGTTCTCAAAATTCATATGTTGAAGCCCTAGCCCCTAGTGTGAGATAGGCCTACAAGGAGGTAACTAAAGTTAAATGAGGTCATAAGGGTGGGGCCCTGATACTAAGGATTAGTGTCCTTATAGAAAGAGATACCAGAGAGCTTGTCCTCCCCACCATGTGAGGACACAGCAAGAAGGTGGCCATCTACAAGCCAGGAAGAGAGCTCTGAATGGAAATTAAATCAGCCGGAATCTTCTGTTATTTAAGCTACCCAATCTATAATTTGTTATAGCAGCCCAAGCAGTCTAATACATATTTTGGTATTAAGAACTGTGGTGCTGCTGTAATAAATGCCTAAAAAATGTGAAAGTGGCTTTGGAACTCAGACGTACAGGCTGGAAGGTTTCTGAGATGCATACTGTAAAAGTGTGGATGTTAAGGGAGGTACTGGTAAGGTCTCAGGTGGCAATAAGGAATTTGTTATTGTAAATGGAAAAAACCCTTGTTATAATATGGCAAAGAACCTGACTGAAATGTGTTCTAGTGTTTTGCAGAAGGTGGAACTTTTGGGCAACAACATGGGATTCATTTCTGTATGACTCAGTCTGAGGAGTTTCCTAAGCTAAGTGTTGAAGGAGAGGCTTGCTTTCTCCTGAATGCTTATAGTAAATTGTGAAAGAAGAGGGATGGATTAAATAAGAAATTGTTAAGCAAAGCCAAGTCAGAACTTGAAGACTTGAAAAATTCTCAGAGTATCCATATTGTAAAAAAACAAAAACAAGAAACCTTGTTCTGAAGAGAACACTAAATATAAGACTAAACAACCATTTGATAAGGAGATCATGAATATGACTTGTAGACCTAATCAGTCATCTCAATAGAAGTCAGGAATAGAGATGGGATGATACCAGCAGACACTGCCAGTTTGAACTAAAGCAGGCAGGAGAAAGTGGAATGGAGTGAAGGACAGCTGTTGGACTTCCTGGAATCTACAAGGTTAGACCATAGAGGTATCTGACTGCAAACATACACTATTATTCAAGAAAAGAGAAAATCACTCTGAAAGAGATTCAGAGGTCTTCAGAGCTGCCACTCCCACACAGGCCCAGGAGACAAGGATGTTTCCTCCTCAGTTTTGGGAGGGGAGCCCTTGAAGAAACCCTTATGGATGGTGACTTCTGAGAGACAAATCTTGCCAAGACAAAGGGGCAGGGGGATTGCTGCACCCAGCAGAAGGACAAGGGCTGCCCAGCAGAGCCAGGAGGGTGATACTGCCAGTCCAGTGAGTTTGGAAGGTGGGACATCAAGCCAACCAAGTATTATTCGTGAGGCTTAATATCTAATGGAATTTGCCTTGCTAGGTTTTGGATTTGTTTGGGACTGTATTAATCCATTTTCATATTGCTGATAAAGACATACCTGAGACTGGGCAATTTACAAAACAGGTTTAATTGGACTTACATGGCTGGGGATGCGTCACAATCATGGCAGAAAGGAAGAACAAGTCACGTCTTACATGGATGGCAGCAGACAAAGAGAGCTTTTGCAGGGGAACTCCTCTTTTTGAAACCATCAGATCTTGTGAGACTTATTCACTATCATGAGAACAGCATGGGGAAGACTTGCCCTGTGATTCAATTACCTCCCACCAGGCCCTTCCCATGACACACACAGAAATTCAAAATGAGATTTGGGTGGGGACACAGCCAACCCATATCATTCCACCCTTGGCCTCTCCCAAACCTCACATTTCAAAACTAATCATACCTACCAAGCAGTCCCCCAAAGTCTTAACTCATTTCAGCATTAACTCAAAAGTCCACACTCTAAAGTCTCATCTGAGACAAGGCAAGTCTCTTCCACCTATGAGCCTGTAAAATCAAAACCAGGTTAATTACTTCCTAGATACAGTGGGGGTACAGGCATTGGGTAAATACAGCCATTCCAAAAGGGAGGAATTGGCTAAAACAGAACAAAACAAAGGGGCTACAGGCCCCATGCAAGTCCAAAATCCAGCGAGGCAGTCTAATCTTAAAGCTCCAAAATGATCTCCTTTGACTCCATGTCTCACATCCAGGTCATGCTGATGCAAGAAGTGGGTTCCTATGATCTTGGGTAGCTCTGCCCCCGTGGCTTTGCGGGGTACAGACTTCCTCGCAGTTGCTTTCACTGGCTGGTGTAGAGTGTCTGCAGCTTTTCCAGGTGCATGATACAAGCTGTTGGTGGATCCACCGTTCTGAGGTCTGGAGGACGGTGGCACTCTTCTCACAGCTGCACTAGGCATTGCCCCAGTAGGGGCTCTGTGTGGGGTCTCTGACCCATTTCCCTTCCACACTGCCCTAGCAGAGCTTCTTCATGAGAGCCCTACCCCTGCAGCAAACTTCTGCCTGGACATCCAGGTGTTTCCATACATCTTCTGAAATCTAGGGAGAGGTTCCCAAACCTTAGTTCTTGACTTCTGTGCCCTCACAGGCTCAACACCACATGGAAGTTGCCATGGCTTGAGGCTTGCATCCTCTGAAGTCATGGCCTGAGCATTACAGTGGACCCTTTCAGCCACATGTGGAGCAGCTGGGATGCAGGGCAGCAAATCCCTAGGCTGCACACAGCAGTGGGACCCTGGACTGGGCCCACAAAACCACTTTTTCCTCCTAGGCCTCTGGGCCTGTGATGGGAGGGGCTGCCATGAAGACCTCTGACATGCCCTGGAGACATTTTCCCCATTGTCTTGGGGATTAACATTTGGCTCCTTGTTACTTATGCAGATTTCTACAACTGGCTTTAATTTCTACTTAGAAAATGGGATTTTTCTTTTCTATTGCATTGTCAGGCTGCAAATTTCCCAAACTTTTATACTCTGCTTTCCTTATGAAACTGAATGCTTTTAACAGCACCCAAATTACCTCTTGAATACTTTGCTGCTTAGAAATTTCTTCCATCAGATACTCTAAATCAACTCTCTCAAGTTTAAAGTTCCACAGATCTCTAGGGCAGGGGCAAAATGCTGCCAGTCTCTTTACTAAAACATAACAAGAATCACATTTGCTCCAGTTCCCAAAAGGTTTCTCATCTCCATCTGAGACCACCTCAGCCTGGACCTTATTGTTCATATCACCATCAGCATTTTTGTCAAAGACATTCAACAAGTCTCTAGGAAGTTCCAAACTTTTCCACATTTTCCTGTCATCTTCTGAGCCTTCCAAACTGTTCCAACCTCTTACTGTTACCGAGTCCCAAAGTTGCTTCCACATTTTCAGGTATCTTTTCAGCAATGCCCCACTCTACTTGTACCAATGTACTGTATTAGTCCATTTTCATGCTGCTGATAGACATTCCAGAGACTGGGCAATTTACAAAAGGTGGTTTAATTGGACTTGGAGTTCCAGGTAGCTGGGGAAGCCTCACAATCATGGCAGAAGGCAAGGAAGAGCAATTCTGATCTTACATGGATGGTAGCAGGCAAAGAGAGCGAGTTTCGCAGGTGAATTCCTCTTTTTAAAACCACCAGATCTCATGAGACTTATTCACTATCAAAAGAACAGCATGGGAAAGACTTGCCCCATGATTCAATTAGATCCCACTGCATCCCTCCCACAACACATAGGAATTCAAGATGAGATTTGGGTGAGGTCACAGCCAAACCATATCAGGGACCCATCGCCCCTTCCTTCTTTCCTATTTCTGTTTTTTTGGAATGGGTATGTCATCTTAACACTTGTCCCACTATTGTACTTCAGAAGACATCACTTGTCTGGTTTCACAGTTTCAAAACTAAAGAATTTTGTCTCAGGATTAACCATACCTTAAGTGTCATTAATATCTGATTTAGATGATATTTAGATGAGACTTTGGACTTCAGACTTCAGAGTTGATGCTGGAATGAGTTAAGATGTTTGTGGCAGTTGGGATAGAAGGAATGTATTTTGCATGTGATGAGGACGTGAATTTGAGGGGTTTGGGGCAGAATATTATGGACTAAACTGTGTCTTTCCCCTAAATTTGTATGTTAAATCCCTAACTGCCAATGTGACTGTGCTTGAAAGTAGGGTCTATAAGGAGGTAATTAAGGTTAATTGTGATCATAATTGGTGGGTGATACAGTAGGATTAGTATCTTTATAAGAAGAGACACTAGAAAGCTCGCTCTCTTTTTCTCTCTACCATGGGAGAATACAAGGAAAAGGCAGCCATCTACAAGGAATATGCATATATATTCTTCACCAGAAACCAAATCAGGTGGCAGCTTGCTCTTGGACCTCCCAGACTTCAGAACTATGAGAGAATAAATTTTTGTTGTTTAAGCCACGCCCCATGGTACAGTGGTCACCCCTTATTTCAGGTTTTGCGTTCTATGGTTTCAGTTATCCTTAGTCAACTGGGGTCTGAAAAGATTAAAAGGGAAAATCTAGAAATAAACAATTCATAAGTTTTAGACTATGTGCTGTTCTGAGCAGCATAATGAAATCTTGCACTATCCCACTCTGTCCACCCTGGAATGTGGATCATCCCGTTTGTCCAGTAGATCCATGGTGTATATGCTACCTGAGTTAGTCACTTTGCAACCAAATCCATTACCAGATTGACTGTCACAGTATTGTGGTGCTTGAATTCAAGTAACCGTTATTTTACTCAATAGCCACAAAACAGAGTATCATGCCTAATTTATAAATGTAACCCAATCCTAGGTATGTATGCATAGGAAAATATATAGTATATATACGGTTCTGTAGTGTCCAAGGTTTCAGGGTATCCACTGGGGGTCTTGGAACATTTCCTGCTGATGAGGGGAAACTACTGTATTTTGTTATTGTAGCCCAACTGGATTAATACACCAGATATCAGAATTCTTTGAAAACTGTTTTCTCCTATTCCTCCAACATAAGCTACAGGAGTGAGATGTTGGGAGGAGATGGGGAGATTGAATTTTAGCAGGACAAAGTGAAAGAGGTAAAGCTCTAGGCAGTGATGTAACAGGAAGGGGAAGGATTAGGGAGTAGGAGGAGTTAGGGTTAGTGTTAGCCTCATGACTGGGGATTTTAAAGGGCCACTGTGTGGTATTGATAAAGCTGGCCTACAACATAGAAAAGGCTGTTTAATAATTGGTTCTGACTCTACTGAATTTCTAAATTTTAAAAAGTTAATGGCATATGCCACACTGTTCACAAGAATCAGTGATGAGATTTTAGATTTAAATGTGAAAGATAGGCAAAGACTTAGGACACAAAATGCACCAATATTTTGCTAGATCAGATTATGTTAAATTGAGAAATTTATATTCATTGACAGAATTATGTGGATGAAGATATTTGCTATATGTATATTGTATACATAAAAATTCTAATTCAGAATATCTATATATAAAATACATGTAGGTTGGGTGCGGTGGCTGACACCTGTAATCCCCGCATTTTGGGAGGTCAAGGTGGGTGGATCACCTGAGGTTAGAAGTTCAAGACCAGCCTGGCCAACATGGTGAAACCTTGACTCTACTAAAAATACAAAAAATTAGCTGCGCGTGGTGGCAGGCACCTGCAATCCCAGCTACTTGAGAGGCTGAGGCAGAAGACTCGCTTGAACCAGGAGGTGGAGGTTGCAGTGAGCCGAGATTTAGCCATTGCACTCCGGCCTGGGCAACAAGAGTGAAACTTTGTCTCAAAAAACCAAAAAAGAATATATATGTTATATATGTATATTCCTATCAGTCAATTAAAAAAAAAACAACCAATAGAAAAATAAGCGAATGCTTCTGTATGTCACTGTATTTCAATAAACCAACTTCAAAAGACCTCAAAAATTAAGACATTTAACTATTCCAAGAAGCATATGAAAATGTGCTTGGTCTCCTTATTCATTGGGAAAATGTAAATTAAATAAAATGAGATAAATAAGATAATCCTGCACAGCCACCAGCATGACTTAAAGAGACTGACAATACTAAATTTTAGCATGGAATTGGAGAAATTGATATTCTCAGACATTGCTGGTGGGAGTGTAAATTAGTACAACCAATTTGGTGAACTATTTAGCAATAACTCCTGAAACAGAATATATGCAGATATTATGACCCTGTGATGCTACCCCTAGATATATATCTTACAGAAAAGTATACATATGTGCACCAAATTAAATATGGAGATGTTTTATAGCAACATTATTTATAATAGCTCTAAACTGGAAACCTAAATGTCCAGCAGAAGACTGATTTGATCTCTTATGGCATATGCATAAAAAGAGTATTATTAAGCCATGAAAATGAGCAAAATACTGCTATTCACAATGTGAGTGGATATTAGGTAATGTTGAGTAAACAATGTTTGACACAAAATAATGCATACTCCATTATAGTAATCTTCATAAAATATAGAAATAGTTTCTGATGTTAGAAGTAAAAATAATAGTTAGCTTTGGAGAAGAGGAGGAAATAGTGCCCATGAGAGAGCTCAAAAGGAGCTCCTGTTTTTCTGGTAATGCTCTATTTTTTGACCTGTGCCGTAGTTACAAATGTTTTTCGCTTTGTGGAATTTATTGTAATTTGTGCATGCTTCTGTATATATGTATTTCCATACAATTTCAGTAAAATATATATAACAGAGTTTGGGGAGAGGTCCTGAAAAAATACAATCATTTTTTATTTCCATCTCAATGAGTTGCAACTTCTCTATGAATGAGTGATAGTAATAGTAGTAGCAGCAGCAGCAAGAAGAAGATGATTTGGGAAAACCTGAGCTTGGCACAGGAGTGAGCCAGATCAAGGAAGAAAGAATAAATTGAAAACTAATCATGAAGTTCAACTAACCCAAACATCAATCTGAATAGGCCAGCCCAGAGAAGAAACCAGAAGCAAAGGAATGGGGAATCCAAGAAAGGAATGGGGCCTTTTTATTTTTTTAATTTTTGAGATGGAGTCTCACTCTGTTACCCAGGCTGGAGTGCAGTGGCATGATCTCGGCTCACTGCAACCTTCATCTCTTGGCTGCAAGCAATTCTTCTGCCTCAGCCTCAAACTAGTTGAGACTACAGGTACGCATCACCACACCCAGCTAATTTTTATATTTTTAGTAGAGGTGGAGGTCTCATCATGTTGGCCAGGCTGGTATCGAACTCCTGACCTCAGGTGATCTGCCCACCTCAGCTTCCCAAAGTGCTGGGATTAAAGACGTGAGCCACTGCACCTGACTGAATGGAGCCTGTTTTAGATTGGCATACCAGGTTGTGAATACTGGGAAATCTCCCTCTACTGAGTAAGGATTTTTTTTTTCTTTCCTTTTGAAAAATAATGAAGTTAGCCTTTTCTTTTTATTTCCGCATACCAGGAAGTCTCAAAGGGACTATAGAGTAGTTTCATGAAAACTACTGCTGACGACCTTCTTGGGCAAAGTAATTCTACGGAGAACCCACATAATTAAATGCACCTGTATCATTTACAGATGCTGATACACATTAAATGACATAATTCCCCCCTCAAATATTACAGACATGTGACATAAATTATTTCTATATCTGAGTCTATTGAAGTGGCACATATAATCACACAATTTAGGGCTTTGGAAATTCTTTGTAATCCTACCTCCTACTTTGGAAATTGACTAGGACCTTGTAAGGTCTTTGAACATTGAGGTGGAAAGAACGTTGGATTGGGATTTAGGTCATTTTAATCCTCAGTGCAGTCAAGTGGACTCTGGAGTCAGTTGGACAAGGGCATCATTATTCATACTGGATTATGTGTGGCAGATGTAGGTAATCTGAGGTCCATAAGGCCAACTCACTTGAGGAAGCTTTCATGGTTATGAAGCAGTAAAATCAGAATTCAAAACCAGGGCTCTCTGACTCCAGAATCCAAATAACACATGTTTGTTAATCTTTCCTCTTCTACCTGGCATTTTTCAGAAAATTTGTAAAGAAGTTTCATGGCTTGCCACATGAAGGTAGGACTCTACTCTTCAAGCTAAGCATAGCTAGTCCCTTACACCAGTTTTAAAGGAAGTAGTTTTCATTCCCTTGACAGTCTAGTTGCCTGACACCTGCCAAATCCTATTCCACACTTCTCTTACTTCTCTTGTAGGCAGAATAGCATAATCCGTGTCCACCATGACCTGGTCCCAGTGTTCCAAACACCTTTGTATGTGAATCCCAGAATGTTAAATCCAAGGAAGACTTGGCCAGAAAGTATACACATGAAGGTTGCATAAGAGAAATACTACCTGATGGAAATTTCTGAGAACTTGGAGTGGGAGGACTAGGCAGTCCTGCCAGCTCTTCTCTCCATCACTGTTAAACCATGGGAAAATCACTCTCTCAGCCTGAGTTTCCACAAGCGAGAAAAATAGAAACTGAGTAAATATGTGCTTAAGCTCTGGAATCAGATGGACAAAGTGTATCATATATTTTTTTCTCCATTCTTTCTTTTTCTTCCAGCTTAAAGCATAATTGACATATAAAAATTGGGTATATTCATGGTGTACAGTATGGTGTGTTAAGATATGTATACACTGAAATGACTTCCAGCCCCTGTGTAACCATGCCATGCCGTGCCATTTTCTTTCTCTGCATTGTGACTTCTTTCCACCATGGGTGATGGAATGAGCTAGGTGATCTCTCACAGTCTTTGCGGTTCCAAGATCTGTGAGTCTCTGTCTCCATGGGATGGTGGAAGGCATACTGGACTGAGAGCCCAGAACTGGGCTGAAGTCTGAGCTCTTTTCCTATTCCATCTATGACCTTGAACAGTTCGCTTTCTTATGTAAGCTCCAGATCGCTTGTCTGTAGTAACAGAAAGGTAACTATGGTGTCGTGTGCTCCTAGTTCTAACATTCTGTGGTTTGAGGTCAGGTTCATCAAATTTAACAGAAACTTCTGCAGCACTAAACCAGAAATCATGGATTCTGGTCCAGATGTTTAGTTAACCAGAAGTTAATACTGATGATGATGCCAACTGTTCATTGAAGGTTTATGGTATGTTAGCCTGTGTGCTAGAATACTTTACCTGCACTATCTAATGTAATTCTCAAAATTAATCTCAAAATAGTTTTTATTATTTTCCATTTTACAAATGAAATAATGGATCCACAAGAAAGTTAAATAACTCACCCCAGGCCACAGAGTGAGAAAAAGGGAGTAGAGACCAGAACTCCTGGGCACCCACTGCCCTACCTACCTTCTCTGATGCTTCATTGCAGCTTGAGCTGTGGTTTCATAGTATAATCATTGTAATGGATCAATGTGTGTAGTACTTCAAAATTTATAAAGCATTTAAAAATTATCTTCATTTAATCAAATGCCTTTAATGTTGGTTTTATTACCTTCATTTTGGAGGTGGAAAAGCTGCGGATTGGAAAAGTTAAGTGACTTTGCATAGATTCATAAATTGGTTAGTAGCAGAGACATTACTTAAAATGATGCTCCTGATTTAGAGTTCAGAGATTTCTCTGCAACATGGCAACATGTGAACATGTGAACATGGCCTGTTCACATCTGAGAATATGTTTTTGAAAGGTGCAAAATGTCTTACAAACACATTTCTTTATGGTTTTAAGTTCAAAAGCAGGTTCCATCCTCCGAGTGCATGTATCTGTCCATAGCACCTTCCAACCCACGCCTTAATGAGTGCACCATGGTGCTGTAGATGGAAATGACACAGGCAGGAAATCATCTTTCTCTCCAGTGTTTCAGCTGTTTGAGGCTCTGACTCCCCACAGGTTCCCATGGTGGAGCGGACATGACAAGTTAATTCTGTAGCAGTTCAGGCTGAAGCAAGCCTGGCAGTCGTGTAATGAGAGAGGCTCTGGTTGGCTGCCAGCAGGAAGGAGAAAGTCAGATATGACAAATGGATTATCAGGGACAAAATGTATTAGGTAGAAAAAGGAAGTGATAGCTTTTGGTTTCCCTGGAGAATTGTTCTGTCCACCTGGCATGGCTTGGTAGCATGGGGAAAAGTTGATCAACGAGGTATCAGGCAGGCTGGTGACTGTCATATACAGAATTCAGGATGGCATTTGAGGTTGACAGTTGCACAAAATAAATATCAGAGATGGTTGCCCCTATTTAGTTTAGGATTTACAGAATCACACAATCCATGTGGGCTTTGGGATAACTGACACTGAAGCCTCAGTAGTTTTTGTTCACCCTGATCCTGATCCTTTAAACCAGTCCCTCACCCCCATTCCTGTGACCCACACAACCAATGAGTAGTAAGGTAGACTGAGAATGTTATTTCCTTTGGTAACAATAGTGTCTAGAGAAAGTAGTTCAGTTCAACAAAGATCACAGGGCAGAATAACCATCACTATGGAATCTGTTCTTCCTCCTGCCCTGCTCCAGTTGTCTTCCAATTTGCACCCAAATTTTTACCCTGCTCCTTATCTTTAGGCTTATTAATTGACTTGGGGTATGCCTGGGTTGGCTAGCAGTGTAACAGTAAGGGCTTTGCTTTGGATTAGTCTGTTCAGCTGTTTTCTTTGTCAGCTGCTCTGATAAGACAACTTGATCTGGCTGTCACCCAGGTCACATCATCACCCTTCTTAACTGGCAACTGGCTAGGTCTCCCCTTCCAGGCCTTCTTAAACCTTGTGCTTTTCCCTAGATTGTGCAAGAACAGGTATGAAGTTAACTGATCTTACCCCAGTAACTTACCCCAGACTGTAGAGCAGCGAAGATAATAGACCTGTATTGGATGGGAGGTCGGGGGAGGGCACATGGCAGATTTGGAAGAACTTTCTCAGGATTAGGGTTTGGGTAATAATACTGTATTAGGGTTCCTCAAAGAAACAGAACCAATAGAATATATATATACTATTTCATCCTTTTCCATTGAATATATATACACATACATATATATGTAGGTATATGGAGAGAGAGGGTTTATATATGTATATATGAACATATAGATATACATTTATAAAACGTATATTTACAGATTAATTTATATACTATATACCCTTGTTCTCTCCTTATACCTACATATATGTATTCTCTATATATAAAATAGATATAAAATGTATGTATATATTTAATGGAAAGGGATGAAATAAGTATATTCTATTTCTGTGTTGAGATACACATATAAATATATATATATATATATATATATAGTGTTACATGTTTATGAGTGCTGAGAAGTCCCCCAGTCTGCAGCCTGCTTGCTCTCTGTAGGCTGGAGTCCCAGGAAAGTCAGTGGTATAATTCAGTCTGGGTCTGAAGGCCTGAGAACCAGAAGAAATGACAGTGTAAATTCCAGCATGATTGCTGGAGAAGATGAGATGACATGTCCCAGCTCAAGCAATGAGGCACGAGAAAAAAAAAGGGAGGCAAATTCCTCCTTCCTCTACCTTTTTGTTCTATCCAGGCCCTCAGTGAATTGGGTGATGCCCACCCACTCTGGGGAGGGCCATCTGCTTTTCTGAGCCCAAATCCTGATTCAAACGCCAATTTTATGTAGCGATGCCTTTACAGACACCCCCAGAAACAGTGTTAAATCGAGGCACCCTGTGGCCAGTCAAGTTACCACGTGAAATTAAGCATCACTAATATCAACACCAATACTGTTACTACTACTACTATTTACAATGACGACCACCACTACCAATGTCCATTGAGCACTTATGTACTGGGCTAAGTACATTATATGAGGTGGGCCTATTACTGTCCCACCTCACTGATAAAAAACCTGAAACCCTGAAAGGTTAAGTAATTTTCCCAGAGTCAAAGGGGGCAGCCAGCATTCCAAATAGAGTGCAGAAAGAAGTAAGGCAAGAAGGGCTTCCTTGACTGGGCCCATGTTGATCTAAAGTGGGAGGAGAAGAGTAGGGTAGGGATTCCTCAGTAAATCAGGAAGAAGCTCCGACATTTCAAGGAATGGAAAATCTGACTCACACTGGCTTACTGGCACACCAGCTAGGAACTCCCAAAGCACTGCAGGTTTCAGAGTTTCCTTCATTTAGGGGCTCACAATACATCTGTGGCTTCAACTCCAATCTACCCTGTTCTCCTGTGCTTTGCCCCCAGCTCGCTTGGTTCTACCCTGCTTTGTGGTTTCCTTTGATCTCAGGCTGACTTCTTGTGTTAATGATCCTAGATGCTGACAGCTCCTGGGGCCACTTGGTTCCGTTCACATTCAGGAGCAGGGGCATGACTTTCCATCCCCTTCCTCTGAATAAAAGTCTTGAAGCTCATTCTCTTTTGACAACTTAAGACCTGTGCCCCCAGGAGAGCACCATGTGCTGGCCTCTCAGGAAGGGCACTTTTCTGACCCAAGGACAAAGGAGTGAGGAATTGAGGCGACTACATTTGAGTTTGCAGCCCCTGGATTCTGTAATTTTCATGATTTCTTTCAGCTCCAGTGTTGTAAATATCTACCCCCCCACCAAAAAGAGTGAATCCATGCCAGATACACCTGCTACCTAGCAATTTTGTCATCTTTCCAGCTCTAATTCCTAGGAAGTGACTATAATCCATCCACCCCCACTGGAGGCAGGTGGGAAGAGGAACAGAGACAACTGGCAAGGGGGAGGAAATGGGCTGGAGGCCATGAGTTGCTCTCTCTGTAGTCACTCACCCAGTCTTTGGAAGGTGCTCAGGTGGAAATGCAGTTGAGGTTTTATCCTGCTCAATTTCTTAGGGATTGTGGGAAAGAGGGGATAGGAAAGATAGAGCTTATGGGCTATACTCAGAGCCACTGGCAAGCAGCAAGGACTCAGCATGAATGATTTGAGAGAGCACCTCAGCATATCAGAAAAACCATGATGTTCCAGCCATCTGCTCTCTCTGGCTACTGGACCAGCCTCAGATCACAGGGAAACCGAGCCCAGGAGTAGACCTCTGTTCCAGCAAGAGAAATGCAAGAAGCTAGAGCAGGACATGGTCTCAGGCTGCCATCTTTTAAAGGTTGGGGGCGCTTATGTACTTTATTCTGTCCTTCTGCTTCCTGCAGACCTCTTGGGTTTGAACACATTGCCTGGCTTTGACCAGATGCTAACCCACATTATGTTTGCCATTTGGTCCACTTGATTCTGTTCCTTAAGGGCCATCTTTGATTTCTGAATTCTAGTCCTTGGCTGCTTTCATTACTTATGGCCACCCACAGGGTAATAATTGTAACAGGTACCGTATACTGAGCTCTTGCTCTAAGCCTTGAGTTTTGCAGGCATTATTCTAAAAACACCACAAGGTTCATTATTATTTTTATTTTGCCTATGAGAAGATGGAGGCCCAGAATAATTAAGTAATTTGCCCAAAGTTTCTCAGTTTGCTAAGTGGTTGTGTTAGGGTTCAAATTCATTTCTGACACCAGTGTCTTTTATCTTTCCACAACACTCCACTACAAGTGGTAGTAGAGAACCAGATTGGAAGATTATCTTCAGGTGGCAAGGGGTGGCTGCACAAGTGACCCCCAACTCTGTTCTCCAGGGTTTTACTTTCCTTGTGGGTCTCTTTCCAGCTTGTTCCTCCTGTGACACCAAGTCAAGCCACCTAAAGCCACAGCCACCTTTTAAATAGTTGGCTCCAAGCTTGACAAAATTTTCTTTACTTCTATGCCTTTCACACAACTGAGACAGGCTGATATTTTTGGAAAGATTTTTACTAAACACTAAGGGAAACTGAAAGGAAATAATTGCAGCAAATATAGGCAGTATAAAAATAGCCGGCTTTCCAAATACACATTTCTGGCTCTAGGAATCACAGTAGAAACAGCAGAAAGCTTTTCTGTTGCCCAAACCTGATGCTAAGGAAGTCCCCCGACCAAAACACTGCTGCAAGATTCGTTTTAATGGAGCTCAGCCATATCTGCACTTCTTGTGTGGGCTGGGAGTCAATAATCTGACCCGGGGAGGATGCATGAGTAGAGAGGTGGGGGCATGGCTGCAGGATCCATGTCTCCTGGCCCAGACTCACTTGGGCTGTGGCCTTCATTACCACCCCATGCTGATGCTGCCCAAATATTGGTCTCTAGTCCAGGCTTCCCTCCTGAAACCTACTGGGTGTCTCCACTTGGAAGTTCCATAGATAACTGAGCTCCTCTATATTCGAGCCCATGATCTGTCTTGCCTCCAATAAATGGCACCACCCTCCACCCGGTTACACAAGACCAATACCAGGAGGAAAGTCATTCCTGACACTTCCCCTAAGTCCAATTAGCCATTCAATTCTAGCAGTTCCCCCCCCCCCGCTACCCCCACCAAATCTCTTCATTTCTCCCCATCTCCTCCACTTCTACCTATATTCAGGTCACTTTTATCTCGATCTGGACTGTTGTCTTTTAGCCTCCTAACTAGTTTGACTACTTTCAGTTTTATCTCCTTTAACCTATTCTCCATGCCATGGGTAAAGCTTTTTAAACACAAGTCTGATCATGTAGTTCTTTCTGCTTAAAGTCCTCTGGAGGTTCTCCATTTCTCTCAGAAGAAAATACCAAACATAGACTAACGCTGCTCATTCCTCTAGGCTTGTGTCTCAGGACCCCTGACCTTCTGTATTAGACTGTTCTCACACTGCTAATAAAGACATACCCAAGACTGGATAATTTATAAAGGAAAGAGGTTTAATTGACTCACAGTTCCACAGGGCTGGGAAGGCTTCAGGAAACTTTCAATCATGGCAGAAAGGAAAGTAAACATGTCCTTCTTCACATGGCAGCAGCAAGCAGAAGTGCCCAGCAAAAGGGGAAAAAGTGCCTTATAAAACCATCAGGAGAACTCACTGACTATCATGAGAGCAGCATGGAGGTAACTGTCCCCATGATTCAATTACCTCCCACGACACATGGGGATTATGGGAACGACAATTCAAGATGAGATTTAGGTGGGGACACAGCCAAACTATATCACCTTCCTGTACTTGGAAGCTTGCACTTGTCCCTGCTCTCGTCATTCTAAATAATGTTCACCTTCTCTACTGAGCTGCTCTGATGTCCGGGCATTTGACCATGCTCTTCCCTTTAAATGAAATACACCTGTGCCAAGCCATCTTGCCTGTTTTCACCAACTAGGTCTTAGATGTAACTTGCTCCAAAATGTTTTCTATATCCCATAAAATTGGGGTTAAGTGCCTAACTTAAAACATATTACTTTTAACACTGTTTAGGTTGTATGGATTTCTGCCCAACAGCAGGGGCTCATTAGGAAAGTAACCATGTCAGCTGATTCACTATTAGAGCACTATTTATCATCACAGTGACTGACATTGAGTAGGTAGCAGCATAGCGCTTAATAAATACCTGATAAATGGATGAATAGATAATATGTGCATAAAAACGGGGTAACCATAGCCTTGGAGGAAAATGACTTAATCAAGATTGGCATAAACAACAAAATAGTGATGTATTTGACAAACATTTCCAGAATATCTCCTCTGTCTCAGGCTGTGTACTGGGAAATCTGGACCTGGGAGACAAGAGCCAGGACCTTCGTAATCAGCAGGACCCTGTCCCTGACCATGTGGCTCCTGTTGGCAGCCTCACTACCTTGAATCCCACCCTTTAGCAAGCCTAACTATGCACTGTGAATGAACAGTTTCCTGGGGGCCTCGTCTGATCCCGTTAGCAGCACAATTAAGCTTTAAGAGAAAAATTAGTCCTTTTATTTTTCTCTTCTTTCCTTTTCTTTCATTTTTCTTTTCTTTGATCTCTTCTCCTTTCCTCTTTAAATAAAA
Source organism: Pongo abelii (assembly GCF_028885655.2). Lineage (NCBI taxonomy): Eukaryota > Metazoa > Chordata > Mammalia > Primates > Hominidae > Pongo > Pongo abelii. The sequence goes on from NC_085929.1 coordinate 40,815,724, forward strand.
CCCATGCTGTTTCTGTGTTTACCCCCACTTTCATTTTTCTTTCTTAATTCATTTGGGATGCCCCAGATCTTACTTTTACTGTGTTTTATTTAAGGAAGCATTGGTGGGATCAGGAATAATGTATTTCCAAAGGGGGGTGTTAGTCTGTTAGTTACCCAGGATCCTTTCTCACTGACATACCTCATGTGGAGCATCCAGCAGAGGAGGCCGTGGGTGAGCCAAGACACTGAAGAGTTGGGAAGGAATTAGTGTTAATTCCTACCAGACACCTCCCTGTAATGTTTCTCAGTCAATAAGAGATTAGATAGGTGAGAAGGTTTAAACATAGCCATGCCTCTTCTCATCACCTGCTAATCCATTCCCACACTACGCCCTGGGGCAGAGGCCCTAGAAATGTATCTGCTGATGCACACAGAGCCCTCCAAAGGCCGCCTTTCCTTCTCCCGGACTTCTCAGGAAAGCCCTGAACAGCAAAGTCTTCTGGTGTTTTTTCCTGGCAAATGGATCCCTGGGAAATGTGGAAAGATCAGAAGCTGCTGCATGGTCTATGGGGTTGGTGGGAGTGCAAGGTGAGAAAAGAGTGGGTGTATAGGATAAGATGGAGAGAGAGAGAGAAGGTAAGAAAGCCAGGGAGGTTCTTATCAGCATCTTATCACTACTCTGGTCTGCAGCCTCAGTGATTGTGGAAGACAGACTCTGACTCCTGCCTCTGGGGCTTTTGGGGTTCATGCCCTTCTAGTATTCCCTCTCTGTCACTATGAATGGGACTTATCAATTGCTTCTAACCAATAAGTATATCAAAGGTGAACGGACATCACTCCTGTGATACGTTATGTTGCATAAGGGCATGTTTTGCTGGTGTGCTCACCTGAGACTTTCTCAATCTTCCCTGTTCTTTCTCTGTGGCTGGCTTTGAAGAAGCAGGTCCACAAATCCTGCAGCTACAAGGAATTGAGTGTTGTCCGACAGCCACATGAGGTTGAAAGGAGATCTCGTACAAGAACCCAGCTCTGACCGAAAACTTGATAGCCACCTTTTGAGACTCTGATCAGAGTACCCTAAGCCATGCCTAGACTCCTGATGCACAGAAACCGTGAGATAATAAGTGGGTTGTTCTAAGCCACTAAGTGTGTCATAATTTGTTCTGTAGTGATATAAACCAACAATGATAGAAAACTAATACAGTGGTCCCTTTTCCTTCCTGCTTTGAGCCCTAGGGCCTGAATGCTTCTATCTCCTTCCATTATCAAGGTGGTCTCCCCAGTGAAGGACACTAAACCTGTTCACCTTGACATGTACTTGACTGACTACAGTTCAGGTTGCTACTCTCCCAACAGAGGCACCTGTACACCAGGGAGCCTTCACGGCTGCAGCTCCTTGCAAGAAAGTTGATGGGTCTCTTCCTACTATTCAGTTTAGATAGCTTACTGTTTCTTGAATTATATTCCTCTTTTTAGGGAGTGGATTATGGTGGCACTTCTAATTTTTCTGTCTTTTTTCGTTTTCTTTTAAACTATTCTTTGCTTGACAGGCTTTCAAGGTCTGCTATTTCAGCTCCATTAGGGGAAGAATTACTTTCATTATCAACTTCAAAACCCCTTTCTCAAAGCACATCCCATTTAGGGCAGAGTGGCTTGCTCCAGGCTAGAGGCTTCCAACTCACTACATACATTCCTAGTTAAAAGGCAGCACCAGGGCCACAGAGCCTCCTGGTAGATTCAAGTAGTATTCTGAGAAGAAGTAGGGATGAGCGTTGGTTGGGTGTCTGAGTGAGAACGCTTTTACTATTTCCATTTAATTTGTAGCAACATGAGCTTCAGACAGATAGAATCAGAACTAAATTTTACTGTCTGTGAACTATTCATAGGTTGTGAGCAAGTTATTTAACCTCTCTAGCCTGTTTTCCTTTCAACAGGATTCTTGTGAAAATTGAATATGGTAATGTAGTAAAATTTCTCAGCACAGTGCCTAGCCCCTAGCTGTCATCCAATAAATGTTAATTTTTCCTCCTTTGTCTGTACAAAGGAGGGATGTGATTGAGAGGAAGGACAAAATGAAATTTCTCAGGGATGAAATGCTAAATCTCTTGGCACTGTGGTTTCCTCCTCCTTCACTCTCTTTACCTCTGGTTTCCTCTCCTTTTTCCTCTTTCTCTCTCCCGATACATGGAAAGTGCTTAGAGAACAGTGCCTAGTCGTAAATGCTATTTGTTGCTGTTGTTATTTTTTTTTGTAGTAGTCATCATCGTTGTCATGCCATCATCAGTGTAATCATCTCCTTCCTCGCAGCTTATTCTCTTTTCTCCAGTAGAGGTGATCTTCCTGTACCTTTTCCTATAATGTCAAAGCTGGGAGCCGGTGTGAATTACACTTCCTGAATTCTCCTACCATCTGGCTTCTTTTTTGCTTTTACCAACAAGGAGACACTGTTAGGGGGAGGAAAGTCTTGAATTTGTTCCATTTTCCTGCTTTTGGCTGTGTCTTCAGAAAGGGTTGCACCCTTTTACATAATCTAAGCTTTAGCCACAGCTGCTCTCTTTTTGGTGACATAGCCTCAGCAGGGTGGCCCCTCTTCAGTTCTTCCAGTAGCACCCTCTTGCGTGGCTCTAGCACTGACTAGGACCATCTCTCCTGGGCAGCTCCAGCTCTGACCCGCAGCATCCCAGCCCTGCTGTAGCAGGTACACTTTTGGGCTCTGCTAATGCCATTTCTCATCCCATGTTCCTCCAGCCCTGGGGTGGTCGCTACTCCCTGCAGTTAATCATCTCTGTGTTACTATGTTATCACACCTTCTTTTTGTATTCAGGACTTGGCAGCATGTTGAAAACTAGTTTTTATACTTCCTCTTTTCTTTTTGAAATACCTAATATGGCTCCTGACTTCCTGTATGGACACTGACTCTTTTTTTTTCTTTTTTTCTTTTTTTTCCAAAACGGAGCCTTGCCCTGTCACCCAGGCTAGAGTGCAGTGGCATGATTTTGGCTCACTGCAACCTCTGCACCCCAGGTTCAAGTGATTCTCCTGCCTCAGCCTCCTGAGTAGCTAGGATTACAGGCTCAGCTCAGCTAATTTTTATATTCTTATAGAGGCAGGGTTTCACGATATTGGTCAGGCTGGTCTTGAACTCTTGACCTCATGATCCGCCTGCCTTGGCCTACCAAAGTGCTGGGATTACAGGCCTCAGCCACCACACCCGGCCTGGACAGACTCCTAAAGGCAGTGACTCCTACCTGTTACGGCCATGGGGAGAGAAATTACAAAGAATTTTGCATCAGAGCCTTTAAGGTTAACTACTTTCCAATGGCTTTCCAAGTTAGAACATCAGCAATGAAAACTGAAACCACTTCCAAACTCACTTTCTCAAGTTTACAGAAGGAGAAAGTGGAGTATATACCTCTTCCTTTTCCTTCTCTCTAAATTACTTTTGGATGTACATTGAGATCCCTGTAGCTGGTTGCTTAATCTACTTATCTCAGCGTTGGTCTTCAGATGCCAAGAATCATTTAATTCATTCTTGAATTTTACATGATCTTTTATACCTGATCTTTTATACTTTTCCTTCTCTTTCCCTACCTCAACATCTACCTCATCCTGTTCATCATTATCAAAATAATCTTGAAGGAAGGTTCTTCAGCATCCAATAAGCTAGCTCCTATAATGACTTCTTTATTATTACTATTATTATTGTACTTTAGGTTTTATGGTACATGTGTGCAATGTGCAGGTAAGTTACATATGTATACATGTGCCATGCTGGTGCACTGCACCCACTAACTCGTCATCTAGCATTAGGTATATCTCCCAATGCTATCCCTCCCCCCTCCCCTCACCCCACAACAGTCCCTGAAGTGTGATGTTCCCCTTCCTGTGTCCATGTGTTCTCATTGTTCAATTCCCACCTATAAGTGAGAATATGCGGTGTTTGGTTTTCTGTTCTTGCGATAGTTTACTGAGAATGATGATTTCCAATTTCATCCAGGTCCCTACAAAGGACATGAACTCATCATTTTTTATGGCTGCATAGTATTCCATGGTGTATATGTGCCACATTTTCTTAATCCAGTCTATCATTGTTGAACATTTGGGTTGGTTCCAAGTCTTTGCTATTGTGAATAATGCCACAATAAACATACGTGTGCATGTGTCTTTATAGCAGCATGATTTATAGTCCTTTGGGTATATACCCAGTAATGGGATGGCTGGGTCGAATGGAATTTCTAGTTCTAGATCCCTGAGGAATCGCCACACTGACTTCCACAATGGTTGAACTAGTTTACAGTCCCACCAACAGTGTAAAAGTGTTCCTATTTCTCCACATCCTCTCCAGCACCTGTTGTTTCCTGACTTTTTAATGATTGCCATTCTAACTGGTGTGAGATGGTATCTCATTGTGGTTTTGATTTGCATTTCTCTGATGGCCAGTGATGGTGAGCATTTTTTCATGTGTTTTTTGGCTGCATAAATGTCTTCTTTTGAGAAGTGTCTGTTCATGTCCTTCGCCCACTTTTTGATGGGGTTGTTTGTTTTTTTCTTGTAAATTTGTTGGAGTTCATTGTAGATTCTGGATATTAGCCCTTTGTCAGATGAGTAGGTTGTGAAAATTTTCTCCCATTTTGTAGGTTGCCTGTTCACTCTGATGGTAGTTTCCTTTGCTGTGCAGAAGCTCTTTAGTTTAATTAGATCCCATTTGTCAATTTTGGCTTTTGTTGCCATTGCTTTTGGTGTTTTAGACATGAAGTCCTTGCCCATGCCTATGTCCTGAATGGTAATACCTAGGTTTTCTTCTAGGGTTTTTATGGTTTTAGGTCTAACATTTAAGTCTTTAATCTATCTTGAATTGATTTTTGTATAAGGTGTAAGGAAGGGATCCAGTTTCAGCTTTCTCCATATGGCTAGCCAGTTTTCCCAGCACCATTTATTAAACAGGGAATCCTTTCCCCATTTCTTGTTTTTCTCAGGTTTGTCAAAGATCAGATAGTTGTAGATATGTGGAATTATTTCTGACGGCTCTGTTCTGTTCCATTGATCTATATCTCCGTTTTGGTACCAGTACCATGCTGTTTTGGTTACTGTAGCCTTGTAGTATAGTTTGAAGTCAGGTAGTGTGATGCCTCCAGCTTTGTTCTTTTGGCTTAGGATTGACTTGGCGATGCGGGCTCTTTTTTGGTTCCATATGAACTTTAAAGTAGTTTTTTCCAATTCTGTGAAGAAAGTCATTGGTAGCTTGATGGGGATGGCATTGAATCTGTAAATTACCTTGGGAAGGATGGCCATTTTCACGATATTGATTCTTCCTACCCATGAGCATGGAATGTTCTTCCATTTGTTTGTATCCTCTTTTATTTCCTTGAGCAGTGGTTTGTAGTTCTCCTTGAAGAGGTCCTTCACAGCCCTTGTAAGTTGGATTCCTAGGTATTTTATTCTCTTTGAAGCAATTGTGAATGGGAGTTCACTCATGATTTGGCTCTCTGTTTGTCTGTTATTGATGTATAAGAATGCTTGTGATTTTTGTACATTGATTTTGTATTCTGAGACTTTGCTGAAATTGCTTATCAGCTTAAGGAGATTTTGGGCTGAGACAATGGGGTTTTCTAGATATACAATCATGTCATCTGCAAACAGGGACAATTTGACTTCCTCTTTTCCTAATTGAATACCCTTGATTTCCTTCTCCTGCCTAATTGCCCTGGCCAGAACTTCCAACACTATGTTGAATAGAAGTGGTGAGAGAGGGCATCCCTGTCTTGTGCCAGTTTTCAAAGGGAATGCTTCCAGTTTTTGCCCATTCAGTATGATATTGGCTGTGGGTTTGTCATAGATAGCTCTTATTATTTTGAGATACATCCCATCAATACCTAATTTCTTGAGAGTTTTTAGCATGAAGGGTTGTTGAATTTTGTCAAAGGCCTTTTCTGCATCTATTGAGATAATCGTGTGGTTTTTGTCTTTGGTTCTGTTTATATGCTGGATTACATTTATTGATTTGCATATATTGAACCAGCCTTGCATCCCAGGGATGAAGCCCACTTGATCATGGTGGATAAGCTTTTTGATGTGCTGCTGGATTCTGTTTGCCAGTATTTTATTGAGGATTTTTGCATCAATGTTCATCAAGGATATTGGTCTAAAATTCTCTTTTTTTGTTGTGTCTCTGCCAGGCTTTGGTATCAGGATGATGCTGGCCTCGTAAAATGAGTTAGGGAGGATTCCCTCTTTTTCTATTGATTTGGAATAGTTTCAGAAGGAATGGTACCAGCTCCTCCTTGTACCTCTGGTAGAATTCGACTGTGAACCCATCTGGTCCTGGACTTTTTTTGGTTGGTAAGCTATTGATTATTGCCACAATTTCAGCTGCTGTTATTGGTCTATGCAGAGATTCAACTTCTTCCTGGTTTAGTCTTGGGAGGGTGTATGTGTTGAGGAATTTATCCATTTCTTCTAGATTTTCTAGTTTATTTGCGTAGAGGTGTTTGTAATATTCTCTGATGGTAGTTTGTATTTCTGTGGGATCGGTGGTGATATCCCCTTTATCATTTTTTATTGCATCTATTTGATTCTCCTCTCTTTTTTTCTTTATTAATCTTGCTAGCGGTCTATCAATTTTGTTGATCCTTTCAAAAAACCAGCTCCTGGATTCATTTATTTTTTGAAGGGTTTTTTGTGTCTCTATTTCCTTCAGTTCTGCTCTGATTTTAGTTATTTCTTGCCTTCTGCTAGCTTTTGAATGTGTTTGCTCTTGCTTTTCTAGTTCTTTTAATTGTGATGTTAGGGTGTCAATTTTGGATCTTTCCTGCTTTCTCTTGTGGGCATTTAGTGCTATAAATTTCCCTCTACACACTGCTTTGAATGCATTCCAGAGATTCTGGTATGTTGTGTCTTGGTTCTCGTTGGTTTCAAAGAACATCTTTATTTCTGCCTTCATTTCGTTATGTACCCAGTAGTCATTCAGGAGCAGGTTGTTCAGTTTCCATGTAGTTGAGCGGTTTTGAGTGAGATTCTTAATCCTGAGTTCTAGCTTGATTGCACTGTGATCTGAGAGATAGTTTGTTATAATTTCTGTTCTTTTACATTTATTGAGGAGAGGTTTACTTCCAAGTATGTGGTCAATTTTGGAATAGGTGTGGTGTGGTGCTGAAAAAAATGTATATTCTGTTGATTTGGGGTGGAGAGTTCTGTAGATGTCTATTAGGTCCGCTTGGTGCAGAGCTGAGTTCAATTCCTGGGTATCCTTGTTGACTTTCTGTCTCGTTGATCTGTCTAATGTTGACAGTGGGGTGTTGAAGTCTCCCATTATTAATGTGTGGGAGTCTAAGTCTCTTTGTAGGTCACTCAGGACTTGCTTTATGAATCTGGGTGCTCCTGTATTGGGTGCATATATATTTAGGATAGTTAGCTCTTCTTGTTGAATTAATCCCTTTACCATTATGTAATGGCCTTCTTTGTCTCTTTTGATCTTTGTTGGTTTAAAGTCTGTTTTATCAGAGACTAGGATTGCAACCCCTGCCTTTTTTTGTTTTCCATTTGCTTGGTAGATCTTCCTCCATCCTTTTATTTTGAGCCTATGTGTGTCTCTGCATGTGAGATGGGTTTCCTGAATACAGCACACTGATAGGTCTTGAGTCTTTATCCAATTTGCCAGTCTATGTCTTTTAATTGGAGCATTTAGTCCATTTACATTTAAAGTTAATATTGTTATGTGTGAATTTGATCCTGTCATTATGATGTTAGCTGGTTATTTTGCTCGTTAGTTGATGCAGTCTCTTCCTAGTCTCGATGGTCTTTACATTTTGGCATGATATTGCAGTGGCTGGTACCGGTTGTTCCTTTCCATGTTTAGCACTTCCTTCAGGAGCTCTTTTAGGGCAGGCCTGGTGGTGACACAATCTCTCAGCATTTACTTGTCTGTAAAGTATTTTATTTCTCCTTCACTTATGAAGCTTAGTTTGGCTGGATATGAAATTCTGGGTTGAAAATTATTTTCTTTAAGAATGTTGAATATTGGCCCCCACTCTCTTCTGGCTTGTAGGGTTTCTGCCGAGAGATCAGCTGTTAGTCTGATGGGCTTCCCTTTGAGGGTAACCCGACCTTTCTCTCTGGCTGCCCTTAACATTTTTTCCTTCATTTCAACTTTGGTGAATCTGACAATTATGTGTCTTGGAGTTGCTCTTCTCGAGGAGTATCTTTGTGGCGTTCTCTGTATTTCCTGAATCTGAATGTTGGCCTGCCTTGCTAGATTGGGGAAGTTCTCCTGGATAATATCTTGCAGAGTGTTTTCCAACTTGGTTCCATTCTCCCCGTCACTTTCAGGTACACCAATCAGACGTAGATTTGGTCTTTTCACATAGTCCCACATTTCTTGGAGGCTTTGCTCGTTTCTTTTTATTCTTTTTTCTCTAAGCTTCCCTTCTCGCTTCATTTCATTCATTTCATCTTCCAGGGCTGACACCCTTTCTTCCATTTGATCGCATCGGCTCCTGAGGCTTCTGCATTCTTCAGATAGTTCTCGAGCCTTGGTTTTCAGCTCCATCAGCTCCTTTAAGCACTTCTCTGTATTGGTTATTCTAGTTATATATTCTTCTAAATTTTTTTCAAAGTTTTCAACTTCTTTGCCTTTGGTTTGAATATCCTCCCGTAGCTCGGAGTAATTTGATAGTCTGAAGCCTTCTTCTCTCAGCTCATCAAAGTCATTCTCCGTCCAGCTTTGTTCTGTTGCTGGTGAGGAACTGCGTTCCTTTGGAGGAAGAGAGGTACTCTGGTTTTTAGAGTTTCCAGTTTTTCTGCTCTGTTTTTTCCCCATCTTTGTGGTTTTATCTACTTTTGGTCTTTGATGATGGTGATGTACAGATGGGTTTTTGGTGTGGATGTCCTTTCTGTTAGTTTTCCTTCTAACAGACAGGACCCTCAGCTGCAGGTCTGTTGGAGTACCTGGCCGGCCGTGTGAGGTGTCAGTCTGCCCCTGCTGGGGGATGCCTCCCAGTTAGGCTGCTCGGGGGTCAGGGGTTAGGGACCCACTTGAGGAGGCAGTCTGCCAGTTCTCAGATCTCCAGCTGCGTGCTGGGAGAACCACTGCTCTCCTCAAAGCTGTCAGACAGGGACATTTAAGTCTGCAGAGGTTACTGCTGTCCTTTTGTTTGTCTGTGCCCTGCCCCTAGAGGTGGAGCCTAAAGAGGCAGGCAGGCCTCCTTGAGCTGTGGTGGGCTCCACCCAGTTCAAGCTTCCTGGCTGCTTTGTTTACCTAAGGGACCCTCGGCAATGGTGGGCGCCCCTCCCCCAGCCTCGCTGCCGACTTGCTGTTTGATCTCAGACTGCTGTGCTAGCGATCAGCGAGACTCCGTGGGCGTAGGACCCTCTGAGCCAGGTGCGGGCTATACTCTCCTGGGGCACTGTTTCCTAAGCCCGTCGGAAAAGCACAGTATTCGAGTGGGAGTGGCCCGGTTTTCCCTCCCTGACCCCTTGCGCTTCCCGAGTGAGGCAATGCCTCGCCCCTGCTTCGGCTGGCGCACGGTGCACTCACCCACTGACCTGCGCCCACTGTCTGGCACTCCCTAGTGAGATGAACACAGTACCTCAGATGGAAATGCAGAAATCACCCGTCTTCTGCGTTGCTCACGCTGGGAGCTGTAGACCGGAGCTGTTCCTATTCGGCCATCTTGGCTCCTCCCTCATGACTTCTGAAAAGCTAATATTTACTGAATATTCTACTCCATGATTTAGGTAATATTTTTCCAATGAGAAAATCGTACTGTGGAAAAACTATCATCTGTCCATGATTACTGAGGTAGTAAGTAAAGGACACTGGATTGTAAACCAATTCTGCCTGATTCTGAAACTCAGATATTTAATTATTATTCTACCATCCATCCACTTACCCATTTATCCATCCATCCATCCATCCATCCAATAGAGAGTTCTGTACATGCCAAGCACTGTGACACCCATGATAACTGAGAATCAGAAGGCCTAACCTATATTCCCTGAAACATCACAGAGATAGTTACATCCAGAGCCAGCCCTGGGAGAATGGGGACTAAGATTGGGATGGGGTGATGAGTGAACAGTGGTAGAGGGCTAAGAAGACGGTAAATGGAGAGGAAGGCCATAGGTGTTGCTGGTCCCCTCTTTGTGCTCTCCGGAGATCTTCATCAGCAGCCTTCATGGATCCCTTAGAAGACTGGAACTGAGAACATGCTCTATTTGATGTGGGACCAATGTTCTCTCACCTTTTGTCTCTCTCCCTCATGCTCTTTTGTTACAGTAACAACAACAACAGTAAAATTAATAATCATGAATGGACTGTATAACTGTAAGCAAAAGGACTCTAAGAGGCTGCAGATATAGGGTAAGGTATTCCAGCTCCCCACAAAACTCATGTCTTTTTCCAAACTCAGTGGCTCATGCCTATAATGCTATCAGTTTGGGAGGCTGAGGCAAGTGGATTGCTTGAGTCCAAGGGTTCAAGACCAACCTGGGCAACACAGAATTTGTCTCTACAAAACATAAAAAATAAATTTTTCTCTGGGCATGGTGGTGCATGCTTGTGGTCTTAGCTACACTGGAGGCTGAGGTAGGAGGATCACTTGAGGCCGGGAGATCAAGGCTGTAGTGAGCAGTGATTGTGCCACTGAGCTTTAGCCTGGGTGACAGAGCAGGCCCCTGTCTCCAAAGAAAATACCTCCCCAAAACTGTCTTTTGATGACCAGTTTTCTCCTTGTCCCCAGTCCTCCATCTCAAGGGGTGTCTCCTTCTCTGTCTGGTTGGTTTTTACTGCCTTTGAGTGTGGAAGAACTTTTTGGCCTATATCAGGCTCTCAGGATTGATCTTCTGAATATATCTTTCTTTCTTATTCTCTCTCCTTTTTTCTTCTCTCTCTCTTTTTTTCCTGTTTCTCTCATGGTTTCTGTGTCTCTCTGTCTCTGTCTCTATCTGTTATAATGGCTTAAAATAACAGAGACTCTGACTCAAACTGTACAAACAATAAGAAAATTTATTTCAGGCAAAGAAAAGTTCACATATAGGAAGCTTCCGGGGTTAGTTGATTTGTTAAGTCAACCATATGATCTAGGACCCAGGTTCTTTTGTGCTCTTCTATTTTCAGGATCTTTTGACTGATTTGGACTGATTAAAAATAGCCACTCAGGAGAAAAACAGGGCTAGAGCCTGTGCTGCCATTTTCTTCTCCACCTCCTGCTCCTGCCTCTGTCCCTGCCTTCCTCCTCTTCCTCTTCTTTCTGCCCTTTCTTCTCTATCTTAGAAAACAGAAAGTTTGTCCAGAAGCACCACAATATTAGCTTCCTGTCTTATACCATTGGCTAGAATCAGAGCTAATGTTCATACCCTAGTGGATCTCTGTTAAGGGGGGATAGAATTATCACGATTGGCCTATGCTGTGTGGTGTGAAGGATGATGTGGTGTCCACTGTTGAGAACCGTGAAGTATCTGAGATTTCACCTTACTGCTACAGTTTCCCAGATTCTGGCAGGTGACATGAGCCTCCTGAATCAGAGACAAAGCGACCTGATTGCTCCCAGTGCAGCGGGCAGCCTGAGCTGCAGGTCTGCATTAGCTACCCCTGCCTCCACAGTTGCACAGGGGCAGCATGGAGGGGTCACGGTTTAGGAACTGCAAGCTTGAGGAACTCAAATCTTTTATAACATGTGCAAGAAAATCTTCTGTGAGACAGCGTAAAACAGTCTAAATGATGTATGTGTAGAATTTCAGAAGGAGGGAAACTAGAAAAGCATTTGAAGGAGTCATGGTTAAAAATTTTTCACATTTGATGAGAATGATACAGAATCAAAAAACTCAATGAATCATGAGTAGCGAGTGGAGAAATTTGAAGAAAATCATGTAAATACACATCAGAGTTAAATATCTGAAAACACTGATCTGAAGATAAAGACAAAATGAAAGCAGCTGGGGAGGTGACACATCGCATACAGGGGAACAAATTTAACAATCCCAGCAGACTTCTTCTCAAAGTGTATGCAGACTAGAGGATATGGAGGTGATATACTTAAAGGATTGAACAGAAAATATGGTTTCTACAGTGAAAATATTTTTCAAAAATTAAAAAGAAAACTGTTTGGAAAAGTACAAGCTGGGACAATTTACAAAAAGTTGCATTACAAGAAACTTTAGGCTCTTTAGGCATAAGAAAAATGATATCAGATAGGATTTGCAATCTACAAAAAGGAATAAATACCACCAGAAGTGGTAACTATTGGAATAAATGTGAAATACTTTTTTCCTGATTTGTAATCACTTTAAAAATTAATTGGCTGTTTCAAGCAAAGATGTTTACAACATATTATGGGGTTTATTACATTAGAAGAAAATTATAAAACAATAATAGGACAAGGGATGGGAAGAGGGAAAAGAAATTGCAGTGATATATAATGCTTATGCTATTCATGAAGTTGTATAATGTTGTTTGAAGGAAGACTGTGATTAAAGTTGTGCATTGTAAACTTGAGAGCCACAGCTAAAAAGAAACAAAACAAAAACAAAAGTATAATGATTAAGCCAATATTGGAAACAAAATGAAATGCTAAAATATACTTAATTCAAAAGAAGGTAGTAAAAGAGGAAAAAGTAATAAAAAGATAGAATAAAAAGAAAACAAATATTCAATATAGTGGTTTAAATCCCAACCACATTGATAATTACATTATATCAAAATGGTATAACACTCCAGAGATGGTCAGATTGGATGAAAAAGCAAGACCTGTTTTTTGTAATAAATCCCTTAGATATAAAGATGCAGGTAAGCTAAAAGTAAAAGGATAGAAGAATACATACTATCAGAACACTTATCGGAGTACCAGAGCGTTCTTTATCCTTTAGTTACATGTGATATCTCAGTGAATATTTAAACCAATTTATAATAAACAAGTCATTTTAAAGATGAAGAAACTTCAAAGTCAGTGCTCTTATCTACTAGATAAGACTGCAGATTCTTGGAAGGTAGAAATAATATTTTACTTTTGTTTATATCTATTGCATTTGTATATCTACAGCATGAGGTCTGACTCATGATACATGGCTGATGATTACATTTAAAAAGAATAAGTAAATGCATGATTGGATGGGTGGATGAATAAATGAAGGAATGAATGCACCTTAAGAGGCAGTTATGCCTCATCATCCCCCTTGTGTGTGCACTGAACAGACCTCAGTTAGAAAATGAGAATAGGCCGGGCGCAGTGGCTCACGCCTGTAATCCCGGCACTTTGGGAGGCTGGGGTGGGTGGATCATGAGGTCAGGAGTTCGAGACCAGCCTGGCCAACATGGTGAAACCCCATCTCTACTAAAAAAATAAAAATTAGCCGGACATGGTGGCAGGTGCCTGTAGTCCCAGGTTCTCAAGAGGCTGAGGCAGGAGACTCGCTTGAACCCAGGAGGCAGAAGTTGGAATGAGCCAAGATCATGCCACTGCACTCCAGCCTGGGTGACAGAGTGAGACTCCGTCTCAAGGAAAAAACAAAAAATGAGAAACATTTCCATCAGCAGGTAATGTCACACATCAGTGATCAAGATGAGAATTTGAGTGCTTTGGTGCAGGAAGCAGGGCTGAAGTTGGTTTCTGGAACCAAGCAGGGGGCTCTTCTGAGACCTAGGGTTAGCATTGGGCTAGACAATGAATAAAACCTAGTAAAGCCTTAACATAAATCCTCTTCCTTTCAAGTCTTCGCCGTCATTGGCTCTGAGTACAAACAGAATACTCCACCTCCTACAATTCCCTGTAGGATATCCTGTCTAAAAGCAGTGTCTGGTCAGTTGAAAATAATATCTTAGTGAGTTATTATATATTTAAGTGCTGCCAAAGAAGTATGTCATTACATCTATCTTGCAATCTTAGAGCATAAGGACAATGTGCTCGAGTTGTTAGCATGATCAGCTCGTCAGTCATTCACAGTGCATTCAATAGACCAGTAGCACTATGCTTATCACAGTGTATTGCATTTATTTGTTTTAAAATTTCATTCTTATGATTCTTTGGATGTAAGTTATAAATATCCACTGGGGTCTGCTAAAGCAAAAAAAGATACAGGGATTGGGGGATTTCATTATAAAAATACGTAAGTATCTCATGTAAGCCACCCAAGAAGAAGAAAACAGCTGGGCCTTAGGATAGAATTGGAACCAGGATCTGGAAAGACATCAGGACAATCTCCCTAGCTCATATGTTAGTTTTCTTTGAAGAATTCCTCCCTATTCTACTGAAGGCTATTTTCTTCTTGCTACTCATTACACATTCGAAGCTGTTGATGTCCGTCCAATAGAATCTTCAGTTAACATTTTCTGCAATAATAGATCAGGTGTAACCAGAATATCTTTAACCAAATTTAAAATCTCTGGAAGAAATACTCAAATTAACTCATCTTGATTCAATGTAAAGTAATTTAGCAGAATCAAAAGTGTCACTCTCTTGGGCGACAGAAGTAGTTAAGGTGTCATTTTTTAACTTGAATAAATATTCCAAAAGGTATAAGCTTCCTGAGGGCAGGAATTCTCATTCAGCGTCATGTATCTTGGCGTACTGCCTGGCACACAGTAAGTAGTTGGAGGGATTTTAACTTAAATCTGATTCCAAAACCCTGAAGTACCTTCTGCCTGAATTACTCTTTTTTTTTTTTTTTTTTAATCTGTGCATAACTGCTTTATTCCCCTCTGTAGCAGTCAGTGTAGCTAAGTTACACTGCGCTAACAATCAAATCCCCAGATTTTCATGGCTTACAACAGCAATTCTTACAGCAGCAACAGTGTCACCTGGGAACTTGTCAGAAATGCAGGGTCTTGGTCTCCACCCCAGACTTACTGATGAGGAACTCTAAGGATGGGGCCCATCAATCTCTGCTTTACCAAGCCTTCTGGGTGTTTTTGATATGCACTAATTTCATCACCTAGGATGGTAAAGGTGCATTTCTCATTCACCTTTCAAGAGCACTATGTGGTGGTCTACATTATCCTTACTTTACCAGCATATGGAGCAGCCCCTAATTAGGACAGAAAATAAAGACATGGCAAACCCAGGGCTAGTTCTTAAAACTTGGCTGAGAGGTTACATCATCATTTCTGCTCATATTCAATTGTCTTCAGCAAATCTAATGTGAATGGGACAGAAACAGAATTCTGTCACACAGAGAGGATATACATAGGAGGGAAATTGGACTATTAGTTTTAGTTTATCTCTCTTTACATTTATGAATGACAGAAATGCTTCGACAAACATTTTTAAAGGTCATAAAATCATATCTTTTTCCAGGGTTAAGACTGCTTTCTTCAGCGTGTGTGGTCATGGCCCTGCATTACTGTGTATAATGAGGACGGCCTGTATTCAGAACAGGAATAAGACCTACCCCATAATTTCTCCTGTCTCTGTTCAAACATGCCTTCTTAGAAAGGTTTTCCCACAACTGCCTTATTTAATAGAGTTCTGTCCTCATGCCCTGCCACCCTCTCACATTACCCTATTTCATTTTCCTCACAGCACTCACATCTAGCTGAAGCTATTTTATTAGTTTAATTGTTCTGAAATTTATTACCACATAAGCTCCATCAAAACAGATATTTTGTCTATCTTTTTCATGGTTTTATCCCCAGAGCTTAGAAGAGTGCCTCACACAAAAATGTTCACTAAACATTTTTGGATATGAATTTGTTGATATCCCCTGAGATGGAGCAACTAAACTCTCCCTGCTATTTAAAATGGAGTTGGGGCCTGTCCTGACTCTGTGCCAGGAGCTGGGGAAGGCAGATAAGGAGGCCTCCAACCTGATGCCCACACACAGGGCCCAATATGGATTCGTGACTGCTGGGCGAGGAATTCAGTTTATTTAGGGAAGCTGGGAGCTTTCAGCTCATGTTTCTGCCCTAGCTTCTTCCTTCCCTACTTGAAGTACACTCAGCGTTTTGAATGAGGCTTCTCCTACCCCTTCTAATGAGAGAGATCAATTCTCCTGGAGAAATGCCTTATTCTCATCTCTAGAAAGAAGAGCATTTGGTGAGATTTGACTCCTCATTGCAGAGAATATAACATGGTTAAGAGAAACTAGAAGTTAATTAGCCCCTTCTTTCCTCCAAAAATTATGATAGGATATTGTGGGCATTGAAGATTAATTGCTATATTATTACAACTATTGCTCACCTATTTTACAACACACACTATACATATATATGTTTCTTAGTAATTGCAACAATCTCATGAAAAAAGTGTACATATAACCATTTTCAGAAAAAAGCACTTAGGTTCAGAAAGTTTAAGTGATTTACCCAAAGCTGTCTAGCTAGAGTTAGGATTCAAACTAAAATGCCTAGGCTCCAATTCCAGGAATTTTATAATTTTACATACTTCATAGATGTTTCAAGAAAGACAAATGGCTCATATGTGGAGGGGGTCAGTTTCTCCCTTCAAAGAATGAGAAAGCCCTGCCTGACAAAATTCTGTGTTCAATAACTCACAACCAAAATAGTTCTAAGATTTATAAATTGTGTCTGTCCTTTCTGCTATGAAGTTATCTTATTTTCCTGAGTGGCTAATGACATTCCCTTTTACACATTCAGGAAGCTGAAATTCAGACACAAAGTAATTGAGGTTCAAAGCTTAGAAGAGTAGAGATTGGGCCAAAACAACCCAAGTTTGAATTACAGCTTCACCACTTATGGGCTGTGTGGGTTTGGACAATTCACTTGGCCCATCCTAGAGTCTTCTTCCTGCATACTGCATGCCTTTGAAGGCATAGGTCTTATACCTCACTGCTGAGCATGCCTGAACATTCTGAGGTCTTTGTGACAAATCCTACTAGTTACCTAGAATGTCCATTCCTCCTGTACTCCAAGTCGTCCTTGACTAATAGAATCCAATTTTGTGCAGGCACCAGGTAGGAAGCTTCACCACCATCTCCTCAGAATGAGTCATGGTTGGTCTAAGCCAAAAGTGGAAACTGACTTCCTCTTTGATTGATACTGCTTTGGGGGTAGTCATATGATAAACTTCTGAACAACGAGATGAAAGAGGAAAGTTGCCGGAGACTACCCTGTTAAAAGACAACAAACAGTGGCTAGAGAATTATTTCTGCAGCTGCCCTCCTTCCTTCTTGATTGGGTTGTGTCATTAATGTATTTGAAAAATACTTACTGAGTTCCCACTGTGTGCCAGAAACTAAAATAGGATCTCTAGAAAAGTAGTAAACAGAACAGACAAAATCCCTACCCTAATGGAACTTATAATGGAGGAAGGTAGATGATAATCTAGTTTCAAAAATTAACGTGTTGTGGTGAGAAGCAATATGAAGAAAAGTTAAGCAGAATGGGGAGATAGCGATGAGGTGCTGTTCTATACAATGTGATCAGAGAAGACCTCTTTAATCGGGTTAACCTTGAGTAAAGAGTGAAAAGAAGTGAGGGAGCAGATATCTTGTGTAAGAAAATTCCAGGTGAGAGAGTAATAAGGGCAAAGTCCTTCAGGCAGTAGAATGATTGGCATGTTGGAGAAATTAAAAAGGTATCTGAGTGACTGGAGCAGGGTGAGCTAGTGCCAAACTTTTGGACCATGACCCACAGTGAGAAATAAATCTTATATTCTAACCCAGTACACACACACATGCCCTCACACACACTGAATTCAAAGTTTCACAAAAGAACCCACCTTTACTATGTGTAATGCACTGTGATAGTGTCTCTTATATTTTATTCTATTTCATTAAAATGTCCTGGTCATTACTATCTAAATTGACTATATAACATTCTAGTAGGTCAGATCCCACAGTTATACCGAGCTTGGGTGAGAGTGATAGGAATTAAGATCAAAGAGGTAATGGGAGGCCAGAGAACAGGCTTCTTGGATTCTGCAAGCAAGCTGAGTAAGTAGGATTGCTATTAGAACATTTAGAGTTAAGGAGCGATTTGCATTTTAAAAAAATGACTCTGATTGCTCTTCAGAGAATGTAATATTCTCCAGGAACATTCAGAGAATGTAATATTCTCTGGGAATAATATGCTCCGAGGAGCAAAGGTGGAAATACAGAGAACAGTAAGATGCTATTTTGATAGCTCATGTGAGAGATGATGGGGGCTTAGACCATCATCTTAAAGGAGTAGGATGAGAGATACTAAGAAGTGGCCTGATACTAGATTTATCTCAAAGATCCAACAGGATTTTCTGATGTTATGGATGTAGGCTGATAAAGGTAAAGAAAAAGGATGACTCCAGTGTTTTAGACCAGAGCAACTGGAAGAACAGAGCTGCTGTTTAATGAGAAGAGTCAGACTGAGGACAAATTAGGCTTGGGAAAGGGAGTGAAACTTGAAGTTCAGTTTGGGACATGTGAACTTTGGAGACATCTAAGTGTAGATGTCAAAAAGTCAGTTTTATATTCAGGTTTGAAATTTAATGCTGGAGAAATACATTTTGATAGGTTTATAAACGGTGTTTAAAGCTCTCCTGGATAATATTACCTAGGGGTTGTGGAGCAAATACAGTAAAATGATGCTTAAATCTTGAGCCATGAGGCACATAAAATTTGGATGTTGACAAGCGAGGAGAAACCAGAAGAGAGGACAGAGATGGAGTGACCATAAAGGTGAAAGGGGGACCAAGAGTTAGTGGAGTCCTGGAAGCAAAGTCAGAAGGTGTTTCTCAAAGGATGGGTCATCCTGTTTATGAGGTGCTGTTGATGGGTTGAGTAAGGGCTGAGAACTGACTGTTGAACTAGGCAATGTGGAGGTCACTGGTGACTTTCAAAGAAGCATTTCATTGGGGTGGTGCAGGAAATGGCCTTATTGGATTGGGTTCCAGGGAAATGGCAGGAGGTGAAGGAGAGACAGAGGGTATGGGAAATTATTTTAGAGTCTTGCTGTAAAGGGGAACAGAGAAATGGGATGGGAGCTGTTAAGTGAGAATGTTATACTTGCAGTGTGGCCCTTTTTTTTCAATAACAGTAGAGAGGCCGAGCAACCTTCGGAGACTTTGGACAGGGACCTTGTATCTATGGGGTGTGATTTCATTAAGTAAACAGTAACTATTACACTTTAGGCTGTCAGTCAAGTAATCTATTACTTGCAGCCAAATGCATCCTAGCAGCAACTAAGTATATGTTTTCATCAAACTTCAGATTCCTGGCAACATGGGAGTGCAGTTTGAAGTGTGGGCATTGGAGTGAGTTCCTGAGGGGCTGCTTACCAGCTGTGTGTGTTCCAGGGGGAGTTATTTAACGTATGGAAGCCTCAGTTTCATCATCTAAACAATTGGTATTAGAATTGTTTTGAATCCATAGATGTTACGGTCTGAATGTGTCCCCCAGTATTCCTGTGTTGGAAAGTTAATCTTAATCCCTAATTCAACAGCATTGGTTTTTGAGGCTTTTGGGGAGGTGTTTAGGTCATGAGGGCTGAGCCCCCGTGAATAGATTAATGCCACTATAAAAAGGGAGGGAGTGGGTTCTCTCTCTCTTGCTCTTCCACCTTCGGCATGTGAGGATACAATAAGAAGGCCTACACCAGATACCACTGGCTCAATCTTGGATTTCCCAGCCTCCAGAATAGTGAGAGAATAAATTTCTGTTGTTTATAAATTGCCAAGTCTCCAGTATTATGTGATAGCAGCACAAAACAGACTAAGACATTAGGGTTAATTAGTGGAGGAAATGAGATAATTCATAGAGGCACTTAACATAATGCTTTGGACATTGTAATTGTTTAATAAATATAAGTAATTAGCATTACTTTCCATACTCTGATTTTGTAGCTTTGAATCTTCATTCAACACCTCTGATTTAAAAAAAATCCCTTCTATACCCTAGTCTTTGAAAACCTACAAAAGCTCAACTACTCCATCATCCCCAGTAGACCAGAGACCTCCACAAAAAAGCGACTTTGCATAAACCTCTAGATTAGGGATAAGAGCCCAGAAGAGGAACTGCTGAGCTCTGAGTCCTGGACTTTTTTCCTACTAGAACAATAGGGCAGCCCAGTTCTTCTCACAGCTGTCTCTCCCTCCCTCCCCTGGCCTGCCCTCCTTTTGATAGAGTTGTTCAGTTGTTCATCATGTCACATTGGCCACCAGAATATCTGAGTTCTCTGTGAGCCTCCTAAGTGTATTTACTGCTGAGCCATGCTGCCTCAGAACAATTAAATCAAATGACAGTTGTCAAAAGTGTTGGCAGTTTTCTGGCTTGTGAATGCCAGATTCCACTCCCTTTGTAGGTTGGCACCTGGAAAAAATAATGACCTGCCTGGCTCCCTGCCTCAATTTCTCTGATCTCCTGCAGCACAGGCCATTTAGTCCCCAAAGCAGGCCTGGCTTGCCTCAGGCTCTGAAACTAACCAGCTTCTCAATCAGAAAGGAAAAAAAAAATCCTTGGATGTATAACCTGCCTGAGGATCTGATCATGATCTGTACTCCAGTCTCCTAGTGAGCCAGGCTCTTGTTTCTTCTGGTCCAGGAATTCTGGTTCTTATTCCAGTTTGACTCTGTGTCATCATCCTAATCCTGAATCCCTTCTCAGCTTTTCCATTCTTCTTTCTGCAGCTGGGGCCACCTGACTTTTATATTAGGCTCAGACTTTCCCTTATTTTGATCTGATCTAGGAAAGGCGCCAGATTTTTTGAGCCTAGGCATTGCTTTAGAGACTTTATGTGTTTTATTCCTTTTATTTACCATGTCAATTATCTGAGGAAGGTCAAGGCAGATAGGACGAATGACTTTCCTGAGGCCACACAAATAGAAGGCTTCCGTGAACACCACTGTAGGTTTTTAGGGTATAAGGTGCACCCACAGCGTTCAACTCTCCCTCCTTTGCTTTCCTTTTCCTCTTCACTCAGACGTTCTTCATCTGATAGGTAAATTCTGGAAATCTGATTCCGCTTGGCATACCAGAGGTAAGGATGATTATATGTACAAGGGCAGCCCTAAGATAATGACAGTTTCTCCCTCTCTCCCTCCCTCTCTGTCTCTCTCCCTCTCTCTTTTCTTTCTGTCCTTCTCTGTCTCTCTTATTCAAGCTGAAATGTTGTCATCCTTTCAGTCATGAGCAGAACAGCCATCTGGTGGTAACTGGGGTTTTGGTCTACGGAATTGGAGTGGATCCTTCTTTCCAAGGCTTCAGGTGAATTCTGCTTTCTTTTCTGTTAAATTTACCAGAGAGCTCTTCATGTGGTTTTTGGGCAGAAGCTCAACTAATAATAACATTTTGCTGAGTTTTCCTATTTGTCATTGTCCCTTGTGAGTATCTCTTCCTTGGGAAGAAGCCAGCATGGCTTGATCTGAGTATTCGTTGGGTTTCAAAGACCAAAACCCTATGATGAATCCCTGAACATCATGTCTGTTAGGCTTCAAACCCAGTGCTCAGAATGTACAAAACTAAGTATAACACAAGGCATTAAATGCAGTAATAAAGGCCTTTTCCACCACCTGACAAAGCCCCAGTTCCCAGTTCTGAAGGGATCTCCTATGTATGATAAAATGCTAAGCATTTGCTCAAACATGCTTTAATCTCTGAAAGAAAATTCTATCTGCAAACTTCCTCTGGATATTCTACAACAGCTTCAAATTTCTTATGTTTGGCTTAGTAAAATACCATTGCTTCAATAATGGGAAATACAAGTGCTTTTCAAAGGAATGTACTATATAAGAACTGTTCTTTTTATTTTTATTTTTAAATTCTAACAGTTGACTTTTAATATCCAATGTTTGAATTTGTAGTTAGGGGTTTCTTTATGTTAGGCCAATACATTTCTGTAGCAGGAAAGAAAAGAGAGAGCTTAGGTTTATTAAAAGAACAATAAAATATCTTTGAGAAGTTGTTCTGTGTTGGGTTGGTTGTATGGAGAAAGAGGAAGCCATAAATTTGAAAGAGGTTATGCTGCATCTTAAAGACGTCTGCCTTTGCAGAGCCTGAGGAATTGGCCATCCATACTGAGATTCCCTTGCAGATTTGGCTCTGAGCTTACCCTCCACAATGCTCATGTTGATTTATCCAATCCACCATTCCTGTGCACCCCATGACACCCTGAGCACTTGCTTTTCTGCACCGCATCCATCAAACTCAATTTCCTAAGGGATTTAGGATAAACCCTGTTCCAGCCAGATGCTCATCCTGATTCTAGGATGGAGATTCTGGCCTGAGTCCAGATCCTGCTGCCTTTCATAGACTAGAAAAGAAAGTACCATGGGAAGAATATAGGGTGTGAAGGAAGATTTTAGTTGTATCTCAGCCCTTCCAGTCCATGATTTTGAGTAGGGGATTATTTACGGTAATATTAGGTGCCATAACAAGTACAGCTCCCAAACCCCAAATCTAAATGACTTAGTCGATGCAGTAGACACTGATTTCATGTTCATGAAACAGTTTGCTCTTTGTGCTCCCTGTTATTGGGTGGTCTTCTATGTTGTGATTCAGAGACTCAGGCTGTGCCCATGTTTGGAGCTGCATCCTCTCCTGTACCCTGTACCCCAGTCCTCTTCAGCCTGCGTATGGGTAGAGGATGGAAAAGGCATAACCACATCTTAACCAACTCGACCTAGAGGTGACACACATTCCATCAGCAAGAGCATGTCACAGGGCCCCAATGAGAGGGAAGGTAAACTTGAAATATTATCTTTGGCTGTTCACTTACTTTTAAATAATAACCTATTGAGGAGATAACACCAATCTTTGGTGGGTATTTGGATGTCTTAATGGTCTCTAAGCCTCCATTTTCTTTTCTTTTCTCTTTCTTTCTTTCGTGCTTCCGCTTCCCCTTCCGCTTCCGCTTCCCCTTCCGCCTCTTCCCCTTCCCTTTCCACTTCCCCTTCCCTTTCCACTTCCCCTTCCGCTTCTTCCCCTTCCGCTTCTGCTTCCCCTTCCGCTTCTTCCCCTTCCGCTTCTGCTTCCCCTTCCGCTTCCCCTTCCCCTTACCCTTCTGCTCCCCTTACCCTTCTGCTCCCCTTACCCTTTTTCCCCTTCCTCTTCCCCCTTCCCCTTCTTCCCCTTCCCCTTCTTCCCCTTCCCCTTCCCCTTCTTCCCTTTCCCCTTACCCCCCTTTCCCCCTTCCCCCTCTTCCCCCCTTCCCCCTCTTCCCCTTCCCCCTTCCCCTTCCCCCCTTCCCCTTCCCCCCTTCCCCTTCCCCCCTTCCCCTTCCCCTTCCCCCCTTCCCCTTCCCCCCTTCCCCTTCCCCTTCCCCCCTTCCCCTTCCCCTTCCCCCCTTCCCCTTCCCCCCTTCCCCTTCCCCTTCCTCCCTTCCCCTTCCCCTTCCCCTTCCCCCCTTCCCCTTCCCCTTCCCCCCTTCCCCTTCCCCTTCCCCCTTCCCCTTCCCCCCTTCCCCTTCCCCTTCCCCCTTCCCCTTCCCCCCTTCCCCTTCCCCCCTTCCCCTTGCCCCCTTCCCCTTCCCCCCTTCCCCTTGCCCCCTTCCCCTTGCCCCCTTCCCCTTCCCCCTTCCCCTTCCCCTTCCCCCTTCCCCCCTTCCCCTTCCCCTTCCCCTTCCCCCCTTCCCCTTCCCCTTCCCCTTCCCCTTCCCCCCTTCCCCTTCCCCTTCCCCCCTTCCCCTTCCCCCCTTCCCCTTCCCCCCTTCCCCTTCCCCCCTTCCCCTTCCCCCCTTCCCCTTCCCCCCTTCCCCTTCCCCTTCCCCCTTCCCCGTCCCCCTTCCCCTTCCCCTTCCCCCTTCCCCTTCCCCCCCTTCCCCTTCCCCCTTCCCCTTCCCCCTTCCCCTTCTTCCCCTTCCCCCTTCCCCTTCTTCCCCTTCCCCTTCCCCTTCTTCCCCTTCCCCTTCTTCCCCTTCCCCTTCTTCCCCTTCCCCTTCTTCCCCTTTCCCCTTCCCCTTCTTCCCCTTCCCCTTCTTCCCCTTCCCCCTTCCCCTTCTTCCCCTTCCCCTTCTTCCCCTTCCCCTTCTTCCCCTTCCCCTTCTTCCCCTTCCCCCTTCCCCTTCTTCCCCTTCCCCTTCTTCCCCTTCTTCCCCTTCCCCCTTCGCCTTCTTCCCCTTCGTTCTTCAGATGGAGTCTCACTCTGTCGCCCAGGCTGGAGTGCAATGACATGATCTCAGCTCACTGCAACCTCCACCTCCACCTCCTCCTCCTGGGTTCAAGTGATTCTTCTGTCTCAGCCTCCCTGGTAACTGAGATTACAGTTGCCTGCCACCATGCCCAGCTAATTTTTGTATTTTTAGTAGAGATGGGATTTCATCATGTTGGTCAGGCTAGTCTCAGACTCCTGACCTCAGGTGATCCACCCTCCTTGGCCTCCCAAAGTGCTAGGATTACAGGCATGAGCCACCATGCCTGGCCTAAGCCTCCATTTTCTTACCTGAGAAATGTGAAATACATTATCCAAGGTCACACAGTTGGTAAATGATGAAGTTAAGAATAAAAGCAATATATCTCCTCTCCCATTCCACTTGGTTCCTACTGCACCTCACAACATCATCATAACTAATATGATGCTTAGAAAAGACAATTGTGAGTTGACCAACATCCAGCTCTTTTTATACAAAACAAAAGATAGTGGAGTTTCATAGTTGGTTGAATGGTAGCTTCCCCAAATTCATATCCATCCAGAATCTTAAAATACGACCTTTCTTGGAACTAGGGTCTTTGCAAATATATTTAATTAAGGTGAGATCATCCTGGGTTTAGTGTAGGCCCATACATCTGGTTACTGGTATCCTTATAAGAAGAGGAGATAACTCAGAGGGAAGAAGGCAGCATCAAGACAGAAACGGGTTAGAGTCATGTTGCCACAAGCCAGGAAATTCCAGGACCCACAATAAGTTGGAAGAGGCAGGAAAAAAAAAATCCTCCTCCAGAGCCTTCAGAGGGAGTATGACCCTGCTAACACCTTAATTTTGGACTTCTGATTTCCAGAAGTTGCAGATAACACATTTCTGCCATGTTCAGCCACCATGTTTGTGCTAACTTGTTGTATCAGCCATAGGAAACTAATACCAGCTCTTCCCAGAAACAGATGGGGGAATCTTCCACCTCACTCAATGGAGAGTGGGGAAAAGGGATTCTCTAAAGCAGAAGGCTTTGTCCTTAGGCCAAGAAAGAACAGCATATATGCTCAATCTGTGATAATACATGTCTATTTCTGTGAACCTCAGAATCAAATGAGGAGTTGGCTTTAGTAGACACCACAGATTTGAGAGCCAATCCATTCTTTAGGCCTTGGATCCAGCATCTTCAGCGTGTCTTTGTACTATAGCACTTCTACAGTAGCTGAAATTACACACCTTTGGGGTCAGACCTGGTTTTCAATCCCAGTTCTGTCATCAGCTGTCTATGTGAGCTGGGACAGCCAGTTAATTCCCTTACAAAGTCACATAAAATCTACCCCTTTGTTGTAGAATTAAATAATGCAAAATGTACGCAAAGTAGCATTCATAGTGTTAGTTCATAGTAGGCACTCGAATGAAAACTACTAGCCTCTTTTCTGTCCTTACCACTTATCTGGGACCCAGAGTTTAGCTCTAAGTTTGCTCACTGCCTATTTTCAATACCTTTTTGGATTGTAAACTCCATATAGTGGAGGAATGTGTCTGTCTAGGTCACGATTATATCTGTAGCACCTGACAATATTGGTAGGATAAATAATTGAATTTGCCTTGTCCCTGGTCTAAGTTCTTTGAGAGTAGGGGCCTCATTCTTTTATTTATTTCATATTCTCTACAGGGCTTTCTTAGGTCTGGACAAAAAAATATGCTCACTGAGTATTATTTTGATTGAATTATAATGAGCCTAAGTGAGAATGGAAGAAAAGGTCTTTGGGTCCAAAAAGAGAAGAGCTTGAGATGAATGCATTGTGGGTGTTTTAATTGTTGAGGACTGCTGGTTCCCAGAATGAGAGCGTTTCATTATCTTTTTAACTCATACATACATAGATTTATGAGAGTCTGTTTCAAGGAATGTATTCAGGATCATTGATTCCAATAAGACTGTGAAACACAAACCATTTTCTCTTTGGAAGAACAGATTAAAAGGTCAGTGCTTTTAAAGTCAGAAAATAATACTTCTCTCTATTTTTGTTTCTCTATCTCTCTCCTTTTTCTTTTTGAAAACTCTCTGGGAAGAAGAGTCCCAGAACTTGAAATTCGCTGGGACAGTATGAACATTGCAGCATGCACCATCCCCAGAATCTCCAGCTCTGACTCCCTCTCCCGTGGATTGCCTGCTAGTCACCCCATGTCTGTTCTTCCCACTGGGACACATGCTCCTGTCCACCCTATGTGCCCCACTGGGTACTGTGGAAAAGTCTGCAGTGCAAGGGGGCTGCTGACTGACAGCCGTTAGTAGGGAGAGGATTGAAGCTCCCTCATGGGGCTAAACAGGCAGATCTGGGGGTAGTGAAAATATCTGAGTTGATGTGAATTGAGATTTGTCTCAATAGCACTTGCCCAGCTTCAAAAGAATAATACATTAGAAACCGTGAGATGCTGAACATTTTACACCATCTCTTTCATTTAATCCTCATAATCACCTACTGAATTAGGTACCATCACTATTATCATTCTTAGCTTTAAAGATGGGAACATGGAGCTCAGAGAGGGTAAGGAACATGTTCAATGTTGCACAGAGCAGAAAGGCAAAGACAGACCTTGAGCCTAAGTGTTGCTGTACTGTGGTCCCTAAGAAGAAGAATAGGGCACCTCATTGCCCCAGAGTCCCAAATACAAATGTTTTCACATCAAATGCAATGGTTAAAGTGAAGGAATAAAAGAGATTGCCATCAGAGTGTCCCGATAGCATTGGAGTAAGGAATAAATCACCCCCAGTCAGTGGAGATTTGGCTAATAACTTCGCCTCTTTACTTCCTCATTGACCACAAGGCTGCTCTAAGATGTCCCCATTTGAAGTTAAACACATTTGCCATTAACTATCTTTAGTGTCTTCCCCTCAGCTCTCTGGTTCCTACATCTGAAGCCACTGTGACCTCATGTATGACTGCAATAAGGGGAGATTCAAAGAGTCAAAGTTGAAACTTCAGGAAACTCAGCTGCAAGGTTTTCTCTCATACCAGCTTGGAGTTAAAGTTCTGGGACACTGACTTCTAACTGAGTCTTCTTAGTCTTAGTTGTCCCAGCAGAGTTGCCCATGATACAATTTAAATAATTCTGGGATGAGATCCTCAAACAACTGATTTTGGCTGCCTTCGCTGATGTTTTTTCAGCTGGGTCAAGAATCCTCACTGGCCACATTCAAATCCCTCTGCAAGCTATCAGTTCTTTTTCCCTACAGTCCAGAATGTAGAGTAAGGACTCAGCCCATTCTATGAGAGGGAGCTGACCTTACTTCAGGCTGTTAAGATCTGAAATACAGCTTTAGTGTTAAAATAGAACAGACCTCTTGAGTCTTGTCTGGGTTAGAAGCGTTTAAGCTTATCTTAGGGAAAAGACATTGCCCCACTTGTCTTGCCAGAGATCTCTGCATTGGAAGTTTCACCCCACGTCTCAGCTCATGAAACCAAGGGCTACTTTGCCTTTGGTTTTCTGGGCATTGTCCTGTGCATATTTCTCCATCAAGGGCTTAGCAAAGTGATTATTGATCATGAACAAGAATTAGAAAGTCAGCATGAGAAAGAATTAAGAACATGAGTTCTGGAGCTGGGCCATCTAGGTATAAATCCCCTAGTGTTATCACTCATTAACTGTGTGATCTCAGTTTTTTCATATGTAAAATGCGGATAATATGAGTATCTACCTCATACACTACTAATACCTTTTGCATGTTTTTTTGTGAGGATTGGATGAGTTATTTATGTAAAATGTATTTAGAGGAAGGTTTGGCACATGGTAAATAGTCAACAAATGTTAACAGATTATTATTGTGGGCATGATGTAATTTCTAAGGTGGACTTAGAATTCAAATTTGACCTGATTAATAACTTGTTTGCACTCATGTGCTGTGTAACATTTACTGAGTAATTTAGCCTCTCTGTGCCCCCAGTTCTCCTCACTTACAAAATGAGGCTAAATGTCACTCCCTTGCTGCACTTTCTCCCTTTCATCAGGCCTTTGAGTTTGTTCTTCATTATCTTCCCTCCTAGCTAAACTGTGCCTTCAGGATATCCTGAGAGTGACCCTGTAAACAACAACAACCACAACAAAAAAACAAGAGAGAAAAAAAAAAAAACTCTGTGCCTTCAGGAAATACTAAGCTGACACCAGAGTGTGAAGCTCCCAACTTCCTCTCCCAGACTCCTTTATGTCAGAGGTGTGTGAACCAGAGCAACTCCATCTTGAATAGGAGCCAGGTAAAATAAGGCTGAGACCTACTGGGCTACATTCCCACACAGTTAAGGCATTCTAAGTCACAGGATAAGATACGAGGTTGGCACAAGATACAGGTAATAAAGACCTTGCTGATAAAACAGGTTGCAGTAAAGAAGCTGACTCTAACCCACTGAAACCAAGATGGCAATGAGAGTGACCTCTGGCCGTCCTCACTGCTATACTCCCATCAGTGCCATGACAGTTTACAAATGCCATCACAACATCAGGAAGTTACCCTATATGGTCTAAAAAGGGGAGACATGAATAATCCACTCCTTGTTTAGCATACACTCCAGAAATAACCATAAAAATGGGCAATCAGCTGCCCTCAGGGCTGCTCTGTCTATGGAGTAGCCATTCTTTTCGTTCCTTCACTTTCCTAATAAACCTGTTTTCACTTTACTTTATGGACTTGCCTTGAATTCTTTCTTGCATGAGATTCAGGAACTGTCTCTTTGGGTTCTGGATTGGGACCCCTTCCCTGTACATATGCTGGCCTCTGCCTGTACCCCCTGGGAAAGGCCTTGCAGATGATGATGAGAAGTTCTTGTTTTATTTTGGGGGTCTCCTAACCTAACACCATGTGAGCAGTTGGTGGTGAAGACTGGTAAGATAAGGAACCTTCATAGGTGGTAGGAAGAGGTAAGATGTTTAGAAATAGGAGTCATGGGCCAGGCATGGTGGCTCACGCCTGTAATCCCAGCACTTTGGGAGGTCGAGGCAGGCAGATCATGAGGTCAAGAGATCAAGACCATCCTGCCCAACATAGTGAAATCTTGTCTCTACTAAAAATACAAAAATTAGCTGGGCATGATGGCACATGCCTGTAGTCCCAGCTACTCGGGAGGCTGAGGCAGGAGAATTGCTTGAATCTGGGAGGCGGAGGTTGCAGTGAGCTGAGATTGTGTCACTGCACTCCAGCCTGGTGACAGAGTGACACCCCATCTCAAAAGGAGTGGGAGGGAGAGTATGAAGACTGAGAGGAGAAAGGGCTGTTGGATGAAGGAGGGGGCATTTGCCTTTTATCCATGTATCTCTCCAAGTATGTGACAGTGTTACTTGCTACCCCCAACACTGGTGACTGGTTTTGCTTCTATGTCTTTACTCCATTTGAAAGGGAGATGCTGGTATCTAGTAGAAATATCTGGAGCCCTTTTGTTTCCAAGAAGATCAACCATACATTGCCATGCATCTTTGGCTGAGATAACGGGTGATGTCACCAACAGGCATTCCAGGAAAGCTGAGAGCAGCTAGTGAAGGCAGCCAGCCTGCCTTCATTATGAGAGGAGAGCTCTGGCCTCCAACAGCTGAGGCATCCTGGTTGGTTAGTCTTACTTTCTTTTCTTGCCCCTTTCATTTTTCAAGAGATCTCATTCTGAGGTCTAGTGTTACGATCTTAAAGAGAGGGAGCCCTGCTGACTAAGAAGTGGTAGCCTTTGAGTCAGGGTGTCACGACATTTCTGGAGCCACACCGAAACTCTTACCCTGGCTCAGTTCCTACCATGGAGTCCTCAGGATTCCAACCCTCCCAGATCCCTCTATCCTTCTCTTCAGGAGTCCATGGAGTGGCTCATAGGGACTTAGCAATGGCTGGGCCCATCATTCCCTCCAATCTCCTGGCACCTGCTATTCCTCCGTACTTGATACAAGACACCAGGTGGTTTCTCTAGTTGAAGGGTCACCCTCTCTCTACCTCCCTGCCTCTTGGTTGCTGAAGTGAGATAATGCTCCACCTCCTTAACATCTATCTTCTGCTCCAAGTGAATACCTGGGGATTCACCTTCCATTATACCTGCATTGCCTTCTCTCACTAGGCTATGAAGATTTGGTACCTACCAAAAGACTCAGCAACGTGGCTATTGCATATGACCATCTTCTTAGATCATTGACCTGCTACCTATCACACCATCCTGTTCTCTAGGACTTTGACTCCAAGCCATTAATTGTATACATACCAGGCTCAATTCTGGCTTTTCCTTGACCCTCATTCATTTTGACCCTCTTGCAACAAGCTTCTATGAGATAAATCTCTCTCAAATTTCTCTTCCTATCAGAGATACCAACTGAGAGTTTATATAGTGTCTATGGTGTGAGGTATGTAGGTGCAATTTCCATGAAACTAGGGACTATGTGTATTTGTTCACTGTCATATCCTGGTCCTTAGCAGAGTGTCTGGCACCTGATATGATCTCTGCAAATATATACTGAGTAAGTATTTTCCAAGATGTTCTCCATTTTAATTATCCAGTGGACTCATTCTTATCTTACAATATTTGAGCTAAGCCTCATCTCTTCCTGGAAGCCTGCCCTCTCCCAAGTCTGATTAAGATGCTCCTCCTCTGAGCTTTCACAGTAAACTCGAAGTAACATGTGCTTGCCTCTGGCATGACACTTTACTCAAAGTACATAATAATTTATTTACATGTCTGTCTTGTGTGAGCGCCTTCAAAGCAGAAACAATCTTTCATTTGTCATGTTTGATAAATGAAAAATAGTGAATTAATGAGTGGCCTTGGTCCCTCATCACACCACATGTTTAATCGTTTTTTTTTTTTTTTAATGCTCAGAGTCTGGAACATTTGAATAGGCAGTGGGTCCATAGTTTAGGCTGGCATTCTAAGACTCCAACTCATAATATACATAATTTCCATATTTTAGCTGGGACCTTAACTTGCTTTGAAATCAGATAGGGCCGGGGGGAGAGGGCCCAGAGTACCTGTAGATGGAACCTCTTGACTTCCACCCGGCAGAGCAGCCTGATCAGTCCTAATGATGGTACAGCTGCCAGTGAGGAGTTTCAGTGACTTGGCATCCAAGAGATTTTGCTCCTCGACTTGCGTCTGGGCCTTTGAATAGTTGATGTGACCAAGACATTTCTTTGTATCTTAGTTCCTAGCTGTGACACAGTATTTTGTGTATGGAAAGGGTACCCATTTTTTTTTCCTGCACAAAATTCATTAAAAAATGGAATCCTGATATAAAACCTATTCTTGTGAAGCGGGTCCTCGCTACCTTCTTTCTGGGCACCCAGCTGCTGACCATAACTATGGCCTGGATTTTTGCATGGCCCATCATGCCTGCCGCCCCATTGGGATTAATGACCTGTCAGAAACTTGGCCCAAGCTCACCTCTGGAACCAGTCCCTTTCAGCTGGACCTGAGCCTGGTAGATCTAGTCCTCTTCTGTTCTGTCATTTATCAGCTTGGTAGAGAGAAGGAGAAATAAATTTTGCATTTGGTGAAAGAAGAGGAAATATCTGTTGTTTTCAATGGTCTTGATGTCAGCATTGCTAGGTCAGGACATTCTGAAAGGGGGAGCACCCAGCCTTGTCATTTCTCTCATCACTGGGACAAGATGAACAATACTTTGTGTTTCTAAGGAGCACTGTTTTTTCCTCAACATTCTCTTGGCTTTTTTCCCCTCATTTTCATACTCAGAACTGCCTTGAAGAAAAGGAATGGACAAGTGGCTTTATTGTAAAAATGCGATGCAGTGGTCATGTTGTACTGTTTTTCCTACTTTTTTCCTCTGATAATG
This sequence comes from Pongo abelii, assembly GCF_028885655.2. NCBI lineage: Eukaryota > Metazoa > Chordata > Mammalia > Primates > Hominidae > Pongo > Pongo abelii. Next base: position 40,847,497 of record NC_085929.1, read on the forward strand.
TGTGTTGTTCTTCCGACACACGCTGTTTTCTCCTCCCTTCTCCTCACTGTGTTCTGTCTTTCTAACCCATTTTATGCCACTCCGGTCCTCTCCATGCCACTCCACCCCATCCCATCTCATCCCGCTCCGTATTAAGGCTTCTTATTGAAGGTACAGCAGTGTATTAAAGAGCCATGTGCTCTGGCACCAGGCTTGGGTTCAAACCCTAGCTCTGTGTCTCATAGACTATGTGATGTGCCCTCCCTTGCCTTCTGTTTCTTCATTGTAAGTTGTGGAGAATAATGTGTAATTCATCGGCAGGTGGTAGGAACTCGATGGGACTCAAGGTGAAGGTTGTATAAACCACAAATCCATATCACATTATGAATATTATAATTAATATGGGAAGCACTGTGTTAGTAGCCTCTGGGGCATTCAACACTGGCTTAAAGGCTCTCTTTTAAACCCTTGAAATTTTTAAAGAGGTAGATATTGGTACCCTTGTTAAAAGTATATGGCAAAATGTGTTGTCTTACAAGTTACATAAAATAGAGTGAAGGGAAATACTACAAATATATCTAACCTGGAGAGTGTATGTATGCGTGTGTGTGTGTGTGTGTGTGTGTGTGTGCACACGCACGCATGCATGTGCATGACTATCACAGAGAAGAGTGAATTTAAGCTGGGCCAGAAAATAGAACTTGTATTTTGTCAGGCCAGACAGGAAATGACGGCAGAAACTTGAGGAAAGTTACTTCACTTCTGTGAGCCTTAGATTCTTCAAATGTAAAACAGAGAAATAATACCCACCTCATAAATGTTTATATAGAACTTACTTTTCCTTGGACCTGTTCTGAGTGACGTATACACATCATTTCATTTCATTCGTATAACAATTTTAGAAAGTAGGAACTATTTTATTTCTAGTTTCATAGTCAAGGAAACAATGGCATTGAATACTTAAATAAATGTCCATGGTTACATAGTACTAAGAAGGAAATATGAAATGCTTAACTTAGGCCTGAACGCTCCAGGGAATCATGCTGCCTTCAGCAGGGAGGAAATGAAGATGGGGCCAGAACTATCTCTGGATTCTAGAATGTGCTTCTCCTTACTCAGGTCTCACAGGTTTGTAGCCTCTCCCCAGAATGGGTTCTGAGGTCTTATCCAGAGCCCAGAATGGTAGCAGGAGGAATAGCTAATAAAATATTTTTGCTAAGCCCTTAGTAAATGTGCAAGGGCTTCCTAGATGCTAATTTATAATTAGAAGTTACCTAAGAAAGAAGATTCTTCCTGCTCCTTAAATAAATGTGTGCTGTGAGCAATCCTGCAGCAAAGTAGAAGGAAGAGGTAAAATCAACAGCCCCAAACTCATCCAAGTCACAGCTATCCCATGGTGAGAAAATGGAACTCAGTGGGAAAAAGAAATGAAAATAAACCCCAAGGAAGAGTTCTGCTTTGTGCTTAGTCACTTTGGGTATTTCTTTCCTCATCTTCTTAAGAAAGAAGAATGTGTATGGGAGGTGAAGTTGGGAGTTGACCAATCAGGAATCAGTTGCAGTTAACAGAAACGGCTTTAGATGCTTTTAACAAGAAGTATTTTTTTTTTTTCCTTGAGACGGAGTCTTGCTCTGTTGCCCAGGCTGGAGTGCAGTGGGGCGATCTCCGCTCACTGCAAGCTCCGCCTCCTGGGTTCACGCCATTCTCCTGCCTCAGCCTCCCGTGTAGCTGGGACTACAGGCGCCCGCCATCACGCCCAGCTAATTTTTTGTATTTTTAGTAGAGACGGGGTTTCACCATGTTAGCCAGGATGATCTCGATCTCCTGACCTCGTGATCCACCAGCCTCGACCTCCCAAAGTGCTGGGATTACAGGTGTGAGCAACCGCGCCCGACCAACAAGAAGTATTTTAAACAGAGCACTGGGGTCTTTCAAAACCTTTGGAAAGGTTAGAAGAAAGGCCATCAACTTGTGGCTCAGAACACCCCAGAACAACACTGCAGAACCAACTTGCCCCTGCAGCTGCTTCTTCTGCCACAACCAAGAAGGCAGGAAATCAAGAAGCTCCAACCCTGGAAACTATTGACTCCAGCAACAAAACAGCTAAGCTGATATCCAAGGACCAGGAAACTGTGGCTGTAGCTGCGGCTTCGGAGCCCGCAGCTGCCGCTTCCAAGCCTGGTCAGAGCTGTGCCTGGTGGTGGGTGGGGCTGCATTTAAAGTTCTCAAGCTCTTCTGCAAACCTTGACTGTACTGCTCTCTGATGGGCAATGTTGTAGAAGTTATGTCACCTCTCCAAGCCTCAGTTTTCTCATCTGTAAAATGTGGATAATAATCCTACCTCACAGGTTTTTGTAAGGCATGAAAAAACTCATGGACAGAGGCCAGGAGAGTGTCACCTCTACTTAGTCTCTTCACGTGTCAATGCCCTGTGGTGTCAGGTTTGTTGAACTACACTCCCAAATCCTAAATACTATCCTCTGCCTATCAAGAGGCTTAGGGTTTCCACATGATGCTCAGAGATTGTGAGAACCAGAAGGGAATTAGTTAGGATTTCATCATGTGAATACCCAAGCAGCCCTGTCTCCCGACCCCCATCCTGTGGATCTAATGTTTTAGAAGATCATGTCTAAAAGAGTGCATCTGTGACACAATGATTAATTTGTACTCATGCTTTGTAAAAAAAAGACCTTCCGACGAGCATGAATTGGTCAGTTTTCCTATGCTGAATGAATATAGTTTGAGTCCTAAGTTTAAAAAAAAAGTCAATCTCATAGAAACAGAGTAGACAGGTGGTAACCAGAGGCTGGGTAGGGGGGAAAGATAGAGAAAGGGAAGATGTTAGCAAGTTAGAGGCAGAACTGGGTCTCCTGGCCCTGAGGCTCTGTCGGCCTGGTTTCCCTAGGCTATTTTCCTCCTGCTTAGAATTCCTCCTCCCCTTCTCCCCTTCAACTCCAGGCATAGCCATTCTTAAAAGAGAGCCCGGGGTTCAAATTGTTTCAAACAAAAACACAGCCAAAATAGAGCCCCTTGGAATCCACCACAGCTACAAGCCCGACAGCTTCCCACTGTGGGCTGAGAAATAATTATTGTTGGTAATTAGAACTAAATTACTCTTGTCAAAACAGACGAAACTGCAGAGCTAGCACGGGGGCATCTAAGATACGTCTGTCCCAATGGCTACTCTCCTTCCTTTTGGCCTAATTGAGACTCATGTGGCCGCAAGAAATTCCCTTTTAATTCTGGACTCCAGTTGTGGGTCAAAGTCATTAGCCATAGACCTACTTGCAGAATGTAAAATGAAAGGGTTCATTTTGTGAGCTCCTATTTTTCTGGAGAGACAGGAGAAAAGCAGGTGATAATAATAGTAGCCCATAGTAGCAGTTAGACAGAAGGAAAGAAAAATTCAGCTTATACTGCAGGGGAATTCCAGGAGGTTGTATTCAGTAAAGGCATCATGCAATTATATAGGCCTGAGTAATAACAAGAGGGGTGGGGACGGGGAGAGAGAAACAACTCCTTTTGTTTCCTTTCTGACTGTGGCAGCAATACAAGTCAATTAAAAAAAAATGAAAATAGAAAAAAGTATAAAGAAGGAAAGAAAAACCCCAAATCCTAATATATAGCAGTGATTGGTATTTATATTCAGAGTATTCTCTTCTAGTTAGTGTTTTGTTCTCTCTCTCTCTCTCTCTCTCTCACACACACACACACACACACACACACACAGACAGACAGAGAGAGAGAGAGACTAGTTTGATTCTCCCCTCAACTCATCAGTAAAGAACCAAGTGGTGTATTATTTTACTTCTGCCACGCAGCAAATGGAGAAATGAATTTCACTTGTCCCAGGAGAGAATGAATGAGCCTTTGTTCTTGGCAAAGGTGAGCTTTAGGGCTGGGGAGAGAGGCCCATGCCGCTGTACAGGGAGCTAGGAAGAGCAGGCCTGCACGGAAGAAAGAATAGACCTACTCGAAACATTTTCTGTACTGATTCTCTCTCTGAGCTCCCTGGTGACCTTAGGGAGAGGAATGATCTACCCACTCATGGTCCTAGAAGCCAGATTCCAATTGATTCAGAAAAAATACTCTGAACATTTTTCAACCTGAATTTTGTGGAGTAAAGTTATGCTTGCTACGCTGATGTTTTCCTTGGGTGACATTGTGCTGAATACGCAGGCTTCCCCCGACATGTTACTATACATACTTCCTCATGCCATTTCTGGGCTTCTGCTGCAGGCTCCTTGGGTGGACATTTCTCAAAATGTGGACTGGACAAGGTCAGGGCCGAAAACCATGGTCTCAGGAAAGAAGCGTCCTCTGAGGAGTCTCTTGGTTTCATTACATCTAAGAGGGAACTCCCTGGGCTAACAGTAGATTTGCTACCAGAGGTAAGGTCCAAGACAAATGATGGCTGCTGCTTCCACAAAACACAAGAATCCTTTGCATCCTTGGCTCCTCACTCACTAGTGGGGTGAACTTGTGAAGTTTACTTAACTGTTTTTGCCTCATTTTCCATGTGTGTACAATGATGAATATAAAATTACATCAAAAATAAGTGTGAAGATTAAATGAGAAAAATGCCTTTAGTTTTAGAGCAGTGCATGGCACGTAGTATGCCAAAAAAAACAAAACAAAACAAAAAACAAACTTGCTGCTAGATGGTTTCTCTTTTTTTTTTAATCCAACAGATGAAACTAGAAAAAACTTTCACATACCTACAATATTTGAGCGGGAGCTTCCAGGTGGATTCATGATTTCTGGTGCCCTATTGTAATTCTTCCCATTTCTCATCCACCCCAAAGCAGCCTCATCCCAGGCTATCTGATCCATCAAATAGCCTTCCCCACCACATCACTCCCTCATTCTGCAGTTTGTAGGGGAAGGAGAGATCACCTTCAACCCTCCTTAGCTCTTATGTTAGCTCTTCAGCTGGGTCTAGGAACCAAGTTGACACCAGACAGATTAACAGAGAAAGGGATGCAACTTTATATATTTACATGTACGTGGGGCACTACATAAGTGAGTGAAGTCCAACAAAATGGCCAAGCAAGATGCTTTTATACATTTTAGACAAAGAATAACAAATTTGTGAAGAAGTGACAGGACAAAGGGGATCTGGCTAGGAGCAATAAGTTTTAGGGGAGCCACTAGGAGACATAAAGGGGTGTAAAACTAGTGGAAAATAAGTGTTACTTAGGAGGAAGTTGATTCTGGCCCATTGCAGCCTGAACTCCCATTCTTCTGGTGATGAAGGCTATTTTCTCACCCTGGTATGGGGAAAGTATCCCTCCCGGAGTAATATTTATGGCTTGCTACATGTAGAAAAGGACAGATCAGCTCTCCTTTTCTGAAACTATAATTTCTCCAATGTTTTCAGCTTGGAATAATCAAAACACTGATTCAGCATATTTTGGGATGGCATATCCATGTCTTCTTAATTGTCACTTCTTCTTCCTATCTGCACTCCTGACCAACACAGTTACTAAGCAAATAGTTCAGTGATCATTTGATTAATATTGAACAACAGCACTGGGGTCCACTTTAACTTTGGCCCTGAATCCCCATTTCCTGGCACAGCATAGGTGCTGAAGAGAGAGTTAAATATGTGACTATTTAATTGTAAATGAATGTAATGTTATTATAAGATAAGACTTGTGATATGGTGATATGGTTTGGCTCTGTGCCCCCCCTCCCCCCAACACCAAACCTCATGTTGAATTGTAATCCCCAGTCTTGGGGGAGGTACCTGCTGGGAGGTATTTGGATTATGGAGGAAGATTTCCCCTTGCTGTTCTTGTGATAGTGAGTTCATATGAGATCTGGATGTTTCGAAGTGTGTAGCACTTCCCTTCTGCTCTCTCCTGCTCTGCCATGATAAGATGTGCTGGCTTCTCTGCCTTCTGCCATAATTACCAGTTTCCTAAGACCTCTGTGCCATGCTTCCTGTACTGTCTGTAGAGCTGTGAGTCAATTAAACCTCTTTCCTTCATAAATTACAGTCTCAGGTAGTTCTGTATAGTAGTGTGAGAATGACCTAACACAGAAAATTGGTATTTGAGAAGTGGGGCATTGCTATAAAGATACCTGAAAATGTGGAAGCAACTTTGGAACTGGGTAATGGGCAGATGTTGGAACAGTTTGGCAGAATCAGAAGAAGATAGGAAGATGAGGGAAAATTTGGAACTTCCTAGAGACTTGTTGAATGTTTGTGACCAAAATGCTGATAGTGATATGGACAGTGAAGTCTGCTTTAGCAAGGAGACTGGCAGTATTTTGTCCCTGCCCTAGAGATTTGTGGAACTTTGAACTTGAGAGAAATGATTTAGGGTACCTGGCAGAAGAAACTTCTAAGCAGCAAAGCATTCAAGATGTGGCCTGGCTGCTTCTAAAAGCCTGCACTCACTTGCATAAACAAAGAAATGACTGAAAACTAGAATTTATATTTAAAAGGGAAGCAGAACATAAAAGTTTGGAAAATTTGCAGCCTGCCCATTTGGCAGAAAAGAAAAACCTATTTTCTGGGGAGAAATTCAAGGCTGCAAAAATCTGCATAACTGAAGAAGAGCTGAATGTTAATAGCTAAGACAATGGGGAATATGCCTCCAGGGCATTTCCAAGACCTTCATGGCAGCCCCTCCCATCACAGGCCTGGAGGCTTAGGAGGGAAAAAATGGTTTCATGGGCCAGGACCAGGGACCTACTGCTCTTTGCAGCCTTGGGACATGGCACCCTGTGTCCCAGCCACTTTAGTTCCAGCTGTGGCTAAAAGGGGCCAATGTACAGCTCAGGCCATTGTTTCAGGGAGTGCAAGCCCCAAGCTTTGGTGACTTCCATGTGGTGTTGGCCCTGTGGGTGTGCAGAAGTCTAGAGTTGAGGCTTGGAAGCCTCTGCCTAGATTTCAAAGAATGTATGAAAATACCTTGATGCCCAGTGGAAGTGTGTTGCAGGGGCAGAGCCCTCATGGAGAACCTCTACTAGGGCAGTACAGAGGAGAAATATGGGGTTGGAGCCCTCACATAGAGTCCCCACTGGGGCACTGTTTAGTAGAGCTGTGAGAAGAGGGCCACCATTCTCCAGACCCCAGAATTGTATATCCACCAACAGCTTGCACCATGCACCTGGAAAAGCCATAGGCACTCATTGCCTGCCTGTGAAAGCAGCTATGGGGGCTGTACCCTGCAGAGCCACAGGTGTGGAGGTGCCCAATGCCTTGGGAGCCCATCCCATTCATCAGTGTGGCCTGGATGTGAGAAACGGAGTCAAGGGAAATTATTTTGGAGCTTTTAAGATTTAATGACTGCCCTGTGGGTTTCAGACTTGCATGGGTCCTGTAGGCTGTTTATTTGGCCAAGTTCTCCTTTTGGAATCGGGGCATTTACTCATTGCCTGTACCCCCATTGATTCTTGGAAGTAACTAGCTTGTTTTTGATTGTTCAGGCTCATAGGTGGAAGAGACTTGCTTTGTCTCAGATGAGACTTTGGACTTGAACTTTTGAGTTAATGCTGGAATAAGACATGATTGTGTTTTGAAATGTGAGAAGGACATGAGATTTGGGAGGGGCCAGGGATGGAATAATATGGTTTGTCTCTGTGTCCCCACCCAAATCTCATGTTGAATTGTAATCCCCAGTGTTAGTGGAGGGACCTGGTGAGAGGTGATTGAATCATGGGGGCAGATTTCCCCTTTGCTGTTCACATGCTAGTGAGTGAGTTCTCATGAGGTATGGTTGTTTAAAAGTGTGTAGCAACTTCCCCTTCTTTCTCTTCCTTCTGCTCCCACCATGCGAGATGTGCTACTTTGCCTCACAGCTCCACTAAGCAGTGCCCCAGTGGGGACTCTGTGTGAGGTCTCCAACCCCACATTTCCCCTTTGCCTTCTGCCATGATTGTAAGTTTCCTGAGGCCTCCCCAGTCATACCTTCTGTATAGCCTGCACAACTGTGAGTCAATTAAACCTCTTTTCTTCACAAATTACCCTGTTTCAGGTAGTTCTTCATAGCAGTGTGGGAACAGACTAATACAACTTGAATCTTATTTCCATTGGAAAAGGCAATCATTTGGACACTTTGTTTCTTTAATTATTGGCAGCTAACTAACTTTGCAACATGCCTCAGTGTTTATGTTTAGGAGTCTATGCTCCACACTACATTTTCTCCTATTTAAATAATGAACACTGGATAGAGACCTGCCCAGCTCTAGACGTAGAAATGAAGTCATCTCCTTTGGACAACAGACAGGTGACAGGAGTTGTCAAGGAGCTGCACACTTTCCCTCCTACCAGAGAGTAAAGGATGGCCCACTAAGTAAACACAAGTTCTGGCTCCCTGCTTTCTATTTCAGACCCAGAAGACCCTGTGCAAGGGCTTTCTCATCACTCTTGATACCGATGTTCTTGTCCCTCTGTTAACTGGAAGCTGGAGGTAATTACCAGCAGAAGTACATCTGTGTGAGGCATATTAGGCTGGTGGACACTTTCCTTAACCACAAATTGTGCCTCTAATTAGGCAGTTGCTGATACAAGGAGTTCAGAAGCTAGTTTATGGGCTTGCTTAGGCCAGAAGCATCTTCCAGCTGTAAGTGGCCTGAAATGGTGTGGAAGGAGGAGGGAAAGGGATGGGAATGGGAAAAAGGTGGAGAGGGCAGATTAAGTGGCAGAAGAGAGGAGATGAGGAGAAATGGAAGGAAGGAAGGAAGAAAGGAGCATTCTATTTTCTTTCTATATCAGACTTCATTTTGATAGGCTGGAACATCAATTCTTGGTGTAATAACTGAAAAAACTATTTGACAGTATCTGGTAAAGCTAAATCCCTGTCTAATCTATAACCCAGGAAATCTACTCCAAGGTTTATATCTAAGAGAAATAAATATATATGCCCACCAAGGTTTATATACAAAAATAGTTCATGGCAGAACTATTCCTACTAGACCCATCTGGAAACAACCCTAATGTCCATCAACCAGGGAATAAAGAGATCCATTGTAGTGTTTCCTACAATGAGGAACCACACAGCAGGTTTTAAAAGAAAACAGCAAAACCATTACTGAAGATGGCCACTACAAGGTATGTTGAGCCAAAGGAGACAGATACAGAAAAGGTACATTCTGTACAATTTCTTTTTTATCAAGTTCAAGAACAGGAAGGATGAATCTATGGAGACAGAAATCAAAATAATAGTTACTAAGGAGAATATTAACTAAGAAGTTAATATCCTAGGAGGACAATGGAAGCTTCTGGGATGCTTCAAATGTTCTGTACCTTGATCTGAGTGTGACTACATGAATGTAAAATCTATGTAAAACAAAAAAGTACTTTTACAAAAATGTAAAAACTGAACATTTGCATACTTTACCATATGTAAGTAAGACTCCATCTCAAAAAGTTAAAACTCAAAACAACATTATGAAAAGGAAAAATATATATTTACTAAAATAATAGGTAAAAAATGCTGTCTTACAGTGCAACCTTTCATTTCTTTGACTAAGTAAGGAAGAAAATCTTTCACACATTCATCTGTCTTAAGCATTTATTTGTTGAATTGCCTGTGCATATTCCACCCCGGACTCCAGTTGGAATCTTTGTTCATATCTTGCTAATTCGGAGAGCCTTGTTAAATGTTTCTGAATCCTTCTCTAGTTGCTTGTTGCAAATCTTTCCCTCCAGTTCATCTTTCATTATCTTACTTAATGATGATTTTTATGTAGAGAGGGTTTAAAGTTTTAGGTGATCAAATCTATCCTTTTTTGTCTTAGCTAGTTCTTTCATTGAGTATTTTTGTTTTCTTTCCAAGCATCTTGAGAAACTGATGGAAGGCAATGTAGCTGGAGCAGCAGAGTTGTAGAGAGGAAACAGTGAAACAAGGAGTGGAGAGGCAGAAAGGAATGAGGCAGCACAGGTGTTGCATTTTGCGATTGATCAGTGAGTGCACTGCATGGTCAGGAAGGGAGGTAAATGGGAATAATACAGAGAGTTGTGTGTTATGAGGGGCACATGGGCTACTGGGTGGAGAAAGGATGGGAGGGTTGCAGAACCAGAAAATCCATGGAGAGGACAGTGGTCCAGGGGACAGAGGCCAGGGCTGGGTAAGTGGGGAAGGTTAGAGATGGGCCTTAGCACTCGGTCCCAGGTGGGCCAGGTGAGCGTGGCCAGGAGTAGTGAGGTGTCAGCAGAGATGGAGAAGTGGGAAAGGTTAGAGATAGGCTTCAGCGCTGAGTCCCAGGTGGTTCAGGGGAGAGTAAGTGGGGCTTGGGAGGTGGTAGCAGAGATGGAGAAATGGGGAGTGCTAGAGATAGGCTTCACCACCGGGTCCCAGATGGGCAAATGGAGAGCATTTTGAGTTGGTGAGTTGGAAGCAGAGATGGAGGTGGGGTAGGTTGGAGATGACCTTCAGCGCTGAGTCCCACTGGACTTGGCAATGGATGGGCCTCGGGAAGGGGATGGGCAAGGCCTGATGGAGACATCCTGGCTGACCCAAGACAGTTGGGTCCTTACCCATATGGCTGCTCCTAGATTTCTGGGTTTGTATATTTGCTTGTTTTTAGTTTTAACTCTTTATCAGCCCAGAATTAGCTTTTAGTAATTCAGTTGAGACTGCAATTTTATTCCCTTCACCCACTACTGAATTTCTCCATTAAAATGTACTTAATAACTATTGCTTCCTCATTGTTTTGTGAGGCTTCCCATGTTGTTCAGTTATGAACCGTTGCTGAAGCCCATCTCTAACCTTCCCCTCTCTAACCCTCACCTCTTTATCTCCACAGCCACCTCTCCAGCCCAGTCTTGTTTCACCCCAACTCCCCTCTACTGACCTTTCTTCTTTTGCTCTGTCACACAATTTTGATGTCCTACGTTTTGATCCATAAAATTTTTGTAGGAAAATTATCTCCTGATCCCTCTTTTTAAAAAGTTCTCAGCAGTTTTCTCATGACTTTGTTTTATTTATATTATTATTGCTTTTTCCCTCAGGTGAACTTTAAAATCCAATAATGAAGTTCCAGACAAATTCCATTAAGAATTTAATTGAGATTTCATTAAACTCATAAATTCTAGAAGAATTGATGTACAATTTTTCTCATTCATAAATATTTTTGCCTATATATTGAAAATAGTTATTATTTTTCAGCAAATTTTTGGGTAGATCCCATAAATTCTACTTATTTTCCAAAGATTTTTTTTTCAGAATTTTATGTGTTGGTTACCATTCTAGAATGGCTTGTCATTTTAGCATAGATTATTATTGATATATATAAAACATAGATTTTTAAAATACTTCTATGAAGTTAAAAGATAACTGGTTTTAAAATGGATTCATTGGAGTTTTATAAGAACATAATTGCATTATCATACAAAAAACATTTTTTACCTTTTCAATAATCATATCTCTTTTTCAGGTTTCATACTAATTACATTACTCATAATTTTCAGAACAATGCAATATGTGATAAAGATGACTGTGGGCATCTTATTTGCTTGCTGTTGCCTCTGGTTTTAGCAGAAATTCTGTTTAGTTTTTCACTGTTAAGAATAATGTTGACTTAAGAGAGAAAGTCTTACTAGGCTAAAAAAAAAATTCCATTCCTAAATTTTCCCAGAAAACAAACTTTGGGAATATAGAATGTAGTTTGAATTGACAGTTTAATTGACTATCTTTTCTTCCCCTGCTAAAATTATAATTCCTATTTTTTCCTTAAAATATTTATGTAAAATGTTGGCCGGGTATGGTGGCTCATGCCTGTAATCCTGGCACTTTGGGAGGCCAAGGTGGGCGTATCATGAGGTCAGGAGTTTGATACCAGCCTGACCAACATGGTGAAACCCTGTCTCTACTAAAAATAAAAAAAAAATTAGCCAGGTGTGGTGGCATGCACATGTAATCCCAGCTGACTCAGGAGGCTGAGGCAGGAGAATTGCTTGAACCCCGGAGGCAGAGGTTGCAGTGAGTTGAGATCGCGCCACTGCACTCCAGCCTGGGTGACAGAGGGAGTCAGTCTCTCTCTCTCTCGTTGCATTAATAGATCTCTCTATAAGTGATCCTTGCATTTCTTGGATAAGTCCTACTTGGCCATTGTAAATAATTCTTTTGATTTTGCTGCTGAATTCGGTCTGGTAATATATAATTAACAATTTTTGTATCTCTTTCAAATTTTACTACAGATTTCTATTCCCTCTTTTCACATTTCGGAATCAGGATTATGTTGGATTTACAACATAAAGTATGCATTCATATTATTCTATGCCTAGAACCATTTTGATAGCATGAAGATTTTAATTCTCTTGAAAGTTTGAAAATGAAATCCCAAAGCCATCTGGCACAGGAGTTTCTGTAAAGTAATTCTTTGATAAATTTTTCAGAGTTTTTCACAATAGCTTCTCTATTCAGGTTTTCTACCTTTTCTTGAGTGAACTTTTTAAAGTGTCTATTTCTCCAGACTTTTTCCATTTTCCGAGATTCTGAAATGTAAATGCCTACAGCTGTTTATAGCTTTTAATATTTTATTTTCTCCTTATCAGAGGAGAACTTCTTTCCTCATCAAAATTATTTTCTTTCTTCATCAGGAGGAGAACTTCTTTCCTCATTAAAATTATTTTCCTGATTCAACATGTCCATTTTATTAATCTTCTCAAAGAGCCGTTTTTTCTTTCTATATAAAAAGATCAGGAAATAAGTTCTACATACAAAAGACTGCATTTGAATATAGGTATTTTTAAATGCTAAAACTAGGCTGGGTGCTGTGGCTCATGCCTATAATCCCAGTACTTTGAGCGGCCGAGGTGGGTGGATCACCTGAGATCAGGAGTTCAAGACCAGTGTGGCCAACATGGTGAAACCCCATCTCTACTAAAAATACAAAAAATTAGCCAGTCTTGGTAGCAGGTGCTTGTAATCCCAGCTACTGGGGAGGCTGAGGCAGGAGAATCGCTTGAACTTGGGAGGCAGAAGTTGCAGTGAGCTGAGATGGTGCCACCTCACTCCAATCTGGGTGACAAGAGTGAAACTCCGTCTCCAAAACACAAAACCAATTTGGGAGTCCCCAGGGGGTGGGTCACGAGGTCAGGAATTGACCACCAGCCTGGCCAAGATGGTAAAACCCTGTTTTTACTAAAAATACAAAAAAAAATTAGCCAGGCATGGTGGCAGGCACTTGTAATCCCAGCTACTCAGGAGGCTGAGGCAGAGAATTGCTTGAACCCAGGATGCCAAGGTTGCAGTGAGCCGAGATCACGCCATTGCACTCCAGCCTGTGCGACAGAGTGAGACTCCATCTCAAAAGAAAAAAAGAAAATGCTAAAACTTAATTGCACTTCAACCTGGGCGACAGAGCAAGACTCCCATCTCAAAAGAAAAAAAAATGCTAAAACATAAATAAACATTTTGTTCTAATCTTAAGGTAAATAGAATACTGCTAGTAACCCGAACTCATCCTCTCCAAATAGCCTCTTCCTCCTCCACTGAGAAATAAACACATCCTTTAATAGCGTAGAAGTCACTGCCATATTTATTTACCACATATGCATTTTTCCATAAACAAGATATTGGTTAGTTTTGCCATCATTGAACTTTCAGTGAGTTGATTTGTACTGTATGATTTTTCTGTTTGGCATAGTTTTTGAGGTTCGTTGCAGTCTATGCAGGTAGTGGAGATGATAGTTTTTTCACTACTGCGTATTTCCTTGCATAAATATTATATAATTAGTTTATCCATTCTGCCCTGGATGGACGTTTAGCTTGTTTCAAAGTTTTTTTCTATTAAAAAAATGCTTCCTTGAATATTCTTACACATATTCTCCAGTACCCAGGTGCAAGACTTCCTAAGGTATATAGGAAGGAGTAACATTGTGAGATCATAAGGCATTTGGAGTTAAACTTCACTTGGTTGTAATCTTTCCTGAAGGGGTTGAGCCATTTTATACTGGCACCGGAAATGTATAGGCATTCCCAATGCCCTATACCCTCACCATGCTTGATGTTACCAGGCTTTTTAATTGTTGCCAAACCAGTAGGTGCCAAAATCATATGCTAGTTGAGTGTTCGATCTTGTTGGCATTTTAAAGATATGTTTATTAATTATTAAAATAGGCCACTAGTGCACATGGTCAAAGTCAAAATCTTTTGATCTGTTTTCAATTTATCCAGTTCCAGCCATACACAGCCAGAATTAATCATTTGAGTCAGTTTTCATAACTTCCAGAACTTAATTTATACAAATGCAAATATATGATTACATATTCTTACCTTCTTTGTATACACAAAGGGTGGTATATAATGTGCACAGTTTTCTACTTTTTCACTTAACAGTTTAATTTTGAGATCTTTGTAAATCAGTATGTAAATAATTAACTTCCTCATTTCTTTTTAGCAGCTTAGTAAATTCTATTGTATGGATTTGCCATATTCTACTTAACAAAATAATGGTTGTTGCATTATTTCCAGTCTTCAGTTATTGCAAATAATGCTACCATAACTTACCATGTATAGGTTTCATTTCACTGATTTGGAATTGCCAGGTCAAAGGTCTAGGCATTTGAAGTTTTTCCATATAAAATTTAAAATTAATAAATCTACTTTAAAAAGTCTGATGTTTAGTTTGGCTGAGCACGGTGGCTCACACCTGTAATCCCAGCACTTTGGGAGGATCACAAGGTCAATAGATCGAGACCAGCCTGGCCAACATGGTGAAACCCTGTCTCTACTAAAAATACAAAAATTAGCTGCATATGGTGGTGTGTGCCTGTAGCTCCAGCTACTGAGGAGGCTGAGGCAGGAGAATTATTTGAACCTGGGAGGCGGAGGTTGCAATGAGCTGAGATCGCACCACTGCACTCGAGCCTGGCAACAGGGAGAGACTCCATCCCAAAAAAAAAAAGAAACGAAAGTCTGATGTTTTTATTGTGATTATGTTAAAGTTCTAAATGAATAAGTGAAATGTGATATACAAAATGGCGTCATTCTGGTTCAGAACTCTAAAATGGACTCAAGAAACCGTTCTAAGGAAAACTACTTTATGATCGGCAGCATTGCAAAAAACACAGAAAGATGCCTTGAACCTTTGAATTGGTTCATACTGCAGTGATACATACATATTACATTAACCTCTGATTCTCTTGCATATTTAGAAGCAGCGGCACCCCTCTTGTGACAACATTTGGTAGCATGCAGTTGGGCCGTCAATGAATCCAAGGTCCAAGGGCCTGGATTGCCTGCTAAATTCTTGGGAGTTATCTGGTCTGGTAAGATGAAGGCCATACCTGAGGCCATCCTTGATAAAGTTCAGGCATATCCCCAGCCCACAATGATGAGGCAGCTACAGACCTTTATGGGCCTCTTGGGATATTGGTGGGCATTTGTGCTTCATTTGGCTCAGATGATAAAACTGTTTTATCAGTTGACAAAAAAAGAAACTACTTAGGATTGGGACAGTGAGGCTGAGATGGCTTTTCTGGCAGCCAAGTGGGTCATACAGCAAGTACAGGCCTTATAAGTGATTGACCCCGGGTGCCCATTTGAACTCAGTGTGCACGTGACCACAGATGGTTTTGGCTGGAGCCCATGGCAGTGCGCAGAGTACTTTAGAACACCAGTAGGGTTTTGGTCCCAACTTTGGGAGGGAGCTGGAGCTCCGGTATTCGTTGATAGGGAAGCAATTAGCAGCTGCATATGCCACCCTTCAGGGTTGTGAGAATGTGATGGGATGGGCTATCATCATTGTGTGAATGACTTATCCAGTAGCAGGATGGATAAGTTCATGAGTAACAACCCCCAGACTGGGACAGCACAGACATCCACCTTAGCCTGAGACACCCCTAAATCCTGAGCCATCACAATTTAAAGAGGGATATCCCCCATTCCCGATGGGGCATGGTATATGGATGGGCCCAGCTGGGGTCCTACTGCTGCCCGGACTGCTGTCACAGTCCAGCCTAGTATGTATACCATATGGTTTGGTACTGGGTGTGGACAAAGTAGTCAGTGGGCTGAACTCAAGGCAGTGTGGATAGTGATCGCCAAGGAGGAGACACCTATGGTAATCCGCACCAATAGCTGGGCAGTTTATCAAGACCTGATCTTGTGGTTAACTACCTGGAAGTAACAGAATTGGCTAGTTGGCCACTGGCCCATTTGTCAAGTCAGCAGTGAACTATGAGGGTGCCTCTGCACTCCAGCCTGGGTGACAAAGTGAGACCCAGGCTCTAAATAAATAGGTAAATTATGTAGTATGTATATTATAACTCTCCCCAAAATTAGAAAAAGCAAGAGTTGAGCAAATTTAAACAAAAATGTGTTTTTTGTTTGTTTTTTGTTTTTGTTTTTTTTTTTGGAGACCGATCATCCAGGCTGGACTGGAGTGCAGTGGTGTTATCTTGGCTCACTGCAATCTCTGCCTCCTGGGCTCAAGCGATTCTCCTGCCTCAGCCTCCTGAGTAGCTGGGACTGCAGGCATGTGCCACTACACCCGGCTAATTTTTGTATTTTTAGTAGAGATGGGGTTTCGCCATGTTGGCCAGGCTGGTCTTGAACTCCTGACCTCAGGTGATCCACCCACCTCAGCCTCCCAAAGTGCTAGGATTACAGGCATGAGCCACCTTGCCCGGCCAACAAAAATGTTTTAAGAATCATAATAATATCAGAGAAAGTAGAATTCAAGGCAAAAATCATTTCAAAAAGATCAATTTAAATTCAGAAAGCGTTAATCCCAGAGTTAAGTTTTAAAAATCATACATCATAAAAGGTTAAAAATAAGACCAAAATATGAAGAAACTCTTTTAGATGTTAAATGAGAAATTTATAAACTATTTTTGTGAACAACTTCAGCATAATTTTCTCAGGCTTTGACAAAATAGGAAGTGAAAAAAAGAACAAAGATTTAATCATTTAAATAGTATAAAATTAATAAAAGTATATATTCAATTATACCAACATCAAACAGAAAATACACCTTTGTTAGCACTAATGTAATGTTTACAGAATTTAATTATATGGTAGAAATTGTAGAGGCCATATTCTCTGGCAACACAGCATTAAAGCTAGAAATTAATCACAATGTGTAATCAAAACAATGTGAGAAAACCACTTGGAAGTTAAACAACATTCTATTTAAATAAGGATTGGTTCACAGAGAAGAAATAAAATATATAATTACATGCTATTTTGAAAATAGCAAAAATGAGAACAATATTTATCAAAACCATTGGAGAAAGTTTACCTTTTATCTAAAATCAAGTCTCTTAAAATCTTTCATTATCAAATAAAAAAAGTAATTAGATTAAGCATTTAATTTATAAACTTAAATAGCCAAAATCAACATCAAGTAAAAACGAAATGATATTTTTCAATTATGAACAATATTTAAAGTTATTAAACTCTGGAAGTGATTTATAGACTTTTAATAATGGGAATATGACAAAACTAGATATCCAGAGAGAGTTTCTCAGAACAACACATAAAATGCTGGGTAAAATATGGGATTTGAGTTTTTAAATGAATAACTAGGAAGTAATGCAAGTTTCAAAAGGCCAAAAACAAAATTAAAGAAGCAGAGAGAGAGGGTAAGTGAGCCTTATTATGCCATTTGCCCTTTGAACTTATGTCATCCCCTCATGGACTACAGAGGGAATTTTAAAGGGTTCCATGTGTGTTGGAGATAAGATATAACCAGAAGAAAAAACCAGAAACATTTGCAGACAGGAGGCCCTTGCATAAAGATGATCACTTCTAAGGGCAATACTATCATTGGTGAATTAAAATCACATACACACAGCACATCCACACACCCTCAGAGATATACAATATGGAGTCTTGTTTCTCTTAGGCTTGGTGCATGCTCATCTGGAAAAATAAAAAGCAGAAGACAAAAGCGTTCACCCAGGGAATGCTTAACTTCAAGTTTACACTTAGGTGAGTTTTAATTACCTTTACTATTCATTCAGAAATTGGAATCAGTCGTCCCCTCCTTATCCACAGTTTTTTTCTCCCCCTGCAGTTTCAGTTACCTGTGGTCAACCATGGTCTGAAAATATGAAATGGAAAATTCCAGAAAGCAATAATTCACATTTTAAATTGCGTGCCATTCTAAGTAGCACAATTGCTATAGTTTGTATATTTGTCCCCTCCAAATCTTACGTTAAAATTTAATTCCCAGTGTGGAAGTGTTAGAAGGCAGGGCCTAGTGGGAGGTGTTTAGCTAATGGGAGTGGATACCTCATCAATAGATTAATGCCCTTCCTCAGGGTTGAGTTCTCAATCCCGTAGTCCCCATAAACTGGTTGTTTGAAAGGCCCTGGTACTTCCCCTCTTGCTGTTGCTTCCTCTCTCACCACGTGATCTCTGCACACACCAGCTCCATTTTACCTTCTGCCATGACTGGAAGCCGCCTTAGCCCTCAAGAGAGGCAGATGCTGATTCCATGCTTCTTGTACAGCCTGCAGAACCATGAGCCAAATAAATCTCGTGTTTTTTTTTTGTTTTTGTTTTTGTTTTTTAAGATAAATTGCCCAGCCTCAGATATCCCTTGATAGCAACACTAAATGAACCAATACAATTATGAAATCTCATGAAGTCTCACTCTGTTCTTAGGACAATTATCAATTACCATCCTTTTGTCCAGTGCACCCACACTGTATTATGCTGAGTGAGTCACTTAGTGGTTATCTTAGTTATCAGATCGACTGTCAGGTGTCACAGTGCTTGCACTCAAGTATCTCTTATTTCACTTAATCACGGCCCCAACCCCAACCCCAAGAGTTCAGTGATGTTAGCAATTCGGATATGCCAAAGAAAAGCCATAAAGTACTCTCATGAAGTGGAAAGCTAAAAGTTTTCTACTAATAAAGAATGAAAAGGTATTGTATGCCAAGATGCTGAGATCTATAGTAAGAACAAATATTCTATTGGAGAAATTGTAAAAATGGAAAGAGAAATTTGTGTATAGTATACACATATATATTACATATGTACTATATATTACATATATATGGTGTGTGTATATATGTGTATATATCTACACACCATACATATATGTGTATATATAAAATATATGATATGTATGCATACTATATGCACATATATATAACACATGTGCATATAGTATATATGTATACACTGTGTACACCCATATGTTATGTATATACATACATGTATGGTATATGTATATATATCTACACACCATACATATATGTAATACATATACATCCATTACATACCGTTGTTTTTCTGAGCATGTAATATAGAGTATATATACACATATGTAGTATACACACACATATATAGTATACACACATACCATTACATGTTTTTCTGAACATGTAATATATGTAGTATACATATGTGTATATATAGTATATATAGTGTGTATTT
Source organism: Pongo abelii (assembly GCF_028885655.2). Classification (NCBI taxonomy): domain Eukaryota; kingdom Metazoa; phylum Chordata; class Mammalia; order Primates; family Hominidae; genus Pongo; species Pongo abelii. Next base: position 40,866,828 of record NC_085929.1, read on the forward strand.
AGTATATAGTGTGTATATATATATACTATATATACTATATAGTATATACTTCATATATACTAAAGTATATATATACTTTTTATATACTAAAGTATATATATACTATATTTATATTTATATTATATATTATATATAATATATTACATTATATTATATATTATATATTTATTATATATTATATTATATTATATTTATTATATATTATATTATATATTTATTATATAATGTATTATATAATATATAATATATTATATATATAAAATATATATACTAAAGTGTATATATACTTTATATATAGCATATACATACATATATGTAACACAATACATATAGTATAGTACAATACAAGAAATATATACTGTATATAGTATAGTATGTATGTACTATATATATACTATAATATAGTATGTATATACTATAATATAGTATGTATATACTATATATATACATACTATATATGTATATACTATAAATACTATATAATATATAGTATATACATATATAGTATATATGTATATATAGTATAGTATAATACAAGAAATATATATATACTGTATACATATTATAGTATATATATGCTATATATAGTATATATAGTATAGTATAATACAAGAAATATATATATACTGTATACATATTATAGTATATATATGCTATATATAGTATATATAGTATAGTATAATACAAGAAATATATATATACTGTATACATATTATAGTATATATATGCTATATATAGTATATATAGTATAGTATAATACAAGAAATATATATACTATATACATAGTATATATAGTATAATATAATACAAGAAGATGTCTATTTCAACGAACCAAGTGGATTTTAAATGAAAATGTCCATTTCAATGAACCAAGTGGATTTTAAAAATAACCAAAAAGAGCTTCTAGAAAAAAGTATACATAATAACCAAAAGTAGAAACCTTTAGATAAGAGAAGATTAACACATCTAAATAGAAGACTGGTAAATTGAAAGATAGAACTGAAGAAACAATGCAAAATTATGTAAAATGTAGCACAGAGTAACACATAGAAACCTGGAAGTCATGGGAATAGAGGATGAAATGAGAGATCTAATATGTGTCTAATCAGAGTTCAACAGAACACTAATAAAGATAAGGGGGAAGACACAATATTGGAATGGCTGAAAATTTTCTTAATAAATATAATTTTCTAATGCTCAGATTCAGAAAGCCCAATGAAGCATGAACAGGATAAGTAAAATGAAACTTACATCTGAATTTATCGATTTCAAATTGTGCAATAAGGGACAAGGAAAAGATTTTAAAAGCTGATAGAAAAAATAAATTACACAGAGAACAACCAGAGCAGCAGCTGCCCCCTCTCAGTAAAAATGGAAGCCTAAAGAAAGACTGTAGGATAACATTTTCGAATTTCTGATGGAAGATTACAACTAAGGATGCATACGCAGTAAAAATATCACTTAAGTGCTGTGGCAAAATTAAGACATTTTTGCTGAAAAACATAATTTTTTTACCCATAGACTGTTGTTAAAATTTTTAAAGGTTGAATTGAAAGGATTAATTTCAGGAAGAAGTAAAATAACCCGCAACATATGTATAAATCTAAACAAACACTGGTTAAACAAAAATAATGTTTAAATTGTAGACTTTAAAATATGGTTGCGCTAAAACCTTGGCTGGTAATCAAATAAACATTAGTAGAAGAATACATGGTTATAATGCATTGTTCAGGAGGAGGTTAGCGATACTGATTAACCTTTGACATTGTTATAAATAAATATGTTAAAACTTCTATGGTAACCACTAAAAGAAAAGATAGTATACAATTTCTGAATTCTTAGAAGAAAAAAGTAGAATACATGTAAAAGCATGATTAATCTACAGGATGGCTAGAAAAGCTAGGAAAAGATATATAGAAAAGTTATGATAGAAATGAATCAAAGTGTAGTTAGTATACCACATAAAAGAATTGACTAACTCTTAACAATAAAGGACAGAATTGTTAGACTGAGTTTAAAACACAAAAACCCTTTCCTGGAGTCTTTTGGTAAGAGCAGAACATATAACTTTGGGCATTAAACTTTACCATATGAGTAGGGCATTTTGACCTTGCAATTTTTAGAGGCTGGTAATGCACCAGCCTCTAACTTCTAATAGGACCAGGCCTTTAAGCCCTACGGCACATGGTATTTGATGTTGGCTGGTGAATTCCGCTTATGGCAGCTTTATCCACAGGCACATTTATTTCTATAGACTCAAAACCACTTACACTGGCCCATCGCTTCTTGGCCTTTTGGCTGAGATCAAGTGTACACTGGCCCAAACACAAAGGCAGAGGGGCCATACAGACCTCATAAAGGATAACGCCTTAGTGGTTTCAGTAAACTTCTGTGCAGTCCCTCTGGCTATGAAAGGTTTTGTAACTTCACCGTGTGCAAGGTCTACCACAGTAGGACTCCATGTGCCCAGACCAGTAGCATCCACCAGCAGGGCCTAGAAACCTGTTAGAAATGCAAATCCTTGAACACCACACTTGATCTACTGACTCAGGAGTCTCCCAAAGTAGGGCCAGCCGTCTGGGTTTTAACAAACTCTGCTGGGGATTCCAATGCATTCTGAAGCCTGACAGCCACTGGTGTGCAGCAAAAAGGAAAATTTAGGAAAGCATAGATGGCCAGCACTATTGTGGGTCCAGCATGTAGCAAACTACAGCTCATTCCACAGCAAAGCTTTTCCTAAATATCTGAGGTGGTGGCAAATAGTTCGCGAGAAAGAAAAAAGCTTTTTTGTTGTTGCTGTTTTGAGATGGAGTTTCACTCTTGTTGCCCAGGCTGGAGTTCAATGGTGTGATCACGGCTCACTACAACTTCTGCCTCCCAAGTTGAAGCGAATCTCCTGCCTAAGCCTCCCAAGTAGCTGGGATTTACAGGTACCCGCCACCATGCCCAGCTAATTTTTTGTATTTTTAGTAGAGACAGGGTTTCACCATGTTGGCCAGGCTGGTCTTGAACTCCTGACCTCAGGTGATCCACCCACTTTGGCCTCCGGAAGTGCTGGGATTACAGGTGTGAGCCACCATGCCTGGCCAGAAAAAGCATTTTTATCTAACTTTAGAGTCATTTGGGAATAAAACAATATTTGCTGTTTAAACTGTGAGACAGCTGAGTTCCATGTGTGCCTGAGTCTTGTGTAATCTTTAGATTCAAATGACTGGTATCTGCTCCCCATTTCCTCCTCTGCTCAGTCTCTGGTAACCACCATTCCACCTTTTGATTCTATGAATTTGACGATTTTACATGCCTCAAGTAAGTGGAACCATGCAATATTTGTCATTCTGTGACTGGCTTATTTCAGTTAGTGTAATGTCCCTTAGGTTTATTCATGTTGTTGCATATTGCAGAATTAATTTTTTCTTTTTTTTTTGAGACAGCGTTTTGCTCTGTTGCCTAGGCTGGAGTTCAGTGGCGCCATCTCGGCTCACTGCAACCTCTGCCTCCCGGGTTCAAGCCATTCTCTTGCCTCAGGGTCCTGAGTAGCTGGGACTATAGGTGTGCACCACCATGCCTGGCTAATTTTTGTATTTTTAGTACAGATGAGGGGATAGGGTTTCACCAGGCATGGTGACTCATGCCTGTAATCCCAGCACTTTGGGAGGCTGTGGTGGGCAGATACTTGAGGTCAGGAATTTGAGACCAGCTTGGACAACATGGCGAATTTGTTTCATTTTTTTAAAGCTAACTAGTGTTCTGTTGCACGTATAGACCACATTTTCTTTGCTCCACGCTGTCGTAAAATTTGAGTAAAGCAAAATGAATACATTCTAGAGATCCCCTATACAACATTGTACCTACAGTTAACAACACTTTATTGTACACCTAAACATTTGTGAAGAGGGTAGATCTCATGTTACATGTTCTTACCACAATAAAATAATTTTTTTAAGTGTTCAGGATATATGTGTGAAACTTAGAGTTTTCTTTTTTAATGACATATCCGAGCTAGGCATGCAATACTGGGTGGTTAACCCAGATTTCATTTTAAATTCCTACCCTGGAAGTGAATTGACATAATATCATCAATATACTGGAATAGGTGGACCCCCTTTGGACATGTCCAGGTGGCTAAATCTGTGGCAACGAGAAGATGACATATGGTGGGGCTATGCACATAGCCCTGTGGCAACACTGTGAAAGTCCATTGTTATCCTTCCCACGTGAAGGCAAACTGTTCCTGGCTGTCGGGAGCAATGTCAATAGAAAAGAATGCATTGGCCAAGTCCACAGAGTGGTACTGTCCCAATTCCATTGTCAAGCGGTCCATCAAATCCATGATAGATAGTACAGCTGCATTTAAAGGGGGCGTTACTTTATTTAGTTCTTGATAATCCACCATCATCCACCAAGTTCCATCAGACTTTTTGACTGGCCATACCAGAGAATTGTAGGGGCAATGGGTGCCACACACTATCTTCACCTCCTTTGACTTCTTAATAGTCTCAGTTATCTCTGTATGTCCACTTGCCAAGCAGTGTTGATGGGTGGAAGTAACCTGTCAGGGTTATGGCAGGACCTAGGGCCGGTGATGCATATGTCTGTGCAGCACCAGCTTAACCACACGTACTCAGAGTCTGAATTCTCCTGCCATGATTTGTAAAGCCAAGCCATGTAAAACATCCACCCCCAGAATGTATTCAAGCATGGGAGAGATATACAGGGAGTGTATAAGCAGGGAGTCAAGCAGCCAACGCCAAGGGAGAAAGATACAGATTTCACTTTCACTGACCAGCCTCCATAGCCATCTATATGTGCAGCCTTGCCCAGAAACTTATCCGGGTTTCCTTCGATGAGACCACAATCTGCACTGGCGTCTACCAGCACCAGCACCTGATGTACGTCGGTGGGGAACCAGTGGATTGCCAATTCCATATGTGGCCTCCAGTTGTCTGGTGTTCCCCTCAAGCCAGGCACCTCAGCCAGTCACCTAATCAAATACAATAGGCTCTATACCTCTGCCTTGTCTGCAGGTAGTCCTTGAGCTGGAGCATCTGGGCAGGACTGGTTGAGCAGCATTGTCCTGCCCCTTCTTGGGCACTTTCTGGAATTGCTGTTCTGGGGACAGTTGCCTCCACAAAGTTAACAGCACTTCATTGGGTTGCCTATCAATTTTTTCTCAGGCAACCCCAACATCTGTGTGTGAGTCACCCATTTGAGGCCCCTTTTTTTCCCTTGAGGTGGCCCCCTGCAGAAGGGGTGCCTTCCTTTTCTTATGGTGTGGACTCCTCCATCCTGCCTTTGGCCCACTACTTCCCTGAAGGCCACCATGGCAGTAGTCACCTCATGTATGCGGTGCCCCACATAGGGAGTGAAGACAGTGGCCAGGGAGCCTAAGGCACTCAGGGGCACAGAGCCCAACACAATGTCCCTCATGTGGGAGGTAAAGCATTCATTATCTGGCCCTCAGGTATTCAGATCAAATATAGCCTGCCACATACCCATCTCCTGAATGACTTGCACCAAATCTGCAAATGACTGCCATTTACTCACAGTTTCTGGTATTTCTTCAGCATTGCTCTATACCATTAATATGGCTGCCATCAGCCATTCAATTAAGGTGTGGTCGCCTTGCCCCTGTGCTACCTGCCTGCTCACCTGCCTGCTCACCTGCAATCACTGATGGAAGGAAGGATGGGTCATAATGGAGGACAATTTTCCATTTAGAGGCAGAGCATACTATAGTGTCAGCTCCCTCATCCCAAAGGTGAAACATCCAGGTGGGTAGGGGTTCCCCTGCATGCTGTCAGCACTGGTTACCTAATTCTCACAACTCATTTGGGGTATAGGCACTGTATGACATGTGCTCTGTCATGGTAGGGGGTCCCTGAGCCTGCACTTGGGGCCCCAACAGCTGTTCATGCTCTACTTTGTAATGGACCACTGGGTGAGCCTGCGAGGGTGGTTCTTCCTCCTCAGTAGCAGACTGAGTTGGGTCTCTGACTGGGATGGTGGGCCCAGGCCTGCACTAATGGCAGCCCCTAATTCTCATTCCAGGCTGTGTATCTGGGCCTTCAGGCGCTCTGCTTGCACCTGAAGGTCCCCTATCTGCACTGCATCCCACAGGGACTGAGCGTGCACTTCCCATAGCACAGTCAAAAATGCCCATCCAGCTTTGCCAGCAAAGGCATGCTCCTTCCTGGTGCTCTGTGCTTCCAGGTGCTTCAGTGCCTTCTCCATGCTCATGGGGGACCCGTCTACCACTGCCCATGTTTCCACCGGGGCCCATCTGAGCAGCACGGCTGCCACTGGGTACCACAACCCATGTTGCGGCCACATGGCTGACCCAGGATCATCGGGGGCTGAGGGCTGTCTCACCTCAGGATCCTGCTGACTATGCCAATTTTCAGGTTTCAACCTGAGTTGGGGTCCAAAGGGAGCTGGTAGATGGGTGGTGGGTAGCTGAAAGAACACTTGAGGGACCATAGGCACTTGGGACATGGCTTTATTCTCTCCCATCTCCCCTACAGAGTCAGAAGTGCAAGTTATATTTTTCACAGACAACAGTACCTGAAAGCCAGATATGAGCTCACACAAATGAGTTATATTAAAGGGCTGCAATGTGATTACTTAGTGCTCAAAGCCAGATATGAGCTCACACAAACGAGTTAAAGGGCTGCCATGTGATTACATAGTGCACGGGATTGTGCGCCTGCACTCCAAACCTACTGTGTCATGCTGCACTGGATGTCTGCCTAGGCCTACTCCTGAATGGAGCACAGCCATTTTCCTTACATGCTCTCTGTTGCATTTTCACATTATTCATTGTATTTTTCAGCTCCCTGATACCTGTTTAATTCTTAAAAATTATTTCAATCTCTGTTAAATTTCTCATTCTGGTCACTTATTGTTTTTCTCATTTTGTTGAATTGTTTCATTGCATTTTCTTGATGTTCACTGAGTTTTCTTTAAAGACTTACTTTGAATTCTTTGACATCTCAAATATCCCCATTTCTGTAAGATCAGTCACTGGCACTTTATTTTGTCTGTTTGGTGATGCTATGTTTTCCTAATTGTTCTTGATTTTTGTGACTATGTGCCAAGATCTACACATTTGAATAAGTAGGTACTTATTTTGCTCTTTGGAGACTGGCTTAGTTTTGGAATTCCTTTCAATAGTAGGCCCATCTAGAGATTCTGGTTATGCCATCTGTCATGGTCTCTAAGCCTGGGACCACTGGGAACACTAAAGCACTAGGGAACACCCTAAGCATGGGACCACTGCAGCTGGTGTGGTGCTGAGCTGTAATCTTATGGTTGCTGAGGCTGGTGTGGAGCTGCAGTATGCCTGAAGCCCACAGCTGCTGATGCTTACCTGCTCCTGGGGTTTGTTTGGAGTCCAAGGATGGAATTGAAGATAGATTCTGCCTCTCAGATGCTATGGGTTCCTGCGTGGCATGGGGGCAGGTCTGGAGGCTCAGTCCATGGGTACCACCCTGAAATTAGGGACTTTAGGGGTCTGCCTAATTCTGGATTTTACTGTGGCGGACCCAGTGTTAGGGTCCAAGGCAATGTCCTATGCTCAGTTCCTTTTCTTTCCTCCAATTGGACAGTATCTCTCTCTGCACTGTGCTACCTGGTTTTGAAGAAGCGGTGACGCAGGTAATGTAAAACTGTCTATTCTACCCTCTTGAATGTGTCTTTTCTTATGATTGTGCTATAACCAGGTACTATGATCTCTCACCTAGTTTCCTTAGCTCTTGTAAAAGTATTTCTGCATGTGGACATTTCTTCAAGTTGAAGTTTATGTGGGGGGTCAATCACTGGATGGTTCTATTTTGCCATCTTGTTCTATCTTTGCCTATTTTGGTTCACTTTCTTGATGATCTCTTTAGCACAAAAGTTTTCCATTCTGATAAAGTCCCATGTATTTTCTTCTTTTCTCGCTTATGTTTTTAGTGTGAGATGTAAGAAACCATTGCCTAACTAAAGGTCATAAAAATGTATGGCTATGTTTTTTCTAGAGTTGTATATTTTTAGCTCTTTCACTTAAGGTCTTTGATTCATTTGGAATTAATTTTTATTTTGATGTGAGGTAAAGGTCCAACTTCATACTGAAACAAAAAAAATTTTTGTTAATTCAATTTTGTCATCTCTTGTGTGTAGCAATAATTTAGAATTATTTAACCCATATCAGATTTTATTCTGTATTTAGCATATTCATATTTATTGCATCAATTTATATGGTTGATTTATGCTCTCTGTTAATGTCATCTTAATATTTTGTTTGCATTGTCTCCATTGCTATTTTGACAATCTTTCCTCTTTCATCATTATAATTTGGATTATATTCACAACTTTTAGTTTTTCAAAGATGATATTTATATTTATATTCTATATATCTCCAAATAGACACGTCAACAGGAAATTGTATGTTTTAATTCTCTCTATGTAGTAAGAGAGATGAGCATTGTATTATATATCCTATTTCACTCCTTCACATAGATTATTGTTATTAAGTATGTAATACGGTTTGGCTTTGTTTCCCCACCCAAATCTCATCTTGATTTGTAATCCCTATAACCCCACATGTCTAGAGAGAGACCTGGTAGGAGGTGATTTGGATCATGGAGGGTGGTCCCCCCATGCTCTTCTTATGATAGTTCTCATGAGATCTGATGGTTTTATAAGGGACTCTTTCCCCTTCATTTCTCACACTTCTCTCTCCTGTCACCTTGTGAAGAAGAATATGTTTGCTTTTCCTTTCACCATGATTGTATGTTTTGTGAGGGCTCCCCAGCCATGTGGAGCTGGAGTCAGTTAAACCTCTTTTCATTATAAATTACCCAGTCTTGGGTAGTATCTTTATAGCAGTGTGAAAATGGACTAATACAATATGACATTTAAATTATACATTATGAATTATTTGTCTCTGTAATCAGTATTGTAAAAGGTCTGTCATTAAAAAAAGAAAAAAAACTTTTGTCTTGAAAATGATCCCTATTGAGATTTTGGTTGTTAACACTTCTCTTTTTCATTGACCTTTGCCACTAAATTAGTTATTTCGTTCCTCCTTGTTTATTAGGTTTTACTATCTTGCTATCTTTCTAGCTCCTCCATTTGACAGTTAATTCCACTAGTTTTTAAATTCTCTTATTGTATAATGACTGTATTTAAAGTTGTAATGTGCCCTGTAAGTACTGCATAGTGGTGAAGAACCACGGTATTGACCTGTAGTGCTTTCACTGTCAATCAGCTCTAAATATTTTATAATTTTCCCCATGATTTTATGTTAACATATAGATTACTTGGAATGTATTTTCTAGATATAGGAAATTAATACATTATATTTTATTATTAATTTGTAATACATTAAGCTAAGGGGAATATAGTGAATAAAATGTGATTTTTGGTGTGACTTAGGGTATGTGGTCTAATACGTGGTTGATTTTGCAAATGTTCCATGAAGCTCAGAGACAATAGTTAATGTCTTTGTGTTGAAACTTGTGAGCCTCCATAATTGCAGGAGCGAATTCCTTGTGTTGAGTGTGACTCTGGATTTTGTCAGTCTCTTCGGGGTGATGGTTTGCCTTATAAATTCAGTTCTCTAATGGATCTGAGAAAAGTGATTTTTTTTTATTTGTCTAGCATTTTTTTTGTTGTTGTAAGGACAGGAGTGGCAGCTTCCAGGATCTTTACATTTTGGAGCCAAACCTGAAAGTTTATTTAACTTTTTTAAATGCCAAAGATTTACTGACATGTTTACTGTTATTTATTTGCCTCCCATCTTCTCCCCCTGTACCACACATTCTAGAATGTAAATTCCACAAGAGCAGAAATCTTTGCCTGGTTCACTTATGTGTCTCTACTGTCTAGAATAATGCATGCTGCATATCAGGAATCCAATAGATATTTGTTGTCCTTAAATGAGTATCAATGTCTTCCCTCTGAAAAAGGAAAAATCTTACTATTCTCTGACCCTGTTTTGCACCCTAATCTCTCTCATGACCACCCAGCCGCGCACCCCAATGATATTGATTTCATCAATAATTTTACCTCTATGCTGCTACAGATGCCACAGATGTGCTTTTCCTTTTTTTTTTTTTGAATCTTTTTGGTCACTAATGTAAACAAAACTGACTTTTATTGAGTTACTTACCATTAGTCCCATGTTTCTCTGGCTCGTGTCTTGTCCTGTTTTTTCTTCCATGAATATTTTCATAAAGGGCCTTTTAAAGGTAAACCTTGTGAGGTCTTAAACATCCAAGAATATGTTTTATATGAATTTTAAATTATAGTTTAGTGGAATGTAAACTGTAAGTTCAATGTTTTCACCCTACAACACTTAACAGTGTTTTGTCATCATCTGCTAGCATCTGGTGTGAATGTTAAAGCCTGATGTAAATAATAGCAGTGAACACTTGCCTATCACTTCCTTTGTGCAAGTATTATTCTAGGAACTCAATATTCATTTACTCCTCATAAATACCCTCGTAAATGTTAGTATTATAGTTATCATTAGCTGTTTTTTTAAATAAAAAAGGAAACTGAGGACCGAGTTCAGTGATTTCCCTAATGATCTGTTGCTGGTAATTTGTTCAGCTGGATTTGACCCAGACAGAGGCTGGAGACTGACCATGACACCAATTTTAAAGACCGATTTTTATCTATTCACACTTGACCTGCTATTTCTGTCTGTATTTTTATTTTTTTCTTGTTTTTTAAGTGCTTCAAGCTCACTACATATGTCTAGTTGAGGGCTCTTTTTTTCTTTCTATGCTGTTTGAGATTCTATGAACTTGTTCAATATCTGGTCTTATTATTTATTTACTTTGGGAGCATTCTTGCTTATTGTGATGGTTAATTTATATGTTAACTTGATTGGGCCATGGGGTGCCCAGACATTTGAACAAACTTTATTCTGGGTGCCTATGAGGGTCTTTTAGGCTGAGATTGACATTTCTATCAGTGTGAGTGAGGCAGATTGTGCTCTTCAATGTGGGTGGGCCTCATCCAGCCAGTTGAAGGCCTGAATAGGACAAAAAGACTGATTCTCCCTTGAGTAAGAGGGAATTCCCCATACCTGATGGCCTTCAAACTAAAACAGATTTTTCCTATTTTCTGCCTCCAGCTCAAAAACTTGCTGTTCCTGGGTCTCAGTCCTGATGACCTGTGAACTAGAACTATACCATTGGCTCTCCTGGTTCTCCCATTTGTTGACTGCAAATCTTGAAACCTGTGAGCCTCCACAATTGCATGAGCGAATTCCTTATAAGAAATCTGTTGATGATATAGATACAGATCTATAAAAGATACCCCCTAATGTTTCTGTTTCTCTGGAGAACCTGACTAATACGCTCATAATTTCTATTAGGAATATTTCTACTCGTGTTCCCTTTTTAATCTCATTCTGGATTTCTATTATCCCTCTCTTATTAGTCAGTGATTCTATATTAATGCTGCATAACCATCCACCCCAAAATGCAGTATCATGTAGTAACAGACATGAATTTCTCACTCACATGTCCACATATTGGCTGAGGTGGCTCGGCCTGGGGCTTCAGGTCAGATCAGCTCTGCCCCACATATCTCTGCTTGAGACTCAGATCAGAGAAGGATGGCTTCCTAGTACATGCTGCTGCTTTAGTGGTGGTGTGCTGAAGAATAATGCCCTGTCTTCCTCTTTTGAGTACAGAATCTATTGAAAAATTGTACCAGGAGTCAGAAATACTAGCTTTATTTCAAGCACAGCTGGGTTGGGAAATATGGTTCTGACCTAAGCTTTTTCTGGGGTTCCCTTAAAAAAATTGCATACTTCACTACAGAGGAGTCAAAGCTTGTTCCACAGAGTGTGCCACTGATACGGGAGCTGACTAGGAAGAAATGCTCTGCAAGCTGGTAGATCTTAAGAAGAGAGCAAGGCAAGGACTGAGCCCTGCGTGCTCTAGCTCAGTGGTTCTCAAGTGTGGCTCCTGGACCAGCAGCATCTTATTAATAATTATTGGCCCCTACCCCAGACCTACTCAATCAGAAACTCAGGGAGTGGTGTCTAGCAAGCTGTCTTTTATTATTATTTTTTATTATTTATTTTGAGACAGAGTCTCACTCTGTCACCCATGCTAGAGTGCAGTGGCACGATCTTGGCTTACTGCAGCCTCCACCTCCCAGGTTCAAGCGATTCTCCTGCCTCAGCCTCCTGAGTAGCTGGGACTACAGGCATGTGCCACCACATCCAGCTAATTTTTTATTTTTAGTAGAGATGGGGTTTTAGCATGTTGCCCAGGCTGGCCTCGAACTCCTAATCTCAGATGATCTGCCCGCCTCAGCCTCTCAAAGTGCTGGGATTACACACGTGAGCCATTGCGCCCAGCTGCAAGCTGTCTTTTCATAAGCCCTCTAGGTAATTCTTATGTGTACCAATGAGAAGCACTACTCTAGTCCAGTGATTCTCAACCCTGGCAGCACATCAAAATCATCTGGGGAACATTTAAAAGCATTTTCTGCTGTCCCATGAGAAGATTTTTGAGTCAAGCTTGATATTTATTCCTTGACAGATATCCAGTTTCTTTGTTCTTTGTGGGGTGGTGAAGCTTATCATTGCTAGTCTCCAATGAAGGAGCTTGGAAGATGCTTCCAACAGGGCTTAGTGTTCTCAGGTCTCCTGGGGACATTGACAGTGGGTGGGAAAACATCTGGGTTTAGCATCAAATGACCTGGATCCTAGCCCTAGCTTTCCCTTTCATTGTCAGTATGACTTTGTGCAATTCACCTAAATTTTTGCCTTGATTTCCTTTCCAATATAATTCCAACCACCTCATCTTAGGGTATTTGAGAGAATCAAATGAAAAGCAATATAAAGAAAGTGCTTTGCCAACTAGAAAGTGTTTAGACCTACAGATAATCCGTTATTCTCTTTTATTTAATGAATGTGACTAGTCAGCAGCTTCCATTCATGAGCAGAAGACTCAGCCACGGAGGCCTGATTCCCCAGATCATTAAAGATGCCCCAGGGAGTTGGCTGTTTGTTTTCCTAATTTGAAAGTAGCCACTGGATAGCTTTTGCCCACCATGCTACCATTCACCTTTCCCCTTATCACAGAATCCTCATGGGGGCTTTTAATTACTCTACTTCCTTTCATCCCTGCTAGCATCTTTAGTTTTGTCTCTGGCTGGTCATTTCTGCTGGCTTGGGTACCCAGCTGTAGGCTCAAGTACTCTCTAAACCATTGTGTGTAGCTGTGCTGTGTGGTCTTAGGCAGAACTTTCTTGCCTTAACTATTGTATGAGTAGATAACAGGGGAGGGACTGAGGGTGTGGGGCTCTCCAGCATCAGCCCAATGCCTACATGGCTGCAGGGACAGCTCAAACCAAGTTTCTCGACAAGGATGAGTCTACAGTGCCTTCTTGTGGCAAAGGGAACTTTTCATGGAGTATGTGAATATTAAGTGACAAGCAAGGCCCACGGTTAATAAGTGCGCAGCCAAGAACTGAGCTGAGGTATTTGGCCCAGATCCCTGTTCTCTACTTCACATCTTTCTCTTGAGGTTAGTCTCCAGGTCTAGGATTTGGTGTAGAGACTGGAGTCTACACATGTTCAGTCGGGGTGCCCCTAACAACGGGCAATGCCAGGATAAGCTGCTCTTCTTCGTAGCAGGATGGTTACTGCTTCTTACAGTCACTGTGCAGACAAGCTGTGATATTAAGTTATATACTGACAGATAGTGGATACTTATACTGGCAGATAATCAGCATCTGATCAGGCAGGTCAGATAATCAACATCTTTCACTCAGCAGACATTTATTTTCTCATATTCAAAGGGAAAGCAGGGGTTGTAAGGAAAGAGGTCAAGAATGTGTAAGAAATTCACATCCAAGTGAATCCAAAGTACTCATTTCCAAATGATTGTTGGAAAATATTTACAGTAAATCTCCTCACCCTATACACACACAGAATTTACACACATACATGTATATGTATATATGTGAATGTGTGTATATGTGTATATATACACATATTCACGGTAGTTGTCTTTGTGTGTGTGTGTTTGTGTGTGTATATATATATATATTTATTTATTTATTTGAGATGGAGCTTTGCTCTGTCGCCAGGCTGGAGTTCAGTGGCGCAATCTCCACTCACTGCAACCTCCGACTCCCTGGTTCAAGCGATTCTCCTGCCTCAGCCTCCCAAGTAGTTGGGATTACAGGCACATGCCACCATGCCCAGCTAAGTTTTGTATTTTTAGTACAGATGGGGTTTCACCATGTTGGCCAGTTTGGTCTTGATCTCCTGACCTTGTGATCCGTCTGCCTTGGCCTCCCAAACTCCTGGGATTACAGACGTTAGCCACCGCACCCGCCTGTCTTTGTATATATTTACATATATGTATAGGTATATACAGATAGAAGATCACTATCATAAATATGATCAACTGTATACATGTGTGTATATACCTGTATATATAATAATGAGAACACAATTGGTTCTCATTATTCTCAGTACTTGTCTTCTCTATGTATACACATATATACACACACACAATATATAGTATATATATATACACAATTAGTTCTTATTATTTACAGTCATTATGTTCTGTAAAGTCATTGTGAACACTGAATAAGCAAATACCTAACCAATGCTTCTAACAGAAATACAGAGTTAGGTTCCTACAAGTCTGTGGTCACAATATTTTCACAATATTTTCATTGAGCAGTCAATATATAGCCTTGTCTTTTGTGTGTATTTCTATTTTGAGACCCCTTGTTTAACACATATTGTTTATTTATTAACATTGAACTCATTGCCAAATAGCATTAAAGCTCATGCCTAAATGAAGCTTACCTAATAGCCTATTTTCTCCATAAGGTACATCACAGCCTTGTTGTACTTTGAGACAGGAGACAGCATTTTGGCACTCTTCTTAGGGGTCATTTAAATGATGAAATCATCAACAAAAGTACAAGAATATGAAAAACATGGCCATAACTAGACCACCAATGGACACTGGTTTACAGTATGAGCTGAATCAAGAAGTCAGAGCATTGCCTTGTTCAACCTCAGCTGGGAATGTGCACTTCAGATGGCTCAAATTTTTCACTTCTCTGCACATATCTGCAAGTGACCATGAAAGTGTTTTGAGTATTGGCTATTTTGGGTTATCCACAAATATTAGCAAGTAGGCAAATGTTGAAGTATGGAATCTGTGAATAATGAGAATTTACTCAGATGCTCCTCAATTTACAATGGGGTTAAGCACTGATAAACACATCATTAAGTTGAACATATCCTAAGTTGAAAATGCATTTAATATACCTTACTGAACAGCATACCTTAAATGTGTTTAGAACACTTAAATTAGCCTACAGTTGGGCAAAATCATCTAATACAAAGCCTATTTTATAATAAAGTGTTGAATAATGTAATCTATTGAGTACCATACTGAAAGTGAAAAAAAGTGTTTGTATGAAGACTCAAAGTGCCGTTTCTACTGAATGTGTATCACTGTCGTATCATAGTGAGGTCAAAAAATCTCAAGTTGAACCATCCTGAGTCAGGGATCATCTATTTTATTTACATATGTATGTGTGTGTGTGTGTGTATACGCACACACATATACATATATACATGCACATATGTAAATAAAACATTTTCTATATATACACACATACACATGTATATGTATACATATATATGCAAACACACATGCAAACATGTATACATACATACATGCATACATACACATACCACCAGAAGGATAGATATTGCAATTGTATCAGGGAATTTTAGTTCCAGTAACTAAGCAAGGCAAAAAGAAGAATTTGTTGCAAAGGTACTGTGGTATCCATTGAACTACAAAATGGCAAGCATTGTAGAGATGTAGCTAAACTGGATGTGGAGAACTTGGATACTATCAGGATTAGAGTAGTCTTGGTCTTTTTTTTTTTTTTTTTGAGATAGAGTCTCCCTCTGTCGCCCAGGCTGGAGTGCAGTGGTGTGATCTCGGCTCACTGTAAGCTCCTCCGCCTCCTGGGTTCACACCATTCTCCTGCCTCAACCTCCCAAGTAGATGGGACTACAGGCAACTGCCACCATGCCTGGCTAATTTTTTTGTGATTTTTAGTAGAGACGGGGTTTCACCATGTTAGCCAGGATGATCTCAATCTCTTGACCTCGTGATCCACCTGCTTCGGCCTCCCAAAGTGCTGGGATTACAGGCATGAGCCACCGTGCCGGGCCTAGCCTTGGTCTCTTGTCTCTGCTTCAGCCCATCCAATGTGCACTGCATTCTCCACGTGGATGGGACGTAGACACCCAGAGGAAGAGTGAGATGGGCATCTGCAAGACACAGGGAATCACACTAGGAGATACCAGTTCATACTTGAGGAAACACTAGGTTATAGGAATAAAACTTCTTCTGTAGCAATTCTGAAGTGAACAGGGTGGAGAGCGAAGAGGGGTGTGTGTGTGCGTGTATGTATTTGCATATGGACAACTGCATATCAATGTGTACCTGCATCAAAATTAATTCCTAACACTGCCATAATCTAAGCAGTAATTTTACTACTACATTTTGCATCTTGTTGCTTCCACTTCCAGATTCTCTCTTTTGCTTGTTTCATGCTAGACTATCAACTGGGAGGGGAGAAAGGATGAAAGATGTGGTATCATGATTGGCTAGCTTGAAGTTGATATAATCAGTGAGATACGGTTTGCAAGAAGCTAGAAGTAGCGATTAGAACACTCTAGTGGGAAGTGAAGGAGAAGCTCCTGGAAAAGAAGGTGCTGTTCCCAGTGTAAGACCTAGTAATTTACATCCATTTTAGGCAGAAAGAAAATGCTTTCAACAGAGCTAGTGTATCTGAGGCAGAGGGGAATGATAAGACTCCTTTACTCATAACTTGCTACAAACTCTGGCACATAAAGGTTAAAGAGACGTCACCTCTAGCTGGGAGGAACAGAGGCAGCAACATGGAGAAGGTAGCATTGAACTTCTCCTTGGTTGATAAGTAGGATATGAGCAGATTGTAATGTGGAGGCAGCCCCTTATCCTAGAGATTAGGATAATATTTTAGAAACAGCAGGATGCAGTGAAATAAGTCAGTTTCCAGGGTTTAAATCCTATATTTGCAACGCACCAGCTGTGTGCCCTTGAGTAAGTTAGTTCACTAGCCTGAGATCAATTTTCACTCCTTGTGAATTGGAGAGGAATAATGTCTCCCTCACGGTGATGTTGAAAAGGTGAAATGAAATCATGCACTTAGGGATCTGGCAGAAAAATGCTGGTTCCCTTTTGTTTTCAGGGTTCATCCAGTAAGTTAGTGGCAGATAGGTGACTTGAACCAGAATTTCTGACTTCGAGGCCAACAGCCTTCCATTCTGAACTATCGCTCTCTTTTTTTATTATTATTATACTTCAAGTTTTAGGGTACATGTGCACAACGTGCAGGTTTTTTACATATGTATACATGTGCCATGTTGGTGTGCTGCACCCACTAACTCTTCATTTAACCAAACACCACATGTTCTCACTCATAGGTGAGAATTGAACAATGAGAACACACGGACGCAGGAAGGGGAATTGAACTATCACTCTCTTAAAATCACCTGCCCCCTGCTGTCCTGATTTTCTCTTACCACACCCTGGCTCCCACTGGCCTCCAAGGAGTGTAACTGCCTCGAAGGGCACATTAGGCCCTTCCCTTGCACCTTTCTTTCCTCACTTTAGACACATTAGTGATGCAGCTGGAGATAATGGAAATGCTGACCTTTGAGGGCTATATAATTAATTATAGGCTGGTGCCGTTAACACCTTTACCAATCAATGCAGAACTGAGCGAGAACTCTTGGCACACAGAGGTCCTGTCTCTTGATTAAAGGATCACTTTGAAAATATGATCAGGATCCTAACAACATGCACATATAAAAGAGACCTGTCTGCTGACGCTAATTCAGCATTACGCTAACAACCAGATGAAAGATGGGCAAGACGTCAAAGCAAACAGATGCCAAACTGTGAAATGAGTGTTTGTGTAAGGAGCATAACCTCATTGGACCTCACTGTCATTCTTATTGCAACAACAAAAAGGCAACATGAAATAAAAACAAAAACACAGAAGTAACAATTCTAGGTAAATTTTACTGAGACTGTGCCAGTGTCAGCTACCTTTCCATCTGTTGTTTCACTTAATCCTCCTGGTAACCTTATGAGGTGGATAATTCTGTTATCTATTATCCCCACTGCAAGTGTGAGGGAAGTCAAGTCCAAAGCAGTGTCTAATCTGTAAAAATGGGTCAGTAGAGGATGGTTGTGGTGACAAGGGGCATGTGGAAGGGTCTTAGTTTCTGTTTAGGGGTGATGTGATGGTGCTGGTTTCATGGTTAAGTCCAGAAAGGAAGTCAGGTTCCCTTTCTACTCCCAAGATTAAAAGGAAAACATTTGATAGCAGACATCTAGGGATGTCTTTTGCATTCCGTCAAGAGATCCTCTGTGTGCTTATTCCTTTGGTCAGTGTCTGCCCAGAGGTTAGAAGACGAAAGGAGCTGTCATTGTTGAGGGTTGTTGGGGTAAATACACAATTCCCTTCTCTGCCATGCCTGTGTTCTGAACCAGCTGAGAGAGAAAAAAGAATCCAGTGAATGGAGAGCAAGCTACTGTGGTTGTTCAAGCTAGATCAGAAAATGTGGGCTGGATGAGTTGCGACCATGGGCTTCCTGACACTGAATGTCAGAATGAGACAGTTATCCACCTCCACACAGTCAGGGGTGGGAATGGGCTCACCAACAGAACAGGGGGCTTTACAGATAAACTTAGCATATGGTTGAGAGCAGGCTAGTCCCAAAGAGATAGCAGAACTGGAAGAGGCTGAACCATGCACACCCAGTTTGTCTTCTCAAAGTTACTATCAAAGCATGTTCTACCCCTGCACCCAGAGGAAGAGTGAGGTGAGTATCAGCAAGACACAGGGAATCACACTAGGAGATACCAATTCATACTTGAGGAAACACTAGGTTATAGGAATAAAACTTCTCTAGCAATTCTGAAGTGAACAGGGTGGAGAGGGGAGGGGTTTGTGTGTGTGTGTGTGTGTGTGTATCTGCATATAGGCAACTGCATGTGAATGTGTACCTACATCAAAATTAATTCCTAATACTGCCACAATCTAAACAGTAATTTGACTAATTTTTTCTTGACAATTTATAGAAATTTGAACTTCATTATAGAAATTATCTCTAAATAACAAAAGCTCTTAAAACTATAAGTGTATGGATCTGTCATTTGGAAGAGCAAAGCCTTTTCAGTGACTAAACATACCCTCTTCTGTTTTTTTTTCTCCTCAAGATTTAGCCTCATTTGACATTCAGTTTAGCTAATGTCTAGATAAGCCAGCTAATGTTGACATCTCTAAGAGCCTGACTTAAAGGCTTTGTGTTTTTGTCAGAGGCTTCTTAGAAAGACTGGTGGGCTCCGTAAGAATCAACAGGGCTAGAAAACTCAGTTAAACTGCAAAGGGAATAGACTGAGTGACAGTAATAGGAAAGGAAAAAAAAGGAAAATATCCTTTTCTATTCTCTCTTCCTTCCAATTCTGCACTCCTGGAAATAAAGGCTGTTTTGTCCCTATTTTTCTTTCTGAATTGAAAGACAATAACCAAATATACCTGATGGTACTTCCAGCGTCTGAAGAAAAGTTCTTAGGAGGGTGGAATACAGCTGAAAAACTCATTAATTTTAATTAAGTTAAAAAATCCATAGTAATGCAATACTAGCCTTGCAGTAAAGTCATCACTTCTAGAAATGGAAAAGGAATACTCTTTAAAGAAACATGATATCCCTCTTGACACAGCTTCTAAGAGGCATATATTGACCAGGCAAAGAGGAAAGTAAAGTTCTACCTTTTTCAACATGTTCAAGGGTAGGCAGATAATAAAACGTGAACTTATTTATCTTGAAGTTTGCTCATATTTCTCCCTATCAGTACACAGGGAGGTGGACAGGTACCAGCTTAGAAATTATATAAAAGTGGGTTTGAATGCTGGCTTCACTCACAACTCTGTTACTCAGAAAACAGTGCCTAGACTCTCTGAACCTCAGTTTCCTCATCATTAAAATAAATGTAATAATAATAGTTGGTTTTAATTAGGCAAATTTCTAAAACACAAAAACAGACACTCAAAGGCTAAGTGGTTAGTAACAAAAAATCTGTATTTGGTCAAATATTTATGGTGGCTTGAATTGGATTTTGTTATTAAAAATATTGTTAAATAAAAAATAAAAATATTGTTGAGAAGAACATTACAATGTTAATGTATTCATTCTTCATTTGACAGATATTAATTGTGCACCTACTGTTTATCTGGCAGACTGTGTGAGAGGGACACCATTTGTCTTCTAAGAGGAATTCAAGGTTTCCCCTGCCTCATTTGACTCTGAAGGGGAGTTCTCTCTTAAAGACACAGTCTTGAGCTGTGACCTTGGGTTGTGTGTGTGCATGTGTGTTGGCATGTGTGCATGTGTTTGCATGGGTTGTGTGTGTGTGTTCATGCATAATTTTGGTAGGGAAAAAATCATCTTCTTATTACACCTGGATGCTTTTTCTTTTGGGGATTTCTTCTTGCAAATTTAGGAGTTTTATTGGTCTTGTTGCCTTGTTCTGTCTTGGACTTCTCTCTCTCATCTGGATTTTTCTGTTTTCTTTCTAATGTGTCTGGCTGATAAGTCCGTGGATGCCTCTGCTTGGGAGAAGCCCTCACTCCCAAGGGACCCAGGCAGGAACCAGAGCATGAATCATAGAAAAGGAAGCTTTGTCCAGGTCATTTAGGCCTGTCCTTTAGTCTAGGATAAAGGAACTGATGAGCTAAACATGATAACTAGAATGGAGACCCAAAAGACTACAGTGAGGCAATTTCCTGGGGATTCCTACCCTCTGAGGAACAGAATTCCCAAGTACATAAAAACTGTCTGGCTTCATAATTGATGAAGGATGGGAAGAGGGCTCATTGCAGCTTGATGCAGCCACAAAAAGGGATCTATTGTATGTTCTTAAGCCTGGAAATGACAGGATGGAAAGCAAAGAAAGAATTTTGAACTGAAAAAGAACTTAGAAATAAATTAGTCCATTCATTTCTAATCTTTCTTGTTTCTTCTGTCATTTTCTAGAGGAGGAATATGAGGCCCAGGAAGGTGAGCTCATCTTGCAGCTGCTAGCGATTGACAAGTCTAAGAAACCAAGTTCTTGGATTGTTCCTACATGCACTCTACAGACTGACTTAGGAATATTTTCCATGAAGGCATCCACAGAGACTCTCCTGTGTGTCCCTTAGGCCAGGCCTTCGACTTCAATTGCATTTCTTTTCAAGACAAGGTTGTGAGGGGAAGGATTGATTAGATATTGAGGAGGTGAAAGAAGATACTAGATTGGTTAGATATTGAGGGGGTGAATAGATATTAGAATTAGATATTAAGGGGGTAAATCATATCTATCAAGGTTAACTTCCAAGTTGAGTGGTTGGTGAATGGGAGGAGCCACCATCTGAGGCAGAGTACGGAGATGCAGGTTTGGAGAGAAAGGGAAGTTATGATGAGTTCAGTTTTTTGAGTTAAAATCGCAGTGAACCGCCAAGCTGGGAGTACAACAGGAAGCTGCACACCTGACTTCAAGAGAGAGGAACCATCTAGAAAGTTCTTCTTTTTATTTTTAACCTTTCAAAATCCTACCTATTTCCCAAGGTCTTTCCCAAATCTACCTGTTCTGTGAAGTGGTCCCTAATTTCCCATCTCATCCAGCTGTTTCCTGTGTGTGCCCATAACACATTGCTTTCGGCTTCATTAGTCTGTCCCTCCATTTAGTGCGGTCATTGTCTTCATGAATATCCCTTCTAACTAGTCACCTTGAAGTGGAGTCAGCACCAAGGGGCTGTAGAGTATTGTGGATAAGAGCACAGCCTCTTGTTCCAAGCTGCTTGAGTTCAACCAGAGGCATACATATACATATACATATATATATATAAATATATATATATAAAATATATATATAAAATACATATATTTATAAATGTCATATATAAATATAAATATATAATGTCATATTTATATATAATGTCATATATAATTATAATGTCATATATTTATATATGACATAAATATGTCATAAATATATGTATATTAATATAAATATGTCATATAAATATATGTCATATAAATATATAATGTCATATATAAAATGTCATATATAATGTCATATATAAATGTCATATATAAATTTATATTTATAATGTCATAGAAATATAGAAATATTTTATAATTTATAATTTTATAATTTATAAAATATATGAAAATATACATAATGTCATATATAAATATATATAATGTCATATATAAATATATATAATGTCATATATAAATATATATAATGTCATATATAAATATATTTATATATAATGTCATATATAAATATATTTATATATAATGTCATATATAAATATGATTTTTTTTTTACTTTGGGTAATTTATTTAACCGCTCAGTGACTCAGTTTCCCCCTCTGTAAAATTGGAATGATAAAAGTGGTAGTTATCCAATCCAGTGGCTGTGTATTTAAATGAGTTAACATATATAAATGTCTTAGCATATGGAGGAGCGGTAGGGGGCCCTTCCTTTTCCCATTCCTTATAATAAATCTCATGGTTTCTTGACTCCATTCTGCAGGTCTCAAAGTAGCATCTCTTCAGTGAGCAAGTTTCTTAATCCAAAATCATTTTCTGTTTTCCTTTGGCTCAGTAAGGACCCTATATTCTGTTTGATGTTTCGTGTTTGAAATTTTAAACAATTGCAGGAAAAAAATCTATTTGAAAAAGATACCAGTTAAAGACAAGGGAGTGAATGGGGTGAAATGTCCCCTTCACTGGCCTAAGAAAAACCTCTGGGGAGCTCTCCGACTGAAGACAGGTCAGCGAAGACTGCACTGAGTCATGCTAACTTAAGATTCACTTTGGAAAACAGTGGCTAAAAAGTGTCTTTTTCTTTTCATTCATTCATTCATTCATTCATTCATTCATTCATTCTTTCTTTCTTTCTTTCTTTCTTTCTTTCTTTTAAAATCCTTCCCTGCCAATTCTGCCTGACTGAGATGGGGCTAAAACGGAAAGGGTTTTGAACCATAACTGGCATGTCCATAGCTGCAAATTCGGCAATAATACACTTGTTAAACTGAGGGAGAGGTGCGAGTTGGCAGCTTAGAATAGATTTCATTTTCACTCTTCATCTGTTGCCAGGAACACTGCTCATCTGTCTCCTGTGCTTTATCTCCTGGTGGGATTCAAAGCAAATGGCAGTCAGCTCAGTCTGCATTGCTTTTGCCAACCCGGAAGCTGACTTTCTCACCCCCTCCTTGGCTGCTGGGAGGTTGTAGCCTCGCCAGGTCTTTGGTCCTAGGTGTGGTTTATCAGGAATCGCTGCCGTGGTTAATAACATGATGCTGAAAGGTGGAAATTTTGCATCATTTTGGGTATTGAAGAGGTTGAGAGGGAGGGCTGAGACATTCCTGCTGTTTGGAGTCAGAGCTGGATTTGAATGTTGGCCCTGCTACCTTGAACGAGCAACATTCTTGCCTTAATTCTTATTCTCTGTAATGGGGATATTCTAACTGCTGCACTGAATAGTGTAAGAATGAGAACAGTAGAAGTATTTAAACATCTGGTTTTGGCCTGGCACTGGGGATGCCCTCAATAAGGTCTCTGTGAAAGGCCTTCCACTTTCTTAACAGCAAACAGCATTGCATAAAGAACGATAGGCTGCTGCTAGTTAAGATAGTACTTTGCACAAATCATAAAAAGGCTCAACCTCCAGGTGGATACCACCTGTGGAAGACCTCCAGTTTGCAAAGGTGCACAGGCTTGATTTTGGTCCCACTGGTCCCTGAAGCCACGTGCCCATGTGCAGTACACAACTTTAACAGTTGTGCACAGTGGCTTCGAAGACTGATATCTGCATTGAGGCTTGATCATGATTTACTAAACTGACCCCAGGAAAAGGAAAATCGGCTCAGAATCATGTGGCATTGAAGAGTGTTAAGGATATGACCTACAAGCTAGTTTTTCAATTTACCTTCGACTTCTTTTCCTCAGGAACCTTGACTCCCAACAAATGGAAATGTTTGTTACCATGAAGTTGCACTGTGATGACACATTTGCATGAAGTTCTTCAGCTGCAGTGCCTGATTGGCCATTGGTGGCTAGGAGAAGAGCCAGCCTGTCTGTGTCTTTCTCTAGGCCCTGGTGCATATTTCCTGCAGCATTTTGGTCACTACTTAATCTCTTTGTGCCTCACTTTCTCATCTGTATAATGGAGAGAATATTAGTATGTATCTCATAAGGTTCTTTTAAGGATTTAAATGGTTCATACACCGAAGGCACTAAGAACAGTGGCAGGTACATAATGAGTGCTCAACTAACATTGGCTATTATTATTGTCTACCTGCTTTCCTGCCTCCTGTGATGTTGTTTCTTTCTGTCCTCAATGAAGCCTAGATGACCCCATCCAGAAGTGCACCCGTCTTCTCTCTCTAACACATGCAGTACTTACCAGGGAGTAACATTTACATGATAATCATTTTTAGTTTGTGTCGTATTTTTCTGTCCCCCACTTAATAATGAGCTTCTAGAGATATTCTTCTTTCTGTTCTTTAATAGCTTTATGCCCTGCTCTAAACCAAACATTTGCTTATTTACTTCTTAGTTCAGAGATCTATTGGTGTTATACAACAGAAACTTGACTTGTACTAGCTGAGGTTAAAAAAATTTCTGAGCCTAGGGAAGAACATGGGTGACTAGAACGATGGCCATACGTGTCCATAGGATCTTCTCTCTCTTGCCTTGTCTCATTCTTGCTCTCTCATACCTGCTACTCTGCGTTAATGTCACTCTTCCAGCTCTGCTTTATCCATGAGACTGGAGCCATGGTCTCTAATAACTGCAGGCACGTATCTTTCTGGATGGAAAAGACTCTCTTATTCCAGGTTTAGGAATAAAATTCTCAGGGAAGAATTCTGGTGGGCTCATCTTAAGCCAGTTTTTATCCATTAAACAAGCATGGTTGTTACAGATATAATGTAAGCAAAGAACAATTAACATTAGATCTATGTGGTATGGAGAATGTTCTAGGTTGGATGACTGGAGAGATGGTGATGCCACCAACTTAGGCAGAAACACAGGAGGACTGAGCTAGTATTGGAGGAAGGACATGGAGAGTTCAAGTTTGGATATTCTGAGTTAGAACTATAACTAGGACATTCAGGTGGATGAATCTCAGGGCAGTTGAATATGTCAATTCAAACCTCATAGGAGAGCTCAGAACTCGAGATATAAATTTATGAGTCATGAGCAGTTAGGAAATAGTTTAAAAACTTCCAAAGAGGACTTTCACTTCTAAGTAGTATGTAGGAGATCATAGCAGGCTAACAGTCCCATTGTATCAACTAGAAAAAAATTTGATGAATTGAAAAATCACATTTTTAAAGACCTATGAAACCTGTGAAAGCAAAAAGGGAGAAGACGAATTAAAACTCCAGAGATAGAAGAGTATTTTCTAGGTGAGCTGACAGTTGCCAGACATTTATTCCCCAAGAGTCTGCCATTCTGGAGGCAGGCAGAGAGTCAGGCATGGTACACACAGATAGACTCTCCTGGGGGAAGGAGAAGCCAGTAGGGCATGTGGTGGTCAAGCAGGGCTAGCACAATGGATGGGGAGCTAGAGATTCCTCAAAAAAAAAAAAAAAAAAGGCTAATTTTCCCCAAGGGTAGTAGTTTTCCACAAGCTGTTAGACATACTAGACTAATAGAAATACAGGAGTCTATTCTGAAAATTTCTAACAACAAACCTATACTTGTGGGATAAAACTAAAATAGTAGAATAGAGAGAAAGCTTAACTTTTACTGCTTACAGTCCTGACTGGATGCAAATAAAGGAAAAAGTATGCAACTGAAGTAGTTACAAATAGGATAAGTGCAAAACCCAAAGAAAGTAGAAGGAAGAAAATAATAGTGCAGAAAGAGATGAAATAGAATGCAAATGTACAATAAAGACAGTGTTGTTCTCTGTAAACAATCATGTAATTGCCAACCTCTGGCAAGATTGCCCTACCTCTTTCCCCACAAGAAAGGGAGGCAAAAATAAATAATATTGTAAGAAAAAGCCATAACTAAAAATAAAAGAATAATTAAAAGAATATTATAACTTTCTACTAATAAACTTTAAAACCTAAGTGGTCACACATTCCCAGAAAACTGTATATTACCAAACCAACTGAAGGAGAGATAGAAAAACTGAATAGTAGTTAACCCTCAAACAACGTGGGATTGAGCTGCATGTATCCACTTACATGTGATATTTTTCCCATCTCTGTTGCTCCTGAGACAGGAAGACTAATTCTTCCTCTTCCTTCTTCTCCTCAGCCTACTCAATATGAAGGCAATGAGGATGAAGACCTTTATGATGATCCACTTCCAATTAATGCATAAGAAATATATTTTCTTTATGATTTTTAATAATATTTTCTCTAGCTTTATTATAAGAATGCAGTATAAAATACATATAACATACAAAATATGTGTTGACTGTTTATTTTATTGGCAAGGCTTCCAGTGAACAGTAGATTATTGTTAAGTTATTGGGGATTTTAAAGTTCTATATGGATAATTAACTGTGTGAGTGTCAGTACCCTGAACCCTTGTGTTGTTTAAGGGTCAATTAGTTTTATGTCCATTTTTAAAACTTCTTAAAATCTACCCACAGGTGCTCAAGTGGTCTTGCCTGTGAATTTTACAAAACATAAAGAGACTGAGTATTCAAGCTTTTAAAGAATAAGAAATGGCTGACTTTTGGTGCATGCTAAGATGGAATTAGTTTCCTATAGCCCATCTTCTCCAATAATTACAACTAAAAACTCTGAACCCCACCCCCCCACCTTTATCAACTAGCTGAGTAATCAGAGGATAATTAAGGCCACTTGGGGAAGGAAGTGAAAATTTGAAGAATGATCAGTACCTGCAATGATAAGAAAATATTTGTAAATCATATATCTGATAAAGGATTTGTATCAAGAATATGCAGAGAAAGAACTTTTAAAACTCAAGTAGAAAAAAACCAACCCGATTTGGAAAAAAAAAAAAAAACGAACAAAAGATTGAAACAGGCTGGGCGCAGTGGCTCAAGCCTGTAATCCCAACACTTTGGGAGGCCGAGGTGGGCGGATCACGAGGTCAGGACATCGAGACCATCCTGGCTAACACGGTGAAACCCCATCTCTACTAAAAATACAAAAATTAACTGGGCGTGATGGTGGGCGCCTGTAGTCCCAGCTACTCGGGAGGCTGAGGCAGGAGAATGGCGTGAGTCCGGGAGGCGGAGCTTGCAGTGAGCCAAGATCCCGCCACTGCCCTCCAGCCCGGCGGGCGACAGAGCGAGACTCCGTCTCAAAAAAAAGAAAAAAAAAAAAAAAAAAAAAGATTGGAACAGGAAACAGACACATCACCAAAGAAGATATACAGATGGCATATGGAAATATACTCAGCATCATTAGTCATGAGCTGAGATTCTATTAAACAACTCTTCATATAGCTGAAATGGAAAAATAATGCCAAATGTGCATCAAACGAATAAATCTTACTGTATGTAAATTTAAAATAAAATTTATTTTAAAAGTAAATTCCCAACTCATTTTTAAGCCTTCCATAACCTGGACACCCAAACTATACCATGATGTTATTGTAACAAGATTTCAGAGCAGCCTTACTCCTGCACACACACACAACACACACACAACACACACACACACAGACATACAGATGCACACTCCAAATCTAGCAAAAGATGAAATGATAATATAACGTGACCAAGTTGAGTTTCTTCCAGGGATGCCTGGTTGGTTCAAAATTAGAAATATTATAGCCACTACATTTTAAGCTAAAGGAAAGTTATTAATAAATGATCACCTCAATAGATGCAAAAATGAATTTTTTGAAATTTCACACATTCATGATAAAATTAAAACTTTTACTAGACTTGAAATTGAAAATATATTCCATCTATACACAAAAGCCCCGCAGCAAACATCATACTCAATCATAAAATATTTAATGAATTCCCGTTACAATCAGAAAAAGACCAGAATGAGAGCTATCATCAATTACTTTTAACATTTTATTAGAAACTTGTGGTCAGCAAAAATAAGATAAATAAAAGATAAATGCATTGAAAATCAAGCATCAAAGTGTCATTTAAATGTGAGATTTTTCTACATAAAAATTGTCAAAAATTATACATAAAATTATTATAAGGCATAAGACAGTTTAGCAAATTTACCAGCTAAAAGATCAATATATGAGCTAATTTCATGCCTAAACATTAGCAACAATCTAGTAAAAAATGCATAACAAATAACATTCACACAGAATTAAAATAATTACACCTAAGAGAAATTGTCCAAGAATTTTATGCTGAAAAGTATAAAACATTCTATGAAGTCATTAAAGAGTACTCATATACTAGGAAACAGATACTCCGCCAAAGGGCAGGAAAACTCAATGCCATAAATGTGTCAATTTTTTCCAAATTTATCTCTAAATGCACCAAAATCCAATAATATCTCAAGTTTTTTTTGTAGAATTTGATAAACTGATTCTAATAATTATGAGGGAGAATCAAGGGCCAACTAATGGTAAAGTTACTCCCAAAGACAGAGTATCAGGCAGAGGAACTCATCCTGCCAAATATCAAGGCTCCTTATAAAACTGTAGTAATTAGTAATCTGTGGTATTGGTACGAAAGAGAGAAATACTTCAAGAGAGCATAATAAAGTGCTAATGAACAAACCTTCACCTACCTGGAATCATGATATAATGGAGCTGATGTTTCAGATAGAAGGAAACAATAGCCTATTGTCCAATAGATTTTAGGAATTGGTGATCCATATGGAAAAATCTAAAGTGTATAGTGAATGCCTGCGAAACAATACAAAAAGGCAAACCACAATATAGAAAGGGGGCAAAAGACAAAATCAGGCTCTTGGCAGAACGTAGAATATGACTGACCAATAAACACATGACAAAAAGTTCTTAACATTAATAACCAGTAAAAGGCAAAATAAATATTTTAAATGGAAAAAATTTATGACAACAAAGATGTGCAAAGATGCTGGTGAGGATGTGGAGAAACAGGAATGCTTTTATGCTGTTGGTGGGAGTGTAAATTAGTTCAACCATTGTGGAAGACAGTGTTAATATTCCTCAAGGATCTAGAACCAGAAATACCATTTGACCCGGCAATCCCATTACTACCCAAAGATTATAAATAATTCTACTGTAAAGACACATGCACACGTATGTTTATTGCAGCACTATTTACAATAGCAAAGACTTGGAACCAACCCAAATGCCCATCAGTGATAGACTGGATAAAGAAAATATGGCACATACACACCATGGAACGCTAAGCAGCCATAACAGAATGAGTTCATGTCCTTGCAGGGACGTGGATGAAACTGGAAACCATCATCCTCAGCAAACTAACACAGGAACAGAAAACCAAACACCGCATGGTCTCATAAGTGGGAGTTCAATAATAAGAATACATGGACACAGAGAGGGGAACATCACACACTGGGGCCTGTCAGTGGGTGGGGGGAAAGGGGAGGGAGAGCATTAGGACAAATACATAATGCATGCGGGGCTTAAAACCTAGGTGACAGGTTTATAGGTGTAGCAAACCACCATGGCCCACGTATACCTACTAACAAACCTGCACATTCAGCACATGTATCCCAGAACTTAAAAACAAAAAACAATGGGAATTCTTATTAAAGTTACAGAGGGAGGGAAAATTGGAACTGCTTTGATGAACAACTGGTCACTACTTAGTAGAGTTGAACTTGTGTGTGCCCCACTACTCAGCACTCTACAGCTAGGAGGATGCTCTACGTAAATGCATATTTATGAGTACTAAGAGGCATGTAGAGAATGCTTACTTCAGAATTGTTTTTTAAAATTGCAAAAATAATAGCTCAAATACCTGCCTAATATAAAGTGGATAAATAAATTGTGCTTCACTCACACAACATAAATAAGCAGTGAAAATAACTACAGCTACAGGCACCAACCTGGAGAAATCTAAAAACCATAGTGTTGAGGGGGAAAAAAGTTGCTGAAGAATATGCTCAAGTTGACGTCATTTATTCAACTTTCAAAAACAGGCAAAGCTAAATAATACATAGTTTAAGAACCCATGCATTTCTTGTAAAATTATCAAGAAAAGCAACCAAATTGATTTTTAAAAATTCAGGACATTTGGTCCCTCTAGGAGGAAAACATTAGCAATATTCAACTTTTCAGTCCGGGGAGTGAGTATATGAAGTTTGTTTTATTTTCATTATAGTTTTTTTTTTTCTTAACTGTCTTTTATTCATCAGTTCTTTATTCAACAAGTACTTATTTTCATTCTTTAAACTTTACATGTATATTAAATCACTTCTTTGTACCTATGACATATTTCTTAATAAAAAGAGTTTTAAGAAGAGTTAATGAAGAGATTGATAATGACGGCTAAGGGGTATGGGATTCTTTCTGGGGTGAGGAAATGTCATAAAACTGTGTGCCTATTAAAAGCCATTGAATTGTCTAGTTTAAATAGATAATGTATATGAATTATATTGTATTACAATATACAAGGATTAAGGTAGTTGAGGAAATAAAAAAATGTAGGTAGTATTTTTGAGAATTTGGGTGAGAAGGAGAGAACAGTGAAATCACTTGAGGGTGGTGTGGAATCAAAGGTTTTTTAAAAAAGAAATTTGGCTACAGGCTTAATGAGCATGCCAGTGGAGAAGAATTCATGACAAGAAAGTCTTACATAAGAGGATATGAACACAGCTCCTTTTATTCAAAATGGACCTACCTCCTATAGCACTTTCTTGCGTTTAAAAGGAAAAGTTATCTCCAAATTGGTGCTCAGCCTCCTGCCAGTCATGGGCTTTATTTACTCTTTGGGACAAACTTTCAAAAGCGTGGTGTCCTAGTAGTGCTGTCATTCTTTCCACCTGGGTGGAGAGAGAAGTAAACGCTAACCACATTGGAGCCATTGAACAATTCAGTCGGATAAGTATCTCTTGGCTGTCATGGTGGGATAGGCTTTAGGGCGGGGTAAATGGAGAGGTAACTGCTAGACAGTATTGACCTTCCTTCTAGTTGATTTGCTCCTATGTGATCTGCCTAGTGACCTAGGAGCCCCTGACCTCTGAAGTCCCCCCAGAATTCATTCTAATTCTTTGCAGACAATAACACAGAGGCAGTACAAAGCAAGTAGTAAGGCAATGAGTAAAGCATGCCTTTTGTCAAAGCATCCCTGCTCTGCTCTGCTCTGACACCCACTCCCCATCCCTCTAGAGAGCAAAGATTGAATCAATAGTAAATTGACTCATATCTCACAGAAGTGAGCAGATAGCAGAAAAAACCCACTGACATGAGCATTAAGGAAACTCATACTCAGCTCTGACATGACCAGCTTCCTGTTAGTCTTCTGAGTGTTTTTTTTTTTTTTTTTTGGAGACAGAGTCTCACTCTGTGGCACAGGCTGGAGTGCAGTGGCGCAATCTTGGCTCACTGCAAGCTCCGCCTCCTAGGTTCACGCCATTCTCCTGCCTCAGCCTCCCGAGTAACTGGGACTACAGGCGCCTGCCACTACGCCCGGCTAATTTTTTTGTATTTTTAGTAGAGATGGGGTTTCACCGTGTTAGCCAGGATGGTCTCGATCTCCTGACCTCGTGATCTGCCCGCCTCAGCCTCCCAAAGTGCTGGGATTACAGGCGTGAGCCACCACGCCCAGCTCTGAGTCTCTTTTTTCTCATTGGTAAACTGGGGTGTAGTCCATCAGCTCTTCCTTCTACCTCTTTCCCACTGTGTAACAGCCATCTGCGCACAGGGATAGAGTAGGTCCTGATTGGTCCAGGCCAATCATGTTAATTCCATTTTGCTTTTCACGGTGATTGGTTAAGAATATCATAGCTGTAAGCCAATTGGCACAAAGCAGTTCCTTGGTTACCTTGGTTTGGAGATGACCCAATCATCACAAAGTTCACGATGTTTGATTATTGTGAGATGGGACTCGCTTTCCATTGGACTTAAGATTGCTGCACATCATGATTCTGTGGCCATGATGAGGGCCAGCCGTGGAATGCAGCTAACACTGAGGAGTAGAGCTGAGACATAGAAACAAACAACACTCTTGATACCGGGTTAGTGGATTAGCCCACACTGAAGCCTGCCTTATTTCAGTCTTATCACAGGAGCTAACAATCTCCTCTAGTGTTTAATCTAGTTGATGTCGAGTCTTGCATTATTTGCAATTACAAAAAAAACCCTTACTACTTCATGGAGTTAATATTTGGCGTATCTTTTTCAGCGGGTACTGCAAGGCTCCGAGGTAATACCAGTAACACACATGAGAGAGCAGAATAAGTGTAGCTCGTATTTCTTTTCTACAAACACTGGATGTAAGTGAGAGGTAATAACAGAATCAGAAAAGGGCTGACAGCAACAGAAAGACTAGGGTTTACGTCACTCATTTAGTCATGGTGCTGTCACTTATTAAACTGACTTTATTAAATCCGCCTTGAGCAAAGCAAACTATATCGCTCAGTCAGTGTCCCTCATCTGGAAAAAGCTTACTGAGATCACGTCTAGAGTCATTTAAATCTATGTATATATAAGTTGAAATCAAGATATATGACTTATTAATATACTAATTATAATAGCAATAACAGGCCGGGCACGGTGGTTCACATCTGTAATGCCAGCACTTTGGGAGGCCGAGGCAGGCAGATCACCTGACGTCAGGAGTTGAAGACCAGCCTGGCCAACATGGTGAAACCCCGCCTCTACTAAAAATACAAAAA
Organism: Pongo abelii; assembly: GCF_028885655.2. Taxonomy (NCBI): domain Eukaryota; kingdom Metazoa; phylum Chordata; class Mammalia; order Primates; family Hominidae; genus Pongo; species Pongo abelii. Next base: position 40,899,759 of record NC_085929.1, read on the forward strand.
TGAGCCAGGCGTGGTGGTGGGTGCCTGTAGCCCCAGCTACTTGGGAGGTTCAGGCAGGAGAATCGCTTGAACCCGGGAGGCAGAGGTTGCAGTGAGCCGGGATCGTGCCACTGCACTCCAGCCTGGGTGACCGAGCGAGACTCCGTCTTAAAAAATAAATAAATGAAAATAACTATAACATTTATTAAGCACATGAATTGTTCCACGCATGGAGCTGATGTTTAGCACATTATTTCATTTGATGGTCACAATAGTTATTATTGCTCCCATTTCACATATAAGGAAACTAGGGCTAGTGAAATAAAACGTCTGAGGTTATAGCTGTGTGGAAGAGCAGGGGTTCTAACTTGGCTCTTTCTGGATCCACAGCATGTGCTTTTAACTGCTGAGTAAGTAAGATATAGTTTTATTCATTCAACAGGATTTATGGGGACTTGTTCTATTCCAAACCTTGATTTAGACCAGGAAGATAGAGATGAGCATTTAATTTAAATGATTTCAAAATTCAGAGAGGGAGAGAGCCTAGAAAAAAATATATTAATATGTATTCATGTCCTGTATCCTCAACACAGCAGGCACTTAATATATATTTAATGGAAAAATGAATAAGTGACTTATCAATATGGATATATGACAAAAGTTTCTGAAAATATAATTAAATTTCTAAGACAAAACTCACTCTTTAAAGAGTAAAAGAGTATTTAAGAGCTAGAGGCTCTAACAAGAGTCTTTCCGTAACTTTCATGGCTTGTTTGGATTTCTGCCTAAGATCACTGCACCTCAGTTGCCAAAGATGCTCCCTGGAGTAAGCAGGGCTCCAGATAGGTAAATCGATGAGTTTTAAGATGCTCTGAAGTATCCATCTTCCTCCAAGCCAAAGATGGGATGGTGAGAAGGAGGGAAGTAGTCAGCGTAATTTCTTTTGCCACAACATGTTTCATTGACACGAATCACCTCATGTGTGATGGGTATAACGTCTGTGTAATGTGGGAGTCATATTAGTTCATTCACAATTTTCTCCAGCACATTGTTGCTTTGATGTCATCAGGAGCATGTTTTCCCATAATTAAAGAAGATCCTAAAACAGAAGACAAGATGCATACGTAATGGCTAGCTTGAAGGCTTTAAGAACAGTGGTGCTTTCCCAATGTTCAGCTTCTAGAGGATCTGCAAGGGCATTTTCCTTGTATTAAATCAATGGATTTAGGAAGAAGGCTACATCCTGCGTTGTATTTTAATTTTGATGAAATTGATAATCAAAAGATTCATAGGAACCAAGGTGTAAAGCCACTGAGGATTGACTGTGGTCTAAATATATTTGCTTGCGGAAAGTGAACTCTGTTAGTATTTGTATTAGGACTGTTACTGTGTTTTTGAGTGCTGTAGTTACAGTTTTGAATGGTCTTCCCCAATCTCACTCTTCCCATGAATCTTTTTATTTTTATGCAGTTTTATAATGCACGACATTAGAGCAGAGAATTTTTTAACTTTTAAGTTCAGGGTACAAGTACAGATTTGTTACATAGGTAAACTTGTGTCATGGGGGTTTGTTGTACAGATTATTTCATCACTCAGGTATTAATCCTAGTACCCATTAGTAATTTTTGCTGATCCTCTCCCTTCCCCCACACTCCACCCTCTGATAAGCCCCAGCGTGTGTTGTTTCCCTTTATGTGTTCATGTGTTCTCGTCATTTAACTCCCACTTATGAGTACATGCAGTATTTGGTTTTCTGTTCCTGCATTAGTTTGCTAAGGATAATGGCCCCCAGATCCATCCATGTTCCTGCAAAGGACATGATATCATTCTTTTTTATGGCTGCATAATATTCCATGATGTATATGTATATGTACCACATATTCTTTATCCAGTCTACCACTGATGGGCATTTAGGTTGATTCCATGACTTTGCTATTGTGAACAGTGCTGCAATAAACATAATGTGCATATATCTTTATAATAGAACAATTTATATTCTTTTGGGTGTACGCCTAGTAATGGGATTGCTTGGTCTAATGGTATTTTTGTTCTTAGGTCTTTGAGGAATTGCCATACTATCTTCCACTATGGGAGAACTAATTTGCACTCCCACCAACAGTGTAAGCATTCTTCTTTCTCTGCAACCTTATCAGCATCTGTTATTTTTTCTACTTCTTTGGATTTTGACTGGTATGAGATGGTATTTCATTATGGTTTTGATTTGCATTTCTCTAATGATCAGTGACGTTGAGCTTTTTTTCATATGATTGTTGGCTGCACGTATGTATTCCTTTGAAAAAAGTCTGTTAATGTCATTTGCCCACTATTTAATGGCATTGTTTGTTGTTTGTTTCTTATAGATGCTGGATATTAGACCTTTGTCAGATACATAGTTTCCAAAAATTTTCTCACATTCTGTAGGTTGTCTATTTACCCTATTGGTAGTTTCCTTTGCTTTGCAGAGGCTCTTTAGTTTAATTAAATTCCATTTGTCAATTTTTGCTTTTGTTGCCATTGCTTTTGATGACTTTGTCATGAAATATTTGCCCATTTTTATGTCCAGAATGATATTGTCTAGGTTGTCTTCTAGGGTTTTTATAGTTTTGGGTTCTACATTTAAGTCTGTAATCCATCTCGAATTGATTTTTATATACGGTTGTAAGGAAGGAGTCCAGTTTCAAACTTCTGCAAATAGCCAGTTATCCCAGTACCATTTATTGAATAGAGAATCCTTCCCCTATTGCTTGTTTTTGTCAGGTTTGTTGAATATCCGATAGTTGTAGGTGTACAGCCTTAATTGTTCCATTGGTCTATGGGTCTGTTTTTGTACCGGTAGCATGGTGTTTTGGTTATGGTAGTCTTGTAATAGAGTTTGGAGTTGGGTAGTGTGATGCCTCCAGCATTTTTTTTTTTTTTTTTTGCTTAGGATTGCCATGGTTATTTGGGCTCTGTTTGGCTTCATATGAATTTTAAAATAGTTATTTTTTAAATAACTGTTTTGTGAAGAATATCAATGGTATTCTGTGAAGAATATCAATGGCAGTTTAATAGGAATGGTATTGAATCTATAAATTGTTTTGGGCAGTATGGGCATTTTTACAATATTGATTCTTCTTATTCATGAGCATGAAATGTTTTCCGTTTGTTTGTGTCACCTCTGATTTCTCTGAGCAGTGTTTTGTAGTTCTCCTTGTAGAGATCTTTCACCTCCCTGGTTAGCTGTATTCCTAGGTATTTTATTGTATTTTATTTTTGTGGCAATTGTGAATGGGATTGCATGCCTTATTTGGCTATTGGCATGACTGCTGTTGGTGTATAGGGATGTTAGTGATTGTTGCACACTGATTTTATATCCTGAGACTTTGCTGAATTTGTTTATCAGCTTGAGTTTTAAGGCTGAGATATAAGATCATGTCATCTGCAAACAGGTAGAGTTTGACTTCCTTTCTTCCTATTTGGATGCACTTATTTCTTCTTGTCTGATTGCCCTGGCCAAAACTTCCAATACTATGTTGAATAAGAGTGGCGAGAGAGGGCATCCTTGTCTTGTGCCAGTTTTCAAGGGGAATGCTTTCATTTTTTTCCCATTTAGTATGATATTGGCTGTGGGTTTGTTACAGATGACTTTTATTATTCTGAGGTATGATATGATCCTTCAGTATCTAGTTTCTTGAAAGCCTCTAACATGAAGGGGTGCTGAATTTTATCAAAAGCTTTTCCTGTGTCTGTTGATATAATCATGTGGTTTTTGTCTTTAGTTATGTTTATGTGATGAATCACGTTTATTGATTTGCATATGTTGAACCAACGTTGCATCCCAGGAATACAGCCTACTTGATTGTGGTGGATAAACTTTTTGATATGCTGCTGGATTTGGTTTGCTACTATCTTGTTAAGGATTTTTGCCTCAATGTTCATCAAAGATATTGGCCCAGAGTTGCTTTTGTTGTTGTTGCGTTTCTGCCAGCTTTTGGTATCAGGATGATACCAGCCTCAAAGAATGAGTTAGGGAGAAGTCTCTCCTCCTCAATTTTTTGGAGTAGTTTCAAGAGGAATGGTACCAGCTCTTCTTTGTACATCTGGTAGAATTCAGCTGTGAATCCATCTGGCCCTGGTATGTTGTTGGTTAGTGGGCTATTTCTTACTGACTCAATTTTGGTGCTCATTATAGATCTGTTAAGGGATTCAGTTTCTTCCTGATTCACTCTCGGGAGGATGTATGTTTCCATGAATGTATCTATTTCTTCTAGATTTTCTAGTTTATGAGCATAGAGGTGTTCATAATATTATCTGATGGTCATTTATATTTCTGTGGGGTGAGTGGTAGTATCCCCCTTGTCATTTCTGATCATGTTTATTTGAATCTTCTCTTTTTCCTTATTTGTTAATCTAACTATTGGCCTGTTTTATTAATTGTTTCAAAAAGCTAGCTCCAGGATTTATTGATCTTTTGAATGGTTTTTCATGTCTCAATCTCCTTCAGTTCAGCTCTGATTTTGGTTATTTCTTGTCTTCTGCCAGCTTTGGGATTTGTTTGCTCCTGGTTCTCTTGTTTCAGTTCTGATGTCAGGTTGTTAACTTGAGATCTTTCTAAATTTTTGATGTGGGAACTTGGTGCTATACATTTCCCTGTTAATACTGCCTTAGCTTTGTCTTAGAGACTCTGGTATGTTGTATCTTTGTTCTCATTATTTTCAAATAACTTCTTGATTCCTGCCTTAATTTCATTATTTACCCCAAAGTCATTCAGGAGCAAATTACTCAATTTCTGTGTAATTATATGGTTTTGAGTGAATTTCTTAGTCTTGATTTCTAATTTGATTGCATTTGGTCTGAGAGAGTGTTATGATTTCAGTTCTCTTGCACTTGCTGAGGAGTGTTTTACTTCCAATTATGTGATCAATTTTAGAGTATGTGCCATGTGGCAATGAGCAGAAAGTATATTCTATTGTTTTGGGGTGGAGATTTCTATAATTAGCCATGAGGTTCATTTGATCCAGTGCTGAATTCAGGTCCTGAATATCTTTGTTAATTATCTGTGTCAATTATCTGTCTAATATTGTCAGTGAGGTTCTAAAGTCTCCTGTTATTATTGTGTGGGACTCTAACTTTCCTTGAAGGTCCCTGAGAACTTGCCTTATGAATCTGGGTGCTTCTGTGATGGGTACATATATATTTAGAATAGTTAGATCTTCTTGTTGAATTGAAACTTTTACTGTTATATAATGCCCTTCCTTGTCTTTTTTGATCTTTGTTGGTTTAAAGTCTGTTTTGTCTGAAACTAGGATTACAACCCTTGCTTTTTTGTTTTCCATTTACTTGGTATATTTTTTCCATTCCTTTATTTTGAGCCTATGTGTGTCATTGCATGTGAGATGGGTCTCTTGAAGACAGAATACCAATGGGCCTTGGTTCTTTATGCTGCTTGCCATTCTGTGTCTTTTGGGGAATTTAGGCCATTTACATTAAAGGTTAGTATTGATATATGTGGATTTGGTCCTGTCCTCATGATGTTAGCTGGTTATTTTCCAGACTTGTCGATGTGGTTACTTCGTAGTGTCACTGGTCTGTGTACTTCACTGTGTTTTTGTAGTGACTGGTAATGGTCTTTGCTTTCCATATTAATGCTTCCTTAAGGAGATCTTGTAAGGCAGGTAGGTGGAACAAATTCCTCACATGTGCATGTATGAAAAGAGTCTTATTTCTGCTTTGCTTATGAAGTTTAATTTGGCTGGATATGAAATTCTGGATTAGAATTTATTTTCTTTAGGCATGTTGAATATTGCTTCCCAATCTCTTTTGGCTTGTAGGGCTTCTGCTGAGAGTCTGCTGTTAGTCTGATGTGCTTCCCTTTCTAGGTGACTTGACCTTTCTCTTTAGCTGCCTTTAACATTTTTTTCTTTCATTTTGACTTTGGAGAATCAGATGATTATGTGTTTTGGGGATGATCTCATGAAGTATCTTAATAGAGTTCTCTGCATTTCCTGGATTTGAATGTTTTATAATGCAATTACAAGTATCAAAGCGGAATAGACCAAGCAGAGGAAAGAATCTCAGAGCTTGAAGACTGGCTTCCTGAAATAAGACAGTCAGACAAGAATAGAGGAAAAAGAATGAAAAGGAATGACAAGATCTCCAAGAAAGATGGAATTACATAAAGAGATCAAACCTAAAACTCATTGGTGTCCCTGAAAGAGATGGGGAGAATGGAACCAACTTGGAAAACATATTTCAGTATATCCATCAGGAGAATTTCTCCAGCCTAGCTAGAGAAATGCATTTATGAGTGTTGAATTTGTATGTGCCCCAGATGCCAGACAGGGTCTTCCCACCTCTTGTTGTCTAAAAGAGATGTTTTGGCCTTCATCCTAGTCACCAGAAGTTCAAGGTTTTATCCTGTATTTTTGATGATTCCCAGGGGCTTACATTTCTCATGGCTGCCTCCAGCATTAGTTTCTGGATTCCTTACTTTTTGAGGTATCTCACCCCCTAGTACATGGTGTTTCAGTTTCTACATGGCCAACCTAGATGGGAAACTCAGCCTCCCATACACACATTCACTCACACACAATAGGCTCATATTAAACTGTATTTGTGTTGGATGACTTTAATGAAGACTTGTGTAAGAATGGAAAGCTTGAGCATGGCTACTTTCTCAGGCACATCACTTCAAATTGTGTATCTGCCAGCTCTGCTCATAAAAATAGTTTAGCTTCCAAATCACCAGGCATTCCTTTCACCTGCCATTCAGTTGACATAGCATGTCAGCTTCGTGCAATACTGCTGGTTCTTCCCTCCCTTCTCTTTTCTCTGTTCCTTCATTCTCTTAACCAAATTTCCCTTCCTAGGGAAAAAAAGCGTCCCTCCCTTTATGTCCTTCTGTTTTATCTCAAGCAGAATGACTTGTTTTTTCTTTGTTGCTGGAGTTCTTGCTAACACTCATGATTTCAGAGTCCCACTTTCTGCCCCAAGAAACTAAGGCATTTTCCTGAAGAAAAAAAAAAAAAAGAGTTTCCTTCTTAAGAAAATTTATGCTACCAGATAGTAAGGTAATGCATTTTCACTCCCACTCTACTTCCAAAGACTTTTGCCTTCTAGCAAGTATATAAAAGATTCAGATTCAGTTCAGTGGTACCGACACTGACCAGAGGCCAAATGGTTCAAGGCTCTTTGTTGCTTTCCCTGAGCTGGGATGTGATCTCCATGCTCCTTCCCTTGCTGTAAACCCTGAAGTCTTGTGTTGAGATGGCAACAGCATAACATGGCAGAACCTCCATTAATCTGATATTAATCTGGTTCCTGAGAGATTCTGGGAAGCAGAGTCTTCCTGCAGATCAGCACACAGGGCAGGAGCAGAAGTCAGACTTCTTCAGAAATTCAAAGGGGTGATGCCTTTGTTTTTGCTTTCTCCCTCACTACTTATCTGGCCTAACCTGTCTGGAGCATATCACTTGGCAGCCACACTTTTCTTCTTTTCTGTGTTTTCATAAGTTGCTAAATGGCAAGCACCTTTATCACAGATGATTTTAATGGAATGTTAAGAGATTGCAAGAATAAACATTTTCTGGCATTTTTGCATGTTTGACAATTGCATTTCCTATTTCTACTATTCTTCACCTTTCCGGAAAAGCATCATTTGCTCATCCAAAAAGTATGCACTTATTCATTAGAAGCCTGAGATTGTGCTAGGCCCTGGGGATGTAAAAAAAGATATGATGGATATTCTCAGAGGGGTCTGGTGTCACTTCAGCATTTGCTGAAGATTTTTAATTCATTGATTGATTCACTCATTATTCAAACTTTATTCCGTCTTCAATGTACCATGATAAGCACTTATAATTTAGCAGCAAACAAGACAGACACACTTCCTGAACCTCTTGGATGTTGAAGTCTAGGGGCAAATGCAGATAGTGAACATATAACTCTAAGTGCTAAGAGTTTAAAAAAGGAGAATCCTAATATTAATAATCGATAATGTTGGAATTTTTATTGTATGTCAAGACTGTTCTGTATGAGTTATAACATATTTAATGATCACAACATTATCTCCCTATTTAATGTTAAAAAGGGACACCAAAGCACAGAGGGATGAAGTAACTTGCTCAAAGTCCATAGCTAGTAGGTGGTAGCTGTGGGTACAAATCCAAATATAGGGATTCCAGTGCTCATCCTCTTAACCACTTCACTATTTGCACAAAATCTGAAGGGTGATATTCTGACTGAGACCATTAATGTGGGTTAGAGTCCCTAGGTGAAGAGTCCAGGGGAGCATATTTTGGGTGTGAGAGAGTAGCATGTTTGAGAACTTCTGATACCAGAGAGCTTCTGAGGGAAGTCTGGAAGTCCTGGAGTGACAGAGCACATCTTCTGCTGGCTGCCTCACACTGCTCAGCTACCTCCACACCCCTCATGCTAGCTCTTTGGTGAGGACTTCATGGTATGCAGGGTAGGAAGGCTTAACACTCCTTCCAGCCATCATCTTGAGAGTAGAAGTAAAATCTACTTACAGAAGAGGATTATGTGTCTCCACACACCTGAGACAGTAAGGTGAGGCTCTCCCAGCCCCAGGTCATCTCTTCCAGAGACAGCCAGATTTTCTGGAGGCAACAGGAGAGTTTGTTAAAGATAGTGTAATTACTGAGGTGACAGATCAAGCATTCTCTTTGAAAGAGGCATCCCAGAGAGGCTCCTAAGCTTGTGACTTGAAGTATAGAGAACCTCTTGTTTTTTCCACTTCAGTGGATATTTGATAGTTTTGTGAGCCTGTGGAAAAGAGCTTGATGGTTTAGGAAGAGCAGAGGGAGAGGCAAAAAAAAGGTATCTGTTTGGTTTCTTTTTGAATTGAAGGAAAATTTGTGTTAAGCCAAAGAAGAAATGAACAGAGCAAGAGCCTGCCGACATTCTCCTCATTTCCCCCTTTCTCCTACCCTCGCCCTAATTTCTCAGTCTTCTTCATCAGCCAAATAACACTTTGGAAACTGAAGGGTGCCTGAGTTTCTTGCTTCTCAGACCTTGGGATCCTGCAGATCATCAGGGCTGTGCAATGGTATGGCATTTGTGGACATGATACAATCATGTTCACATTGCAATATTTAGTCTCCATTTATTTATTTATCACCACATGCAAATATTCATGTATCTATTTTTGCATTCATTCTGTGGAAATGTTTTGAAGTCAGATCTTCAATCAAATATAAGCTGGGTACCACTTTTAAACTGTGTGTCTTTAGGCAAGCCACTCATCCTTTCTGAACCTCAATTTGGAAGATAGAAATAAATATGACCACTCAGGGTTTGGGGGAGAATTAAATGACATAATTTATGTATTGTAGTACTCAATACATGATAGGCATCATTAATATATTTATAACTATGACTAAATGCTGGGTTTTATTTTAGTCATTAACTGAACAAATAACTATTAAGTGACTACTTTTGGCCAGCTCTGTGCTATGGTAGGTCCCTTAAAGATGAGAAAAGATGGTTATGACTCTTCAGAAGCCCCATCTAATAAGATAGATAGGCCTGTGTGTGGCAAATCATCCAAGATTATCACAAGAATTGAGTCAAACCTGCTGAATGAGATATGGCTGGGGAGGGGTGAAGGAAGCAGAAAGCTAAGTGAGGAAGACAGCAATTGAGGTGAGCTTTCTGGAGAGACACTTTCCCCTGAGGACAAGCACTGAATTTGTTCTGTGGAAAGGAAAAACACTCAGAACATGGTCCAAGTGGCTGATAAAGGAGAACTGGCCCGGTAAAGGAGTTTAACCCTCTTGGAGGGCTTTCTTTCACTGTATGGTAAGAAAAAAGGCAGGCAAGGAGGAAAAGAACATCTACAGATCCAATATGAAAGCATACATTGAAGAATCATGCCAGGGGATTAATTTGGCTGCTTGCACAGAGATTTTGTGACCCAGAGACAAAGCCTTAGGTATGATGGAGGCAGAACAGTAGCATCTTGAACAGCACTGATTCTAGGCTGGGGGGCAAAGGTATAGGACTCTTTCAGGCCGTGGCAGTGATGCTAAGATAGTTTGGGTGCAGTGGGTTTTGGCCTTAGTGTGTGGGATCCAGGATAACCTGCGCACAGAGGAGAGTAGTCTTTCTTAAGAAACCAGAAATTATTTCTCTATTCCTTGAGCCATGTATGCATTCATCCATCTACACACTCATCTATTCAGCAGATAGAGTAATGTCTAAAGGTCAGAGAGAGGCACAGGGATGGGGTCAGTTTTCCACTTGTTGTACATTAACTGGTGGGGGCCCACCTATGGAAAAATACATTTACTATTGTCTTTTGCTCTGAATACCTTTGGGATAATAATCATCTATAGAAGTAACCACACTCCACAGTGCAATAGATGCTGTAATTGAGATATACACAAAGAGAACTGAGTGACTCATTTCACCCTTAGAAGAACAGAAATCTGGAATCAATTCAGAGACAAGAAGATATTTAAGCTGAGGCTTGCAGGAAAAATTTAAACTTGCTTGATATTGCAGGCAATGGAAACATCAAGCATGAAGACATGAGGGTATAAAAGAGGAAGGCACATTTGGAGAACTGTAAACATTTTGGTAATGATGGAGTTTATAGTGCTTTGGAGGAAGTAGAGAGAAAAAAGAATTGAGAACTAAGTTAAATGTTGGAGGCCTTATATTCTGCTCTAACAAACATAGGTTTAATCATGAAAGTGATAGAACTGAGGGTGCAAAGAAAAAATAGAAGTCCCTGGTTCTGAAAGGTCTTTAGTTGAGTAGGAAAGAGAGACATAGATGTCGTTATGCAGGAGAATAATGTGAACAGGACGATTGCAGAGCCAGCCCCCTTAGGCAGCCTCTGCTCTTGAGTTGTGCCCTTGTTAGGCTGATTCTCAAAGCTTTTCTATAATTCTCAGCAAACTACAGAAACAATAATAAGTAGTAGAGATTTTACAGAAGGTGGTGTGGGTTGCACAGGGTGCAAGAACACTTTATCCTTTTATCTAACTTTCCCATTAGCTATTTCTGAACCTTGCTCTGGCCTCTTCTTCCTTCCCTATCTATCCTTTTCATATTCATTCCATTGTTAGGTGCATTTCAACTCTTCCCCTTGGTATGCATGTCTTCTGTAGCACAAAAAGAGTCAAGGAGTTTCTCAGTTGTTATAAACTCATGCCTTCAAAGTCCAGGCAGTTAAAATAGCAGAATGGAGTGGAGTGGGTTTAAAACAAAGGGGAATATTAGGGAGTGGGACAAATTGCAGAGCACATGCCTCGTCTCAGTGAACAAGAGCTACTCCACTCTGCTTTGTTACTGTTTGGAAATGCTGGCCCAGTACTACCAAATGTTCCTTTTTTTTTTTTTTTTTTTTCCAAGGAAAGAAATTTAGACTTCTAGCTAGCCCTCCGGGTTGATTTCCGTTGTTCATGTTGCCAATTCATTTATTCTTTAAAAAATACTGTGTGTGCCAAACAAACACATCTGAGAGCTGCATCTGGCTATCAGCCCTCCTGTTTGTAAACTCTGAGTTAGCTCAACCTCTCTCTTCATGAAGCCTGCTCTCAGGCTTTTAATTTATTCTGCTGTGCGTGCTCTATAAATATTGCACTGACCAAACTGCAGAGAGTGGATTGTGACAGGGAACTTTTCAAGTAGGAAGATCCCCTATGAGGCTTGCCTATGTTCCAGATGAGAGAGGACTTGTGCCAGGCTCTGGGCTGAGATGAGCCAATAAACTTGAGCAATTAGGAGAAGAGAACACTGGGATGGTATCTTAGTCCATTTTCTGTTGCTATAATACAGACTGTGTAATTTATAAAGAAAATAAATTTATTTCTTAGTGTCCTGGAGGCTGGAAAATCCAAGGTCAAGGGGCCACATCTGGTGAAAGCCTTCTTGCTGTGTCATAACATGGCAGAGGGTAAGAATGTGTATATCAGCTCAGGTCTCTCTTCCTCTTCTAATAAAGTGGCCCCCATTATGGGGGTCCTACCCTGATGACCTTATCTAATTCTGATTACCTCTTTAAGGCCCCATTCTCCAAATATCAACATATGAATTTGTGAATTAAATTTTCAACACATGAAATTTGTGGGATACATTCAAATCATAGCAGATGGAGTCTCAGGCTGTAGTTCTTACCCTGAAGTGTTGCTAGATGTGGTGTTAAATAAAAACTTATTCTGACACTTTAATCCTTGAAACCTGACCCAACACTGCAAGGATAAAATGATAAGAAAGACTTTATTCAGGACTATTGCAAGAGATGTCAAGACAATTACAATAGGGGAAAGTGATCATGATCAACTCTGAATACAGCAAAGACAGGGTTTTATAGCCAACAAGCAAAGTGAGCAGGTCAATGGATGGAAAGTTACTAAGAGAAGATATCAAGTGTATGAAGCATCTTGCTGAACTCATCTAACAAAATTCTTGTTGAAGGCAGGCCAAGAACTTAGAAAATCAAAGGAAGGGGATGAACTTGATCAAATATCAAAGTTGATCATATATCTGGAGTAGGGGGATAAGGACCAAGGAAGATCAGATATTAGGGTCAAGGGATTATTACTGAACTGATTTATTAGGATCAGTAGTAATAAAAAAACTGGGCTATGCAGGCCTTGCCAGGACAGAATATGGGCCAATATTGAGGCCTAGTCAAGAAGTGGGCTGAGGGAGCCTGACTAAAGTTTGATAAAGGAGAGAGTCCTTGTCAGTGGAAAGTGACCCTTCTTCCTAGGTGTCTTAGTTCAGGTTGCTATAACAGAATATCATAAGCCAGGTAGCTTACATTTATTTTCACAGTTCTGGAGGCTGGGAAGTCCAAGCTCAAGGTGCTGACAGATCCAGTGTCTGGTGAGGGCCAACTTCCTGGTTTGCAGATGGCTGCCTTCTAATTGTGGTGGCAAACAGAGCCAGCTAGCTCTCTGTCCTTTTCTTCTAAGGACAGTAATCCCATCCATGAGAACTCTACTCTCATGACCTACCTACCTCCCAAAAGCACCACCTCTTATTATCACATTGGGGATTAGATTTCAATGTAGGAATTTTGGGAGGACACAAACATTCAGTCCATAACACTAGGTTTTAGTATTTTCATCTGTGGAACAAGGGAGTTTCCCTTGGATGGCTTTTTTTCTGGTTTTATAACTAAAATTCTAGCCACTGAATGCTCACTGGTCTTTCTGAGGCTCAGTCCCAAGTACCTTCTTTGGCCCAGGTCAGCATTTAAGCAGCATATTCTCCTCACTCATCTGCAGTGGAGCCCCTTCGAAGCATGTGGGTTTGTAACACTCCCTGGCCAGCCTTTTGCTTGGAATTCACTCTGGCTGCAGAGTGAAATATCATCTACTTATAGCCTCTTTTTCTTAGCTTCTCCCAAAGAAGTGTTTCCTTCTCTTCTCTCTATGTATGCAAAAGGAAATGAAAAAAAAAAAAAAAAAAGAAAAAACCAAAGTGTCCAGATTTCATAAACTTTCCCATATTTCTACTCCCCAAAGTTATTCATGACTTCCATGAAATGGTAACTTCAGCTCTTTGCCTACCTTCCTGAGGATGAGGTTATCAATTCTTTCACCTTTTAGCCTTGACTCTAGAGAAGGCCACATTGACCCCTACCTTATTCTGCAAAGGTCCCCTTTCTAAAACTGAAGTCTAAAGAGAAAGTCTGGGGAAAAATTATGGTGCTTCATTTAAACTTAATCCTTTATGTCTATGAAAACTTTCAGACTGTGATATCCCATACCTCTGCACCTTTTTTTTTTTTTCCTTCCTAGACTTTTCATATCCCTTCTGTGGTTAGGTGTGTTTTTATCTTCCCCTTGGCTTGTATATCCCACTCAGTACAAAAAAAAAAAAATCCAAATAGTTTTCCCAGTTGTTACCAGCTCATATGCCTTCAAAAGTCAGGCAGTTAAAAAGAAGTGATTGCAAATAATCAAGAAAGAGATAGGAGGCACCCAAATGAGATCTTAAGAAGCTCTCAACATCCAGGTTGTATGTGACTGCAGGTTAGTACCCACCTAGTTTATAAGGTCTATAAAGAGAATAATAGTGTCTTTTCTGCCTGCCATTATATCCTCTCAGTGCCTACCCCATTATCTGACCAATTGTAGGCACTCAACAAATAGCAATTGGAAATCACTCAAGGAACAGATGGATTAGGAATATAGATTTTCATGAATTCTAGCTTCAAACATGGATCTGTCTCTCTGATTAGATTTTACGTTCTTGTGGTCAAGAGCTCTGTCTTTATAGTAATGATAATCACAGCTTGTACAATGTGGCATTGGTCATTGTAAATCACTGTCTCTTTTACTACTTACCACAACCTTAGGCATCATTGTAGTTATTTACAGATGGGAAAACTAAAGCCCCAAAGAGTGAAATACTGTGTCTAGTTCTTAGAGTTTATAATCTGTTGAGTCTGGGTTTGAACCTGGGTTTGTTAATCTATAGCACAGTGTTTTTTCCTTTATGCCATGTGCTGCCCACCTTATTTATCTTGAGTTTCATCTGCGGCTTTTCATTGTAGATGAAGGTACAGAGCCAAGTAGCCTCTACTGAGTCCCAGCTCTGATTTCCTTATGACTTTGTGTCTTCCCAGGAGTGGGGGTTTGGGTAAGGAGCAGTAGGCTGGGTTCATGTCATACTATCCTGAGACATTGACAGTGTTTTTCCATTCCTTCAAATTAAATTTCTGTCTGGATGTGCCACATTGAATCAAATCTGTCTCTTCAAGCATACCACCATAAAATTTATTTCCCCAGGTGGCCTTCTTTTATTTATTTTTTCTTTTGTTAACATATTCAAGAATAATCAGAGATGCAGTGTTCAGTCAGGTTTCAACGATAATTGACTTTGACTTTTGGGGAAATACCAACAGGAACAGGCTGACTCCTAAGATTATTTCCTTACTGGAAATTATGGCCTAAGCTTTATTCATTCATTCATCCAACAAATATTTGTTAAGCATCTTCTATAAGATATGCCTCCTGCTTATAATTTTATATACTCTAACACAGGTTTGAATATGGACTCCATCACTTACTGCTGGCCAACATCATCCATTTATTCATTGTGTAATGATTATGTATCTTCTATGTACAAAGCAGTATGCATACATTGAGAGCAAGTTATAGCATCCAAATTTAATGGTTACTGGGTGCAGGAGGAATGAGATGACTAAGTACTTTATAAAAGTTTCTATTGCTTCCATACTAATGTTTGAGATGGTGGGACAGTGTGTGTGGGGAAGTTCCTTCCAATCAAAAGCAAGATGTTCTCCTAACCCTTAAAGGTCAGACAAGGGATAGTCACTAAGATATGCAAAGGACAGCTTTCAAGAGGGTGCTATTGGAAGACTCTGGGGTTTGGCCTATGGCACATGTTCTCTAAGAAGGACTACCAAGGATTCTGTTGAGGTATGGCTCTTGAGGTGTTAAATTCTAATCTTGGGGTCTGAGTATTGTTGCGCTATGTGGGTACAGTTTTCCCCATTTATGTCTACAAACACAAAATCTTTAAGAGATAAAAAAATCTTAATGTCTTAGCAGTTATGTCTATTCTTCTCCACCTCATTAACACCACCAGGGAGCGTGGTACAGTAACCGTGGGTGGTAGGTCAAATGATTTTTAAGGAGAACAGTTCAAATTCAGGAAGGCCAATGACAGGGCACAAAAACCAAACAAGAGTTCTGAGAGGATGGAAGAAGGTCCTGATATCCTGGGCTTGCCCCACTCTCACCTATCCTGACATAAGTGACAAACAAACAGGTTTCTTCTATTCTGGAGAGCTCTTCCCTCAGGGAGGTTAGAGAGAACAAGTTTGATGGGCTAAGGCAAATGCTCACAGAAATTGAACTCTCTCCTTGTCCAAAGTGCATGGTTTCAATCTGTGTAAAGCTCATAGTCTAGCGGGAGAGATAAATAGCCAAACTCCATCTGTCTCATGATAGGAAGAGAGCTGGGTGCTGTGGAAACACATTTCAAGGGAAAATTTAAACAATCTCAGAAAACTGGCTGAAAGCCAGTCTTTCTCTTCTTCTCTTGACCAGCAGTTAGTCAAAAGAAGAGGAAGAAGGGAAACGATGGTGGGGAAAAAAAAAGGTGTACAGGACTAGAAAACAGCACATACAAAGGCCTGGAGGTATAAGTAAAGATTAGAAGAGAGTGATATAATTGTTCCTATAAGTCTAAACTGTAAAATAGGGCTAGAGTGAAGCAGATAGAAGGAGGAAGAAGGAGATTTGTGTGGGGGTCGGGGGAGGCTAGCTAGAGATAAAATCAGAGAGGCAAGCATGGGTCTGGGTCATGCAGGGTCTTATAGCCATGTTCCTTCCCACGCTGACTCTGGGCTTGCCCATGTGACCTTATTTGTTTGGGTCAATGAAATGATGGCAGAGACTTGAAAACCACCTGCACATTAGGGCTTGGTCTCTTTCTCTTGCTGTTTTTCGGATGTAGCCAGCATATGAAGAAGTCCACACTAGCTAGCTGGATGAGAGACTTGGAGAGACATGGGGTCATTTGTGCTCATCATCCCAGCAAATAATCGGACATCTGGGGCCAGCCAGCCCTTGGCTAATCTAACAACTGAACACAAGCGCATCAATGCGCCCAGCTGACGCCACATTGCATAACAATGATTTTTTAGGCTGAGCCCTGTCCAAATCACCAGCCTGCAGAATCATGAGCAAATAAATGGTTTTTTTTTTAACCCATTAAGTTGTGGGGTCATTTATTATGCAGTAGTTGAAAATAATATGACTCTCATCTCCACCAAGTTCCTAAGGGAGCAAAACACATAAGAACCAACCAAAAGATGTGTCCAAATTCTATTTCATTATTAGTGGACCCAGCACTCAGTAACCCCAATGTATAGATCTATGATAAAAGCTGTATTGAGCTATTGGGCTTAGCCCTGCAGTTCCAAGTGAGACTCCTATTTTCCCTTAAATAAAAATCTTAGGAGCAGGATGTTCTGATTGCTCATAGGGTAAACAGAAAGATAGGTGGACCTTGAAAAGAACTTGATTCAATACAGAGTGGAATAGGAGGCACAGAAGAGGGAATGGCTCCTGGGTGCCCTGACCACTAGGAGAAGAATGCAAAGCCAATGTCTTGGATGCTAACCAATCAGATTAGCAGCTCTCTCTTCATGGGGATGGAGAAAGAGTTAGGAAGAGGTGATCAGCAGCAATAGTGAGAAGGTAGAATTGTTTCATTTGACAAAGAAGCTTTCAGATAACATGGGTTGCGTGCTTAGTAATGATCTCTGTTCTTAAGGAGCTCAGTGTAGTGAGAAAGATGTGAACAAAATACCTTCCAGTCAGGGTCCAGTCAGGAAGATAGAAAGAACACTAAGTATTTTAGCCAAGAGAGTTTGATCATAGGGATTTGTCAAAGAGAGTTGGGGAAACTGAGAAAGCCAAAGGAAGCACTGGAGTGCTGGAGAGATTATAATTTAGGAGGCAGCCATCACTAATAGGGCTGGTGAGGAAAAGGGGGTAGTTGGGGTTATCAGATCCTGAAAACCTGGAAGAGGAGCCCTAAGGAACCAGGATGCAGATCTCAAGGAAAGCATGCTTCCTTCCTGATTGATGCTGGTGCCTCGGGAGCTCAGGGGACCCCAGTAGAGATGCATGCAGATGCACCCCTCCCTCCAAGGGAAGGACATTGACCAGTTGGTCCTGGGAGGGCATAAAGAAACTATAAAGTACAAACAACACCTGTGCCAGGTGAAAGGCAATTGCTGGGGCAAAACTGACAGAAACCATAGGCCCACAGAAAGAAGCAAATCCCTTCTTCCTGCCGTGCAGCCCCCCTGGAATGCATACGACTGGCAGAATATAGTAAGAACTCCCGTAGTAAGGGAGCAATAGGGTTTGACTGTGTCCCCACCCAAATCTTGTCTTGAATTGTAGCTCCCATAATCCCCACGTGTTGTGGAAGGGACCCAGTGGGAGATAATTGAATCATGGTGGTGCATTTTTCCTGTGCTGTTTTCCTGTTAGTGAATAAGTCTCATGAGATCTGATAGTTTTATAAATGGGAGTTTCCCTGCACAAGCTCTCTTGCCTGATGCCATGTAAGATGTGATTTTGCTCCTCATTCACCTTCTGCCATGATTGTGAGGCCTCTCCAACCATGTGGAACTGTGAGTCAATTAAACCCTTTTCCTTTATAAATTACCCAGTCTCGGGTATGTCTTCATTAGCAGCATGAGAACAGACTAATACTAACACAGGGAGATACGTGGTTTGCAGAGAGCCCTAGTTTCAGCCTTAGAAGCAGAGTAAAGGAGGACAGGTCTGGAGCTGAGACACAGGGACTTCATCCCTAGCTGGGTGATGTATACACGCAGATCCTTAGCACAGCAGCAGGACGAAGGAAGGGGATTGTCTGCTGGAGCGAAGGCATCACACAGCCTAATGGTAAGATCTACCAAAGCCAAGCTCCCTAGACATGGCTTTCCAAAGTGGGGCAGTTAGCGCTGCTGGGACTTTAGAGAAGTTTAGATGGTGTGCAGCTGTAGAATGAAATAACATTGAGTAACGTAATGAAACAGTTAATCCTTGTTCAGCTCCCATTGTTTCTGATTAAGGCAAGCAGAAAGTCCCAGTTTAGTGTCACCATATCCTCAGTAGCATTCTAACCCTTGCTGTAATGTATTTTAACGAAGAGCAAGCAGGCCTCAGGCTCAGAACCTGTAGCTGGCAGCACTTTCAAGTTTAATGACATTATATTGACTTTGTAGAATTTATTCTTTATGCATACCTTCTGGTTTGTGGGGAGGAGTTCTGGTTTTTCATTTACTAGACATTCTTAGTTAAGTAAATTTAATTAAGTATAATGTGAGTAGATTTAAACCTAGACAGTAAGTAAATGCTAATGGAGTATATAGATATAGCAAAAAAAAAAAAAATCTAGAAAGTGATATGGAAATGACCAACACTTGAAGAAAAACTTCCCCAATCCATAGATAGCCACTGGTTAGAGATTAAGCATTAATACAATTAAGGAGTGGAGGATGATGAATCTGGGGTATCACAAAGAGGACATTTGTAAGTAATTTTGAGCAATGGGCTTCTTACCTCAGCCAGGGGAGGATGCCTGGATTAGTCCACTGGAACCATTCCTGCCATTTGGCAACTTTCTTTCCCCAAAGCAAAAGTGTTTCTGGCAAAACGAGTGCAACTGCTTGGGAAATTCAACATAGAGATTTAATTTTTACACTCAGATCTCTTGTGTTCTCCAAGTGATAACCAGATTTGTTGGTTTTCTTAGAGCCGACCCTCTAATAAAATTTCCTTCAAAGTCCTACGACCATGATCCTATTAGAATATGACTCCCATGAAGGAAGGCCAGGACTTTGTCAGTATTGGCCACTGTTATATTTCCAGAGTCTAGGACACTGCATGGCATATACCAGGACAAAGTAAATATATATGAATATATGAATGAATAAATAAAAGCATTGAAGGGTTTTCAGACTTTTAAAACTTTGGCATCCTTTCTTGACTAGAAATCCTAAGCCAATATTGGAACTGCTCTGAAAACATTGTGGATTGAAAGGTTTTGTCTATTTTGGTTTTTTTACTCCTTTCATTTGATAATCATATCTCAATTATTACTATAGCATCTCTACAAAGTGTTTCAAGGGTACTTGGTTTCGCCTGATATGGTTTGGCTCTGTGTCCCCACCCAAATCTCATCTCAAATTGTAATCCCCAAGCATCAGAGGGAACTGGTGGGAGGTGATTGGATCATGGGGGTGGTTTCTCCCATGCTGTTCTTGTGCTAGAGAGTGAGTTCTCATGAGAGCTGATGGTTTTAAAATGTGGCATTTCCTCTCTCTTTTCCTGCCGCCATGTAAGACATGCCTTGCTGTGCCTTTCCCTTCCACCATGATTGTAAGTTTCCTGAGGTCTCCTCAGCCATGCAGAACTGTGAATCAACTAAACGTCCATGTTTTTCTTCATAAATACCCAGTCTCAGGTATTCTTTGTAGCAGTGTAAGAAAAGACTAATACAACCTCTTTTTGAGATCAGGAAATAAAAATCCAGGTTATTTAATGACTAGCCCAAAAAACAAACAGTTGTAAGAGGCAGGCATGGAACCAAAGCCTGGGTTTCCATCACAAAGCCTTGCTTCCTCTCTATAAAGAGTCAGTGGCAACCCCAGAGATTCTGGATCATTTTACCTTCCTCTAATTAACACGGCAGTTAGTTTATGTCAATTCAGAGAACAGTCAGTCAAATGGACTGTTTGGGGTCAACTAGATGAACAACCATTTGGCTGAATACTTTTTTCTGTTCATTTTTTCAGCTGACAGTTGTGACACTGTATCACCTCCATTTTTCTACACTAAAGCAATTAATGATGTCTCAAGGAGGTGCATGCCCTTGAGGTTAAATAATGTCAGTAGAACTTCCTTCTCATGGTCAAGCTTATATTTGAGTGTCGTTTTTATGTGGGTCATGAGGGCATCTCACTATGAACTCCTGTGAATAATCTTGACATCCTCAGAAGCATTAATTCATCCTGTTAGCATCCTGTTAGAGAATTTTAAAAATTAGAAGTGGGTTTTAAAGAATCTTAAAATCTTTGAGTTCAAATGGCATGTAGTCCAACCTCCTAAGTCATCATCTTCAAAATGGCCATAACAAGATTGTTGAGTCTATGTCTGAATATTTCCAGGAGACTATAGGGGTTGGGGTTTCAGTATCGTATGAAGAAATTTATTGCATTGCTGGGAAACCCCCAATGTTCGAAAGTTCTTCCCAATATAGAGCAAAACTATTCATGCCTGTAACTTCTCGTTACGTCAGAGATTTGGAATGTTAGAGAAAAGGTATCTAATATTTTTGAGTACTTAAATTTGTGATTCAGCATGATTATCATTTCATGTGTAATTTCTCACTCTTCTATGAGCTAGTTATCATTATCTCCATTTTATAGATTGAGAAATCAAAGCTAGGACAACTTGAACAACTTTTCATTCTAACTAATACAAGATATAATTGGGATTTGAATAATGCCTCTCTAGTTTCTAGGCCAATGCTGTTTCAGTTGCCTCACTGTATTTGCCAAAGCTCTAAGAAATATTATAATCCAATAGTTTTCCACATTTCCTCTTTATAAATGTTAATTGATACTCCTGTAAGAACAGCTCTCATTTCACATTGCAGCGCTTCTCAGTAGTAAGAGACAGGGAGGGAGCTCAGTTACACTATTTTCTCCTTTTTCCTTCCTCTAGGAAAGCAAGTATCAAAATCTCCAAGAGGCTTGCACTGCTAGGAGAAAGCACATCCACTCTGAAAATATTGACATCTCCCCAATTCTCCCTGCATTACACATATATCTTCATTAAGAATCTTTAATAATCTAAACTCTATATCTTACCAGTGATAAATTGGCTACCTAGATGGGTAAATTTCAAAAGAAATGTTTGTAGATGGATGTTCACTGAAGGTGAGTCTACACCAGAGGAACATTAGAGTATATCTGAAGGGCAGTTAGATTAATTCAGAGTCAACTTCAAACTGGAGCCTTTTCCGGTCAGATAGATATATACTCTGGGACTTCAAAAGCAACTTGTACAGAAATCCAAAGTCTGTGACAAAGGTGAGCTATCGTAGTCTGTGCAGCTTCAGTACCATTTATCTACATGAAAGGGATCTGGAATAGATGTGCCTACAACTTAGGGCCAATGTAGAAGAAGACATTTGTCACAATCTTCAAATCAGTTTAGGCAAATTCGTATCTGGATAAATCATGACTAATCTATTTGCTGCAATTTAAAGACAAATTTGAAGTCAGTTCTTATTTCAGTTCTTCATCTCTGCAACCTATTTGACAAAAATCTTACTGGGTTTCTATTATTACTCAGTATAGGAAAGAGTGACTTTTGGCTGGTTTCTAGTGGAATTGAACAATGAGAACACATGGACACAGGAAGGGGAACATCACACTTCCGGGACTGTTGCGGGGTGGGGGGAGGGGGGAGGGATAGCATTGGGAAATATACCTAATGCTAGATGACGAGTTAGTGGGTGCAGCGCACCAGCATGGCACATGTATACATATGTAACTTACCTGCACATTGTGCACATGTACCATAAAACCTAAGGAATAATAATAATAATAATAAAATAAAATAAAAAATAAATTATTACACCCCCCCGTGTGACATAAACATTTGCAAACATTATTGCATTAAGCCTTCACAATAACCTTTTGAGGTGCATATTACTGTTTTCGTAGTACAAGATGGGGAAATTGAGGCTCATTGAGTTTCGTAACTTGTGAAAAATTGAATAGTAGACACTGAAGGCTAGAGCCAGGATTTGAATCTTGGTAGATTGAATAGCTTTAATTAACACTAGAGAAACTCCTACAGAGTCTAAAAATTCCTTGAGTCTATAGTAGAACTTTTCTTTTTAGTTTTATTATACACCAAGTTCTGGGATACATGTGCAGAACGTGCAGGTTTGTTACATAGGTATACACATGCCATGGTGGTTTGCTGCACCCATTGACCTGTCATCTACATTAGGTATTTCTCCTAATGCTGTCTGTTCCCTAGCACCCCACCCCACCCCCCAACAGGCCCTGGTGTGTGATGTTCCCCTCCCTGTGTCCATGTGTTCTCATTGTTCAAGTCCCACTTATGAATGAGAACATGCAGTGTTTGGTCTTCTGTTATTGTGTTATTTTGCTGAGAATGATGGTTTTCAGCTTTATCCATGTCCCTGCAAAGGATATGAACTCATCTTTTTTTATGGCTGCATACGATTCCATGGGGTATATGTGCCACATTTTCTTTATCTAGTCTATCATTGATGGGCATTTAAGTTGGTTCCAAGTCTTTGCTATTGTGAACAGTGCCGCAATAAACATACATGTGCATGTGTCTTTATAGTAGAATAATTTATAATCCTTTGGGTATATACCCAGTAGTGGGATTGCTGGGTCAAATGGTATTTCTGGTTCTAGATCCTTGAGGAATCGCCACACTGCCTTCCACAATGGTTGAACTAATTTACACTCCCCACCAGCAGTGTAAGTGTTCTTATTTCTCCACATCCTCTCCAGCATCTGTTGTTTCCTAACTTTTTAATGATCGCCGTTCTAACTGATGTGAGATGTTATCTCATTGTGGTTTGATTTGCATTTCTCTAATGACCAGTGATGATGAGCTTTTCTTCATATGTTTGTTGGCTGCATAAATTCTTCTTTTGAGAAGCATCTGTTCATATTCTTTGTCCACTTTTCGATGGGGTTTTTTTTTTTTTTCTTGTAAATTTGTTTAAGTTCTTTGTGTATTCTGGATATTAGCCCTTTGTCACATGGATAGATTGCAAAAATTTTCTCCCGTTATGTAGGTTGCCTGTTCACTCTGATGATAGTTTCTTTTGCTGTGCAGAAGCTCTTTAGTTTAATTAGATCCCATTTGTTAATTTTGGCTTTTGTTGCCATTGCTTTTGGTGTTTTAGTCATGAAGTCTTTGCCCATGCCTATGTCCTGAATAGTATTGCCTAGGTTTTCTTCTAGGGTTTTTATGGTTTTAGGTCTTACATTTAAGTCGTTAATCCACCTTGAGTTAATTTTTGTATAAGGTGTAAGGAAGGGGTCCAGTTTCAGTTTTCTGCATATGGCTAGCCAGTTTTCCCAACACCATTTATTAAATAGGGAACCTTTTCCCCATTGCTTGTTTTTGTCAGGTTTGTCAAAGATCAGATGGTTGTAGATGTGTGGTGGTATTTCTGAGGCCTCTGTTCTGTTCCATTGGTCTATGTATCTGTTTTGGTACCAGTACAATGCTGTTTTGGTTACTGTAGCCTTGTAGTATAGTTTGAAGTCAGGTAGCGAGATGCCTCCAGCATTATTCTTTTTGCTTAGGATTTTCTTGGCTATGTGGGCTCTTTTTTGGTTCCATATGAAATTTCAAGTAGTTTTTTCTAATTCTGTGAAGAAAGTTGATGGTAGCTTGATGGGTATAGCATTGAATATATAAATTACTTTGGGCAGTATGGCCATTTTCACGATTTTGATTCTTCATTTTCATGAGCATGGAATGTTTTTCCATTTGTTTGTGTCCTCTCTGATTTCCTTGAGCAGTTGTTTGTAGTTCTCCTTGAAGAGGTCCTTCACATCCCTTGTAAGCTGGATTTTTAGGTATTTTATTCTTTTTGTGGCAATTGTGAATGGGAGTTCACTCATGATTTGACTCTCTGCTTGCCTATGTTGCTGTATAGGAATGCTTGTGATATTTGCACATTGATTTTGTATCCTGAGACTTTGCTGAAATTGCTTATCAGCTTAAGGAGATTTTCAGCTGAGGGGATGGGGTTTTCTCAATATACAATCATGTCATCTGCAAACAGAGACAATTTGACTTCCTCTCTTCCTATTAGAATACCCTTTATTTCTTTCTCTTACCTGATTGCCCTGGCCAGAACTTCCAATACTATGTTGAATAGGCATGGTGGGAGAGGACATCCTTGTCTTGTGCTGGTTTTCAAAGGAAATACTTCCAGTTTTTGCTCATTCAGTATAATATTGCTTGTGGGTTTCTCATGAATAGCTCTTACTATTTTGAGATACTTTCCATCAATACCTAGTTTATTGAGAGTTTTTAACATGAAAGGGCATTGAATTTTATCAAGGGCCTTTCCTCTATTGAGGTAATCATGTGGTTTTTATCATTGGTTCTGTTTATATGATGGATTACGTTTATTGATTTGCGTATGCTAAACCAGCCTTGCATCCCAGAGATGAAGCCGACTTGATCGTGGTGGGTAAGCTTTTTGATGTGCTGCTGGATTCAGTTTGCCAGTATTTTATTGAGGATTTTTGCTTCAATGTTCATCAGGGATATTGGCCTGAAATGTTCTTTTTAGGTTGTATCTCTTCCAGGTTTTGGTATCAGGATGATGCTGGCTCCATAAAATGAGTTAGGGGGAGGAGTTCCTCTTTTTCTCTTGTTTGGAATAGTTTCAGGAAAATTGGTACTAGCTCCTCTTTGTACTTCTGGTAGAATTCAGCTATGAATCTGTCTGGTCCTGGACTTTTTTTGGTTGGTAGGCTATTAGTTACTGCCTCAATTTCGGAACTTGTTATTGGTCTATTCAGGGATTTGACTTCTTCCTGGTTTAGACTTGGGAGAGTGTATGTGGTCAGGTATTTATCCATTTCTTCTAGATTTTCTAGTTTATTTGAGTAGAGGTGTTTATAGTATTCTCTGATGGTAGTTTGTATTTCTGTGGTATTAGTGGTGATATCCCCTTCATCATTTTTTATTGTGTCTATTTGATTCTTCTCTCTTTTCTTCTTTATTAGCCTAGCTAGTGGTCTATTTTGTTGATCTTTTCAAAAAACCAGATCCTGGATTCATTGATTTTTTTTTTTGAAGGGTTTTGTGTGTCTCTATCTCCTTCAGTTCTGCTCTGATCTTAGTTATTTCTTGCCTTCTGCTAACTTTTGAATTTGTTTGCTCTTACTTCTCTAGTTCTTTAAATTGTGATGTTAGGGTGTCGATTTTCGATTTTTCCTGCTTTCTCTTCTGGGCATTTAGTGCTACGAATTTCCCTCTAAACACTGCTTTAGTTGTGTCCCAGAGATTCTGGTACATTGTGTCGTTGTTCTCATTGGTTTCAAATAACTTATTTATTTCTGCCTTAATTTCATTATTTACTCAGTAGTCATTCAGGAGCAGGTTGTTCAGTTTCCATGTAGTTGTCCGGATTTGAGTGAGTATCTTAATCTTGAGTTCTAATTTGATTGCACTGTGGTCTGAGAGACTGTTATGATTTCCATTCTTTTGCATTTGCTGAGGAGTGTTTTACTTCCAATTATGTGGTCAATTTTAGAATAAGTGCTATGTGGTGCTGAGAAGAATGTATATTCTGTCGATTTGGGGTAGAGAGTTCTATAGATATCTATTAGGTCTGCTTGGTCCAGAGCTGAGTTCAAGTCCTGAATATCCTTGTTAATTTTCTATCTTGTTGATCTGTCTAATATTGACAATGGGATGTTAAAGTCTCCCACTATTACTGTGTGGGAGTCTAAGTCTCTTTGTAGGTCTCTAAGAACTTGTTTTATGAATCTGGGTGCTCCTGTAGTGGATGCATATATATTCAGAATAGTTAGCTCTTCTTGTTGAATTGTTCCCTTTACCATTATGTAATGCCCTTCTTTATCTTTTTAGTATCACCAGCGGAGGCTGCAGAACAGCAAAGATTGCTGCCTCTTCCTTCCTCTTGGAAGCTTTGTCCCAGGGGGGCACCCACCAGATACCAGCTGGAGCTCTCCTGTAGGAGGTATCTGAAGGCCCTGCTGGGAGGTGCCTCCCAGTCAAGAGACACAGGGGTCAGGAGCCCACTTGAGGAGGCAGTCTGACCCTTAGCAGAGCTCGAACACTGTGCTGAGGGATCTGCTACTTTTTTCAGAGCCAGCAGGCAGGGACATTTAAATCTGCTGAAGCTGCGCCCACAGCTGCCCCTTCCTCCAGGTACTCTGTCCCAGGGAGATGGGAGTTTTATCTAAAAGCCCCTGATTGGGGCTTTTTTTTCAGAGATGTCCTGTCCAGAGCGGAGGAATCTAAAGAGGCAGTCTGACTACAGAGGCTTTGCTGAGTTGTGGAGGGCTCCGCCTAGTTGCAACTTCCCTGTGCTGCTTTGTTTACACTGTGAGGGGAAAACCTTCTACTTAAGCCTCAGTAATAGTGGATGCCCCTCCCCTCCACCAAGCTCAAGGGTCCCAGGTTGACTTCAGACTGCTGTGCTGGCAGCCAGTATGTCAAGCCAGTGGATCTTAGCTTGCTGGGTTCCGTGGGGTTGGGATACACTGAGGTAGACCACTTGCCTCCCTGGCTTCAGGCCCCTTTCCAGGGGAGTAAACGGTTCTGTCTTGCTGGCATTCCAGGAGCCACTAGGGTATGAAAATAAACTCCTGCAGCTAGTTCAGTGTCTGCCCAAATGGCCGCCCAGTTTTGTGCTTGAAACCCAGGG
The DNA here is from genome assembly GCF_028885655.2 of Pongo abelii. Classification (NCBI taxonomy): domain Eukaryota; kingdom Metazoa; phylum Chordata; class Mammalia; order Primates; family Hominidae; genus Pongo; species Pongo abelii. Next base: position 40,926,735 of record NC_085929.1, read on the forward strand.
CCCTGGTGGCATAGGCACTAGAGGAAATCTGCTGGTCTGTGGGTTGCAAAGACCGTGGGAAAAACATAGTACCTGGGGCGGAGTGCACCATTCCTCACAGCACAGTTCCTCCCGGCTTCCCTTGGCTAGGGGAGGGAGTTCTGTGACCCTTGTACTTCCCGGGTGAGGCAATGACCCACCCTGCTTTGGCTTGCCCTCCATGGGCTGCACCCCTGTCTAACCAGTCCCAATGAGATGAGCTGGGTACCTTAGTTGGAAATGCAGAAATCATCCACCTTCTGTGTTGATCTTGCTGGGAGCTGCAGACCAGAGCTGTTCCTCTTCAGCCATGTTGCCAGCCTCCATCTACAGTAGAACTTTTAAAGCTGCAATCTAATTGCTAACGTATAATAACAAGAACTAACATTCCTAGCTTTTCCCATGAACTGGGTGCTGTTCCAAGTACATGTATGCAGTATATGAACTCATTTAATTCAACGACACTTTAAGATAGGCAGTTATATTATCCCCCATTTTACAGATGAGGAAACTGAGGCAGAAAAGGGTTAAACGCACATTTGAGGTCCTATAACTTGTCCATGCATAAGCCAAGATTTACATCTAATCAGTCTGGCTCCATACCCTTAACTGCTAAGCTATATTGTAATTAGGTTAAAAAAAAAAAAAAGATTTTGTTAATGTTTGCATGTTATCCATATGGGGGCCTAGAAGATTTCCTTCGTTCGTGGAAGAGTGGGGGTACTCTGGCCAATGATGATGGTAGACCACTGAGTAATGGACTAAGCAGGAGAGCGGGATGATCCTAATGGCGAATGTCATCAAAATATCCTTGTTCTGATATCAGATTCAGCGAGCAATACCCTGGAAGACTATGGTTTCATATGTAGCGTCCCTACAGGAGAAAATTGGTGCATGCTGCCCCTCTCTATCACTACCCCTGCCTACAGGCTGAGTCCAAGCTTCCCATATTCATAGCCTTCACTGATATGGTATGTAACTTTCTGCTTTGGCTTCCATCACTTGCATGCTACTCTCAGGTCCTACTAAACTTGTTTCCACAATGAGTTGCTCCTGGAGTGGGCAGGCCATTTTGTGCTTCCATAGCTTTGTGAGTGCTGTTCTTTCTATTCGAAGTGTGTTTTCTCACTGTCTCCATATGACAAACTCCTACCTACCCTTCAAGACCCAGCTGAAGTAGCTGCTCACTCTCAAATGTCCCCTGATTCCTTCAAGCAGGGTTAGCCTCTCTTTGGTGTCACTGAGGTCCCTAATCTTGGAGTTTTGCACTCATTTCTTACTTCGTATACAATTTGTTTGCATGCTTGTCTCTGCTAACAGACTGTTAGCTCCTAAGGGAAAGAGACAATTATTTTTATTTCATATTCATACACTATCTAGCACATAATGAAATGAAGCATCGAATGAATGATTAAAAGAACAAACCTAATATATTGAATATTATCACTAATTAGAAGATTTGTTGGAAATAAATTGGTGCCTATATTATATATCAGTCTGTTGTCAAGTTGGGCAATGTGAATCTGCCCTAGAAATTTTATCACTTCTAGGTATTGAGAAAAATGTGAAGATCCAAATCTGTAAAACTGAGACTAAACTCTAGAAAAGAGTGATTCTGACAGAGCACTAGTCTGCTCTGAGCAGTTAGCCAGACTCCTAGCCTGACATTTCTTCTCTTTGAACACAAAGACAGTCTTCCTAGAGGGGTGACAGTAGACTGACTGTCATGTGTAATAGTCCTAAACTGTAGTTCTTAGATGTTTTTATAGAAGAATATTGTTGCCAGTAAATAGATTTAGAATCAACAAGCATTTATTGAGCACCTGAGCTATGTGCTGAGTGCTTCTCATATACATTCTCCAACTGATATTTACCTGATGTGATTTGATTTCATCTGACCTGATTTTCATACCACCCTGTGAAATATGGCCAACTATTTTCATTTTTGAAATGGAAAATCTGGGACTCAGAATAATTAAGAGACTTACTCAAGGTGATACAAAAAGTAAGAAAAAGACCCGGTGTTTGAGTCTAGACATTCTGACTCCCAGCCCAGTGTTTTTTCTACCATCACAGAGCAAAGTGTTTTTAACAAAAAAGTGAATTTTACTAATTTGCTTGGTTAAGACAAGGCCCTGTGTCTCCTACATCAGGGCGTTTTGTTTATTAAAATCAAGAATGAGTCATAGCCTTTGGGCAGGGTCTACCAGATAAGACTAAATCTAAGAATCTGGTATAGAAGACATCCATGTGCTCTAGCCCAGTCACTCCAATCCTCCTCTCTTCAATCTCTCTCCTGTTCTTCCCGTATGGTTCCCAGAAGGAGCTGCCCACATTAGCAGCCTCTGCTTCCTCAACTTCCATCCACTCCTCAGTGTCTTGAAATCTGGATTTTATTCCTGTTAGTCAGAATGGCAGTTATTAAAAAGGCAAGAAACAACAGATGCTGGCGAGGTTGTGGAAGAATAGGAACACTTTTACAGTGTTGATGGGAATGTAAATTAGATCAACCATTGTGGAAAACAGTGTGGTGATTTCTCAAAGATTTAGAACTGGAAATATCATTTGACCCAGCAATCCCATTACTGGGTATATACCCAAAGGAATGTAAATCATTCTATTATAAGGATACATGCACACTTATGTTCACTGCAGCACTGTTCACAATAGCAAAGATGTGGGATCAATCCAAATGCCCATCAATGATAGACTGGGTAAAGAAAACGTAGTACATATACACCATGGAATACCATGCAGCCATAAAAAGGAATGAGATCATGTCCCTTGCAGGAACATGGATGATGCTGGAAGCCATTATCTGCAGCAAACTAATGCAGGAACAGAAAACCAAACACCACATGTTCTCACTTACAAGTGGGAGCTGAACATTGAGAACACACGGATACAGGGAGGGGAACAACACACACTCGAACCTGTTGGGGGAGGGTGGGGTCGGGTGGGGAGAGCATTAGGGAAAAGAGCTAATGCATGCCAAGTTTAATACCTAGGCGATGGTTTAATAGGTGCAGCAAACCACCTATGTGCAGATTTGTTACGTTTACCTATGTAACAAATCTGCACATTCTGCACGTCTACCCTGGAACTTAAAAAATTTAAAAAATAAAAGACAAGTATTTTTCTCTCACATTTTTGTTTCACAAAGGGAGAAAGTAACTCTTTCTTACCTCCCCGGGATAAAGCTTAACTAAGAAGGAAACTTCACTCTTCTTTCCTCCTCTTTCTGGATGGATAGACTTGTCTAGTTGATGGGATTGGAAAAAGGCTGAAGTCTACTTGCTGAATTCTTTTCCCCTAGTCTTTCAGGCTTATCTGTTCATCCATGCTTTACATTTATTTGGGCACATTCTCTGCAAACCAAGAGAACTACATTTGGGGAAGAGGCGGGTGAAGTTTCGAGGGGGAGGGAAAAGTAACAAGCTTATTTGACCACACATCTAAGCTGCGTTTTGCTTTCCATCTGATTTTTGTGTCTGAATTTCTCAGTTCGTTCTGACCACAGACTGGAAAGAGGGCTCCTATTAACTGACTCCCTCAAACTGACCACATTCAATTGCAGTCACTCTTCTCAAGGTCATCTGTGACTTCCCAACTGCCGCTTCCCAATGGCTTTTTTCAGTCTTCACCTTGCCTGATATCTCAGCAGCGTTTGACAGTCATGACCATCTCCTTCCATGTTGAAATTTCTCTCTTCTGTGTCTTTCCTTTCCTGGCCCATTCTCTCCTTGGCATCTTGTATCTGCTCTGCCTCCTCCTCCTTTCTTTAAATCTTAGATTCTTGGCATGCACACCTAACTCCTTCTATCAGTCTGTAAGTTATTCTTAAGCCATCACACATGCTTCTGTGGCGTTAACTACCACCTCTAGTCTGATCATGACCACCTTTATGTCTCCCCTGATACAGACACATGTCTATGCATCTACTTACTAGACGTCTCCATTTTGATGTTCCATGAACACCACAATTTCAAAAATGTCCTAAGCGAAACTTACCATCTTCCTCATTAAACCTACTCTCCTGTGATGACTGACTCATTTCATACCATCACCAGTCGCTGGAGTCAGAAGCCTGGGAGTTATTCTTGATTCTGTCCTCTCCCTCAGCAATACATTCAATCAGTTACCCATCTGGCCAATTTTATCTTACAAATATATTTTAATTAATTCCCTTCTCTCATCCCTACTAGCAATCTGCCTTAATTCAACATATTATTATCTCTCACCTGAATTATTGCTCTGGATTTCTATTTTCTATACCTAGGTTCACCTCATATAGCTTATGCATGCAGGCACCATAGATCTTTCTGATATAGAAAATAAGGCCATGACACTCCTGTTAGGGTTCTTCCGTGGTTCCCTAAAAACTACAGGATCAGGTGCATGCTTTTTAGCACATGCTACAAGCCTTCAGGATATTATCCCCTCAATGACTTCATTTCTGCCTCATACTTTATGCTCTAGTAAAACAAATTTTTTCATCATCTCTCCATGTATTATGCTGCTTGTCTTATTTCTTTATCACAAAATAGCCTTCCCACATTCTTGTGCCTGGATAATGCCCACTTTGCCTAGTGATCACCCCCTTCAGAAAGAATTCCTGGAACGCCTCCTTGGGCTGGGTTTGAGTCCACTCTTCTGGTCCTCCAGCTCATCTGGACTCGCCCCATCATTCCATTCCATTCCTCATGCTGCACTCACTTTCCTGCTTGGCTTCTTGGAATGACAAGGACAATGAGTTACTCGTTTTCACACCCTCAAATCCTAGCGCAGGGCCTGGCACAGAGTAGGGAATCTGCGAAGTTTAATATAATAGCATTGAGCCGGGTGTGGTGGCTCATGCCTGTAATCCCAGCACTTTGGGAGGCTGAGTTGGGTGAATCACTTCAGGTCAGGAGTTCAAGACCAGCCTGGCCAACATGGTGAAACCCCCGCTCTACTAAAAATACAAAAATTACCTGGGCATGGTGGTGGCCACGTGTAATCTCAGCTACTAAGGAGGTTGAGGCAGGAGAATCGCTTGAACCCAGGCGGTGGAGGTTGTAGTGAGCTGAGAGATTGTGCCACTGCACTGCAGCCTGGGTGACAGAGTGAGACTCCATCTCAAATAACAAAACAGATAAATAAGCAACAACAGCATGCTTGCGATCTCTCGTGCTCTCACGCTCTTTCTCTCTTTCTCTCTTTCTCTCTTTCTCTCTCTCTCTCTCTCTCTCTCTATATATATATATATACAGCATTGGGCAATGATGTGTGATGTTTAGAGAATGAGAATAAAGTATCGCAACAGAATCAATGAATTAATTAAGATACAGACAAAAGCAGGGATGCTGTTTCCCTAGCCTTGGGGCATGGGTCAACAGATAAGACTAAATCCAAGCGCCTTGTATAAAAAATATCCACATATGTTGGCCAAATCAATCTAACCCCTTTTCTCCAATCTCAATCTCTCCCTCTCTCCCCCTCCCTCTCTCCCCCTCCCTCCCTCTCCCTCCCTCCCCCTCCCTCTCTCCCCCTCCCTCCCCCCTCCCCCTCCCTCCCTCCCCCTCCCTCTCTCCCCCTCCCTCCCCCCTCCCCCTCCCTCTCTCTCCCCCTCCCTCTCTCTCCCCCTCCCTCTCTCTCCCCCTCTCTCTCTCTCCCCCTCCCTCTCTCTCTCTCCCCCTCCCTCTCTCTCCCCCTCCCTCTCTCTCTCTCCCCCTCCCTCTCTCTCCCCCTCCCTCTGTCTCCCCCTCCCTCTCTCTCCCCCTCCCTCTCTCTCCCCCCCTCCCCCTCCCTCTCTCTCCCCTCCCTCTCTCTCCCCTTCCCTCTCTCTCTCCTCTATCTCTCTCTCTCCCCCCCTCCCTCTCTCTCTCTCTCTCCCCCTTCCCTCTCTCTCCCCCCTCCCTCTCTCTCTCTCCCCCTCCCTCTCCCCCTCCCTCTCCCTCTCCCCCTCCCTCTCCCTCTCTCCCCCTCCCCCTCCCCCTCCCCCCCTCTCCCCCTCCCCCCTCTCTCCCCCTCCCCCTCCCTCTCTCCCCTCCCCCTCCCTCTCTCCCCCTCCCCCTCCCTCTCTCCCCCTCCCCCTCCCTCTCTCCCCCTCCCCCTCCCTCTCTCCCCCTCCCCCTCCCTCTCTCCCCCTCCCCCTCCCTCTCTCCCCCTCCCTCTGTCTCTCCCCCTCCCTCTGTCTCTCCCCCTCCCTCTGTCTCTCCCCCTCCCTCTCTCCCCCTCCCTCTCTCCCCCTCCCTCTCTCTCTCTCTCCCCCTCCCTCTCTCTCTCTCTCCCCCTCCCTCTCTCTCTCTCTCCCCCTCCCTCTCTCTCCCCCTCCCCCTCCCTCTCTCCCCCTCCCCCTCCCTCTCTCCC